>NW_026087411.1:102118449-103382615 GCF_022539395.1 Myiozetetes cayanensis
CCTCCCCAATTGGACCAAACAATTAATTTTGATTGCGGTTTCAGTTTTACTCTCTGTTATTGTTATTACTTGTGTTCTGTCTTGTGTTTTCACCTGTTTCAAAAGGTATTGACCTGTCCTCGACATAGCCTCGCATCAAACAAACAAAAAAGGGGGAGATGTGGAAGGCACCAAACAGGGACGGGGGCTGTGCCACAGGTGGAGACAGATCTACAAAGAACGTAATGAGGATGAAGTTTAAAACTATGGACTTACACACTGGAATGGACATCTGTGAACGGGCCTTTGAACCTGCTTGACATGGACAGTGTTGTTTCACCCCCATTAGTAATGTTAATGCATGTTAAAACCATTGTACCCCAGTTGTAAATTCATATTTTATTCCCTTATAAGTTTTCCCTCATGAACCCTCTCTCCCTGATTGGCTGTTCAGTCCCCAGTTATGATTGGTGAGATTTTGCCGCAGTGAGGCGGTCT
Organism: Myiozetetes cayanensis; assembly: GCF_022539395.1. NCBI lineage: Eukaryota > Metazoa > Chordata > Aves > Passeriformes > Tyrannidae > Myiozetetes > Myiozetetes cayanensis. Next base: position 102,118,927 of record NW_026087411.1, read on the forward strand.
CACCACACCCCCCAGATCATCCTATAGGTTAAAAGTTAATGTATTCCCTCTGTTACTCCCTTATTGGTTCTCCCCTTATGTCAATCACATACTCCTCCCAGTTTCTAGACCCTTCCTTCCTTAACCCTATATAAGTCCTGTTCGCCCTTTGTTCTGGGCAGCACCCTCGCGGCTCAGCGCCAGGAAGCGCCCTCACGCCTCCTGTACCATCAATAAACCTGCTGCAGACTGCGAACCCCCTGAGTGCTGTCAGTCCTTTCCCACTCGGGCTGCGGCATACCCATGCTCTTTACAGTCTCAGCTTTCCACAAACTGAAGATCTCTAGTGCAGGTAACCAGTACTAATTATCATCAAAACAAAACTTTGTTGTCTACCACATTTTTTGTAGCTTTATCTGGTAGTGAACAAAGCCCCTTTCACTCTTCTACTGTTTCTTTTTATGCATCTTCATGGGTTGCTCTTGGTTTAAATTTCAGTTCTTGAATGTCTAATCTTTTTAATAAATATTCAGTATATTTAAGACTTACTTTGTTTTTATGGTAGAACAGAACTTCTTGAAATTAAACTTTCTTTTTTTGTATTTCAGTAAGTCTATTTTCTGAGATATGTTTTCACTTCCATCCAGATTCAATAGAATTCAAAACTGTGTTTCAAAAAAGTCAGAAGAATCATAGTTTACATATATAAGTCTTTAACATCTCAAAATTCTAATTTAAACTTTGAGTAGTTCTGAATTTGTTAAAGTTCATTTTTAAACTAATTGTTAATTGATCATTAACAAAACTATTCTCTTTTCTTTCTAATGATCTTAGGAGAGGTAGCTCTTCTGAATTTTTTGAGTAGGTCAGATATTGCCAGGTAATGAATTCCTCTGAGAATATAAGTAAATAAATATAAATTATCTCTCATAGTTTTCTGTATTAGTTACCTTTCCTGTAACATCAAGGAACTTTACTATACTGCACAATTATTCTTAATACTCTTAGAATCATAGAATGGTTTGGGTTAGAAGACACTATAAAGATCATCTAATTCAAACCACCCTGCCATGGACACGGATGCCACCCACTAGGCCAGATTGCTCAGGGCCCTATCCAACCTGGCCTTGAACACTACCAGGGATGAAGCATCCACAGCTTCTCTGGGCAACTTGTTCCAGAGCCTCGCCACCCTTCCTTATGTATAAACTAAACCTGACCTCTTTCAGTCCAAAGGCATTCCACTCTGTCCTATCATTACCTGCCTGCGTAAAACTTGCTGTCCTCTCCTCTCCTCTAAATAAACACATGTCTCTCAGCCTGTCTTCATGGTAGTGGTGCTCCATCCCTCTGATCATCTTAGCGACCCTCCTTTGCACTCACCCCAACAGGTCCATGTATTTCCTGTTCTGAGGATATCAGGACCAGAAGCAGTAAACCAGGTGGGGTTTCACCAGAGGGGAACAGAGGCAAAATCACCTCCTTCAACCTGCTGCCCACACTGCTTTTGATGCAGCCCAGGAGGCAGCTTGCTTTATGGTCTCCAATTGTACACTGTTGACTCATGTCTGGCTTTACATCCATGAGAACCCCCAAGTCCTTCTCAGTAGGGTCACTCTTAAACCCTTCATCCTCCAACCTGTATTGAATTTCATGAAGTTCATGAAGTTGAACTTCATGAAGCTCATACAGGTCCACTTCTTGGACTTGTCCAGGTCCCTCTGGATGACATTCCAATCCTTCTGTTCTGTCAGCTGCACCACTCAGCTTTGTGTCATCTGCAAACTTGCAGTTTGCTCAGTCCTCCGTCTATGTCATTGATGAAGACATTTCACAGTATTGGACCTTATATGGACTCCCCAGGAGACACCCCTCATCACTGATCTCCTTCTGGTCAAAAGCTCTGACTGCACTTGGTTTTCCCTCTGTATGGCTCTTTGGATGACTCTTCTGGCACTGGGATTACCCAAATCAGTATTTGGTTATGAGGTGAAGATAATTTAGGTCTGTTATTCAACAGTTTTCCAGAATAAATTCTAGAATCACTTTCACATCTTATGTGAGCATGGGTACATTTTAGCTGAACAGGGGTTACATCATTGTTTTACAGATTTTCAAGAAAATATTAATAAATATGGATACCTTTTTTTCTACTGAGGAGGTATTTAATCTTTGAAAGTCTTGGGTATGTAGAAGTACGGATTATCAAAGAGAAAGTTTTCAAGACTCTGTTTCATTAACAATTGGTAAATACATGGCATTGCTCGTAGGACTTCTTATGATACCATTATTTTCTAGACCAGTGAATTTATGTACAATTAAAAAAAAAAAAAAAAAGAGAGAGAAAACCAAGCAAACAAAATATTTAAATATTTTCTTCTTATTATGGTTTTTTGAGTGGTATTTTTTCCATTTAAAATTATGAAGATCAAAAAAGATCTTAGAATAGCTTAGAATATTTGACCCCATTAAGTGATATACTAGGTCACTAGAGGCTGAAATGTTTCACTCTTTCTCCATTACCTTATAGCCTCAGTAGTCACATGGACATGCAATATATTGGATATCTTTCAGAGAAGTAATATTAAAAGTACATATTAACTAAGAGCAGGTTTGGCTTTTTTTTTTTTCTCTTTTTTTAATCCACTGTACACATTACTCTTTAACACTTTAAGGTTAGACCTGTTTCCATTAGAATGGGCGTCATTTCTATAGCTGTGCTTAAAACTGACTGGATATGAATCTTTTTTCATCTTTAAAAAGTCCAATTGTGTTCGTGCAGTGCCTGACTTGAAGAGGATACTCGTATGGACGGTTTACTTGTATCTAAGACCATCTGTCAGCAGAACAGTGCAAGGATGTGTGAAAACTCCTCCAGTCTTGTTACTAATTCCTAGCAAACCCAGCAGGATGATTGTATGTATGCTCATTGTCTTCAAGGGTAGTACTGAGCTGATAATTGTTGTATTTATATTTTCCCTAAATGGTAAATTCTTACTTTAGGGCATATTATTAAGTCTGAGAAAATTTAAATGAGGATATTAAAAGTTTGGTATAAGTGAGCTATAAGACCCTCAGGACCTCCACAGTGTGCTCTCAGAAAACTAATCTTATACAGCATTAAATTGCTCTGCTATCCTTGAGGACTTGAACACTTTTTATTTCAAGTAAGTTAATTCACCACCATTGTTTGTATAAACAGACTTACAACAGCACTGTGATTTAGCATATCTGTCTCTAACAAAAATGAGCACAGCTTTTTCTTCATTACCCATGAAAACATCAGTATCTGTTTTAAAATATTAAAATGGATTTTTATTACATTTTTTAATCTAAAATAAATTTGAGACATATGAATGACTGCCATCTTTTACTATTATTCTTTACAGTGTATCATCCTTCCAAGATTTCTTTGATCAATATAATGTTTTCAAGGATTGTTTTATTTTAAAAAGAAATGCATAGAACTTGATCTGGGAAGAGTTCTTGAAAATTTAGTTAATTTATTGTTTTGTTTACATCATAAATCAAACAAAAAAATCAACATTATTTTAAAAAGTATTTTGATATTTATATATGAATGTTAATATAATGAAAATTATCTCGAAACATTGTGATAAATATAAATTACTCTAATTATGTTTTCTGTAGTACCAAAAAGTAAACATATACATTCCAACACAATTTTGTAGCCCTTTTCAAGGTATAGATAATTTGTTGAAAACTTTCCTTAATGTTTGAGTACTGTACCAAGTATTGTACCATGACATCAATAAGCCATCTTTCATGGAGTTATGATGCTGAGTCTCAAAGAGGGGTAAGGGATAAGGGACACATTATCCCTGCCATTTAAGTAGAGGTGTTACTTGCTACTTTAGATCCACATTGTGAGTATAGCTTTAACAAGTTAAACCCCTTTATAATTTCAGATAATTTAGAGTATTCATAGCTAAAGTGTACTGATGATAGTGCTCTGTCAAGCAGCAACTGTATTTCATTCACTGGAAAGCTGAAATTCAGTTATGTCTCTGTCTCTCTCTGTATATTCTTTAAGTACATTGAATGTCCAAAATATGTATCACTTAGTCTTTATGAAGAAAAAAATACTTTTGACTGTCTCCTTTTTCATAAGACTGTAAGTCATGTCTTATATGTCATTTGGATATTCACCAAGACAGATTCAGATTATGCAAATTTTTTTTTTTCTCATCTTCTAGAAATATATTTATTTTGGTAGCAATAGACAAGTGTGTTTGCTTTAGTGTAATACTGGGAATACAAGTATAACATTTTCATTTTAGGCACACTGGACAAATTAATCTTTTCGATGTCCTTTCTTTGACTAGTTAGGAAAGGTTTTGGACTTTAGTACACTGTTTAAGCCATTATAGAGAATTGATTTTGTAAGTGTGATACACTGAGTACAGAAAAACATACTGGGAGTCTTTTCCCCTTGAACTTAGAAGGCACTCTGCTTTCTTGCTCTAAAATTTCAGATTTTGCCCTCCCACTCATGTTAAGCATGAAAGTCAGTTATGTTCTTAAAAAATATTGAACTATTAACACATATTTATATATTTTTTCCCCAGATACATGCCCTGAGGTTACCCAAAAACTGTATTAATACCTAGGGATGGGTTCACCAAGTCTCTCATGAGCAGTGAAGAAGTAGTGAAACCACAGAGGAAATATCCCTATAGTTGGAACTCTGAGAAAGTTCTCTCTGCAGTAGAATCAGGAGGTAAAGATCTCATTTGTACAAATGAGCATAATTAAAAGTTCAGTTAACAGTTATTTAATTAATGTTTATTCTTAAATTGTATCTATTCTAGTACATTATTATATCACAGAGGTTATCTGCACTGACAAGCTAAATACTGCTATCAATTGCAATATCTGAATTAAGTGTAGAGTTGGTGTGACTTCCAGTTAATAACAAACTTCTGTTTATTTTAATATCTTCCTCTGAGGATTAAATTGACACCTCTTTTATGCTCTTTTTTTTTCCTCTGGCCTTGTCACAAATTACTATCGATATCCTTTTTCCCCCTTGTTTGGAGACACAGGGTGGTGATCTATGCATCCCTTTCCATCCACTGCATAGACTCTGATGTTCTAAAGCTGTTTCAGGGTAAGTCTGTTTAACAGAGGTATCTGTACGTCCAGCTTTATTGACAAGGACTCTAAGAACCCCCATCCATTAGGGTGGGTGTCATGGAGAGGTGTTCAGCTTGAAATAGAACTTTGACCAAGCAGTTACTATTCTGAAGAGGGCTGTCAAAATGTCTTCTGCCTGCCTACAGTTAAAAGAGGTTTGGAGACTAGAAATTCTCCACATGAGACAAAAGAGAAAAGAGATTCCCATCAGAACCTCAAAAAAAGGAGATGTAACTAGCTCTGACACCTTGTGACCTCCCTGCTTTGCAGTGTTGCTGTTCCAATCCATATTTACCTGTTGCTCTGCTGATGCACTATCATTCCTTCCCTGGTGAGATTCTTTTAGCTGTCTCCTCAGCTCCCTGTGATCCAAAGCCTACTTCTGATACAACATCACTGCCTAATTTTGATTCAGATTTCTGGGAAAATGGTTGAATGATAAACTGCATCTCTTAGATGTATAGATTAGGGCCATGCAAGATAAGGAAGATAAGACTGAGATTAAAGCTAAGACTTTCAACAAGGGCATCTAGCTAGCAGCTCAAGTTTTTAAGAGGAAAACCATTAAAATGACAAGTTAAAAAAGCATAAGGAGGGAAAAACGGGGACTTGGAAAACAGTAACTTAAAAATCATGACCCTACAGGAAGCAGCAAAGGACAAGGTTTCTCCCCTGATAGACAACTGATGTAAATGAGCCAAAGATCAGAGGTAATGTTATATTATTTGTGACAGTAAACTCACTATCTCTGCATCAGTATTTTCATACTATTTAACATTTTACCTATGCAATTTGTTATAGTCTCAAAAAAACTCTAGATTTCGACATAATTTGAAAACAGTCAGAATTTTTCATAAAAATACAAGTTTTGACTAAATAGTGATCTCTTCTCTAAACTGAAACTTAAACTAGAAAAATGATTATTGGTTCTAGTTTCCTATTTTTCACAAAAATGTCCTGCATATCTTTTGTAGATTACTTGTAAATGCATTAAGACTAATGAATTGCTACAGCTGACTAAATAAACAAATAAAAATAATTTAATTTGGCACCACAGCAGATGTTCCATTTAGTTAAAAAATAAGCCTTGACAGGATAGCTAATAGTGACATTGCTAGGACCTGAGATACTGGAAAGCCAAGGTCAGAAACTTGTCTCTAGTTAGAGATATTTGTGCAACTCTCAATACCTCACCTCCATAAATAGCTATGTTCAGTGACAGAAGTAGGAACACACTGAAGCTCCCTTCAGATGGGTAAAAACTCTTGACTTCCTTAATATTGCCCAGGAACTGTCTAATGAAACTTTTGATGAAACTAGCAGAGTTCTGTTAAAAGAAAAAAAGTTAATACAAGAAATCAACATAAAATGTAAAATTATTTATTAGAAAACACCCCAAGTTTTATCTCTAGAAAATCAAAGAGAATCTGGTAAATGAAAATATCTGAAAAACAGTAACAAATTAATTTAAAAATAATTCAAAGCAGATAAAGTAAACATTAACATGAAATTTAAGCAATGGATTTGTTTTTATTTCTAAAAAATAGCACCCTTTACTTTTTACTATTGATTTGCCAAGTATTGTTCTGAAATTTTCACAGTATACCTTACAGCTGCTGTTGACTTGGAAAGATATCAATCCTTGGAACTACTTGGAAAATACTTGTAGCTGGAGTTAGTTTCATAAAACTAAGGCTTTCTAAATACTAAACAAAAAGTCCTAAGTTAGGGACAGTCTGACAGTTTTTGATTTAATATTTGCGTTTTACAAACGGAGAGTAATACATGCAGAATAAAATCCAAGGCTCTGGTCTGTTCCTTTTAGATGAGTTGAAGCTTCTGTTTCATCCCGTAATGTAAGACCAAATTTTGAGTTAGCTTTGAGTTTGAAAACTTTGTTGGTGGCAGAGTTTGTGGGGAAGAGGGTATGGGGAGGTGCTTTTTGCCCTCAGAGCGACTTTCTGTTCGTTAAAATATATGTAATGTATCCTTCAAAAAAATTCATTGTTACCTCAACTTTCTCTTATTCAGTGAATGTTTTAATGGGCTGACGTTGAATCTATATGGTAAGGTAGAATGTCATCAAAGGTCAACAATGGCAACAGTGTAATGATCCATAATCCATGAAACTGAAGCAAAACTGAAAGGTTTATTAGACACTTATTGATGTCATTTATTTGATGTTTCAATAACAAAATGGTAATTATAACACTGCAGTCTACTAAGATAATTGCCTGATTCACATTTGCCTAGCACACATCACACTAGATTATCATAAGATAAATCATTTGATAAGCTTCAAATAGTATTTTAAGTTTCAGATCCTTATCTTCAAGAACAGTGTGATAAATATTACTAAAGCAGATGAATTCTGAGCAAATGCACTATAGCCATTCATCTGTTGTTTTCCTTAACATTGAAATCATCACCAGCAGTGATTTGAGGGTTTTGCACTTGACTGGCACTCAGTAAATTTGCATATTTTACAAATGTGTTGACTCAGGAATTCTGTGATTTAATCTTGCTTCTGATACAGTGTCTTTGGGCATTTACCCATTTAAATGACTTTGTTTCACTTTCTGTATAAAGAGAGTTACTGTAAAACTTATACATCTCATAGGCTTAAGTAATGTTGGCAAAGCACACTGAAGGTACAATAAATTATTCAAGTAATTTTAATGTAATCAAATTAAATTTTAGACAATAGAGTAATTTTTCCTCCAATCTGGACTTTTTACTGAACAAGTCATTGTGTTTGGCAGCTGATTCTTGTGTATGCCTCAGCTGGACAACTAGTTCCCTTTTTAACATTTTAGGAGTAGACTTTCAGACAGGAAATTACATACAGGATTTTCATTAGCATAAATATAGAATTTATTTTTATAAACAGGCTTAGGCATCTAGAAATTCATGTATCATGGATTTTCAATGTGTTACAGTGAGCCATTTAACACTTACATAATCAATTTAGTTTGAACTTGTAAACAACACAGGGCAAAAACTATGAAGGGAAAATTGAGAAAGGAAGAAAAAAGTAACTGGATCGTTAACTCAGTCCAAATAGAAAGCTGAAATTTAGAGCTCCAATTGATGTAAATGGGCTGCTCTTTAGCAATTGCAGTTACATTTATGAACAAGAAGAAGAGCAGAAAGATATGTGCCAAATATTTTGGCTGCACTTTGGTTAGGTTTGTCAGGTTGTCACGTAGGGCATCTGGGACCAAGAGTTGGAAGCGATGGGGACTTCCCAAGGTTCTCAGAGCATGTTTCACCAGCCCAGCAAGGAGTAGGAAAAAGGATCACTGCCCTGCACCTAGTAATACTCCTACTAATATCACAGAAGGTTTATTTGACCACCTTTGCTAGAAAAGTAAATTGCTGTCTCATATTCAACCTGTAGCATGTTAGAATTTCCAGGTTCTGACCTTCAGAGCTCTTTTCTGTCCAGTTGAAACCCAACCTTTGTGTGGGCTTATCCCAGCTAAGGTGCAGGACTTTCCACTTGCTTTTACTAAACTTCATAAAGCTCCTGTCGGCCCATTTCCTCAGTCGATCAAGATACTACAGCCCTCCTTCACCACACTGTGTCAGCTGTGACATGAACCCATTTGGGTTCATTATCCTGCCATTATTAAAGTGTTAAACTTTCTCACTTCCAGTCTCAGTTCCTGAGGAACACCACTAGTGAGCAACTGCAAGTTACCAGTTAGACTTCATATAATTAATCACCACGTGAACCTTGGGGTCCTGTTTTCCAGCCAACCGATAGTCTACCACTTGATGTCAGACTTTGCTAGTAGGCAGACTACATCTGTAATAGGATAACTGGTCTGTATGAGCATGATAACCATATTCTGCTTTCAAGCTCTACTCATTCTTAACCACAAAACGGAAGTGCAATTGGAATTGGAAAAAAAGGACAACGTGGTGATGGTATACCAAGCATGCACAGTTGTATTAATCTTTATTTGACCGTATGTAATAGGTATACCACTGCCTTCTGAAATGACTGTAGTACCTATCTTTTCTTTGATTCAAACAGAATATATCTAACAATAACTAATGAGAATGTTGTAGATGGTCGACATGTATGTCAGATCCAAAAAAAGGTGGAAAAATTTAAAAAACCCTAAAACTTTGCTCAGGAATGTTAAGTATAAAATATGGCATTTGTCTTAGGAAGTTCCTGAATAAAGCGGTGGAAAATGGGAGAAGAAAGTAGCATTTCACACTTACCTTTTTGTTTTAGAATATATTACTAAGCACTGTGGAATATTGAAGTATATTAACCATTAGTCTGGCTTTTTAAGGCAGTTGTGATTTTTTATTTTTTTTTCTGGTTTCACACAGGGTCTTGCCTTCTCCTCTACATTTCCATAGGGATGGATGGAAGGTGATGATCTGTGTCATTGTTTGTAACTTTACTTCACACTGGTTTACTCATAACCTTTTGATTCTTGAGACAGACTTTTTGTCTTATATTTATTTCTCTTTTTCTATCAGGGTGTTTAGCTGAAGAACCATACAAATATATAAGTATTTTTAGAAGCATTTCCAAGCTCTATGCTATGAAAAGCATGGAAAAAAACCAAACCCTTCCAAGATTAGAAAATCACTTCTAATTATTTAGTATTCTACCTGGGTTAAAAAAAACCCAGTTCCTCCCACACACACACACACACAGAGTTAACTAATGAAGTATGAAAAATCCCACCCATTTAGCACTTAATTTTTTTTTTATTTATCCCTTATATTGTGTAAGTAATCTTTAATGCTGTGTTCATTTTCAATCAATTGTATTTTCCTTTTTTTTTTCTTGTGAATTTCTAAGTTGTTTAAATGGTGTAAAGAAATTATAAATGAAAACGAATTACTAGATCAAGTAGCCTGATAGCCTCTTTTATGTGGTACATAAGTTTATTCCAGTTTTTCCTGTGTTGAGACTCATAGCTTCTTTGGCACTACCACATTTGCTGGAAAGACATCAAACACAAATGCAAAGATTTCAAGGGAATAATTTACCACATTTTGGTTCAGGTGTTTCATCATTCTTTCTTCTCTGAATACATACCTTTTGCCTAATATTGTCGGCCTTTATATTACTTTAAGTTCCTGATCATCTAGTAATTATAATAAATATTAACAAGAATAAATATTTATGCTGGGCAATATAGCATTTGAAAACAGACATCCTTTCTATCCATAAGTGCCTCCTAAATCAATACAGATAGAAAACCAAAACTAAGAACTATGTCTTTTTCTGTTGAAAGACAAACAAGAGATGGAAGCATTTCCAGTATCAGTACATGTAAAGGACTAACCCCTGCATTATCACACTCATGACACCTGTGTTACTTGCCAATAGCATGATTTCTGAATTCCACACCTGGCAAGGACAACTACTTGAAACCCAGGACTCTTACCATGGAAACAAGTACTAAAATGTCTGAAGTCTGCAATATATACCATGTCTCTGATTAGAAAAAAAAAAAAAAAAGGTAAAAATAACAGAGAAAATAACAGAGGTCATCTGAACCATCATGGGAAGAGCATTGCAATGCCATGCCCTGCTGTGTCCTTGTCACAGACACCCCTGATGCTGGGCTGATAGCATATGCAGTTTTGTGTCCCCCAGAGACTGATAAAAGCTGCTGTGCTGCTCTGGACTGCAAGTGATGCCAGTCCTGCATCCATAACTGCGTGGGACTGAGTTTTCATTCTTCAGATACTTTGTTCTGTACCTCTCTGTAACATCCTGTATGATTATAAACTATTTGTAAGCATATCTGAAATATTCCCCATATGTTCAGAAATCTGAATATCTGACATTGTGTTTTGGGGGGACCAATCCAAGGTTGCTCTTGGCAAGTTCTGACTTTGTCATACCTACTATGGAAGGATCTGTTTGCTCTGAATTAGATAAGACAAATCACAAATATTTCAACCTTTTATGAGGTTGTTCTCTATTTTAAATTCAAACCAAAGAATTTACAAAACTGTGACTTGGGCAACCATTCAGGAGCTAGAGTGTTTTATCAGATAAACTTTATCCCTTACCAGTGCTGTGTCAATGTAAAAAGGTGATTACGAACGAGCAATGCACCATTATGACAATTAAGGCCAACAGTGTCCTGAGCTGTATCAGAGGGAGCCTTTCCAGCAGGTCAAGAGAGATGATCTCTTTCTACTCAGCACTGGTGAGGCCACATCTACACTGCTGGATCCAGTTCTGATCTTCACAATATAAGAAAGATAGGGATTTTACTAGAGCAGTCCAGGGAAAGGTCACAAAAATGTTTATGGGACTGAAGCATTTGAAAAATCTTAAAACATTGAGAAAGCTTAATCATATTAAAAATGACAATCAGAGTTCTATCAAGAACCCCCTTGAACATGTCATGAAGCCATAAAAGCAGTACAAGCACTTGTATATTATTAATGGGGTTCTCCAGGTTAAACTAATCATATTCATATACTGTATTACACTATCCAAAGTTCTCAAATTACCCACAAGTAATTTAATATAGTTGAATGATGTCTACAAGCACTGCCAGAATCCATTTGCATTTTTTCCATTGAATATGAGGTTATACAGGGCAATATGATAGAAATATACTTTAAAATAAAATCTTAGTTTGGAATGCCAAGTAGATATATACCAGAGACAAGATATTGCCTCTGTGCTTTAGATAATGGATTAATGAATATGGTGCCACTACAGGACAAAAGTTCTTAGATCACTGATGTCGAAAGACTTAATGTCAAAAGACTTGTACAAACCTTGTGGGCACTGACCCACAGTGACAGCAGTTATCATCAGCTCTTGCTGTATCTTACAGGATGGAACAGAAGAGACTTTTCCTCTAAGAACAACTTTTTCATCATTTTACAGCATGTCAAGGGAATATATTAGTCATTATCAGCACTCTGGCATTCAGGCTGTGTGTTTGGCAATATTTCATCAAGGAGCAGCCACCTAATTAGGAAAAAAGAGTTCATGTTAAAAATTTCCCTCAGTTGAAGAATATTTTGATAACTATACACTTGAATATATACATATATTCTAAAGCTTTGTTGCCATTAGACTTGCCAAGAAAAAAATAAAACACAAAGACAGAGAATTGTTCATGTTGGAAAGGACTGCATGAGATTAGAGGCATCTAATAATATGACAGCCACAGTAATCTCATCTTTCTCCTTGGTTATGCACAAATACAATTCTTTGACATAATTTTCTTAATTTTTGCTATTGATTCCATCTAATCTACCAATATTGTCAGCTCATAATCCATTATCACTTTTTACTGTTTTAACTGTTAACCCAATACTGTCAAATTACTCCTAGAAATAAGGATAAATAGTAGAAAAGTGATGTATAATGTATTTTGTTATCCCATGTAAAAGCATTGCTTTATAGTGCAGATACCTGTAGTATAAGTTTCATACAAATTTTAGTGCTTTTACTAAAAGCAAATAGAAATATAAACTCTGTTAAATGTAAAGATAATAGTCTTCATTTAAACCCTACTCAAAGTTCTGTATTTCTGTAATGCCTAACAGAAATTATACATCAAATTTTAGATAGCTGAATAAAGGTCTGACATGCATTCTTCTTATTACCCTGATTTTAGAAGTCAGAGATGTAAAAAATATGCTGCAAAGGAAACCAAGCTCCCGTTGCAGTTTTTTTACCTACACAAACATTTTTTTGTGGACATCCTGCTGGATTCCTGCTAGGAGAGAGCATTGATTCTTTGATAAACATGAGATGAACATTCAGTGTACACAAGGTAGATGTCCACAAAAGCACTTGTTTGTAAATATTGCTAAAGAATAAAAGATACTGTGCATTTCCATCCAAAAACATCTGACAACTTATTGTATTAAAATGGGAGGTTGCAACTATTCTAAAAAAGCAGATTAGGTATTGGTCCTCTTGATATTGATTTTATGTTCAGTTAGCAGATGGTGGGCTGATAAAGAAAATAATAATGCTTTCCTATAGTTTTCTATGTTATCAAGACAAGTTGATAAAGACACTCCAAGATTTCCTGGAGGGAGTTGCTCCAGTACACCGATTGTCACAGAACATGACATTTAATCCTCTGCTTAAACCATGCATTGTCACTAAAAGAAAATTTTGTTCTCTTTACATTAGTAAAAAGGTCTAATACAAGTAACACAGAACAGTAGCATTTTTTATTATGTCCAGTATAGTTTTTCTTGAAGTGAGACTCATGCTAGAGGAAAATACATAAAATCAGGTGGCTTTGAGTGGAACTCATCTGACAAAATCTAAATGTCTACATGCCAGATGGTCATCTGAGGCTCCATTATTTTAACATATACTAATGCTTCCCTGGTCAGAAACCACAGCACTAGTTAGGAATTGTTCCCAGTAGATATTTGGGACATGTCAGCAGTTGATATGATGAAGGAGCATGTTTAGGCATGTAACCATGAGCAGAGTTATCGTCAGTAAGATAAGGAGCCAAGGGAAAATTCTCACCCTCCTTCATTTGCTGATGCACACACTCAGCTAGTTTCAAACAGTTCATGTAATGAATGTAACATTCTAATAAACCAACTTCAGGGAAGCCTCTCCTCGGCTTTCTTGTTCATTAAATATATAAGTAATTACTATTTTTGTGTTTCTGATAAGAAAAAAAAAAGAGCTGAAAGCAGATATGTTTGAAATTATTAAGGAAAAGGGGACAGACCTTGTCTTTATTAGGGACTGTTTTTACTATATCAGCTCTCAAGTAATTTTCATAACATGAGCAAAAGCCCAAGGGACTTGAATGATCTTTCTAAAAATTCACAAAGGAGAATTATATACAATTTACATGACATTTAACAAACACAGACTAGCAAGCATATCAGTTTCAAATCTGTTTAGCTGGTGAAGTTCTGGTATTCTGTATGATTTGTTAGGATTTTATGGATGTTCAAGAATCCCTTATGTTCATAACTAAGGCACAACTGAAACACAGAGTGTGCTTAAAATCTCTTGTTCTAGAAAAAAAAAAGAAGAAAGCTTTAGAAGGGTTACATTTTATTTTTTAGTCCTGAGATCAATGAATAACTTCATTTTGTTCCCTACACTTGTGTCTTTGACCAATCAGTTCACATTCAGGTTCGTTCTGCAGTAAGTCAAGAACTGTTTCCATACTGAAGTCTGAATAGGGCTTTCTAATAACACCTTTGCTAGGCACTCACACAGTTAGTACTGTCCCACAGTTAACAGGACTAGAGCTTAGAGAGGGCAGCAGGAACCTTACAAAGGATATGAAAGAGGAAACACCACATGATCTACTTGGAAGTAACAGATGGATTTTAAAAAATTAATGTGAATGTGGAATTAATATTTAAGAACTAAAGATGTGACTGTACATAATTCTGAGTAAGAGCTGAATGGACTAGAAACACAGCATTGAAAAGAGTTTTGATAATACTAGTCATAACTAGAACCAGTGAGTGCAAAAAATAATAAATACTTTCAAAATTTACTGGTATATCAAATGCAAATATACTGTGGATTTTAAGTATTATTTGGAAAAAAAAAAAGTGAAGCCATTTCGGAATAAAACCTCCAACAGAAAAATGTGACAACTTAGGCAACTGCAAGCAGCTTGGCAGTGCCAAGAATTGTGAATGCTTCAGGATTCTGGTCAACATGCTGATTATAAAACCTATTAGTGGATTTCTTACTAGCCAGTTTTTTAAAAATCAAATAAATTAAGCTACATGGGGACATTGTCTCCTACATATATATATATGTAAAATATATAAATCTATAACAAATATACTCACAGACATGTTTCATAAAATCATAATAGAAATTACAAAAATTGTGCTATTAACTGCTTGATGTCTGTTACTGAGAAGAATGAATATAGTATTTAGTAAAGTCTTCTTGCCTTTTTTTTTGGGTTATGCAAAACAAAATTATAATTCTCCTATCACGTGAGAATTACTGAAGTAGACTCAAGGCCACTAGAGAGCAAGTGATAGACAGCAAGGAAAGTGCTGTACCATTGAGAGCCAAGATAAACACTTATAATCTGGACAATTTACATTACAGAGTCATATAGGAGTTGGTTGAGATAATTAAGGTTTGTTTTTTTTTTTTTTCCCCTAGCTTTTAATCTTTAAGAGAAAATAGTTTAAAAATTCAGGCCTTGAAAAAGTAATGTTTTTTCTCAGTGTTAAAGAAAAGTTATAGCAAGGAGAATTCAGGTAATTCAAGGCCACATAGCCTTGTTTGAGCTCCAGAAAAAAATAATGAAAAACGTACTAGGAGATTTAATTCATAGAGAATTAAAGGATTAAAGTAGTTAATGTCAATCAATCACAATAGAAAATAGGTCTTATTAAACAAACTTGATTCCCTTCTTTGAAATTATAAATATATTTGAAAATGATAACAGCACTGTTGGGAAACAGCTTCCTGTAAGGTATCTGTGACAAAGTACTGTATATTATTTGGAATAAAGATGAGCAGTACTTGAAATTATCAATGCAAACATGAAATGTAATACAAATCAGATGACATGTATGATAGCTGGAACACCATTTCTGTTATGAATTTCTACTGACATCCCACAAGTATGGTAACTTCCAACAATGTTCAATGTTTAATCAATGAACCGGAAGTAAACACAAAATCACTGCCAGTAAAATGTGCAAATGAAAAGACTAAATGAATGATAAATGATGAGGAATATGAGTCTTGGAACACTGAGCCAGTTCAAACAAAAAGAAGTTAATAATCAAATTCTGGATCATAACTGTACAAAAGGGGAGAAATAGGATGAATCTTGGCTGTCTGAACAGTAGTGTGGTACACAAAATGTAAGAAATGTCTTCTTTTTCTTCCCCCTGGATATACCATCAGAGTCCTGAAACACTGTCTGCACTCTTCCTGTCACATTAGTGAGAAGATATTAAAATTTTAGAAATATTAAAAAGGATAAATAAATTGCCACAAAAGCATGCAGGACTTGTAGGGAATGCCACAGAAGATTTCAGAACACTCTTGTTGATCTTAGTGGAGATGAGACTGAAAGGAGGCTGGGTTACAGTGACTCAATGCCTTCACTGAGGGAGAATATAGGTATTGATGGAGTTCTGAATTGCAGAGAGAAAGGCATATCAGGAACCAGTAGGTGGATAGTGAAGCAGCCCTTATTTAAACTGGAAATCTAATGTATCACTCATAAAAGAGAGGGCAATTCTTTTAAAAGTATATATATACTGTCTTTATGCATAATTTCATGTCAAATCAAGCCACAAGTATTGCCAGAAGGACCCAACATAGAGAACAAAGAAGCCTGGAATAGGCAAAATATTAGACCAGATAAAATACCATCCTGTCTCAAAAATCTTTGAAATTCTTGAAAAAATGCACACCAATATCTGCAGATTCTAATAATGAAACTAATAATGCATTTTTGCCTGTGTGTCTTTAACTTAGAGGCATTTATTTTCTGTAGTTATTTGATGGCTGCATAGTGCATTTTAAGCATTGCTTCTCATGTTCTTTCCCATACCTTCATTCTCTGCCTGATTTTGAGATCAGAGACTCTATAAGCAGCCTCTACAAATTAAATTCCTCTAATTTGTACAGAAATATATGAACAAAAAAGTTGCGTAATTTATCCCAGACTGAGAGATCAGCCAAGCTATGTAGAACAGAAGAAGTAATTGTTTTTTCTTAGTAAGATATCAAAACTTTTAAAGCAATAAACATGCACAGGAGGTCTATTCATTTTTTCATAAGGAGAATATTAACACAGATAGTTTTGGTTAGTACCAACAAAGTATGTAAACGTTTTACATAGTGTATTTATGGGATTATAAAGATCTCTGATGATCTTGCCATCAACGATAGATTTTCCTTTCAGAATTTCTTTTGTTGATGCACAAGGGGGACTTTGGATGTAGCTATTAAGCACAGCAGAGCCCTTTTTCTCATTTTAAATTAGTTGGGGAATTAGCAGACACCTCAGACTTGTGGTTAATGTAGTTGAAATACAGACAGACAACTCTTGCATTTAAAAGGAGAGATATATTCATTGTTACCATTATTATTATTAATAATATTATTCTATTCTACTTTTACCATAATGCATTAAATTTTGCTAATTTTCATTTAATTTTGTTCTATTTGGAGATCAGTGAGATCTGGTGGTCTGTTATTTCTTTGCCAGAACAAACTCACTTCCCCACTGAGATTTTATGATTCTTTCTTGTTAAACTGATGCAGTATTAGTTGACAAACAACACTAATCCACTGCCACTAACCAGTCAGGCAATTTAGTAACTGTTCTGCATAGGACTACAAGTACCTCTCTGTCCCCTGGGAACTACCTTTCTAGCTTATTTTGAGATATGCTTGTACTAATGTTCTGATCATTTCTATGTACTTGCCTTCACTCTGTATTTTGAGAAGTTAAGCACACGTCTAGAACTAATGACCAGCTATTTTTTTCCTCCCCTCCCCTCCCCTCCTCCCCTCCCCTCCCCTCCCTCCCCTCCCCTCCCCTCCCTCCTCCCCTCCCCTCCCCTCCCCTCCCCTCCCTCCCCTCCCTCCCCTCCCCTCCCCTCCCTCTCCTTCCCTCCCTCTGCTGTATTTCCACTTAAGTTGATCCTAGTCTTGAGATTTATTGCAATATATTCTTGACTTTCACAATTTAGTTTTAAATGTAATGAAAAGAGATACAGTTCCAGTATGCTGACTGTTAATTAATATTTTATATCAAAAATTAGTATTTCAGAAGAATATAATTATACTAAATATATAATATATATAATATATTAAAACATTGACTAAATGTTATTAACTATTAACTTTTTTTCTTCTGAGACAAGTATTTTATAGTAAAGAATGCAATATGTAAATGATATAGAGTCATATTACTATGACTGTAAGAGCTATGGCTATTAAGAGTCAATTTACGGCTCCTCTTGATCAATTGTAGTGTCCAAGAAGTGTCTGTATGAGAAAAGAAGAAAAAGAGGGAGAATTAAGAAGATGCTAATTTTATTTTTCTCCATAGAAGCTCTATATTTATCTTTAAGATACTAAGAGTAAGGCTTCAAAATGGCCCTTTGGCTTGTACCCTACAGAAGAGAATAAACCTGACATTCTCACTCACTGTTGTCATGGAGGTGTACTGTTTCTACTTTCCATAGCTTGGCCATTGCTCTATTTCTCTTTTCCATCTTATATTCTTTGTATTCTGTTCCTGCTGCTAAGTGTAGAAGACTCTCTTTAAAGAAAGAAAAGAGGGCAGGAGAGATCAGATATTGATCTTTGACTCATTGTTTTAAAACATGTACTTTCTTTATGACATTGTCATCAGACATTAACTCCGACATTGTTTCTAAGCCAATATGGGCATCTGGAAATGGTTCACCAAGAGAAAAGAAAAAGTAGTTGAAAATTTTTCCCAAAGCTGATCCAGTCTAAACTGACAGGCATAGGAAACTGTGCTTCATCAGCAGTCATAGCCTATTGCAGTGAATACTGACTTCTAACAGTCTTTTGATCATAGCAAACCTTGTTATTTCCTCCCAGTAGAATATTCTTCACCATTGCTGTATTTCATAATCAAAACAGCTTAGTGATCAAAGGGAGCCATTTTCAATTCTGATATATAGAAATTTTGCCATTAATGTAGGAAAAAGAAGTTATTGTTGCACACATTTTTCAGTCTGAAAGAAAACTTTGAACAGAAAGGAAGGGGTTATTTCTTGTCAAATACGTTTTCTAGGGACAATACCAGCACGTCTATCACTTTCTGCTAGGTACAGACTGAAAGCATGCAGCCTGCATAACCAAAAATAGCTGTGTTCCAAGCACCATGTTTCCTTTTAAACTCACCTTGCTTGACACCTTCAGTTCCAGATGGAAAAACTGCTTAAATATTTTGATCTCACATGTTGCTTCTTCATTACAAATGCTGGGCTTTCAACTCTTCCATTCTAATCATCTGTTTCTGTTTTCTTGATAGTGAATACTAGATTGCAAACACTCTGTAGTTGCCATCCACTTTGACTGCTTAATGAAAGCTTGTAATACTGTCACAAAAATCCAACAAAGTTAAAACTTAATTAAAATGGATCACTCAAGATAGGTGAACTGGATGGTTTGCAGTAAGTTTCTATTCAAAATGAGATGATAATTTAATATAAAAGAAACAGTGGACTGCATGTCAGGAAATTTATATGTAAACTAGAGCATAAAACTAGAATTTGCTCTCAAGTGAAAGGTTTCAAGAATCATTGCATGACTAAGTTAAAGTAAATTATGCAAAGCACAGACTGTAGGGAACAATTTTGCAAATGAATTTTTATTCTAATTTCCCAGGCTAAGAATATCCATGATACCAGCAAATCCTGTGTGGTGAATGTGGCAATTCCACTATGTTCTTTTAATGGATCTTCATTTCTATCATTCTCTGGAGACCACTTAACAGAGAAGAGATTCTATCCTGAAACCATAAAAGGATATTTTTACTGCCACAATGGACGTAAAAAAAGAATCAGAAACACTGGAAGGTAGAACTGCCAATGTTTTCAGTCCTGATCCATCCAGATCACTGGAGAGAAACCAATTTGCCATTAAATGTCATGGAAATAAGCATTATCTCATTGTTTTTTCATCTTCAGACAGTAAGATAGACTTAAGACAAGATCTCTTCCTCTTGTAGGTTATGCTATTGTAATATTATGACATTTTGCCTGGAAAACAGTGCTGCTAAAAAGTAATTGTCTGGATATATCCCATGATCACAACACATTTGTAAATTTCAGACTGAAGGAGAACTGGAAACTTTGAAATCTTTAAATTTTCCTACAGCATAGACTATTCCAAGGAATTTAGTTAGGTCCTGGAGCCTGCTTATTCCTATCATCTTCATAAACTCAGAACTACATGAACTCTCACAAATTATATTCCCTGGAAGAATAAAGGACACTGGAAAACATAAACAACACTTCACACAAAAATATGTATAGATATAAATTAACAGTAGAAATTACTTGTGCTGAAGCACTTAAAAAATATTAACTAAAGTAATAATACTTTAAAACCTATTTTCTAATATTTTTCCATATTTTAGATATTTTATAACAGAGAACAATCAGATTTTTCCTGTTTACTAATTTTCTGTGTCTATATTCTGCTACAGTATACCATAATAATTGTGCAGAAAAAAAAAATAAAGGAAAAGCAGATCATACTGGTCAAGATCTAAAAATTAACAGTGCCAGAATTTCTTATCTACACTTGCCTAGCTACATGGTAGGCAGATCATATGTTTTAGTGTTGTGCTTTTTTTATCTTTTTTCCTTTTGGTACAGATTTTTCTAAACTGGATTAGCTTTTCTGTATTTCTCTTACAATATCTTTGTTTATGACAATTTTCCTATATTTATGATCTTCTGTTCCTCTATTATATTTCATCTCCTTTCTTTAATTCAGTGCCAACAGCATCCCAAATTTTCTCTCATGATATAGACATAAATGAGTCCTAGATATGCTCACTTCTAGATCAGATCTCATTCGGATTTATCTGACAGGGTCACTTACTAGCTGCAAACAAGGAAACTAATTAAGTTTTTATGGAAGCCATATATGCTTTAAAACATCACAAGATCTAACTTTTGACCTAATCAAAAGCTATTTTTGTTCTCTGAAGTCAACTTTAACCTAGCCTGATGCTAAGCTTGAGATCAAGAAAGAATGATCTTGTGCCTACTCTTAATACAGCAGAACAATCAATTATGAAGCTGGAAGTGAAAGCAGAACTACTCACCTTCTTAAAAGTCAAGCTTAATATATTCAAATGTGGCTTTTCTGCTTCAGCCGGTTGGAGATGTAGCTCTCAAGGGTATGTGGATAAATCCTGCTTAGCATTATTAAAAATAAATGTTTTATCATAAGTCTCTCTTTACTTTTGTACAGAGGAAGCAGTGGAAATTCTCTGCAGGAGATAGAAATGAATGAATAGGAAGCGTGGTTCTGTGCCTCCTAGGACACATTTATATCAAGTAAATAGGAAGGGAGATTGTCGTGGTTTTGCCCTGGCTCAATTTATTTTTATACCCCCACATACAATTACTATTAGTTGAGAGAAGGTTTATGCAGACAAAAAGAGACTGAATTAAAAAAGAAGTATGAGTATTTATTATTAACAAACTAAAACTAAAGAATTATATTTACAACAATTCTACTTGAGTAAAAGGTACTATGTATTTACAAAAGATACTTCTCCCCCCACTTCCCTTTATATCAGTCCAAGGAGGAGAAGCAGTCCTTTTCTGTTCTCAGAATTCCAGCTCTCTCTCTCTCTCCAGTAACTCTGCAGCACTTTCGTCGCAGTTGGAACTTCTTTATCTCTCTCTCATTCTGTGTTGGCCTCCAGGGCTGGGCTTACCCCCCTCCTGGGTTAAAACCGAAGGCTGAGGGTTACTCAGGTCCTGAAGGGTCTCCTTCCATAGGCTTGCAAGGGGACACTTGCTTACTATGGATCTTCTTCCACAGGGTTACAGGGGATAATGGTTTAAGAGTTCACCCCTGTTTCCCTATGGAGGTCCCTCCCCATGGGAGAACAGTCCTTGATTGACTTCTCGGCATGGGTCTAGTCTGGATCCCTTACTCGGATCCCAATATCCCACCTGAGCCATTTTCTGCTCCAGCGTAGGTTCTCTCTAGCACCAGCAGCACGGATCCCACACATGGATCCCAACATCCCTACCTGAACCGCTTTGTGTTCCAGCGTAGGTTCTAATACCCGTCAGGGTCATAAATCTTCAACAGCAGCAGCATGGATCTCTCACTGAGATCCCGAGCTTATCTGAGCCGTCTCGCCCAGCATAAGCATCGATCCCTTCGAGGGTCACAAAGTCTTTAACAGGACTCTGCCTCATCTGAGCCGCTTTTACTCCAGCACAAAGCTTTCTCTCTGTTAAAGTCACAAATCTCTGGTGCATCCACAAGCTCCTCTGTGAGCCGCATGGGGTATTTCTTCACCCCAACAAATTTTACAGGTGGCAGGGTTTTTATTTTTCAGTCTTTACCCTGCTGAAGGGAGGAAGAGTGAAAAGAAGAAAAAAAAGCAGCTCTCCCCTTCGAACTTTTCTTCTCTCTCCTGTGCTGCCAGCTTCGACCTTGAAAATCCTGTTATCTCATGGCTGGAATTCTTCTGCAGCGGTTTCTCGTCTAAGCAGTTCATCTTTTAAACTTTTTTTCTTCACTCTCTCACAAGAGAGAAGGGAGGCTTCAGTGCTGCACCTGCCCCCTCCGGCCCAAGCCGGGAGGAGGGGGCCTTAGCCCTCCTCGGCCCGCTACCTTCTCTCCTACATGGCTGCTGCTCCTAATTTCAACTGCGCACACAACCTTCTCTTCCGTTTTCTTAAAGATGTAATTAGCAAAGGCGTCACTGAACTTTTTGATTGGTTTTTGTCCGGAAATCACCTGGACAAAACCATCCTCAGCCCCAGGGATGGGCTGATGGGCAAAACCACGACAATTTCCCCCTTCGCCTTTGCGAATTACATTTTAAGAAATTTTAAATTCTACAATAAACATATAATTATAAATAAACAAGTTATAACTAAAAATTACTCTATTAAAAATTAAAACAACATCACTATAATATTTAATTCTATTATTCTCTTTTTACTATAATCACAGTACACATGGTCAGTTTACTTTTGTCTGCAGACCTTTCTCTCAGTTATCTTAAAATCATTATGGCCAATTTTTCACATGAGGCATTAAAAATGTTGGGGTTTGATTTAGTCACTGCCTTTCTGGGCAGTCCTTGCCCGCATTCTCCACCAAAAATGTCGTGGTTTTGCCCTGGCTCAATTTACTTTTGTACCCCATACAATTACTATTAGTTGAGAGAAGGTTTATGCAGACAAAAAGAGACTGAATTAAAAAAAAGTATGAGTATTTATTATTAACAAACTAAAACTAAAGAATTATATTTACAACAATTCTACTTGAGTAAAAGGTACTATGTATTTACAAAAGATACTTCTCCCCCACTTCCCTTTATATCAGTCCAAGGAGGAGAAGCAGTCCTTTTCTGTTCTCAGAATTCCAGCTCTCTCTCTCTCCAGTAACTCTGCAGCACTTTCGTCGCAGTTGGAACTTCTTTATCTCTCTCTTATTCTGTGTTGGCCTCCAGGGCTGGGCTTACCCCCCTCCTGGGTTAAAACCGAAGGCTGAGGGTTACTCAGGTCCTGAAGGGTCTCCTTCCATAGGCTTGCAAGGGGACACTTGCTTACTATGGATCTTCTTCCACAGGGTTACAGGGGATAATGGTTTAAGAGTTCACCCCTGTTTCCCTATGGAGGTCCCTCCCCATGGGAGAACAGTCCTTGATTGACTTCTCGGCATGGGTCTAGTCTGGATCCCTTACTCGGATCCCAATATCCCACCTGAGCCATTTTCTGCTCCAGCGTAGGTTCTCTCTAGCACCAGCAGCACGGATCCCACACATGGATCCCAACATCCCTACCTGAACCGCTTTGTGTTCCAGCGTAGGTTCTAATACCCGTCAGGGTCATAAATCTTCAACAGCAGCAGCATGGATCTCTCACTGAGATCCCGAGCTTATCTGAGCCGTCTCGCTCCAGCATAAGCATCGATCCCTTCGAGGGTCACAAAGTCTTTAACAGGACTCTGCCTCATCTGAGCCGCTTTACTCCAGCATAAGGCTTTCTCTCTGTTAAAGTCACAAATCTCTGGTGCATCCACAAGCTCCTCTGTGAGCCGCATGGGGTGTCTCTTCACCCCAACAAACTTTACAGGTGGCAGGGTTTTTATTTTTCAGTCTTTACCCTGCTGAAGGGAGGGAGAGCGAAAAGGAGAAAAAGCAGCTCTCCCCCTTCGAACTTTTCTTCTCTCTCCTGTGCTGCCAGCTTCGACCTTGAAAATCCTGTTATCTCATGGCTGGAATTCTTCTGCAGCGGTTTCTCGTCTAAGCAGTTCATCTTTTAAACTTTTTTTCTTCACTCTCTCACAAGAGAGAAGGGAGGCTTCAGTGCTGCACCTGCCCCCCTCCGGCCCAAGCCGGGGAGGAGGGGGCCTTGGCCCTCCTCGGGCCCGCTACCTTCTCTCCTACATGGCTGCTGCTCTTAATTTCAACTGCGCAACCAACCTTCTCTTCCGTTTTCTTAAAGATGTAATTAGCAAAGGCGTCACTGAACTTTTTGATTGGTTTTTTGTCCGGAAATCACCTGGACAAAACCATCCTCAGCCCCAGGGATGGGCTGATGGGCAAAACCACGACAATTTCCCCCCTTCGCCTTTGCGAATTACATTTTAAGAAATTTTAAATTCTACAATAAACATATAATTATAAATAAACAAGTTATAACTAAAAATTACTCTATTAAAAATTAAAACAACATCACTATAATATTTAATTCTATTATTTTTTTTTTTACTACAATCACAGTACACATGGTCAGTCTACTTTTGTCTGCAGACCTTTCTCTCAGTTATCTTAAAATCATTATGGCCAATTCTTCACATGAGGCATTAAAAATGTTGGGGTTTGATTTAGTCACTGCCTTTCTGGGCAGTCTTTGCCCGCATTCTCCACCAAAAAATGTCGTGGTTTTGCCCTGGCTCAATTTACTTTTATACCCCCACATACAATTACTATTAGTTGAGAGAAGGTTTATGCAGACAAAAAGAGACTGAATTAAAAAAGAAGTATGAGTATTTATTATTAACAAACTAAAACTAAAGAATTATATTTACAACAATTCTACTTGAGTAAAAGGTACTATGTATTTACAAAAGATACTTCTCCCCCCACTTCCCTTTATATCAGTCCAAGGAGGAGAAGCAGTCCTTTTCTGTTCTCAGAATTCCAGCTCTCTCTCTCTCTCCAGTAACTCTGCAGCACTTTCGTCGCAGTTGGAACTTCTTTATCTCTCTCTTATTCTGTGTTGGCCTCCAGGGCTGGGCCTACCCTCCTGGGTTAAAACCGAAGGCTGAGGGTTACCCAGGTCCTGAAGGGTCTCCTTCCATAGGCTTGCAAGGGGACACTTGCTTACTATGGATCTTCTTCCACAGGGTTACAGGGGATAATGGTTTAAGAGTTCACCCCTGTTTCCCTATGGAGGTCCCTCCCCATGGGAGAACAGTCCTTGATTGACTTCTCGGCATGGGTCTAGTCTGGATCCCTTACTCGGATCCCAATATCCCACCTGAGCCATTTTCTGCTCCAGCGTAGGTTCTCTCTAGCACCAGCAGCACGGATCCCACACATGGATCCCAACATCCCTACCTGAACCGTTTTGTGTTCCAGCGTAGGTTCTAATACCCGTCAGGGTCATAAATCTTCAACAGCAGCAGCATGGATCTCTCACTGAGATCCCGAGCTTATCTGAGCCGTCTCGCTCCAGCATAAGCATCGATCCCTTCGAGGGTCACAAAGTCTTTAACAGGACTCTGCCTCATCTGAGCCGCTTTTACTCCAGCACAAAGCTTTCTCTCTGTTAAAGTCACAAATCTCTGGTGCATCCACAAGCTCCTCTGTGAGCCGCATGGGGTATTTCTTCACCCCAACAAATTTTACAGGTGGCAGGGTTTTTATTTTTCAGTCTTTACCCTGCTGAAGGGAGGAAGAGTGAAAAGAAGAAAAAAAAGCAGCTCTCCCCCCTTCGAACTTTTCTTCTCTCTCCTGTGCTGCCAGCTTCGACCTTGAAAATCCTGTTATCTCATGGCTGGAATTCTTCTGCAGCGGTTTCTCGTCTAAGCAGTTCATCTTTTAAACTTTTTTTCTTCACTCTCTCACAAGAGAGAAGGGAGGCTTCAGTGCTGCACCTGCCCCCCTCCGGCCCAAGCCGGGGAGGAGGGGGCCTTGGCCCTCCTCGGGCCCGCTACCTTCTCTCCTACATGGCTGCTGCTCTTAATTTCAACTGCGCAACCAACCTTCTCTTCCGTTTTCTTAAAGATGTAATTAGCAAAGGCGTCACTGAACTTTTTGATTGGTTTTTTGTCCGGAAATCACCTGGACAAAACCATCCTCAGCCCCAGGGATGGGCTGATGGGCAAAACCACGACAGAGATATATAGAAAGCTCTTTGTTTTTATCACCAAACTGATTTCAATGGTTTTGTTGTTGCTGTTTTGGTTTTTTTACTGGGAAAATAGTTACTTCACTTAAGACATTTTAAGGAAACAGAAATCATAAGACTTAGTATGATTATCAGATCTCAAAAGAGAAATATCCACTACCTGTTGCTTCCCACTAGAATACCACAAATCCAGTTACTGGATAGTTCTACAAACTCAGATTTCCCACTTACCTCCCAAACACCTCTGTTTCCAATTCAATTCAGACCTCTCCGGTGATAAGAATTTTTAAGCATACCAAACTCTGAAATGTTGGTTTGTTTGTTTGTTTGTTTGATATTTATTTGTTTGTTTTTAATATTTATTATGGATTTTCCCTCCTCTTTTCACTCACGTTGTGTACTTGTAGCCAGGTGGGGGTCGGTCTCTTCTCCCAGGCAATCAGCAGTAGGACAAGAAGGCACGGGCTTAAGCTCTGTCAGGGGAGGTTTAGGTTGGATATTAGAAAGAAGTTCTTTACAGAGAGAGTGACCAAGCATTGGAATGGCCTGCCCAGAGAGGTGGTGGATTCACGGTCCCTGGAGGTTTTTAAGATGAGGCTGGATGTGGCACTGAGTGCCATGATCTAGTAATCACAGTGGGGTTGGATCAAGGGTTGGACTTGATGATCTCAGAGGTCTCTTCCTGCGGCGTTGAAATGGGATGGGGAGGGGGCTCCAGGACTACGGGTTTTTTACTCTTACCTGGAGGGGAAAGTGCTCCACCCCTCCCCACCACACATGGCTACCACAGAGACCATTGGACACCAGCAGCAAGGAGAAAGCAAGAGAGACTTTATTGTTCTGGGTAGGGATATAAACAGCTCTAGGGGGGATCACAAAGTAACCATTAGGAGTCCAGGACGTCTCACAAACCCACTAGTGACAAGAAAGGGTTAACAGCCAATAGGGAAGCTTTCAGTTATCTCTCAAAACATTCCAAAGGCAGAGATAAGACTAAGAATCCTGGGAAGAAGAAAGGTGAGTTTGCACAAAGACTGTGAAAGCCATTTTGAAAGCATATTGACTTAACATTAAAAACTTCTACCTTCTCTTATACACTGCAGAACTACTGCAGCATCTTCGAACCCAATTAATTCTATGATTCTATGTATCTGTGATTCTACGATTCTATGATTCTATGATCAGTTCCCAGGCTACATTAATGTTCTGATTAAATGATTTTCAACTCTAGTGGAAGACACTCCTTGTGGTTTTTTTGGACTCCTTAGGCCTTCAGCTTGAGCTGAATCCTACTCTCACAGAGACAACAGCTCGATTGGTTAACCATGGACATTTGGTGCCACTGAGATATTTTAAGTTGTTTTGTCTGTCCTTCAGGTGCTACTGAAGTCTCCTATAGTTTGTGTCACAAATTTGAATAAAGTCTTTAATTTTTATTTAATGTCACTCACATTTAGAAAAGGATTCAAATGCCTACACATAGATTTACAGGCCAAGTCAGACATCTTTAAATATTTAAAACATTTTGGAATTGGCCTGGTATGACGACATGATGTAGGAATTCTGGGACATCTGCATCCTTTTTGAGCACTAGAAATTTCAAAATGCTTAAAGTTCTGCAAAATACGTGTGTCTAGGTAACTGAATAACAAAATGATAGAATCATAAAATCATTTAAGTTGGAAAAGCCACTTAAGATGATTTGAGTCTAACCTTAAGACTAACACTGCCAAGTGCATCAGTAAAACATGGCTCTAAGCACCACTTTTATATACCCTGGGGATAGTGAGTCAATCCCAGTTTCCTGGGTAGCCTGTTACGGGGCTTTTAAATGAAACCCAAATGACAATAGTTTTCAGTGCTGTTTTTTACCTTATAATGTATAATCTTTAAACAAAGGTGATTATTCATGCTGACATTTCCCCATACTGAGAGAATTTCCATTCTGCCAACTATCACTAGACCAATGAGTTCTTAGCCCTTTCTGTACTATCTCTTCGTTTTCTGCCCAGAAAGTCAAATGTGTCCTGGGCTGCATCCAAAGCACTGTGGCCAGCAGGTCGAGGGAGTAGATTTTGGATCTGTACTCTGATTGAATGAGACCCCCCTGAAGTACTGCATCCAGCTCTGGAGTCCTCAGCTGGAGCAAGTCCAGAGGAGGATCATGAAGATGATCATAGGGTTGTAGCACCTCTTCAGTGAAGAGGCTGAGAGAGATGGGACTCTTCATTCCATCAACCACATGAAAAGAAGGCTCTGGGAAGACCTTACAGCAGCCTTTCAGTACCTGAAGGTGGTCTATAAGAAGGCTAGAGAGAGTCTTTCTACAAGGACATGAAGGGACAGGAAAAGGTGGTATGATTTTAAACTCTAATGTGCAGGTGCTGAGATACTGGAACAGGTTGCCCAGAGAAACTGTTGATGCCTCATCCCTGGAAGTGTTCAAGGTTAGGTTGGATGGGGCTGTGAGCAACCTGGTCTAGTAGAAAATATCTCTACCCATGGCAAAGGGTTGGAACTAGATGACCTTTAAGGTCCCTGCCAACCCAAACCATTCTATGATTGTATGATTTTATGATTCTATGAACTAGTCCAAACCCTCTTCTTAAAGCAGGGTTAGCTACAGTACGTTGCACCCAGACCAATTCTAGTCAGAGTTTGATTTTTTTTTTTTTAACTGAGACTACATATTTTTCTTTACAATCTGTTTAAAGTGGTTGAACTACCCTCACAGAAAAAACAAGTGTTTTCCTCTGTTCAGACGGAATTTCATGGTACGGTAAACTCTGCGACCTGGTCCAAAGGCTCAAGGGATGTTTATACTAATAGTTATACTTCTACATTGTTCTAAACCAGTATTTACATGGCATTTTATATAAAGTACTATAGGAACTGAACAAAGGGAGGATGATCATGAACTAAATGAACTCAACAGTATTTTTTCGAGGCATTTTCTGGATATTTTACAATGGTGATTTTAGACTAAGGAAATGATATAGCGGTGAGGAACTGGAACAGGTTGCACAGAGAAGTTGTGGGTGTCCCATCTCTGGAACTATTCAAGGTTAGTTTGAATGGGGCTCTGAGAAAACTGGTCTAATGGCAGGTGTCCTTGGACATGCCCAGGAGATTGGAACTAGATGGTCTTTAAGCTCCCTTCCAACTCAAGCCTTTCTATGATATGTGTGAGTATATCAAAGGACAGAAAAAGGTGGGGGGGTCTAATGAAGTTGATTTGGATAGTGTGGGACCTGAGCACGACATAAATGGTCTGAAACAAGGGGTGGAGATTGTACTGATTTTCCTTGTGATTTTCTTCATAGTGGTTCATGTGGTGTTATGTTTCAGATTTGTGAGAAAAAGGGTTTTGGTAGCACACCAATGTTTTAATGTTGCTGAGCACAGTGTGTGCTTGCATACTGTGAAGGTGTTCTCTGTTTCTCACCCCCCACACTCCGCACACACACCTAGTGGATGAGCTGAGTGAGACCAAGAAGCTTGGAGGGGACACAGGCGGAACATCTGACCCCAACTCACCAAATGGATATCCCATACAATATGCTGTCGTGCTCAGCATATAGAGCTGGGTGAAGAAAGAAGTGGTATGTTTGGACTCTTGATGTTTGTCTTCCCAAGTTACCATTACACAAGACAGTCATGTGTTCCTGGGGATGGCTGAACACCTGCCTGTCCATGGGAAGTATGTTATGTTGCTTTACTTGGATATAGCTTTTGCCTTACCTAATAAATTGTCTTTATCTCAATCCATGAGTTTTCTTACTTTTCCACTTCTGATACCCTTCCCAACACTTCAAGGGGGAGTGAGCAAAGGGCTGTGTGGTACTCAACTCTGCACTGGTGTTAATCTACAACACTACATAAGAAATTTTTAAAGAATTTCTTTTTTTCCCTTTGCTTTCTTCCTGTTTCCTGTTCAGTACCACATCATTGATCCAATCCACCCTAAATATCCACTTTAACAATGAAGTACACAGAACTCAGCTGTCCCAAGATTGCTCTGTAGCACAATTGACCTGAGTTGTCCTAATTGTACACTTGAATGGTGGGTAATGTAGATAGATAAAACATTCATGTGCTTATGTGTCTTTCAGCTTACGAACTTTTTATGAGAAGTGATTTGTCGTAGTTGCAGCAGCATCTATTACATGATAAATGCTGCAACATGCAATAGTGAATGCAGAATTGGAATGATTACCTTTTTCCTTCTCTGGCCATTTTCCAAAGAAAAGTCACATAAACCTTTTCCAGTAGTAAAAAACTTGCAAAAGGTCTTATAAGGCAGTGAAAAATTAAAGGATTGCCTTGAGTCACACAATAAGCTTTCAATTCTGTAATCTGTTTTTTACAATTTAAGCAAAGGCAGTTGCACCCTCTGGAATAACTCCAGAGCTTCTGTGATCCTGAGCACTTGTAGGACTGGGATACCAAGTTAATGGAAAGCTATAAAGAAATATTTTACTTTTTTTGGCACTAAGTGGAAATTACTGTTTTATTCTTTAGGAAATTTCTCTTTCACAACATGGGTGCAAAGTGTCATTGTTTTCATTTAGTGGGACTTTGTGTTTTATTTATATATTTAAATAATAATAAAACTTATTACAATTAATAATAATAATAGCAGTAGCAGTAGTTGTAGTAACAACTATAATGTGGAGATCCAAACTGCCTGTCTTCCTAAATATCATATGTGAATTACAACCAATTTATGCCAACAGTGAATAATAGCAGCCTACACTGAGATCCCAGTTACCTTCATACACATAACAGTGTCATGTAGAACTATATAATATTCAGAGATTACCCTGTGCATGTGTGTGTGTTCAGAACTACTAAAATCAGAGCTGTGAAAGACACATGTAGTAACTGATTCATTATTGGCCAGCACAGAATTATTAGTTTCCAAAACCGTCACATCCCATGGGAGACTAGGCCTAGTTTAATAGACCTCAAAGAACAGTAAGCACATGAATAAAGCTTTGTTGTGCAAAGTTTGCTATTTAAAGTGCATGTCTGAATCTTAACAATAGTGTAAGCATTTCAAAATATGCAATTCAAGCATAATTGGCTTTTTTTTATTAGAGTTTACTGGGTAACTACTTCATCAGCATTATAAGGGGCAGACAATTATATGCATCAGTTTAAAAGAAAACTGTCAGATTCACTTCTTAATATTATTTATTTTCAAAATTTTGTTAGCATTAGAATCTTTAAGTCAGAGCTATCTACAATACCAATCCTCGTGGGAATTTCTAGTGCAGAGCTTAGTTCTGTACTGTTTTTTTTTTTTCCTCTTCTGGTTGTTGTTACAACAGGTGCCTTGAACTCACTGTATAATTTACAGAAGGAGGCATATCACCTCCTTAGGAAATACATATCCCAAACTGACTGTGGTCATATAGAGGTTTTTTTTCTCCAGAAACTGTCTTTTGCTCTTAATTACTTTCTAAATTTAGGCAGAATCTATGCCAGATTTTTTTTTTTACTTTCCTCCAGACTTGTCATCTTTACTGCTATTTCTTTCACACTCTGCAAATTCTTAGTATTATTTTTCAGTTCAGACTTTGTTGTAACTTGTGTATCAGAGTCTAGTCAGCCAAGAGATTGATTGAAGTTAATACCGGGGTTTCCATAGAGAATTGACCAGTGGGTCTGCTCTTTATTTCCTCTGAGTAAGCTTTTGCTTACTCTGTGTTATTGATTTAGTTTTGTTCTTTCTATTTTTAACCTTGTTTTCTATTATTGTTATAACTTTTAATAAAAAACCCAAAACACTTACAAGCAAGATCCTTATTCCCCAATCTAATGAAGTTTCCTCAGGAAGCTGAACAGGACACAAATAGATTTGATCTGTTTCACAGTAAATGATATCTGCTGTAAATGACTTAAATCTTGCCAGCAGTAATGTCCTAAAGAATCAGCAATATGCTTGAGGAAAAAAAAATCTCAAAATCACCATTTCACTACTTTAACCTAAAAACTATGTTTGAGATTGACCACTGGTACAAAAGGAAACCAGCAACACAACCTTTGAGTGTGACTGATAAGCTACCCCTTTAAAATGAGGTTTGAAAAATTCAGTATAAGGAGCATCTCAACTTTCATGATGTGCTGAGAATACATTGCTTTACAAGCAGAGTAACAAGAGTAGGGAATTCTACTGAAATAATATGAATAGGATGATTTAGATGTGAAGACATAAATCCATCTCTTGCCATTTTTTCTTACTTTTTTTTACTCACTGATTTCCTGTGAGGCATTTAAGTTTTGGGATTTCTTTATAAGACTGGACATAGAAAGTCTAGACATTGTCTATGATTCTCTTAAGTATTGTAATATGAATACTGAAGTGATTCTAGAGCACTGTATTTTATTTGCTCTGATTTGATAATGAGAACAGTCTGTATATCCTGAGTCTATGTTATGTAGTCTTGTTCTTTGAAGAAAAACTGGCAGTATGATAGAAATATATTTCTGTAGTGAAAGAATCGCTTGCATTTATTGAAACACCTGACAGCTTATTATCACAAATCACAATCAAGCACAGTTACTAACCTAATTTAGAGCCAATTTCACAGCTTTTTGGTTATGTTAATATAAAACAGTCACCTTAAGTAGTTGTCTGATTATTATGAAAAATCTGCATATCAGCCCAGTATTTCAGTCAGTGCAAATGCAAGTATAATTAACGGAAGTAAATCCAAATAAATTGCATCATATTCAGATGTTTTCCATTCCTTATCTGAACTTTAATGTATTTTCATAAATAAACACTGACATTGGTATTTGTCTTTGAAAAGTTTATTCAAACTTTTTTTTATCGAAAATGTGGGCTGGAGACAAAAAATAATATGAAATTTGCAGAAGAATGAGTCATAAGAGCCAAATAATTACTTATTTGGCTGGGATTTTTTGCAGCTGGATTCTTCAGTCTAATTGGAACAAGCTCTTTCCTTACTATGATGTAAAAACTGGAAGAAATGTTTTGCCTTCTGAAGTTCTAATGATAGGTACTCAAATATGAAAGTGTTGACCTTTACTCTGTGCATGGAATTAGGAGACCCAAATTGCTGTGACTTTCTCTTAGCACTATCGTAATTGAATATGTTGAAAAATGGTTCTCCTATGTTTGAAAGTCACAGAAGAGGATTTCTTCGACTAAATAAAGCTGACTCATTATGATAAAATTAAAGAGATCAGAAAGTCAAGAGTAAGCTTTAACAGTTTTAAGTAAGAGAGAGTACAGCAATAAAATGGAAAAGCTTCAGGTCTTATCTGAGAACAGCCTTAAACAACGTGTCTCCAACAGTAGAGCAGAAAGTCAGTATAAGCCTGTAGCCCTGTTCTTTGTGCCAAGCATTTACAAAGGGTGTTTCACTGTTCCAGTCAAAAATTACATAAGGAAATTACATGATTATGGGCCATAATAACACAGGCATTGCAGCAAATATCATCAATAAAAAGGTTAAATTTTTTTAAAAGGGAAGTTATCTCACAGGCTAACAGGGGCAGAAATTCAATGAGCACTCTAAATAATTGGATCCCATTAAAATGTTCCTTTTCCATAGTTAATTTCTTCATTTGTAGATCATATGGGGTTACACAGTTCAGGATGGTTCCTTCCTCAGTGGAGGAAGAGAGAGAAACACAAAATTCTCCATACTGAGTGATTCTGACTGTAAGCCAGGTACAAACTGTATTCACTGGCAGGACATTAGTATGCAAGTATTACATTAGTATCATGCAAAATCGATTACCAGCACAAATAATTTCTCTGTTATCCCAGAAACTACATTGTGGCTAACTCTAATGTAAAAGTCTATCACAAAAATCTACATTAAGTTGGCTGAATTACGGTTCTTAACTCAGACAACCAATTGAACATGCTCAGCTTCTGGCAGGATGGGGACTATCAACCTCACAGACTATTTAAAATGGCAGCAGGGATATGTTAAAGCAGAACAACAACATATTCTTTTGGGTGTTCTTTATAAGGATCGTGTGTTTTGTTTCTTTTTTGTTTGTTTGTTTTAAGTGGACATAGTAAGGAATGTAAATATTATACCTTATTATTTTATGAGGGAATAAAACTGATTTCTATACTTCACTCATTTTTCTCCCCTCATTCATTGTACACCTACTCTATCTTTTCTTTCTTTTGCTGTTACTGTTAATAATTTCTGTGCTGTCTGTTCCAGAAGCCAAATGATAGGGTCACAGAGACATGCAAGCTGAATGGACCTTCAGAATCTAAATGCTTTGCAAAAAGTAGTAAGAGAAACTACAACTTCTTTTATTTGAGATTTGGAAATGTAGTCACAGATAACCCAAAACTTTCTTTTAACAGTTATTACCTCTGTCTCACTCAAGATGTCTTAATCTCTGAAAACTGTCAGCTGTGAACAGCCTGGACTCAAACTCTTTAAACATCTTGGTATAAGGACTGGCTTCCATCTCTAAGAAGAAGTAAAATAAGGATGAGGTTTGGCTCAGTGAGTGCAAAACAATTTCATACAGAAGATTTGGTATTTTGATATCACTATTTTGTTCAACATATTGTAGGCATATGATTTCATTAAAGAGAGCATAGACAAAAGATGAAATCTTACCTCCTGTCATATTCAAAACCTTTCTGAAGAAAGTTATAAAAATAAAAATTTAATTATATCTTCTGTTTGACTAAAGGAATTACAGAAAGAAACACAAGACAAAAATATTTTATTGCCTCCATGTTTAAGAACATAGGAACCTTAAGAATAAAATTAAAACATAGAAAGCCGAAGAATTTAGAATTTTATAACCTTATTGATACAGATGTCATACAACAGGGAAAAAGTTTCATAAGGATTTATGTTATATTAAAGGAAATTTAGGAATGCTAGAAGCAGAAAGTTGATATGGAAGACATACCAAATTTTAAAAAATTTTTTCGATGTTCACTAAACTATCAAAATTGTCAGAGATTCCCCTGAAGCCTCGTCTTTGCAATTTGATTTAAACTTCATACATGGTATGAATGGCAGACACAATGCTATGTTGGTAATGGAGGGAATTAGCTAGTTACACCTGACTCCAGATACAAATATGTGTTTCCATGTTTGATAACTCCAGTGGTAAGGATGCACACTTCAGTACTTCTTGGTCTAAAGAGATTCAGTGTGTAAAATAGACACAATAAATGATCTTGAGGACACAAAATGAGATGAGTTAACAGAAAAAACTAGTTTGGCAGAATTATTTGACTTTTAACATACACTGTAAATCTTGTAACAAAATTACCTTTTTTTTGTAAAAAACAAAAACTATATTACTCATGTACAAAACAAAATTAAGACAGTAGACATCTTGTTCTAGTAATTATTACAACTGGAGCATTTAAATTTTCTTTCAAAAATAGGATGATTAAAAAGGAAAGCATGGCTTCTTTAAATTGTGTTTTTCCAGTCCAAACTATTTTTCTTCTCCTTTTTTTTTTTTCTTGGTAAAACTCTCAGATTTTATTTTGACAGTATCTAATCAAGGTGTTTTGTTTCAGTACATCTAGCTGACCTGGAATTTATAATATGGGACAGCCAAAAACTTCTTTATGCCTATGAACCATCGTCCTAGTTACAGGGGCCAAGACCACTTTATTAGTAAGTGAGTATATCCAAAACTGCCTATTCTACACCCTCTATGTCATTTCTAAGGGACTGTTGATAATGGATCATTTGCAGCAGCTGCCCAGGGCACATTGAATTACTCAACTGTGATAATTCCCCTCTTCCCGCCCAGCCTGAGGGGTCGCCCCTGCTAATGGGCCAGGCTGGACTGGCACTAGGCAGCTAAAACACCTAGAGCATTAAAGACTCCAAAAATATCCCAAGACTCACAGAGTTAAATCACACATTGTGGAACAAACTGCCCTGGGGGAGGTACTGGACATTCCCATCTGAACCTGAGCATATTTGGGGGGTTTGGGGTTTCTGGTACCACTCATCAGTTCAAGTGGAGGACCAGAATTCCAACAGGACAGCCATTCTGGACAAGACTGCAATCATCACCTCAACAGAGCTGCCACAATCATCTGGACCAACAGGTTTCCCTTCCTTTTACTTTGCACCCAGGGGGGCCATGTGGTGCTCAGTACATGGGGTAAGGGACACTGTTCTGTTTTTGTCCCACGGAGCTGGGTTATACATCTGTATTTGTGGGTTAAAACCAGTTTTTCTCTGTATTGTTGTATCTACTGTAATTTATTTTTAGTAAATTGTAACTCTGATTTATAATCTCTGTAGAACTGGGTTCATTTCTCCTGCCAGTTTACTTTTAAACCAGCACAACCATGACTTATAAATAGGCAGTGATTGAGATGAAAGACTGCAGAAGAATAGAAACAGCAGCAATCTGGTCAAGAAGTTCTTTTCAGCAAAGCATAGACCATGAAGATGCCACTCTTAGAAGTCACTGGAGGTAAAAAGTAATTTTACTTTGGAGACACTTTGGAGACACTGAGTGTCTCCAAGGAAAGCATTTGGACAATTCTGAATAAATAATTCAGAGTTTGTCTTTCAGATCAGGAAGCAGGAAAAAGATGGTTAGAGGGGATTAAGAAATTTAAAGGCTTAGAAACTTTAGAAATTTTTTTTTTGGGTGTTTGATGAACTTCATATTCTTTCAGGACCAGAATTCAGAATCACTCAGAAAGCGAAACGTGGATCTCTGTTCTTTTCAAATTTCTTAGAGACATTATCTGAGTAAGCTGGCTTTTATCACACTGTTTTGTAAACTTTGAGCTTGTTTGTTGTTTTGAGTTCTCAGTACTGTTTTCCATATAGTAAATTCTCTGAATTCAATACAGTTTATTTTAATATAGTATGCCAACTGTGCTGGTAAATAGTGATATTGCATCAAGATTGATTTCATATTGTAATTTTTTAATTATTTTTTAGGCAACTTTCTAAGATGTTTCTAAGATGTTAAATTTTGACCTTCACTTTCATTCTTAAATGAAACAGCCTAAGTCGTAATTCTAGTACATATAAATATTTATGATATTCTGCTCTTCAAGAGACTACATGCTTTTGAAGATAAGTCAACAGAATTAATTTAAATTGATGTGAGTTTTTATTTATAGAAAAGGAATTACTGGTTCTGCACAACAGACCTTGCCTGATAAAAGGCATATTTTAAAATTACAGAGAAATCTTACACAGATAGGTCTGTGTCTCACACACACCTGTGTGTGCAGATCTATGCATGTGTGAGAATACAAAATATGACAAAACCACATATCACTGCATGATACAGATTAGCAAAGGCCCTGTTAGATGCTTTTGAGAATTTAGCCACTGTTAAAGCTTTGGGATGTCAGGCTATATTTGTGAGCTCTCCTTGTTTGTGATATATTTTGTGCTGCAGATGCCTTAGAATCTGATGAAAGTTCCATCCTTCCTGAAATTCCATGTGTATTCACTTAAACACATCCTTTCAGAGCTACATCTATCAAAAGATTGCTTATCTCTGATCAATTATTTCAAGGGAGGTTTAAGTTAGATGTTAGAAAAGGGTTCTTCACCAGAGAGTGATTGGGTACTGGAACAGTGTCCCCAGGAAAGCAGTCACATCACCAAGCCTGACAGAGTTCAAGAAGCATTTGGACAATATTCTCAGGTACATGGTGTGACTCTTGGGGATGGTCCTGTGCAGGGCCAGGAGCTGGACTCGATGACCCTTGTGGGTCCCTCCTAACTCAGCATATTCTGTGAAAACATCAGGAAAGAAAAGAACAGAGGTTGGTAAAAGAATATATTAACCACAATGGGCTTAAGAATAAGGCTAAGCTCTTTGTCTGGAAAACTGACATCTTTTTATAAGAGAAACTAATTTGTTAAAAAATACTACCTCTGTACCTAAACATGTTCCCTTGTCTATATTCACCATGGTGAATAGAACAGCACCAGTAGGATGGAGAGCAGTCCTTCGATGCATGAAAGTTGTGTGAAAACAAGCTTAGACTAAAGTAAGTTCAGAAACATCCCATGTCCCAATATTAACTTGTTACCTTACTTCCAGCTTCTCCATGTAGAGCAAATAGAAGTAATTTAGAGTGACAGTTACACACAACAGAGTCTTAATACCATAAGATGATTTTTGAATCTTTTTGCCACTCAACATGCTGCTAAAAGCACCTACTCTCATGTGGAAAGTGTTGTCAATACTCCTGTCAAATTCTCTTCCAATGTTCTTCCCCACTGCTGCAAAGTCATGATAAATTTTTCTTTAGTTCTTATTTCAAGAACTATGTCAGAGCTATTTCTTTTTCCAATTTATTTTCAATATTTTTCAGTTCTTAGTGTGTGAAAAGCAGCTGAAAGGTTTTCACCTTCAGTTTTCATTGTCCATATTTTGTTACTAAGGGTCTTTTTTATGTAATGAAGGTAATGAGAAAAAAAGTGATTCGAAACCTTAATTCAGAACATACTTACATGTGTCTTGGGTTCTGGTTATTAGAGTAACTTTATTAGAAGTTGTTCTCTTTGTAGATAACAACTTTCGAGATCTGCCAAGCAAAGTGTACAAGTTCTCTATGATATAAAGTTAGGTCAAAAACTGGTTAAGCAACAAAAAGTATTTATAAATCTAGAAGGGTTTCAGTATTAAGATGTTATGGACAAAAGGTAATCTGTGGACATGTAGATTTGAGAGAAAGAATTAAAATACTTAGTACTTTTTCCTCCCCATATGCTCTTATTAGTTCCATCACAACCTGCATCTGTGAAAATTGATTGGAATTTGATTTTCTAAGAAAGTGATATTCTAAAAGTTATTTTAATTGATAATTAGAATTTTGAAATGTATCTGAAATTTCTGAAAAAATCCAGCAAGTAACACAAAAGCATTATTTTTATAGAATAGGATAAAATTTAATAAATTTTAATTCAATTCTCAGTTTTAATTTTTTATGAAGCTGATATTAATCTTCCACATTTTGTACTCTGAGGGGCCAAGGTTTGTAAAATCATAGGCTGATATAAACAAAGCATTTTCTGAGTGTTTAGTTTTCCAGTGTGCCAAGGCTTTTCTGGGATAACTCAGATCTTTGTGGTTGGTGTTCTAGACTGCTCTGTTTTATGTAAAGTTATCCTTAGATAACTTTCAGACAATTTGGATTTTATTGACCTCGAGTTTAACCATGGAGGAAAGAGATGAAACAAAGATAAAGTACATCATATCTTATTCATGAAGTCTGGAATCTTCACAAACCTTACTGTAATTTATAACTTTTGGGATGGAGGTATCCAGATGCAGGCACAGTAACATTAGTTTCTATGATAGGCTGTCTGGAACGAAACTTTTATCACAGGTTTAAAGGTCAAGACAACTATTCTAAAAGAAGTCTGAAGATTGATTAACTCACAATAACTTGTGGTGATACTTAGAAATTAGTAAAAGGGATGACATGGTTTTGCATCTTCTTTATCAATTCGGATGATGATATGTAAATTCTTTGTCTGCAAATTTGTACACAGGAAGACAGATCACAGGTAAAATTTGCAATGAGGGAAATTTTTATTCAGTATAAAGAAATAACTATTCACAGTGAGAGTGATCACTGGAACAGTTTGCACAGAGAAGCCTTGAATATCTGAGACTGAGAAACCTGATCCAACTTCAAATTTCATCCTGTTTTAGTAGGAGTAGAATCAGATGACCTCCAAAGTTCTCCTCCAACCCAAATTATTCTGTGCTTCTGTGAGGAAGATTATTGGTATTTATGATTACTCAGTGATGATTCTTTAAGGTACTAGCAAAAAGTTTGTCAGTAAAATATAAGATGCCTGTAGTACTTAAAAGGCAAAAGCCTGCTTATAGACTAAGGAATCGATCTTGGAGACCTGAATGTGATCTTTCAGCCTATGCTTTTCAAGGACTAGACCACTTCTAAAGTTCACTAACTTCTAAAGAATTTAATTGTTACCAAAATCCTTTTCCACTGGTCAGTCCTCTCTGCTTTCCAATATTGTCTTTCACATCCAAATGAAAGTTGGATGATCCACTGAAGGTATCTGCAAAATTTCAAAAACTGTGTGATACAAATCTGACCTACATCATTTATTTCTGTCTCTTATGTATAACTAGTGCTCACATGTCATATTTATAAATTTTGCTGCTGTGTTAGGGGACTTGTCAAAAGACAGTATTTGATCTCACTTTGGCTATGGTTTCATTAAGGTGATAATCTAAAAAGAAAACTGTTCCTTGTTTATAACAAAGAGGATTTTATATATATATATATTTTTTTTAATAGTTATAGGATCAGCATCACTTATAACCATATTCAGATTATAAAATTATTTTCAAAGATCTTTATGTTCTTTTTGTTCTTGATCTTTCCACAAACATGACAAATAAAAAATACAAACTTGAAAGAATGAATCATATGAACTTGAAGAAGGCAACGTGAAATAATGTTATTCAGCATACTAGGAATACAAATAGCATATATATGGAATAGATATATAAAGAGGTAGGTAAATAAGAAGACAGATATCTGAAATCATTACTTTAGATTAAATGAATGCCAGATTAGAGTTAAAACCTTGACTATATAAAAATGTGAATCCTGTTAACACATACGTAAAGAAAGGTTCATGTCAGTTAATTTATATATTTTCTAATATTTAATTATCTAAACAAAAACTACCATACTGGTCATAAAGGCCTGATTACCATTAGAAAATTTTAGCAGTTTTGCTATGACTTTTTCTGCAAAGTACATTAAAGAAATCATATTTCTCAGTGTTAAAAAAGATTTTTAACATTGGCCTTTCACCTGATACAGATCCTGAAGTCTGGCTGGAGCAGTGTGAGGAACTTTCTATTTTCTTTTTCCATGAACAGCTGGGCACATTTGGCCATATTGTAAACTGTGGAGAGACCACTGCTCTTATAACTTCTTTATAGGGGCTGAAAAGTGAAGTTTCTCATAGATTCTGTTTCTGAAATTGCAAGACTTTTCTACTGAGTTTGGCTCTGGGATAAGGCACAGTGCTGGGCAGTGAATTGGAACTGATGGGGAAAAAACCTAACTAATCCCAATGTAGGTCCTAATAGAGACAGTAGCAAAAAGAGCAAATAGACTGCCTGGAGGGAGAATCCACTGCAGTCAGAGAAAGGTAGGTTAGGAGAAACTTAGAAGAGATGTACAACTGTGAAAAGGTTAAAAAGATTTCAAACTAGGAGACATGAGATCACTGAAACCTACTGGGATGAGTGCTGATTGCTCCTGAGGAGCTACCCTAAACAGGCTGATGAGAATAAGTCATCCAAGCTATGTATCCTCCCATAATCTTGAAATGACTCCAAAAGTTTTGTCTAGGTACAACTCTTGGTCTCTGGCTTTGCAAGTGACTTCTGATGTGTTTTAGCTGCTTTACATACTGGTTTATGTTGAGGTTAATAATCTTGTTTTTCCACAGAGGGTAGATGCCATTATGCCAGAACTCTGATTTTTCAATTTCCTTTTAAAAATAGTAACAAAAAGATTTACACAATTATTTCTCCAAGGCAGACAGTATTCCCACTAAAAACACATGATAAGACAGTTACAGGCTATATCATAAAGTGAAAATAATAAGACTAAATTAAGAGCAACCATGCATTTTTTTTCTTTTTTTTTTTTCCCTAAGGTTTAAATACTTACATTTTTATTGTGGTTTTCTAGTTGATAAAACTGGTTAATAAATGTGATTCATACAGAAAAATAAATAAAGAAAAAGAGGAATGGAAAGAGTGAGCAACAATGCACTTTTTGTTTTGTCTGGGAAATGATTGGGTGAAAAGTACCACAATCTTATATAACCTTGTGCAGCAGCTTAGAAGCAAGTAGGTATTTTCTATTATTTGTACAACTCATATTTTCAGAAATATATATACTGCAGCCTAGGCAACTCAGACATGCTGTAATCTAGGTTGCTGCTAGCAGCAGAATGAATCCTCACAATTTATGGCTTTGCCACCTGATATGAAAATATCTAAATAAATAAAATCCATTCCCAATTGTACCCTCAGCTCACAAACATATTTTCTTTCCTCATAAGGCTGTCAATATAAGGTATTTGGTGGAACAATTTATCTGAACTGAAAACAGTCTCAGCCTGTTGAAAACAACATTTTGTTCCCTATCTATTTATCCAAATTAAACTCAGAGTCTGTGACTGTCATGGTAAGCTGATAACTGTACACTGATGTATATTATGCAGTATTAAATGATTGTCTTTGTTCAGTATCTGCTTCTGGGAGTTGTATAGTACTTCTGTTTACTTTTCAGCTGATTAATTTTCCAGAATCTTTAGATTCTTAGTCTTATTTACACTTTCTTAGCCAGGAGCTTCCAATATAGTTGAATGTCTTAATTATTATTAGTGTCACCTTCTCTTTAAATGATGGTGTCCAGAAATATTCCTGTGTCTTGCTTTGGGAGAATGAGAATCTGCAAATACAGACATTAATAGGAGACCAAAGATTGAAAAGGGGCAGAAATATATATTTTCCGCTTTTTCATTTATGATGATTTACTGAACTGTGTGATTATATGTTAGAGAGTATAATTTCCCTAACACATTTTTAGAGTTTATTTTCCCAAATGAACCCTTCTACTTAATTAGTAAGT
Source organism: Myiozetetes cayanensis (assembly GCF_022539395.1). Classification (NCBI taxonomy): domain Eukaryota; kingdom Metazoa; phylum Chordata; class Aves; order Passeriformes; family Tyrannidae; genus Myiozetetes; species Myiozetetes cayanensis. The sequence continues at coordinate 102,161,849 of NW_026087411.1, forward strand.
GATGTATTCCTGTTGGAGGACTAAGAGTGCACAATCCATATAAATGATACTAAAATAATAATGCATTTCTTTCTGTTTTCTTTTGTGAGCATGAGCCTTTTGGTACAAGTTCTTAAAAATTCTCTGTAAAACCAAGAAACTTTCTTTAAAGAGATGTGTGGAGACTGTCATATATTCACAGTAAATCCTAGACATGATCCAGATGAAAAATTCAGGAAATACCATTTTCCCTCAAGAGCCAGATCTTCCGTTGTTCTAAAGAAAGGTAGAGCTCTCATAGGCCCAGGTTTAGGGAAAAATTAAAAAAGTCTCATATATTCAGACAAACAGTGATCAGGTCCTGCATCAGTGTAAGGCTCTGACAAATTAAAAACCTCTCTGCAATATGTTACCAAATATTTCCTTCAAATTGGTTCTTTTTCATATGCTAAGACTAAAAAAGAACTAAACCACCATAACCAACTGCTTTATAACTTCCTTTTTTGTAAATATTATGTTTTAAACATTTTTCACTTCATATTTTCACTTTTAATGGCATAGAATAATGTACTCAATTTGCTTCTTTCTATTTATTCTGAGGCTGAATGTTTGAGAGATATCTACTGAGGAGAAAAAATGGCAATGATTATAGTCAAGAAGTACATAGTCTGAAATGTTAAGAAAATCCCAAATTATTAACATTTTCTCATTCAAGAGGCCACTAGTGGTGACTACTTAAATATGCTAATGAGCCCCTACAGCATCATTTCAAGTTATTTTTCTTTAGCAGGAATAACTTGTGAGCAGAAGCTGAAGAATACTGACCCGTGTTTAGTTCCTGTCTTTTGGGTTTTTTTTCTGTGTACAAGGGAGAACTGAAAGTGATGACTGGATTGATTTTTTTTCTTAATAGTAAAAAAAAAAAAAACATAATACTTTTATTAGAAAATTAATTACGTAGTTATAGCTGACAGCAGTGAAAGTACAGCTATACTGTATCAGCTGTATCAAGTACTCAGTAACAACACTCAACAGGTGTACACTGCTGGTATATATTGCCTAAATTCAAATGTTTGAAAAAAAATCTCTGTCTTCATACAGCTATTTGTGAATGAACCATTAGCACCCTTGCTGTGTATCTTTCTTTGCAGCAGTCATCTGTCAAACAAGTAGCTAGCTCTATATGAAGGAAAAAAAACACATGAGCAGCAACCACAGCAGCAACAGCTTCTAATTAACCTCCAAATTAAAAAAAAAAAAAGTCACATTTTAACAGTTTGGGGAGAAAAAGTGTTGGTTTTAGTTCCGAAAGATGATCTTTTGCGTAGAGAAAACCATCAATAATTTCTCTAACAATATACACTGACCCCATAATATTTGTGCTTTCTATCCTAAGGTACCATTCACCTCTTACCTGCTTAGAGTTAGGCTTTGATTCTGGAAAAGCAACTTAGAGGACAGAACTCTTGCAGACCTTCACGGAAATGTTTCTGTGCATGCTCTGAAAGTACTTTGAACAATTTCAGGCATCAACAGATAAACATTACTTTAAAAAATAACTTGGTGATAGTTTTAAAAATTGATATCACTTATTAAGTAAAACTGTAGCATAAAAATGTCTCGATTCAGGTTTGAATCTGCAGTATGAACCTCAGGGTTCAGAACAGGAGAATGCTGGAAATGTAATTTGATAAAAAGAATATATGTACCAAATCATATTTTAATATCTGGATTTTCATAATTCCTCTCTAACCTTGAGACACAGAAAGTGGCAGAATAATTTTTGTGTGGAAGTCAAAAAGAACTTATATTTTCATCCTAATTATTGTGACTTTAAGAATTTTCTTAGACAAAAAAACAAATAAAAAGTCATGAAAAATCACTGCAAGGAGTAAAGGCAAAATCTTATCAGTGGAGAAACCTACTGTCTTCTCTGAAGCTGTCCTTTTACCCTATAACTCCATCTCTTGTAAGCTGTACCTGGAGGGAAAAAAACCTACTAGGAAACAAACAAAAAAGCCCAACTCATAATTACATTTAGTTAAATGGAACAAAGTGAATTTCGGTACTGTTCAGCATTAGCACACCTACTGAGCAACCATCTGCACACAGTCTCTCTTTCTAACTTGATCTGAACTAGTTTTGCACGAAAGAGTTCTCTGCAGTCATAGTGGAGAACGATAGAGAAGCTAGCAAGGTCATGACCTGTACAGTGAAACATTTTTTCTACCAAGAAAATGAGTTAATTTCAGTAACTGAAAGGGTATAAGATGCTACGAAATCCCTTGTACGTAATGTCCTTGTTAGTCATTCTTTGAATTTAACAAACAGGTATATAAGTGATACTCATGTCCGTTAGAAGGACACTTTGTCAGACAAACACTCCTTGTCTGTCTCTTGGTCATTTTTAGAAGTGGTGTCTGCATGTGGAATCCACTCCAGACGTAGATGCATGTCTTTAGCATTCTGGTCTTGAATGCTGCCTATATTCCCTGAACTTGGAAGTAATATCAGTTACAAAGCTTTATTGTAGATAGCTTCTCTTTATCCAAAGACTGCAAAGACAATGAGAATCTTTGAACACATTTCACTGGACTTGTGCTGGTTCCTGGGAGAAGTTGTTGCCTGGGTATACAACTGACATTTCGCTGCCACTGACTTCTTCTTGACATCCCCTCTGGCTTATACGTCTCACTTCTCACTTATATCTTTCCATTGATCCTTCAGTTTTGGTTACTGCCTCCTCAGCTCCTTCCCACCTCTGCAGCTGTCTCACAGCTCCTAAAGAGTTGTTCCTAGGTCCCAGTAAGACCCAAGTTCCTTTTTCCCTTTCACTAGTTTCTCAAAATTTCAGGGTACTCTAGATTTCAACCTACTACTCTCAGGCTTCCTACAATGTGTGCCTTCTCCTCGGACTCCTGCACTTTATTACACCACGTGTACTGTCTCTGACCCATTGAATTTTTTTACTCCAGTTTTGCCAAAGAGGCTTGCTTCAGTTATCTTGCTTCACAGCTGATATATAAATATATGGAGCTGTAACTGTGTTACTCAATATTTTAGCTGTTGGCAAAGGAATATCAATATCTTACCTCATAGCCAGAGAGTAAAAGGAGTTTTTGCAGATGTCATTTTTTTTTCTTTCCTGTGGGATAATTTTATTTATTTGTATAACTGTGGAAAAAAAGGCAGCAACCTGGAACTAAATTTTTTATTCCCAGGATAATTTACCTGTCATGCAAGCATGAAAGGAGCAGAAACAGGCCTGAGGCTAGTAGGACAATGTACCAGTATTAGGTTTCTTTGAACTGTAATGTTTTACTTCCCATGGGTCGCTCAGTGACATTCAAGAGACTGGTCCAGAGAGAACAGACCTGGTCAGTCAGCTTAAAGAACATGAAAACCGACATTTTCTGATATGCAAAAAGACTTATTTTTTCTAAGTAAAGCTGAATTTTTTCTTCATGTTGCTTTTGAATTGGATTTTCTTGTGAAATTGATTCACATAAATACTTCAATAATAACAGCAAAATACAACCAACTGTATCTGACTGCTTTCTTATGTTACTGGATAACTTGCATCTTGAAAAAATTTCCTTTCATTTTTGAAAAATTTCCTTTCCAAAAAAAAAGACTGCAGCTCTACTGTACTCTGAGCAATGCATCTGAATATTGTTATATCTGAATTTTTACACTGAAGTATAAAATTTTCCTGGTGTATTGTGAAAGAGCTGGGTACAGTCTACTGCAGAACACTTTAACTTTCAGCTGTATAATAAACACAAAGTTATATTGTTTCTTAATTTTATTTTAATAGAGTTGTGAGGTATAACATGGCAAGCTCTCTAAAAGCTGTCTTACTATGCTGGAACTTAATAATAAGCTTTCAGTTTTCATAATTAGAAGACAATGAAAAGCTATGGCAGTCGTCTGGCTGTCAGCTTCTTCAAGGCGTGGCAATGAATCAATCTGCATGGAAAGTTTCTGATCAAGGTCACTCAATTTCTTATTCACAAGGTGAACACAAGCTCTGAATGAGGAAAAGGAAGCAGACCTATGCTTAAACCCTAACAGAAAACATTCAAGTAGCTCTTATTTCCAAATTAGGCAGTTTTGGAAAATAAACCAAGGTTATGAACCTGTGTACACTGACTACTGTGACCTGCAGATTTCATATGTGTTGCTGCATTCCTTGAACAGGTAAACTGCCTTTGAAATCATCACAGACCCAGGGTAGAACAGAAATTCTGTTTTGCTTTTTGAGCTTTAGACCCCCACTTTTTCTATTTAATCTTCTCTTAAAACAACATGCTCCCTATAAATTCATATAATTCATCTCCTCTCAAATATTTCTTTGTCCATTCTTTGTTCTTAGAAGTCAGGTAATGAACAGACAGAAAACATGAGATTGTTATCCCTCTCTCAGTTTTCCATAAGGCCTTTTCTGAACATGATAATGTATCTATTATTCTTTGGTTGCTTATTGCAAAAATAATTCACTGCTTGTAAAATACAGCAAACATTGCCTAGGATTTCTTGGTTCATTAAAACCACTTTGCTCTTGGCATGGATTTGGAAGCAGCATGGAAGTGATATAAGTGATTTGTCCTAGGCAGGACAACTCTGTAGAAATCTGGCAGTAGAGCTTTTCTCTGCCTAGACCAGCTGTACTTTATGGATCACAGTACAATACAGATGTTCCCATATTTTTTCAAGCTAAATCTTTTTCTTATAAGAAGTGAAGCCAACTTACACTGTCACAAATGTACTTGCTCCTTCCATGATCACCTATGGAATTTCTTGTTCTTATGTCTTGTTCTATATTAAAATTAACTTATTCTAAAAGAGATTATTTTCCCATTTTATAAATAAGCATGTAAATAAATAACATAAGGACATTTAAAATATACAGTATAAGTTGATAGACCATGTAGTTTTAATATGTAAAATAATATATAATTTTATAATAAAATGCATTGCTATTTATTTAGCAATGTATATACAACTGAAATGTTACACAAGTCCTGCTAGCCATTGTGTGCTGTTTAAGGATAGCAAGATACAAATATTTAACCATATTTCTTAAAATTAGTGCATTTCATAAATTTTAAAAGCATACTTTATCTTTTTCTTACTGAATGCTGTTTTTATTTTCATTTTAAAAGTAAAAAAAAAATGCTATCCCCCAAGGGTTTCATAAATATGTTGTTGTTGAAAAAAATTAAATGAAAAAAATACTAAAATGACTGCATAAAAATGAAATTATTCTGAAATGAGTTGTCAGTGGTATTTTCATAATAAATAATCTTCAGGTTCTATGTCATCATGTCAAGACTCTTATTAAGTTCAAAAAGAACAAACATGTTAATTATGATTGGAAGAATAAGATAAATATTACTTCTCTGCTTACCAAAACCATGACAGCTTTGCTGATACAGGAGCAAAACAAGATCTGTTGTGTGCTATTTTGCAAAAAAAGCAACATGGAGGTCATAAAATCCCTTTGTTTTTTTTTCTTTCTCTCTGGGCAGCTCATGTTTTCTCCAGTTCTCTTTAGGGCCAAGGGAAACTCAGCACTATATGAACAAAACTAGATTTTCTTGCTTGTTCTAGCAAAATAGTTTACTAGGAAAAATAATTTTTAAAAATCTGTTATTCATGTTTTCAATCTAGAATATCTCCAAAATAATTAAAGGAGTTATTTTGCCTATTGTTCTTTTTTTTCGCATCTCTCAAATGAAACTGTACGTTGGTTGATTAATGGGCTGATGTGTGTATTCTCACTAGCCTAATTGTTATCACTAATTTTTTTTTGTTTGCTTGTTTTGGGTTTGTTTTTCTTTTCTTTGAAGTAATTTTTTTAAGAAAACACAAAAAAAGTCAGTTCTGGAGCTGTTGCTTTGTGTTCTGAGGTATTGCCAGGCAGCAACTCCCAAAGAAAGATCAAGTGATACTTTGATGGAGACTAGAGCAGAGGGGAACCACAAAGGAGTTCCCCAAGCTGTCTGTGATCTTACTGCAATTTCCATAATTAACTAAACATCCTGAAATATTGTCTGCATTTTTCTGAAGATAATTTTAACTCAATGTCTGTTGTGAAGTATATTGATTGTGACTATCTTCAGTGAGCCCACATTTTGTTCGAGAAATGACTGAACATACAGACACATATAGCACAAATATTTATAAATGAACATCTAGAATGTATACTAAATCAGGAAGAAATACATCTATGCATGCTGGAGCGAAAAAATACAGGGGAAAATATAACTGAACTAAACCTGAGTACAAATTAATTTGATTTATCTGTTTGTGCATCTATCCATCTGCCAATCAGTGGTTTAGGAGGAAATGAGGTCTGATTCCTGCTGTAGTATCAGCTCTCTATTAAAAATTCCCTTGCAGCCTTAATTGCTTTGAAGATTCTGAAATGGTTTTTCAATTAATTATTTTCTTTTTTAAATTAATAATATGAAGACCTATCATTCATATTTCCAAAAAAACACCTTTTTTTCTCATTGTCTTCAGTCTCTGTTAAGATTGTAACTATGACCAATGATAACTATTATTATTAATAATGTAACAAATTAATATAAAAATAACAAAAATAAAATGGCTTTTAAGAGGAAGAGAGAAAAGAGACTTTTCAGATTTTGATAATTTTTCTAATGGACATTTTGAAAAAGTTAATAACAAGTGTATTATCAATGTCATTTTACAATTCCTGTTATTTAGTTGCCTATTAGCATACAAATGAAAACTCTGCATTTCATAAACTAGAAGGAGTTCTTATGACTCAATTTTTTGAGTTTTTTATAATTTTTCTTACTCTGATATAACTTAAAGAGAAGAATTTATATTTTAAGTTTGTCGTGAAAAGAAAAACATTTTGCAGAAGCAGTCACTGTAAATGACAAGTTGTTCTGAATGAAAAATATATTATTGAACATTTTTCTTTTCCCAGATGGAATAGAAATTTGAAGAAAAACATGTTGCTGGTCAGATTTATTAAAAAAATGTTCAAATGTAGAAGTATGGTAATCTAAAAAGAAAAAAACTGTTGTAGTGGTTCCTAAGGGGGTGTTATAATTGTCATGACAATAACAGTCTCTTTCCCCTTTTTCTCCACCAAGTAATTTGTTAATGTCTGTAATGCAGAACATATGCAGTAGTAAAGCAAACTGGCACAAACTGATTTACATGACTGTAAAGGAAATTGCTGTGGCCTCTCAGTTTTCATTTGCCAGAAATACACCAGCCCCTACAATCTTCTGTATGACCTCTTTGTGCAACGGATGTCCAAGTTAGTCTGTGACCCTGTAGGAAGCCCGTGCTGGAGCAGGCTCCTGGAAGGAGCTGTGGCCTCATGGAGAGGAGCCCAAGCTGGAGCAGGTTTGCTGGCAGGACTTGTGACCCTGAGGGGGACCCACACTGGATCAGGCTGTTCCTGAAGGACTGCACCCCATGGAAGGGATCCACACCAGAGCAGTTTGAGAACTGCAGCCTGTACAAAGGACTTATGATGTAGCAGTTCATGGACTGTCTCCCATTGGAGGGAACCCCACAATGAAGCAGGGGAAAACAGTGTGAGGAGTCCTCCCCTGAGGAGGAAGGAGCAGCAGAGATGAACTGACCGCAGCTCCTATTCCTCATCCCCCTGTGCCACTGTGGGGCAGGAGCGAGAGAAAATCAGGAGTGAAGTGGAACCCAGGAAGAAGGGAGGGGTGAGGGGAAGGTGTTTTAAGGTTTATCTTTACTCATTATCCTATTCTGATTTCATTAATAAAAAATCCAATCAATTTTTCTTTGACTCGAGCCTATTTTGCTTATGGCAGTCACTGGTGAGTGATCTCTCCCTGCCCTTATGTTGACCCATGAGCCTTTCATTATATTTTCCCTCCCCTGGCCAGCTGAGGAGGGCAACGATAAAGGCTTTGGTGGGCACCTAATACGACTCTGTTACATCACTAACAGAACTAACAAGACTGATGGACCATCACTAATTTAAGCTGTGATTGATATACAGAAGAAAAATATTTCCCCTATAACTTCTTCTTCTTCTGTTATCTCTCATTTTCATCTTTCATTTCCCTCCTCTCTTCACCATTTTCTCCAGCATCAGTGTGACTCTTCCCTGCCACTATGCTAGACTATTCCTTATTGACTGTGTTTCCATACATCATTGTGTTTATTATTATAAATATCACCTCTGTATCTGATCAAAGATCTGCTGAAAAGAGCAAGAGTACTCTCACTACAGCAACTGCAGTATAAACATCCCATTTCATATATAACTATACTCAAAAATATGATCTTTGACCTTTCACAAAATAAACTCCATTTAACAAGCTTATTCGTGGTTAAACTGTGGGAAGTCTGCTCTGTGAAGAAATGTGGGATTCTTTTAATTTCCAAAAATTAAGTTTGGGTGCTTTGGATGGAACTTCTAGAAGAAGACACTTCAGCTACTCCACAGATATTACTTCAGTTGCTGAAAAAGTTTGGTTTTTTTCTTTTATTTGAAAGATGGCAGATTGCTGCCTATTTCTGCTTTTGCCTCTTCTTATCAAACCAGAAAAGAGCATCTCTAGAAGATGATATTGAGTTACTAAAGGTTATTTCAAGTTGAACAGCCAGGCATACAATGAATTTTGGAATAGAATTACAAATAATGACATTGCCAGTATAAATTTGCACCTGTTTTTTTTTTTTTTTTTACTCCTTCCATATTTGGAAGGAGTAAATTGGCTGCTTATTTGCTTGTCAGTCTTTTGTGCTGGCACCTCAACCTGAGTGTGACTAAGAAGGCAGAGAACTAACTCAGTATTAAAAAAAAGAAAATAAAGAAGAAGGGGAAACTATTCTGTAATGGACTCAATGCAAAACGTTGGAATCAATAAAAGGGCACATATAGGATGGCAGGGCCAGGAATAGGGGCAGAAAGGACAATGTAGAGAAAAAAGATGTTTATCTTGTACCAAGGAGCCCTTAAACTGTCTCAGGCATTTCATTTAAGTCCTGCCTTGTGTATGCCTAAGAGTACCTTGGAGCACAAGTTTGTAGAGCTTTCTCTTACACATTGGCTTTTAAATGTTCTATTTCAGACACCAAAATACTCACTTTGTACTTAATTTAAAATCCCTACATAGCTTGCAGAATCAAGGTCAAAAACTCTAAGTCGTGTTTGGGGCAAGGGGTAAAGGAGTGTACTAAATGTATAAAATGTATAAAATTTCTATTCAGTGGACTTTTCTGACTACTGAGTGGCAGAATAAGTGTATTATATTTCTGTAGTCCAGAAACATTTTCCAACGAAAACTGATAAACCAGTGAGTCACTGATCAAATTTATCATGTACATTTTGTACATCCTGTCAATGATTTCCAGGTGCCATTAATTCCATCAAAAATTATTTCTGTCAGATCAAACAAAAGAACATGTGAGGCAGGCATTTCATAGTTTTAGAGCGATGACTTCACTTGTTCAGCTTTATTTGGGATATGACTCTTGCCCTGAAATTCTTTTTAAATCACTTCCAATTTATTACTAAAATACATAATCATTACATACTATCAGGTGTGTCTCTCAAGAGTAATGGAAATTTTTAAATTGTTTAAGGAGTGATACATTAACTTGAACATTACTCAAACCACCATTCTCCTGTAGTAATCTCTTTGTGTGACAATATATTATTCTAGTAACTCTATTGCACCCTCTCCCCTCCTTTAACTAGAATACTTCTGATGTCTTCTACATCTCTGGAAATAACAGTTTGCTCACTGGAAGTGTCAAAAGAAAGTTATGTGTTCACAAATCTTCTCTTTTTTACTCTCTTATTAGAATCTGATGTCATAGATTTCTTGGGTTTCTGCATCTTTTTCTTGTGTTAGTTATTTTATCCATCACTGTATAATTTAGGCCTTTTGAAAAAACAGACTAAACTGTTATATATAGCCAGTAAGCTATTGTGCCAGTGTTAGTGGAATTCCTTAAGAAGGGAGCAAAAGAGGTGAAGAACATTTCCACATTTATTTTTTTAAAATATTTTCTTATGGGATATTGAATATAAATTGCCTTTTGCACTTCAGAAAATTAATGTGTCAGGTTTGCAGACCCTAATGACATGAAAAATTTCAGAAAGAAAGTGATTATATTTTGTCATGTAAGTTCTTTCCCATTAAATTTTGCAAGTTAAATTATCTGGACATATACATCAGATCAGTGTTAGAGACTACTTTTTTTCACAGATGGAGACTTGATTCTTCAGCAGTCCTAAAACAATAACAGAGTTCAGCAAGTTATCTCAAAATTAAGAAGTGTTAAATGTAGGATTTTGACCCCTAACCCTGACTAGCATCCCATCTGTTTCTTGAATAAGTAGTAGAATTCAGCAGACAAACAGTTAGGAAGAAACATACAGATACCAGTTAAATCCCCAAGCTGATTCTTACACAGTTCTCTGAGTGGGGCATCTGTAGTAACTTGAACAACAATCATCATTACAAACTTGGTATAAATATTCACTCTTGCTAAGTTCATAAATTATAAGTTTTTTCCATTGGGGGTAAATACAATTGTGTTAGCTAGCCATCAAGGTTCGATAAAGCAATATACAAATATCTCTCCCTGTAATTAGCTTTAAATGAAGCTGACTATTTTGGAGATGTACAGTTTATATGAAGCAGTTTAAACATACAAAATCATTACAAAATCATCACAAAATCATCATCACAAAGAAGCTCTGGTCCTGTTGTCTTTTCTAGAATAAATCTTTCTATTTTAGAAAGACTTCTTAGGTAAATAAAAATCATTCAGATAATTGCTCACTGGAATAAGTCCATCCTTGGAAATTTTCAAACCCCTGCAAGAGAAAACAGACTGACTTCACCTAATGCTAACAATAATTTCAAGTAAGAGTCTGGTCTGAAAAACATCCAAATTCTCTTCTAACATTTCTATGTCTCCTTGACTGAACTGCCTGATAAAGACATTCTCAACTGGACATGGCTGTTTCATACTGACAGAGAATACAAACCAAAGTGCTCCGTGTATTATTTAGTGGAACTGAAGACATCACTTTCCAGAAGTGTCAGTTTGGATCCTTTGAACAACTTCATTTTAACAGTGAAGGTTTACTGTGAAGAACTGTGAAAGCCTCTGCTTTCTGAGAGTTTTTAAAAGAAGTTTGTGTAACAATGATAGGAGAAAAGAGAACTATTGAGATATTTTCCATATCCAATCTAATCATAGAAAGTGTTGTAAGACTGGACAAGCAATTTTTAGAGGAAAAAATACCCCTGACTTATCTAGATGCATAGCAGATTCAGATAAGGAGAAGCATTAGGATAGCAGTTGCCTTTGCACCTCACTACTGTGAGATAAACACAGCATGTATGCTGACATGCCACCCAGCCAACCACCAGGATCACCAGGTTAACTATTGTGAACATGTTTTGGTCACTTAAAATGAAAGACCAGTAGCACTATCAATAACAAACCAGCTAGAATTAAAAAGAAAAAAAAATTTAAAAAATACTGTGGGAATCAATTTTTCATTGCAATGTCAGGAGTGGGATTTTTGCTGCGAGAAAAAAACATGCTCTTTTGTTTATCAACTTAACTGAGTGCTATGTCCCTAACATTCATTAGTTTTTTATCAGTGAAATAGATATGTTGTTCACCAATTGTTTAAAAACAAGGACTGTTCGTCAGCTCTTTGAACAGTGTCTGATCAATCCATGTAGCAACATGCCATCTATCTGCTACTGACTCATGCAAGCAGCTGTTGTAGAGACTTGAGTAGAAGGGCCATGGGTCAGAGCTCTGATGGCAGCAAAAATGTAACAGTGCAGGAAGATGTAGTCATTTAGTAGGTGACACTGCCACCTCAGACTGTAATAAAACTCTGATCTAGAACATATTTGATTCACTACGTTGCTCAAGATACTATTTCTTAGAGAAAAGCTAGGGTCAAATGATGTTGGATATAAGGTAGTACAAACTGAAGTACCTCATAATAATTTACATTTCCTCGCTGAATCCATGTGTCAGTACAAAGTTATCTAGTTCAGACAGAATTTAATATAAAAGAATATTTAGACCAGCAGGAACAGTGTCAATGTTTAATGAAGACTTAGGATGTCCAGCGGAAAATAATAAATCTTATGCATTTCCAGGATGATTTTCTTCACCTCAATCAATGAATATTGCATATTCTTTTTAAAAATAAATTAAAAATAACTTAGAAAGCATGTTCAGTTTATTTTGACACAGAACTTTCTTCACAATGCCAACAACACTGAGAAGTATTTCAGTTCATTACAGAAATTGCCATTTTTGTAAATGCAATTTCCCTTTCCATTTCCTTTTCCCTATCCCTTTCCATTTCCCTTCTCGGAAGAACACATTAACATGCAATTTATAAACGGATTTTAACAAAATTACAAACTAAGTTCCAGGTTGCTCTGGTTAAAAGTACACAAAGAATTTTTTGAGGAACTTTATATGTCTTACCCCTTCTCAAGAACTTAAAAGTTAAAGATGTAAAAATTCAGCATATTTTCAAAAAAATTACTCTTATTTCAACCTCGATAATTACCACTTGAAATTTTTAAATGCTAAGCAATTCTTATTAGCAAACCCAAAAATCTTTTCATGCTTTTCTACTTCATTTTTTTTCTTTCTGTCATATGCTCCCACCTTCCTAACTCAAAACTCACCTGCAGTGGCTTACCTGCATACCTGTCACTACAGAAATTTCCATATTGCTTTGTCTGTAACAATTTCTGATGTACTGTCACTTATGTTCACCCTCCTCTCCACCTTGTCTGTGAGGTCCCTGACCCAGAATCCTTATTTAAAATGATTCATAGCATAGTTTTGTTTTCATTAATATTTTAAAATAATTTAAATATCTGTTCTAAATGCATCAGAAAAGAGTTTTATCCAAATGTTACTATAGTAGTAGTTGCAAACAAAAGAAGAAAAGACTACGATATACTTTCCTGGTGTGGGTAGATGTACAATTGTCACTTTGATCTATTTTAAAAGATTAGGGCCTTCATCAGCTTCAATACAAAAAATAAAAAAAGAACTGTCAATAGACCTCACAGACACTCTTTTTTAAGCAATAGAGTAATTCTCTCCTTTCAGTTTCTCACCAATCTTAACTTTCAGCCCATACAGGCATCTTAAAGACATTGGTCATCAAATTGCAGTTAGTTTCTGTTAAAGTCAAACTGTGAATTCCTGTTACAATTTTCACATTACTCAGAACTCAACTTTGTAAAATCAATAAGAAATTACAAAGTAAGCTCTGTATAATCTAAGAAGTAGAATATAGAATATTCTATAGCATTTACATTCCTTTTTTAAAAAAACACAACTACAGAAAGCTTCAGAGAAATAGTACTTAAATTAGTGCTCCTAATTTAAAAACCTAAAAAAGTCTGGTTTACATACTTATAATTACATAATTTCTATATTTGCAACATCAATCAAGGAAAAACTACCTTTCAAATGTTTCATTAAAGTAATTTTAAGTTGCCATGCTTGTTTAAATATCTTTTCAAAACTGTTGTTGAATTGTAAATCTTCTTCATTGTCTCTGTGCAGCCAGGTCCAAGCTCTAGAAAGGTTAAGGAGCAGAGCTCACATATGCACAACGTATCTACATGTATATATATGTGTGTATATATATATATATTCTGCTCCTCTCTCTCTCTGGTCCTTTTGTAAGAGAAAAAAATAATATGTATTAGATATAAAAATGTACCTATTAGATAAAAATATCTGGGCTCAGACACTCTGCCCAGTAACTGGCCCTTGATTCCAGTCTTCCTGGTTGCTGGCACATGGGCATATGAACTCAGAGACTGCCATCCTGCTCAAGTTGCTGGTATAGACTATCATGCTCCCAAATCACACACACACATACACAGATACACATGTACCCACACAGAGAGCAAGCTGGGCAAGTTCTAGTCGCTTTGACCTCTCCAGCTCCTCCCATGGTTTCACAAACCCCTGGATCCCAGGTCATGCCACCTGTTCACCAGCTAGTCTAGTTTAAGCTTCAGTCTTAGTTAGTCCTATCAATAATACGTTGTCTGACTCAATACTGCATGCTGCTGCTTCTTGTAAGTGCAACTGTTACTAAATGCTATTGTAATAAACAAAAAATCTGTTGTCATTTGAAGGAATGACAATTAGGAACCATTTACTTCATGCAGTCAACTGAAATTTTAGAGTAATTCAAAGTTATGTCCCTGTCCGTGTTGTGAAATCAATGTTCTGCCATCCATGAAATCACATGTGGCTCAGGGGCACTTCTGGTTGTGCAATAAAAAGGAAAAGCATATCTTTTTGAGAAGGCAGGGTACTTGTAAAGTATGATGGAATTTATGCACAATGTAAAATTACATACTTTTTTCCCACTGGGAAAAAAAGCAATCATATTGGAAAAATGTGGAATATGATCTAAACCAACCTGAAATTGGTATAATTTATATTTAACTATCTTGTGACTATACTCATTACTGAGCCACAATAGTCCAGGCAGTTCATATTAAATGTGATGGAATAACATCTATATCTATTGAGATTAAAATTGCAAATATACGAATAATTCTAGTTGTATCAAAGTCCTTAGACCTTAATCAACATTGAGATTATAGAGCTCCCTTTACAGAAACTTTTACAAATCCAGAACACTATTTACCTTTATTTAACATAAAGTAGTTTAATTTGCTTTTGTCCCATAAAAACATTTTGTTTTGTGTAGAGAAAAATAAGACATTGTAGTTCATTTATTTATTTATTTTTCATTGGATCTGTTGGAGGACTTTAGAGATTATATATGAAACTGTGTTATAATGAGATGATTGATCTAAAAATCAGAATGTTCTTGGTTATTTGAAAAGCTGTTTGAGTTTCAGCGATTATCCCCCATGACAAGGACAAAAAAGAAGTTTACAAGTCATTTAGCACCCTCAAGCTTAATCAGTAGTGCTGATCTAGATATTCAGGAGAAAGATAAAGTGTCGGAAAAGAATTTTCCCATCCAAACAAATCTGGACTACTGTCATGGTACCTTCTGTGATGCTTATGATGATTCCTAGTTCCATTTTGAAGAGAGGTAGATGAGAGTAGAACCTGGAATGTATATATGTATAGTCTAGATGCTGCCACAGCTGCTAACAAAAATATCATCTGGAATGCATTATAACATCTTTCTTGAGGAAGACCACTGGAGGAGTTCCACTTTTTCCACCTCATGACAATTTGGTTTCTCTCTCTGTGTATTTTCTTCCTTTGCTCCACAATCCCTTTTACAATCTTCTTTTACACCAGTTACATTGAATAATTTCCACATGGTTTGATGTAGCAATTTTTTGCAATGTTATAGTCTGTGATATATGGAACAGAAAATGAATTTATTATGATAATCTTTTTTGGCCTTAGCTTCTTTGAATGTCTACTTACACTCAAAATTTAAATTTGTGTTGGTTGTATCAAAGTCCTTAGACCTTAATCAACATTGAGATTATAGAGTTCCCTTTACAGAAACTTTTACAAATCCAGAACACTATTTACCTTTATTTAACATAAGGTAGTTTAATTTGCTTTTGTCCCATAAAAACATTTTGTTTTGTGTAGAGAAAAATAAGATATTGTAGTTTATTTATTTATTTATTTTTCATTGGATCTGTTGGAGGACTTTAGAGATTATATATGAAACTGTGTTATAATGAGATAATTGATCTAAAAATGAGAATGTTCTTGGTTATTTGAAAAGCTGTTTGAGTTTCAGCGATTATCCCCCATGACAAGGACAAAAAAGAAGATTAATTAAAGCTTTTATTTTCCCCACCTTGCAGGAAAGACAGGAAAGATGTCCAGGACAAACAGTAGACCTGTTTCTTCCTATCAGTGTCACTGCTGATCACAAATGCTTGTCCTGAGGTTGTACAATTAACCCACAAATTCCTGTAAATGCCACAGTTCATGCCTGAGTGGAGAAAGACACAGGAGATGGACAGGCTACCACACAGGAGGAGGATGCAGTCAATCAGCTACTGGCAATGGTTCTGTGCTAGGAAGATTTGAGTCATTTAGCACCCTCAAGCTTAATCAGTAGTGCTGATCTAGATATTCAGGAGAAAGATAAAGTGTCAGAAAGAGAAGGAAGGAACGTTTATTGTGACGTTGGTCCACCTAAATGACTTTCTGCTTGCAAATAATGCAGTGACATTGGCTCTAGTGGTGATTGTACTCTTTGCAAGAACTTTGAAAGAGTTATGGCATTAAAGAATTGTAAAGAAGTGTAAATAAAAAGAAGATGCAATCTCATAGCAGTGTAGCTGTGTTGTGGAATTTTTGTGAAGACACATAATGTCTTGGAGGTGACACTTTCGTCACTGCTGTTGATTGCTGTGTGACCTGACCCTGCTTCCACTTATGCATCTCTTTAATCCTTTATCAGGAGCTTCTTGTTCATCCATGCATGCCTCCTGTTGCCTTTGTGTTGTTTTGTGTGTTTCAGAATTGTTCATTCTTGAGCTTAAAGGAGATCATCCTTTAAAATTAGTCAGCTCTTCTGGATCACTCGCTCAGTTTGGCCTTGTTATGTCCAGGCTTCTGAAAATCAGGGTTTTCATCCTGCCATTTGAATCTTTGCTTTTTCCCAGGGTCCTGTTGGACTATCAGGGTTGGTGGGGGGCTCTAAAGTATCAAGTTATCACTTCTGCCTTACAGGTTAACATTTGAGATGTTGTAAGAGACAAAACCCCCTGAATTTTCCCATCCAAACAAATCTGGACTACTGTCATGGTACCTTCTGTGATGCTTATGATGATTCCTAGTTCCATTTTGAAGAGAGGTAGATGAGAGTAGAACCTGGAATGTATATATGTATAGTCTAGATGCTACCACAGCTGCTAACAAAAATATCATCTGGAATGCATTATAACATCTTTCTTGAGGAAGACCACTGGAGGAGTTCCACTTTTTCCACCTCATGACAATTTGGTTTCTCTCTCTGTGTATTTTCTTCCTTTGCTCCACAATCCCTTTTACAATCTTCTTTTACACCAGTTACATTGAATAATTTCCACATGGTTTGATGTAGCAATTTTTTGCAATGTTATAGTCTGTGATATATGGAACAGAAAATGAATTTATTATGATAATCTTTTTTGGCCTTAGCTTCTTTGAATGTCTACTTACACTCAAAATTTAAATTTGTGTTGTCACCCAGGAATACTCTATTTTCCCAGTAAAGTTGACCCAAAGCTCATTAATATCACTGCAAAGATGCCTGCTGCCTTCAGGCCCTTTCTGAACAATGACATATCCAAGACTATAAAGCTCTTAAAAATGTGTAAAATAAAGATTTAGGGAATAAGGACTGAAATCTTCATTAAATCTCTGCAGAAATACTACTATTGAGCATATAAAAATTCTTAAAAATTGCTCACTGTTCATAGTTTGATCTAAGAAAAATAACATAAAAATAGGATTTATATATCTCAAACTTGGCCTGCAGAGTTGAAGTAGTAGACATATATTATTCATATTTTTAGCAGCATTTGTGTAACATTGCCTGAAAATCATTCAGACCCTGATCTAGAAATCCAAGAGGAGTTTTAACATTGATCTATGTGGGAAACACAGGTAACATAAACTGTGAGGCAGAAAAAAATTGAGGTCAGATTGATGTCTTTGCAAAAACAACTGAAAGGTCTATAAAATCTCCATTTTCTTCCCTCATTTTAGAAAGAATAGAATTCCAGTAACCTTATATGTGGAAATGGAGTATATAGCCCACCTAACAAGTAAGCTAATTCTGTAAGAACTGAACAAAATATGTTAAGCACTCTTTATGGGTCATCTGAAATGCTTGGAGGTGAATTATCCCTTTGTCTCTCATTTTGATATTTATAATTTTGATATTTATATTTTATAAATAGATTGTAGAGTATTTCCTTAATGTTATTTTTGCAGACTGAGCAAAATATTTCTGTAACTACCTGTGACTAAACACATGAAAACACCTGTTTTAATGGGATTTTTCACATAGTAAACCATGCAAAGATTTCCTTTTTAGCAATATCCACTTTGGGACCGTTGTCAAAATTTCATACTGTAAGCTTCTGGCATACAAGTATTTTAATATGAGCTGGAGCCTAGCAGTTTTTATGGCGAGTAGACCCACCAGGTCCCCACCTAGTGCCGCTCTATCACTGACCTCAGCTGGGCAGGGAAGAGAAAATACAATCAAAGTTCCTGGATGGAGATAAGGGCAGGGAGAGATCACTCACCAGTGACCGTCATGGGCAAAACAGACTCCACTTGAGGAAAAACTGATTTGATGTTTTACCAATGAAATCAGAATAGGATAATAAGAACTCAAAAATAAATCCTTCCCCATGGAACTTCATGGGCTGTAGGGACACAGCTGCCTCACCATGGGTTGCAGGGGAATCTCTGCTCTGGCACCTGGAGAACCTCCTCCCCTTCCTTCTGCACTGATCTTGGTGTCTGCAGAGCTGTTCCTCTCACATATTCTTACTCCTTTCTTCTCTAAACAAAGTGACTTCTGTGCAATACTTTTTTTACCCTTCTTAAACACATGATCCCATGTATGGTGCTACCACTGTCACTGATGGGCTCGGCCTTGGCCAGCAGAGGATCCATCCTGGAGCCAGCTGGCATTGGCTCTGTAGGACATGTGGGAAGCCTCTGGCAGCTTTTCACAGAAGGCACCCCTGTAACCCCACCCCTACCAACACCTTGCCATGCAAACAATGCAGAGATTTAAACTGATTAATGCTGCTGTTCTCTGTCCTTTGGTATCCTAGTATTTTGCATTGGAAAGGATGTTAGGGTAAAAATTTAAAACAACCTAAACTACCTTTCTTTTGAAGGGGAAATTTTACCAATTTTGGAAGTAAGCCTGGTTTTTTTGGCTGGTGTTTCTTTTCTAGAAATGATATTTCCCTGGTGTATGTGGATGTTGATTTTGTAAAACAATTTATATGGAATCTTGTTCTGTGCAATGCTAAACAGAAATGAATTCTACTCATGATTATGCTGTAATATTAATAAAAATATTTTCTAGCAAGAATGGGGATTTTTGAATATATATTTTCTCCTACAAATTTGCTTTACTTGATAACATTATCAGCTTTTATGTAGAAGCAAGCCCTTATCTGAGTGAAAGGCCCATAACTATATTTCATTTTAATATATACAGTAAAAAATATTTCTAAAATTCTAAGATTTTGGAGTGATTGGTGCCATGGACATTAGACAAGTACTGTAAAATTAAGTGTAAATTAAGATTTACATATGTATGGAGCAAAATTGTATATTCACATAATTTTAAAAATTTATTTATATTTTCATGTGCTCAGTTTAGGTATTTCTAAACAAATGAAGTGGCAGGCTGACACTGTGGCCTTCTATCATGTAATTGGCTGCACCTGTACTCCAAGAAAAAGTTTCAAATGCTCATTTTATAATCTGAAATTCAAACTCTGAATGAAGAGCTACTGCATTATCTATGTTTAATAAAAATTATATGAAACATAAAGGTCAGCAATGACGTTATCTTCACAGTATTATATTGATTGGAGCTTATAAATATAAGCTGTAATGTTATTTATTAAAGATTTAATAAAACACTGGCTATCAATGGACCTGTGAATAACTAGAAGGAAAAAAGAAAAACTTCCTGCTAAGAGTCAGAAAATACTGAATTTGGTTTACTAAATAAAGAAATAAATAATTAAGCAAATAGAGAATGAAGGAAACTCTTTCTAAATTATGCACTGAAATATCCTATGAGAAATATTTGAATTTCATGCCAACAATGACTTTTGTGTGATATATTTCATCCTTAGAGTGAAATATTAGAAACATAATAGGCATTGATGGCTCTTCAGATTTTATGGTACTGGAACTAAGGGCCAGATCTTTCTAAAAGGTTTTCTAGTATTCTCCATGGGATTCAAAGACAGATACTGACACCTTTTCCTACGTGGATTCATTCCTCTTGCTATAGTTATTTTCACTGGCATTACAAGTATTAAGGGTATGATAATTTAGGAGGTAAAACTTTAAACTGTATCCTTAGTTGTGTGACTATGCCAAATAATTAAAATTTCCAATCTTATTATAAGACAAAACCTCTAGCACTTGTATCTAATGTTACATCATGAAAGAAAAGGTAGCCAGGTAGCCTCTCCCAACTTATTTTATGTTGGCTAAATGATTAAGGTCTTTTTTCAATTAGTTCAACAAACAAGTCAATAAAACTGTAGTAGATTTTTAAGCTTATGGCATGAGATTTTGAGTAATCATTATGATTGACCACTCACAGTAAGATTATCCAGTAGAGACCTTGTAACTCAAAAGAAACACACATTTATACCTGGTTCTGTAATAAAAGTACTAAACAATTTTAAATTTTATTAAGAAATCTTAACAACGTAAGGTCACATAACTTTTTCTTGCATTTAACTATATAAGGTAACATCTAAGAGAATTTGAAGCTTCAAAGATTTGGAATTCTTTTTTTATTTTACCAGAAAAATAATTTAATTTATTCAGTTAAATATCATAGGTTCATTAAACTTAACAAACATACCAAAAGGAATATTATAATTTCATAAACCATATTTTCAGAGGGTAAAAGTGAAGATGACTGTAAAAAGCAGCTGCTATTAGGTAACTTATGCTTGCAGAAGGCAATGTTTTTGCAAATATGGGTTTCATGGGTTTTCAGTAATGTCTGTTTTGCCCTATCATGTTCTGCAGCTGGAAGTATCAAAAGTTTTTTGAATCCTGACCTCAAAAGGGATAATTCAATATTTAAATTAAATTTAATGCAAAAATAAAATTGAGACAGTTTCTATCTACTCTGTAACTCATTAGAATAATTTTATTTTTTACAATATTTGATTTTTAGAGAAAATTTTGATCATTATGATAAGAAAGTTGTGAAAAAGTTAGTAAGGCCAAGGTTTTGGTTTGTGTTCTAATATGTAGGGATGGGTGCAAACATAGAGTTTATATGGAAAAGCTTAAAATTGTGTATTTTTCATTTTTGAGATGTAGTTTTGGTAAACCATTCCTGAAATCACCATTAAGATATCAGTGAGAACTAGTGTATGCATGTTTGTGTGTGTGCATAAACAGCTTAATTTTCACATAAGATGTATCGTAATGGGAAGTGCCATAAGGATCCAGTGCACTCAGGAGAAATCTGAGTTGTGAAGTCATTTACATTAGAAGAGATCTCAGGTGGCATCTGGTCCAGTCACCAACTCAAAACTGGGTGAACACTGAATTCAGACCAGCTACTCAGGGTTTTGTCCAACTGGAATTTGAAGATTTCCAAGGACCAATGCTCAATAATCTCTAAGTACAACTCATTCCAGTGCTAGATTATTCTCATAGTGAATTCTCTGTCATTCCAATTTATGAACAGTTTCTAACTTTCTTACTGTATATCTCAGTGAAGCACTTTGATCTATCGTCTTGGCAACCTATTCCGCACTTTTCAAAATTTGTTGTTAGACCTCCTTCACAGCTTCCCTTTTCTAGACTAAACAATCCTGGCTCCTTCAGTCTTTTCTCCCATCTATGTCATTAAAGAAGAAATAGTCATTCAAGTGCAACTGAACTTTCCTCAAATTATCCATGACAAGCTCAGAAAAATTCTGTACAGCTTAAAAATGTTTTATAAATTAGGGTTCTCCACAGTTTCCCCCCTAAGGACTTGACCTATGGTTCACAGAAGCCAGTAGAAAAACACCTATTGATTTCAAGAGTTTTACATCCAGCCAAAAACAAAGGATTTTTTGACTTTTTTTCTGAGTTCTTGAACTCTGTCTAGGAATTAAATATTGGGGTTTTTTCAAACCCCAAACACAGGAAATTTGGGAGAATTTAGAATGTAAAGGTGTATATAAATAGATACATGAGTAAGAAGAAATAAAACAGTTTTCTTTCTTTTTTTACAAAGATGGGGTAGGATGTGTGTGACAGCATGGGGAACAAGATAATCTTTTTTTTTTTTTTTAATATAAGGGATTTTAAAAGTCTTTTGTATAGGAAAATTGTAAAACAATACAATGCAAATTCCACTATTAATGATTGAGGAGTTAATAAGCAGAGGTGATCTGCTGGACCTCACACTCACTAACAAGGGAGGGCTCATTGGGGAGCTAAAGCTCGAAGGTACCATTGGCCTCAGTGACAATGAGATAACTGAGTTCAGCATCCTGAGAGGAAGACAAAAAACCAGGATCATAACTCTGGACTTCAAGAGAGTAGATTTCTGCCTCTTCCAGGATCTGCTTGAAAGAATTCCACTGGATAAAGCCTTGTCATGGAAAGGGGCCCAAGAAAGTTGGTTGATATTTAACAATCCCCTCCTCCAAGCTTAAAAGCAGGCCTGCTCAATAATCAAGAAGTTAGGCAAAAATACCAAGAGATAAGGATGAACAAGGATCTTCTAGGACAACTTAATCACAAAAAGAAAGCCTAAAAACACTGAATCCTCAGCAACAGTAAACAAAGTATTGACAGTAGGTTGAGGAAAGTGATCCTTCCCCTCTTCTCAGTGGTGCTCAGGGGCAGCACTTGGAGCACTGAGTCCTGTTCTGGGCTCCTCAGTATAAGACAAAGATGAACATCCTGAAGAGAGTCCAGTTAAAGGCCACAAAGATGGTTAAGAAACTGGAATATTTCTTCTGTGAGGAAAGGCTAAGAAAGCTGAGCCTCTTTAATCTGAATAGAAGGCTAAGAAATGTTCTTAAAAATGTGTAAAAATATTTGAATGGAGAGAGTAAAGAAGACCAAGACAGGCTCTTCTCAGTGCCCAGTGACAAGAGGCAATGGGCAAAAACTGAAACACAGGTGGTACCACCAGAACATCAGAAAACACTTTTTTACTGTGAGGGTGACTGAGCATCTGGACACAGCTTTGAGCAACCAGGCTGAGCAGGGGGAGTGGGTTGGAAGGGCTGGGAAGGTCCCTTTCTCCAGAGGCTGATGTCAACTATTTTCTTATTCAGTGTTTCTCTGACTCTGTGATTACTTGATCATACACTTACCTATAAATAAGGAAGATTAGATATGAGAGTTTTATAAGGAATGTATAATTCATTTTCAGTACATCTACCATATAATGTTAATTCATCTTTTAAAGAAAACAGAGCTGAGAATAACCAGACTTGCAGTAAATTGCATATATTCTCCTACAGTAATCTCTACAATAGTTTTTTTTAACTTTTAATTGAAATTTTTCTCCAGGGTCAGCATTTTATTCTTGGTAAGTACTTGAAACAAAATAATGTATCTTATTTTGAAGAAATTTCTGCAAGCATGACTTCTTTTAACCTCAGTTGGTCTTTCATGTTTAATGGTGCACTTTGCCTTATTTATCCATCCACTATCCACTGACTCTTGCATGACAAGAAAGTGAATGAACCTTTTTTTATTTAACCTCACCCTTTCAATTTCTTTCTCCAAATACAGTGATTATGATTATGTGATGAGATGGAACTTCAGTTAGTTTCATTTTTTCTCATCAGGGATTCCAGACTAGTTTTTTTGTTATATACAATTAAATAAACTATGTGGTACTATAACTGATAGTGTTTAACTCTTCCCAGACCCTAATATAGAAATATTATAAAAATAATATGGTTTGATTTCTTGTCCTCTGTAAGTATGACATTTCCTTTTTCTACTGAATATAGCATACTTATCAGAAATCATGCCATTTCAGAACCAACTGAATATAAAATCGCCTCTCAAATTAATAATTATTTAAAATTATATTATTTCTGCATACATTCCTGAAGCTTATCAGTTCTTCTTTCTCCAGGCAGAGAACATTCATAAATCTTGAAAATATTGTGAACATCTAAATGTTATTTTTGACCTCAAGTAGAAGTAAAAAAAGGTTGTTTGACCTCCTTACTATTCAGCATTACACATTGTTCACATATTTTCATTAACTTTTACTTTCTTTATTAATAGATGAGATATATATATATTCAGACCCTATCAAAACGCCTTTTTTTGATCAATATTTGTCTATAACAGATAATTTTCCATGTTTCAAGTAGGAAGTGAATCACAGCTTGCAAAAAATATGTTTTCCATTTCGTGTCCATTGTGACATTTTGAAATTCAAAGCAGGAGTTTCTTATTGGCATATTCTGGTTTAAATAGACTTCTGGAATTCAGATCTCTAGAATGGCCTAGCTGTATCTTTTCCTTTCTTGTTGCTTAATACCAAGGCTCTGCACTGTTGGCATTCATTATTCCTTTAACTTAGTAAATTAACTTTGACACAGTTCAAGCCTCTGTTCTTCTAACAGTGCTTAAATTTACATCATTTCAGACATTTCTCAGTTAGTTGCACTACTTAATCCTAACACAGGCTAAATGGTTCTTTATTACCCAAACTGTGATCATTTATGACTGATATGAAACAAATAGGTTGGTTACCAGGATTTTAAAATATTGTTTGTAACTTACATAGATGAGTCCTGGCTGTTTTGATTAATGTGTTGGATTTGTCTGCATTTGATATACTTCTACAAATGAGTTTTGTATATGAATTGACAAAACTAGTATTACAATCAGACTGTGATAGGTTCTCAGACTTTACTTTTTACTTTGCCTGAAGCTTGAAGGATTCCCTTGGCATGTAAAGAGGTAAGTAAGGGGATTGACAATCACTTGACAATGAGTAGAGAGTTTGTGACAGCTGTCAGAATTCCCCTAGTAGAGGTGCCTGTGCAGTGCATCTGCTGTACTCTGTTTTGCAGCTGTAGAACATTTAGGTCTACAGTAAATTCTTGTCAGATTAATTCATTTTACACTAGGGAGTGGCAATTCCACACCTCAAAGAACAGATTAATTCTCATTAGATTTTCTCTCACAAGAGAGTTGTTTTTTTAAAAAGACTTAATCTCATTATTAATTTATGGGGTTCCTTTCTGAGCCCTTCAGCCCTGAAGAAGTTCTTCACATCAAAGTAAAACTTATCTTTACCCTTCTGACCACCCACATTTCTGCTTCATGCTGAGCTGATCTTAAAGCAATGTTCAACAAATGAGCTGAAACAATATTAAAGCATTAAAGTACCAAGGAAATGGATATTGTCAGCATTGTAGTTTTGAAAAGAAAAGATAACATGATGTCAGATAGATAGATAGATAGATAGATAAGAAAAATGAGGTCTTTTAGCATACCTGTGAGGCTACATTGCAGTATGTAGTACATACCACACTTATGGCAACATGTCAGATGAACCCTAGAATGTGAAGGTTGGGAAGGAAATGTGAATCTTAATGTTCTTTTCCCAAAGTAGCAAATCAAGTGTGAAATGATATTTTCCACATTGGTAATCTAAAGTATAATTTACAAGGAAAGTAGACTGTATGTGCCTGAGCCTCATATGCCCTCCCAACTATATATCAAATTGCTCCCATAATATCTCTGCTAATTAGGTAATTAGACAATTATCTGTGTTTATTGGTTTTGATAACATTCAAGATGACAGATTGATACATGTTCTGGAATATTCTGGTGTCTCAAAATATACCCATCATATTTAGAAAAATCTGCACCGGGCATAAAGAGTAATATGAATAAGCCACTTAACATGTGTTGTGTTCCATTTCAACAGAGATTAGAGTGGGTATCAAATTGGAAAGTTTAGGAGATACTGAGTAGAGTGCCATAATTAGTCAAATGATATATTAATAGCAAAAGTTCTATGGAACAGTGAACAAGTGGAAAAGTAAGAAATGTTAAGAAAACTAAAGTCAAGTCAAGTCCAAACTATCAAGATTTGTTCCCAAGTGACCAAGTGACAGTCATGTGACCACATGATAGATTCCTATGATGCAGGAGTCTGATAATACAGAGAGTAGAAATGTGAGAAGTAATAAATGGAAAGACGATTATCTTAAAAAAATACTTTTGACAAATTCTGAAAGGTGTTTTATGATAGATATATTTCTTCCTTCATCCATTTGTGATTAATGAAATATTACACGGCAAAAAAAGTCTGGGGAAAGAAATCACAAAAATACTGCTATGAAAGCAGTCCTGCTTCAAGTACTAGATGACTATTAAGAGATTTATGTGAATGATTGTATTTCAGTATTTTAATTTTCAAAACAAGTGAAAAACAAAACAAGGAAATGGAGACAAAAAGACATATATACCGGTAATTTTGCAGAACGGAGTGCTACAGACACTTTTCAGGGTATTAAAACAAATCACTGTTCTCTTGCAGTGGGTTGAGCCTGGCTGGCAGCTAAAAATTCATCTAATTGCTTGCTCACTCTGCCCCTTCTAGATAGGGGCAGAATGAGAAAAACAAAAGGAAGAAAACTTGTGAGTTGAGATAAATAGAGATTAATAGGGAAAACAAAAATGTGTGCACAAGTAAAGAAAAACAAGAAATTCATTCAATACTTCCATCAGGAAGTAGATCTTTAGTCACTTCCTAGAAAACAGGGTTCCATTATGTGTAAGAGTTACTTGGGAATACTAATGGCCTAACTCCAAATATCCCAACTTCTTCTTTCTTCCCCAGCAGGCCAGGAAATTGAGGGAGGTGATTTTCCCTTTCTACTCTGCTGTCATGAGATCCCAACCTGGAATACTGTGTCCAGCTCTGAGCACAGCAGCCCAAGAAAGGTAGACTGGCTCAAGGAGGTCCAGAAGAGGGCCACAAAGATGATCAGAGGGCTGGATCATTTCCCCTATGAAGACACACTGAGATAGTTAGCGTTGCTTAGCCTGGAGAAGAAAAAAAGTCCAGGCAGACCTTCCAATTAGTCTTCCAGTAACTAAAGAAGGCTAAAAGAGAGCTGGAGATGAACTTTTTATGAGGGCAAGTAGTGACAAGACAAGGTTAATGGCTTTAAACTGAAAGAGGGTAGTTTTAGATTAGATATAAGGAAGAAACTCTTTACTGTGTGGGTGGTGAGGCACAGAAACAAGTTGCACAGAGAAACCTTGGGTATCCCATCCCTAGAACTGTTCAAGGCCAGGCTGAATGGGACTTTGAGCAACCTGATCTGGTGAAAGGTGACCCAGGTGGGTCAAAACTAGATGATCTTTAAGGTGCCTTCCAACCCAAACCATTTATGATTCTTTTATTCATGATTCCTTAATTTTATTGCTATTGTGCTATCAAGATAGTTTTAGCCACAAATCCAAAACATAGCACCATTTAAGCTTGTATGAAGAAAAGTAACTCGTTCCTAGACAGACCCAGAAAAATCTCCTTCTTTTATTCTTTATCATTAACATCATGCTTAGTGACAAAAACCGGTGAAATTGGGGTCTTGGTGTAGAAGCCATTGTTCAGAGACTATCTGGGCATCCGTCTTCTTATTGAAGATGATGACTGACTTTGTATCAGGAATTCATAATTCTGCTGGTTCATCATGCTATGAACTTTATCACCTTTTAGCTTTTGCATGACATTTCATGTATAGTTTTATTGAAGCCAATTGGGAACTCATTTTTTTTTCAGAAATCATTCTTTAGCCCTTTGCTAAATTACCCAGTCCTTGTCATAAGTACTTCATCTTGACCCCTTGTAATTTATAAAGGAGGAACCATAAGGCATTTGCTGTAAGAGAATGTTGATTAAAAAAAAATCCCTTTATTCTCAGATAAGTAGTTTGTTAACTTTCATGATACACCAAAACTCTAAAATTTTTCCACTTAGAATGATGCTGGATGAACCTTGGGGTTGAAGAGATTTTTCTTTACTATGGGTGTTCCATAGAGAAAAGAGAAATGAGAGACTAACCCTCCTGTTCACTCTCCATGTCACAGCATGTCTACTTTCTCAATATACAGATGAAAGACAGAGATTAGTACTGCTTATTATGATTAATAGAAACAGATGAACAAGGTAATGAATAATATTACCACAGCAATTTTGTACCACGTTTCTAGCTCCATCTCCTCATTTTATTCCACATATTGACAATCCTTGAAGGCATAAGTCTTGACTATCAGTCATAAGAAGCAGCATCTCTGAAATAGCCAATTTGCACAGACCCACACATGAAAAAGTATATCAGTGAAAGAGATAGGAAGTAGACAGAAATCATGACATGAAAATTAGCCTAGACTAGTTGCTCAAGGTGGGTTATTAGTGACGTATTGGAAAGAACTGCAGTAAAGATGGTGACTTGTTTACAGTTACTGAGTTCTACTGCATTCCCAAGCCAGGAGAGCAAGAAGCAGGGACATTTGCGCCAAGGGCGGAAACGTGGGGACATATTACTACCTTGGGTTCAGTGATTGTAGATGCTCTTATGTCACAGAGAGATTCCCAAAGGGCATATGGTGGAATGTATCAACTTTCGATGGGAATAAGTGTTTGATTGCACTTTATAGTTCTATAGTGAAAGGCATAAAATAAGGGAAATTTTAAACCTTCACCTCTGAGATGTTATGGCTAGGTTAACAAAAATTTAAGGGCCCACAAAACAGGAGTTTAGGTGTTTTGCCTATTAGAAGACGAGAAATATGAAACATGGTGACCAAAAACTCTCTCTTAACACTCTACTCCTAATCTACAATTAAAACATTACCATATGTTTTAGAATAGCACATTAACAGAAAATAAAGATTTGTCCTTTTTTCATAAAATAGTCTCTTGTCTTAAATCAACTGAAAAATACTTAGATTGAGAACATTTTTTCTAAGGAAAAGATTGATACAACATATATTTCTTTAAAGCCTTTCATTTAACACAGAAACATAACATAAATTTAAATAAGATAGTTTTCAAATTTATTTTCTCCCTCTTTCAATGCATTGATTTCCTTTAAAAGCATGTGTTATTTAATTATATGGTTCTATTTTCATCTTCTCACTACAAGGAAGAATGCTGGAGTGTGTCCAGAGAAGGGCAACAGAGCTGGTGAAGGGTCTGGACCACAAACCTTATGAGGAATGGTGGAGGGAGCTGGGGTTGTTTAACCTGGAGCAAAGGAGTCTGAAAGGTGTGTATATATATCTCTTCTTCTATTCCTCGTTCAAGACACTACTTTAAAAACAATTTCTATAGCTTTTATTCTAGGGGATGAAATTAAAAATTAACAGCCAAAGAGCTGTATCATTAAAGGACAAAGAACTGCATATTAGATGAGCAAACCTTAAATTCTTACCAGTTTGTTTGGAAAAATGTCTCATTGCTCAGTTGTTCCCTGCTTCTCAGAGACAGACAGAAAGAGAGGGGGAAAAAAATGAAGGAAAACAACCCCCTTTAAAAAAGTTGAAAGGGAAATCCTTGGATTTTTTTTTATTCCATTTCTATTCCATTTTTGCAAGTCACAACATTGCCTTCTACCCCATATGGATAAATCCATTGATTCTTCAATCTGAAATGTACTGAGTCAAGACAAAAAATGAAATGAGTGGCTTGCACCGTGGTCAGCTTAATTTTGACATGGAATTTCTCTCAGCTAGTGAGAATTTTGATGATATAAGGACTTTAAGATGTCATTGATGAAAAATGACTGCACAGATTGATAGGACCAGACACAAAATCTTGGAGGAGTTTTCGTGCATGGAGTTGGTAAAGAACAGTATTTTCAAGTGTGCAGTGGTTCTGACTTCCTGATTTTCTAGCTGCACCTGAATCCCTGTTAACAGCTGTATATTCAAGGACACTCTCTGTTCCATTTTGGGCTTTATTTCAACCATGCAAAAGGAAAGTTATTGCATCTCAGCTGAGAGCCAAAACAATCATCACAGTACAACCCATTGAGGCTTTCTATGTTGTAAACCTGTTGTATCTGGAAGTAGATGAGTTCTATCAGAGGCTTTCATGACAAAGTTGTTCAGTTGATATCACCTTCACCACTGACACAAAGTAGGAGTTTGACTTTGTTTTAACAGATTCACCTAAGAGGCAGCATCTTTGCTATACTGTGTTGTGAAAAGGCCTCCAGGCCATTTCAGAAAAAAATCAAACAGGGTTGACAAGTGGGTACTGTGATGCATGGTTTCTGTCAGCTTTCATTGCGGTGTCTGAGCAGATTGCCTCTTCCAGCTGTGCAAACAGTGACCTCTTCAGCCACTGAAGTTAATTCTGACAAAAGCTGAGCATCAGAGGCCTGAAATGCCATGGTTCATAGTCCAATACAGTAATATAAAAGGAAACAGATGGGGATTTTGAGTAATATACCACATGATGAATTCCAACAGCTCAAGGATGAATAGGTCACGCATTTTTACACTGACCTGCACAAAAGTTACACATTGACTTGCACAAAGTTTTCATTGCTTTTTTTGATTGTAACATAATCTCATCCACTAATGAAAGAGTCACCAAACAAAATAATCCCACTCTCCCCAGGATTATGAACACAACAGTAACTGTGGTGAATAAACCAATCAACATTTTCAGGACTGACCAATGTTTTATATCTTCATTTTCGGTGCATTGCTTAGGAATTAACGAGGTATGATCTGATGTCTGATATTTTCAAAAACTATTTCTGGAAAACCAAAGATTATGGCCTTTGATACCATTCTTGAAAGTCTTATAGTGTTCTTGGACAGAAAGATCTTCCATCCTTGGAAATGTCTTTTTGGTGGTTAGCAAATTCACATCATTTCTCCATACATCACAGTTCAAACCATTGTTTAAACCTACACAGCTTTCATTAACAGAGCAGTGACCCCTCATGCTTTCTGGTGTGAGTACCTGTCTCATATATGTACTCTATTTAGCTCTCACACGTTGTAGGTGAGATATAAATTCTGACCATGCTGAAATCTGCAGAAATTCTGCCACGTTTTCCAACTTCTGCCTTAGGCTAAATGATATGAAAGTCTTTTTGGGCTGTTGCTATCTGGAGTCCAGTCCTAATTATCTTCAATTAATTTGTTAAAACTCAAATTTAAGACATTTTTATGTCCTGGGAGGTCGTGTGCTGAGGTGGTATGAGTACAGCTATAAGGACGTAACAGTGATCTGATGGATAGCAAAGTCATGAGTAACTTCCTTAGCTATTCCTACCTTTTGAAGAAGCAGGATTTGTCCATTTCATTGCTTGGTGCATTTATTCTTTGACTTCTCAAGCCTACTTCAGATACCAGACAAGCCATAATAAATTTTCTGTCAGGGTAATCAAAAAATCTATTTAAACTGTTCTGAATAAGGATGAATTTCTGCTGCTGTAAGAATGGCTGCTGACAAAAACATATCCTCCTCCCCTTTCCCCCCCAAAAAAAAGTAATTTCAGTTCCATTTGTGGAACTCTTCTGTATTAGTATCTGATAATTCATGGCACATATATTTATTAATTAGTAAGTACTTTAAACACAACAGCCTTTGCTGATATACTTCTG
Source organism: Myiozetetes cayanensis (assembly GCF_022539395.1). NCBI lineage: Eukaryota > Metazoa > Chordata > Aves > Passeriformes > Tyrannidae > Myiozetetes > Myiozetetes cayanensis. Next base: position 102,193,253 of record NW_026087411.1, read on the forward strand.
CTGTGTATACATGACATTGGGAAAGTACTAGTTGTGTTATATGTTATATGCTTTAGCACTTCTTCTTTCTCAGTGACTGCTAGGAGGTTTCCATGCTCTGAATCTCATTAGGTAGTGATTTGTTACCCTGGTGTGTTGGTACTAAATATGGCACTGTGGTTTGTAGTGATGGTTTGTAAAAAGATTATAGTATTTTGTGAAAATGTAACATTTTTTTCAAACAAGGAGACATCATAAATCTAAAATGGAACACTAAAGATATGTCACTTTGGATCAGACCAATAGTGGTCTGCCTAGTACTGAAAGTTCCAGTAGATCTTCTTCCTTCTCAGCAACTGATAGAAAAAACTTGCTTCCTTAGTGACAAAATTTACAGGATGTCCCATAGCCCATAGAACTGTCAAATCACAGGTGTTTGTTTTTCAAAAGCAGGGTTAGATTTTAATATGAACCTACACCACTTGGGAGATTTATTACCTTCTTATTCCGTGCTTGGAAACAGAAAACAATCTAATCATCTGCAGAGCAGTTCATTACTAGAGATGCTATCAACTGATAGAAAGGATGTCAAAAGAATGGAAGACAACATGGGTAGTTTTAGTTGATTTTTTTTTTCATTTTAGATTATTTAATAAAATTTATATTTTTATAAAACCTGTCTTAAAATCTGCTTTTCTAATAGCTGTCTTGGTTATTTCTCAATCAATATTTTAAAGAGTTGTATGCCTCCCTTAAACAGTTATGTGTACTTTCCACAATCAAATTATCATTCTCATGATCAGATCTGCAAAAATTGAATTTTACACTGATCTGCTCAATGCTTTCAGCAATCTCTCTTTCAGCAATCAGTACTATGATATTTATGGAGCAGTAATTTCTACAATTAACAGACAGCTCTCTTCTATAAACAAGAACAGAGGTAAACAAGTGAAAAGATGTTTCATTTTCTAATGGGCCCTCCAGCTGCTGAATTCACAGTGCAAACAAAACAGATATTTTCTTCTTCTTTTTCGGTGTTGATAGATATAAGACACAAAAATAGCTGAGCATAAAATACTATCAATTTAACTTCCTGTCCCAATTTTTTCTTAAAAATTTATATGTGAAGTAATTTTATGCTTTCTTTTTATCTTCTTCCAAAACATAGATATCCTGAGATGTTAAGCAGGGTTTATTATTTAACCATTCCTAATGATATCTTTTGTATTTAATATTTATATTTATATATGAAGATATAAGGCAATATGTTTATATAGTTCACTTAGACATGAATTTTACTTCAACAAAAAAGGGCCAGAAAAAGACTCTTTACTATCCTTTTTTTTTTAGTTTTTTTTTTTTTCTATTTATACAGATGAATAGGTGGAACACCTACAGTGTTCAAGATTAAATCAATCATGGTTTTCTTTTCAAGTAAATGTTTTTATTACAGTCTAATTTGCTATTACATATTATCTTCTTTAAAATTAACCTCTTTTACAGTGACTTCATGGTTTTCATTGTTTTCACTAGACATCACAGAACATAAATTTATTCAAAAATGCACAAATTTCTAGAAAGCTGTGGTAGGTTGAATTTAGAATTCTCTGTGTTTTCCTGCCTCTCGCTACTCAGATCCATTCAGGCTGTGATATTCGAAACAATAAACTAAATTGAATCAAATGTTCAAATTAATTTTACTTCTCTCTTTCAAGATACTGAAATTATGTTAAATTTTGATCCTTTCAAAGATTAATTATGTGCCTTATTGATTAGGAGAAAAAAATCTGGAAAGCATAAGGCATGCATAATTGTGGCAGCTTTATTAAAAATTACCGGCTTTTGTGCTGACACTTTTCTTTATACATCTCTCTCACCCTAACAATTCTCTTTATGTGGAGAAAAAGATTGTTCAAATGAAAGACACATATGTCTACAGAAAGATAATAATGTGAGTTCATGCTAGAATTGGCGATTCATGAAATAGGATTCAGTGCAGAGATCTTGTTAGATGATCAAATGCCCCACAACTTCATTAAGGACACGACCTCTACTGCTAAGTTGGGCCAGTACTCGTGTCTCTGATCACAGGATCACAGTATCAGAGAATATGCTGAGTTAGATGGGACCCATTAAGATCATCGAGTCCAGCTCTTAGCCCTGCACAAGACCATCCGCAACAATCACACCCTTTGGCTGAGAGCATTGTCCAAATGCTTCTTCAGTTCTGGCAGGTTTGGTGCCAAGACCACTTCCCTGGGGAGCCTGTTCCAATGCCCAATCACCCTCTGGGGGAAAAAACTTTTCCTAATATGCAGCCTAAACCTCCCCTGACACAGCTTTAGGCCACTCCCTCAGGTCCTGTCACTGGTGACCACAGAGAAGAGATCGGTACTTGCCTTTCCTTTTCCCCTCACAAAGAAGTTGCAGACTGCAATGATGTCTCCCCTCAGTCTCCTCTTCTCCAGGCTGAACAGACCAGGTGACCTCAGGTCTCCTCACAGAGCTTCCTCTCAAGGTCCTTCACCACCTTTGTTGCTCTCCTTTGGATACTGCTTAATAATTAAATGTCTTTTTTATATTGTGGTGCCCAAAACTGCACACAATATTCAAGGTGAGGCCACACAAGTGCAGAGCAGAGCAGGACAATCCCCTCCCTCGATTGGCTGGAGATGCTTTGCCTGATGCCCCCAGGACATGGTTGGGCCCTTTTGGCTGCCAGGGCACTGCTGACTCATATTCAACTTGCCAGGTCCCTTTCCGCAGGGCTGTTCTCCACCCTCTCACTCCCAGTCTGCACACACAGCCAGGATTGTCACATCTCAGGTGCAGAATCTGGCACTTGTCCTTGTTGAACTTCATATGTTTGGTGATTGCCCACCTCTCTAATTTGTTGAGGTCTCACTGCAGGGCCTCTCTGCCCTTGCCAGCATCCAAGGCCATCTGAAGATCAGGGTTCCTTTGCTCCTTGAAAACTTTCAGTTACAGAACAGCAAATAAAGGAATAGTCAACAGATTCAACAGTTAAACAGTAAGTTCAGACTGAGAAAAAAAACTTCTTTCAAATTCTTTCTTACATGCAATCCCACTGGGGGATGGAGTGATGTGGGGCCATGCCTTAATGGTTGAAAGTCAGTAACAAGCCATATACAGGCAAACACTCTCTGGTAGTCTCTATCAAGGAGCGAAGAGAGCAGCCTTCGTTGTAAGGAAAGGTCAGCCAGCGCCAGAAGTCATGGCAGGACAAGCAGAGGCAGCGGCCTCATGAACACTATAGCACAGTGCTACATACCTGAGAAAGACTATCCAGTGATGGAAACAAGGTCATCCAAGAGTCTAATGATCACCAGACAACTCCAAAGTAACAAGGCACATCTAAGTTCAAATCAGCAAATCAACTCTATTGGTCAGGGTCTTGATCCATGCTAACAGGATCCAGCGCCAGGCACAGGCATATTGGACATGCTACAGGCAGGGACTGTGTTCCAGATCCTCAAACTGAAAGCAGCTCCCAAGAAGAAGAAGAGGGAACAGAGAGGGGCTTTTTAGCAGAGCTATTAGAAAAAAGGTTCTGCTGAACATTCTGCTAGCATTTTCTCAAGGAGCTCCAAGGCTGTCAAGGCTTTCCCTACAGTTCTCTCATATGAGCAAGCTTAATTCCTAGAGGTGAGTACTCTCTACCCTGACACTCTCCAACTCCTGAGAGCTTGAAAGCTTTCAATTAGCAGAAATATGAAACTGTGCTAGTTTTCTGACTTGTCTTAGTCCTAGAAGCAGAAATAAGTACTGAAAGCAGCAGGATAAACCATTTTGGATAATTTCTGAAATGCTTTGTTACAGACTAAACATCAAGTTGTTGTGTCTATTCTGGAGTTAATTAAAAGGAACACAATGTACTGCAAAGACTTGCCAAGTGGAAAGGTAGTCAAAACCTGGAAAGTGAGATGAAAGACTATCTGTCATTGACATAAAAGAAAATCTTAACTTCATTTTCACTCTTTCCTCAGAGTTGTAATGAAAATGGTTGATTAGTTTCATTTTTGTAGATAAGTGCTACCTGACCCAAATGATTCCAAGTTAAGCAATTCAAAAACAAATGCAGATGAAACATTACCTTAACCATGATAAGCATATGGATACCAATTTCCTGAATTTAATGATCAGCACTGTAGATCTGAAAGAAGAAAATACTACAAAAATACTACAGGTTAAATAGAATTACAAAATTTTGCTTTTTCATTTTTGCATTCAGTTGCAAATCATTAGTCAGATTACCATATCTAAGCTTTTTCTATTCTAAATGTTGCCTAACTATAAAACTACCCTTAAATAATACCACTTAAGCATTTTCTTTTTGAAAAATCCTGTAGAATTTTGTAGTTCACACAATTTGCGTAGTTCAGTGAAGACTGTTACATAAACAGGGCCAAAAAAGGATTTTCTCTACCCTGATGCATGACCTTTTACTTTTCTTTATTGTAGTTCATGCAGTTCACATGGGCTCACCTCTCAAGCGTGTCAAGGTCCCTCTGGATGACATCCCTTCCCTTCAGCGTGTCAACCATACCAGACAGCTTGGTGTCATCAGCAAACCTGCTTAGGGTGCACACAATTCCACTGTACATGTTGCCAACAAAAATGTTTAACAGCACAGGTCCCAACACCAACTCCTGAGGGACATCACTCATCACTGGTCTTCACGTGGGCATCAAGACGTTGACCACAGTTCTTTGAGTTGAGACCATCCAGCCAATTTCTTATCCACTCAGTGGTCCATTCATCAAATCCATGTCTCTCCAGTTTAGAAATTAGGGTGTCAAATGTGGGACAGTGTCAAATGCTTTGTACAAGTTCGGATAGAAGATGTCAATTGATCTTCCCTTATCCACCAACGCTCCAGTTCATTGGAGAAGGCCACAAAGTTTTTCAGGTACGAATCTCTCACTTTCATTGCATTAATTATTCATCCAGATTCATATTAAGATTTATTATCTCTTCACAGCAAAGAAGAAAACTAGAAGGAAACATCTGGAAGAGAGGTGCTACTGTTACAGTTTAAATTAAATTTTGCTTAAGGATATGGTGAGAAGCATAAACTCACCTAAATATATGTTTGAATAGTTTACAGCTAAATCTTTCTTGTTTAGTCTTAATTTTATGACCTTCCTCCAGCAGTAACCTTACTGGAATGATGGAAGAAGAGAAGTACTAATCACATTAAGTGTGGCTGTCAGAAAATAGGGACAACTTAACTCTGGAATACCCATGCCCTTAGAAAAACATATGAAGGACTTCTTAAAAATGCAGTTTTTTTCAGTAGAGAGCAATGACCCATTAGGAGCTTGAATCTCCCCTGTTCCACCCTGAGATAATTAATTAGTCTCTAATAATGGTAGTCCATCTCATAAGTGACTACTTGGGGACTTTGCCTGGTAAATTATTGATTCACTGAACCATACCCATTCTGGAAGAAACCATTGTCATCTACTATGTAAGTAAAGATTAAAAGAAAGAAGAATATGCATGGAGCTCATCATAGACATTAATGAAATGCACTTTTTGCAACAACTGTTATGTTATTGGTCATGGCTTGACAAATATCCCTGAAAATATCTGTCTTGAGAAATTATTCTGAAGATTTGTTTCATAATATTTGATTATTTTTGTTTCATGAGAAGCAATGTTAAAAATTATGCCCCTGATAAACATTGAGATTTTCTTAATACAGCTCACACTTCTTAATATGTTTCATATTACTAGAATTCAATGGAGTATTGGTGAGGTTTTGGAATAAATATACCCATGCCATAAAATTGACTTCTTTATAACAAAAAAATAACAGGTTTTTTCTTGTCACAGACTTTGTAAAGAGAACAAATTTCTCCTTTCATTTATGTTGTAACATTTCAAATTTTTACAATTCCTTGCAAAATAGCAAAAACATGATTTTGTGTTCCAACACCATGTAGCAGCCATATTTGTGATATGGAAATACTTCAGTTCACAGCAGGAATCCTTATTTGTAAGTTTGTTGGTCATGTGTTACATGATGGGCAAACTAGAACATGAAGAAGTCCATCTCATCCATCTGGGGAATCCCTGTTTGTGATGTACAGAATGACTCCTAACTACATGCAATAAAGAATATGTCTAACTATGTTGAGGCATGAAATTTAACTTTGATTCTTGTGGTGTGGTTATGCCATCTGCGCTGGAGAGCTGTGAATTGCAGTAATACCAGCCATAAGCTATGAATTCAGAATACTTTTCCTGGGGAAAGTGGGTATGCCTGAAAATCAGATTTTTCTATTTCCTTTTTTTTTTTTCAAAATACAGCTTTGAGAATTCTACCAATTCCAAACTATCCTGAATAAAAATATCTCATGGCTACCATGTATGTTGCTCTTTTTTACAAGGTACTTATACACTACAAGACTTTATTGTCTTACAGGGACAATAAAAAAACAACAACAAACAAACAAAAACCACAACCAACCAACCAACCAAACAAACAAACAAACAAAAAACTTAGGAACGTGCAATAACTATTCATAAATGTGTAAGTTATATCATAATTTATACACTAACTGACACACACGCACATAATTGGTAAAGACAATGAAATTACACAAGTAAAATCTTCAAAACGCTGCAGAAAACTCTTTATAATTATGGCACAGATATAGAGTCCATTATTACTCCATTTGCTTACCTGAAATTTTAAAATCGTTTGGGCAGCCTTATACACATGGGATACACATAGTTTAAATACTTGAAGTGGAATAAACACTTAATATTCACTAAAAAAACACTGAAATTGAATTTCTGGAATATGGCTTTTATTAAAATTTTATTGGAACTTCAAATACTGGCCTGAAAACCTCAAAATTAATTTAACTTGTCAAACATGGAATGATATATTCCCTATTGGTGTATTTCTATTGAGCTAAGAGGAACTGGGTAGAAAAGAACAAGAATGAGATAAAGAATCAAGGAGAGAATTTTCCAAGACAGGATATTCATCTCACAATATGAATCTCCTTCCAAGATCCTGTTCTGTTTCACTTAGGACATCCTTCTTTAGAGGGAAAAAAAAAATCACTTTTCTTGTAATCCATATAAATTAAACCTGTAACTTTAACAACAGGTTTTCTGGAGCATATATGATATCAAAACCATTGTATAATATGTTTCTTTACAATAAGAAATAGTAGGAAGGGAAGTACTACTTATAAAGACCCCAGGGTGCATTTATCCTTTCTTCTCCACAAGAATGTAACAAGTAGTGAGTACATTGAAATAATAAAAATTTTAATTCTCCCTAGTCCTCTTTGTAGAGTTCAAGTTAGACTGGTTCTGCAGTTTTTATTTCCTCTTTGGGTAGGTTTTCAGGAAACTGGACACTCCTGACTGGCAGTAAAGGTGTAATGGGCAAATTAACATTTTCTAATGCAAAACTCTTGAATTGGAAATTACTTTTGACCAGCTCTTCAATAAGACTGTCTTAATTCCAGACCTGCTCACTGTATAGTAAAATTGATTTTGCCTATTCAGTAACCTACTTGCAGTGGAGGCAATTAGAGTGTACCATATTCTTCATTGCTTTTCAGTTTGTGAATCTTGCTATGGATCACTGAGGATATTGGCTAAGTGAGGGACAAACTATTATGAAGTGGTTTTCAGAAAGTAATCCTCACAGGGACTGAAATTAGAAATCCATTTTGGTCTACACCTGAAAAGAGAATAAGATTTTTAATCTTCTGAAAAAAAGTGTATTTACCTTTCAGTGATGACCAGTGTCCTCGTACAGAATCATGTTAAGATTTTGTCTTAGATATCCACATCTTGAAACATGTGATAAGTTTAGTATTTCAGCTGAAGTTACATTTTCTAACTGTTGCATTGGAGAAAATAACCATATGAACAATTAAGTCTATGTTCAGCACCAAATATGCTGAGGTTCTTGTAATTATTACTTATGATTGTTAATAGTGTGCTGTGTTTAGTGGGATTCAGTTCATGAATTCTGAACATGCAGAGCTCACAATGCTAGGTAAAGTATTCAACCTCCAGATGTAACACCAAGAAATCTTTTCAAAAATTCAAAGCAGGGATCTTCAGTCAGTTTTATGGACCTTGAACCTCCAGGTAAAGAACTGAAAACCAGTAAGTGGCCCTCAGAGAATTCCCTTGTTAAAATGAAATTTACTGCTGGTGCGTAAGTGTCGGATTGACAATCCATCCTTCTCATTTCTGAGCGAGGTGCATGCCAGGATTTTGATGGTGCTCAAAGGCTTTTATATATTAGGAAGGCAAAACATTATATTTCACAGTGTCTTGGGGGTACAAGAATGTTTCAAAGAGTCTTCCAAGAGAAATTAATGTTCTATATGTTTTCAATGTATTATCGTTTATAAGCTACTAAACACAAATACTGGAAACAACTAATTCCCCATTTTCCTTACTGCCACCTGCTGCTACATGTGAATAGAAAGCGTCAGTTATAAAACCTATTTTTCAGTGGTTAATGAAGTATGGAGGTGATATTTTAAAGATGTGTCTTTAAGCTGTAGTCTAATAGTGAAAGCTCTTACAAAGTACTTATTGCCTCATCAAAGTATTTAGGTTCAAATTGAGCAACTGAAAGACCAAGACCGGCTGCACAGAGGAATGGGAACTAGGAGAATGAGACAAAGGGTATGTCCTTTCTGTTGTGTTAAATAAATGACTTGATACATAAGGCAATGACTTCAACTTTTAATGTTAAACCACCTTCTGAAATCTCAACCTTTTTAGAAGACATGGAGAGCAAGTACTGAATATTGAAAATGATAACATAGAAGCAGGGTGAGTCCACAACTGTGCCTTATCCAGCAAGGATTTTGGGAGTGGAGCATGTTTCCAAAATTTCCCTAGACATTTTAGAAATTCCCCAATCTTCACCTGGGGAATCAAATGTCCTAAACATGTTCTCCTGACACACGTTGTGACGGGTATCTATACTGAAAGGCTCATTGTAATAACTGGAGTAGATGAGACTATCAAAAGCGTTGCTGTTTTCAATTCCAGCTTTCCTGCAGTCCTATATGAGAACTCTATCAATGCAAAATCTTCCATTAGTGATTTTCTTAAGCTACCTAGAAAATATCACACTATCCTATGTGTATTTCTTGATCTACAGGAAAATTTCTGCTATTTACCATTGTTACCATAGTATTTACCATTACTATTCTTTAGCCGATTCTGTAACAAGGAACACTTGGGGAAGTCTCTGGTCTGGTTAGATTCTCCATACAGGATTTTAAGTAACTTACAGTCCCTATCAACTGTCTAGGGAGGAGAAGACACCTGGGGGAATCCAAGAGACTGGAAATTTTCACCAGGAAAGCTTCTGTAACAATTTTTTAAACGTTTTGTCATGAAAACACTAGGGAGTGAGTCGATCACCTTGTCCCGAATGATCTATTGTCTCCTATCAATCCATTGTTGCATCCTTATATGACTATGCAGGAAGCTCCTGAGTCAGCTGAGGAAATAAATAATAAACAGCTACACTTTATTAATTATAGAATGACACTGAATTGATCCTTATGTCTTATTTATAGATTAAAATCCATTGTTCTTGCCACAGCACCTGCCTGCAGAATCAACCAAGCCAGAACCCCGTTACTTGTCAGGTATAGCTGTCTTCACTGTGAGGTGGGAGATCTTGATTTTCAGCTTTTCATCTCTGATCTGGTAGAGGTTTGTGTAGTTCACTGGCTATTGGTATACATTGCTGACTTCTTGTTTTCTTCAGTACTTCCTGTTGTGCTTTTTTTTTTCTCACAGCAGCCAGGAATGAACCTCAGGCTTCTGGGGAATGAAGAGTTATATGCCACAAACCCTATTTCTAATACAAGTGATGAAGAGTTTAATGATTGTGGTCGATTTGCATAATGTTGTAGTTGGTTATATAATGAGGTCACACTGGTACTGTGCCATGCCAAATTTAAGGCTTTCAGCAGAGCAAGCATCTAGTCTTCCTAAGTACTTTTACTATTGTCATAGTGCTGTACCACTGCACAGTGTTTACTCTTCACTCTGACTGATTGTTTCACTGCTGACCTGTGGTCAGCATTGGCCTTGTGACGAGTTCATCATATGCCGTGTTCAGCATAGTAGTGACATAACTTGGTATTGCTGTCCAGAAATACCTGTAAATACACAAAGGTTATATTTTTTTACTGCTATGATTCTCATTTTCATCAGAACTTTACTGGTTTTCAGCATCAAGTTGAACTGACTAGAGAAAAATATTCAAAACCAGCTGAGGTGCTTAGAACTCCATATATTTGCATATTGTTATATATTAAGTAACATGTAAAAATACAACTGTTATACAGATTTTTGTTGTTGTTGTTTTCATGTTTCCACTGTTCCTCATTAGCAATTTTAAGGTTTCCTAGGTCCTGTAGAGCTGAGGTGTTATCCATCAATATTTGGAGATGCCTGCATACACATCGTAATAGTTAATACCACTTGAATAAAAAGAAAATTCCTCTAACTTCACTGAAAATTCCACGGATTTATAGTCCTAGATATGATGGCTGCCTGCTGAGAATATTATTTCTTTCACAGAGAATGGGACCATGTCTCTTTCACAGAGGCAACAAACTTTGTGGATTGTCTCAGGTGTGTCCTGCAGTGTAGAATCTGCTGTAGCTGGCTATGTCTGGCAAGCAAAATACAAAACGATTTTCTTTCTTCTTTAGTTCCCAATTCTTCTTCGTGTGTTCATTCTCACTTCCTAAAATTGCAGTGTTCACAAGGGACTTATGTTCTTCTTTTAATGGCAAATGAGATCAAAACCTTATAGCCTTATTGTATTTGTAGCAAAAATGTTTTCGATAGCAGAGTGTAGGGAGGAGTTTTGAGAGAGATGTGCCTTGCAAAGAAGAAAACTTGGTTTCAAACCTGTGATAATTACTGCAGATCAGTTTGTCAGTGCAACCACAGAGGGCAAGTGATTTTGATCCTGATATCAGCAGGTGGGAGGGTTTTCTCTGAATATTTTTAATCTCCACCTCCTAGCACACATATTGGGAAAATAATCCAAAGATCCAATGTAGAGAAAGTGACTTTTCTCCCATTTGCTGTCAAAACTTGGACCTAGTGACTGATTTCTGACAATGCAACACCAGCAGTGGTTAAGAAATGTTACTTATATTACTAACATGCCACACATGAGAAAATGCTCCTTGTTAAATTGCCTATTGCTGTTTGTCTTTTGGAGGATTTTATTTCATATTTTTCAAAGGTCTATGTGCAAAAAATAGAGATAAATATTGAACTGTGTGTTATGTATTTGAGAGCAAAATATACAAGGAATCTATCAGAAAATCTTGCAGCCAATATATACAGGTTAAAAAATTTCTTGTGTGCTTTGATGATTTTCAAGTCTTAGTTCCTATATAGGCTATGAAAAACTACTTGAAAATGGAAAGACTAGATCTGTTATACTACTAAATTTATGCTACAGCATTTCTACTCATGCTGGCTCTCAAAAAATTCAATATAGTAGGAATTATTCTTGTAAAACCTTGAAAGCCTAAACACGTGAAGACTGGGAAACTGGATTTTTCTCATTCCACTTCTAAAGAATAGCTTATAGTGTTGGATAACAGATTTAGGTGTGAAAATGATCTGTCTGGTTATATTAGGCTGGTAAGTAAATAATCAGAATGATATATTTGGAGTGTTTCTTTAGCTGATTGAGGAAAAAAGGCATATCTTAATAAGAAATGGTGATTGATGTGAGAACAGTAATAGGCTTTCATTTCATTAGTTAGAAAGATTAAAGAAACCACATTTCCTTGTATTTGTAGTTATGTTACTAGGAAAACAACAGAAAACAGAGAGCAAAATATGTTTGCTCATTTAATGAAATAGGCTTCATTCTGCAAGACAGAACAAATATAGCCAAAACGTCATCACAAAAAGTGAAATGAATAGCCTTATTATGGAATTAGGTAGCAATTTATTTTTAATAAAAGATAGGTTCTCTTGATTTGAAAATAGGTGATGATGTTTGTCTTGTGGTAGATGTGTAAACTTCAAGCTGATCCCCAACAAGAATCTTTTTCTGCCCTTTAAATAATTATCTAATCTGTAATTTGATTCTGTCTTTATTTGGTTGATGATCAAATCAGAGGAGACCCAGTTTGCTTGTAAACTGTTTTATGATCTCTGCAGTACATGGGAAAGTAAAACCCGGTGTTTACCTGGAGAATGGATAAATATGATTGAGAGCCTGGTTTTGAACATGTTGAAAGCAGAAATTGCTATTTTAAGATTTTTTTTTGGTCAAAGTACGAAGATAAAGTACTATAGTTAAGATTTATGGTTTTCATAAGTCCACACATTACAACAAATTCTGAATGAGATTTGAGTTCCTGAGTCTTGTATATTGTAGGTTATTGAATAGTCCCACATTAATTCTAGTGATCCTAGCTATTCACTCTACTTATTTTATGCACCTAAGATAGATTTAGGCACGCTCTTGACACAACCTCTCTGTTTAACAAGAATATGAGCACGTTTGTACATCTAAATCCTAACGGGATAAAGTGAAAAGTAGGTGTTGATCATCATATTGCCCTAGTAGATGAATCAAGTATATTAAACAGGGGTAATGGCATGTTACAGTGACTGTTATCCTTTTCATTGAAAAAAAAAACTATGAGAAGAAATACTAGCAGTCATTGAATAGTGGCCTATTGGCTTGAATATTATGAGTAAAAGGATGACCTAAATTTCAGGTCTTGGAATAATTCAGACTCAGTTTCTGGAATTACATAAAAAACCCCAGCAATATCATTATCTGCTTCTTTATCTGAAACAGTAAAATAGCACCTGCCCTTACCACCTCAATAGATGTTATTAGCATCTTCAGAAGACAACTAAATCATTCATCTCTTCCTGTTACCTACAAAGTTGTTTGTGGCTATTTTAAGTGTAACAGGTGCATTGTTACACTTCGGGAAATCAAGCTGACAAGGAGTATAGACAATGTATTATTTGTGCTTAATAGTAGCACAACAGAAGGCCTAACTCAGAAGGACACTACCTCAAATTGTCATCAGCTGATCCAATGCTTCATATTACATGAAAAAAAATCCATAACACTGAAAAACTTTAAATCTGATCTGGAGGAGAAATTACTTTTCATATTTAGTAGTCCAAATGATTAAGTAGTTCCTGATTTCTAAGAGAACAGATCCTGTCAGTCTTACAGTTCTCATATATTTTAGCCATCACTCTTCTATTCATGATGAATCTGAGTTTTTAAGGAATCTGTGCAGTAAAAAGGATCACATCAAGCTGACTAAGTGAAGGCTGGAGCAGTATTCATTTCTGAAATGAACTTAGAAACTATTATCTAAAATTTATATGGGAAAATTTCCAGGTATTAACCAGCACTAAGAGTTTGAAGAGCAAAACATACCAACCACAAGAAAAGTCTAGAATCGATAAATGGATGAAAATACTTTAAACTCCGTAATCCTAAATGGCAGCTGTTTAAGTGCTAGGCTGATTACTGAACTTAAGGATAGATTAAATCTTTTCATATAGTCCAGATTCATTTCCATATTTCTATTATCTCATTAACCTTGCCTAAGTGTCCAAAAAAAAAAAAAAAAGAAAAAAAAAAAAGATTTTTGCCTGGAGCTAATTGCATCAAGTTTGCTTCTACCTGATGTCACTGACCTCACTTCTACCAATGAATTAATATTTGAAGAGGAAAGATGCAATTATATTTATCTGAAATCATGGGACTAGTTATTTATATTGATGTTGATGTTGTGACTGATAGTAGCAGGCATTTTCCCAGTGACTAGTTATTGAGCTAAATATTAGAGGGCATTCTTGACTGACCACAATAAGAAGTAAGTATCTGAATGCAGAGTACATTGACAGCAGCTTCCAGTTTCCTGTTTCAGGTTATACACAAATTTTTGTTTATCCTCTTCAATCATTTCCTGGCCTTTGTTTCTGTCTCCAAATTGCTTCTGAACATCAGGTTCCTAATCCTGCTTCTAAGAGTTTGGCTAAATTAAGAAGTTCAAGTAGTTGAGTCAAAGGTCAATTACCTTGCTTATAAGAGCTGTTGTGAAGACAGCTGGAATTCCCCTCCCATTCCTGGAAGCTAATTTTTTTATGCTAAGGCTCTCCTACTGATATCCTGTGTTGCATTTATGTCTGCACTGGTTATACCTCCTCAGTTTTGATGTTTTCCTACTGCTTGGCTTGATCTTGGATGTGTCATGACAGACCAGCACCACACTGGCTCTGACCCTGATCACTGCCTACTTCCTAAGCCCACACCATAGCTTGCTGCTAATGAGGGCATTGCTCATGCCTCAGCTTAATTAAAAGCAGATCCCAAGGAAAGAAGGGGAAGCCTTCCAGCTTTTTTTCATGACAGCTCCTACCAGTGAAAGGTTTTAAGTGATATGTGAGATAGTTTACTCTTGTTCTGTTTATAAAAAAAGCAGTCTCATGTCACTTCTGCCTGAAAAACCATCACTTGTATAACCTGTGCCCTGCCATTATGTACACCTGTCTGTACATGGCAGTATCTGGGCATGCTAACAGGTATTTCTGAAGTGTAACTATCCAAATGATTTCTGCAAATAAAACCAGAAGTACTGCTGAAAGGTCTTTGATAGTTTTGCCTGAAGTCTACATAGCTAGTATGTCATGTTGAATTGCTTTGCTGAGAAGGGCCATGTTCTGAGGAGTCTTTAAGGCCCAGAAAAAGCAAAGAAAAATCAAGTGCTTGTGAATTCTTGTAACACTGAAAAGCTAATGTGGTTTGGGGGTTTATGTCCTATTGCTGCTGGTGATTTTACTGTGACAATCCCATCTAATTTGATGGCAGAAATACAATATGTAATGAGGAAGTTAAAACACTTAGAAAAACAAAGTAGCTAATATTGCACGTACCAGGAGTCACAGTTCTTCTCATTTTCTTCAGCTATTTTATGTCGTACAAAAAACCCCAGTTCATCATGATTCTCTTGTTTATAAGAGCTGCTGCTCTTATACAAAGATTTGCAAGCCATCTATTTTTGTTATTGGGTGGTCTCATTGCTGGAAAAACAGAGCAGCATCTGGTTTTTCAATCAGATAAAAAGTGGCAGTAAAGTCCATTAAATTCTTCTGTAAATGTTTAGTACCTTAATGTTTTTACCTACTGAGACACTCTCTTGATTAAGTCTCTCAAACTTTCTTGAAAAAACAGAAGAGATAGAGACATACAGAATTAAGAGTCAGCTGGAGACAATGATTTCTTTGTCACAGGACTCATACAAACCCAAGTTTCTTCAACCCAAGTTGAAGAAGTCATGATTACTCTAGGATTATGATGGCCCATACTGTCATGGTGAAAGACAGGACTAACATGTGAATAACACAGAATGTTCCAGGATGGCAGATGTCCTGTTCAGGTTGTGCATGAGTGGCTTCCTCTTTGCTTTAAAATTAACAATCCAAGTATTTTCTAAACATATTTTCTTTTTTTTTTCTTCTAGAACTTCGTATTTGGCCCTGCTTTTGCTATTTGATTGTTTGTTTTGAAGTAGGAATTTAAAAGACCTCAAGTGTTTTCAAGTTCAGCCATCAAATCCTCTTTATACAACAATTTAGACTAATCTTAAAAATAATTTTTTTGTTGTTTTTTCTTAATGCTTCTGCTGAAAGGCTGGTGTTTTATTGTTTTAGAAAATTCCTCTAATTTCTAATAGCCAGTAATTTATCCCTTAAGCTCAGATTGGACTTCCTCCTTTCCTTTTCCTACCCTCCTTATGTAATAACCGTATCTTTTGAATATATAAGACAAAAACTTTCAAGTTCTTCAGTTCTTCATGTTAATTATTCCACCACCATATCAGGGTTTTTTTTGGTCTACAGGAATGTACAGGACAAACACTGCTGGATAAGATCTCAGCAGAACTTTCAAGGGAAACTGGACAATTTTCTTCTGTACCTGTGCCCCACGCTACAAGCTATGGCTGGTAGTGTATACATGGCTACATGTACATGGTTACTCTGTATACATGCTAGATAAGTAAATATTATCTCAATCATTACTTCATTATTTGAAATCTTATAACCTATTGTAAGTTAATGGAAAAACTGAATATTTTTACACTAGTCAGTTCCAATTAATAAACTTGTAGCAAAATTTCTTATTAATCCCCAAGGGCATGATCTTGCTCTATAAAATTTATCTGATTTTCTATTACTCTGGTCTTCATATTTATGTGGTTCTTCATGCATGATATCTTAATAGCCTTCCAAATTACTTCCATGCTTATGAATTTCTGTTACCATTAGGAATTCATTTGAGTTTTCATTGATTATGGCCCAAACAAGAAATAGAATGAAGAACTACTGAGACAAAGAAGAAATTTTGGAAATTTCTCTTCTTTGACAATAATGAAATTATTCTGAGGTGAATGCATTAATTACCTTTTGCAGCTGACTATTGCAGGACCTAGATCTTCCTAGATCTGTGTGAACTGTGATGTGATAAATTTTGGGTTCTGGTGGCAAAAGTGCTTGTTGTGAGATTAAGCCACCTTTTAACCACAGTATTTCAATGAAAAGTTTTCAAAAGTGTCCTGAACTTTTAAACATGTATGACACAATGGCAAGATTGGAATTCTAAAATAAAGACTGAGCTTTGAAGAAAAGGGAAGTATATTAATCTAGACTATGTTTGATCATAATTGAAAACCAGGAGGTTAGAGATGAAACACAGACACTTCCATTGCAGTTGACAGTTCCGGTGACTAGATACTGACAATCACATTACTTATTTATTTATTAAGCTCATTAATTATTGAGTCATTCTCAGTGCAATATCTTGCAACACCTTCATGTACAAAGCTAAATATATTGATGGTCTCTTAAAAGAACTGCTAATTTGCAAATTGTGTTACCGAGACTTCTATGTGGTGAGAGAATGAAGCATGATTTTACTAAGTTATTTGTGATTTACATTAGTTTCTTAATCAATAGCTCTTGATCATTTTTATTTATTATTTGTGATTTTTTATTAACAACATATATATAACATCATTAGCTTATTAATTAATATAAAAAGTGTTCCAATCAAATTTAAATTAAGTTTGTTAATTTTATTAAAAACTTATTATTACTTTTATTAAAATGGGTTAAAATTCAATTTTGTTAGCAAATATACTACTAAAAATACTGTTTGTGCTTTTATTGCAAAAGATTATTTGACAGGAGACAAAACCAAACCCTTTTGCCTTTGAACCATGTAAGTTATTATGTCATAAAAATGAGAAAAATAATTCTCAGTGCTACCTAAATATACAAAGTATATGTTTTAATGAGAAACTCTTAATAAGTTACAATTCCAAGTGATGTTGCTTTATTTTATCAGAAAACTGTCTAGAAGGATCTAAATTCCCAATTAAGAAATCGTCCCTTTGTTTTGACTGGTTTTAGGGGCTTCTTTGACAGTAGATACTTACCATTTATATAGAAGCATTTAGATGCTTGTTTATATTCAACATAGGGATACAAATATCACATTTCAATGTTAGTTTAGTGACTCACCTGATAAAATGGTTTGTTGTCTATTTCATTGTCTCTCTTCTAAAATTTCAAGTTGTCCTTCTTGCACTGATTCCTTATTTTAACATCTGTTATTACATAGCAAATCATCTTTTCTTGCTAAAGGCAGTCAATAACGGCCTGGACACCAAAATCTGATTCTTCATATGTGCAAATAATGTTACTGTTTAGTTTCATCATCATTCCAAAACCATACAAAAGAGTCTTAAATTCTCAGAGAAGCTTATTCCAGGTTGCAAAAGAGATTCAGGCTTATTTATTATCCTTCCAATATCCTTCTAATCCTCCTAATATTTTATTTAATATCCATCCCATTATTTATATTCAATCTTTTAATTCTAGATAGTCAGAAAAAAAAAATAAATCACCTGTAAGAAGGGCTTTAATCCTCTACACTTTCTTAAGCTTTCTCAGCTTTCTCTGATGAAGAGACAGAGATAGTTTGTGGTTTTATGCAAAGTTGTTTCCAGTAAGTAGATTATAATAGAAATAGCCTTGCTTAAGAAGAAATTAAAAGCAGTTGTCCAGAACAGTACTGAATTTATTTTCAATTTTTTTTTTCAAAAATTATAACTGAAGAACGAAATGGTCCCTAATTATAAGTGAAGAACGAAATGGTCCCTAAACATGATTATGAAAATTGAGGAATAAGTCCATTAATTATTTTTTATAAATTATTTTCCCCTTGTTTATGAAGACAGAACATTTGATTCACAGAGTTTATAACAGTCAGGTGTCTTTGTCTGGCATCCGATAGAAACCACAGCAAAAATTTCCTTATCACATTTTACAACTTTTTTCTTGACACATTCTCTTCTTGTTAGCCTAGATTCCTGTCCACAGATGAGTAATAAACATTGAGTGAGGATCCAAATAATGGCTGAACAGTAAGTATTTCCATGTTAATTTGAACTTGGGCCTTCAGATGGTGATATTGCTACTTAAATATCACACGGTGGAGCTTTAACTCTTTGAAATATATTCTGAAAAATCCAGAATTTTAACTGTTGATTTTATTTTAGTCACTTCTTCTTAGTTCAACACTATGCCTAGGGAATAGTCTGAGAATTCTCTGAAAGAAAGAGTAGTGGTTATGTTTTGTACTGCCACTTCTTAAAAGCTGCTTCAGATTCTCCCAATAATTCAGGAGCACATGAAATAAGACTTAATTAAATTTATCTATTCATTCTTGTTGTAAATGGCCCAAAATAAGTGGAAAGCTTTAAACTTTATCATTATCTTGATATGCAAATATCTATTAGTGTACAGATCAAGAAATGGATACTATGAATTGTTATGTCAAAAATAGTCTTCTTGGTAGCAAGAATTTCTTATATTCTCTGCTCCTTCTAAGACATTAAAGGAAATGTCCTTTAGGCACGTTACCTTCTCATAAAGAACATCTCAGAGAGATATCCATCTTACATCTTGCATAAATATCCAGAATGACATGTAAGGTCTCTGGAGTCACCTGTCCAAAACTTCAGCAATGGTCACTGCTATTTAAGGTATGAGAAGAGATTCCTGTCTTCATATATTTGTGCCCACATGTGTGTATGTGTACAAAAGTAAGTGCTTAACTCAATCATAAACCTTCACCATGTCCTGTTATCCACATAGAATATAGTAGTTAACCAGAATGATATAAGTAAAAATCAAGAACATAAAAATGAGTGCTTTTAGAGTAGAAAATGAATATACATACACAGGAAAGATTTCATTTGAATAATTGCAGTATCAAACAGGGTTAAAAAGTTACATGGAAGTAAATAAATTATAAAGCACAAAGGGCAAACACAAATTATAAATTCTTGTAAGAGTTAGTCAATCATATAGAGACGTGCATGGAAATAGTTAAATTATTTATTTCCTAAGACTGGAGCAAATCTGCATTGGTAGGTAATTATAATTTGACACTTCTTTAATTTAAACATATATAAGCATGAATAATTTGTGTAGATTACATTTAAATCAGTGTTCTGATTTAACAGATATATTCTTATTTGTGCATATAACTCCATCATTCTGCCTGAAGGAGCTACCCTATGAATTACCTTCACTAAATTACTCTATAAAACTATTTAGAACTTTGAACTGCTACATTGCCTTTGGACTGTATTGCAATAATATTATTACCAGTGTCTTGTTTTAATTCAATTTGATAGTGATGAGTATTACATATTGATATTCTACAAATATATTTAGTATTTTCATATTCTTAATAGACGAAAAAATTGTTCATTCATTTATTGCTTTTAAAAATAACTCAATCCATCAGTCTATAAATAAAAGAATACTGAACATAATTTTTTCATGGTACCTCATGCTTTAATTTTAATTACAACAAATGCATAAAAGCTTTCTTACGTGTAAACCAACACTTGAAAAAGTTGGTAATCATGTTGAGATAAAGTACTGAGATCAACATAATACAAAAAATAATAATATTCTTTATTGGTCGATAAGATTGGTCGATCTCTTCTTTCGCTGTGGTTTTTTTTTTTTCTTTTGCTTGAACTGATTTCAGGCTCAGTTCGTTAATACTGACTTCACTTACAAATTCAAAGGCCTGGTTAAAAGGATTCAAGAGGTGTCTGATCCTCTGCCAGAGTCTCATTTCTAAGCACTCCAGCAGCAGTTTCAGACAGAGCAGCTGCAACCTACTGCAAGCACACTATGGAGAGGGAGCTTGTAAGCTTCCTTTTAAAAGCTGGCAAAAAAGCAATATAACCACATGAGAGAAAAGATAAGCACTCAGAAGAGAGCTAATGCACACAGACTCTGTAAAAAAAGTAATCTGAATTAGAAATGCACATTGGAAATATTGTCCAATGATGGACACTTTTTTTATGTGTTTATTTACATACTGCATGACATAACTGAACTTTTGGGAGTAAGGAAAACAAGTGGATTAAGGTGAGGTGATAGTAAAAGGCTTAGCACTTATGAGTCACTAAACTGAGAATTAAAGATTACAGATATTCACTACTAGAAGCATTTTAAGTAGATGTATAATTTAGGGTTTCCAAATTTAGACTTCCAAAATTGCTCACACACAGTGGAAACTATTTAAAGACAAAACTGTAATTTTTCTTATTGTTCAAGTAATATTTGATCAAAAAATAATGCAATACAGGGTCCTAAAAGGAATGTCTCAGCAGTTTCAAACTGAAATCTAAGTAAATGTTAATTCTGGAAGTCTATAGCGAGTGCTCATCAAACTCATTATAATGTCAACAGCTTCAAATGATACTTTCTATTAATGAGTAGCTTTAAGTTATAACTCTATTAGTTTTAAAACTTTGAGATTTTTATAAAGTTTGAAATCACAAATAAGTCACAATGGTCTTCCAGTTTATAGATATGTATGCTTATATTTACATTGCATAAATATTTATATTTAAAATTTGTATTTTGATAAATATTTTAACAAGTTCTATATCAATTTAATATTTCTATTCTTTGTTTCTCACACATAATAGTTTCTCTCATCTAAATTATTAAAATTTCTGAGCAACAAAACTTTTCACAGGAAATGACAGATCACTTAAAAGCGTACATTTTTAAGGACTACATTTTGATGCTAAAATTTCTTATATTCTTGTATTCACAAAAAACCACTCAGCACTTATCTAAATATTAATTCAGTGCAAATTAATAATTTGCAGGAATATACTCTGGGTTACCCTAGGTAACCTTCCTGCTTGCACTTCCTGAAAACTGCATCTTGCACATTCCCATTAGTTTTACTGTGCTGATAATGAAGGGGATTAATTATTAGCCCAGGACTAACATTAGTATGACACAATGGCAATCTAACAATAGTTAATCAGTTAGGACGTTCCATGTTCCTTACAATAGATCTTTAAAAACCTACATAAATTTATTTATTTTAAGAATTACATCTTTGCCACTTTGCTTATCAATGTATTCCCAGTCAGTAATTCATGTCCTATGTATTTACCTGGTTCTTAAAAACACCTGCAGTTCTAAGTAGACTGAAATGTCTCTTCTTGGTACCATCTTCTAACTTAAATTTGCCCCAAAGATACCATTACTTTTTCCTTACAGTAATGTTTATGCTGGTGTCATGACTACAAATTGCACTTTGAGAATTCCTTCTTCCTTATAGAAAAGCTGACTACATTATGGACCATGGAAAACTGAAAATGTTACAAAGCTTAAAAAACCTCAAATGAAAAAAATGTTTTATATTGCACTGTTTTTCTTTATTGGCTCAGTGGTGTTAACTGCTACTGTGGAGGCATCAAATCTTTCACTCAGAAAGAAAATGGCACTATTAATAACACTAATTCGATTCTCCTACAGGAGCCTCTTAGAACAAATCTTTAAGCATCATAATGATGAAAAATAATACTCCAGATGAGAAGCTGAACATTGACTATTTTGTCTAAAGAGTGATCAAAAATATTTCCTCTCTCTTCGCTCACATTTTTGCTATATGGCTACATTAGCTGGATGTAGGCATGCAAAATTAATGAGGTGACTTGTCTTTCTAACCTCTCTCACCAGGTAGAGAGTGTGTTTGGAAAAGGGGCAAAGATTATATTTTTTGAGAAATAACATCAGGAATATTTGATTATTAGCATGTTCCACAGTACTGGTCTTCCCTGGGTGTAGCCATTTATCAGATCGTGCTTAAGAAGGTGATAAAAGGAAACCAAAAGAACACATCAAGCCATGAGAGAGTCTAAGGATGCACAGTGAAGTGCACTATTCTTTCCTCACCTCTGAGGAAAACAGCCTCATGGAATGAAAAATAAACCTTGGTCATGGTCTGCTGCCAGAACTGTGCTGTTCTAAAATCCTCTCCTCTCCAAAGGCCCTGCATCAGATAGCCAGAAGGAAAGAGTGTGCAAGGACAGAGGATCATATGGTTACATTTTCCCTGTTAAAATGAATTACTGCAAGTTTTGATGAACCTGCAGCTTCCAAGAGTTAGCTCTGGCAACATTCTTGACTTGCTGATACTGTAAAGGCCTTATTCCCTCACTGTAGAATATGATTCTCACAAATTGTATATGCTCAGGGTTTTGGAGTTACCAGTTTTTCCCAACACAAAGTGACTCTGAGGATAAATCTGTTATGTTTAAAGATCAAGTTGGTCAAAAATTCCAGTCATTGGATTTCACTACGCAGTTACTAGCAAGTCTGAAAATCCTTTACTATCGGTATTTTTCTTAATTATCTATTCCTGACAAACAACTCATGTATTGACATTTTTAAATGAGGACTTATACTGTAGTGCTTGTATTCCAGCAATAGTTGGTGTGGATTTCATTTGAAATCTTAAAAACAGCAGATTACAAGCATCTGTCTAAATTGTTATAAGGAAGTTGTGGAAGCAACTGAGCTTCTGTCAGGATTTCCACACTACTCATTAGCACTGTGGCCCCACTTCAGGTGATGTTCCTAATATTTTGCAGTCGTCACTGTTGTCTTGGATATAGAATTGCAGATTTTCTCATTATTTTCTATATTAGAAAGTTCCCTTTCTTTCTGGTGTTCCTCTTTACATTTTTTTTTCACAAGCACTGCAAGTGAGAACTTATGTTGAAACAAACTTTGGTGCTGAAATCTGTCTTCTTTTAAATTATTGACTTCAAGAATTCAAAAATTTGTACAGATGGATATCACTTGTATTATTTACTCTCAAATGCAAAATTTAAAATCACTTGTATTTAGCTGTACTAAAGGGGAAAAATAAGTTTTATTAGCTGTACTTACCAGTACTTTCATCAGTCAGCATCATTTAGCAGCCACTAGAAAGTTGTCATGTCACATAGGTCATAGGTAAAAATTTAGAAAAAAAAATCCAAAATATAATTTTCAAAAATATACCTTATCATAGTATTTCTCTGCTGGATTATATGGAAGTATAGTTAAGAAACCAGTTTTAAGTTACATCTAAATGCCATGAAAATTACTACAGTATAATATTTTTTGAAAAAAATCTAGTGTGTTATTTAAAGACCTCTGAGAAATCAAAGTGTGCATCAACACAGTAGTATTTATCAGATACAACTGCAATTTTATCAGTGTAAAGGCTGGGGAAAAAAATCCTCGTTCTATGATTATTTCATCATTATGCTACAGATTTTGTAACTGCTTTATATTTCCTGAGAAATTTCTCTCATACTTAAATATTTCTACGAACTCACACTCTCACTTTTTTTTTCATGTTTTCCAGTTCTTCAGAATTTTCTCGTATTTCCTCAACTTAATGAATGTTTTTAAATAATATAATTTATTTGAAAACATTCAGACATCATAACTCTTACCTCAAAATATCCAGAGATTATACATAGGGTAATGTTGATTCTCTACATAAAGTACAGTGTGACTTTATCTTACTTATTTATTCTCACATAGCCCAAAGGTGTATTTTCAGTGTTGTCACAACTACCATCATTTAACATCTGCCCATCTGCACTTAACACTCAGTTCTCAGCCTATTTTTATAGCTAACATCCCTCACATCTTACTTTCTTTAGTCATATTGGCACTTCACTGTTACTTCTTCCTTTTGTGTCCATAATCAGTGGTTACATTTTCCACTTATATGTATAACTGATATATGTGTCTTTCCTGCTCCCCTTCCCCACACATGTAATATTTACTTTTCTTCTTTTGAAATAGGTGCTTCTGTTAATATTTTTATGTGGTCTTATGTTTGCATATTAAGCATGCATATTATTGGTTCACCAAGGCATGGATGTCTCATGTCATTTTAGAGACATAAGGTATTTGGAGCAGCTGCATGTTGTAGGTGAAATATGATATAGATCTATGAACTTCTGCAATAGAAGTTGGAAGCCATAGGCAGCAAATACATAATTTTAGGCAACTTAATTGCACTCTCAGTAAGTAATCTTGAACAATTGCAATTTGTCTTAACTTTGGAAGTGCAAGTTGAAATTCACAATGTTTCTGGTATTTGTTAAACGTTTCAGCAAGTATGATCTGCTGTTCATTTCAAATCAGTTTGAACAAAGAAAATCTATATTGTATCAATTGCAATTTCATTCCTTATTTTGTCTAATTGAGTAAATTCTGTTGCATGTATTTCAAGTAATAACTTCATAGTTACATGATGTTTTCTTCTTGTTGGAGGTGGCTTTTGTGGATTTAATAGATTTTAATGTATTGTATTATATTTTCATATATAATCCTTCATTTCTTGTGTATGTAAACCCTGTTTTCTTATTGGTTAACATTTAGTGCTGTAGTGATAGTGTTGTACTACCAATACAGGGTTATATTGTCCATCTATGTCTTTTATTTAAATACTCCACCTTCGCTCCTCCGTTATTCCCCTTATTCCAGCAAGTTCTGCTCCTGCCCTATAAAAGGCAGGAGCCATGTTGATTGGGCAGTGTTTTTTTTTATGTCCCCTATTTGTCTGATTAGCCCAAGTCTCTTCTTAACCTATTAAAAAGTTCTTTTAGTTAATTCCCCAAGAAGAGTTGGGACTTCATTTCACCGAACCTGCTCACAGTCCTCAAACATTCTGGATTTAGCCTACTCATACCTGTGGTTGATAGAAAGGTCTCAGACAAACTGACTTGCAAGGGCAAAGCAGGTTAAAGGAGATCTGAGCTCTTCCCTAAGTTTTCTGAGTGTAAAGATCAGTCATTGCTCTGAAGAGCCACAAGTTAGCTAGTAGAAGCTGTGGACGAAATAGAGAGGCAGCTTGCCAGCTTTGTGGTTCTTTCTTACTTTTCTTCTATAAAAAGATCTGTTAGTAACCAGTTGGTTGAATCTGTCTCTAGCTGTAGTTGTACAATGTTGGAACAAGGAAGTTACCTGGATATACTATATACCTGGACATGCCACTTACCTATGAAGCATGTTATCATTACTGCTGTCTGTAAAAGCAAGGGAACTGCTGCAGCAGTGGCAACCAGGAGTGATCATTATTTTATCAGTATTTCAATGTAGCTCAAGCAAATTTTGGCAATGATGGTGTTAATAGAATGCAAATATTTTTCAAAAAGAGAATTTTTGAATACATTTGTCAGTTCACCCCTACTTCTTAAAATTTCAGGAAGGACACTATGGAGAATAAATAAGCTACTTTAGAAAAGAAAGCTCACTCTGGAAAGCTTTTAAATTGCAATTCTGGCTCTGAAGAACCATACAAGTAGGAATACTCCTGCAGTGCCCAAGAGCAGGTAATTATAATGAAGTGTTGACAAACAGTTCTAACTGTACTGTTATTACATGAAAGTTATAATATTCATACCAGATCATAATCCTTCATCGACTTTGACATGTTTATCATGTTCAGCAGTTCTGTTGTTCACCCTGTAAAATGTCTGATGGATTGCAATAAGAAATGAAGTTCATACATCAAGATCTAATTGAATACAAGGTTTGATATTACAGAAACATAATAACTTGAAGCATACAAAGCAGCCTTCATGATATTTGTACCATTTCTTGAAAAGCAATGCATCTTCTTTATAAGAAACCAAATAAAAACCTGTGGTTTTTAATAACTCCACACATGTAGACATGAAGAGGACATATTAAAAATAAAATTAAAAAATAATAAATTACCCTTTAATGCTGTTCTTCCACAGAAAAGAATCAGAACAAAATTTGGGTGTTTAAGAAGGAGCTCTTTTCTCTAACTCACCATTTTAAAGTGAATTTGGCTCATAGTAAATTTTTATTGACTGAAATACAGTCCTGCAAAGTAAACTGACATTGAATTTTCTGGAAGAAATACATAGATAGTGCTCTTATAATAATTTTCAACAGAAGTTATGGAATATGTTTGCAATATTTAACCCTATGACTAAAAATTTTGTGAGTCAAATTCTTTGGCTGCAGAGAAACTTAATCTCATTACAGGAGCTGCACCTTGCCTGAGATTAAAGACAAGAGTCACCACTAATCATTTTGCAGTTTTCACAAGCATACAGTTCCTGTTAATACAAGATTTGTATTTGTTGTATTAATATTGACAAAAATGAAATGAAAACTGAACATAGAAAACAATACATCTCCCAGAGGGAACTTCTTCATAGTAAACCAGAACACTAAAATGTCCATTTTCTTGATTATATGGTCTTTAGGCTTAATAGCTCTTCTTCCTAATATGTATATTCTTCCTGTCTAATACTGTAAAATTCTTACTGTTCCCAATCCTATATTTACTATTTGCTTAAGTGCATATTTATCTGTATTCATGGAGCAGATTCTCTATATTCTTATAATTTGTTCTTTTCTAGCTCATTTGACTTTATGGCTGGCAGGTCTTTTTAAACTACCTGTAACTAGACATTCCATAAAACTGCATAGGATAGCTACATGAGCCTTTTTTTAAAACTGTGTGCAGAGAGATGAATCCAGAGCACAAATTAGTCAACCTGAGAAATTAATTTTCCTTATATGTGCCTCTGTCTCTTCATGGCTAGGATTTACCTAGGACACTTAATCTCTTTTAAGTTACTCTCATCTAAAGTGAAGGGAACATGAAAAGTTTGGTAATAGCAAGAGCGGGTTATTAAAAAGATGTCATTTATTCTATGTTTTCACTCAATTTTAAAGGAATGACAATCATTCTTAACATGTAAGTGGTTTTCTGTGAGTAAAAAGACAAAAATTATTCAAAGAATGAAACTAAGAATTTCCCAGTTCACTGAAAAATAAATTAAGGATGCCCACCATTAACTCTAAAATTTTTGAAATCTAGTATGTGTCCTCTCCAGATACTCATAAGTCATGATGGAATAACCTGGATTTACCCAAATCCACACTAAGCTATCTATAAAGTAGCCCCAAAAGTAGATGGATAAATATGAAATCAAATTTATTTACAATCTGAAGCATGGTACTAAAGAGAGTTTAATGTATAAAACTCCAGAAAAGCAAGCAATTCAGCATTAAAATCTTAGTGTCTTATGTGGTAGTTGTGCATATTTACAGACTAAAAAGGGCTGTTTAGAAAAAGATGCTTTGTTTTTTGTGTATTATAACATGCATGCTGCTCTTTGCCAATAACAAATATGATCCAAAGCATACTAAAACCTACCAGCACATTTGCATGAAGCAAAATTTTACCCAAATTTTAATTTTACAGCATAACTATATGACCATAATCAGGATAAAAACTTAGGATGCAATTTAAACTCACTCCATTCTTTTTGCAGAAGAGAATACTGTCTTTATGTTATGATGAGCAAAATGAATATTCCTGTGCTCAAACACAAACCAACTTTAAATATTAGATCCTTAAAAACCATAAAATAAAATACACAGTTCATAAACCTAAAGACCATTTATGCAAATAAATAGTGCATTAAGTATATTTTCTTGTATTTTATCTAATAATAAAGTTTAAAAAAGAATATCTCAGGAGTCAATTATTATCTTGCCTCCTGTGTTCTTTCTTCTCCACACAACACTAGTTTAAAAGAGGGTAATAAACCTTTACCCTATGATTTCACTGTGCCAAGCTGGGTCTTATTTTCTCACAATTTTTTATTCACAGCTTTGGGAAGTTTTTTTGTTTTCTCATTTTTCCATTATTATGGAAATATTTGGTTTTAATTATTAAACTGTTTTTATCACAACCCATGAATTTCTTCTGATTCTTCCCCCATCCTACCAGGGAAGGGAGGGATGCACGAGCAGCTGAGTGGTGCTTAATGGCCAGCTAGGGTTAAAAACCAGCAATATTACATCTACTCATCCTCATTCCTGGATAAATAAATCTATTTAATCAAATAGGGTTTCTTCAGATTTCCTTTAATATTCTATGTTTTTTTGAAATACATTTAAATTTAGCCTTCCTCAATGTTTTCTTCACCACCAAAATTATTATATCAGCTAATGAAATGTGCCCTCTAGATTAAGTTACTTGAAAATCAGGCAGCTTCAAAATAAGTTTAGCCAAATGGCACACAAAAGCTAAACCAGTCTCTCCTAGAGAAAGAGAGAGAGAGATACATGCATACATACATAGATACATGGATAAAAGAAGGAATAAAACAGGTTTTGTAGTGAAGGTAGACTAAATATAAGACAATAGTCATGAAAAAACCTCAACCAAACAAACCAAATCAAACCAAAAACAAGAGGAAAATACTGCCAGCTGCTTGTGCACCCCCAGCCTCCTTGCTGGTGGGGTGTTTGCCAGTATTATTCTCATCCAAAAGCCAGCACCATATCAGCTACTAAGAAGAAAATTAACCCAGACAAAACAAAAAGAAGCTACCATAATATAGAAAAATCCACTCTCTTACAAGACAAACTCTGAGTAAAATCTCATGGTGTATATTCAGAAGTCCACATTGTTTTTTGTCAGATGGAGATACTGATTTTTTATACTACACAGTTTAAAAGTAGATTAGAATTTTGTTTTCTGCCTTGCTTAAAAAGGTCACAGATCAATCCACGTCATCTCTGTATTTTTAATTTTTTTCCTTTCCTCTTTTCAACTCTTTTCTCCCTTTAATACAACTGTGTGTTTTGACATGGTTTACAGCAGAATCTCACAGGATTCTAGAATATCAGTGAATACATCATAAAAAGTAAGTATAATTTACTGCAAAGTATATTGAGGTTGTTTAGGGTGCAATTCATCCCTTTGTAAAGGGCAATACTGCCAAAGTCAAGAAGTCAAACAGCTTGACAGCCTCCCCTCCCTTTTCCCCTGGAAAAAAAATGAGACTGGTTTAAATCATGGAACCAAAAACGAGCCTTTTAGCTTCTGAGCCTTCAGGAAGCATTCACCTCTTGATGATTATGTCAGGTTCATCTCTGTGTAAATACTGAAAAGTGGGATTCTAACTGTTCAGAAGGGACAAATGCACTCTGCTGATTCCCTTTTTCTATGCCTATTATTTTTACAATAATTTTTTATTTTTTTCTGACAATTTGATCTCAGCTTCCCTGCAGTTTTCTGTATATTCAGTATGTTTTCTTTTTTCCCCCATACCACTCCCATCTTCTGCATCCCTTCAATATCTCTGATCAATCTTTTGGCTTTGTACTATCTGTACCGTTCTATTTTATTAAAATTTGTCTAATTCAGAGTATGAGTCTCTCCTGTCTGCCTTTCTGGTAAAAAAAAAAACAACAACAAAAAAAAACACCCACAAAAAAACCCCTCAAATAATAAAACACATCTTTCAAATGCAAATCAAGACATCTTGACAGAGATCAGCTGTGGTTCTATGAGGTACAACAATGTCAATAACCATTTCAGGAAAAGTGAAACTTAAAACCTTAATGGAAATTGAGACTTTAGGGGAACATGAGCTCATGAGCTAGCAGTTCTGTAAAAGCTATCCCAAAAATAAAATCAACATCTCTGATAACTCTCAAATTATGATTTTTTTCCTGCCATGGTTTTACTGATTTTTTTATTTTTGCTTTTTCTTACTTAGTAAAGGTTTTATTCATATACATGTAAACTGAAAACTACTAAAATGAAAAGTGTAATGCTCAAAAGTTAGTGCTATTCCAGAATATCAGGCCTTAAAGAAAGTCCTGCAAACTGTGCAAAATTCACAATCTAACCACTCAGTGAACACATATTATGCTCTTTATTTGAATTGTTTCACTGATACAATAATAAAATGCAGTCTTTGAAACCATTCACATTCATTTCATAGGTTTTTAATGGGTAAATAGTGCTTTTTATAAATTTTAGAGTTCACTTTCAGAAATACCTATGTTAGTTTTTTGTGTTCCCTTTCCTAAAATATATTATTTAGCAGGAGAATCAGACAGGTCAAGATCCATGCACTAATGACAAGAAGTTTTGCTTCATCCTAAAAAAAAAAAAAAAAGGAAGTACTGCCACTTATGGATTTTGTAAACAAAACACTTCTGTGATACCTCACGTGACCAGACATTAAGTTTGTGTTTGAACAAGATAAGCTATCATTACCAAAGGAACTGCAGTGGCATCAAAACCTAAAGCCAAAATCAATGATAATACAAGAGAATAAAACTGTAGAGTTTATAAAAGGATATACTACCAGTAAAAAGTTTAAAATAGAAATATGTACCACCAAAAAACAAAAAACAAACAAAGCAAAGTAACAAACCACAGGAAAAAAATTAATTTGCTTGTCCTAGACTATCAAAACAATTCCAAAGTGACCCTCTGTTATCTTTCTCCAAGTCTAAGCATTCAAACTCATAATCTTTTAAAATGTATGTAAACAACAGTAATGTGACAAGGCTGAATAGACAAGGACAAAAGTCAGAATTTAAGCAACATTTATTTGTATCTCTATTTTGTTTGAATTCATAGAATCATAGAACCATAAAATATACTGAGTTAGAAGGGACCCATGATGATCATCAAGCCTAACTCCTGGCCCTACACAGGACCATCCCCAGGAGTCACACCGTGTGCCTGAGAGTGTTGTCCAAATGCTTCTTGAATCCAGATAGGCTTGGTGTTGTGACCACTTTCCTGGGGAGCCTGTTCCACTGCCCAGCCACCCTCTGGATGAAGAATCTTTTTCTGATATCCAACATACACCTCTACTGACTCAACTTCATACCACTTTTTCAAGTCCTGTCACTGGTCGCAAGAGTGAAGAGACCAGTACCTGCCCCTTCCAATTCTTCTTGTGGGGATGTTGAAGACTACAATGAGGTCTTCCCTCAATCCCCTTTTCTCCAGGCTGAACAGACCAAGTGACCTCTGCTCATACAACTTCCTCTCCTTCACCATCCTCATGGCCCTCCATTGGACATTCTCTAAGAGTTTAATGTCACTGACTCAAACACCTCTCAGATTCTTTCAAATTCTGAACATTAATTCTCCTTTATGCCATTCACTAGTGATCTCCCTTTTCTTCAAACTTTTCATATATATATATGTGTGTGTATATATATATATCTATCTCATTAGCAAATTTGCAGATGACACAAAGTTGGAGGGGAGTGTTGATCAGCTGGAAGGCAGGAGGGTTCTGCAGAGGGACCTGGACAAGCTGGAGAGTTGGTGTGATTCCAACGGGATGGGGTTCAACAAGGCCAAGTGCCAGGTCCTGCACTTGTGCTTTATTTCCTCAGTAGCCTGTTCCAGTGTTTCTTTTTCCCATTAAGAAATTTTTTCTAATATCCAATCTAAGCCTTCCCTTGTGCAACTTGAGGCCATTTCCTCTTATTATATAGTTTTTTATCTGAGAGAAGAGACTAATCCCCCAGTTATCTACAACCTCCTTTCAGATAGAGAGTGATAAGGTCTCCCTTCAGCCTCCTTTTCTCCAACCTAATAAATCCCAATTCTGTCAGCTGCTCCTCATATGATCTGTGCCCCAGACCTTTCCCCAGCTCCATTGCCCTCCTCTGGACATACCCTAGGACTTCAGTGTCCTTCTTGTAGTGAGGGGCCCAGAAGTGAACACAGGATTCAAGGTGTGGCATCACCAGTGCCAAGTACAGGAGAATGATCACTGCTCTGGTCCTGCTGGCCACACTATTCCTGGTACAGGCCAGGATGGCATTGGCCTTCTTGGCCCTCTGGGCACACTGTTGGTTCATGTTCAGCTGACCAGCACCCCCAGATCCTTTTCCACTGGGTAGCTTTCCAGCTGCTCTTCCCTAGCCTGTTGCACTGCGTGAGGTAGTTGTGACCCAAGTGCAGGACCTGACACTTGGCTTTGTTGGACCTCATAGAACTGGTCTTAGCCCATGAATCCAGCCTGTCCAGATCCCTTTGTAGGGAGCCTTCCCACCCTCCAGTAGGTCAACCCAACTGAGGGTGCATTTGAACCCACATCCAGGTTTACAATAAAGATAAGAAACAGGACCGATCAGATTTTTACCCAGCAAAGGGTGCACCCATCCAAGTCACTAGCAGCCAGTTTCTCCAGAAGAATGCTGTGGGAAATGGTTTTAAAGGCTTTACTAAGAGTCCCGGTAGGAAACATCTACAGCCTTTCCTTCATTCACCAAGTGGGTTGCCTTGTCCTAGAAGGAGATCAGGGTGGTCAAGCAGGAGCTGCCTTTCATGAACCCAGACTGGCTAGGCCTGATATTAGAAATTTTTAGCAAATTTTCTGATATTTTGGGACAAAGGCTTTATCCAATGAATAGAAGAGATTGAATTATACTTTCCACAGTTATTTTAAGCATATGAAATTTTTTGAGGGGGAATGTTTGTGAATGCACTAAGAGGAATGCTTTGGGTTTGTTTTTTTATCTTTAATAATTTTTTTTGCATTACACTGAAACACAATAAGTTATTGTTTGTTTTGTATCCTGTATATAGACCTGTATCACTATGTGTAGAGAGCAATAAACATGCTCTGATTTTCCTGGAGGCAACTACAGTCTGTTCTACAAAACACAGGATATATTTTGCACACGAATTTTATAGATCAAAGTGTCAGCAAAGGTCTGGTTTTGTGTGCATTCATAGGAGGAAATGCAGACTAATGTATTATTAAACAAAATAAAATTGTGACTGTACTCGAGCATGATGGATACTGAACTTTTTTGAAAGATCAGTTGTAAGTGAGGGAGATGGAGGCTTCGGTTCTCATAAATGTTGCTACTTTGATGAAAAAATTGTATTTGCTGTTTATGATAAAGCAGCTGACAGGCCTGTAAACACAATACAGTTCAGAAGTGGAATATATAAAACACGATAACCTTAACTTTCATTTGTACATGAGATGAGACAAGATCCCTATTGTAACTTAGTTTCTTATATAAAAATATGCTTCTCTCAGGAAACCCGATTGTTTTGGAATACTGAAGAGATGAAGAAAAAAAAATCCATTGAATATTCCTTTAAGCATCTGTAATCTACTTTTTACTCTTATTTGCTTCCTTGCACTTACTGCCTGCATATGCTTGTTAGGATTTTTTCTTTGGTATTTTTCAATTCTCAAGATTTGAGAATGCTTGGAAAACCTAAGAAAACAAACCACCCATGGCTACTGACATAAAGGGCTTAATTTTCGCTTAGACTTTTATGTAAATGAATAAGTGAGAATTAAAGTAAAACCCCTGAAGTCAGTCAATTTTCAGATTTGTGCGAAGATCATAAATAACACAGTAACCTAGTTCACTGTTTTGTTTTAAAGAGGACTTATGACTCCCTTCTGAAGCTTTTTTTTTAACTTAACCCCTGTAATCAATCAAAAAGTGTTATATGTTATAGACCTCTAATCACCATTGACTGGGACAGACTGAATGTGTAGCCAAACTGTAAATAATAGGATGTCACTCACAGCAGAGTGTAATGCTGTCTTCAGTCATTTAGCAGATTGAAAGGAGACCACTAAAGAAACAATGCAACAAATTTCCAAAGCTGAGAGGAAAGTAGAAAGTTTTACAGCTTTTCATGGGGTAGGGGAAGCATGATAGAATTTTTTTCATAAGATTTTTCACTTTCAGAAACAAAAAGTCTAGGTCTCTAAACTTGAAAGAAATAGAAAGTAATTGGGAACTGAATGCCTGAAAATTTGTCTGCTGGGGAAGACCTCAGCACTTTATTGATTTAATACTTTAGATTGACTTTATCCTGACATGATTTTAAGACATTGCTGGACAGATTTATGAGTTTAGTTGTATGCATTTTCATATTCTTTGTGACCTGTTAATAAGTCCAGGAACAAGAAGGGAGATTTGACTACAAATACTTTTTCCTTTTTAAGGTTTTAAGAAGCTGATAAATGATATGTGTTCATAAGATCATGCTCCAAAATGAAGAAGCGGCTGCCTAGAGGTACCATCTCACACTTCCTTCATTGATTTGGTGATATGTTATATAGGTGCACATGTTATATAAGTCCAGGAAGAGAAAAAGTTGCTAATGAGTTATCATACTGTCACACAGGGAACAAACTCAGTGAAGACAGAAATGACTGCTCTCTGCCAGTTACCTCGAATAATGTATAAAAGCCTTTAGTTTCAACAACTATAGCCAAAGGCTAGAGGTTTCACAAGTCTGAATTTCCAACCTCTTAATAAAAATCACTAGTTAGAGAGGAAATTCTCTCTCCTGATAAAAGAAGGCTGTAAAATGAACTTGATAGTTATATTTTCTTTTTGATCTGCTGGCTGTCCAAAAACACATAGAACAGTTTGGAGACTGGTAAAACATGCACTGAGTCTACCAGTACTGAGTACATCACAGACAGATTGGTTTCATAGTGAAATTATGATATTGTTGCAAACTAGAGAATGATTAGGGGAAAGAGAGAAAGAAAAAAGGAACCAAGTTTGGTTTATTTCACATTAAGTCTAGAAAATAAATTTATAAGAAACAAATTGTTATGTCTATTTCTCACGCAATTCATTGATTTTGAATTGGTGTGATCTCATGGAATTTATTTTCCAGAAGTATGAGGTCAAGTGATTCAGTGGGCTTAAATATAAAGAGTGATTGTGTCAAGCTTCATATTTTGGGTGATTCTATCATGTTGTAGTGATTTATAAACCGCCAAAACTTTCTTAATGTGTCATGGATGTCATGAGCTGAGAATTAAGGATTAAAGGGGGGAAGCCAGATTCTCATCTTAGTTACAGTAAAGTGTAACTGCTGTAGAGGTATTCTAGATTTATAGTGGCTTAATCAAAATATTACTTTGGTTTGGTGCAGCCTAGAAGTAATCTCATGCTGGTCTTGGTGCTCTAATAGAAGTATTAGACTGGGGCAGGGTTGAGAGGAAAGGAATTGTTGCAACACCCCATTTCAGCTGCTACCATGAAGATAATTCCCTGAAATGTAGTTAATAACCAGTGAGTTCTAGTCAGAGACTTGGAATGTTTTATGTCTTGGCAGCCTCTGATTGAAAAATACCAAGGACTCCCTCTTGCAGTAAGCTTTAGCTGGGGAGAGCATTGCACTTGCATTTTCATCTCTTATGACCTTGTCAGCATTATGTCTGTCATTGGGAAAGGAAAAAGTACCCGTGATGGGAAGCATCTTGGAACACTCAGAAGGTGAAATAAGTTCTTAAACTAGGTGTTAAGACAACTCTTTCTTGTAATGGTCCATATCTCTCTCACCCCAACTTCCCTTTCATCCTTCCCAAATCTTTTTTGAAAACAGTCTTTTGATTTAGTTTTGCAGGCAGCTTTGATGAAAGCCACACAATGCTATTACAGATATTCTATCTAGTGCAGGTCTAAATGAAATAGACCACATTCAACACAGCAGCTAAGGAATACTATTGTATCTACCTACCAATCCAATGAAAAGAAAGAGATCAATAATGATTATTTCATAGGAACTTCAGTAGGTGAGTGGGAAAAACTGTGTGAGTAATGCAGTGTGGGAGTAATGCAGTATGGGGTAATATGTAAATCACTCAAGGAAAAATAAAAATATGTAAGGATTAGTTTGCTTACCAATAACATCTGACAGAAATACAGTTATGATAATAGGATCATGAAAGCACTTCTGTATACCCCTGTATGAGCTTTCTTTCTTTTGTGCTAGAATATGAACGAGGTGAAGGACAAGTGAAAAAAATTATCACAAAATTATCCTTTATTTTTAGTACCATTTGTGTTATGCATGTGTTTTACTCATGCAAATGTACTTTGCACTGATTCAAGTCATCCGATGAAGTCTAATTATTCTGTATATTTCTTTCCTTCTTTTCCTCCATCTCTAGATCAATCTTACACATTTTAGCTTTATCAGAAGCACAACAATAGAGCCTGAGTACTCTTTTTCCTTTGTATGTTCTGATTACTGCCCTTTTTGCATTTTGCCTTCCCAGAATCTTTCAGAGTCTGTCACTCTTGAGTTTCCTTCTAGCAGATATTCAAACTTGAAATTTTGTAAACTAAAACTGCAAGATTTTCCATCTTCCAAATTTTCTCTTAGTATGCAAAGGAGTTTGAAGTATTGAATAAATATAGTAAATGCATTTAGGTGTCATAGAGTTATCATTAAATAACCTACATAATTGTAGAAAGGCTAAACAACACAGTTATCTGCATAGCTCTATCTTTCCAAATGAGATTACAGAATCTGAAGTAAGAATTTCTATATTTATAGAAATATATTAAATTTCTACATTAAAATAAGACATATATAATGTACACAAAATAAACTTAAAACTCTTCAAGGCAAAAATCCTGTCTCCCTGTGATAGTTCGGACCTGGCTCCCTGGCAAATGCCCGAAAGTCACGGCAGCAGCTCCCTTCCCCCCTCCCTTCTTCCCTTAGGGCAAAGGAAAAAACTATAAAAATTAAAGAACTCAAAGTCAAGCTACTTATATAAAAATATATATATTTACGTATATTATAGTTATACACACTTAAGATGCTATGTACACAGTAATAGGGAATCCAAACACCCCCCTGAAGGGATAGGGAAAGGGGAAAAAAGGGGACAAAAGGGAACAAAAAGGGACACCGAACAGGTATACACGATCAAACTCAAGAACTGTACTAATAACTAGCAAAACAGATCTCAACACGTCCCTTAGAAAAACAGGATTGGCAGACACAGCCAGCACTCTCCGAACCCCCACGTGGCAGGTCAGTGGACGCTGCAGGTCTCAGCCTTAGATAAGCGAGACCAACGCAAGGACCCACTGTTCCTGAACCTCGATGGAAGAGAAGAGAGCGAGGTCTCTAATCTTCAACTTATTTATACTCTGGTTTACGTAAAAATCGTATGGAATACTGGGTACATGGCCACTTCATTGGTTACAAACTGGTCACTAGGAAGGCCTAGACCAAAACCATCACATTCCCTTTCTAATTTTGAAGTTTTTTGATAAATGGAACCCATCAACAAGTCCAGGCATATATTCAAGTGCTTTGCAGTATGGTGCATAAACTTCCACCTGTGGTTTTGCCATCATAAGCTAGTTTCACAAAAAAGATTATACTGTCTTGCCCAGAAATCATGACCTTTCTGCCTCATTTCTACCTGCCCTTATCTCTGCGTATAACTGTCAAAATCATTGTGGTATTCATCCATTCAATATAGACTGTTGTGTACTATAAAAGTCTTGAGAAATCTCTTTAAGAGGGTAAGAAAATTACATTGGCCTGACTGCCTTATTTTACTGTCTAAGAGGTTTATGCAATTTCATCACCCTGCAAAAAAATGAAAGAGGAAAGCAATAAAAAGGACTATCTGTGCTCCATCTGGTAACATTTTATGAACTGTCGTTAACCAATACTGCACGTGGTCATGTGTCCAGATGGCAAGTCTCGTCTTCCTACTGCCACATTTCTCCTTACAATGAATGGTTCAGATGCTTATAAGTGTCAAAAACAACAACAAAAAAAAGGTCATCAAAGGAACTTGATAGGTACTGATATTTGATTATTTACAGTACTAAAGTTTTCAAAATGTGACTGGTGCTGCCTTGGTCCAGGCCAGCAAGCACTTCCTTAAAAAATCGTGGGACTTTTAAAGGGCTGAGCACCCTGAGCACAGGGAACAGGAGAGGGCAAACCGGAGTGTGGCATGTCAGCAAGGGTGGGGCACGGCAGTGAGAGCGTGGCATGTCTGTTAGGGTGTGGCACATCAGGGAGGGCTTGGCATGTCGGTTTGCAGGGCAGTTCGTGCTCTGACCCTCTGGGAGCAGCCAATAGAGGCAGTAAACTGACACAGTAGCTGGTAAGAAAGAGCAAAGGGATCCTTTCAGCCCCAGTGTTATTAGTGTATAAGTTTAAGCTTCCTCAGTTATGGTGTTGACATGCCATAAAGCTCAGTTTCTTGGAGCTGCTAAAGTCACTGTACCAAGCAGGTCAGAAACCTCCAGCCAGCCAGACCTGCTGATGGTAAATGCAGCTCTCCATATCACAGATTGCCAGGAGCACCTGATGCCTCTACGTGAGGCTGGGGCCAAAAAAGAGTTATTTTGCAGAAGGTGTGCTGTGGTTAAAGAGCTGTGTCCTTGGGTGAAGGAGCCACGGGAAGAAGTGAACAGGCTTTGTAGCATGCAGGAGGAGCAGCTGAGGTCACTTGGTCTGTTCAGCTTGGAGAAGAGGAGACTGAGGGGAGACCTCACTGCAGTCTGCAACTTCCTTGTGAAGTGGAGAAAGCAGACACTGATCTCTTCTCCATGAAATGTCCTGAAGTTGTATCAGAGGAGGTTTGGGTTGGATATTAGAGTAAGGTTCGTCACTCAGAGGGTTGTTGGACACTGGAACAGACTCCCCAGGGAACTGGACACAGCATCAAGCCTGACCAAGTTAAAGAAGCATTTGGATGATATTCTTGGGCACATGGTGTGATTCCTGGGGATAGTCCTATGCAGGACTAAGGGTCGGACTCGATGATCCTTATGGGTCCCTTCCAACTCATCATATAATGTGACTCTTTTGTTCTGTAATTCCTGAGTAAAATGTGAGAGTTATCATGGAGAGGGAACTATTTCCGGAGGATAGTTTTCAAGCAGTTGCTTTCCTTTGGAGGATGAGAGTTGTAGATTATATATGCAGGCCTTTCAATGCCATTTGACATAGATGTTGCAAGCAAAATTCTGGGCACATTCAGCATATTTTAATATCATTTAGTATTTAGCATATCATTTCTATACTCACTCCTTTTCTGACCCAAAGCAAACTGAAATATTTCCAGCAAAAAGGAGAGCTCCAACATGTGGAATTGGACAGCCTGCTTCAGAGTAGTGCAGGTTTGATATCTAGGCAGGTGGAAGTTGGTAATGCAAATTTCAATACATCTGTGAAAACATGGAGTTTGTTCCTCTAGCTTTCAATGAATTAACTGATCTGTTGGGAGAAACAAAGGGCAGTATGATATGTTTTCAAGTACTGACTTCCAGTACCGACTTTCATTATCAGGAAAAGGGTTTTAACCCAAAGGGTGGCTGGGCACTGGAACAGGCTCCCCAGAGGAGTGGTCACAGCACCAAGTCTGTCTGAGTTCAAGAGGCATTTGGATAATGCTCCCAGGTACATGGTGTGATTCTCAGGGTGTCCTCCATAGGGCCAGGAGTTGGACTTGATGATCCTGATGGGTCCCTTCCTACTCAGCATAATCTATGATTCTACAATTCTATATTCCCGATTGTTTAAAGAAATAATATGTGCTTCCAACTTCAGAAGTTAATTTGTTCAAAATGAAAAATACTACTCAGTAGTAGATATCCACTTAACTTTATTCACCTATGAGATCTTCTGAGGACCAAAAATTCAACCTTCTTCTGGCACTGCAAAGGAGATACCTGATACAACTTTCTAATCATCATTCTGTTAGGAGTAAATTCCATTTAGAAATGCTCAGTGGATACCATGCTGCTTAGTTGCATAACTTGAATATAATGAGTTCTAGAAGTTGGCAGGTTTTATTTTAAAAAGAGTGAAAAACCTAACTCCTCCCTCAAAAAAACCACACACGAAAAACCAAAAACCAAACAAACAAAAAAGAAAAACAAACAAAACCAAAGAAAACACTAGCAGTCTCAAATCTTAATTCCCACTTATGTATCTAGCTAAGTATAATTCTATAAATATTAAAAAGAAAAAAGTCTGACAAGGTGAAAGTTCAGTTCAAAAATTTTATGCATGTTACTGCTGATTATTCACCTCACTGCACCAGTTTTTCTTTGCTGTTTTTCGTTAACAAGAGTTCAGTCACACTGTCATGGAACCAGTTTAATGAGGTAGATGATTATGTCAAGAAGATTCTTTAAAAAATAACTCTTAATGAAGTAAGTTAAGCACTTTGATTAAAGAATGCTAGAATTTATGTTACACAGGCAACACCACTCAAAACTTTTGATAGTGTTTTATGATAACCTGTCATTTCCTAAACCCTATAGGACCCATGATAACTTCAATGTAATGATTTAAGTAGCAATCCAGAACAGAGACTAATAACTCCATTTCCTACATCTTTTCAAGGCAATCCCACTATATTTACTGATATTCATTGAAATGGTGCACAATATATATAGGTAATTATTTTGCTTCCTGGAATCAGAAGGGTAAAAGCTAGAAAAGCTAGAAAACTTGTGAGTTGAGATAAAGGCAGTTTAATAGGGAAGGCAAAAGCCACGCACTGCAGAAAAGTAAAACAAGGACTAAATTTACAACTTTCCATGTGAGGGCAATTGTTTAGCCATCCCCAGGAGAGCAGGGCCCCATCACATTTAATGATGACTTGGGAATATAAACACCTGTAGAGGCCCAGAGAATCTGACTTAAGTTGCGGGGTGGATTGTGGTGGTGTATTCCCCCCACCCAGGCTGCACTACGAGCTGAGAAATGCTTGTTAGGCCTCAGCCTTGATGAACAGCACCTGGACTAAGCCTTTCTCTTAACGATGGGTCTTCAAAATGCCATCACTCCAAACATGCCCTCCTTCCTTCCCCCAGCTCCATAGACTGAGCATGACACTGTATGGTATGGGATATATATGGTCTGGGGTATCCCTTGGGTCAGCAGACCCCTCCCAACTCCTTATGCACCTTCAGCCTCCTCGCTGGCAGAGTGGGATGAGGAGCAGAAAATTACTTGGCTCAGTGCAAACACTGCTCAGCAACAACCGAAACTTGAACATGTTATCAACATTATTCTCATCCTAAATCAAAAATACAGCACTATACCAGCTACCAGGAAGTAAATTAATTCTATTCCTGATGAAAGTAGGATACCTGCTTTCAGCCATTATAGTCAATATGGATTTGTGTAATCAGAGAAATTAAGAATTATTTTTGCTTGTTATAGTGAGCTGAGAAGAAAGAGGTAGACACAAACTGGTTTATACAGCTTTGATGTAATCCTTCTCACCTTTTTTTTTTCTTTTTTTTTTTTATTCTTTTAATGAATATTTCTTTTCTTTATTACCTTGGAATCTTGGATCTCAGATAGATGACCTCATCTATGGACTATGGAAAATCTCTTTCTACTCACTCTCTGGTGACTATGTTAAACTTGTATCTGTTTATGCAAATATATTTGTAATTTATTTTTATTCAGTAAAAAAAGCCCAAGCCAAGAATATGAAATGAAGCTTCTGTTAAACAATTCTGTAAAAATGTGTTGTGTTATGTTAGTCATAATTTATGATATTCTCTCCCATAAACCCTACTATTTTTCATCATTTTGTTGTATTTATTATCTGTCCACAATAAAGACACAGGCTTGAACTGTCATGCCTTGTATTTTCACTGTCATAGCAACCCAACCAAAGAATTTCATATTTGATGGGAGTACCTGTGCTACAAATACTCCATAACTCACAACTCCCACCAATAGAGGAAAGAAACATATTCTAAAAAATAAAAAGGTTCTTTAAAGAGGTTACTTACTATTCAAACTAGTTGAATAATCTGTGAACACTGTGCATAAATTGCTCATGTTGAAAATTTATTTTTTAATCATAAATATTCAACAAATTGCTTTGAATAAGGCTATTGGAGTCTGTTGGCTGTTCACAAAGCAGTTGCTTTTACTTAACAAAATCTACTCTGTTTGTGGACTTTACCATTTAACCGTAGCCATGTATTTTCTTTTCCTTTTTTTGATGAAAAGTTTTTATAGAAATTGCCTGCTACATATCTGTCATGATCCATGTGCTAAGAAATTTTTTTTATTTATTTGCATTTATTTATTTATTTGCTGTGCACACAAACTGCATCCTATCACAATGATAAACAAATGCTTCCTGTTGTATGAATATTAAACAAAGAAATTTTAATTCACAACAAAATTTTTTAGGGTTCTTTATGTAGATTTTACAGTTACTTAAATCTATTCATGTTCTGATAAATTTTGCATAAAAGCCTGGTGAAATATCCATCTAAACCTTGGGCATGGCAACATATCTGTTAATGCATAAAACGTTTATTTATTTTAATAAACTAATCTCAAGAAACAGATTTTTATAGGATTAATTTCTTTAAATAATTTAAACAATAAAATTTATATCAACTTGGGAAAAGACACGATACTAAAATCCTGCTTGGCAAGCTTTAGGTTCAGGATTCTTTTAGAAGGCTGATAATAAGTTCTGTTTCCAGTCTCAACAGATTTTCAAGGTATTTTGAGCAAAACATGCCTTATAATTGTTCTCTGATTTACTTGCTTTACTGATGTCGGAAGAAACTGATGATGCAGAGCATAATGCAGGCAGAATTTGGACTGAAATATTTTTCTGCTTTATTTCCTCATCTATAAGACATAGCCAAGCAACTGAACACATTACCATGAGACTGTCTTGATGGAAAGATCCTCTGAGTATAAGGTGGTAATGGCCCACCCGGAGTTCAACTGTCTGTGTATGTACAGTTTTGTGTTTTCATGTACAAAATAAAAAAACATTGTTTCTGTATTAAAACTGTAGCAAAAAACCTTTCAATGTGCAAATTTATCTTCTAAGTCACCTCCCAGACACAAAAATATGCAAGGTCTGGGAATTTACTGCATATCCTGGTGTGAAGCATATGACTAGTTTATTAATCTCAGTTCAATGTTAGGAAATAAATAATGAATGTAGAGTGCTGCTTCTGAATCAAAGTAGAGCACAAATGCAGTTAATGCTCCATTTTAAAAGCCTCTTGGTTTTCCTTCTTTTGGTTTATGGCTGGGAAATGGTTATCCTCATTTTTCGTTTGCTTAATTATTCTGATTCTTGTTGAAGTCGTGGTTCTGAAGGATGTTGACTTCTGCCAAATAAAACCCAATACTTTCTTGAGATCAGTTCCAAAAGAACTAAGAATTTTTGTGTCTGGACTCTGAAAAAAAAATTAAATAAACATTAAATTAAGGGTTTTGTTGTTCTTACTGTTTGGTGCGGTTTTTTAACCAGCATTATAACAACAGTTTCTTTCTTATAATGCCCCTCACACTGAGGTTTGCAATTTCCACAGACACACTGTCTAGAAGCAGAAATAGTTTCATAAGTTAATTTTCCTAAAAGCTCTGTACCAGTTTTTTTTCAGTTTTTATATACTTAAGACTTTTTCCTAAACCAGTAGCTGATGCAAACAAGAAATACAATTATCACAAGAAGTTCATAATCCTGCAGTACTTTGTTGTCACTCTGTAAGGAATAGTATGTACACATAGAAATACATATTGTTTATCCTTATTTTTAGTGCACTAAAGTTTTATGACCTTTTTTTTTTCTCTTTTAAAATATGAATTATAGAAGTAATTTGGAAGTTGGGTAACAGTTTTGAGAATAGGCACTTTAAGTAGTAGAGGCTAAAGTCTCCAGGGGCCTTTGAAAATGCATTTTCATACATATGGTCATGGTGCTGCCATCTGGACGTGTGAGATCTGGTCTTCCATGAGGTTCCAGTGGTAGCTATATTATTTTGCTCCTTTCTTGATGCTTTGGAGCTTTCTTGTGGCTTGGAGCTGGAGGGATTGGATTTTGACTTAACTGTTGTGGAATAGCATGTGTTGGGTCATTATTGTGGTGGAACATTTTGTCTAGCTTGTGTGGTGCCCTTCTGAACTGTTACCAAGTTCCCTTATTTTCTCTCCTAAATTATTAATAAAAAATACCTCTTGGGAACAAGTATGTGGTTTTTCTCTTGATGCTATCTTGAGGTATTAAAGAGACCTAAATATATATTTTAAAGTAAAATTCCTGGCTGAGCCCATGAGCCTGCACCTTCCAGGGCCGAAGTGTTAAAAAAGGGTAAAGAGTCTTTGAATGAAATCTCGTTCCTGGATGACTCAGGAAATACTGAATAATCAGTTTTCCCAAGTAGTTGA
Organism: Myiozetetes cayanensis; assembly: GCF_022539395.1. Lineage (NCBI taxonomy): Eukaryota > Metazoa > Chordata > Aves > Passeriformes > Tyrannidae > Myiozetetes > Myiozetetes cayanensis. The sequence continues at coordinate 102,237,564 of NW_026087411.1, forward strand.
GTATCAAAAGGCTAAAGTATGTGCAATGGCTCATGACAGCTTTGTTCTAAAGAAGTGCTTCATGACTCTGCAGATGTAATGCTCAAAAGTGCAGCTGATGATATGCAAGGCATGTTTTATGTAATAAAGTTCCCTTACATTCAGCTCACTACATTTTCTGGTGTTTTCTTTCCTATAACTGAGACACTTATCTGTCATACAAAATGTATTTAATCTATTCCAACGTATTTAATTTATTCCTGTGCCTTAGCAATGAACTATGGGATTTGAAAAGTTCTAAAAGAAGCTTATGTTTCTACCTGATAGCACATATGTTTATGAACATTTATATGTTCCTGTGTGTATCAGGAAGGTTATAAGTCAAAACAGACTTCTCATGAGAAATTGCAGTGGATTTTGCTAAGGTCACAAAGATCACCACTATGGCAAGACATTAATGCTGTATTAGGAGAATATATCAGGATTCTTTCATTGCATTGCTGATAGTTTTGGTTTGACCCATCTTGCCCTTTGGCTGTACAAATCTTTTTAGTACAAATATTTCTTTTCCATCCTCCTTCCACTTAATGCCAGTGTTTATTTATTCATTTTTTATGCTGCCTGCCTTAAAGATAAATGTTGCAAGGGAACTTAGAATTTCTCTACAAGTGCTTCAGCAAAGAGTAATTTTTCTGTCAGTGCATAGTTCAGCTAACACTTTTGCCTTGGAATCTATTTTATAAAATACAGTTAAGTCATTTATTTAATTATAAGTGTGGTAGAAGAAGATATCCCAGGAAAAATATAACAATTACATAAATTTTAACTGTATTGTCAGATGCCTTTTATTAGTGCTGTCAATCCATTTCACACAGTCATTAATGTTTCTAACCCCAGTAGCCCTAACCTAAAGAACCACACAGTTACTTAAATTTATTACATTATTAAAATTTTATGGAATTTTCCTGCTTATGATTCCTCTAGTTATTTTCTTATCCTATTCTTTTTCATTGTACCACGGAGTTTGGAAGTTTGAAGAGAACTGAAGACACTCTTACAAAAAGTCATTTGCATGTAGAGTTGTGATGCTTTCTGAAACTTTAATAGACCTATCAATCTACAAGGACTCCTGTATGGTAGACAGGTATTGTCTCCACTGAAGAAAAAAAAAAAAAAAATATATATATATATATATATGAAGTCCCTTTTGAAGGATCTATAATATTCAGGCACAATAACATGTGAAACAGGGTACGAAAGCTAGTAACACTTTTACTACATCCTAAAACCTATCAAGGCATGGATTAAGCAAGTGTACCTAAATGTAAATGTCTTATAATATACATGTTTTTCCTTTCAAGTTAATATTTTTATTCTAACACTAATTTTTTTTACCCAAAATAAATTTAGGGATTTTGTTGGGTTTTTTAAAGTTCTTTAGAAAGAATTACAAAGTAAAATTTCTGAAGAGATATTAAACATTGATAAATTAATGACAACAAAATAATCAGATTCCATTTTGTCACCAATTTCAGAAAAATAAAAACATTTAAAATAATATCATTAGGAAACATTAGTACCACATAAATTACATAATGTCTCTGGAAAATAAACTATTTCAAGACATAAAAAATGTTTTATCACATAAGGGTAAGAGTAACGGAGATTTTTCAAAGCTTTCTTTTGAAAAGTTCAATACATTTGTTTTAAGTAAGAAACAATGGACTACTACCTGTTAACAAATAGTTTGATTTCGTGATAATTTCATGAGTGGGCAATCTATGTGGATGTAAATTGAAGATTTGGTTTTGAACATAAAAAAGAGAGACATTCTGACAAACAATCCCAAAACCAACTCTTGAATTAAGAGTTTAAATATAATGTCCATCCTACTCTTTTAATGTCTTCTTCTGGGAGATCTCACATTTAAAATATTCCAGCTTTAACTGTGAAATCCAGTGAGATAATCCTTTAGTCGTTAGGTTTCTCCTCATGTTTCCACCTCTTTGATCATTTAAAAATCTGAATCTTTTGTCTTTTTTCTCTGTTTTTTATTATTTTCTACTTCTGATTATTCTTGCTGACCTTCCTCATCTCTTTTCATTCATTAATGCAAGACTCTAGAGGGAAGCAGGGGATCAGACTTCTATGCAATACTCTTGTGTTGAAGGAAGCACAAGATTGCGGGTTTCTGCAATGATAACACTTTGTATGTATGCTTGTTCTCTATTTAGCTCCTAGAAATTGCTAATGCACAGCTATTCTTTTTTGACCACTTCCAAGCACTGCAACACTGCTTTGATGGAACTGCTTTATGTCTAGTATGTCTTTTGTTATAACTACTCTGTGACTTCTACCTTGTATTCAAAGATATATTTTTTTATTAATGTACATAATTGGCAATTGTTGGCATTGAATTTAATTTGATTTTATCTTTATAAGTGTGAATTGGATAGTTAGTTTGGCAAATATTGTTATGACTTTCCAGTTATTAGTGGACTTTATTAGTATTTTCAACAGCAAAAGTCTTAGAACAGGTCCCTGTAGATCTCCGCTGGTGACCTCAATACACTGTGAAAGCTGCCTAATTATTCCTATCCTTGATTTACTATCTTCTAACCAGTCATTAACTCACAAGACTGACTTTTTTCCTCCTTTATACTTTTTTATTTTTTAAAAACCTTTAACTGAGAATGTTGTCAAGTACCCTTGAGAAAGCTAATTGGACTTTTTTGACTCTCTCTCTCTCTCGTCCTTTTTGACTCCTTTAAAAATGATTTATGTTCAGACTTTCTTTTATAAGAACCATGCTGATTTTTTCCATAATATTGCTACTATCCTTAGGACTACAAATCTCATTCTTTTATTTTTTATTACTTTGATTTGTCTTTCTGGTTAGCATTTCATTAAGTCCTCCTTAACATATTTTGAAAAAGAAAATAAAAAATCACCCTTCTCCTTTCCTGCAAAGAAACCAGAAGAAACACATATGTTACCTTTCATTTGATGGTAATAGGGCAGTTATAAATGAAAAGTTATTACTATATTCAGTTTTGACAGTTTAGCTATTTCATACTCAACTTCCTTTACAACTCTAGAGGGAATACCACTGGTTGTATCAATTTGTTACTGTTCATTTTGTTGAGTTGTGCTGAAACCTATTCTGTTCACATTTCAATTTCAGACACATTTTCTGATGAGATTTCTGTGAGGAAAGGTTCTGGTGTGAGAAGGCCTAAGATCTCCAGCAACAGACACAGATGTGGAAGAATAATCTACCTTTACTTCTACTCCTAAATTATTAGGCACTTCCTTCACTCTTTCACAGTTTATTGACCCCACAGATTCCCTGGCAGACATCTTTCTTTTGAATTCTTTTGCTTTAACAAGTTGTTCAGATGTTCCCCTCCTTTTTTTTTTTTTTTTTTTTCTTTTTTCTTGTTTTTTTTCCTTTTTTTTGGTAATGAGGGGAGATGTGGAAAAGTACTGAGACAAAACTCAGCAAGGAAAAGTTTCCATGTTGGCAGTAGTTCAACAGAAAGAAACTGTCTGCACACCTTAGAAGCAGGGATATATAGGGAAATTGTTGTAGTCCCCTGAGAGAGTCATAGAACAAAGGATGGAATAGCATGGAGGTGTTGCAGTCATCTCTGTTAAAAACAATGCTGATAATGGTAGCTAAGTCAAAGAAATTACACAAACAGTGACTGAAAGCTGAACTTTCTCAGACTGTTTTCATAGGAGAAGTGCTCCAGTCCTCTCATCAACTTCGTGGCCCTCCTCTGAACATGTTCCAACAGTTTCACATCCTTCTTATGTTGGGGCCACCAGAACTGCATGCAGTAGTCCAGGTAGAGAAAGGAAATGATCATTCAGAATATGTGCATGTGCTGGAAGGGAGGGAGAAGGGGGAGGAATGCAGACATCTTTAAAATGCTGCCATGAGATTTATAGCATTAAGGGCAAGAGCTGAATCAATGTGTGGTGGATCAACATTAATAACATTCATTTATACATTAGCAATTAATGAAGGTGAATTGGGGCAGTGAGAATTTAATGGTATTTCTACTTCACTTCTGCAGCTTTGAGGTTGTTGGATATGAATTCTATAATTTCCATAAGAGCAACTGTACCTATTTGCATTCAAAAAACTGGTGAGACTGATGATGATGAAGGCTGTTGAAGATACAAAAAAAATTGTTTTCATGCTAAATAACAGAAGTGTTTGATTCTTATCTTTTGATTGAATAAATGAGTCCTAATATAGCCTATGCTCCCTTCAGAAAGGTTCAATAGGAGGTAAAAAATTGATCAAAAATAATCTCCAGGCATGTTTATAAGTACAGCAATTGTTCCTTGCAATTATTTAAACCAGGACAAGCAAAAGCTATTCTATCATAACTTGTCCTTTATAAATCACCCTCTGCAGGTGAAAAGCAAGGAACATACAAGTGACCCTTCAAGCCTCATGAAGATTTACATTGATCTCCTGGAGAATATCATATATGAAAGAACCATCAACTGATAATATTTCCCCCCTGTGAGTCTATAAATGAGGAGCCAGAAAGACATAGATTTCAATTTTCAATTAAGAGCTTCATGGTCAGATCAGAAATCACAGACTTCCCAAGGTGGAAGCTGAATACAACAACACTACAAAGAAATCATGGGATGTCAGCTTAATTCTGGTTCAGTTGCAAGCTTTCTTCCTCTGAACTGTGATGTAGGCTGGATCTATAAGGTCTGTAGGAGAAGGAGATGGGATAGAAGTTGTGCTTCTTGACCCTGGTTTGTGATTTATGCTATTGACAAAATGGCATGTCCAGTTGATTTATAGAGTTTGAATTATTTTGTCTTATGGGGTGGCACTGTAACCTCCTTGAGAAACCTTTCTTCAGGTATTATTTTACTGTGAGACTTTGCAAACAGGAGATGTACAGTCAACAGTACACACAGGTATCCAGGACCAGCACATTACTAATTTACCTTTTCATATGCTCATTATCATCCTCCCTTGCCTTAAACTGGATTTAAACAGTCATGCTGAGTTGTCACCTTCTGTTTGTGAGAGCTTTTTAGGGGCATATAGCTTTTTATGAAGTATTTTCTTCATGAATTCTTGAGTCATTATTACCATCTCAACATGTCCCTATACCAACTTTTCTCATCTTGTGTGGCTTCAGATTAAATACCCTTAAACTGCTCAACTGCATTTTTCCTGTAAGAATGAGTGAAGGTAACACAGCTAGGATGCACAAAACTAAACTGTAGGTCACAAACAGGTGGTCACTCATGCCGTGGTTTACTTTAGAGCCACTCCATAAACAAGGTTGCCCACCTTCTCCAGCCAGCCTCAACAGTGTGGGATGTACCCAGCCAGCCCACAGTGGCAGTGAGTTGTACTTGGGCTTTTTCCTTTGCCACGATACAGAATTCATGCATACGTTTTTTCTAGTAAAGATTTTGTACTCAAACCCTGAGGTGTAATGCAAAAATAAATCCGTGCCTTTGCAGCGAACATTATGTTTTGCTCATAATCTTAATCTTCCTTAATTTCTAGTTTGTAATTTGGAAGTAATATTTTTTATCCCATTTGCTTTGATGTTTAGAAAATATTTTCTTTGGTGTGTCTGAAGCCCTTCAGTTTCATGATGCTCAAGTTCTTAGAAGAATCTGATTAGATTTTAGTTTTATTAAGAGTCAATTAATACCATGAATGGTGGAGGGAGGCATAACCTATATTTAAACAGTACAGAAAAAACTGTACTTCTGTTTTATTGATCACCACACTGTACTTAAACCTTTGGAAATGTATTTCAGTTATGCTGTGACACAAAAGAAGTGCCAATGCCAGATGAGATCTGTTCCTTCCAAGTCATAGAAGAACAGTTACTTTCTTTAAAAGTTCCATGGTTGATATAATTATTTTGACAGAAAATATTTGGTGTTGAATGCAGTGCAAAACTATCTGAGAATAAATGTACTGTGACTTGGAACAGAATTTTCTTTGCATAGAGGCAAAATGAAGTCATGATAGAGTTCACAAAACCTATTCTCCTCCTAAAATTGCAATTTGACCTTGCTTTTCAAGAAGAGTCTTTCAAAAAGTCAAACTTGACAGTGCAAGAAATTTCACAGACTTTTGTCCATAAACTGTCAATTGCAATACAGTGCCCACATTCTTTCTTAGTGTCCTGTACATCAGGATGCTAAAAAGAGACTCCTAGGCCACCATGCCATTATGCTCATTTGCAACATAAAATTGTACATTTTAAGTTAATGGCTATAGGAATCCAGATTTTCCACTTAGTATACAAAGCACTGTAATGAAAGACCATAAATCTCCCTTTTGGGGCTACAGAACTATTAAGTATTTAATGTGAAAGAAACATTTTCCCCAGGAGAGTAATAGGGCAAAACTATGATGGTTTGGACACTTCCCTGGGAAAGTATAGGGTCTCCTTGAACAAACTAAATAAATAAATTCACTTTCCTATGGATAAGGATTTTTCTCAAGTCCAGGAAGACTGTTGAAAACTTTCAGATGATAGGTGTATGAAAGTCACTGTCACCTCTACCTGTTAACTAGGATAATGAAATAGCACCTGTTTAAAGGCTCCAAATATTTTTAAAAAACGGGATTTAAGTACTTTTTCTTGGAGGAGACAGAACACTATGAGTGCTGAATAGAGAGAGTGAGACATTTCAGCACAGGAAAGAAAAAAGATTTAAGGTATCCTTTTTTATACTGCCTTATGTATTGTCTGCCTGACACAGTTTCTTGTAAAAAATGCAAATCCATTAGGTACAGTTTAATGTGTTTCATACATTATACAGGATGTCTAGCTGTCTATTTCAGCGCAGGTTCTTTTCTTGAGTTACAGGTAGATCTTTATTTTGTCTGGTCTCAGGAATTGTTGAAAAGTTTGGTTTTAATTATCAGGCCTTCCATATATCATGTGCTCTGGCAGCTGTAGTGGTATTACCATTTTGGGTGGTGAGGAGAGTCTATGATGCCTGGTCACAGCTGTGAGTCATTCCTTACAGGAAAATCCTTTCAAGCAAACTTCCTCATCAGGAAGCTTCTCCTCTTTCCTCCACCTGTAGCACTGCACAACAGTTTTATTCCCAGTCACCTAGATAATTGGTTCACATTTTCAGGGATGTTTCAAGAAGTTGCCTTTTTCATACTTTTATCTATGTAGAAAGGAGGCTGATGTACAGTCAATGCACAAGAGCAGTCCTCAGCACAGGGCACTGCAGACAGCACTCCAGACCTATCTGCAACAGCATAACAAGTTTGAACATCAGCAAGGGCTTTTGAAAATGCATCCATATTAGCCAAACTCTATCCACACGGAAAATGATACTAAAACCTCTTACACTGATTTAAATGGTTAAAGAGGTAGGTCCCTGCTATTCACTTTAAGCCTTCTGTTCGTATGGCAAAATGAACCAACATGTGTGCTGGCTTTGGCTGAGGTAGAGTTAATTTTATGCACAGTAGCTGTGCTTTGGATTTGTGCTGTAAACAGTGTTGATAACACAGGAATGTCTTCATTACTGCTGAGCACTGCTTACATACAAACAATGCCTTTTTGGCTCCTCCCCCATTCCACCAGTGAGGAAGCTGGGGTTGCACAAAGAGTTAGGAGGGGACACAGCCAGGACAGCTGACACCAACTGACCGAAGAGATATCCCAGACCACATGGCTCAGCATATAGATCATATCATGCTCAGCATATAGAACTGGAGGAAGAAGAAGGAAGAGAGGGGGACATTCGAAGCAATGGTGTTGGTCTTCATAAGACACCATTACCTGTGATGGAGCCCTGCTTACCTGAGGATGGCTGACCACCTGCTGCCCATGGGAAGTGGTGAACAAGCTCATTGCTTTGCTTTGCTTGGCTTTAGCTTTACCTGCTAAACTGTCTTTATCTCAATCCACAAGTTTTTCTCACTTTTTCAATTCCCTCCCCTATCCCATTGTGAGGGGAGTAAGTGAATGGCTGTGCAGGGCTTAGTGGCTGGCTGCTGTTAAACAACATCTTGGTATCAGGGAATTCCTACTGTTCATGGGAGTTCCTTCTAAAATGAACTGCGAATAAATATGGACCTGGGATATTACAACTATGTTTAACCTCTGTAGTGCAACAGAATATCAAAGCAATATAAATAAAAGGCTGTGTTTCCATACATCTCTAAGAGCTACTCATGTCACTTAGATTGTATTCACACAGAGCAAGAACTTAGCATTGTAAATGGAATCACTGAAATATTGCATATTAATGCACTTCCATCTCTCAGCAAGGTCATTCCATAGACCCTGTAGCAGCCTCAAGAAATAATGAGTAGGCTGAATAGTTTGGATTATAGAACTGAACTGTGCTTAAATTAAATTATAAAACTCAAGCTCTGGTAATCAAGTAGAATACTATGGTCCAACAAAGGGTAAAAGATCTTTTTTATAATCTAAAAAATAGAATTATGGACATATGTCTACCTCCATGTCAGAATGCCAAACATGTTATATAAAAAATATGTAGGCAACTTCTCACTTGATGTTAATTGGTGCAATTCCTAGAACTGAATGGGTCTATCCCAACTCAGTCCAGTCAAGTATATCCATATGTATAAAATGATTTCACTTCCTGTAAGGAGAGAATACTGAAATACTTGGACTTCATAAAAGATAAAAGAAAAATAACAAAATATTCTCAAGGAAATTATCAAACCCTGGCAAAGAAAGTAAAAGTGGACATAAAAGTTTAACACGAAAGACAAAAACAAACAAAAAAACCCCAAAAAAGAGAGGCTTAAATTATCTATTTCAAGATTCCAAAAGGTTAAGTGGGGGAAGGCATGTATTGTACTCAGGCTAGTAGATTTTAATGTATTAATTAAGGATCTGTAAAAGGTCATGCTGGGGTGACAGCCCCTTGATGGCACATTTAATTAGTTGAGTCTAGGATGTAGTTAGGTTATGGGAAATTCTAAAGCCACAGGACAATGGCACAAGAAGTCTTATAATTTCAAAGTAAGGCAAATTGGACAGAAGCTATTGAGCTGCTCAGGCAAGCCTAGGGGAGCCTCTGTAACTGTAAACCCTCTATTAATTTCCTGAAGTAATTTAGAAAAAGTTAACAAAATAAAGAATGAATAATGGTTTGCAGCAAAACAGAAAGTACCATCAGCTAAAAAAAACCAACAAAAAACCCCAAAAACCCACAAAACAAACAAACAAACAAACAAAAAACAAAAAACAAAACCATAAAAAAACACACAAAAAACCCACAAAAAACCCTACAAAAGCTCATAATCAAAGCTCTCTGAAAAATGTTTTCTCCAGCATCCTAAGGTAGCATAGTTCAGCCCTATGTTCCCTAGTGCACTGTTTCATATATTAGATGGTCTGCTCCTGGCTATATTTTAAGACCCCATCTGTGACCGTTCCTATCCTCATCCCAAATATTGATTCTCCACGTCCAAAATTGATCTTCTGAATTGCTCAATGCGTGCTGTTTCTCACAGGTTATAATACTACAGGAGAGGGAGATGAAGGGATTTTAATTTATAGTTAATAAGCAAAGGCATAGTTTGATATGTTATGGTGCTATTGATTTTTAAAAAAACATCATGTATCAGTGAGTGTGGATGCTAACTGGATGTGTCACTGATAATGTTACCACTGTGGTTATCCCTGCAGATCTATCCTCCATAGCTTCATGTTAGGACTATTTAAGATGTGTGAAAAAGTCTTTTGATTCCATTTCTATTGTCCCTTCTCTCTTTGGCATGTATCAATATTTAAATCAGGTGACTACAACAGATAGGTATTAGCTGTCCCATACACCAGCCTACTTCTGGAGACACTGAAACATCAGCCAGTCGGCAGCCATAGCAGCATCCAGTTTTATAAAGAGATGGATTGCTCCCACATTTTTGCTCCAGATGTTGCCTGACTTTGTTGTTGATTTGCAAACAAGATAAATTACGTCTTCAAAGTTCTTTTTTGGGTTTTGATTTTTTAAAAATTTTTGCTTTTCTGATTTAAAAAAATTAAAAACAGCCAAAAAGATTTTTTAGAGGCTTGGGGCAAGGTAGGCTTTGCAGGGTTATTGTTTTGATTTGTTCTTTAATATACTCTGGGCTGGAACCCTACATGCCAAAGTTTATCTTGGAGCAATATTTTTTTAAATGGTTGAGTTATAAACTCCCATAGGAAGGGTTATAATAGAAACACTTACGGGCAGTTAACTATAACAGTAGTAGCAGGGTTGTTATAATAATTGGATTTGGGGTGGAATGCAAAGCTAAATTTACAGATTTTTTCTGCCTTGGGGGAGCCATTCATTTCTGTCTGAAACAGCTAAGGCAAAACTTAACATCAGCATAGGAAAAAGACACTAGAAAAAATGAATGGTTTTTTTCTACCAGCTCCAACAAAACAATCGTTACTTGATAGATTTAGTGATGCATGAAATATCAGAGTCTACATCTGGGAATCATCAAAAATGAATAAATTGATTTATATTGACTGCCTTAAATTGTTGCTTTAAGTTAAAATGTAGAAGTTCATATTTGACATGTTGGGTTTTTTTCATTGGATAGTTCACTGGAGTGTTAAATTAAAGAAAAACACCCAAACAAAACAGAAGAAATAAAGGTGGAAGCAATTAAGAGCTTATCCTGCAGATCTTTCTTCTGAGGGTCATATGGTTTAATTGAAATTAACAGAAAAATACACGTTCTGGTTTGAGGGTTTGTTTGTGGGTTGTTTTTGGTTGTTTTTTTTTGGTATTGCCAAGTTTTTCAGCTCCTGATAATATCTTAATGTTTATGCAAGTGAATGAAATTGCTTCCTTCTGCCAGATAAATAAATGAGATAAAGTCATCAACAAATTACGCCCAGTAGGAGTAACAGAGAAACCTTGTAGAAGGACCTTCACATCTGATAACGTTTTAGTGTTATACTCTTGTCAAGCTTCTAGTGCTTGTACATAGTCCAATATCTTTTAAAAATACCCATTACACTGACTCGTTAATAACTGTTCTTTAACTGATGAAGTTTAATTTGTACTTGAAGTAGAAAGGTATGCCAGGTCATATCTGGAATTCAATTCAGTGAAGTTAGTTGCTCCAGATATGTAAGCGGTTTGCACTATGACTTCTATCAAAAAACAATTTTGATCAGCTGATAGGGGAGAACTTCTTTTTTTTTCAGAAATTCATAATTAACATGACCTAAATTATGATGATCAGTTATCAGCTGGACCCAATCACAGCACTTCTTTTAAGATAGAATCAAGCTTCTTTAAAACCCAGCTTAAGCAGCAGAAATTACTCAGATAAAAAACAAAGTAGAATTTATATTTAAGGATGCCTGATTCAGGAAGTGTTTGTAATGACTGCATTTTTAAGGTGGGTTTAAGCAGAAGAAAGGTTGTAATGATGTCCAGTGACTAACATGAGATCCTTCCTCTCTCCCTGGACTGCAGTGGCATCTTGCATTCCTTTCAGTAGATCACCAAGTAAAATGAAAGTCCTGGTAGGCAGAATGAACCTCTTATTATACTATTCAGAAAAATACTTTCAATAGTGATTGAAAATGAGCATATATGTTTCTATTTCAGCTCTACTCCAAGTGTCCAAGAGTAAAGCACTGAACAGGCACTGGATTACACTTTTCTTTTTTAGTTCTTTGACATGAGGAGAAAAACTCTTGACTCTGTTCAGTTAATTGATTCCCTACATATGCTGACTACCTACACTGCTGCTGCCTGTCATACACCCAAAAACAGATGTGACTTAGCAAGGGGCTTCCTGCCACTACTGGACAAGGAACTGGAGCAAAGGCAGAAGGGAATCTTCTCTGAGATTGATCCCACCAATCTACACAGCAGTCTGTAATTTTATAAGTAACTTAATTCAAGTATAGTAAGTGTTGTTACCTGAAATTTTACACCTGATAAGTCAAGGCACAATGCCCTTTTCAATGCATTAAGAAGCAAACTAAAAGTTTTAACTTTGGGATTATTTTTAAGCTCAGCTATAAAGGTGCCTGTTGGAGCAGTGTAATCTGCCCTTCTACAAAGTTCTGTAAAACCTTGTTTTCTAAAGCAGTCTCTGTGTTTGAAATGTGTTTTGGGTATCTTTTCCTTGCATCCTAAGGATATATTTAGTCTAATGACAGTGTAGTTATCTGTTAGCATCCTCACAGTGCTCTTTATAAGTGAGTACTGCTTTCCATCTTGGGACTCAATCACTGCAGCTGAGCACAATAATTAATTAGACAAAGGTTGCTACAGGAAACCCAACTAAAGAATTTGTTATATAGCATTTTCCAGTAGCAAACTGCTAACATATTTGGTTAACCAGAAAGGTACCTGAAGTTATGTTTATAACCTACACAAATATTGAATACAAGAAAAAAAATTAGAAAATTGCCAAGAGTTGAATTATCTGACTGTTCATTTAATATAGGAATGAAAATGGAAATAGATGTAAAAAATCTTTCTGATAATTCTTTCTTTATTAATTTTTCCATGCAGTTTTCATTGTCTTTTCCAGAGTGTCTACAATCCCATAAAGTTTTCTGTTAGGAAGTTTTCCACTAACTCAAATGAAATATGTTTGTATATTTAATTTATTTCATTTTATAAAGTTCTCAGTATTTGTCATGAATCTTTTCTCATCTCATCTATGTAAAGTCTCTTAATTTCTGGTGTTTCTATGATGTTCATGCTTGGTTCTCACTTATCCACAGGCTTAACTCCTATTACAGCTGCTTTAATTGTTCTCAGAAATTATAACAAGAATAAGGACCTGTAGGCATTTTTATTTCTTTGGATTTGGGGTTTTTTTGTGGTTTGTTTGTTTGTTTGTTTGTTCTTGCAAAATGATAATACTCAACTTTTCATCTATAGAAGTGTTTACTATTAACCTGGGTTTCTCACTTGGGATCCTGCAGCAAGAACATTTGTACAAGAGGAATATATTGGTGTACAAGAGGAATATATTGGTCTACAAGAAGAAAACTGATCACTTTTCTACAATTGTTTATCTTCCATCACTTGACTTGCAAAAAGAGTTGTTCCAGAGCAATTTCACAGTGGTTTCTTGCCTTTTTGAATTGCACCTTTCAGTTTACTTCAGAATTAAGTTTTCTGTAGATGGACAGAATACGGAATTGCCATTGCATACCTATTCATGTTCCAAAATATTAGGTAAATTTCCTGCACGTTCCTCAGTTTCTTAGCATCCTTTATCTAAATGAAAATTGCACTGGGTGGAAATGTTTGAAGGAGACAAGGGGCAAGTTTTAGAGAGAGGGGGTTTTTATCCTTAATAATTTCCATCCCATTTTGGTAATTTGTTTGTTTGATGGACTGGAAGGCTGGACCATACATTTTAATGACACACTTAATTGAAAGTGACAGTGTCTCAAACCTTCTCTTTGAGTAATTGAGTTTCATTAGCTTAATCTCACCAGATAAGTTTTCCTTCTATGAAAGAAACAGTATTTTAATTGTATATCTTTTTGCTTACAGTATTCTATGCTGATAGAAAATGTTCTCAGAGTTAAAATGCCTTTTTTTCCCCCTTTATTAGAAATCTTTAACTAATGTCATATTATGATGATTGCTTATACTATATCTCAAGGGTTTTTTAATATCATCTTCTCTTCCAACCTTTGAGTATCACTTGGTTATGAAGGTGCATTATCCTTTATAAACTATTTTTTCCATTGTGCTTTGTTAAGGTGCTTTAATATTCCTTTCCTTATTACTAAATTATGTAATTTCTTATTGCATCCTATTCACAATTTTCCTTCACTTCCAAATCATGTCTTGATGTTTGATGTTGTGACACACTCACTTCCTAGGAACACATTTACTAGCAAGCAAAACTCAAATCACTCAGAATTGCTGAAATTTTCATGTAAGGCTCACATCCAATGTTTCCCTATGTGAAATCTGCACTTTCGTGATGAAAAATTAGCCACTAGGTATGTAAGAACACACAAAGAGTTGTACATGTTAAACTGAAGCTCTGTCAAGACCAGTAACTAAGAGAGGATGTGAATAAGAATAAGGATGGACTGACACCCTCTCTACTATGTATTCACATAGTAAGTTCTGTGGAGGAGGTATCTCTTCAGAGAGTAAGCCTTAGAAGTAAAAGAAAGGAGTGGTTCACTCCTGAGCATATCCTTGGTTATGCAGGTAATACTCATATTGAGCACTTAACTTTGACACCTGCACTTTTTCTATCATAACAGAGGAAACAAGTCCTCTTCAGAGGGGGATTATGTCTTAAATTTTCTCTAGACCAGTCTTGAAGAGCACTTCAGAGATGATGGCATGCCTTCTAATGACATTATTCCTAAATTAGGCACCTCAGGTAAGTGCTCAAAACACAACCAGATAGATAGCTTCCTCCTTGGGCGATTAGATAATCATCCTAGTAAGAGGGTCTGTGGTGCTCATGGCTAGCTAAGAGCCCAAGGTTCTGAAATTTCAATTTCCTCTGTGCTTTGTTTCTAAAATGAAAGGGAGAGCAAATCTTCTGCAAAATAAGAACCTGAAATTCTCAGAGCAAAGCTTCTGTGGATTGAGTTTACCTGTCTACTGAGTTCACATGCTGGAGTGGCTTGAGAAGAAGCTGTTCAGTATGGTCAGCTCCTCAAAGGAAGAAAAGCTCATTTAAAAGGGAAAGAGTATAGGATGAGAGGAAAAGTAATTTGAAAAATTGTAATTCTGAACATGCTAAATGTTTGAGTTGAGTGGATTAGAATTGATACTTTTATTAATCTGTGTAGTACTGAAATATAAGATGATTCAAGCTCTTTTAAACCCTTGGAGTAATTTTTTATTGTTCTCTTCATATAGTCTTTTTACACAATATTATTTTCTCTCATCTTTAACATGACATTTAATGATTCAGGAAGCTAGTTTATCTCTTGAGTCTGGGCATAAATATCTGATTTGAACAAAGATAAATTATCTACTTACTACAGGAACTTGTCATTAATAACAGCAGGTATTTCATGTGCTTTATAACAGGTTCATTGCATTTGGTCCTTTTGGCATTTTATGAAGCAATGGTAATGAAAGTTGTGAGCTGCTGTGTAACTTTGCATAAAAGAAAACAACACTTCAGATTATTTACAAAAGTCTATTAAAAATGTTTGATAAATAAATTAGTTACGTTTGCAAGTGTGATGGTTTTGGTTTAGGTCTTCCTGGCAACTAGCTTGTAACCAAGGAAGTGGCCATGTACCCAGTATTCCATATGATTTTTAAGTAAACCAGGGTCTAAATAAGATAGAGATTAGAGACCTTGCTCTCTTCTCCTCTGGTGAGGTTTGGGAGCAGTGGGTGCTTGCGTTGGTCTCGCTTATCTAGAGGCTGGGGCCTGCAGCGACCGCTGTTCTGCCACACGGGAGGTTGGAGAGTGCTGGCTGTGTCTGGCAATCTTTTTTCTCTGAGGGACAAGGTGAGATTTGTTTTGCTAGTTCTTTATTTTGATAGTTCTTGGCTTTGATTGTGTATATCTGTTCTGTGTCCCTTTTTGTCCCTTTTTCCCCTTTCCCTTCGGGGAGTGCTTGCATTCCCTTCGCTGTGTACATAGCATTTTAATTGTATATAACTGTAATATACGTAAAATATATATATTTTTATATAGCCAGATTTATTTCAGGTTCCTCAATTTTTATAGTTTTTTTTCCTTTACCCTAAGGGAAGAAGGGAGGGGGAAGGAGTTGTTACTGTGAGTTTGGGCATTTGGCAAGGAGTTACAAATTCCATTAAGGAACTGAGAAGAAACTTTTTAAAAACTGTGTAGTACTTCATATAATACTATAACTTCTGCAAATTATTCATACTAAAAATTTTATTGCTCTACAATAAAGACATTCATTGAAATTATCAGTAGGTACGTAATAGTAATATTAGTAATCTGGACTTTGTGAACCCCTTAGGAAAGATCATACATTTTGCTTTAGAGTGTTTTTATATTTTCTCTTTGTATGAAAGCAAAATTTCTTAATTTGTAGCTACTCTAAGATCTAAACCTTGTGAGCTTTGGTATTTTTTTGTTATAGCTAAGTTCTGATCTTTGGTGAAATATAACATAAAGAATTTAAGTCATACTAGAGCAATGGAAGGAAAACTAGTCTTTTAGCTTCCCCATTCTTTGAAAATTGACACAGTAATTTGTTCTTGTAACGTTACACTAAGCAACCAGTTGGTAGCTTAGCATTCATAAATAATGTGCAAGTAGTGAAACAATGAGGAAAATTATATCTTTAACATAAATTTAGGAGGTAGGAGTCTAGTTTTTTTACACAGATCTCCAGCAGACTGAAGGATGATACTGGAAATTGTACTATTAACACTTATCTATAGAATAAGGAACATAATACCAGTCTATCAATCATGTCTGCTATAATGATTTGTTATTTAATATCTGTAAATTTCTGTTAAAAGTGTTAAATATTAGGGAAGAACTTTTTGTCTTATGACAAAGCTCGACAGCTCATTCCATAAAAGTGTGATAAGGTATTGTCATGGCAATGGCTGCAACATCACAGATTGTGGATTAATTGTGCTTCCACTTCAACCAAATGAGAATAATTGGCTGGCGGGAGAGAAAATCTTTGCTTAAAGCCTAACAGCAGAAAGAAGCTATTAGCAAAATATAGAAGTGGAAACAGATACATCAGTTAAAGTAACTATATTTCAGTTAAATTATGATATGTGGATTTGAAAAGTTTTCTCCGTCAGAAAATCTCCACTTAGACTGAAGAGCAGCAGTAAGGGTTTGTAGAAATGTCTCTAATGGGAACTGATATTTGAAAGCAAAGGCCAGTGGGACTGATTACTTTTCTCATTAGGCAGCACCTCTAACAAAATAAATCAGATGTTTCAATATAACATTCCACAGAATCTGTCAAACAAAGGATATAAACTGGAAACATACCGTGAAATTAGCATAGATCCATGCAGAATTGGAATCAACAAGAATTTTCATCTCATACTAATTTACAAAAAGCAGTGCCACTGCAGCACACAATTTCATGTGCAATTATTATTAGAGGGACAAGTGAAAACATTCTGAACTACAATTTTCCCCTCATGTTTTGATGTCAAGTGCTACCCAAACCAATGTTTCTGGTAAGCAGAGAGTTCTCTTTTTAATACTGTGCAGTATATGCTTTAGCAGCATTTTCCCCTTTTCAAAGCAAAAGGTTAAATGAGATCCTTTCCCTGCATAGCTCTGGGCAGCTGTGCTGAAAAGGAGTACAAATGTTTCTCAGGAGGGAGTGTGGCATAGACTCCAGCATGCTGGGTTCAGTGCCACAGAGCGAGGTAGTGACAGAGGACTCCTGGCCCTGAGGCCAAAGCTGGATGCTCCAGGCTCTCTCTGCTGGTAGTGGGGAAAGACATCCTCTTCCAGAGGTGACTGAGGGCTCCTGATCAGGGGCTGCTCTGAGGATGTTCTGTTCTTAACAAGTAATAAAAAACTCAAAGGCAGGGAGAGGCCGAGGGAGAGGAAGGAGGGCTGTACATGGGGCTCCCTGTAGCCAAAATGAACATTTAATCTTGTCAAGTAGACCAGCATTGTTTTAGCTGGCAAGATGAAGAAAGCCCCCATGATAAGTTATTTTTTACCACTCCAGGCACTTTTTGGAAAGAAGAGCAGAGTCCAAATCACTTTTTTAAGTCAAGGAAAGGAGGAAATCATGCTGTCTCTTTTATATTTAATGTGAATACTCAACAAAGGGATTTCTGTTTATATGTGTGACACCATCAGTGTGGCCATCTGGGAATTTATGTTGCTGCCTCACTGGCACTAGCTCTTCTGTTCTCAGTAAGGTACTGAAATTCAGAAACTCTGGACAAGTGAACAAATATCTCTTTGTTATATGTCATTTTTAATGTGTTTGCCAAACACAAAAGAAGTATATATCTGGGAAAACAGAAATATAGCAAGCCTTTTTCAATGCCTTCTGGAATCCCTTCTGCCTCACCTCTCCTTAAATATCTTCAGGTTTGGTACAAGACATTGACAGTTGAAGCCAGGGCTAGTAATCAGGTTATGGTTCATGGGTGGTATTTGACAGATTTTTGACAGTTACCATTTATCAAGCTAGCACATTTTGTGCAGATGTACCTTCAGCAAAGCTCTTAGCTGAGTTGAGCTTTGTGTAAGCTTTCTAGGAGAGTACCTCTTTTGTTTGGTTGGTTGGTTGGATTTTTTTTAATATTTTATTCCCTTTGTTATGTGAAGCATACCTTTCTTGCTACATCAACAGTAAACAGACAATACACTTCATTATCAGTTTGTCCAATGAAGCATGACTTTCAATTGCCTTGCAATTTCTATTTTAGCATAATTCATACTGAATAGTCACTAATGTTTAAACATTTATAACATTATCTAGCTTTCCCTTATTTGTGCTAATTTATCCACCTTCTGTAGCAGAGAATGGTAAAATTTAACATGTAATACCCAAGGAACCTTGGATTTCACTATGAAATTGGACTTCTTTGTTTTGTTGCTTATTAATGTCCTTGTTGAGAAAAATGAAAAATGTTAAGGCAAAACATCCTCTTCAATAACCACCCAAAGTATGTGTGGGTTGCTTTTATAGAAGCTGTCACATAAGTGATGACATCAATAGGCAAGGGAAGGGTTACAGATGTCATTTATCTTTTGTAAAGCCCTTGACATATTTTGACATATTCCTCCACAACATCCTTCTCTCCAAAATGGAGAGAGATGGATTTAGTGGGTGGTCTGTTAGATGGATTAGAAATTGGTTGGACAGTGACATCCAGAGGGTAGTGGTCAATGGTTCATAGTCCTGATGGACATCAGTGACAAGCTGTGTCCCTCAGGAGCCCATATTGGGACCAGTGTTATTTAATATCTTTGTTAATGGCATAGATGGAGAGGTTGAGTGCACCCTCAACAAATTTGCAGATGACACCAAGCTGAGCAGTGCAATTGACTCACCTCAAGGACAGGCTGTTATCCAGAGGGACCTGGACAAGCTTGAGAAGTGAGCCCAAGAGAAACTCATGAGGCCAAGTGCAAGGTGCTGCACCTGGGTCTGGGAAACCCGCGGTATCAATACAGGATGAGCAGACTGAGGGCAGCCCTGCGGAGAAGGACTTGGGGGTGCTGGTGGATGAGAGGCTGGATATAAGCCATCAGTGTGCACTCACAGCCCAGAAAGCCAAATGTATCCTGGGCTACATCAAAAGCAGTGTGGGCAGCAGGTCAAGGGAGGGGATTCTGCCCCTCTGCTCTACTCTGGTAAGACCCCATCAGGAGTACTGTGCCAGGTTTGGGGTCCTTAGCACAGAAAAGACATGGACTTGTTGGAGAGTGTCCAGAGGAGGGCCACCAAGATGATTAGAGGGATGTAGCATCACTCCTGCAAGGAAAGGCTAAGAGAATTGGGATTTTTTCAGCCTGGAGGAGAGGGCTTCAGGGAGATCTAATTGGAGCCTTCGAGTACCTGAAAGGAGCCTACAAGAAGACTGGAGAGAAACTTTTACAAGGGCATGTAATAACAGGACGAGTGAATGGCTTCAAAGTGAAAGTAGGTTTAGATTAGACATTAGGAAGAAATTCTTTAATGTGAGGGTGGTGAGGAACTGGAACAGGTTGCCCAGAGAAGTTATGGATACCTCATCCCTGGAAGTGTTCAAGGCCAGGTTGGATGGAGCTCTGAGAAACCTGATCTAGTGAAAGGTGTCCCTGCCCATGGCAGGGGTTGTAACTAAATGATCTTTAAGGTCCCTTCAAACCCGGAGCATTCTATGATTATATGATCTTTTATTCACTGGAAAGGGACTGAGTGGATAATGAAAGGTCAATCCCAATTGCTTCACATACCAATATGCTGCGTAATACATGCAAAGATACATAATGAAAGGGAAAGTAATTATCAGAGTAACATTTCACATAATAACAATTCTCATAGAATAATTAAAGACTCTGTTTACCCTAACGAGTTACTGTGCTGATGGTACTCTACCATGAAGAAATCTGTGATTTCGAAGAAAAGACTTTTAATGTACAAAACATTTGTTCAAGTTGTACTGCAGTTCAAAAACAATGTGTTCTCCTGTGTAAAGGAAAGAGATGCAGGATAGTATCTACATATATTAGCACTAGTGGGGCAACAGGATAATTAAAAGATAACTAAGAAGATAATTAAATGAAAGCAGAGACTAACCTGATGTGCTTTAGGCTAAGTACAATAATTAATCTTGATAGATGGTATATAATAAGGGCTTTCCAATATAGTCCCCTACACTAGCTTGCTATTATGAAATCGTAGTTCTTTGTGCAGAAAATAATTGGACTAAAGTGAAATGTTCCTGTTAGAGTAGCAGAGTTAAATCTTCTGTGGAAGGTGCATTTTAGAGAGCAGGCAGGAAGAACTGAACAACTCAATTAGCTATGGAATGTTGAGGCTTGCAAATACATAGGAATTCTCTGCACTTCCACACTCCTGGCTTTCAAAGACTTTATTGAAAGATGCTGAGATGGTTGGTCTGGAGATTACAAATTTTCTATAGAGGAAAAGGTTCATCAAACAGGGTGGTTGGGCACTGGAAGAGACTCCAGGGAAGTGGCCACAACACCAATTCTACCAGAGTTTAAGAACAGTTTGGACAAAGCTCTCAGGCACATGGTGTGATTTATGGGATGGTCCTGTGCAGGGCCAGGACTTAGACTTGATCATCCTTCCAGGTCCAGATATTCTATGATTTTATGATTTGATGAACTGTGAGGCTACTTTAATCCTATTCTAGAAAGGAACACTTCTTGGGAGGGACACTTCTTTCTGTTTCAAAATATCAAAGTATGGGCCTTGGAGCATTTTATAATTTGGATGTTTAATTAAACAGATTTTAATATTCATAATCAAAGTCCGTAGACAGAATTAATTGAGTGAAACTCTGCCAGGTTGTACCAAGAGAGAGTGCAGCTTGTCTTGCCTGGCCTTATGCAAATTACTGGCTATTTTGCCAGTTGCAGTGACCCACGTGTGCCACTTTGCCATCTATGCTGCAGTTTTTTATATCATGGAAAGCAAAGGGAAGGCTCAGAGGAGGCTCTGCAGCAGGGGAATGGAGGGTGCAGAATGCTTTCTGGATCTCAATCAGAAAGGCACAACAGCAAATACTGTTACAAAATTGCTCTAACAATAAGATAGAAATTGGAAGAGAAATATAATTTAGTGAGTAAATCTTACATCCCTTCAGATGACGGGAACTCCACTTTCGTGCAGCATCGGAGTGATGTCATGGAATTCCCACAACTTGCTGCACAGATACCACCTGTGGAGAGGTTCAGTCTTCTTCCCATACTTTGTTGTATATTAGACAAGCTTTTATCTTCTCCTAACAGGGTGGAATGATGTCCTCCAGAGTGCCACTGACCAGCCTGGGACAAACCAGTACCTACCTTTACAATGCTGCCTGCAAGAGGGTTGGTGATATGGCAACTACTCAAGCTGGGAATATTTAAGCCTTTCACAAGCCTCAAGCACAAGGCCCAGTGGAGCAGGTGGGACTTGCCCAAGACCAGCAACTCCTCCACTACAATGTTTACCCCAAGGAATTCACTACAGAGGACTGATTAGGTAGGGCAATGTTGCATAGGACTTAAAAATATATTACAGATTATTTCCTGTAACATGGTGGAGAAGTCTCTGACAAAACAGAATTAGGTATAAAGCGAGAAAAATTAAGTTTGTGCAAGCAGGTTGTGCTTATATATCATTAAATTACAGTTTTTCTGAACAGGTGAGGTTAAGTGGGAAATTTATTTGGAGAAGATCGCTTGCTGCACATTCCTTTGTTTTCAGAACTTTTATTTTTTCTTCTATATCTTCAACAATATACTTGAGGAGGATTTGATGGAGGAATGCAAATAAAGAAGTAAAAATACACTTTGCATGTAATTTTATTGTTTTCTCTGCTTTAGCAATCAGGGTCTGAATTGATTCTTCCAGGCTATCATCTTCAAAAATATCTGTATTATACATGGTGATATGCCTTGTGGACATCTGGCCCTAAATTTCAAGTTCTCTGCCTCATGGATACAAAGCATTTAAGCTTATGGAACTTTTACTAATGTGAAAAATAAATGCTTCATGACATTTAGTCCATTTCTAGGCTTCTGTTTTGCTGAATTTTGAGAAATTTCATAATCTTTATTTTTTTATAATTACACCTCCTGTCATTTTGAGAGGACAAAAATTACATAATCTGCTGGTTTTCTCAAACACAGAAGTAACCATGTTATATGAGAAAATGTTGTGAAATCTCTTGGTGGTAAGGATTAAGTATGAAATTCAATAAATTTTGGTTTTATTCTCTCCTATTCTGTGGTAGGAGAATTCAGGTTCTCATAAGAACTGCAAATAAAAGTTTTGTCATATCCAGGAAAAAAAAATCTATACATGTTCTCTCATTCAAACTGCAAAAATCTCCTGAAAAGCTCGGTTAGTAGCCCTCCAGTTTAAAATAATAAGCTTAATAAAGGTTTGAATAAAATATTGAGGCCATTTGTCATTGTCTTGTTGCTAAGATTTCAAGAAGATGGTTTGTACAGGGTTTCTTTTTTGGGGTGGGGGTGTTTATTACTTGGAGGGGGGGGGGTGGTGTTGTTTTCTTTTTCCAGGATTCAATATGGGTATTTTTGAGAAAATTCTGCATGTTTGTAAATCCTGTCACACTGAGTGAAAGATGAAGCTGTCTGACAATTCTAAGGAAAGACAAAGTTACCACGATCCTGCTACCCATCACATGATTAGATGGAGCAGTATTTTAATAGGAAATAAAATCTTCAAACTATGCCAACAAACAACTGAGGGCGTGGCAAGCTAATGGAAGAAGAATTAAATAACAATGGCTATGCTATTATTAAGCTTTCGTGATAATCCAGCAACTATCAAATAAATGGAAATATATCACTTGAGGTTGACTCTCACTGTTTTGCAATAGACCTGTAACATGGCTCTCTTGATAATCTATTCATCACTGTGTTTATATGATACATTTTATTAATTCTAAAATATTTGAAGCCTAGTCCTCTTTGGCTGGATTACTTTAATGAGAATTGTTCCTCTGGTTGTGAGCTTTTCCTAAATTTTTTCTTCTTTACCCATTCCATAAGACAAACTGCCTTTCATCTGGCACTCAATAGCATTCTCTCTGCCATGGCCGTTACAGCTTACTAAGAAGTGCATCTAAATTCTTCTAGTTTGTCGAAATAAATATTGCAAAAGGCTTTTTTCAAAGTTAATTTTTTTGTGGATGCTTCAGCCCTGGAACAGTTCAAAGGGCCTACCACCAATAGCTATTTGAGCTCTCTTTTGCAACAGTAGGTACCTGTACACGTCCTGTTATGAAAATTCCTTCACACTAGAAGGAATAGCCTAAATCAGACTCCTAAGGTAGGATCATATATTTTTGTTTTGAAAGACTGAATAGGAACGTGTTACCTAGCAAACCATTTCTCCCAAGATTACATCTAAACTAGCCAAAAATTACGCAGTTGTTATTTGGATTGGGGTTTTTTTACAGTGGAAAACATTACAACTGTGATTTTCAAGGCCAGAGGTGAAGTTCTGAATTCTTATGTTGTCATAAAAAACCAGAAAGCCTGACTAAATCAACATAAATATTCTCCTGCAGCTGCTGGGCCAAAATAAGAAAGAGATGGGAGAAGACCACTGAATCTTGAAAGACTCCTAACACTCACAGAATATGTCATCCAAGAGTCAATTACCAGAAGTATGCATCACTTACCACAAGTCTCCATCAAAAACACCCTTATATATTTTAAGAATGATTTTCACTTCCTAGGGAGGTATTCTCATTGTCTGCTTTTTATTCACCTCAAAGATCCAGGTGGTCTACACCCATGGAAGAACAAGCATCCTGCCTCTATAAGGCTGAAATGCTCATCAACATATTGTAAGTAATTGCCATGAAGTACAAAGTGTACTTGAGATATGCAGTGAAAGCCCATTGAAGCAGATATTGATGTATTTCTTTAAAGACACAGTAATTTTTCTTAGATAGAAGAGAAAGCCCCGTTAATTACGTGAATTGCTTTGCATTTTTAGTTTCAGTATGCTTCAGTGCCATCCTGCAGGTGATGAACTGATATTTATTCAGGTCAAAAAGATAAATGTAAGGATAAATACAGCAGCTTTGAGTTTTACATGCAACGGTATTTATTGCTTGCATTACTGTGTCATGAAGGAGTCTGGAAGGATCCATCAGCTTGAAAAATAGAGCAACTAGACATAATAGGAACCTTTCAACATTTTTAGACATTATTATTTCACTTGACTTTAAAATACTTTGAAAGATTTCCTGTTTCTTTATGATTGCATTTGCAATTTTCCTTCAAAAAATTAACAAATAATTAATTCAGACTGCCTTGTGATAAAATAAAAATTACGAAATCTTAATTAATAAACTATTAAATACAGCCTTGATGACTGATTTGCAGATTTGTAGCTCTGTATATTTGTTAATTAATTAACATTTATTTAATGTTTTGAACATGACAAACACCATGAAAGCACTAAGCACAATTAGTCACCCTTTTGCAGACTTTAGTTGAAAGAATTAGCTCAGCTGGATTAGAGAGGAAAATAATCCAACTAGATGGATTTACAAGATGACAGTTGTATTTCTTTACTGTAGGGACAAGAAGCACTTCCTGCTGTTAAAAGTGGATTTATGGATGCCAGAGAAAAAATGAGGGACAGTGTTAAGGACACTGCCTGTGTGTGTGGCATTGCCTTCGGCTTCTACAAATGGAGCATCTACTGTATTGGTTTTACATGGTAAGGGTTTGGTCGTGAGGGGAAAGGGGGTTACAGGGATGGCTTCCCTGAGAAGCTGCCAGAAGCTTCCCCCTTGTCCAGAGCCAATGCCAGCTGGCTCCAAGACAGACATGCCACTGGCCAAGCTGAGCCCATCTGTCCGTGGTGGTAACACCTCAGGGATACCATAGTAAATAAGGAGGGGCAGAAACCCTGAGCAGTGATAGCTGAAGCTGAAGAGAGGAGTGAGAATATGAGAGAGCAACAATCCTGAAGACTCCAAGGTCAGTGCAGAAGGAGGGGGAGAAGGTGCTCCAGGCACCAGAGCAGAGATTCCCCTGCAGCCCATGGTGCAGCCCACGGTGAGGCAGCTGTGCCCCTGCAGCCCATGGAGGTCCACGGGGAGCAGAGATCCACCTGCAGCTGGGGAGGATCCCACACCAGAGCGGGTGAATTCCCAAAAGAGGCTGTGACCTCTTGAAGGATTGCACCCCATGGAAATAGATTCACACTGGAATAGTTCATGAAATGCAGCCCATGATGCATTGGAGAAGTTCATGGAGGACTGTCTCCCATGTGAGCAACCCATGCTGTAGCAGGGGAAGAGTGTGAGGAGTCCCTCCCCTGAGGAGGAAGGAGCAGCAGAGGCAATTTGTGATTAATTGACTACAGACCACATTCCTTGTTCCCCTGTGCCACTGGGGAAGAAGAGGGAAAGAATTTGGGAGTGAAATTGAACTTGTGAAGAAGGGAGGGCTGAGGGAAGATGTTTTAAGATTGGTTTTATTTCTCGTTATCTTACTCTGGTTTGATTGGCAATAAATAATTTTTTCTCCAAGGGGTATCTGTTTTGCTGTGGTGATCACTGGTGAGTGATGCCTTCTTGCCTTTATCTCAGTCCATGAGGTTTTTGTTACATTTTCTCTTCCCTGCCCTGCCAAGGAGGGGAGTGATGGAGCAGCTTAGGTGGGCATCTGGAGTCCAGTCAGGGTCAATGCCAAACTTTCCTTATTATGTGACATGACAACAGTGATGTGGTCACGCTGATATTTGGCTGTGCCTTCACATATCACATCAGCAATTTCTTTCACTAGTCCTTTACTTTTTATTCTTTCATTGGTCATGCTCCATGGGTTTTGATCCCTACCTCTATTTATTTTCCAACTCAGAATAATCACTGGCATTTGATATATCTAAGAATAAAATACAGGACCCTTCAGTTTAACCTCCTGCATCCTACAGACCAGAGAGTTTCCCATGCCTTTTGCTGCAGTCACACATGCTACAGTTGAACTGGATTTTCTTCTTACTTTCTGAAGATGTGATAAAGAAGACATCTCTATCCAGTCCTATTATCAACAGAATACTTCCCTAGTTTTATCAGTCTTCTCTAAAAAAAAAAGAAAATTAAAAAAATTTAGACAGATTTCAATTATTTTATCCTGATACCAAGTAAAATATTAAATATGTGTATTTCCCTGTGTGTTAATTTGGAGTTCCTCCAAAATCATTGTGAAAAGAATGTGAGAGGAATGGCATACTCTGGATGTTACCCAAGGTAGATAGTTTTATGTCAGGGAACAAAATCTGAAGCTATATCTTTATTTAAGTAAGTGTAAACCATTCATCTTTATTAGAGAGAAAAAGAGGCATGTATAAAGAATTGAGGAGTAAAAGGCAAACATCCCAAATACCCAAGACAACCACTGTGATTTTGGTTTATCTCCTTGCTTACTGAAACTGACTTATTAATGTTTAAAATGGCCCTGATAATGTCTGCAAGCAGTTCACTAGAGTTTTAAATAATCTATTTTGATATTTGACTAGAGCCATATCCCATATTTCTATTTGATGAATCTAGATTATATTTTCTTCATGGTGAGGCCATGGTTGAAAGTACTATATTGATTGACCAGAGAAAAAAGGAATTAGATATAGCTCACCATCCTAAAGAATGTGAATTTACTGAATGGTGTCTTGCATCTTGCTGCTCCCAGGTGATGGGATTCAGTGCTTTCACATAAGTTTTAAGCATCCTTTCTAAAATTGGAAGTTTATTCTCTTTTAGGGAAAAACTTTGAATCAATACCTCAAAACATTCACTCTTCTAGGCAGTCCCTAGGAGTCACTGTACACTAAATGCTGCATTAGATATGGTATCAAACAGCAAATCCTTTTCAAGATCAAATACAAATCCATCCAGTTCTTTTACTAAACCCTGGTACATGATGTTGATAATCTGATTATTGTCTAGTCATTCTAAAACAGGACAAACGAGTTGTCCCATAAGATGATCCCACCGTGCACAGCTAATTGAAACATTTTTAAGCCCCACTTTATATTTGAAAATTAGAATTATTTGAGAGTTAGGTAGGTACTTCTAAACTATCAAGGATCCATGATTAGGAGGATTTTGTATTAAGTGCTTCTGAGTGGGTGCTGAGCCATGGGAAAAACAATATACCATCTACTTGGTTTATTTTTGCAAACTGGTAAATAATTACTTTGATTTTTTACACTTGGTTCTCTTCACTTTGTTTCTTTTAGCAAGGGTTGCATCACTGGTTGACATATTACTGATGTGTCTCTAACGGAGCATCAGTTCTGCTTTTATCCAACACAGACAGCTGTCCTTCCCTTTTCTCAGCACAGCCTGTTCATTTCAAGATGTCTAGAGACTAAGCTGATAGTGGGAGGCAATCTCAATTAACTGAAATCACCTTATAGTAATAAAACTGTCCCACCAAAACAACAGTTCAGTTGTCTCGGGTTTAAGAATCTTTTATTTGTTTTATTAATCTTTGTCAGAATAAACAGAAAATATCTGGCAACAGCTTTCTTTGCCCGTTAAACTAAGTTGTTCTGATGTATCTCACATTCAGTTGCTGTAACCTCAGATCATGCAAACAGTATATGTCAAAGGCTACCAGTAACTGCTGCAGGACAGGTTCCCCACAAAAAAAATGAGACATGTTCTTATGAAACAGTAGAAGCTAATAATTTACTACTACTGTTCAGTGGGTGGCAGTGGCGCAAAGCAAACAAGGAAAACAGGAGAATAAAAAAAATATTATTATTATTTATTTACTAGAGCCAGTTCTCCTCCCAGGTACTCATACTAATGTCACAGTTTATTTGTCTTGCTATAGTTAGTATCTTTCTGTCCCGCAGGTTGACTTATGTGTGACTTTGCATAGTCATGTACACAGTGCTTCATGGGCAGAAAATGCTGCCTTTTCTGATGCTGTAGCATAATATAAAATGATTGTGCAACACTATTGTACTGCTCTGCAATGTAGTGGCTATCAAGTAAAACTGATCCTTTTTCCCTTTTCTTGGAAGTCTGTTATACCTGAAAAGGTTGCACAAGGGTCAGCTGATACTTTAAGAGGGCTCTTGGAGACAGCTTGACTGACATAGCTGATGTATACATATCTGAATAGATACTTGGCATAAAATTGTGAATTACTGGTTAAATCATAAGAGAATAAGATGAGTATTTCAGACAAGAATAACATTGAAAGAAATTGGTAATTTTCTCTGGTTTTGGGGGGACCTTGATATATTCATGTAAGAATCTTCTCATTTCTAAATATACTTTAAGAAATTAATATTTTAAAAGTGCACAAACTCCTCCAAAACTGGCTCAAACTATATAATAGTAGGTGGATGTAGTACTCTAATGGAAAGATTTTTGCTCATTGTTTTAAATTTGGAAAAAGAACTCCTAGAGGAGAAAGAAGCAGCATAAAACAAGTATAATCAAAACGGTAAATCCTACTCCAGCATCAGATCAGATAGATGTGGCACTAAAAGACATGGGTTAGTGGTTGACTTGGCAGTGATAGGTTAGCAGTTGGACACAATGATCTCAAAGGTATTTTCCAACCTAAATGGTTCTGTGATTTTTATTAAAAATAAAATGTTTCCTCCCTCTGTGATTGCCTGGTACAGAACTAGAGCTAATGTGATGCTTTACATGCTCAGTTTGCAGTATTAATGCAGTGTAGCAGCAGTAATATGTGAGGTGGTCTGGGACTGCACCTGCCACCTGCAGTGGGCCAAGAAACACATTTTGAAACAAGCATTGCTAAAGCTAACTGTTACAACTGCATTGGAGAGTAGTGACCCAGACACATGAGGACTTTTTCATATAAGTACAGGAAAAATCTGGTAAGTTATAAAGAACTACTCTTTCTTAGAATTATGATTTGAGAGAAAAGACCGTGCTGAATTTGGAAGATGATGAAAAATGAAAGGGAAAATTCACCCAACAGGGAAAAGGTGAAGTAAGGCAAAACAAACTGGAGGCCAGTGGAGATGTCCAGAATCAATTTTTTGCCTCACAGCTCGCTATTCTCTCTTTCAGAATTGCCAGCCAAGCAATGGAGTCCAAATTCCTGGATCCTGATTAATGTTGAGCTGAGAGCAGGGGCAGCCCATCTGAAAAAACAGCACTTCAGGAGTGCCAGAGAAAAAGCTGGACAACAGCTTGAGCAGCCTGGAGAGCTGGTTCACATGCTGACCAACCACAGCTGGTATAAAGAATTCAGCTCTGCAGTGCTTTATCTTGCCTGACACCTCAAAGAACTATACTGCAACCTGTAAAGAAGAAACAGGAGATGATCCATCTAAAGGGAACGAGAACAAAATATGTGTTGTCACTGGAGATTCTTAATGCTGGAAGTGCACTTTGGCTCTCTGTTCTGAACTGCACAGCAGCAGCTCAATGCCAAGAATGTAGTTGCAATGCCAGGAGTGTAGGTGCATCTGCACTACTGTGAATAGGGGTGAGGTCATACCAGATAACCATCAGATAAGCCTTTCAACCCATATAGGATCTGATAACAGGAGTGTCTGGGCAGCTACTAAGGTACTCCAACCTGAAAGTGATCCAAAACGAGACAGGACTGCTCTTTTGCCAGTCAGAATGAGTATGCAGAAAAAAATAATTTTCTGGAGTAAAAGTGAAAGGATGACCAATGTTGACAGATAAAATCAGGTTCTATTTGAACATCTAATGAAAATGCTATCAAAAAGTGATAGAAGAGATGAAACATAGCTTGAAGGATGATGGCTCATTAAGCTGCAAGTTGGGAGAGCAGAAGAGCAGAGTGATGACCACCACCTCTTTTAAAAAGAACACAGGTGGCTCAAATACTGGGTAATAACTTTCTCCTGTGCTCATGTTTTTAAACTAACCAACTTTGTAGCATATAAGAAATCATATTCTTATATTGTCAACTAATCAATACACTGACTAGGAAGAGGAAAGTATTTAAAACAAAAAAAATAGTAGTCCTTCAACTGAGGAGCTTATATTGTCAAAGCTGGCTGTATGGAAAGCTATGATAACCCATGGATGAGCTAACTGTAGGAAACAAGATTTAGCCTTCCAGTTAAAGAACTAAAGGAGGAGCAAGCATTTGGAGATGTATTGTTCCTATACCAGGCGTAGTCTTATAGAGGAATCTGTCATTCCCCAAGGCTATTGAACAGAATGAAGATCCAGAGACAACACAGATGGAAAAACAGATTGCTCAGGGTTGACAAAAGACATTATACTCTTGCAGCATACAGAGAATCTGCCTGCAGATGGGTAAGACCCTTGAGAAAATGTATATTAAACTATTCCTTTGATGGAGTTCATAGTTCATTAATCTGTGACTTGGTTGCATCTTATTTGAGGCCATGAGAGGGAAATATGAGCAGAAGCTCATTGTTTTGGGACATAGAAATACAGATAATTCCCTGCTACAAGAAGCAGGAGTACTGTTGCAGGAGTACTATAAATTAAGGTTGAATGTGTTCTGTGGCTAGCAAAAGAGACAGAAAGTTTTAGGGCAGACAGATTGTGAAAAGGAGAGTCTTTATCAAGACATTAACAATACCTTTGCAAATCAGTAGTTTTCTAAATAAGGATTAGTGAAGGAACTATGTGTTGACTGTTTCAGAATTTCTCTAGGAAAAATTAGCAGGAAAACTGACTACAAAAATGCAACCAGTCCCCTAGATGTGAATGAAACTCAGTACAGACAAGCTTACTATTGTTTGTCATTATTAGAGTTGATATGATGAGCTATTTTTACCTGATTTTGCATTTCAATTAATAAATATAAGTTGCTATAAAGAAACATTAACATCTGAAATTTTACCGGGACCAAATTTCATAAGATTTTGATCTTGGCAGAGGTATTCAAGGTTTGTGAGAGACTAATAAGAAAAAACTTTACTCTTAAAAGGTCTTATCATATCGAAAACTAATGTAACATTTTATAAGTCAAAATATTATGTTAAAGGTCCTTTGAATTCATTAGAGAAGCCAAAATTATTCTGCATTGGTCAGCAAAGAAAAGGAGCACTTCATTTTTATGGAACTAGCAGGAGTAGTTCAGATGCTCCCCATATCCTAAACAGAAGATGTGTATTTAAAACTCCTCAGGTTTCTTTGTACATTTTTTTTCCAAAATAACTTAACACCTTAGCAAATGAACCTCGGGTCAATGAGCTATCTACTTGCCTTCTTTGAATGTTAATAGTCTTCCAACCACCTTGACTTTTTCAGTGTTTCGAGATTTATTAAAAATGAGCATTAGATGGCCCGAAAACTCCATATTTAACTCATTTAGTAATACCGTTTGCAATTTAGCCAAACCTGCTGTTTTAAAAATGTTTATACCTAGTAGATATTGTTTAATATCTTCCACAGTTACTAATGGTTTGGAAAGTGCTTCATCATGCTTGTGTGCTATAATCAATCATCCTATTATTTCTTAAATACTGAAAAAAGGGTATTTGTTGAACACTTGTGGCTTTTCTGCTTTATTTTTAGCAATCTATGTTCATCTACTAATGAACTCATAATTTTTTAATTTAATAAACTAATAACAACAATTCCTCTTACTGTCATTAACTCTATTAGCCATGGATTTCTTTCTTTGTTTACTTGTCTTCCTGTACCAAAATATTAAAATCCTTAACTTTGAATTTATATACATTATTGAACACATCTCCTTCTCTTCCTTTCGTTAAATACTATGATTTCTTATTGTTGTTTTTGCTTAATGATATTTTATTAATGTCATACTCTCTCTTGATTATGTAATTTTAGCTGTGAAGACATGCAAAGAACTCTTCTTTAAAAATTCAAATTCATAATTTTTCTATCTTCTTCTTCTTGTTTGAATTATCTCAAGCTCTAGTAAGTTTTCCATTTACAAGCAGTGGACACATATTTACAGATGATCAGGATGTTTCTTTTTTTGCCTGTTTTAAACACAAGTAGGTCAGGATCATTTGTTCTTAGGCAATATTGAACTGACCTGTCAAACCATTAATGTACCTTGACTTCTCATAATGAGATCCTAAGGAGAGATCTGGTGGCAGAACTAGCCAACTTAGGCATATATCAGTTCCCAATCAATATGGAAAAAACCTTGCAGTATTAAATCAAACCTGCTGCCAACTTACCCTTGTCTGTACATCTACACACTTCCTTAGCAGAAAAAAGTAATGTATTACAACAGAAAAGTAAATTCTTTGTAATTTTGCCTTTTGTTCTTTTTTTTCCCTCAAGAAAAGGGAATAATATTCTGTATTGAGTGGTTATGAATTTTTATTATTAATAATTACATATATAACCCTATAAACATAACTGCAAAAAGGGTGTTGTCATTACAAGGTCAAAAGTTCCATCTTTCATGAATAGAAAATATGGCAGACCATAAAGTCATAATAATGATGATTTAAAGTATATAGTCTTGAGGTAACTTCATCATGGATTGCCTGATAACTCTTGGCAGACTACTGAGGTTATTAAAACGTATTTGGATTATAATGTGTTATGGATTACATCATGCTACATCAGATATTTTCTCTACATATAAAAATAGTATCTGTAAGTTCAGTGTGAGTAGCACCTCAAAAACCTTCCTAGATACTGAGAACATGTGGTACAATCTCCCTGTGCTTCATTTCCTCCAATGCAATGATTTTCTTTTCCACTTTGAGTTTCCCATGTAGATGGAAAACTCTTCAGGGCAGAGGCTGTCTCCTGTGTTCAATTACTCCCAAGCATAACTGACCTTGATCCTCTGTACCTGTAGGCTTTTTTATAATACTAATAATTAACTGATTCACTTGATTTGTAATAGGAATAGTTTTGAGCTACATAACATTGTGTCTGTTTTAATTAGTTTCTTATACTGAAATAATCATCAGAACATCTTACTTCTTTCCTATCTGCCAAAGTTTGGGATAGTTATACACCAAGTTTTCAGCAAAACTAAGATCTGATTGTTACAAAAGACTAATTTCAGGACATGACATATTAGAAGTATTCTAAGCCCAGTCTTGTTTATTTTACAAATAACCTCATAATATTTGGTTAAGCTTTTTAAGACAAGCTATTATACTTTCCTTATATTAGTAAGTCATTGCCAAGTATTTGTGTACAAATGTTGGTTTTTACATTCCACTTAATAACTAGGATGCCTTTTCAATATAAAGTGTAAATTTGAAGTTCAAAGTATTAACATATTTTCCTGTTTATTCGTCATTGTTTTCTTTTATCTAAGATATGAAAAGTAATGACCTTTCAGAAAAAGAGCTGGATCTTTGACTTAAGAATGATACTTGAAAAGCTCAGAACAATTCTCAGATAAAGATCTATCTTTTAATGGTGTAATAATGTATTCTCCTGGCCTGGTACACATCTTCTTGCATGGGTTCTGAAGCTTAAGAGAGTCCTACTTTGTTGCTCTGTTGGGCATATTTTTCTCTAGGCATAATAAAGAACTTAAACTGTGAATAAAGCTCCAAATATGAAAAGTTTTCTTTTGTTTATAGTTACTTAGGCATATGAATATACATGTCAACAGCAACAGAACTTTTGCCAGGGTAAATATGGATCAGCATATGTAATTGTTGATACATGTACTAAATGTTGGCTCAGAACTACACTTCAAGTTGGTGAGATTGTTCAACTGCAAATGACTAAAAACATATTTTTACAGAACATCTGACTATATCACTTTGTCCAGTTGTAAATTTCCAGAAAAGATTTTTGGTTAGATTGTGTCATTAACAGACTATGAATTCTGACAAGCTCTACTGCAAGGTCTGTTTAGAGATAACACAGAACTGTAGCAACAGTTCCAGACACCTGATTGACAGAGCCCTTTATTGTGCTGCTGATTTCAGGGTGTGAAAGATGCTACAGAAATGATACTGTCTGTCTCTGTTTTTTCCTACTGAATATTATTAAAGCTAGCATAAATATTTCTTTTAATATTACGTTCCCAGCTAAGTAATTGTTGTAATTTCCTTTAGGCAGTGATAAGAACAAGACAGAGCAGATGGGTTCAGGGAACAATCTCCCTTTTAAAATATGACCCTCCCCAT
Organism: Myiozetetes cayanensis; assembly: GCF_022539395.1. Classification (NCBI taxonomy): domain Eukaryota; kingdom Metazoa; phylum Chordata; class Aves; order Passeriformes; family Tyrannidae; genus Myiozetetes; species Myiozetetes cayanensis. The sequence goes on from NW_026087411.1 coordinate 102,271,820, forward strand.
TGATGATCTGCCTTTGCAGTATAGATGGAGAAATACACAGCTGTAAAGTGTGAAATAGTTTACCAATCACACAGAAATCTCACCTTCCAAGTGGTTTGTACAATTTCAAGGATAATATTACAGCTAGTCACCTCATTGCAAAGTTAATTACTTCAACAGAAATAATTTCTTTTTTGCCTTTTCCAAGAGGTATACAGCTCCTGCAACATCTGCACAAACAATAATGTATTAGAAAGCGCTCATGCATTCTGAGCAAGGCTTGATTAAAGCTGCTGGAATAATAGATGCTTCTGTACAAAAATTCAGTCTAAATCCTAGCTTATGAAGTCCTGTGGCAATGTAATAGCTGCCAGCATGGCGAATGCCACAGCTGGAGGTGAATCAGCAGCAGCCTGCAGCATGTATACAGGCCTCCAAATCACTCATAGAGAAAAGACAAAATGCAGTTAAAAAACAACCCAAAATGTTTTAAGGGGAGATAACGCAACATCCATGCTTTACAAATGAAGTTTTGCTTAAGGATCTAGACAAATGATATATACCATCCTGACAGAAATCCTCCAGGTGATGCAGTGTGCCCCCTGCACGTGACTGCGAACAAGAACTGCTTTAATAAATCTCTGGACTGAGTTTTAAGACTCAGACTCCAAGGAAAGTTTGGAAGGGGTGAAAAAGCAGCATGAATTGTTCTGTGCAGGAAATGTTACACTTCTAAGCAGATGGCAAAAGACTCTTCGTGAGATGTGACATGAATGTGTCACTGTCTGTGAATCCACCAAACCTCACAACAGTATGTGTGAAATTAGTATCAGAATGTGTATTTCTTGATACTGGTTGCCTCGAAGTCATTTATGAAAAGAACAATGTCCCAGAACAGCAGCAGTGAGCAAATTACTTTGTGCTTTCATGCTCCCCTCCTCTCTCTTCTGGTGTCTGTGCTCTCTTGACTACTCTGAGCACTGGACATCAGCAAATTCTGGATTTTGTCTGAAGCCAAATTAGGTTATTAAAATCTTTAACATTGACTATCTCTGGGCACACACTGTATGTGTAGATGGGACTCAGTCTTTCCTGATTAGTAGTCCTGACACATTTTCCTAATTTCTCCCTTTCTTTCACTTTCTGACTACGTTTCTAGGTAGAGCCCCTGCTCTCTTTCCCCTCTGTATACTGCAGAGTTTAATTTTGTATAGTTACTAAGTTCCTAATTAACATCTAAGTCTGGGCTGAACTAACTGATGCATTTTATTGGCTATGTTTTCTCAGTTATCTAACAGAAGAATACCCAAAAAAAAAAAAAAAAAAAAAGGTGCTCTTAATAGCCAAATTCAAACACAGCCTTTCTCAGTCAATTTTATCCTCTATTTCCACCCCCACAGTTTTAGTCTTCTACCCCTTTGCACCCTCACTGACCAAATAATCCTATTCTAGACTACAACCAGCTGCAGGGATTTCAATAAGCAATTTTCCCTAAGTGCTTTCTCCTGTGGTTCCTGTACCTTTCCTACATAGTTTGTAATCTTTCATTTTGAAACAGAAGGTTTGCAACTGTTTTGGCTAACAAAAGCACAAATGACAAATCAGATCTCATTTTGACAGTGTTCTTGCTGTGGGAGATTCATGTACTCAGAGAAAGCTCTGCACAAGTTCTTATTTCACCCTTATTTGGGAATACCTTCCCTGTATAAATTCACAACTGAACTAAGGCACGTGTGTATTCAAAATAAATCTCTTTAATGGAGGACTTTACAAGGATAATGCCTGTAAATATGCTCATCTCTGCTGACTGCAGTATAGCTATGACAAGCTAGATTGGTAGAGAATTTCCATCATGGGACAGAGGGTTTTTTTCCAGATTCTGAAGTGCTTGTGACAGTGGTATGGTAGTTTTGACCATACTTTATACAAAGACTAACACTCAAAGAAATATCAGCCTGGACTGTTTTGTAATAGTCTTAGCATAATACTAAAAAGAAGGCAAAATTGCACCTTTAAAATACGCTCACATTATTACTGGCAACAACTGAATTTCCACTATAAAAATCTTTAGTATTCTCTAAGTATTGGTAAGAAAGTTAAATCAAAACATATGTTTTTCAAGTCCAACAGTTGTTCACATTTTTATCTCAATCATTCCTTTAAATACAGGGCTTGCTTTATGTGAAATTTTAATGTTTACAATTGTTAATATTATTTAAAATGCTCTATATTTGGAAATTCAGTCCATAAAATGTGAATCCTGCACCTCCCTGATTAGAATTATTGCACTAAATTTCTTCTTTCTGTGTTACTCTTTCTATAGTCATCTGCACTATTGAAAATGAGGCTAAGGCAATTCATGTGAATCACAGAATCACAAAATCACGGCATAGGTCAGGTGTCCAACCTGGTCCAACTTCAAGCAGGGTCATCCTAGAGCACATTGCAGAGGATTGCATCCAGACGATTCTTGAACATCTCTGGTGAGGGATATTCTACAATCTCTCTGGGCAATCTGTTCCAGTGTTTGGTCACCTTCACAGTAAAGAAATTCCTCCTCATATTCAGATGACACTTCCTGTGCATCAGTTTCTGCCTACTGCCTCTCGTCCTATTTCTTGGCAGCACTAAGAAGAGCCTGGCTCCAACTTCTGACGCCCTCCCTTCATATACAGACAGACATCAAGGGGGTCTGTCTCAGTTGTCTCCTCTCAAGGCTAAACAGGCCCAGCTCTCTCAGTCTTTCCTCATGAAAGAGACACTCCAGTCCCTTAATCATCTTTGTAGCCTTACACTGGACCCACTCCACGAGCTCCTTGTCTCTCTTGTACTGCACAGCCCAGAACTAGGCACAGCACTCCAGATGTGCCTCACCAGGGCTGAGTAGAGGGGCAGGATCACCTCCCTCAACCTGCTTGTAACACTCTTCCTAATACACCCCAGACACCATTGGCCTTCTTGGCCACGAGGGCACTGCTGTCTCATGGATAGCTTGTTGTCCAGCAGGATCCCCAGGTCCTTCTCTGCAGAGCTGCTTTCCAGCAGGTCAGCCTCAGGCTGTCCAGGTGCAGGATCCTACATTTACCTTTGTTAAATTTCAGATGGTTCTTCTCTGCCTATCTCTCCAACTTGTCAAGGTCCTTCTGAAGGGATGCTCTGGGGTATTGGCCACTCCTCCCAGTTCTGTGTCATCAAGTGAACTTGCTGAGGAGGCATCTGTCCTTACATCCAAGCCATTGATGAATAAGCTAAACGATGCTGGGCCCAGTATTGGACCTTAGGGGACATCACTAGTGGCAAGACCTCCAAGTAGACCCTGTGCCACTGATTACAATCATCTGGGATCTGTCATTCAGCCAGCTCTCAATCCACCTCACTCTCCACTCATCCAGTCCACAGTTCCTGAGTTTTCCTGTGAGGATGTTGTGAGAAACAATGACGAAAGTCTTGCTGAAGTTGAGGTAGAAAATATTCACCTCTTACTCCTCATCCATCCAGGTAGGTGTTTCATTGTAGGTGGTAATCAGGTTGGTCAAGCATGACTCACATTTAGTGAATCCATGCTGACTACTCCTGATCACCTTCTTTTCATTCATATGGATAGAGATGGCCTCCAGATTCACCACATTCTTAACTGATGTTAAGAATCTGGATTCTTCTTCAAATACTGAATAGGAATTGACAGGTGTAAATGACTAACGACTGATGGGAATGGCATTAGGATAATTTTTCAAACATACTATATTATTCCATATTATTTTGTGCAAATTTTAAGGCTGCAACACTGGTGAAAAGCAGAAGATTGGAGCCCAAGTTAACTTTTGTATTTTATGCTTTAATGTTCTGATCCTTCCCAAAGGCATTTTCCCTCTGAAAGAGACACAATATATAACAATAGTTGGCTTCACTTATTGTTTTCAAATTATTGTGAAACTGTTTTTTTTATTGGAATTATTTGAACCTAAAATATTTAAGCACATAATTCTGCAGATGCAGATTTACTAGAGCAGGGGAGAAAGAGGTGCACATGACAGGAGAATTGACCTCGCCTACCAAGACCAGCTGGTCCAAGCTCTGTTGCCATGTCACCGTGTGTTACATTCCCATCCCTACTGCTGTGAAGGTCATTAGTAGTTGGCCAATAGGCAGGCACACAAATCAAAAGAGTTCATGCTATTACACACTCACATGATTTGCTGAATTGGGAACTTCAGCAACATACTAAGCAAAACAAGCTTGTGGGAATGCGGGAAGCCAGAAATCAATGAACCTTGTGAATGGGTCATAAATATTTTTGTAGTTAATATAATAATACCTTGCAACAAAGCACTAGGCTGTGGTATTTTTTACTCTACCATCATATGCTGCCACCTGCCAGATGTCACCACATTTATCCCAAACAGCTGGACATTTCTGAAACTGGTGAACACAAACCTGCTTTTCAAGTCAAGGGCTGCTTCCTTTTGCAGGTGCAGTGACAAAACGGAGAAATCTCAGAGGATGCAGAAAAAGGACTTTTGCAGGTTACTGCTCTTTGAATAGGCACAACACAGGCTGTTTCCTAAAGTGTGTTTAAAAAGCCAGTGTCAAGTCAGAAACTGAGTCAGATTCTCCTGGGTGTAGCTGCATTATTTTTATATAATGATGCATTTACAGTCTTAATTTCCCATACCTCTTCTTTGAATCTAGGAAGGCAGGGTCTTTGCGGTGGAAAACTCTGTTTGTCGGGATCATTTTTAATCTGATTGTGATTTTTCTTCCTTTCATCTTGTTCCTCTCTTCATCAGAGAAGGAAGAACAAAAAATGTGGTGACCAAACAGAGAAAAGTACAGTTACATTTTGAATACATACAACCCAATATTTCCAGACACTGGTTTGCCTTCTGAGAAAACTTCATGACAGTTATGAAGGAAAACCTGCTTTCACTATTCCCTTTTTCATGCCCTTCCTTCCATGTGTTCTCTGGAAGAAGGAAGAGAAAAGGGAAGTCTTGTGAAAGTTTCTTTAATGTGCTGAATTCTGATGAGATGGCAATTATGCCTATTCTTGGGAACTTTCCTAAAGTGCTGTCTTCAGCACTAAACCACTGGCCAATTTTTGTTCGCTTGTGGACTGAAATCCTGAAATATCCTTGTATCCTTGTAATCCAGTAACATCCTTGTCTGCGTGCTCTGGCTTGAGATAGACAAGGATTTTTTTTTTTTTTTATCCCAGGATTTTGAAATGTCTAAAACTATACTATTAAATAATCACAAACTATGCAGACTGTTTATGGAGATATATGCTTAGGTAATTCATAATATTCCACCTAAAAAAAAAAAAAAAAAAGAAATTTGTATCCATTGTATGGTATTCCAACAATTGGTGATTTTTCCTTTCTGTGGCTTAAATTATCCAACAACAAAAAAACTTACCTATTTTTATAGGGAATTTTTAATAGGGAAAATTTAATGCACTCTTTAAGGCTTGTACTATCTGGATCAAACATTTTTTGCTAGGGGTGTCTTAAGTTAGAAACTTGTAGTTTCAACCTAGGTGATTAAGCTAAGCCACTGCAACTCACTAGGCCAGAAAAAACATGGCATTATCTGTCATTTACAGTTTAGGTAATTGAAAGACTTCAGGCCAAGTCCTTGCTGCCAGGATTAGGTTTGTATTTTGGCAACAGATTAGATAAGGTGAAAACCAGAGGCAATGTGGGATTCTGGGGCTGCACTATGGTTTACTGCATATTCTAGAGCCACTTTGTGGGTCAGCACAGATAGCTGTTTACATTCTGATACTTTCTGCATGCTTACTCATTTCTCTTTAAAAATTTTCCCTGCCTAGATGAAGAGTATCTTGATTTTGTTCTATGTACTGATTTTGGCTGGATGGAATTAATTTTCTTCATACTATCCAGTATGGGGTATGCTTTGGATTTGTGCTGAAAACAGTGTTGATGTTGTAGTGCTGCAGGTCACCTTACTGCGCTATGGCCGGGAACACTTTGGTAACAGCCATGGTGACACACTTGAGCTGGCAAATGTCCAGGACATCACTGCTGCTTCTGTCCTGCTGTACTGGACACTTCCCAACACTTGTTGGCATATATACATATATATGCCATATATACATATATATACATATCCCTATAAGCTCTCTGAGGGGCTTCATCAGGGTCTCTGGTGGTAATCTATGTCTGGAGCCCCCAAAGTCCTAAGTGACTGCCTTATGAACTTCTTTTAGACAATACACCTGATTATAGAGTAACTTGGTGTTGCTTCGCTGGCTGCCTCAGTTCCCTTCATTGTTTCTTTACTTTGCTTGGTTAGTCCCTTTAAATCACTTGGCTCAGATCTGTGTAGTTTCTACGATACATTCCACTGCAAAAGCTATTGGTTCCTGTTACATCTCAAAACTCAGATATCACTATACCTCAGAAGGGACCTAAGGATAAGTCCACTCTGGAGAAGGTACAATTTGAAATACCAACAGGTTCATACTGCAGCAGGTACACCTTGAAGCATCAGGGTTTGTGCATGAGGTCATGCTGGAGCACATCAAAGCAGGTACACCTCCAGTGGGACTGCAGCCAGGGGTGAAACTGTACAGGAGCTGGTTGACTTCTGAAGGGATTGTGACTGTGGGTAAGACCACACCTGATCAGGTCTACCTCGGAAGGCGTTGTGGTCTATGGAGAAGGCCCCATTGGAAAAGGTGCCCCTCAAAGTGACTGGGGATGTGGATAAGACTAGCCTGGGGCACGGATAACCCTGGAGAGTCTGTGGCTTGTAGATAAAAATCCACTTAGAGCAGGTGTAACCCTAGGGGACCTGAGGGTCAGAGCAGGGGAAAGGGGAGGAGTTTATTGCAATGTTAAAACTGACAGTCTGGTCCAAAGGGACCAGGGCTGGAGATGGTAATGGACATACCTTTAAAGTGTTGTAATCCATGATCTGAGTTGCATGCTATGGGAATTAGTACAGCACGAACCACCTGAACCAACAAACCTTACAAGAAGCAGTGCACGTGCAGCAGAAATGCTACCTGAGATGGCTTTGTTAAAAAATTAGGCATTTTTTTCTCTTCAGACATAGAAACAGACATAAAGATGTCTACATAATACCTCTCAGATGTTCAGATATTACACATGGGCTTAGTGATTCCCAGACCAGAGTTCTCAGAATGTTTTTCTTTGATCTACCACAGTCTCTATGAACAGTTTGATGTGCCCAGCAACTTTGAGAAAAAACAGCATTTTGTCATCATTTTGGATACTGGACAAAAAGACAGCCTTATTGAACTGAATTTTCAACTGTATGTGCTTGCTTGTTTCTGGTTGGCATTGGATAGGGGCTATACTTTAAAGGCAGAATTTACCATTAAAGCTACTCAATATTCTCCCACTTACCTGAACCTCAGTGATGACAGAAAATCTGTGTACCTTCTAGCACCATGCTCTGGTACTTCCAATATAGTAATTGTAATCTCTGCCACTTTCTCATATCTGAAGTTGACAAATTCACAACAGGCCAATTCAGAATAGCACGATGAGCTGAAGTCTCTGTTGTTTATCCCTGAAGCTACTGTGATTCTAGGAGAGTTTGCTCACATCTGTGAGACCAGAGGGAGCCTTTTCCAAACTCAGCTGACCCAGCGCCCTGCAGCACATAAAAGCCCTCTATGGTATCCATACTGAAACATGGTTTTTAGGGAGAAAATTACCATTGCACAATTGCTGACAATTTAGGGACCTTGAAGTGGAACACCAATTCACACAAGGCTGAATTTCAGTCTTTGGAGCATTACTATTGTTCAGGTTACATAGAGAACTATTGGATTCCTTGCTCAGTGTCATTTATTGGAATAGTGTCTCTTCCTTGGGGAAGCTCATTTATTACTTTGGCTGCACCTGCTTTATTGTTATAAAATTGTATTTACTTAATGTGAACCCAGCAAAGAGAACCACAGCTTATATAATATTAAATAGTAGGAATTAGAGCCCAAGGGATTAATACGAGCAAAATTCTGTACTGAGAGATAAAACTTTCCTGTTGGACACCATACATGACCCATTCATTACAGGGAGTGAATCATGGAATGAAATATTTTCCTCACACTTGTAACAGAAGAGCTAAGTTTTCCAAACTTCCTCAGAAAGTTAAAAAGATTTTATGTGTCTTCAAGAAAGGTCTAAATGGCTAGTTCCATTTGCTGTGAAGTTCATTAGAAGTCATGAGTCAAGCCTACCCGTCTGGTTTGTATTGCATTCCTGACACAAAACATCTGCAAATCTGGCTAAACTGATACTATTTCATGAATTATTGTTGATTAATTCAACTAGTGTTGCCAGCAGCACTGGTTGGCTGTTGACAAAACTATTTCCCCCTCACTGATTAATAAGAGAAATATGTTCTTTGCTTAGCCTTTCATAAATTAAAAAAAAAACAAAAATCTTCCTTATGTTTCTATAACCTGAATTTACCTCATTCCACAGACACTTATAAGAAAATAGTGTGAATTTCTGATTAATTCCAGTACAAAGCCTCATTCATGGTGTCTTAATCAGCATAACAAAACTATCATTATATGTGATTCTTAATTATTTTCTACTCATATTTAAGACTATTCTCCTCTCTTATTTGCATATGATTAAAAGAAGAATATCTTTTTATTATTTTTTATTCTTTCTTTAAAGAGTTTCATGAGAAGAATGCCAATTATCGCAATTAAAATGAAATGTTCAAGCAGAGCTGCTGCCTTCCACATCTCTGGGTGAGACTGCGGAAGAGTTGCTTTAACTGATCTAATGAATTCAGTCTTCAGTATCCCATGAAGATAGTCTTTTACTTTAGCAGCTATATTAAAGGTTTCCTATCAAAAATCACATTAAATTAGGAAATTTATTTGTCTGCATATTCTGAAATGTGCACAGTGATTTCTCCAATTAAGTGACTGACTTTGTATTACACTTTGAACTATTTACACGAACATGCACAAGGTGTTGAAAATCATAAGGATTTCTAGTCTGTGGTTAGAAAAAGCAATGATCTTGCAGGAAAAAGAATCTCTTTATTCTTTGCACTGAATTTTATTGTTTTCTTTGCATACTCACTACTGGTGTTGCACTAAAAAACACTTTGCTGGTAACGTTCACAGAATGGCTGAAGGCTGAGGGCTAATTCAGCTGCTATTAAAGCTGACATGATTTGGACTGAGTCTGATATGATTGGAGTTTGATATAACTCATTTTTTGGTCAGCCCTACCCTTAAGGTCCAATTCAAGTATACAGTGAATTCCATCAAAAGACAGACATTGTCTTTACCTGGGTTGGACTGGGCCCTCAAGGGCACACTAAGAATGTTTACACCACAGGCAGAGCAGCCATATATTTTTTCTTCTTTGAAGAAATAGAGGACTTTAACTTTCAGAAGAGGCAGCTAAGACTGATACTCAATACTGCCATATTAAAAAATAAAAATGTGAAATATTGTTCTCTGAATAAAGCTGGAATCTACTTGTACTAGTTTGGGATTTTTTTTCAGATAAGCTTTTTATACTGATAACCACATCATTTATATTTATGAATGGAGCTGTTTAATTTGGGTCATAAGTTGAAGGAAAGAAATGGCAAAAATCTTGCAAAACATCACACGTGCAAGTTTGTGAGTACTTTTTTTTAATGTAGGTAGTAAACACCCATTAATTCAGAGGAAGGTGAATTCATTATAGTGTAATATATCTAGCTGACACAATGCTACACAGGGATTTTATTCTGTTTCACATTATTTTATATTATTCAGTATTCTGTGCTGCCTAGAGGTTAAAAATAATGTAAAAAACTACATTTACCAGGAACAGTACAACAAACATCAGGAACCTCAAGGCAACAGAAAATCTTTGAATTAAGGAGAATCTAGTTTACAGGAAAGGATTTTTCTGATTTGTGGAGTGCACAAATTTCTACTGTGATGTATGGGAATTAACTACACCAAAATTACTGTAATTCATAGTCTTAAAATAAAATCATTGAAAGGTCTTGTTGCATTTCTTTACCACTATGTAGAAGTATATCCATCCCCCACAGAGCTACCTAATTCTCTCCATACATAAAGAGAGATGCATGTCTTACCTATTGAGTTAGGTATCTGAAGAAGATATTCTAAACTTGGTCTTTAACACTAATCATGTAGAAAATAATGTTTTTATTCAATGTGATTCACAATAAAGCTTGAACACTTTTCTTAAAATAAAAAAAAAAGTATTTATTAAGGACTGTAAAAGGAAAAAAACAGAACTATGTTAAATCTCTAAGTAAGCACTTAACATTTTTAAAGGAAAATTAAAAATTCAATTATTAATCCAGCTTTATTATAATATCTATCATATGTTCCTGAACTGATTTTCTTCAATTTGATTGAATATAATTTATAGGATAACCTGTTCTCATTTTGTGATATGTGGATTTATGTTTAACTGCTTTTCTTAAAACAAGGTTATACATTTTGTCCCATCCCCCCTATTAGCACCCAGAACTATTTCTGTATTTTTCACATAAAAGTGTGAATTGATTTCCAAAAGCTTGTAAAACTGAGTATTATCTTCACTATACTACATAAGATTTATTGCCCTTGATTGATTAAATTCAAGAGTTTCTAGAAATTCTCAGTGTCCAGTATAAGAAATGCAGGATCTGATTTTGCAGTATGTTTATATTGCACTTTATACATTCAAAGCACAATCTTTATTGACTGCATTTGCACTTCTATAAATCAGACCCTACAGTCTCAAGTTAGACACCTAGAAAATGAGAAATTTGTAGTTGGTACTCTTCTCTGAGTTTCACTGACTTAACTACAATCAGAAAATTATATTCCCATGCGAGTACTCTGCTGTCTAGGTCACCAAGTAAGTGCTTTATCTAGAAGATTCTTCCTTTTTATACAGTCTTTCAAAGATGGAAAATTTAGGTCTACTCTGTGGATCATATAAAGTAATTCAAAATAACTAGTGGCACCTGTGAGTTGTCATCCATTGTGAAAATTAGTATGCTAGACAGATGTGATAGATACAGCCTTACTTAATGGATTTCACAGGTATTTGCTTACAGGGAAGGCAATCTCTGTGCTAAAGATGGCCAAAACCTCTTAGGAATTACGCAGAGTTCTAAGGACAATTCTGTGCAAACTGAATCATCTTAAAATTTTAGCAGATTTTCATGGGGAATTAAAGAGATTTCATCATTTCAGTTTCTCAATCAAAACAGGCTTTGTTAAAAAATAAAAAGCAGCATGTAAGTAAAATTATGTAATTGTTTCCTGCCTTTAGTCTTTGAAATAGCTGTATCCCTTCAGCTACCTGTTTGGGGAGGAGGGGTTCTTGCTTGTTTTTAGTAGACTGGGATAACATTTATTAAAAAAATGGATTAAATTATTTCTTTGTTAAACTATAACAAACTACAAATACTTGGAGATCTAAATTTTTGTTTTACTCTCATGACAAGGTATTGCTAATGTGCCCCTGCCATGTTATATGACTGTCAGAATCAAATTAGGAGGGATGATTGGCAGTGCACAGCTTTCAGGCACCATGGTAGGCAGTTTTCAGCTCATTCTTGAAGTTATTAGGAACGGTTTGATTGCAGCTCCAAGTGGCAGCTTATAAAGTTTCTGTTTCTATCATTTCTGATGTTTTCCTGGGTAGTATGTATGAAGTGGAGAAAGAAATTTCAGAGGCAATATAGTTCTTTACTAAAAGTTAATGAAAACTGCAAATGAAAACCTCGGACAGTGGAATGAGGTCATATGTGTATTGATTTTATTTTGGTTTATGTCTTCTTACAGGTCTAGATATCCCATCAAAGGAATCAAATCTAAGTGTGGAAGCTTATTATACATTCATTGTTGAACTTAAGGGAAAAATACTTCTGACTGAGCTCTTCTTCATATTTTAATTAATAATAGAAGATGACAGCTCATATGAGAGATTTTCAATGTACAAATAAAAAATGACGACAATTCAGCCACTGAAAACATCTGGGGAAATAATTTGCTGCAAACTTTTAGCTCCCAGCTTCTGTTTACTTGAAGCAAACCAGGAAAAATAAATAACATTATCATTTTATTTCTTGTGAATTTTATGCACTGAAAACACAAGTATTCTTTGTCTCAGATACATTTTGTCAGAATGCAGTGGTGAACTAGAGTCTAATAAGACTTTATATGCTACTTTAGGAGAGAAAATAAATAGGATGGTACTGTTAGTTTCTGTCTGTTGGACTAGGGAGATATTATTTGGAGTAGATCTCTGACAACAGTTAATATCAAACTGCAATTTTCTTGTCTAGAAATGGTTTTTTTAATGTAGTGCCTTAATACATTAGGATCTTTAGCTTGATTTAAACATTGCGGTGTAATGTTGTATAAATATTTCCTAATAATAGCCACTACTTACTGAAGCTAAGTGTGGGGGAATGCTTTTCTCGTGGCTTCTGGGAAGAACCAGAAGTAGGTATTCAGGTCTGAAAAACAGAAGAAATAGAAATATTGCAGGCAAGCTGTACTAAAAATATTGTAAGGTTCTTTAATGAAAAAGATGTCATTACTTGCCAAAGTCTTCACAATTAGACACAGTCTTAATATTAAAAGATATCTTCTTTTCAATATTCTGGAATAAGTTAAGATCATCATTTCTCCTACTTTTTTTTACTGTAATTGGATGCAGAACAAAAATCTTTGTCAATCCTGTTGACACCTCTACTAAATTCTTATCTGGCTTTGAATTTGCTTTCAGAATATTAATGATGATTTTTATAGCCTTGCATAGTCTGAGATTTGAATTTCTAAGAGCTTATTGTCATTCATCTTGCTATCCGTTACTAAGCTGCAAGGTTTGGACTACCCTGGACTTAAATACTTGTGTAGCTTTAATATACTGATAATTCTAGAATTATCTCTTATTAACTACCCATCTAGTATAGTCACATGTGTATATATATATATGTATATATATATACTATATCTGTGCCATTCAGACAAAAGTAACAACAAAGAAGACATGCAAAGACAGTAATGCTGAAAATAAACCCAACAAAAACCATTTTTTGATAGATCATCTTTCACTTGGGAGAACAATATAAACTGTCAGTTCAAGAGCTGTTATCCTGCTATAAGTTCTCTCCATTTAGACTTTGTTGGTACAGTCACGCTGTCAACCCATTCCTTATCTAGACAGTCTTTCTTAGCTCTGGAATCTGACAACATGGGTAGATAATGTGTTAATAAGTGAGTGTGACTATTCAAATCAAGAAATTCATTTACCCACACCTTAGCTCCCAATATTCATTGGTAAGGTCTTAATTTAGAGAGAGCCTTGTGTCCTAAAGATTTACTTACATCGTCAGATTTTGAGTCCTGCACTACAGCTCAGGTGTTCGGTGGTTTGTTTATTTTATTTTTTCCAGTACTGCTCTGTAATAAAATAAAAAAAGTATAAGAGTAAGTTTATATTCCTGTATTTATCAGCCCTATCTTTGTATAATCTACCTGATCCTCTCTGTGTTCTCTGTACTCGTTATGATGAATGCCTTATGCAAATCAGAAATTTCTAATCTCTCTACTTCACCTTGAAAGAGCAAAGAGACACTTCAGGACTCTCATAATTAGTAATTTCAAACTTCATAAATGGGTACATTTCTATTTTTACACAAAACATACTTAGCTTTGTGGAATTTACCCACCCACAATATGTTGCTGAGGCTGAGTGCTACCTATGTCTATCCAGTCAGCCACTCACTTTTGCATAGCTAACCTAAATACCCACAGTGATTTTAATATACCTTTGTAAAAGAAAGCTTGTGGGGAAAATATTAATTTTCACTCTCTTCATTACTATGGATCAAGAAAAGGTTTTCCATGTCAAACATTATTCCACGCCATCCTGATGTAGTCTTTTGAACTTTCTGTTCTACATCTACCATAAATCTACCATCAGTAAGACACCACAGTAGTGAGACAGGGTGAGAATACTGGTACATGCTGACTCCAAAATGCTGGCAGAGCTGTGGCAGTGAGCACACAGCTACCCTGGCTCTAAGCATAGAGGCTGTGCACAGTAGAGGAGGATGTTTCATGCATGGGTTTGGAGGTCAGTCACAGTGTGGGAGTGGCAGGATGTTCTGTGAATGAAGATGAGGCTATCAATGAGAGCAATAATGGACACTGTAGGAGTGCTTAAGCTGGAAGAATGCAGAAGCTGAAGCTCAGAAAAATGATGGTACAGGAAAGAGGTGGTTTCCATAAAGAGCACAGTCCATATGAAAAAGCAGGATTAGTACTGCCTACTCTGTTGAAAAAATCAACAAGAGGAAGAACAAAGCATTGTCCACTGCCAAGAGGTGGCTTATATATACCACTTGAATGACTGTGTGTCCTGTGTCCAGGAAGGGAGCAAGAGCAACATCTACCAATGATCAGTGGAGCAGATTTAGGAGTTACGATTCACTTCTTTGCCCTAGGGATGTGCCTCAATGAAAGCTCTTTTTCCTATTCAATTTTACAGGGTTTAATAGAAATCTGTATAACCATAGTTTTGCTGCTGATAGTAATTGAAGTTGTGACTAACTATTCTAATGAACACAGATTACATGACAGATTTTGCTCACTTTTTTGAACTTATTTCTATGAATATACTAGAATTATCTTAACCTTAATGTAGTATAAGTTCATATGAAGTAACTGTCCTTTCCCAACTGTTCTGAGAATAGTCAGAACTGGTCTAACAAGATCCTAGAAACCTGTCTTAGGATCATAACAACAGCTACATATGGTATGAATTTTTTTTTCAAATTTGCGTCAGTGCATTTCTAGAATTAACATCCTCCTTAGCAGAATATAGTTTGCTGCTAGATATAACTATACCCCTATGTAATCCAGAGCTTGAGCAAGGAACCACCCCATTAATGGAGCATACCCATTGCTCTCAGAAGTCGAATGGACCTTGTTTTATTTGAGACAGGAGTTTGGGTGATTCTGACTGGCCTACATTTTTGGAGAAAAACAGTAAAAGACTAACCTACTAATTTTTCTAAGGGCTACATAAACCTAATTAGAAATGTTCAGTGCCACAAGGGCACGAAACTGTAGCTGCAAACGGCTATTTAAATATTAATTTCTGCCCCTAAAAAAGAGAAGAAAGAAAACATCTAATTTTGTCAAAGCTTTCAAATCTGTGGAAAAAAGATGATCACAAAATTATTAAAGACTAGTATGTGATTGCTTCACTATATCCTGCAAAGTTAAACTCAGCCTCACAATAGCATTGAATTCATACTCAGCGAATGTGAATGCAATGAGTGAAGTAATGAATGTGCTTTACTGTGAGACTGAGTTTTACTTTGTGAATTACATACAACTTAAACAATGCTTAATATAAGAAGGAAAGATATTGTCACTAATTATTGTTGTTTTTCCTTCTGTATAATAACAACTTTGATATGTAATAATTGCTGTCCATAAATTACTTAATCATTTAAATTATTTCTTACAGGTTTTAAAATCATCATGCCTAGTTTTCCTTTTTCTTTTTTCAATTTCTCTTTTTTGATGCAGGCTGAACTGAAAAACTGGAAACAAAGTACCTCTCTAATGCTTTTCTATTATTTGCCAACAGTGCACTCTTTTTCTGTTGATATTAAAAAATAATATAGTAAAGCATATTATTTGATACTGAATACTATCAGGTAAAATTGAGTAGCAGCTGCCAGATTTATGTCTTGTACTAGTTAGTAATCATACAGTATAATTCAGCTGCTAGAGTTAAAAATGCAGGTAGCAATAGTCTTGATTTTGGTTTAATACTTCAATGATTGCATTTTCAGCATTTAATAAAACTCACTATTAAATCATTCAATATCATCAGCCTATTTTCTTGCTTCTTTCTTTTCCTTCCATGGTATGTACTCTTTCTGTAATAACAAGAGTAAAAGGTGAGATGTCTCTCTCTTTCTGGAACAATCCCAAAGCAGTCTGAATCATGTTTTAGTTCAGGAGGTTTGTGTCTCAATTCTCAGTTCAGATTTGACCTCAGGCTTAATGGAGCTCACACAACTGTGGGAACACTGACCATAGGAGATAAACAGTTTTTAATGATATTGTTCACAGTGCTGGTACCATTAGGGGCACCATCCTTAGATTGCACTAATGCAAGTGGTTTTGTTAAATGCTACATTTTTCATAGGTCGTGCCATCCAAATGAGGAGCAAAAGGAATTTTCTTGGTCAACATTTTTCTGTTATATGTCAAAACATAGGAGACAGTCAGATCTGTTGTTTAGGGTTGCTTTTTTAATGCATTGTAGTTACTTCACCTTGGCACTGGCCTTTTATCCACAACATCCCAAAGGTACAAAGAAGCTTTCTACATAATGAAGTTTTCTTTTATTACTATTTTCTTCCCCGTTATCATCATCAATTATGGTTTGCAGTTGTTAGATATCTCTTTTGTAAAAATCAGTGTCTCTTAAGTGGTCTGTCTTTCCTATCATTACATATATTGCTTTTCATTTGGATTGACTGGATTTAGAAAGGCTTAGACATGCTTCCAGTTTGTGCATAATAGTGAAGTCTCAAAATTTGTTGAAATCGCTTATTGACATTTTCCTTTGTGCTTCTGGTCCAGTTGCTAGCTGAATTAAAATTGCAGGATTACACACACTTACATTAGAACACACTTGAAATTACTGCGTATATTTTGAGAGTGTTTTTGAGTAAGCTATTTTCTTCCAAGTAGATTCTTTCCTTCCATGGAGACCTTCAGGTTTTCTTTTCAGAGATAGTCCTAGGAAGGAGCAGGCTACAACCTCACTGGTAGCCTGAGCAATGCCAGGGCACTGGTACAAGTCTGGGAACTGGACTGTCTGTAGGTGTTTACTCTCATTTTGGCTTAGGCCAGACAGCCCTTTAAATAATAGTTCCATGCCAAGGTCAGGACTTTAGGCAGGTCAGGTAATTTTCCAGCTTGTGATTTAAATGCTGGCACTTTCTTTCAGAGGTGAAATACCTTTCTGATAGACCACAAGTGCAAGCATCCTTTGGTTTACCATCAAAGCTATAACCCTTCTCGTATTAGAAACATGAAAGTGCAAAGGTTTTTTTTCAACCCTTTCAGGCATAGAAACTGACTACTGATTTATTTCCTTTTGCAAATATGAACAGTTCATCATACAGTGATATGCTCTAAAATGGCCCTAGTTTATCAACTATGCTCTGAAAACATAGTTGTCTATTTTCTTCTCCTATACCCACGTGTTTAAGGCTTACTCAGGGTAAACCTAAACTACCTTCTCTCTGAGTAGCTCTGCTCAAGCCCAAAGGGCAGCTTCTTTGTTGTGTATTGTAAATTGCAGCATGAACCAGAGCACATCTCCCACCACATGGCTCTTAAAGCAGCAAAGAACTTGGCATGATCACAGGAAAGATCTTTAACTAGAAGAATTAGGACAATTACAGGTGTGCATGGAAGTACTGAAATCTCGATCTCGTAATAAATGAACCCAAATGAACTGAAAAATTGCTGGATTCCTTTATTTTTTCCCCTCCTGCTCTCAACAGTGAATTCACAATGTTAGTGTTCAATTTGAAAATAGAGGAATGATTAGTGCTACTAGCAACAAGAATAATGAGAACAGGATGTTGAATACAGTGGAGTTTTTTTGTGTGCAGCACCTTTGATAAACCAGCCATAAAACAGGGCTCTTAGTACTGTGGCAACTATATGAAGAAAAAGTTCCCCCTGCTGAATTTTTTTGGGCTTTAAACATAGCACTAACTTTGCATATTTAGCAGAATTTGCCTTTCAAAGACACAGACATGCTTTCTGCTTCCAGAAAATAATGCGCTGAAGGGTTATCATGGACTTGGCAATCAATTAGAAGAACGCATTCCCAGGGAATATTTATGTATAAAAGCTACCAAGTTGCTCCTTTGCTGCTCCTTTAGAAGAATGTCTCATTGGTTAAACTCTGTTTCAGATAGTATAACAGGCTGAATTTTCCTGCTTTTCAGTGGATCTACTTTTTTATATCCTTCACTTGCTCGTGGTGCTCAAGCAGAATGCCATTGTAAAAGAGTACTTTTTCAAATAAGAACTCGGGTCATTAGATTATGCAGAGAATCCCACACCACAGAACTTCAGTGTAATGAGAACCACTTGACTGCAGACATTTGGTGGTAATGTTCATAGCTAGAGATGGACAGCAAATTAGGCCCGCTGTGTTACATGCATTGTCCTGCTAGTGTGAGGCATATTAACTGAATTCAACTCTGCAGTCAACAGATTCCTTTCCTCCTCTTAAATGTATAACTCACTGGTGGGCAAGAGAGACAGCAGGAAGCAGAAGGGCAAATGGAGAAAGAATCTAATCATTATGCACAATACATTTTGAATGCTTGTTGTCTATGATCATTTGGTCATTCTGAATTTTAGAACTCAACTGAATTTTGTAGTTTTGTAGTAAAAAAAAAAGTTTAGAGTTATACTTAAAAGATACATATATTGATTATGATATTCAGAAAAATGTAAGTAGTCATATCTATTTAAAAATATTGCCATTAATGGGAGAACTAAATAACTATGTTAAAATAGTATTAAAATGACAAAACATTTCACTAAATGTCAGAACATTATTATTTGCTTTCACAACAAACTTAGAGAAGAAATAAATTAAAATCAGACTTTTCTTGTTCAATTACATTTACTAACAAATGAAATTACATCTCAAAAGTTTCTAAAAGGATATCTCAGTCATACATTTTCAAAATAATATATTTTAAATGTTTATAAATTTAAGTTTGAGTAAATTCTCATGGCAGAGCAAAACTCACATTCCTTATATCAAAATGGCAGCCAGTCTCCTGTTTCAAAAGTTGTATCCCTTCACTAAGAATACACAGCTTGCTGTTTCTCATTGCTGCTATTTCAGTAGTTTCAAACCAATTCCACAAAATCTCAGATGGTGACTTGGACAGTGTCATCCCATATTTATCATTGGGCAAATCTGCAAGCAGACAAAAAGAGATATTCATTAGGGAAAGAGATAGGAAGCTTAGCTATAAGAGACAGGTTTTAAGACCACTCTGCAAAAGTCCACTGTGAAGTTTATACCAGCTTCCATCCTAAGCATATTATCCTACTAATGGTTCTTTCACACTCCATTTACCCATCCCTCTGATAGTTAAGTATCCTGTAAACCAGAGTGCAAACCCTTTGGGATACAGGGCTACCCCATGAGTTTGTATGCTGCTCAGCACGCTGGGACCCAGGCCTGGATGGGACTTTCGGCTGTCAGCACATTTTGAAAAATCACACTTAAAGATTATTCAGTTATAACATTACAGACAGGAACTGTGTTATGCTGTACTTTTGAGGTCAGTTTTCCCACATAACAGTTCTCCTCAACAAGGTTTCCTCTTTCATTAGTGCTTTTTCCCTTTTTATCAATATGTTTCCTGCAGCAAGACTCACAGCCTTCCTTCCTTCCTTCACAGAGAAGATTCAATAACTGACAGCTGCTTTAACAAATATTCAGAAATTAGTTATCTCATTCATTTCATATATTTGGTTGTTTTTCAGTGAAGAACTAAAAACACATAATTTTCGAGCCTGGATACTTATACTATAAAACTAGATTTTAGGGTGATGCAATTTGTATAACATCCCCAGAATGATAAATATTCATCTTCAAAAAAGGCATACTTTTTAAAGAGATATATTTTACACTTATCAGATTCTGGAGAGATGTTTACAGCTGCAGATAAAAAAGCAAGATGTTTATTAGTCTGATTTCTTTCATGAGTGTTATTTTACAGCATTTAATTATTTAAGTAGTGAAGGATCCTTTCACCAGTCAGTTTACAGAATGAATGGCTGTCTCAGAAAGATTTAAGGAGAAAGAAATGCATGCATGACTATATGTTGATCGGTCAATTTACTGTAGAAATTGAGTAAAACTTGATTGTCATTCAACAGAAATTGCATAATATTGTTGATTGGTAGGTAAATGCCATTAAGTTAAGGATATTGTTAATCAGATAATTTGAGATATTACATATAAAACCTATTCTGCTAGTATGTCTTTCAGAATGTTAGCTTGCTCAGGACACACAGTCATTTGCATGATCACTTCAGTTCCTGAAGAGCTTTGTGCTCTCCACTACCAAAGTGAATACCTTATAGTGTTCCATCAGCAAATGGGGGAAGGTGATTCATGATATACTTCTAAAAACTAGGGTTTTGTTAGCCTCTTTTTCATTTGGCTTGATCTCTTGTGAAATGTAGACACTTCTATCTGACTTCTCATATTAATATAAACCTAATTCATAAATATACTTGAAGTATAGGTCTGTCAAGGGAATATATTACTTCAACTCTCACAGTATAAACTATAAATAGTATGGAACTTCAGCATATGAAACACAACATTACACAAAGGCTATTAATATTGACCTTAAATCTTATTGTTCGTTTCAGCTTTCTTATGGTATGATTTTGAGGTTCTTGTCACTATTAATTTAGTGATTTAACTAAAATTGTGGAAATAAATATACTTATGAGCTACAACAGCTATTTCCAGCTTAGCATGGCAGCATCATTTTTCTTCCAAAGCCAATGGTTGTTTGTCTACAATGTTTTGAGGTGCTAGAAAGAATTATAATGAATGAAAACACATGTATGTGCTCAGTCTGTCTTTAAAAGTGATCATAGTGGGGCTCTCCAGCAGATGACACGCTGAGATAATTTGCTCTATATTAGGTTTTAGTGGCTTGAGAGCATGGCAAAGCACCTGATGACAAGATCAGCACATAGCACTAACAGTAATTATGTGACTGAGTTAATTATTTTATCAGCTCAATGTGAGCAGTTTTTTCTCATCTTGTCTTTCCATGACAGGAAAACTAAGTTGAGCTTAAATCCCATGTGTTCACAATGTTGGGCACTTCCTCCAAAATGATTACTTCCTGCTGAGTAGGAAGTGTTCGGAAATTAAATAAGTTAGGTACATCTCAGACTCAGAAATGAGCTGCTTTTACATCACATTCAAATTACACAGATTTTCTAGGTTGACAGTTGGACTCAACGATCTTAGAAGTCATTTCCAACCTAAATGATTCTATGGTTCATAAACAGAGTGTTTTTCTAAGGTGAAGCTAAAAAATCATCAATTGCCCTTCTTATTTAAAATCAGCCACACTGCTGCAGCATCAAAGCATACTAAATAATCCTGCTGTGATCTAAATACTAACATCTCTCGAGTGTAAAGAAAGAAAAAAACAATTTCTTCTATGGCTTATGATTTAAACAACTAGCATGGACAAAGGAAGTATTATTCTCCTTCCTTCCTATACATTTTATTAATGAGGGATGGAAATAGAGGAAATATGCTCAGACCAAGAACAGCAATCCAGCTCTATCAGCTTGATGTCTACATTGATATATTCATCTAGAACGAGGGCCACACAAATGTCAATAAATTGCTGGTGAGAACTTGCACTATCATCCCTCTATGCAGGTACCACCAGATTAACCAGTGTGAGGGACTACCCACTGTCAGAGCAAACCTTAACTGTTTCTGCCTCAGGTCAAGTTTCCCAATCAATTCATAGGCACAGAGACAGACTAAAAGACAGCTTCAGAGACAGGAACTGGGCTCTCACACTGTTTATTTTACTATTATAGATATGTTTGAAGACGCCTGGTTAATAATATACTGAGTACTCATGAGAATAAAATAGGATGGAGTCCCTCTTTTTCCAATTCTGGGAGTACTTCTTTAGCCATAAAACTGGGCAAACCAATTTTCTTCCTCCTGGCTGTTATCTTTTAATGTCATCTGTCAAAAAAGGAGAGCTTGAATACCAACAATCACAGATATTGCTGTAGTTGCAAATTCTTTCCTGTCAGGTTACAAAAACTGTCATTTAAAAGCACTTTGAAGGGACTCATGGTTTTGAGGTATATCAAGAAAATAACCTTACCAATGTTGTCAGGGCTTGACATTGGATGTGAAACCAAATGAGGTCAGGAAGTCAGAACTCAATTCACTGGGCTATAAGCAAATTCATTTCAACCACTTTGACACAGTGTGGTGGGTCTAGAGATAGATCTGTTCTTGAAAGCTTTTCAACCTGTGCATTTTAATGCCTCATACATGCAGTCAGACTCACTGGAGAAGAAATTCTCCAGACTCACTGGAGAAGAAATTCAACCACAGAGGGCTGAACCATCAAGGGCTAACAAATGACACAAGAGTTATTGAAAGTCTCAGTATTTTTCTTTCTCTTCTAACTTATCAGAATCCTGGCTAAACTAGATATGAATTCCAGCATTTCATCTCTACCCAAGGGATTGTCCTTGATAATTCTTAGATATATTAAAGCTCCTGTGGTACTTTCTCTCTGATTTCATCCCAAAATTTACTTGTGACTAACCTGTCTTAGTAATCCCTTTTGTTAAAAGTGACCACAGATGTAAAGGAAAGATTTTTTTTTTTACCACAAAGAAAGAAGAATAGAAAAGGTAGTCACACATTCCCATAGAGATGTGCATAAAGCTAAAGTAATATTAAACAAAACAGCAAACTCAAATACTTTTGTTTACCCTTTTAAAAGTGAAATTAAAGTAAATTGATGGGAAGAGGTTTGCAAACTGATGTCAAGACATCTGTTTTTCACAGTGGAAATCTGTTTAACTGGTAGAAGTCATTGCCATAATACATTACTTAGTTCTAGAGCTTGGTAAGCTTTAAAATAACTAATCCTTTACATGGATAATGGGAACACCCACTGTTATAGTAGATAGAAAGTAATGATTTTGTTCAGAATGGTAATAAATCTTCATATTTTTACACAGAAACATATCATTAGCTGTCAAACAGTGAGAAATAATTTCCGTGCAACCCAGTTACTTTAAAAGAAATGTTCATAAAATTAGGATTTTGGTTTTTTGGTGAATAAAATATCCCATAAAACAACAAAATGCCCATGTATATCTTCAATGAGTCAAACAGGGAGAACAAATGATTGGTGAAATGTGGTGTGTATTATACAGAACCTCCATGTTTATTTGCAATAATGTTTAAAATTAAATGGATAGCTTGATAATATTTAAAGTAAAATAATTTAAAAAAAATATACATCAAATTTTAAAGACTGTCTCTGAGACTGACTGCTGAGGATTCTCAAGGGCAGGTTGCTGGGTTCCTTCCTGAGAGCGAGGCTGGCTGTTGTCACGTGTCCCTCCGGTGGCACACAAGGTCTCTAGGGCTGATATACCTACAAAACATCCCAAGAGATGCTTGAGGAATGAGTAGTGGGATCAGTCCTGACTACCTGCAGAAGCTACTTTTACACAGCAGGTCATGATTTATGTCATTGCAAATTAAACACCTTAAGCAGATCAGTAGGACATACCCTAAATATCCTTATTCATCTGCACCATTTAGAGCTATTTTAAAAAGGCATACAGTGCTATTACATGGATGGTACCTACACATTCCCTTTGTAACATCAGATATCTATTTTCCTCACTGCTAAATAACCATTATTTACTTTGGCACCAGTCTAGTTTTGTTTTCACAAGGTTTCTTCAACCTCCTTCATGCATTCCACACAGCTTAGTCTGCATGAGAAGGCTGCAATGTATAACATTATTTTAATGCAATTATAGAATCTTCTGGGAGACCCTGGTGGTGTAGTGAGTAAGGGCGCGGCGCTGTCACCGCCGAGACCCGGGTTCGATTCCCGGTCAGGGCCACTCCCCGGGCAGATGGAGCTCGTTAGCCCTGTAGGCAATCCACCTACGTCCTGAGGACCTCGCTGCCACCATCCAAGCTCGCTTGGCCCCGGCAGATGAACTTTAGGATTAAAGGGTGGGCTCAGTTCCGCGCACACTGTGTCTCACCTAAAAAATCCAATGCGCAGGCTGGAAGGTGTAAAGACCTTCCCTGGATCTTCGCTCGCGAATACTGGCCATTATTTATTACAGAGTCTTCTGTTAAATGGGTCATGAAACAGCAAATGAGTTTCAGTCAGTTCAGTTGATACAGTTTTTGGAGATGATATTGTGCCTGACTATAGTTTGACTGCTCACCTGTAACCAGAAGAAAAATTAGAACAGTTTCAGAAACTCAAAAGTTGTGCTCGAAAGGATCTCTGCTTCATTAGGCATAATGCACCAAATACCTTTTCAATAAACTGTTTTAATCAAAACAGTTTGAGACTGTTTTGACTTGGAGTTTAAATAATTTCAAAAAAAAAACCCACAAAACCCTCACAAAAAATAAATTAAACAAACAAACAAACAAAAAATCATCTAAAACCCCTACAGTTATTAAATATCTCACTCTTGAAATAAAGTTTTGCAATACATTTTTTAAATCAAAACTACTTCTAATAAACTCCAGTACAGCAATGACTATATACATAGTCCAAATCAAACATTTAGGAAATCACATGGTGATAAATGTTTAAATTTCATTATATTCAAAGATAAACAATACTGTGCATAGGGTTTATTTGTTTATCTGTTGAATCTTAAGATGGTTTAGTTTCTTAGGTGACCTAAAAAGTGAAACAAATAATTATGGCTCATCCACTTTTCTTTTTTAGACATTTTTCTAGAACTTTTTTTCTCCCTAATGGAAGAAATAAGGAAAGTTCTAGGTATGTATGATCACTTCAAAACTTGGAAATTCATTGTTTCTTTTGCCTCAAAGATAATTTTCAGCCCACTGGTTAAGAAATTTTTCAGAAATGTGCAGAAGCAGGCAATACTTTCCTTAGCTTTTACAAATCATGCTTCAGTTGGTCATGGTTGTAGCCTGAGTTGGCTTGTTTCATGTTTCCAAACACTATTCTTTCTTCTAACTCAGCTTAAATTCAATATTAACTTCAGGCAACCTAAAGATACATTTGTTTTAGAAAATAGACATTGTAAAATATTTGTTCAGACACAATGCTGAGCCCTCAGGGTTCAAAAAGAGCTGAAGAGAATGCAAGAAATATAGACAACATTAGTAACTCACTCTGCTGTGTTAGAGAAACACCCAAATATATAGGAATGGTTACTGTGAAGATCTACGCTAAATGACCTGACTGGCCTGATATAATTTATTCTCATTAAAGGCAACAGAAACATTTTAATCAACTCTTTTCAAAGTGGTATTTTAGAAATCCCCCTTTTGAAATGAAAACCTATATGTATATGCCAGATGACTTAGCTCACATAAAGGTGTGACACTGGAGAAAGCTGAGTTTCTTGAACAATTGGCTTCAGGCTCAAAACATTCTTTTTTCTTCTGCACTGAACCAAGTTGTTTGGGCTCTTAAATGGCAGCTAGAGAAAACTGGCAGTCTGGGCAGTCAGAAGTTCTGATTTATTTCAGCCTGTTCTCTTTAACTATGCCACTAGTGTAGAAATATTTTTCAAAACATTCTCCCTCCAACTTTTTTTTCTTTCTAAGTCTCTTAAGCAGAGACTGACAGTTTTCATATTCAAAGAAATCCAACCTGACTGAAGATTAATATGCTGATGTCAACAGCATAAATTCACAAACTTATGTGTTCTGTAGTAATTTTAAATATAGCTAGCAAAACAATCTAGACACGGCTTACTCATCTTCCTCCAGAAAACAAAAATAATTTCCAAGATTTAGTTGCTTCAAAATTCGTATGAACAAAATAACATTTACAATAAAAATAGGAAAAATAATGACCACTTTCAGGATACCGGAAACAAAATCCACAAAATGAAATATAAAGAAGAAAAAATAGCTTCTGAAGGTGTGTAATGAAATGTTACAAATAGGGAATTGCAGCAAAAAGCTAACGGATATAAATCTAGTAGGAATCAATTCTCCTTTCCAGTCATATTCAACCTTAATAAGAGAGCTTTAATAGGCTCATACCTTTCTGCCAATTTCAGAAAAGACTGCTACTGATCAATAGCGTTTATTTTAAAGAAAAGAGCAAAGCTAGGGGGAAATGCTGGTAACTGGAAACACATTTCTTCTCAGAAGACAGCTGAATAATGGTATAAAGCTGTGTGAAACACAGAGGCAATATACCAGATAATCACCACTCCTGTCCATCACTCATAAAGCTTTAATTTCCAATTATTTATCATTTTGTTTATTTTTCTATTTAGTACCTTAAAGAACATGGACTAGTTCCTGCTGCTTGGAACAGTGTATTTTCTTGATTTTGGGATAGCAAACTTCCTACAGAATTTGCCTCAGGGAAGAAATTCTCACTATTACATGAGATATGGAGACAGGACCCTGGACACAGTTCACTACAGAGCATATTCCATACTGTGAGAAGCCTTTTTGTCTCAAATCCAGGCAACAGACTGAGACCCTGCAAGCCCTGTTTTTATGCCTGGCTTTCAGAAGTGCTTCTGGTTCTGCTGCTCTAGTCCTCCAGATCTCTGTTTACATGGAAAGCCCCCTGCCTTTCCCTGATTTCTTTTTTAAAAGGGTTTTCTTTAAAACATTCATTATTGTTATTTCTCATCTCATGCTTCAAAAACTTTGTAGTCTAAATAGAGAAATAATTTTATGAGCTTTATTTGCTACTCTCTAGCCTGTTCTCGTGGCTTTCGGCTTTGAGTTTTCTGTTTTCGTCATTCAATATTTCCTTTTGTTTCCCTTCCTAGCACACAATTGCACCATTACTCATTATTAGTTCATTGAATTCACAGCTGTACCTGTCAATAAAAGAGGGTAGGGAGTGTTCTCTGGCAGAGAGGTGACTGTTCCAAGTCATTAAAATCCTTTATTTCCAGAACAGGGTGGCCATACCCATGCTCTTTGTTAAAAGTGATTGCTGACCTAGGAGACTGTGACAGTGCTACTTGGGACCAGGCTAAAATGACCTCTGTGAATCACCAAATTCTGGGACCCAGGCGTGGACACTGTTCAGATTAGAGCCTCCTGTTTACATCAGAATGGGGCAGGCACTGGTTTTTGTATTTGGGTTTTTTTGGTTGGTTGGTTGGTTGGTTGGTTTGGTTTTCTCGGGGGGGGGGGGGGGGGAAGAGTGTTTTGGTTTCACAGGCTTTGTTGTTATTTTCTGTGTCTGTGTGTGTGTTAATGATAATTTGTTTCTTTTCTTCTATTAATATTTCCAGGAAAAATAGAAGACTAGCATTCCCCCGTAAGTCTCCCAAGTATTTTTACAGTTGGCTTATTTCTGCCTCTCTTCAACCAACCAGTTTCACATCCTTTTTTTTTGCATTTGCTGCAACCATCAAGGTGTTCCAGCCTGTTTATTGGACTAAAACTCTAAACCAAAAAAAAAATACAAATGTTTGCTGGAGCAGTTTTGGTTGATCAGAAATTATGGCTGGATAAGAGCAGAAGCCTGACACTATTTGCTGCCCTTCCTGGGAAAAAGATGGTGCTGCTGCCTCTGTTGATTCAGGGATTATAGTTAAGGAAGAAAGAAAGCACAGATCAAAATAAAGCTCATGAAAAGCTGGGGTGATGTGTGTGTCCAGGACTAGGATTCATTCAGGGATTTTCTGTAATGAGTTGTGTAAGGTGATAGACCAATTTAAGGCCACGATGACAGTCCTGAATGGTTAAGGAAAAGACCCTGGAGGCACCTGGAGGGGGCATTCCCAGATACACATTGTAAGGTGGGTTGCTTGTTAAAAGGGGACAAAGAGACTCCTGGTGGCTTCCCAAAAGACCCCATCACGTGGGGGGAGACTTCGCAGCAACAGAGTGATAGGATGAAGGGAAGGATGGAATGATATGGAGACCATGTGGCCTTTCTTTGCAAACATCCTACCTGATGGGAACTCAGGACCCTTAGGCCTATGCCATCTGTCTATCATCCCAAAAATTAGTTTATTGACTATAGTCACTCAAACTACCTCAGCAAAAAAGTATAAAAAGAGATCAGACATGAGCAAAAATCAAGGAGAAGTTCTATCATTTCTGTGGGGGTAACTGATGGGCTGCCTTTTCTCCTTCCACCCCTCAGGATGCTGCAGGGCAAGCAACCATTTTTATATTTTACTTTGCTTTTGCCTTTACTAACTGTACTTTACTTCCTTATATCTTGTCTTATATATATATATATATATACATAAAAATATATATGTATCTTGATCCTTACCTTATAGACTGATTGTACTTTGCCTTATATATTTGATATTTTGCTTTGCTTATATATTTGACCTTTACTTTATAGATACTAATTTTACCTTGCCCTATACTTTATAGACTACTGTGTATAGATTTTACCTTATTTTTATCCTGTATTGTACTTTATTGCCTTAGATCCTGTACTCTGACTCGTTGTACATAGTTTGTCTTTAAGTGTGTATTTCTTTGTCTTAGTGAGTTAAAGTGTGTGTTAGTGAGAAGCAGCAATATTTCTCCCTTTTCTGCTTTGTGTTAGCAAGTGGCTTTAGATTTTGTCCTAGTTTTTGTAAATTGGTCTGTTGTGGAGGGGGTTGCTTGAATTTTGTATTGAAGGGTTATAGTGATCTGTTGCTTCTCAGGGACTTGTGTTGTTTTTGGAGAGTGCCCTTCTGATTTGGGGTTTATTAGTCAAGTGGAATTTTGCAGTTAAATGTTATCACCAACGACACAAACCCTATAAGTTGTCACAGATTTGTATTAATAAAAGTTATTTGAGATTTGTATTAATAAATGTTATTTTGTGAGCTGTTAGGAGTTAGTCCGTGGGGGTTTTTTGTGCTGGCAGTCTCATCAACAGCAGAATAACTCATAGGAGAAACTTGATGAGAAGGTTCTCCAGTGCTATTAAATGCAGTGCCCATAAATAGGGTATCAAAAGTCCTGTCCATCTCAGTGAACCTGTCAAGCAAAGGTTCTCCCCCTAAGGAGATGCTGGCAGACTGTTTTCGGACTTTAAATGCTTTGAAATCCTGGAAGGGGGACACTAATAGACAAAAAATATATTAATACAGGTGGGAGAGAAAATCCTTTATTTCTACCCCTTTTCACATGACAGGTTGTCTAATACCTGGGCAATGTCCTTGTGTGTATATAGGATTTTGAATAGCCTACAGACTGCAAAACAGGTAGAAGCAAGCACACATTCTATGACCAGGGCTGGCCAACCACAACCCATCTTAGACTCCAGCCAACCTAGCAGACACTGATTTCAAGATCAGATACCCTGATTTTTAAAGACTGTATTAGCCACAGAATCATTTAATGGGTGGGGTTGAAAGGGACTTTAAAGATCATCTCTTTCTAACACCCCTGGCATGGGCAGGGACATCTTCCACTACACCCACTTGCTCAATGCCCAACTCAGCCTGGCCTTGAAAACTGACAGGGATAGGACATCCACAACTTCTCTACCACTTCTCTGGGCAATCTGAGTTGCCCAGTCTGAACTGCAGCTAGCTCACATCCTGACTGTCTGAGAGTCAGAGGAACTCAGATTTGCCTTCACTTGCTTATGTTGTCATACATCTTTAAGTAGTCAGCCCCAGGATGCCCCCAGCCAAGGATTCCAAGAGAAGGTGGCTCCAAGAGGTCTGAGTTAATGGCCTATACACCCAAAACAATGCTTGGCAGGGCCTTGGATTAAAAACCTGCAAAATTCTGATACTTAGTAGTTGCCAGGCAGAATCTGCTGAAATGGTAAATAAGAGCCATGGCTGAACTAAATCACACTTCGAGTGACATTGAGTACATTTGACTCAAACAGATATGTGCTGGATGTGCAAAGCTTTCTTGACAGAAGATGCCTATTCTTTCTAAGGTTTAGTTTTGCTTTGTTTGGTTTTTTTTTTAATTTAAGAACATTTTTGGTGCATGTTTTTCTATACAGTGTTTCCATAGTTGCAGCACGGTGGTTTGAGGACTGAAATAGTGGTTTACCAAAGAGCATGGGGTAGATATTTGTAGATAAAACAAACAAACAAAAAAAACCAAACTTGATTTTAAAGACTACAGGAAGTTGATTCTGCTAAAAGTGAAATGAGAAGCAGATTGTGTGACTCATAGAGAAAAGTGACATGGTAAAAAATATCAGTATAATCATTTAGGTATTTTCTTCAGAAATATTTGGATGAGAAATGTACCCAAAGAGCCTAATAAAGAATCTCTTGTTGTAAAGACCAGAGGGGTGAAGGTGTGGTTAGCGCCCCTCTTTCTCTGTGGCACTGTGTTCCTTAGAGGTAACATAACCCTTTGGTATGTTATGCATATAACATACATGCAACACATGATGCAATTTCTCTTTTATAGCATATAACATGAAGCATGTACAAACAATGTTAAAATAAAATGCATGAATGAGTGCATATGCCAAAATATCTTATGGTTTATTTTGAGACAGTTGCATACAGTAGCACTGGAACTATCTTTTTTAAAAATTATTTAACCATTTGCAATGTTTTCATGTCTTCATAAAACAACTTTCATATCTTTATATACAATATGTTTCAAGTTTTAGAGCAATTTAAAGGTGTGCCTTTAATATTGTCTCCCACAACACTGTCATATCTGTCTGGTATGGATGAGTGCATGATCAGATGCATAAAACACTGGCCAGATGTTTGGGATTCAAGCGTAGTGGTTATTGTGTCATGTGTTATCTGGAGGCTGGTAAGTAACATTTATTCTGGACCTGTTCTAAGCAATGCCCTAGAACACATACCAACAACATTGCAGATGATGTCAAATTGGAGGCATGAACTTGATACACTGAAGAACAGAGTTATCATACTGAAAGACTGTCATAGTTCGTATTTTTAGCAAGGAATTTTTCTTTCCTTTCCTCCTGCCGTGTGTGTGCTCTGTATATTGCCCATTTAGTTGAACAAAGGAATTGGCCCGAGCCCCTAATGGTCGAGATTTGTTTCCTTGACAACGAAGGGGGGAGTTGGCTGGTGTGTGACTGGAAGGGGGTGGAGGCTGAGGGGGGAGGAGAGTCTCTCTCTCTGCCGGGGTGAGAGGCTGCTGAGGGCTGCAGACACTGCCGGGTTCCTTTGTCTCTTTCCTGTCGGAGGGGAACTCTGGCTGCTGCTCTTGGCTCAACAGTGGCTGGCTGCAGCCCTGCTTACAACAGACCCTAATCAGCTGAAGTTTGTGAGTTTTCTTCCATTGGGAGAACTTTCTGTTTTATTGCTGTTGTTTTCCTTCCCCTTCTTTCTCCGCCCCCCCCACCTGGCGGCAGCCAAGGATCTCACAGCGCTGCCTGGTGACGGGCACTGGACATTACAAGTTCTACTCCTCCAGTGATCCAACAGCGCCACCTGGTGACTACAATAGGACACTACAAGTTTTTTACACCTTCAGTGACCCAACAGCGCCACCTGGTGAATGGTACAGGACATTACAAATTTTGCATCTCCAGTGACCCGATGGCGCCCCCTGCTGACTGTGGTTGGAACTGCAAAAAAGGGTGCAAGAAATTGAACTATTTTCCTTTTGCCGGTTTATCGGTTTTGTTCTTGAAGGGGATTATTGGTGGGTATAGGAGTATTACTTAGTTATTTTACTTGTTTTTTTTTTTTTTTGTGTTCCTGTTAATACACACATACCTGTTTAATAAAGGGCTGTTATTTTCCCTTTTCCATAATTTGTTTTCCTTCAATCGCAGCCTCTTAATTTTGGATTTATAATTGCTTGGAAAGAGAAGTTTAGGTCTTTTCCTCCTAATCCATCCTCAGCAAAAGACCCTTGTCTCATTTAAACTAGGACAAAGACTTACATAGGATGAAAAAAATGGTCTGACAGACACCATGAGATTCAGTCAGGACAAATATGAAGGCCTTCAGCTGGGAAAGAAGGATTGTTTACAACAACACAGATTGGGGACTGACTGGCTTGTGAGCAACTCTGCTGAAAAACTGGTACAGTAACTGCACAGGAGCCAGCAGTGCACCCTGACAGGTAGGAAGGTCACATTCCAGATTCATCCGATCACATGCAAGTGTTCAACTTTTTCAGTTTCATCAGCTAAACTCTTTGCTTTCCTTCTTTTTCTTTTTCTTATCTTTTTTATTAAGTCCTAACCTGAGGACTTGACCAGCTGTATAAAGGAGGACCTCACACCTGGTACCATTGCTTTATAACACCTTCATTTCATGAATCTAAATTGATCCTGAAAAAAAATCAAATCCAAACACAGAAGCTAGTGGTATAACACTAGATTATCATATTGGATAGAGCACTTTTACTCATTAATCCCCTGGTCAAAATATTCTTTTTTCAAATTTTCCAGACATAACCTGTGTTTAAAATTATTTATCTCTGTTTATATTCTTGAACACAGCTTAAATCAACTATATTGTGCTATATTAAGTAGAAACACTGAATGATTTAGGAACTTCACTGACAGCTAGACAGAGTAAACGAATGTGGTAGATTTTTCCACATAAGATTATGTTTTCAAAGTAGTTTATTGAGAAACAATATTACTTGAGATGGTACACAAGTCTAAAGAACACTCTCGTGCAACTTTTCTGAATTGTAGAAAGCATTCCAAAATACATCCAGCATTTGAACATGATTTGCTGTAATCAGATAAGTTTGGAAGAAGTAACTGATTCATTAAGTATCTGACTGTTCAGGGAAGTTTATAAATAGAAATTTCTTTCCCTGAAGAATGATGCTTCAGTGTGAGAGACCTCCTTTCCTACTTCAGACAGTGTAACGTTGTGGTGATCTGTGTTCTTACTGTGAACTCCAAGTCAACAGTATTTACTCCAGCTGCAAGGCACACATTGTAATTTATTGCTTAAGTGATTTAGCAATGTGTTTATATCCTGTCTTTGTCTAGTTTAGTAGGTACAAGAACATTTAGTAATTATTGCTATTTAAAGATTAGTAGCTGATGGATGATGATGGTATTTTAGTAAATTGCTTCTTTACAGTAGAGTGAACCTCTATGGTGTTGGTTTTTTTATTCCTTGGCAATATAGGATTTCTTTACACTGGAAATGTGGACTGTATTAACTGTTCTGGAAAGATTGTGTAGCTGTTCCAATGTGGGTATGGATGCAGTTATATTTATCAGATGATGATTAATGCAGGCACAGCTATTTCCAAAAAGGATACACTATTTATAAGTCACTTCTGTATCAGTGGAACTGCACCCATTGTACATTTGCATCTAAGTTATTCTTGTTAATGCTGGGATCTGGGTTCATAAGATAATTCAGGTCAGAAGCGACCTCAGGAGGCTTCTGGCTTAACCTTGTGCTCAAAGTAGAGACAACTCTAAGGTTACTTAAGGCTTAGTCTAGTTGGATCTTGAAAATTTCCAAGGATGGAGACAGCACCTAACTCTCTGGGCAACGTGTTCCACTGGGTGACTGTCTTATCAGCTACTTGTGTAAACACTCTCTCTCACTCTTCTCCTTCACACCCCCTGCCCTCCGCCAGTCTGAATTTCCTTCCTTCCTTCCTTTGTTCTTTCCTTCCTTCTTTCCTTCCTTCCCACCTCTTTTCATCTCTTTTCGTGGTACTTACCTTTCCTCTGTATTTTTGCAAGTTTCTTGTAATTGCTTTCTCCTGATAACCTGTCATTGCTACATCCTCATCATTGTTTCTGTGTATATAAGGATAACAACATAGCCATACTTCTTCTATCTATCAGACATATAATCTATTTTGACTTTCAAATTATGGCGTTTATTTAAAAATCTGTCACTTTTGTGGAAATTTGAAGACACAGAATTGTGAACATTTCTCAATATTGAATTTTTTTTATTTTTTTACTTCCTACTCTTTTGCATAGATTTTTGAGATTTTAATCTCCATGGCAAATCTTCTCATAAGAAGTACCTGAAATAATACTGCAAACTTTTCCTAACCATGTATGGGCTGCACTTGATCTGCATTCCCTATTTAAAAAGTTAAAATAAGGAAAGCAGTTCCACTTCACAGCTATAGACAAACCAGCGTCCTGTGATACTCACAGTCAGGTTCACTCCTTTATCATGAACACCTAACATTCTGGTGGCACCTCAACTTATCAAAATGAGATAAAACAAATATATCAATAGATCATTTTTTCTGCAGTATCCTTTTTTTCCAGATATTTTTACTGCTAACCTTTCCATATTTTCTTTGCAGAGATTTTTCAAGTGAAATAGCAGGATAAACATTGCTTAATTGAGGAGGACTTTGCATTTCACTGCAACAGGATAAACGTTTCTAAAATATGACAGACTGTTTCAAGCAGTAATGTGAGAATTAAATTAACACTATCAGAGCCCAAGCACTGCCATTTTGTCATCTCTTGCAAGTGTTTTTCTCAAATTTTAGGCCTGGATCAGCAACTATACTTCCAGGGAATACATAGGCATGTTTCTGGAGATATTACAAGCAAGCATGGATTTGGTTTCCATGTCAAGGATTTGGTAGTGAGGGACTACAGGAGTTGCTTCTGTGAAAAACTACCAGGAGTTTCCCCCATGTCCAGCAGAGGCAATGACAGATGGCTTCAAGACAGACTTCCCACTGGCCAAGGCTGAGGCCATCAGTGAGGGTGGTAGCTCCTCTGGGATAACACATTTTAGAAGGGGAAAATTTGCTGCAGAACAGCAGATGGAGAGAAGAGTGAGAGCATGAGAGCAACAACCCTGCAGACACCAAGGTGAAGAAGGAAGAGGAGGTGCTTCAGGTGCTGGAGTAGAGATTTATTCCCCTGAAGCCTGTGGTGAAAACCATGGTGAGACAGGATGTCCCCTTGAAGCCCATAGAGGATCCACAATGAAGGAAGGGGAGGCCAAGGGAGGTTGTGACCCCATGAGAATGACCCACACTGGAGCAGTTCCTGAAGGACTGCAGCCCATAGGAAGGCCCATATTGGAGAAGTTCCCAAAGTACTGTCTTCTGTGTATGGGACCTCACATCAGAGCAGGGAAGAGTGTGAGGAGTCCATCCCCTGAGGAAGAAGGAGCAGCAGAGGCATGTGAAGGACTGACTGCAGCCCCCATTCCCCAGCCCCTGCATCACTGGGGAGGGGGAGAGACAGAGAAAATGAGGAGTGAGGAAGGAGAGGCAGGGGAAGTGCATTAAGACTTGTTCTAGTTTCCCTTTATCCTACTCTGACTTTTGATTGTCAATAAATGAAAATCATTTCCTCAAGTTGAGTCTGTGACAGTAATTGGTGAATGATCTCTCCCTGCTCATATCTCAACCCATGAACATTCCATCACGTTTTCTCTTCCCTGCCCAGTTGAATGGAGAGTGATAACATGGTTTGGTGGCCACTGGCATCCAGACAAGGTCAACCACCACACCAGTGATTCATTTTCAAATGATATTTTGAAAGCTACCATTTTATTTTAGAGGATAGGAGCATCTTTCTAGTCTTATGGACACGATCAGACCTTGCCTGCTGTCTTCAAACTCAAGGTGACCCTGAAATTGCTTGACCTGTTACTACTGACATCGCTAAGAACCTTGGGTTACCAGAAGAGAGAGTAATGTTTACTTCTTCCACCTTCATTATAGTGTGGAAGGCCTGTGAAGAATTATTTTTCTGATCAGTGATGTTTCTTGTGTTTCTTCAGCTGTGGTGCATATGCCATTCAGATTAATGTGGGATGTGCTCATGCAGTAAGTATGTCTTAGTTTCTGATTCTTATTTTAATCTCTTGCTCAACTCCTTTTGCTTCCTTTTATTCACAAAATAATATTTCTGGAAGCTTGTCTTAGTTTAAAATCCCAATTTATCAAACATAATTGCAAAATTAATTTTTAGAATTTTGAATAGTACTGAAAGCTCTGTGCCAGTCTTACTAGGGCTTTTACTTGTTTCCAAAAAGTTTTGTAGGTCTTCCTTTTCCTTAGTGCAAAAATTTACTAATTTGCTCAAAAATACTTTCTGTCATTCCCTTCAGAGTAGCAAGACTTACAAAATACAGGGTTGTGTTCACAACAATCTTTAAATTCTCATAGTTTCTTGAAGTCTATGAAGAATTATGCAAATTATAAAGATAAAATTTCTTTAAAATCATATGATAATATTAAATAAAACAAACCAATATTTCTGCAGATATAATTTCATTCAGTAGCTACAAATACATGTGTATGTATTGTGCATGGGCACACATGCCCACTTGCATACAGGCGTGCACATACCATGAATGCATGGAGAGAGGTCAGAGCTTCTGCTAAACTGATCAACTCTGCCTGGGGACCTTATAATATCCGTGAAAGCATCTTGTTTATAAAACACTAATAAGCCAAATTTTCTGCTGGCTGAATATGAAAAATATTCATATTCACCTAATTACATTGACACTAGGAAGGTTACCCCAGTGTAAACCAGCTGGGAATGTCACTCAAACTCACATTTCAACATAATTTCTATTTGACATTTCTAATGTGTCAGGTAATATTTCAGGTCCAACTAGTTTAATCAGGTCTTTCATAGGAACTGTCAATACATTATATCACCCTAGACATGTTTTATATTAGAAAGCAATATGCTTTCTTATTTTAATGCAGCACGTAGGCACCCTTCTCCTACACTCATGAGTGAGTAACTCCTGTTACTTTCAGTAGAAGTTACTTATCTCCTGGAAGTGAAAAGCAGGATTCTCTCTATCTGTTTCAGCCTTCATAACTGAGTTCAAGTTTGCTATTGGTAGTAAAGGTCAACAGAGAGTGTGTCAGAGGACAAAAAGGACTTGCACTTTCCTAGTTGGGAACATAGAAATTACTGCAAATATAGAATTCATTAGTGCCACCTATTTGTGAGATTCTAAAACTGCAGATAATCCCTGCAAAACTCTATCCAGTTAATAGGAAAATACGTTATGTCTACCTATGCCAACTCAGGTGAAAGAGCAAGACATATAGGGCAGATCTCAAAGACTTGAAGGAATTTCTTACAATTCTATGCTGTTCAAAATACAACACATATATCTGTATGTACAATATACACAAATGTAAGTGGAAATTATATTTATTTGTGCAATATAAATAGTATATATTTATATAGGTATATAAGATTTCCACTTACAGCTTTAGATATATTTCTTCAGCTACAGAAACCCACCCCTATGCAAGAAAACCAAAGACAGGACAAGCCACTGAGATTATGGGAATGTATTAATTTACAAGAAGCAAGGAAAGATATACTAGAGAACAAACTGGAAAAATGTTTTCAAAAAGAAATATTTTTTCCTCTTCTTTACCAGTTATCCAATACTGTATAAGCTGAGGAAGGATTAGGCAAAATGTGATGGATGAAACAAATCCAAGAAAAATCCTTGGAATATTATTAATGTCTCACCCTACTGTTAAAGCAGTGGATGTTACTGATACTGATGGGTATTTTCTGTTTTGCATGTTAAAGTCAAACTTTCTGGAGAGATTTTTTGGTTAAGTTATCCTCATTTCATTCTGAAATTAGACACTGTATTCTTCAGGTTCCTAAAGAGAGTTAAAGTTTGAGTGACAGGAGAGAGGTTTATCATTAATATAGGGTAAATTCATGTTGACATATGGCTTTAAACTTCAGAGGGACATCTGTAGCCTGAGGTATAATAGCTGGAAGCACACTTGTTATACAACTATTTGTACGTATGAAAATTTTCTAAATATGTTTGCCTGACTGAAAGCAGGCATAGATTTTTCAGAAAACAGATAAACAAAGGGTAGATTATCAAAATTTTGTTTATTATCAGTTAATTCCTTTGTTGTCACTGACTTCCTTATGAGAATGGCAGTTTAATCTGAAAACATGTACAGGCATGTGTTATAAAATTCCTCTGGCTGACAATATGTGTGCGTTGGCACAAGAAGTATATAAATAAATGACTATGCAAAAAGGGATGAGGCTTTTCGGAGGAAAAAAAAGGCAAAAAAATTATCTATAATTTCAAGCACTTTTCCTTTCAGTCAAATGATTCCTGTAATACAGCTTGAACAGAGCAGCACAGATTTCTGAATCCATGTAGAAAATTGTTCACAGTTCACATGTTTTTTCCAAGACAATGAAAATACCCTGTACAAGGAAACTGAAACAGATAGTTTTTTAAAAATGTTAAGAACTTTGAAAGTCTTCTGTCAGAAGTTCAGCTAACTTTGCCATAATCATGACATTAGACTGTTAATAAATAAAATTGTCAACAGTATTTTAAAAATACTTGAAATTCAGCCATATAAACAAAGCCAAATAAATTTGATTTGAAATATATGAGTTTGTTTTAATTTTTCTCCCATAAATATTGTGCTTACTATAAGACTTCAAGGCCAGGCCGGATGGGGCTCTGAGCAACCTGGTCTAGTGGGAGGTGTCCCTGCCCATGAAAGAGGGTTCGGAACTAGGTGATATTTGAGGTTCCTTCCAAACCAAACCATTCTATGATTCTGTGGTTCTATAAACATAACTAGACCTCAGTAGAGACATTAAAAACTGCTCATGCAT
The DNA here is from genome assembly GCF_022539395.1 of Myiozetetes cayanensis. Taxonomy (NCBI): domain Eukaryota; kingdom Metazoa; phylum Chordata; class Aves; order Passeriformes; family Tyrannidae; genus Myiozetetes; species Myiozetetes cayanensis. The sequence continues at coordinate 102,310,223 of NW_026087411.1, forward strand.
CTTTCCTTCAAGTATCTGTAGATGTCTCTCAAATATATCTTTTTATTCAGTCATTTTACTGTCTTTACAAATATATTTGACTCAGTGGTTTACTATTTCAGGTGTAAGTTATATGCTTTAGTTTAGTTGGCTGCAATCATGTTATTTTAGATCCATGACTGGTTAAATATGATATCTGATCTAAGGCTCAAAATCCTGATTGAAAAACAAGATAAGGCTTTTTTAATAGTCTGTGAATAACCTTGTAACTAAGCTTAGTCAGATAACTGTCCGAGGAAAGCAAACAGAAAATGGCAGTAAATATGCCAGAAAAAAATTAATTTTAAAAAATCTTATGATGATCCAGAAAATATTACTCAAACTTAATATTCATTAGTTCAGCATACAATAAGAAAGCAAACATTGACAGTCCCACAAGGCTCTGTAGAAGTAGAATATTGCAGGTGGTTCTATATGGTAACAATAATGCCAAGGTATTTGAAAGGAGAAATTTAAATCACAGCAGCACATCCTAGAACTTCTGTAGGATGTGACTTACCAGAGATAAAAAGTCTAAGTCAGAAATTAGAAAAAAAATTATTTTTTTCAGTTTCTTTTATGTAAACTTGAGGTTTAAGGATACAATCAAAATGTGATTCTATTTCTCAAGACCCCTGACTCATTCAATGCGTAGGTTGGATGATCATTTGGGAACAGCTGTTCAAGATTTTGTTTCTTTTCATTGTTAGCTATGCAGTTCCATGTTTTATCATGACATACTAATCAAGCCCTCTTTTGAAGACAAGATGCATACTCATGGCTTCAAAATACTATTCTAGTTTTTCAAAGCTGTTTTCTACCTCCAAAGCTCATCAGAAATAATTTTAAATATTCATGTCCATTATTTAAATGTCCTTTAAATACCAGCTAATTATGCATATCTTTTGATATGTATTTGGATATTTATGGGACTTAGTATTAATTCAACCTCTAATGAGGTATGCATCATTAGGAATGTTGAATTTTTTTGTTATTCTGTTTTCTTGGCTTTAGTCGATTGGCTATGTGAAAAGAAAAAATTGTTGACAGATCAATTTTTTTTTAGAAAATGGATTTTATATTTTTCTTTTTTTCAGATAGAAGGTCAACACAGTGAGGATGCTGAAAAGCTTTTGTCCCTAAAACCCTTTAGAGAACACATTGACATCTCAAAAAAAGTTAACTTTTTAACACATAAATATTGTAGTATTATTTTAATGATCAAACACTTAAGTACTCTCAGCTATAAAGAAATAATAGGAAAGGGGTCACATAGAGGAACCATATTAGTTAAGAATCCAGTGCCTAGCGTGGGATAAGAATTTGTCTGTTCCAGTACATAAAGAAGACTGCTTAGGTATAAGATCCTTTTGAATTCTCTCATAATTATCTTCCTGCTTCTTAGAATCCCTTTCACTCTTACAAGGTGTATCAGAAATTCCAAAGATCATTACAATTATCTCAATATTTTTTATTAGTATTATTGGCACTCTAATGAATAAAGAGCCTATTGTGTAAATTTTTTTCACCATGCTCTGTGATCCCCTGAGATACCTCAATTCAGACTAATCCATACTTGAATTGACTCTGAAGATCAAAATGTACAGTGTGGCTGTGGTAATTCATCAGTGCCACAGCTCCATCTGAATCATCCTAATCCATCCCTCCAGCCTGAAATAACAATTGCAGATGTATTTTTCAATGAGTTGTATGTGTCCAACATTTACAGATGTATTTTTACAAAGAATGAAATGCTGCATAAATGTGATGTTCCAATGGAGTTTCTACATCTGATGTAGATGCAGAAAAATATTAATTCTGTATTTTTGAAACTTGAAATGCACTGACATAATCTTATTTATTTATTTGCTTGCTTATGTACATTTACATAAAGCTGTAGTCTGACAATCCTCTGGTTTTCCTTGCAGCTCTTTTTTAAACAGGCAGTTATGTAAAGAAAATTTTTTGTTCTTTTGAGAAGCTGCTCAGCTTCAGAGCAGAATGCACTTGTCTTTCCTAGTTTCTTTCTAAGTTGATTAAACAGTTAGAGTTCTGGTTTGCTCTGAGAACCTCTAAGAAAAAGAATGACATATAACTGTCAGTTATTATTTGTTTCGAATTAATTGATACGGTATTTGTCTTGTATTTAAAATTGAATATATGTTTTTCTTACTTTACCCTAGGGAACAAAGCATAGCATGGACCAATAGCAATATAATAAAGTCAATTACATGTGTTATTTTAAGACTCAGAAGTGCTGTAATCAAATTGCTGATATAAAGATGAAGTTACAAGAGTTGCCATTATACTGTTATATTTCCTGCTACAACTATTACAGAGCAGTTCAAGATTTGCTGAAACAAACTGAATACACTCACTTTGCAAGTGTAAAGCTCTTCCACACACAGTCAAACCCACACTTCTTTCCAGCATGATAAGTTTCACAGAAACCAGAAATCTTCTGCAAATAAAGGTATCTTTCTTCCATGTTGCTTATTTTTTACCAGTATGTTTTACTAAGTCAAGGTTTCAGACTGAATACTAAGAACAGTAAGGTACAGGAGGATGATACAACAGTGCCTATGAACTCCGTGATGTATCTTTCGCATGAATACATCACTATAAACTTTAACTTCAGGTGAGTCTGTAGGAAAGTGACAGCAGAACATATATTGTTATTTTGTACTCAGATTTCTGTGATTCATTCCAGTCTGGTATGTTCTGCCAAGCCCTTTCGCAATAAATAGTTGGTCACTACATATGTTGTTTAGGTGACACATGATATAAAAATTGACCTATCAGTCTCTTACCTGTTAGACATTCATGAATAAATCACCTACTCATGCAAACTTCAAAAAAGGAAGCTGTCTAATCTGTGATTTAATCTGCTGCCGATCTTTTAGAAAAATCTTTGCGATGTCACACACTAAAGCAGAAACTTCAAAGAAATGCTGATTGCCAAGAACTGCAAAAGAGGTTTTTTCTTCTTATGCTTTGAGTTTTAGAAATAAAAGCCAAGGAGTTTTTTTTGAGGTGGTTTGTTTTTTGGTTTTTGGTTTTTTTTTTTTTTTTTGTTCTTCAGATACAGTCAGGATTTTGGTATCTAAACACAAAATTTCTGTATTCATCTGAAGCAATAGAGTACCTGTAAAGAATCCTGTGCCCAAGGGGACTCATCACATGGGAAAGTCCGCTAAATTTTTTTAAGAGGGGAACAGATATAGAGTAAGACACAATGTGATATCTTTGGCACCAAAGTAGTTCTGGGGTGTTGGAAGGAAGCGAAAAAACTCACCAAATTTTTTTGTTTCTAGGAAGTCTTAGTTAGAGCAGTTGCATCCTGGTTTGTTCAACTGTAGAGCTTTAAGATCACCCTGATAAGCTAGAATTACATAAATTATGTAGGCAATGGAACTACAGCACTTACCTAGATGTTCTGAGCATGGTCACAGCTTTAAAAAGGCCTGTCCAGATTTGCTAGAAAGATTTCATTTGGCTGCTAGATACCTACAGGCAAAGCTTTTCATATGATAGTGCTACAGTCCACCTTGAGTCACAGTAGGTCAAAAAACTTTTGACTTTCATATTTATTAGTGATAGATATAACCTGGGGAATTCTGGTAGATTTAAAAGACATCAAGTAGCAAATACAAAATATGCCTGATTCTGTTAGGATCCCTTTTTTCCAATTTGGAAATCAAATGACAATCACCAACCAAAGGGTTATCTCTCAGTTTATGGTGATCATAAAAGAAAACACATTAGATTGAAGCATATAATTTTTTTTTTTCTGCTTGAAAGGTATTTGAAAGGGATGATCCTTTTTTTCAATTATGAACTATGTAAGATGTAATCAACAGGATTACATCATAGAATACCTGAGGAGTCTGAAATACATGCAGAAAATGTACAACAGTTGGGTATAAAGTTTCTGTTGTGCCTAGGAACAAACATGATTTGATTTGCTGCTTGAGCAAGGCTCAGAGAGAGTGTGTAGCAGCAGCAAAACAGCATCTAAAACATTAAAAGCAAGTCTATTCAGTTGAAAGGATTATAAAGGCAAGAATTGCCAGGTCACTTTCTTCAAGACAGTGAGCCTCAATATAAGCTTATTTTAGCCTACATGTAGGAGAGCGTAGAACATTTTTAGAATGAAGTACAGTAAAGAATGTATGTGTAATAAATATAGAAAAACTTGATGTTCAGTTTAGGTAATTGAAGAGACTAGTTTCTGTCTTTTAGTATGAGTTGAAGTTGAAACCTGAGACTCAAAATAAGTTTATTTGGTGCCCTAAGTGAAATGGCCCATAGAATACTCACGTATGACATGATTTTCACTTAAATGGTGAAGGAAATTCATCCCTAAGTTAGAGTTCAGATTTTACCAGTGTATCTCTTTTATTTTCAGTAAAAATCAGTGTCTGCTATTTTTTTCAGTATCACAGAAGCACCACTTCATTTCTACCTCAGGTTGGAATGATCCTATTCAGACTGACTAGGAAAAAATGGAACTGTTTCCATGAGTTTTAATAGGTAACTGCAAAAATATCTGAAAATATGTTCATGATTTTGCTTCTTGTTTCCAGTGCATAAGAAAAGATATTTAGGAAGAAGAAAACAAATGAAGTGGTTTTACACTGAATTTCATTTTGTGAATCCATGCTGAAATATCTGTGCTATTAACCAGACTAAAAATCTGTATTATTTCATAATAGCTCTTCTGTTAACACTCAGCTGTTAACACTCATGTTAACACATGCTTGCTTCTGCAGCATGATGTCAATTTGATATTTTATTGTAAAACTGAATGAAAAAATTTGTCAATGAAAAAAAGGCATAAAGCTTTTTATATCTGAAACTTTTCAAAACATTACTTGAATTTGTGGCCTTTTTTCTGACATGTTGGAGGCCAATACTACTGAGTAAATATTTTCAGAGTTTAGTCTTTGCTCTTTAGAAATCTTGCATAAGAGTTTTAGAACTTGGAGCTAAATGTGAACTTACTGGAAATTCTCTTTGGAAAGTTGATGACATTTATGCTAAAAAGTTGAAACTTTGCATGACATTCAAAAGGTGTTTCAACAAAGCAGTAAAATTTCAGTAATAAAGAGAAGGATGAAATATATGCTCCCTTTAATAACACAGATTAAATCTACACAAATCTGCATGAATCTAAACTAGATATTGTTGGAGGACTTAGCAGTTATTCATCCTATTTTTTAACATGTAAACATTACGACTAGTACTCTAAGCAACAGAATATTTCTCACTGATTAAGACTTCATATATTTGGAGGTAATATATTTTTTAAAAAAAATTGACATTAGTTTTGTGTAGATAATGGAATATGTATTTGAAATGCAAACAGATTTACTCTGAAGATCTTCATCATTTGCAGTATGAAAATAGTGAGTAGAGAGGGCTGTGTATTTGAAGAGTGTAATTGCAGACAGAGCAGCCTGCATGGCCCTCATTGGTATTCCTGTCTACAATTACATCTTTGATGCATCCTGTGTATATTGTGTATATGCAGGCTGACTTATGTTGGCTGCCCATTCCTCCCTGAGTGTCTTCAAGGCATCTTTAATCTTTGACCTCAGAGACAGACACTTGGTCAAGACAGGATCTTGGCTAAATTTTTATTTTATGAAACAGAGTAAAATACGTCAGCCTGCAGCACAGGCCAGTATCTCCTTGGGGCTAGGAGAAACAGGGTTTCCCCGGGGATCTCAGGTGGGGTTCTGGCAGCCAGGACTCATCCCACCACACCAGCCAGCTCCAGGGCAGCTGTGGGGGCAGTTGGGGGCATCTCCAGCCTTGGGCATCAGGCATCTCCCTGGGGCCAAGGACAGACTGAGGCCAGGCATTATCTGGTAGATAATACACTATCATATCATCACAGATATCTAACAAATATCTTTAGACAAGAAAAAAGCAGAGCCAAGAGGTGACAGTCCATCTTGAGTGCTTTTTTTCAGAGTGGTATAGACAGAGCCACTGTGCTCACTGGTGCTGCTAAAATCTGGCTGTGCCCTCAATGGCATTAGTCATTCAATAGCTTTCTGTCAAACTAAATTGGTTTAAGGGAAGGGAATGATTATGTGGGCAAAGAGAAGAGGGAAAAATCAGAATATTTTAAAGTGGCACATAAGAGAATTGGGGGAAAAAAATCCTTCCAAAACTGCTGAAGTGAAACTTATAGGTTAAAACTAAAATGTCTCATGGTGGTGTCTGTTCTCCTAAAGAGTGCATTCCCCATGGCTGTCATGTCAATGGTGCATAGGAAACTGCCAGAGGTTTTCCAGCTTCACATTTGTAACCTGGATGAAATTCTCAGAGGGATAGCCCGGAACTTTTACAAATTTGAATTATATAAAATCAAAATGCTAGTGGCATGTTTCATGGATCCTGGTCAGAATCATCTTAGAAGAAACATAAATGGACATCATCAAAACTCTGGACTGACAGTAGCTTCCATGGAATTAAAGTAGTTTGTAAATTGATGATTAAATGCAATGAGCAGCAGCATGCTCAAGCACATGAAATATTCTTTTCCATAAGATTTTTTATTCTCTTTGAGAACTGCATTATCAGTGTTGGCCAACACTAATTTCACTTGAAAAAAGATTATTAATTTTTTAATACAAAATTGTGAGCATTTTCCATTAGTGTTTTAATGACAACTGACACAAATCACACAGTTTAGGGATACTCAGGAAGAGGCCTTGGGTTTATTTCTGTCCTCTGAAAGAAAAGAAACTAAAACCATAAGAGTGATTGGGTCTCTAGGTTAATCTAGGTTAATCTCACAGATTAATTTATGGTGGGTAAGTTTAGACTGTATTTCACAGATTTGGAATAACTAAAAAACAATTAATATTAGAGGACAGCTACTTCTTTCCCTCAAAGAATAAGTGAAGCATATTTACCAAAGTCAACAGCTGAATTCATCATACATAACTGAGTTTATAGCCAAAGGCAAAACTTACACCAATAAAGCTGCCTGGCAGAAATTAAACTGCCTATTATCCTCACAACATATTAATAATCTTTACTCATATTACTATTCTTAGCCTGTTTTCTATGACCAAGAACTTTTAGCTTTGCTTTATGGTTGTTTTTTTGTCTAAGCTTTAATTATCACTCTATTCTGAAAAAAAATTATATTAAAAATAAAAAACATACCATGAAATACTTGTACATAGAACTTTCAGATTTTCTTTCCATATAATTTGTGGACTTATCTCTGTTGCTTAATTCTTGTGGTTTTTTTTCCCCAGAACCCTTCTCACAAACTGAAATCTTGAAATCTGAAATTTCCTTTCAGATCTGTCTGTACAGTACTTTCCAGATTTACTATCAAAGTATACCAAAAGTCTCACCCTTTCCTATTCCAAAAGAGTGAAGGAATTGTTTAATCCTGTGATAGAGCTTGAATTATAGTTCCTTTCTTGCCATCTTTGATCCTTTTTTTTTTTGCTGTTGGGTTTTATTCTGTTTTGTATAATTATGTATCACTGTTAAACTTACCATGAAATTAAATGCAAATGTGTTGTCCAAATATATTCATAAACAGTTTCCTGATTGTGAAACACTTTTTTCAAATAAGATATCACAAAGGACTTTAACCTTCCAAAACATTTATATTTAATGACATAAATGAAAGAGGATGACATTAAAACTTCAAAGCAGCAAAGATGATACATTTCCAATCATGCTGTCACAATGATCTACAAACAGCATACTAGTACCCAAAGAACTGCTTTTTCATTTACTGAAGTTCAAGGATGGCCTCATCTCAAATAATATCTAATTCTACTGGTACTTCAAATCCACTAAAGGTCATTAAAGTGCCATGACAAATATATGTGGTACTTTGGCAGATTTGTCTCTTAACAAAAGAGAGTTAAGATTGTTGTTTACTCTTTGACTCAGTGTGCTGATCAAAATTTATAAGACTAGGATGGTAATATTATTAATCATCTGATATGATTGTATCTGCATCAAAAAGACTGTGTATGCAATAGACTGTTAAATGTAATTCAGTTGTTTCAGGTTAAGTCTAAGTAAAAACTGTCCTTTGTCTTGTCGCTAGTTGATACTCTGGGTTCTTTGAAACTACTTCTCCTAATTTCAGGGAAATTTTTAATCGGCTTCATCTCACACTGGTATCTCAAGGTATTTTGTCTTCGTGCCACATGTTAAGGTGGCATGAGATCACCATGGGATTAGCCTACGTAGAGAAACAGATACTTTCAGGTATCAGTTCAAATTCCCTTGATAGTGGCGTAGAATAATTGGATTGATTTCCACACGTGCTTTCATCTGCCCATTGCCAGTTAAGAAGCCAAAAGTATATAATTTGAAAGCAGATGTCCAGTTTGAAATTAGATGAGATGAAAACCCCTTTTAAAAACAGAAAAAACCCATGAGACCATTACTAAACAATGCAGTGATTCTTATATATCTTTTTAAGAAGGAGTGAATTCCATGTAAACTCTTCAATAACCTTCATTTCCATTTTTAACCTGCCTTCTGTTGGGCTGAACTTCAACCTGTCTATTTCTTGTCCATAAATTGATCTCTGTACAGCACTTTGTTACCTCTGTGGTCCTCAGATGCCATAAATGACAAAATAATCACTCTGAATCTTGTATTACTATTGAATTTTGTATTTTATCTTGTATTATTTGTATTGAGCTTGAACACAGTGGGGGTTGATAGTATAAATTGGTGAGAATATCCACAGGACTGGGCACAAGATCTTACTTAACACTGAAGACAATTTCGTATAAAATGACACCTATTTTTCACCTAATGGCTTTATTATTCTGTGATGTTCCTGAAAAATCTATAAAACACATACATAAAATGTGACAGGCTGAAATAGCACACTTTTCTGAAACACAGAAATTCCATATTAGGCTGTATGAGCAAAGTGTATCTTGTAGGTAATCCTTCTGCATTATTCAGCACTGCATTAACTTGTGTTTAGTTTTGGCTTTCAGTGTCAGTAAAGGTTGAGATTAATAGAATAGACTCCAGAAGAAAGATCAGAGGTATGGAGAACATGAGCAATGAGGAAGATCAAAATCTTTCCATTTTTATTTTCAGTTTAAAGAGAATTCAGAGGGGAGGATGTCCTGTAAAATGGGGCGGGCAGGGGAGAGGTAAGAGTCCTCAAATACACATTAGAAGTGTTTTAAAGAACATTCTCAGACCCTTCTGTTCTTGACAGTTTGGACAACAAGAAACTGACTTAAACTGATATAGGGAAGAATAATTCATATAGAGAAAAACAATTACTGTAAGACTCGTGGTAAGTCACCTTAGGGCATTATGGGAACCTCAGAAAATAAGCATCTTAAAGAAAAGTCTAATCAGATGTCTGTTAATAATAAAATACATTAAGCATATGATACCTAGGCCTAAAGGTAATATGCTACAGGTCTTTACTCATCATATGATTCTGTGATTCTATGTAATTTGAGTATTATAACTTTATATGGGCAAGTTATATTTAAATATGTAACATAACTACTATACATATTATAATTCCTTTCCAGGTTTTGCAGGTCAAATAAAATTATGTCTAGTAAAGAACCTACAGTGAACTTTGCTCTGATAAAAGACTTCCATCATTATGGACTGAGTTTGGTCAATTTAATAAGTATAAAACAGAGAACACAAAGGTGCAAAGAAATCATATGGATTTGCTCAGAATAAGGTTCTACTTAGTGTAAGAATAGTAGAACTAGGCTCACTGAGAGTTTTTCCACTATGTTACCAGCTTTAGAAAGCTTTAGTTTACAGCAAAAGGAACTATTCACAGGAATTCCATTTCAAGTTTGGTCTTATGTGATTGCAAATATTTTTATGAGTGGTTACACAATTTTGAGGAAGAGTCAGCAGAACAAATATCTGCTTTGAAAGGAACTTTGTTCTGAAGCTGTTTGGAAAAAAATAATAAAGATATCTAAGAATTAAGAATCATTAATCATTAGAAAATTGGCCCTTTTCTATTTAATTTCGTATGCAGAAGCAATGTATGTCCCTTGACAAAGCCCTAAGGAAATCATTAATGAACATATAAATGCGTGAAGGTCAATGAGAGGGTATATTCTTCTCAGAGAAATGTAAATAATGTGGTATGTCCAAGGGATAACAGTGGTCAGCTGGCTGTCAAATTGTTTCTGATTAACAAATCTGATTAAACAGTTGTCTTTTCCTATAGCACTATTTAGAGCGTAGTCTAGTTATATGTGATCTCTTCACTCAGTATTATTTTGCAACAATATTTCTTCAATTTTTTCTTCTGTAAATTTCAACAAGCACATACATGGTTCTATCTAATCTGACCAGCACTTGACTACATTTCATGGTGCTAACCTTTTCACGAATGGTAACTATTGTTCTGCAAAGAATCCAAAGCAAATTATATGTAACACTGTTTTTATAATAGCCATGGACACAAAAATCTTTACAGTACAGAACCTGAAACAGCAGCATTTGAGTAAACATCAAAACTGTATAAAGATAAGAGTTGATCAGAATTATTTTTGTCACAGGAAGAAAATGTTCAGTGCATTTCAACGCCCTGCCCTACTGAATGGGTCATCCATCAGATTCTGTTTGTGCATACACTATAAAATCAGTCTCCGACTTGTTAACTGAATAGCTCTCAGGAAGTTTACAATGTAAAGAATGAAACAGAATTATAAATAGAGACAGTCAGGTAATTACCTGGGAAGTTCAGGCATACACAAAGAGCAAAGTGAGTAGCTTTTGTTGATGGAAGTTCTTCACTCATGACAGCAGCCACACACACTGCACCCAGCGTGAAATCTGTTCTCAGACATGGACCGATAGGAATGCCTACAGTTAAGTGTAAAACGAAGGCAAGGACATTTCTAACAAGGGCTATGTTAGCTTTGAATAATTTGCAGCTTAGGAATGTCCTCTTCCAGAAGTGGTTTGTCAGTATTTAATAAACAATGGTAGATTTCTATTCCATTAATTTTTCCAATCTCCCTATGAAATGTGTAAGCTCTTAGCAATCACAGCACCCAAAGACAATGATTTCCACAGTTCAGGTGTGTATTATATTAGAAACTACCAATATATTCAATGCCACCCAAAACTTCCTAAATACTGACCCTTCTTGTGATTTAGTGGATGTTTGGAAAACTCAGTCTTATTGTAGTTTGGCTGTTACCCAAAACATTTTCTACCATAAATCTTAAAACTAGAATTATTTCAATGGAATTATAGGCTACGCTGTGAAATTATGAAAGCTTATGAGAACAGTTTAGAATGCAAAACAGGATAATGTTTCAAATTAAATAGCTGTCACAAGGAAAACAGTCCATTTAAACCATGTGTATTTTCACTTGAATCTTGATGGTGGACCCTTGTATAGGCTTTATTGTTCCATGTGGGCATTTATAGAAGCAAGCCGTTTTACAGCCATGTGGAATTTAATATATCAATGGTTTTATTCTTGGTCTGCACTAATTACAGTTATGTTGTAAAAAGAAGCCTCCTCCACTTGTGGCTTATCTGAAATGAAACAGCACCGACATCTTTTTGTGCACATAACGTATCAAATATAATGAGTAACTGATCTTCTCGGTCTCCAGAATACCTTAATTTGACACTTCTAAAATCTTACATAAAAGTGATTTTGGAAACCTTTGAGGTCAGCTAGCACAGACCTCTACAGAATAATCAGGATTTCCCATTTTAATCCTGTCTCTGATATTTCCTCACACACAGCTCTTAAAAAATATCTTTGATGCAAGTGAATTTCATTTATTAACTGCTTCCTTGGCTTGCTCAGACTATTGACTGGAGGGCCTTGTCTTAATTTTTTATTCAAGTCACTTCTTAGATCCCCAAAGATATTAGTGGTGCAAGATGAAGCATTAAAAGCCTTACTCTTTAAAGATATTTCCCAAAATATTACCTAAATATTCCTGTGCAGTGTGCAGTGTCTTCAGTTTCTAGATTTTTTTCTGATTTTTTTTCTGCTCAATTTATATTTCTCAGAGTTAATAATCTATGTTGACAGTATAAGAGACACTACAGTAAATAAAGTTATAAAAATCCCTGTAACTCTTACTCTTTATCTCTGAGGTATTTGTAAGCAGTCATATCACTCTTTATAGTCTTTCCATCAAGCAGTAACATGGTATATTAAATTGTCTTAATCTCTTCTTATATGTCACAGCCTTCTTTCCAGATTTTTTTCTAATTTTATAAAATGTTGTTTCCATATTGTGCCTATTCACAGAAGATTCAAAGTGCAGCAGCAGCAACAGGCTACAGCTTACTGGGACCTATAAAGGTTCATATGTTCAGTCTTGTTTAAATTCACTGAAGAATGACAGCTACATTTTGTTGAAGCAACACACTGGAAAATCAAGCCTTATCTGCCAGCCACACTGTCCATGATTCTTTCTGCTCTTCCTGTGCAGAGAGTTCTCTGATAGGGCAGAGCTACAAAATCAGGTAATCATTCTCCCTGGCACCCGCCCATTGCACTCTTACATAAAATCCACCTAAATCCATTCTTTTGCACAGATATTTTTGTTTCTCCTGGAAACAGTTATTCTTGCCCCTAAAAAGCATAAAAAACACTTGCAAATGTGATCTATATATCTCCAAACTTTTTTTCCCTTTTTCCAGTTTGTTGAATACTCTTGAGAATCCAAAGCTTGATTTTCTGGCACCATTACATACCTGTCCAAAAATAACTCCAGTAACAAAAAAAGGCATAATTATCCCTACAAATTCTGTCCCTTGGCTCACAGTGTTATTCTGAGACCGGATGGGATGGTTTAGAACTTGCCAGATATCAAAAGCAGGATTGCACATGGAAAGAAGTGAGGTAAATAATCCCTAGAAATCCTGAGAAAATAGTCTGAAAATATTTTAGTGAAAAAAGAAATCACAAGCAGCTGTCCTCAGTGAGGCAACTCCCAGCCAATTGTAAGGTAGTTTAACCTGTGTGATCTGCTGACATCACTCCTCAAAATACTACACCTATAGGTTAAGGGCTAAACTACAGAGTGCTCTGTTGCCCTACCAGATATGAAATTTGCCATCACTTGCTTTCATCAGTGCTCCGTAATTTCTGATGCATCCATCAGTAGGGCAGTACTGAGTCCTAACACTTTCTCTGTAATTGTGATCTTCTCTATAAGCAAACTTCAGATGCCCAGACAATATAATTTCAACCTGTCTATTGATTTTTCAGCACAAGAAATAGAAAGGCTTACAGGCCTGTGTTGATGGTACTTACTAAAAGTCATGTATCAACTAAGAAACTGACTCTAGCAGTACAGCTAGAAATTTGAGTATTTTAATAGAAAATTTGAATGCAGTCAATACCAGAATTGGACCGCGACCCTGTAAAGCATCTGTTTAGACAAATTGAGTTTATTAATGATAGTTTCTTATTGTACCCATATTATAGTCCTTTTCTTGAATAATTCCTGGGTTTAGTCACCTGAGTTTCCTGAGTAGCAGGATGATATGATTACTTTATAATAGGAATAAGGAATGCAACTTATCTCCCTTAAAAATTAACTTGAAAGTTAATTAATGCCATTATTTATGATAATGTCTCTGTTTGATTGTTTGTGTGGAACTTGAAAACAAAGCTTTACAGATGTAAAAAGGCAGAAAGCAACAAGTGAAATGAAAGCTTTATGCTGAGCAAACTAGTTTCCATTTTTCATGGCTAGTTTATTAACAGAAAATACTATATATAATTTTTCTCCTAAAAGTCACTGGAAAGCGCTTCTACTTTTATTGCACTATTCTGTTTATCATCTTACCTCTCACTTCAAAGTTTAATGTCAGTGGTTCAGAACTGGTGTCCCCCTTGCATAACTTGTTTTTACCGCACTCATTTAACCACGTCTATGGTTATTTCCATCAGTCCTGATTTAAATATATTTTCAACTCTACTACTCACAGGTTTGAGCAGCTTAATGTCAACAATGCATTAAGTCAGTGTGCAACTCTGTGGTTTTCCTAATGCTCTTGTTTGCTTCCTGTGTTATACGCTTTGACTGATGTCTTCATGGTCTATTAGGATCTCCTTTCCTTTTCCCATTCTTTTCTGTACACATTGTATATGCTTCACTGTCATGTCTAAATTCTTTGATTAACTCTCTAATTCTCACACATTCATCCTCTCTTGCTTACTCTTAGTGGATTGCTTTACTTTTCTGGTTTTGCTGTGAGTTTGTTCACTCTGAATTTATCTATTCCTTAATATCTCTGCTAATGGAATTTAGGCCATTTGTAATATCTAACATAATGGGAGTGTATACACAATTAAGTGAAAGTATTGTAAATACCACATCAACTACAGTGAAAGCCTAATATTTACCTCATCATGCTTTATGGATTTGGGCTCAACGGCTCCCATCCTACACATTCCCTGAGCAACGAGAAAAGTTGTTGCATTTCTAATTATTTATCTTCTTAAAGGCTTTGAAGAGAGAGGAATAACCAGATTAATCCTACCCTGCTCCTATCCTCCCTTCTATAGTGGAGGAGGAGAAATCATCTTCAAAAGGGAACTGATTGCTGCCCAAAACTTTTTCTTCCAACTGTATAACAAAGTTTTGCTAGCTTTATTCATTAATATAATAATTTTGCAGAAGCAAAAATTAACAAATGTATAAGGGTTAAAATTTTGGCCTTCTTTTTGTACTGCTTCTGTTGCCTAGCTTATAACTCAGTACACTTAGTTCTAATCATTCAGTATAATTACAAAATTCCCAAGTCCATAGCTCTTTCTATTGCTCACAAATTAATCCAAACATATGTCAACTCATCTATTTTCTCTCCTTAAAGCAGAAGATTAGAACTACTAACCCTTCCCCCCACAGATAGTTTCCTTTTTTGTTAATGCTTCACCAGCATAAAACTGAATAATTAAACTCTGCCAGGAATGGTATCTGATCCTGTGACTTTTAAACTTTTCAAGCATTTTGCATATTACCAGTGGTTTGTGGTAAGGGGTTTGGGGTTTTTTATATAATTTTTGTTTGGGTGTTTTTTTGTTTGTTTGCTTGGTTGGTTGTCTTTTTGGTGGGTTTGGATTCTTTTTTTCCCACTTCTTTCTATAACTTGATAGTTCACCTTATTAAAACAGCTTCAGTATTCAGAGTTGCATTTCTTATACAGCTGTATGTGATTATATATGTACTATACTTTTGGTATAGACTACAAATTAGTTCTTTTCAAATTTCCCTCTTATATCCATACAAAATATATAATACTAATGTTCTTGTCAGAAAATATATTGGTTTTGTAATACCAATCATGTTGGGGGTTTTTTGTCATAGAAACAATTGTTATGTTCTTTGTAGCTGTGCTCCTAGCAACAACTAAATATATTTGCTATCAGCTTTGTTAAGAAACCAAGAATTTGAATATTTCCTCATAATTTAAAATTTACACCAAAATGTAAAATTGTTCATTAGTCAAAGCTAATTTCTAGGATGACCCTAGATCACACAAAATGTTTTAGGTTTTTTTTTATATGCCAAGAGTTACAAATTACATAAACTGGAACCATAGATTCCACTTTTTCTGTGGACATCAATAATTTTTAGTGACTTGTAGTTAAAAAGCAACCTTTCATGCAAGTTCCTAAAATCCTGGGTTTGATCTATAGGAAAATTGCATAAGGGGGATGTTCACCTCATACTTTGCTCCAATTATGGAAACAACTGCAGCTCACTTCTATTTAATGGATTTAGTTTCAGCATGCTTACATCTCAGAAACGCTACTCTATTCTACAGGATAACCTACTTTGACTCCAGCATCTAAGGCTGTTTGTAAAGAGATAAAAATGGATCAACTAGACAAGTTAATTTGCTGCGCTAATAAAGCTGAGAACCCGCTACAACACAAGCAGAACTAAACATTCCTGTCCTCTGGCACCTATTCGAAATAACCAAATCAAGGAAAACTTCTTCACGCTTCAAAACTCCTGTCGTCCTGTTTATACATGGCTACCATTACAGGATTCTTCTCTTTCATGACTTGAACCTCATGTTTTCATTTCATTTTTCTTTAAAAAAAATAAAATCATCTCACTTCTATTTATGAATAGAATAAACATCTACATTATTTTATTTAAGGAATGGGATGGAAAAGGAAGTGACAGTGAAAATCTGAATTGGAATATTTTTTCTAACCTTCATCCATTTTTTATTTATTTTTAAATGCAAAAAGTATTGAAGACTATGTTTTATGACATACTGTCCAATTAGATCTAGTTTCAGTTCTCTACTGCTTCTGCTTAAGGCTAACTAACCTTCATTCTGGAAGAAATCTGATTAATCCAGTTGTTATATTTCTCAAATATTTATTCCAAACGATGGAGTACTTACTAGGGAAAATATGTCTTTAAGATTAACAGTGTTACAAATTTAGCTTATGACTAAATCCTTTAATAACAGAAGAAACAGTCATAGTCAGCTGTGACACTGAAACCTTTGTGGATTTATATTTTTCATGTGGTCAGAGGTTGCTTTGCATATGGAAGCAGGTACACATACAGTTTTTCTAGATATAAAGTCTATTCATGTGTGAGTTAAAAATAGATAATACAAAAATAGATGTGGAAATATAAGACAAAATAAATTAATACATATTTCTTGCAAATGATTGAAAACAATTATTTAATTGTTTAATTATTTAAAAACCTTTTTTTCTCTCCAGTACTCTTTGCTCCTGTTCTACAGAATTGGTTAATCAAGGTCATTGCAAAGAATGATCTGTATATAAACATGAATGTTTATGGTTAAGGCAAAATTTTAATTCAACTTAGTAAGAAGCCTGAGCAATATCCCTTGGTTTGTCTGGCCAAAAAAACAATTCCTCTCCCAAGATTGGAAGGTAAAAAACTATGTGTGTTCCATATTATTCACTTCAGACACATGCACAGCCAAAGTTGAACATCTTTGGTCATTGCCAGTAAGGGAGGAATTGCAAAATGATGTTCTTCAGACCTTTTCCTGGGTCTTGGATAAAGTCTTGGATAAAGTCCAGATGCGCAATGCAATTGAAGTCCTTCAAAGAAAACCTCTGAGATAATTTCCTTCTAACACTTCTATTTAGATTAAAGAATGGAGACAAAAGAAACATGTCTTACTGCAGAAGGATTTTTTTCCAAGAGATGAACTAAGAAAATGAAGCTAGTCAACATGGAGGAGGGGGTGGGAGGGAGAAGGTTACTTTTAAATATCATTTTAAGAATTGTGATTGAGGAGGATCTACTTTAAGGGACTATTGATCTTTACAGGCTTGTGTTTATGTGGCAATTCTTGTCTCTTCCAGGCTGTGCAAGTAATTTCAGTTAATCCTAATTATCAAGTAAGCTTAGAACTCTAAAGGTTTGTATATTTGGTTTTGTTCTCAATAAACTCAAAGTCAACACCATTTCTATGATGAGCTAAAACAGATAAGTAGGCACCTACTGAGATATTGAAAGTATTTCTGTTCTGATAATATCCAGGTAGTTAATCCAGAATTCTAAATAAGCTTTGAAAATTGATTGAGGTAAATAAGAGCCCTGAAAGATCATGTTCTGATATGGTATATGATCCAAAATTCATCCAGATTGCAGACCATCAGTACTTGCAAAAAGACATGGCTCTGGGAGGTTGTCAGAAAGATATGTAAACAAAAATGAAAACTCTGTAAAAATATCCAAATAAAAAAAATTAATTTCTCAAGCATCAGAAAAAAAAATAAGCTACAACTTTCTGTGGCTTTCATAACCTTATAGTGTGGCATAAAAACTATTTTTAAGCCACTTGAATTAAGAATTCTAGATTAATGGAATGTACTTCTTATTTTTCAGCAAGGACTACAAACAGCTGTAGAATCTACATATGTGTACTCTCCTGTCACTTTTATAAATTGCTTTTGAAATAATTTACGGCTGGTACATATTGCTACAGAAGCTCTCATTAAATTGCCTTTGGGTCAAACTGTTACATTAATTTTATCTTGTTTTTTAGTGAGAATATCCATACTTTTAAAGCTGAAATTTCATGAGCAGAAACATTCATCTGAGATTTAGTGTGATACAGACTTTTCCTTAGGATCCAGGAAAAGCCTGGAAGATCTACCCAGGTATATATTTATTCATAACCTTTGTAAGTTCACATATGTACAAATGGCATATGGAATACATAGAAGAATATAAACAAAAATTCTTAAGAAGAATTTTGTCTTTTTTTTTTTGTCTGATATCTAAAATACAGGCTGAATTACATTGCTATTTGATCCAAAGCTATTCACTCTAGAAAATCAAAACAGAATCATTGAATATGGTGTCAATAAACAATTTAGGATGGAGAACATTATTTATTTTTATGACTCAGTGAGAATGATTTATAACTACTATAACTCAATTGATTACAAAAATTGGAAAGAGTGTTTTATATATCTATCAACATTAATATCAATATATATTCTTCACATATATATGTATGTGTATGTATATATAATTTCCATTTATATAAAGTACTCAAACTCTTGAAAGGTGCAAGTATTTCATTAGTTCAGTTATATTTAGAACAAAAATTTTGGGCCTTAGAAAGAAATGTCATGAAGCATAGTGTAGAAAGCATATTTAAAGGTATTACTTTTACAGGTATGAATGTGCATAAGGAGATATGAATACAAATCCTGGATCAGACAAATTTATAGAGTCTGGACTATGTTTTTGACAGTGGCCAGTGGCAGAAGAGTAGCACGAGTGTGGGGTAATACACCCAAAATACCCAATTTCTGTTTAAAACCAGTTTAGCTACAGAATAACATTTTTCTTCAGCAACATTTAATAACCCTTGAGAACTTTGGCACCACAAATTGGCTTAATCACTTTTTAAAATTCAATTAAACTTTTGGCATTTATAGCATTCCAACAACGAGTTTAACTACAGAAAGATTTATCAGGTAAAAAAATATTTCATTTTGTCTTTACTTGTTGTTATTCTTACCTAACAGCTAATCTTTATGTGGGTTACTAACTGTGAACACAGTAAAGGAACTGGAGACTGATGCAGGCACTTCAGCATATTTTATTTGATAGCTAAGTGCAGGTACATTGTCATGGAATTAAAGTCACCTGGAGCTGTATGTGTCAGTATCTTCATAAATGCTAGTATTAAACTCATCCTGCCTCTTCCTTGCATTCATAAAATGAGATAATAATGATTGTTTTCTACACCCCTTGGAAGTAAGGTATGAAATAGTCATTAACTTTATAGCAAGAAAATAATGAACAGCTCAGTAATAAGGAAAACCAAAAACCATATAAAGAGCTGCAGGAACTAGAAAAGAAAGAAGATGTGGAATCTTTTCACTGAGATTCACAGGAAAATGGTAGAGAAAGAATTAAAAGGCATTTTTTTAGCACAGCTATCTCAGAGCACAGAGCTTGCCTCAGTCACCCCATACGGTCCCTTTCAACTCCATAGACTTGTTTCTTAATGTTTCTTACTAAGCTCAAGTTGTTCTTTTTCATGCTCTTAAAAATCAGCAGTAAAGGAGTTTTGATAGTATACTTTGATATTCCAGAAACCCAGTAAGGTGCCTACTAGTTTTGTATTAAGTTAATAGGGATTATCTATAACATTTTTCACAACTGCATAATTAAAACCTGATGTGTGCTCACTCAGCATGGAATAAAAAAAACTGATCCCAAATACCTCAGCACAAGATTAGAGTTAGTATTTAGTATGAAATTAAATGGGGGCAAATATAAATTGTTGCTGCTACTTCACTACTATAAAATTGGAGTGTCCTTGATTGTTCCCACTGAGTCATGTCTTTGAAGGTGAAGATTAATCAGAAAGTGTTGCTCAGTCAGACTGTAAGAGGTAAACATGACATATGGGTATATCAGGGAGATGCATAAACGAAAATTATTAGATTGCATGAAGGTAAAGACTAGTAAAACTTCATAAGTGCTTACCTTGTGCTGTTGTAATCAATGTTCCACCTATTTAAATGGAATAAAGGGTGACATTCCCTGGTTTAATAAAGCAGCTCTACACATGCTTTCCCTAAAGTCACACCCAGACTCTTCGTTGTTTTACATGCATTTTTTCGGCAGTGTAACTACACAGTCCATAGGTATCCACATGCTTTGGGACTTCTAGGTATTTCTGCTTAAAAAAAATATGAATTGGTCCTTGACAGTTTCTATACCAGGAAAATGAAAGCTTTATTCAAGATATTTCACTATTATATATCCACAAGTATCAATATGTTAAAAAGCAGCAGTCTGCAATAACGCAGTTCTCTTCATTGATGTTTCACAGTTCTGCATCTTCAAAAATAAATTTTAAACTTAATTAGTATCTAATGCTCAGGTTTTTTATAATAGGTTGGTAGCTTTTTTTAAAGAAGCCTAAGTGATAAAAGCAATCAGTTAATATTAGAAGAGAAATTGTCCAACTCCTACCTTCATCCAGCTCAGGTAAAAGTGAGCAAGAGCCCTCTGGGCAATTTAAATCTGCAGGCATACAAAGAAGAGAAGGTAATAAAGACTATCAATCAGGTGTACTTTATACAGACTATATTTTGAGTAATTCAGATACTTTTAAACATTAAGGCCAGCCAACCCATTACTATGGACCCTGAGATTGACAGTTTTATGTAATCACCTAAAAATATTTCAGAGATGCAGCCCTCAGGTCTGTGATCAGAAACTTACATTGCTATTGGAAGAGCAAAATTTTTAACTGCTGTTAATTGGGCTAAAATTATATGAAACTTGTAAGCAAAATGTATGGCTTAGTTACAAGCGAAAATGCTTACTTGCCTCCAAGCTACAGTCATACATGTCAAAAAATAAGTATTTTGAAAGTTGAATGGCAATTCCTTAAATCAGCATAAAGCAACAGAGCAAAAAATATTTTTTTCATATCAAAGTAGAAGATAAGTATTGTAAAATCACATTAACCTTTAAACAACTTATTAAAAGCACACATTTTAATATCTTAATTTGCAGGGTGGATAACCAGCTGTTTAAGGAGTAGATATATGTTGTGGCAGACAAATAAACGTAACAATACAAGTAAACTGGGGGGATAGTGAAACCCATTTTTCTGTACGATAAGTTCAAAGTAAGCTTATTTACCTATTTCTTTTATTATAGATGCTTAGAATTATAGACGCTAAGATGAGTTCACTGATGAGGCCTAAGCACTGCTGGTAGAAAGCCCACACAGCTTCTATCTGATATTAAACTGTTATTGGCATCCCAAATGGCACACAAAACAGGATGAAAACTGGAACTTTTTTCTCCTGCCTCCACACTTGTTTAATCTTAAAATGGATTTCAGGCACAGAGTGGTTTAAAAATCCCTGGAGTCAGAAAGTTCAGAAAAGAAAGAAATTGAATTTTATTTTAAGCCACAAGGAAAAGATTTTTTAAGAAGTAATAAAGAAAAGAAAATTCAGTGTGAATTTTCAACCTGTCTGAAGATTTAAGCACATGCACTCAATGTTCAGCCTTGCGAACTACAGCTGCACTCACAAATCCCCAATCAATACCACCTCATATGTCTAATAGAATAATAGAATGGCTGAAAACAGTGAAAGTGAGAATTTTTTTTTTTCCTTTTTTTTTCCTTTTTTTTTTTTCTTTTTTTTTTTCTTAATGTACTGGAAAAGATTTTACTTCCTATCGTGAAGGACAGGACTTAATATCTTACATAAACTGAGAATTCCTAAAAATAAATCCCCCCTCACATCAGATGTTTTTAAGCTCCTGTTGTTCTCTACAAACCATAACCACTTTTTGCCTCTGACTATTCTTGTAGGACACTGGGGATTGCTTTGGTCCCAATGGCTTAGTGTTTTACCTTGACTGGAGCTGCTTTTGGGTGAATCTCCTGCAGTGAAAATTCCTGCTAGAGTAGAACAAGCCTCTTTTCCTTTTAAAGCAGTTTTGCAAGTCAGTGCAATAGATGGGGTGATTGTGCTGTTGAAGTACCAGAAGGGCTAAAATAATTCAAAAGAGACGGACATGCTGGGGGGCTACAAGCATCCAAAATGACCTTAGGGATGGTCAGTACAGTAAAATGGGTGCAGTAAAAGTGCAAGAAATTATGACTTTGATTTCTTAGTCATTCTTAGTGCGAAAATATCCATTTTTCTCCTTTGAAACCAATCAATTTCATGGAACTGTTTTCTCTTATTTCTTCTCCTTCTCTTTTCTGCCATTATCAGCTTCATGGAAGTAATGAGTACACTGACATTGCAAATGCAAAGACCATACATGACCATACATTAAAAAAAAAAAAATCTTCTGATGTAAGTACATGGTATTCCACTTATTTCAGAAGATTAATGGGGGCATCTAACATAGAATTGGACCAATCTCTTCCTACTCTCATTGTGTAGAAAACAAAACCTCAGTGAGATCGGTGGAAAGATTCTCAGGGTCTGACTATATGTATTGAATGCATGATTTTGCTAAAGCAACTATGAAATTTCTGAGATCTACATCAGAGACAGAAGGGAAAAATTAGTTGTTGATGATCATTTTTCAGTCTTATTTAAGGCATATGCTTTTTTCTTGTATCACTTTCTCCAATCTGTCTGGTAGCCTGATTTGCCTGAGCACAAAAGAAAATACATACTTCTTCATGATAAATGAAGCTAGATTTTAGTAGCATATGAATTGAAGGAAAAAAAAGCCAGACCATTAAAAGGATGTTAAACACAGATACAGACTGATGATACAACTAAACACCAGAACTAAGAACTGAATCTAAGGACAACAAAATCAAAAATTTCTTCTGTATCCACTTTGTGCAAGCTTTGTCCTTGTCTACTGTGAAGAAAATTATCCCATGTAAATAATATCATCCAGGTATATTTGAAAGCAAAAGTTTAGGCTGAAAAGAAATTCTACTATAACATCAAAGTTACATGGTGCTACAGAAAAACTAAACATTTTAAGGCTTGATCATAAACTATTAAGACTATAGAATCTTTTTTAAACTATAAATTTTAAATTTATAAAATACTTATTTTAACCTTCATAATTTAACCACAAAACAGAGGTAAGTCTCTCAATTATTTTAACTGCATTTGTGGAGTGTAGCATATTAAGATATCAGCCATGACATTTAAACTTGTAAAAGTACTCATTTATATGTTCTGCCTACATTTCTTGGGATGCCATGAAAAGATAAACAGCTAAACCAGATGTGTTTAAAATTTGTTTCATTGGAGGGGAATATGTAACTGGGTAAATATCTTGGATTCGCCATACCATTACCTTGACAGAATATATCTGTCTCCAGCAACCTTATATTAATGTAAGCATGTAGATTTGTATACTTATTTGCCTCTTTTGTCTAGATTTAGTTTGTTAGATTTCTTGTAAGGTTAGGAAGTAAATATTTAACATTCTGCACAATATTTTTTCTCTTGCTTTCACAGAAATTCAGGAACAATTTCTTCTATGAAATGTCTTTTATATCCCATTTATCAAAATTAGTTCACTTAAGCAGCTTTCAGGAAAGATGGTGACCACCAACAGTGTGAAGAAATGGGGACTATTTAGTCCCACTAAAATTGGGAGGAGCTTATCTTTCTCCAAAATGGCCACCTAAATGGTCACTTTTGGGTTTTGTACCATAAAGGTTTGGAGAAGTGTAACACTAAAAAAAAAAATTAAATTTCGTATCATAATGTTGTTCTTTGATATTAAAAACAATGTATCTGAAGTGTCCTGGATTACACAAAATTCTGGTGTCCAATTTTTTTTCTTTTTCCCCAAATATGCCTTTTTGGGTTTTTCAGTGTTTTGCCTTCTTTAAAAGACCAGACTATTGGTGCTAATGGCTCATTTAGCTCAATCAGTGTGCTTTGCTAACAATGTGCAGAGTGGCCACCCAGGTGCTCAGGGTGTGCACACCTGCCATCTCAGGCTACAAGCTGGGTGTTGAATAAGATAAGGAGAGAGGCAAATCCCATAAGATGGGGTAGTGGTTTTTTGTCCTCACACAAATGGCTCAGCTGTGATAACTCCCCTCTGGGCAAGCCTCAGAAAAATTCACACATAGCATGAAGATATTCATCCCTGCTGATGGGCCATAATGGATCCACCTGTGCTGACTGGAAAGGGCAGCTGTAACACCTTACAAGGTGTCAAAGACTCCTGAAATGTCCCATGATCCAATATTACATCATTCCCCTGCCACAGGGGAAGTACCAGGGGTGTTCCCACCTAGCCTAAACCCAATAAAAGACCACACTTGGACTTCACTCAACACTTGGTTTTCTTCCCTCACCACAAGGGACTTTCCTTACCATCCAAGGCTTCTACCACCTCCACAGATCCAGATTGTGACCACCACTTTAACAGGACTACAGCCAGCACTTCGACCAACAAACATGGAAACTGTGACAGCCAGGTCTCCTTGCTGGATCCGGTAGGGCTGTCTTGCAGGTCCTTACAGTCTCCTGGGTGGTCCACAACCCTCTCTCACTGCCTGTACCAGCACTGCAGCCTCATTCCAGTGCCACACAACATCTGCCAGTATTGAATCCCAGCTATCTGTCATTTCATGTCAGAGCTGACTTTTCAACCATTCCTGCCAGGTTTTCCAGGTGTGTGGTAGGTGAACCACAAGGAAAGGTGGCCACTCTGTCTCTTTCCTGTGGTTACACGTGTTTGTTCTGGGGGTAGGAGGCCGGCCACACTCTCGATTTGGTCTGGTGGGTGGGGCTTGGGAAGTTTCTCCTTATCAGTTTGTTTAACTGTTGCCCAAAAAAGGCAGCTTTCAAAAAAAACTGCTTAAAGGCAGAATTTTGAGCCTATAAACAGCAGGTATTTATTGAATGATTAACGACGCTGGGGTAGCTTCCAGCTCAGGCTGGACAAAAAAGCTCCGAAGTGGTTCAGTAAAAACAAGCAATTTATACAGTTTCTAATCATGATTACAACATAATCATATGCATAATCATAGTATTGCATCATTAGATTACAATATTCATAGCAGGTGGAGTCGGGGTGGAGATTGAGGCGTGGTCTCTATTTTGAGGAATATTATGGTGGGAGTTCCTGCTTGCCTTCATCCTGGGGTCTGCATTTTACTCATCTTCCTCGGGTGACATCCGTGACCTTTTGTTCTATCCATTGTTCTCGTGTTCTAATCGTTCAAGCTTCAAGAAACCCTTGGCTATAGGCCTACATTACCTATTCAAATGTCTACCTTGGCTCCTCTGGATGAGATTTATGTGTGTTGAGTTCTTCGTCTAGTGTTTATTGTGGTTCCTTTAAGGTCTAATGCTCTTAGTACAGCACATTGCCTTCCTCCAAAAGTACAGCTTACAGTGAACGAAATACAGGGGGTAAGGGGGGCTCTTGTGGGTTTACAGTAAAAGTGTTTTCGATTAACCCTTCTTGCTTCATAACCCAGTTTTATCAGTACTGTTATCAGCATTCTTCTTGGCAAAGAGTTATTTTTTTCAAGTACATCCAGGCATATTTGGTCTCTATCTGTATTGGAGAAACCAGGGGTATTGAATCCAAGGGAGGAGACTTCTGTCTGAGGTTTTCACCCCTCCAAATTGTCTGAAACCAAGACAAACAGTAATTCCAAAATATCTTTTCCAGTGTGGCACAGAACTACTTAAGCAGTATTTAGTTCTACAACTCCAAGTAATTCTATCAATAATATAATTAAAACAGTACAGTTTTAACAATCTTCCCTTTATTTCTAAATAACACAACATAAATTAGGTATATGTGACAGTAGCACAGATACTGTGATCTCATTTTAGTGACTGCTACAGCCTGAAGTAAGGCAATCTCCTTCTCCACAGTACTTGAAGAATGCAAATTTTATGCATTGGACTTATGAGTAATCAGTATGTTCATCAGTATCAGACTGTAAAAAAGTCAGTGGAATGATACTTAAATGCCTGTAATAATAAATTTTTCAGAGAATTCCTTAGTATGCTTTTTGGCCTGGGCCAGTTGCTCCCCAAAAAAATTTTCAGGCATGGTCCAGAGGTTAGTAAAAACGTGCTGGATGCAGGCTAAGATAATTTCATAGTGTTGATGTACTCAAATTCTGCCAGCTGGACTCAGAACTGGAGAAAAAACTCTGACATTGCTCTGATTCGTACAAATATAGCTACAGATAAATATTAATAACCTCTTTTCCCGTACTTTTCAAAATTGAAAAAGAAAAGAAAATAGTTAGAGCGTCCTTTTGGTACAGTGATACCTTGATTGTAAGGACAAGTCTTGGGCAATGTCTAAAAATGCTGAGAACTGCATTGGTATGAAATGCTGGCAATCAGAAATGAACCTTCTTCACAAATATACCTGGTATGATATGAGATGATAAGAGGGAAAATTTATCTGAAGATACTTAATATTCACTTAAATATTAAGTATCACTTAATACTCACTTAAGTATTACCCCATGTCATGCTTTTGGTATATTTGTAATAGGGGCTCTTGGAACCATTATTTTGTGGTGGCACTGAAAAATTTAATGGTGTCTTTTCCAGTTTTCATAACACCTTGAGATTTCTAAAATGTTAAACCCATCCTCTTCATTCATGCTTATTTAAGCAACACATTTTTATTATAAGTAAGCAGAACTTAATATAGAACATGAGGGGAAAAGTTTGTTGTTTTGTTTTTTTTTCTAAATCCCCAGATAGTTTCTAATTAATTGTGCAGCAGCATAACAATGTAGCTTCCACTGGGAGAAAAAAACACATTTACAGTGATTGTTAGAGGGGTCTGATGTTTGGTATCTCATAGTATTTTATTTTTGTAAAGATATCATCGTCAGTGCATAGCCAAACCCGCAAATCTGGTCTGACCATTCATTGAGGTTAATCAGATGCTCTGAGATATGGAGGACTGGAAGTAACTGAAACCCTGTGATAGAACATGGTAAAGACAGAGTTGCTGTCTCTAGTTTGAGTCTGAGCCATGGAGTAATGTCTGCCAAAACAAAGAGAAATATGTAAAGTGCAATGGCCAAAATACTTGATGTGCAAATGAACATCTTGGACTATTTAAAACTGCTGTTTTGGCAGGGAGGGGAAGGAGGTGGTATTTTCAGGTGTCATACCTGTAGAGAGAAACCCTCAGAATGACTCTGTGGGACACTGCTGATCCCTTAGGCTGGTAGTAAAATGTGCACATTGGTTTCAGCCAATATGCTTTCTCAGAGGCACAACTGCCCATCACGGGAAGCAGAGAACTACTGTCTGGCTCCTGCAGACCAACATTATTTATGGGTTCCCTGGGGTACAAATAAAAATCATAGTAAAATGCTTACACAGAAATCCTTTTGCTGCATTTGATTCTTCTGTAAGGGGAAGGTTTCACAACACATTTTGAAATGAAGAAGGTTTGAGATGGGCATATAACAAAGTTCCTTTTCCTCCCCAATCTTTAATCATTACAACTGACAGATTAGTGACATTTAACCTTGAATATGTTATTTTCTGAATGCTGAGCTGGATTTTTTTTTTCTTTCTGTTACCATGTCCTACTAAACTGTTACTATATAAAACAATGATTTCAAAAGAAAATAATGATTTTGAAAGACATCATTCAAAATGGTTTCACTCCCACTGAATGCCGAAAGCATTTTCCTCCCAGAAGACCTGAACAGTGCTGTAGGCTGATGCAATTTGTTTTAAAGTTACTGAGTATCCAAAACTGTTCCTTGACAAGAAGGAAGAGATTTACTCTCCCCTCTCTCTTTGTGCTGTATGTACAATAGAGCCCTTTTCTCTTCACCTTTGATCCAACCTTTTGGGAGACTTTTTTTTCTTCTTCTTTTCTGCTATGTGATTTATCTGACGCCTCCCTCTGTGCTCTCCTCACACCACATACAAATCCAATACTGACAAGCCAGCACAGTTTAAATTATTCACGCTCCAGACTACGTGAGCTGCAGTGCAACAATCAGCGGAGCAATCATTCCATTCATTGCTCTCTTCTGAACTTATTGACAAAAAATTGCAAGAAGGGGAAAACTAGAATCTTGTGTTGCTAATGAAAGCCTGAGTCTGAGTAAAATAATTTCCATATATGCAAACAAACAAGAAAATCTTAGCAAGAATTATAATAAATGTATAAATACATAAATAAACTAAAAATTTAATATTAAAAGACTGTGTAATAAATATCTAGAGCTATTTTGCCTATTTGATACAATAGCATAGTCACACAAAAATCTTCAAAATCTCTTTTGTTTTCTAACAAGTTGGAAGAGCACCATAGCAAGATCACTTCATTGACTTCTATCTTACATGTCAGAGGTAAAAACAAGATAATAGGGACTGTAAAGAAGGTCAAGAAACACTTCTCCCTCTTCTGCTGTTTACTAGCAGAAACAGAAACTTTCTCTCTTTTTCCTCTTCCATTTCTCTACGATTTTATAACTTTTTTTTCAAGAAAGCTTTTGGCAAGAAAAATTCTATTAATGGCTTCGGGGTTACAGCAGCTAAGATATTGCAGCTAATCATGAACAGTTATATGGGTCTAATTCTCCAGTAATTTTAAAAGCTGAAGTCTAGTCCTTTTACAAGAGATGTACAGTCTTAGTAGCTTCTCTCTGTGTCTCAGGATTATAAGGAAGTGGCAGTTGCTGATTGCCCTGCCTACTTCTTCAAAGGGTAAAATGCTACACTGAGCACCTGGCAAGGTTTTTCTTCAGTCTCATCTCTTACAGACTGCTCAGCCCAGCCAGACAGCAAAGGGTATTGTACTGCTAACAGTTCATTTCTCTCCTTTGTAACTCCACATTAGATCACAGTCAGATCTCCTTGACAGCTTTTTAGAAGTAGAAGAGATCAAACTCACACAAATGTATACAAAGTATTTTAAAGTAACAAGTTATTTAAAAATTATCATGCAACATTTTCAGAAAATAGGGACTCGGTGTGAAGTTATTCTGCTTTCAGGAACTTTCATTCACTTCTGAGTTATTTCTGGAAACAGGAGGGAAGTATGGCTGATGAGGAAGTTATTTTTCAAGCAGTTTGACTTGCTGTCTTTAAGAAAACAAAGGTATTGGCTATATGGTTGACTTTTGTGTGAACAAAGGAATATTTGGAAATGCTCCTATTCTGTTTTAGATTCCATGCTAGGGGGAATGCCAGAAGTCTAATCTGAATACTGCCAGAATTTTCCCTGAAGACCAGATATCAAGCACCAGACACAGGCCTGAATAGTCTTTTATGTATGGACACAGGGAAGCATGAATCACATTTTCTGGAGTCTGAGAGCACAAGCTAAGCTGCTATAGTGACACAGCCAGAGGGTTTTATATTTTCCCAATAGATCTGAGCACTTCTGACTGAGGCACTGTTTGGCAACAGAAGGAAATACTTCTGATCCATATGTTTGTAGTTAACAAATATGTCACTGGGTTCTCTCACTTGGCCACAGATCAGTTCTCCCAGGAATCCCCCTCATGAGAATAGAGAGCTTGCTTTGAAAGAACCAGGTCACATACTAGAAGCAGTCCGGCCTTGGCAATATGGAGCTTCTCTTAAGTTGGAAAAACAGCTTCTCTGCTGCAAAGGGTAAAGTTCATTTAAACTTAGCTCTATAGTGCTGCCTGGAAAGCATAAATTATTTCCAGCTGTGCTAGGTGCCAACAGTAGCTGTTCTAAGTCAGTTCTGATATATTTCCCTGGGCCTAACTCTTCCATTTCAGAGGAAGTAGAATCATAGAATCATAAAATTAACTGGGTTGGAAAAGGCCTTCGAGATCATCAAGTCCAACCCTTGATCCAACCCCACTGTGATTGACAGATCATGGCACTCAGTGCCACATCCAGCCTCGTCTTAAAAACCTCCAGGGACGGTGAATCCACCACCTCTCTGGGCAGGCCATTCCAATGCCTGATCACTCTCTTTGTAAAGAACTTCTTTCTAATATCCAACCTAAACCTCCCCTGGCAGAGCTTAAGCCCATGCCCTCTTGTCCTAGTAGGTGTTCTAAACCATCTGGTGAGAGAATCTGACAACGATGATTTAAATTCTTCTCTTAGGCCCCCACAAATTATTGTACAATTATCATTAAGTATTTATTGGTGATATTACCATCCACGTTGTTACAAACTATTTCCAAGATGATCCTGTCTGAAGGGCATTATTCTTTTATTAGCAAATCAGCGACAGTGAAGTCAGTGGTGCTGCAGCGAGGATGCATCTGACCCATTTCTCACTGTGACTGTTAACATCATGAATCCCTTTCAGTTCTGCTAAACAGAGAGTAGAAAGCACATTTTCTAGAACCACTCAGGAAAGCATGAGAAATCATCCTTTTATCTTGATTCACTGAGAGATCTCAGATAGTAGCACAAGATTCATGTAGAAGCAGCAATATGCCAGGAAACTGGAGTATATTGCATATGGGAAATAACTGCAAAATAAGAATATTCAACACCAGTTGCTTAATCTGGTCACCATTTCTTTACTTTGCTGTCTATGGAGAAGTAGTATAAGATTGCTCTGAAAACAGTTGTGTAGATGCTTGAATAAGTCTCTGATAGATACATCATACACATATATAATCTCAGGGTATTTTCAAAAGAAACTGAGACAGATAGGGTGAATATGTTGAGACTCACCAAACAAGACATCTAAAAGTTGTTTCCCATCTAAGTAGTTGTGTAAACTCTCTGTTTCTAATCTTTGCATAGCAAGAACTTAAAAGATTATTGAGAATATGTTAGACTGAGGCAGGCCCAGAAGTCATCTTCCCCTTCTCATCTTAGATAACATTCTAGCTCTCTAACTCTCTGTGTTAAAAATTGTCTTAAAAACTATTTTCAGAGATAACTAGGCTAGGAGATTCTGTTTCCCATAGAGGGAAAAAGAGCCAAGGCTTGAGACTTCTCACCTGTTAGATACTTGAAGTTCATAGTGCTCTCTACCCCTCATACCCATACCTCAAAGGCGTGCAAAGATGCAGTATTTTCCTACATATTTATCTGAAAATTATCTGATGCAATTTACATTTTTATTTACAGAAAACCTAGGAGTCTGTATTGGGTCTAGCTGACACTGAGTTCATTTCCCCACAGCAGCTCTCGCAGTGCTGTGCTTTGCGCTGGTAGCAAGAACAGTGTTGGTAACACACCGGTGTTTTGGCTACTTCTGAGCAGGGCTGGCACAGCATCAGCACTATAACATTCCTTCCCCAGCTGAGGGCAAGATCCTGTGAGGAGACACAACCAGGCCAGCCAACCCAAACTAACCAAAGGGATATTCCATACCATATGGATTGTCAGCTCCAGCTAAAGAAAGGAGGAGGAAGAGGAAGGCATTCGTTGTTTAAAGTGTTTACCTTCTGGAACTATCGCCACATGTGCTGAAGCCCTGCTTCCTGGGAAGTAGAGAATAAACCTTGTTATTTTCCTCTTTGCTTGTACACATGAAAACTTTCACTTTTCCTTTAGTAAACTGCCTTATCTCAACCTACAAGTTGTTTTCCATCTTATTCTCTCTCCCCTGTCTGGCTTGGAAGGGGAATGATAGGGAGGTTTGGTGGGCACCTGGCATCCAGTCAAGGTCAACCCACCACAGTCTCCTTGTGAGGAAAAAATTTTCATGCAAATATAAATTGCCTTACGGCAATTTTGTTTTATTTCTAGAGCCACTTATAGAATGGTCCTCGTGATCATGTGATTCATGATAGCAAAAGCAATGTAAACAATGCACATATTTTTTAAAAAATAAATATAAATACACAAAATTTGCTGGTATAATACTGAGGTACTATCCTAACAGAATGAGTGAACACTGCCGTAGGCCATCTGCACCAGCAGACGTACACTGGATCCTGTCTGATTCAAGCTTCCTTTGACTTCACCCAAGCTTGTTGTTGGGAAAACCTGGGTTTTTTACACCTGGTGCACACCTAAGAACCTGTTAATGAGGGTGATTATCAACTTAAATGAGGCAAAAAGACTAAGCTGACAATGTACAGACTTCCTATGCCTGAAATTATTCTAAAGAGTAGCCAAAAACCTCAGCTCAGAAACGCTAGCTGTTGTCACAGGAAAAACAAACAAACAAACAACACCAAACCAAATTAAAAAAACCCAACAAAACAAGCAAACAAATAGTTTGACAGAAAAAAATAAAATGTCAGCTTATCTTCTGAAAGTGAGGGAAGTGAAAAAGTGCAATTGAGTAAATATCGAACACACCCCACAGAAAAACTGTTCTATTCCAAAGATCTGTTGCCTGTAACAATGGGTAATGTGGGGTTATTTAGAAGAACAAATGTGTTTTAGTACAAACACAGCTGAGCAGGTGGGTCAAATTACTATATTGGGCAGCCGAAGTACTATAGAGTTGTAACAGAAAACAATCTAATCTTAACTCCAGAAGAACAAGCATACTGATACAATGGTTGAGTCAGAAATGCTTTGGACATGGGCTTGAATGGTAAGTTAAAACACACTAGAAAAATTTAGTCAATTGTGTGGGTACAAAACTTTACCAATATTTTAAGTCATGGAAAAAAAAAATTATGTATGAAACACTTTTTTTCTTATTGGAAATGATATCATTTTTCTTATTTGTATATTCTAGACCCTGTGTAATAAGACTATAGGCTCAAGAGCCATATTTTCAAGCTTTTCTGGCAACCTATTAATTTATTAATGAAAACTGAGATTCTGACACAGTCACATGAACCCAGGCTTCAGAAAAACACTGAATGGTGAACAGCTCTACATACAGTCCTGTAACTTACAACTGTGGCACTGGTGGAGCTCCCTTGCCCATCAGCAGAACCATACTGGTATATATCCACAGAACAGCTTGACATTGCATAGTAAGTGCGAAGATGTCATTGGACTAATTTTATAAGAGAACTGGAACAGGGAAGGTAAAGCATTTTGACTATATATAGAATGCTAAAGAAAATAATGCTAGCCCTCCTCTTTGATCCTCAAATCAATTGTCACAACTTGGTTGTATCCATTCCATGAAACTCTTTTAGCCCCCTCTCTAGCAATCTGAATGCACTTAAACCATGTACTTAGCCTATCCTAAATCCCGATATTACACCTGGGAAATAATTTCAAGAGTGTTTGTCTGCCAAAGTGAGGAGTAGGGATTACTGCAGAGTAGGGATTACATTCAAACAAGGAGCATAAGCAACTGAGTTCTAGTGCCCACATAAGAGGAATATTACTGCAGTTCTACACTGGATAAGATCTGCAGATAATGCTATTGTAGCCCATATGGCTAATGATGGCAAAGCAAAGAGAGGAACTAAATTATGATGTGGAGATGAAGGGGGAAGAAAGGATGGGAGCTATGGAAAGGGAAAACGTTGATTCTGCTGAGCCATTACTGCCATTGTTTGCTTCTGCTCTCCCAGCTGGTTGTAAGGGAAGAACAGAAAAGCTCAGTCTGCTTGTGAACAGTATTCAGTAATAGCTGAAATCAAAATTAAAAGGTTGTAGTGAAGGGCCAGTGGTTCTTTGGGGGACCTGAAACCGAGGAGCATCTTTAGGAACAGAATTAAAATAGGAGTTGATACAATGGGACAGATCCTGAAAATCTAAGGGAACAATGAAGATGGGAGACTGAGGAGCAAAGACTTAGATTTGAGCATTAATTGTTTGAGATTTGGAGGGCTAAAGGGGCATTGAGACACAGTCAGAAATCTTGTTTAGGAAAAAAAGAGAAAAACAAAGAGTTCAGGGTAGTGAGGAAAGATGCTAGTGTACCTAAGAGTTCTTCAAAGAATTCATTATATCAAATAACTCTCGCACTGATCCCAATTTCTTCTCATCAGGAGCCTAGATCTGTGGAGTAATAGAGGATCCCCAAATTCTTTCCTACCATCAATATGGTACACAGACAGAATGAGAATCTGATAACCTCCATGCTTTCAACAGAGGTGACAGAAGATTCAGCCAGGGGTCTGAATGATACTTTGAAGATGGGTTAGGGAAAACTGTGTTTTCATAACTCTGATCCTCCTTGCTGGGTTTTTTTGGGGGGGAGTGATTTGGGGGATTTTTAAAACTGAACAAACCAAAAACATTATTTTTCATGTCCAGAAGAAAAAGAAGAGTAGTCAAAAACAATAAAAAGGATTATTTTCATTGCTTGCAAATGGTAGTGTATAAAAACAGGGGAATAGTGAAACAGCCAAATCAATTTGAAATGCTTGGCTGCAAAAGTTATTTTCAAGCTGGATATACAAGAACCCAATCCTTAATCTCCTGACAAGCTCTCTCCTGACATGGGGAAGAATACGCTTTCATCAATATAGAAAGCTTCTACTGAAATACTTGAAAGAAAGGTCTGGATCTAAGGAGTAAAGGAAAATTGTAATGTGTACATTGAATGCAGTCTTAAATGGGCTCCCATAAGTCCTCATATGTATTCAAATAAAAGCTGGATATTTTTATATCTGTCTGTATGTTCAAATGAAGCTGCCTTTACACCTAGTTCACCACCCAGACGGGATCAAATTATACAGCTTTTTCAGTACTACTAGCTCTACATACAACCCAAACCAGCATAGTGCAAACCAGTTCTGGTCCCAAAGCAAATGTGTTAGAAGTGCAGGAATATGCCTACAGGCTAGTAAGCCACCTGAGGGGCAGAATGCATTAACACTGCACAGTCATGTCATGTCAGTGCATGTGAATTTATCTGAATGGTATCACTGCCAGCGTTGTCTTGTGCCCCAGTGTTTGGGGACACAGAGGAACTGACCTATGACTATCAGCACTTAACAGCCTAAACAAAATGCATAGGGTTTTCTTATCTAATTTGGGCACCTAAAAGTTTATTTTAGTCAGTGGAGAGAACTAGGTAATTCCCAAGGATGATTCAACACACATATTTAGGAGTCTAAGGTAATTAGTTTGAACTGTAACATCTAATGCTTAGCTACTTAAATTAGATTAAACTCTGTATGTAACTGCAAATATCTTTTGAATATAAAACAGTTTCTTGCCCTTACAATGGCTACACTTGCATCTGAAAAGTCAGTGCTTTTCCTTTCTGAAGGAATAATCACTCAATATGTATTGTAATGAATTTTTAATAGGGATGAATGAATTGGGAAGAAAAATAATGAAGGAGAGATTTAGAAGTATCCCATAGTACATAATACTATTTTCCAGAGTCATACCCTTCAGGATGAGAATGTGACTCAAGTCAGATAGTGCTTGGCCTCTTTAAGGAAGATTGCCAATATACCATAATATTGATTATGGTGATTTTTACTGAGCATACTCTTTGGCAACTGCATTTTATTTCTTAAAACTGAAGTCAGGCTGGAAAATCATTTTATTTCTCCATCAGATTGAAAGAACCATCTGTTAGGAACGGCCAAAGCTATCTTTAAATTGGTGACCTACCAGTAAAATTGTAGTGAAAAGTCATTATGCAAATCGAAGAGCAGAAAATTTTAACTACAGACTTTGAAAATTAAGAACTGTGTAAGGAAAAGGTGTAAATCTGTGGATCCCTAAGAAGACTATCTGGCTTCTATAAGCCTGTCTATCTACTTTCCAGGTGTCCTCAAAATGCAGTTTATGTTGTTGAAATCAGCTACAAGAGGGTTCCACAGGGTAAAATAAGGACAGGCATTACTGAAAATACACATTAACCTATACTGATTGATCCCATCTGTTTAAGAGAAAAATGTGCTTCTGGTTTTGCATCCTTCACAGGAAAACATTGGCTTTGATTCCTCATCTACTCTTGTATAAATAGTACATTCATGTAATAGTTCCAAATGTAACTATTTATAATAGTGACATGAATTAGGTAGAGAAATGTCAATGGCTGTTGCTTGTAACATAAAAAGTAAAACTGCATATCAACTCACTGTGAGAAGCAATATCACAAATGGCACCTCTGGGGAAAACAAAAAAAGAGATGTACTGAAGTAACTTTTTAGGGCTGTGCATGGTAGATTAGACATGAAGTTCCCCTTAACATTAACAGAAATTACATGCTTAGGCTACCATTAATGCTGTTGAGATTCCTTTCTCTGTTATAAAGCAAAAGGCATTGGTTTCCACCAGAAAATAAAGCTTCACAGTCAAAGGGGTAGATGCAGAAAATATTCCTATGTTGTCAAAAGTCACATATTGTGAGCACCAAAACAGTCACAGTTTAATGTAAAGGAAAAGCTAACTGTTTCAAGCATGGCTTTAACAGCTTTCGCTCACAGTTTACTCTCATTTACAATTTAGTTAATGCCCCAACTAAATTTCCAGCCTTCAAAAATAACATTTAAATCCTTATCAGTCCTTTTCAGTTCTTTAGATATAGATATGGAACTAAATAGCAGAAACTAATAGTATAGCAGTGATAAACTGTGAAGGTTTCTTTATGAATAATCAGCCTCTCAAATGAAGCTTGGTGCCTGAAAACAACCTAAAAAGTGCAGCACAACTAAAAATCACTTATCAAGGCAGTAGTGCATAAGATATATAACCTTATATTTCCATTTTCAAATGTATTTTGCAATGATTTTCATCATGGTGGTATGTGAGAATGTAACAAAATTATCTATGCACTTAATTTTTTTAAAACTCGACTTTAACACTGTTATCCATAATTTTTTAATGAAGGGAATTTAGCAAAACCTGCTCTCTCCGGGGAATATAGGAAGTCTGTCAGAGATACCCATTAGTATGAATCAAGGTCTACCGCTTTATCCTGGTGGCATTTAGTCTCACAGTCATTTTCCTTTCTTTCCTGACAGTTTCCCCTGTGTGTGGACAGTCTGGGGATGTGGCTTTGGCTCCTCAAGATTAACTGCACAGCTCTGACTGACAGCTTCATTGATAACCTTGTAATCTAAGGGGAGAGAATGATGGGTGCTGCACACTGGTATGATATGCTCTCAGAAGCCTATATTGATGTTTCTGCTAAAAAAGTTCGCTACTGTATTTTTGGGTGCTCTTGTTATGTGGTGTCATTGCTTAGTTTTCAGCTGTTCTTTTGTTCTGCAAGCCAGCTACATCAAGTGCACTATGGAAAGTGCAAACCTGAAACACCTGCTGCAGGTGAATAAGCACTTTAGACTTTCAAGTAAAAAATAATTAGGAACAAATTGCAGTGTCACACAAAACTCTATTTTTTATGATTCAGCTGTTACCTTTTTTATTTGATAATAATTTACCAACTGTATGATTACAACTGACACAAC
The DNA here is from genome assembly GCF_022539395.1 of Myiozetetes cayanensis. Taxonomy (NCBI): domain Eukaryota; kingdom Metazoa; phylum Chordata; class Aves; order Passeriformes; family Tyrannidae; genus Myiozetetes; species Myiozetetes cayanensis. Next base: position 102,347,504 of record NW_026087411.1, read on the forward strand.
TGGAGTCAAAAATGTAGACTTGAGGATGTGTAGTTGATTCTTATCACTACTTTTTTGCTTTGAAAAATAATCAGGTTCATAAAATCAATAAAGATGTCATATGAGTTGTTCTGATACATTTCTGGATTTATAAGCAAAACTATAAAAGGGTTAAGATTGCCCAGCGTATACCTCTGAAACGAGCAAACCACAATCCCTCTGAATATGATCTTCCCCTTGTACAGCCTGACAACAGCAGCAACAAACAAAAAATCTAAGAAGGTAGATAATGTTATTTAACAGTGAATAATGAGAGTGATTAATAAAAGTGGTGAGGCTCTGGAACAGGTTGCCCAAAGAAGTTGTGAGTGCTCCATCTCTGGAAGTGTATCAAGGCCAGGCTGGATGGGGCCCTGAGCACCTGATCTAGTGGAAGATGTCCTGGCCCATGGCAGGGTGGTTGGAACAAAATGATCTGTAAGGTCCCCTCCAACCCAAACCATTCTATGATTCTCTGATTAAAGATAATTTTTTTCATCACATAATTTTTGCATTTATCCAATAATTTTCATCTGGAAATGTGTCTGCACAAAATACAATCTGAAAACACAGTAAGTATAGTAAATTTACCACAAAATAGAGATCTCCTGGTTCAGGGATGATATATGTTAGCAACCACTTTTTAAATCAACTCTTTCCATTCACACCTGATATCATTCAGTCTTACTGCTTATAAGTTTATACTGTAACAACATGACAGAGTAAACCTGAACAGCAGGAATAAATTTGTCTTTGTAACTGTCCTTGCAATATTCCGTAGCCCTGTCCCCTTTGTTCTGTGCAGACATGGCAGGAAAGGATTCCATGGGTTACTTAGGAAATTAGACATTCCCTTTTATCTTCACTCCTAGTAAAATTCCTATTACACAGGTCTAAGCTATTTATTGGTCATGCTTTATCTAGCTTAGTTCAATTAAATCATAATTTTGCACATTTCTCAAATCTGGGTTAAAGATCCTGTTACTCCACCATGATAAATTGCCACTGTTTAGATAGCATAACCTAAGCAATTTGGTTCTATTCACACAGTGTCTAACAATAAAGCCAAAGACTTCACATATAGCTCAAAAATTTACCAATTTCACACTTGATTTTCCACCTGCTCTACTCTGCAGTTTTCATGCATCTTGCTCACCTTTATACTTTTTGCAGAATTATTTTGGGTCAAACCATTAAAAATAGCAGTATTTTAAAAGTTCCTTGATGTAAACAGTGCAACCATTAAGTCAGATTCTAATGCTTTTGAGTTTTTCTTCCTTTGGATCAGTAGTTTCCAGCTATTTCCATATTATAGTATAAAGAAGTTTGAAATTCTTTTTTAGCTGTAAAGAACTTTGGTTCTGACACCATCCTATACCAGGGACCTTAGAGCATGCCTGAAAATACATGTTCTAGGTGCTCTTTTTATACTGAAACATTCAGAGAGCTGCCCTAGGCATCCTTGTGCTTTCTGCTCTGCCATCCTCTGGCAGTAATCCTGGCAGAGAAAATCTCTAATAACAAGGTAATAAGAAGTTCAGTTTTTAAGCTAAAAGTACATTTACACCGTCAATTAACTTAGTTCCCTAGTTTATTCTCAGAAACCTATTCACTTAATTGTCTCTTCAGTTTCAAAGTCTCTTCTGGAGTGAAGCAACTAGTGCTTTCTATGAAGATGAAACTTAGGTGTGCTTCAGAGGATAATTCACCTCAGGGCCATTCCCTACTTGTATTTGATTACCTCTCTTACTATTTCAGTGACTTTTGCACCTTCAAATGCTCATGTATGCCTTTGTGCCTCCCCAGAGACTGCATCAGCTGATATTAGCTTCAAACTATATATATATATATATATATAAAACTTCAGAGGATTTCAGATATTTTGAAATAAATAAAATATATAAGCTAATAATTGTTTCTCTCACACCAAGAGATACAACGTGTGGTGCACAGAAGACCTTTGCCTTCTGTGTTGATTGTCTCCATCGATGAGATGAGTGCAGTGGATGTTGTTTACTCTGACTTTAGCAATTCTTTGGACAATCATAGCATCCATGAGCATACTTTTGACCATAGTATCTTTGTACACAAATGGAAGAGAGTTAGAGTGGATGGGTAACCTATAAGGTGGCTTGAACACTGACATAACACAGGTTCAAAGTGTTGTGATAATCAGAAAAAAGTCTAACTGCAGCTGATTACAATAGGATTCCCTAAGGGTAGTGTCTGGGGTCAATACTATTTAATAACTTCATGAATGGCTCAGTTTGCAAAGGACACAAAACTGATGTAGAAAGTAATTTTAAGATGAGGCTGGATGTGGCACTGAGTGCCATGATCTAGTCATCACAGTGGGGTTGGATCAAGGGTTGGACTTGATGATCTCGGAGGTCTCTTCCAACCCAGCTAATTCTATGATTCTATGATTAATACACTGGTGGGCAGACTGCTATTCAGACACATTGACAGACTTCAAAAACTGATTGTCAGTAACCTCACACAGTTCAACAAAGGCAAATGCAGAGTCCTGCACCTGTAATGAAATAAACCCATGGAACAATAGTGGCTGCTGGACAACTGATCAGAAAGATGACCAGTTTTGCAGAAAAGGAACTGGACATCTTGCCAAAATGATGAACGAGACTCAAGTGTTCCTTTGTAGTGAAGATACCAAACTACACAGAGGACTGTGCAAGCAGATGTGAAGCCAGGAGGTTGAGGTTGATTCTTCCATTCTATTCACACTTATGGGATGACATTTCAATACTGTGTATAGTTATATCCCAACACAATAAAGGAAAAAAATATAGAAATGGGCCTGGTGGAGGACTATCAAGGTTGTCAGAAGACCTGAGCAAATAACATGCAAAGAGAAGATGAAATCACAGAATGGGTTTGGTTGGAAGGGACCCTAAAGATCTAGTTCCAACACCGCTGCCATGGGCAGGGACACCTTCCAAGACACAAGGTTGCTCAAAGACTGATCAGACTTGATCTTGAACACTTCCAGGAATGGGGAATTCCTCTCTGGGCAACATATTCTAGTGTCTTACTGCCCTCATGTCAAGAATTTCTTCCTAATATCTAATTAAGCTGACTCTCTTTTAGTTTAAAATCATTCCCTCTTGTCCTATCACTACAAGCCCTTGTAAAAAGCCCTTTTCCAGCTCTCCTGTAGCCCCCTTTAAGTACTGGAAGGTGCTATAATGGAACCCCAGAACCTTCTCTTCTTCAGACTGAACAGCCCCTATTTTTTCAGTCTGTCTTCACAGCAGATTTGCTCCTGCTTTCTGATCATCTTCATGGCCCTCCTCCTACTCCTCCATGGACCTACTCCAACAGGTCTATGTCCTTCTTATACTGGGGCTCCCAGAGCTGGATGCAGTACTCCAGTTGGCATCTCACCAGAGTGGAGTAGAGGGGCAGAATCACCTCCCTGGACCTGCTGTCCACGCTGCTTTTGATTCAGCCCAGGATATGCTTGGCTTTCTGGGCTGTAAGTGCACATTGCTTGGTTATGTGGAGCTTCTCATCCACCAGCAGACTCAAGACCTTCTCCTCAATGTTGCTCTCATTATGTTCTCAGCCTAGGCTGTACCTGTGCTTGGGTTTGTCCCGAGACAGGTTCAGGACTTTGCACTTGGCCTTGTTGAACTACATGAGCTTGTCACAGGCCCACCTCTGAAGCCTGTCAAGTCCCCTCTGGATGACATCCCTTCCTCCAGCATGTTGACCACACCACACAGCTTGTTCTCATCATCAAACTTGCTGAGTGTGCACTCGATTCCTTTGACTATGGAACCAACAAAGATGTCAAACAGTGACAGTCAATTACAACTTCCAGTAACAAAGGAGTCTAAGGCTCTGCAAGGGATTACCAGGGAGACAAGACAGTCTGTGGGGTTGGTGAAGCAAAAAGTGAAGGAGATCTCACAAACAGAATTGAGTTGGCAAGTGAAAAATGTCAAAACTGCTGTGCCTTTGCAGCCATCAGTGAAGGTGACACGAGGAATAAACTAGAACGTTTTACAATGGGTATATTAGCTTGCATTTTCTTTCACAATAAGTATGATAAACTACTTTGAAGAATGCCCCTATTAAAGTCATGATTCAAAGTCAGACTATAAAGGCTTTTAGAGGAGAGAAAATAATGTCTGAGTTAGAATTATGATAGTATTTATGAATTGGAATTAAGCTGTGTTTTAATTCTTTGTATTCTTATAGAAATGTTGGGAAGATTTAAATATTTATTTCAGAGAATAGAAACAAGACCCAAATAGGCCCCTTAGGTGCTTCCAATTTAGATTTCATGATATCTAAAATTAGCCTCTTGAGTGGTTCAATGAATACAGTCAGACATCCAGGCTCTTTAAAAGGCACATGATGAAAGAGACATTCTGCAAACAGCACAAAACAGACCCATGGCACCTAGGCTCCATGAGTCAGATGTTTATGCTGGATACATACAGGAGAACCATAGCTGGAGTTCCTTTCTGGTAGAAGTTATCTCATGTCACGACTTTTTTTTTTTTTGGAAAAAGAGAATTTCAAAGGGTGACTTTGGCCACTTCCTATGAAATATTTAAATGTTGCAGGTGAGTACAGTCCTCCCTTGGGAAGAATATACCTTGGATTATAGCATAATTTTTATCTAATATTACCCCAAAGGAATTTGTAGCAAAAGTCTTCAGGATTGCTTTTTTTTTTTTTTTTTTTTTGGTTTTTTTGTTTTTCAAAATAGATCCCAGAATTCCGTTAAATAAAGTTAGAAATAAATTTTATATTATACCTTATTTATTCCAGAAAATTTTGTATTGGCCATAGAAGAAGGAATCACTGTTATCTGACAAATGCTGAGTGGATAGGGAGGGGGAGCCCCGGAGCAAGAAGCCTTTCCTTTTACCCCTTGCTCCGAGGGGGAGCGATGCTCTCCCCGTGGTCCCCCCACCCTGCGGCACCTCATGGCCCCCCAGAGAGGACACCGGCGCCGTCAGTCAGGCAGGGAAGGAATGCAGGCAGAGAGAGCATTTTATTGTTCTGGCTAACGGCTTAAATAGCTCTTGGAGGGATCACAATGTGACCAGTGGGAGTTCAGGAGGTGTTACAAACCAACCAATCACAAGAAAGGGTTAACAGCCAACTAGGTGAGTTTCCAGTTATCTCTTAGACATTCCGAGGTACAGTGAGGGATTTTGGGAACAAGAAGGGTTACACAAAGGCTTACAATCACCATCTTGGAAGCATGGTCACTTTAACCACCTTACAATTTCTACATCCTTTTATATACAGCAGAGTTACCCCAACAGTTATTATTGTACCCTTCTTTACAATACAGGGAATAGAATTCTGGCTACTAAGTCTTCTATCAATAATTTCTGCCTGAATTATGAAATTCCTTTAAACAAAAATAAATTCAAACTTTCCCAGGACATCCCTAGTATTATGAAATGCTCCTATTGTAACATTCAGATTTGATTTGTCTAACTTGTGTTTTCATACATTAGACATTCTTGACCACTGTTAGGGTTTGTTGACTGGGAAAGTGGGTCTAAGATTATTCTTCATTACTAAAAATACTATTAATCTGCTTCATCTTTTAACCCATGTATTTATAGTCAAAGAGCTGTATTGGGAATGGTTGTACCTCTGCATCCTTTCCCACTCTGCAGCCTTTGGTTTATGTTAGTGAACTCCAGGTCACTGTAACTTAGTTGTCTACTGTTAAAATGTTGACTTGTTTCTTGATAATTTTTGGGCTAGGCCATCTTAAACTCTCCCAAACAAGTCCTTAGCAATCAAAATTTAGCTGGGGCAAGGAACATATTTCAATTATTTAACTACTAGTAAACACACAGATTGAATGCAACCATCCTATATTTTTGCTTTTAGGAGAGTTTAGTAGCATTGATTCATCAAGTATTCATCTTGCATCCAGAAAATGAATACCTAAAAACTTAGTCCTGTATGTAGTCAGTTGGTTGGAGGGGGGAAAAAAAAAAAAAGCAAACAAAACCACACCACACAAAACCAAACCAAACAAATAAATAAACAAACCAACAACCTCCCCCTCCAAGGTGTTTATAGCTAGGGCATTTCTCTTTCTTGGTTAAATAAATGATGATGGGTAAGTGTAGTTAAATATATAAGCAATATTGCAGACCTACCCTCACATAAATGCATGATGGAAAGATTTAACACAGGTAAAACAGTGAAAAGTCAGAATTACGCTTCCTGCACTGTCACAATTAGAAGGACTGAGTGTTTCATCCCCATGAAAGCCCTGGATTTACAGTAGTCCCTTATACATCATTTTTATAATATTTTAAGCTGCTGAATTGCCAGCCTTGCAAATAGTACATATTTCACATGAATTCTCCCTGTGGGGTCCCAGTACTGTGTCCAGGAATCCAAGAATCCTTCAGACTCCTGAGAAGCTTCACCTAAATAGCACTGGGATCAGCCCTTCCATGGCTACAGAGCACAATCTAGCTGTTTTGGATTTGGGGTATGAGTCATTCAATAAATATGTTGAACCTGCAATTAATCTGTGACCAGCTTCAGTCTATCAAGCAAAGTCTTCTGTAATATCCATGATCTTTCTGTTACTGTGACTTGGAATTGAAAGTTTGAGAAAGCAGAGAAAGGATTTTAATCGGAAAGCTTTCACGAGGTTTTTGAATACTTGAGAACAATGTGAGACCCCTGAATGTACTGAAAGGGCTAGAGTTTGACAAATGTTAATACTTTTATATATTCACATACTTAATTCACAAATGAGCAATATCGATTGTTTCTTTAATGACAATGCCAGGCAGTGGAGTAGAGGTGACACGTAAATTGTCTTTTCTTCACTTGATCTGAAAATGGATTTTGCCATTATGAGCCATTGTTTCTATTCAGTAGGCAGTTCACAGCTGAATGCATTAAGAACTGAGTTATCACAGAATAATGGTGACATGAACATGTTTCACCTTTGTAAGATTGTACATTTAAGCTTTTTTTCTGAGTAAATTGTATTGATTTAATATATTTCACAAACGTTCTAACTTTGAAAGATTTATATAGTCAGTACTTTCAATATACATGTTAACTGAAAGCTTTTGGCTGTTAAAATTATAGAAATGACCTTTGCTTTCATAGACTCCAGCTTTTGAGTGCTTAATATAAGGTACAGCAGGTATCTAGGTAGAATTTAATTTGACTGTTTTACCTTCACTAGTTCTACGCATGGATTGGCATTTTGCCCATTTTTTTCTGTTTATTTCTGTCTTATTTAGTTTTCTGGATCTTCTTTTTGTTTTGTTTTGTGAGGGTTTTTTAATCTAAGAGCAAGGACCATACTATATAATTTCTTGTACAGAGTTAATTTGCATGTCAGAAGCAAACTTATAGATCAATTAACTTACCATCATAAACTATAAGTGCAAGCAAATGCTGCCTCTAAAACAATAATTATTAACAAATATGTTTCTCTGTCTCCCTATTTTTGGAATATTTTTTTAGGAAAAGACTTAACTTGCTCTAAGTATTGGCAGTCTGTTGGTAAAATGCTTTGCACCCCTACTTAAAACCTACTAAAATTACTGAAGTATGTTCTTCATATGCCACAGTAAAACTTGGACATGTTTCTCCTTGGTGACTTTCCAGGACCAAAATCTTCATTTGTATATCTGACCTAAATCTTAAAAGGAGGATAATTTTTACCTAAGTTAAATAAAAATCAAACAAAATAATGGCAAATGTTGCCTTATCAACTGTTGTCCCTTTCTGAAGACCTAAGACATTTCAATGAAGAGAATTCTTAACAATTTTTCAAATTCCTATATTTTATGTCCTGCAGTAGTCACAGGCTTAGGCCACTGACCGTTGTATTATACCAACTGCAATATGTGTCAGTTTTACTACAAGTAAATTCAGGACAAATTTTGTCATATCTTTGTTGAGGGAAAGGTAGTTTCTGGGAAACTTAGCACAGTGTTAGTTTAGAAAACTTAATTAATTTCAGTCTGTTTCAATCCAAAATTCCTAAGTGATGATCTGGTCCATGTGATGGGCTTCCCAAATTGCTTACATCTAGTCCTATGCAATCACTAAGATTTGGAGGTCAAAAAGAAATAACTGAACAACTGGATTTTTATTTTCTCATTTGATTTTATGAGTTAAAATACAAAACCATACTTAATTAATCTCATATTATTTATGCCCAAAAGAAAAGAAAGACACAGATACCTGATTCCTACTTTACCTTGGCCTTAACTGGCCAGGTCTACTCTCAGTCTTGCTAGTTTGAAGTGGTCAAATATTATCACAGTCTGCCCGGAAAAGAGCATCCACACTTGGAGATATTTAAAACAGGACCAGTTGGATCAGTGTCATCACACCTCAGCTTCCAGAAGCAATTTCATTCTGATTCCTCCCAAGGAAACCCAAATCAGCAGTGTTAAGGGTTAATCTAATGACATAGGAAGACTGGTTCCAAGAGTTTCTTTCAAAATGAACAGCCAAAAATTTCTGATGAATTGTTCTTCTTATTTTAAGCTCAGAATTAGAGTCATATCCATAATGTAGACCAAACTGGCAAGCACCAACCAGAGCTGAGAGAGCCATTTATAAGAAATGAAAAAGGAAGAATGATCCAGAATGAACAGGAACATATGATAAAAAGTGAAGATGCAAGCTGAAAAGGTTGAAAAACAGGAGGGGGTGGAGGGATGGGTTTGACAGACAGAAAAGGAAAGGAATATGAAACTACAAATAGATGATAAATAATAGCAGCCCAGCTAGAAACGAAGAATATAAAGCATTGAATGGAAACTGCTTACTGTTATCACCTTTGCATTCTAATCTTTGTAGCTGCAGAACTCAGAATTACAGCACATTTCCCTACTGTCTTTATTATCATCATTCTTTTTTAATTCACTCTCTGCCTGCCTATCTTATTACCCTTTCATTCAAAAATATGGCCTTTGACTGGCTGATTTGGCTTTGTCTCACTTAATATGACCCATTATCTTCTTTTCATTTTTTTCTCATGGATCAGGTATGTCAATATATATTGCTGTACATAAGAAAGTATATATATTTACTGGGTTTTACCATTACCTGCCTGTTCTAAATTTAGTATGCATATTAGAGAGTCTGAAATGTCTGAGACACTTATCAGTACTGTCTGGATCCTTCATAGAATATACAAGATGAGATTTAGGATGTTACTGTTCAAATAGCTGAAATATTACAAATTCCAGCCTGCACCTCAGTCCTTTTCTTTAGCTTGATCCCTTTTTGTGTTGGTAGTTGAAATGTTCCAAACAGATTCCCTGGATATATCTTCACTTACTTGAAACTTAATCGCATTAGAAGGAGATTTGCTTTCCTGGTGCATTTACTGCTCATCTCAGATTATCACACACGGAGAAATAAAAGAAAGAGAAATTAGGACGTGTACCTATCTGAGTAATATCTGCCACCCAGGAAGCCATATATTAGTCCTATTCACATGATAGATAACATTACCACCTCAAAGATATTTTACTTAGTATGCCTAACCATAAACATGTACTTGTAAGAGCAGGGCTCATTAAAAATATGTTTAAATACTCAAATACTACTTAAGAAGAGAAAGATAGCATGACTGTTACTAGAAGAGAAATACCAAAATTTATTTATAGCTCCAGAGATTTAGTATTGTGCTCTTGTTATTGCCTTGTTTGTACTTGTCTTCAGCTAATAAAGTCTCTTTAAAGAGCAGAATGGATGTCTTTGACTTACAGGGATACATGTGATGGGTTACAGTATACATAAACCACATGAACACTTGTAAATTAAGCAGTGTTGGATTTGCTGTCTCACCCTTAGGCTGGGCCACATGCTGACTCCCCCTTTGTACCAAAGGAGTAGTTGGGTAATGCCAGCTGGCCCTGATCCTACCCATGGCAGGGACCATTAAAATAAGTTATCAGTCTAGATGTAGGTATTTTACTGCTCATACAGATCACTAGTTTAATTTACTAATACTGTAGCTATTGATTTAACACCAATTTGGGAAATCATGAATAAATGTGCATTTTTGTTTCCAGATTCCCTGAGCTTCTCGTAATAAACCAAGAAATAAGAATTTTTGGGTGTTGTCTATCTCATGTGGAAATAGGCATCCCAGCATGCTAGATAGAGTTCTAAAATGTTTTCATTGACTGTGAAGTGAGATGAAATTGATTGTCAGAAAGTCAAAGTATAAACAGCAGACTTCTAAACTGCAGTAGTATAAATCCTTTTCTGGATAGGTGATATTACCCACATTTCAGTTCATTCAGAGTTGGAAAGAAACTTCATGAGATCATGAACATTTGTTGTCAATTCTAGGAAGTTGGATGCAAAAGCTTTGCTTATTTGCATTGTGTAATATATTTAAATATGCTGATTTTACATAAGTTGTCTGTCTGGAATAAATCAATGTGAAAGGTGTTTTATTCTATCACATGATGGAATTAAATCAAATGGCAAAAACTTAGGGAAAAGCATTGCTGTATTTTAACAGGTACATGTCAATGATTTGTAAGGTGCATCCTTCTCTTCCCATTGCGTGAGGTATAGCACATTTGCAGTGGCACATTACTGTCAAAGGACTAAAACTGTCAAAAACAGTTTCACTGTTTTTTTCAGTGAAAACAGTTCTGCAGCCTATAACTGTTGCAACTATATCAACAAAATGTTTCTATAGCAATTCGTTGATTATATTCCCAAATGTTGTAACAACATCACTTAAACAAACTTCAAAGTAAAAACGAGATTTTTATTTGGTATGCATGAGTATATTTCCATACTGTATATTGACAGTCAGAGTCATTTCCTCAGATTCTGTTTTACTCTTAGGATGGATGGGAGGCCTACACTGGATTGCACAAACAAAATTAGGATCACAGGAAATGAAATCTATCTCTCATGTTAAATGGCTTATGAAATAATAGGCATAGGAGTCAATGAATCAGAAACATATTTTGTCCACATTTTACTCATATCACTCTTCCAACTTAAGCAAAGCAGTCCAGAGACTAGGTAAACATTACATAAGTAATTTCAAATGTTATTTTCCAGTTGCTTTGGGAGACCTAAAATTCACCAAAAAGTTATAGCAGTTTTTGTAGCCTGAATTTTTAATATAGGAAAAGAAACAAAAGGAGGAAGAGCATAGAGTAAAGCAGTCAGAAGTGAAGGAATATCAGTATAATAGTTTCTAAAGCAAATATAGTGAGAGGCCTTTTTTGCATTTGGATTTTGATGCAGACTTTAATTACAGGTTCACGTAGTGGTTTTTCTTTGCTGTTGCTCTCTGCTCAAAGAGTGGCAACTGTCCATGTAATGAGCAACTATTCAATAGCTGTTTTCTCATTTATGCCCAATGAGTGGTTCAACACATTACTTACTGCATGTTATTTAAACCCTGCTCCGAATACAGAGTTATTCATTTCCTGTGGCTTTTTTTTTTCTGGTACTTGTCAGTGTAGATCTGAGTGCTCTACTTAGACTAATGACTACTTCCACAACCATCTGATGAAATTATCATCCCCATTTTACAGATTGAGAACTGAGGCACACAGATACAAATGTCCAAAGTGCTCACTAATTTTCACATTCAATCAAAGAACCTGATTTTGTGAAGTACTAAGAATTACCCAGCAGTTTAGATGTTCAAAGCAGCATCCCACAGACAGCCATGGCAGCTGTGAATGTACACAATTTCTGCAAATCAGACCCTAGAGCCTCAATAGAGGAAATATTTAGAAAATAAGGATCACACAATTATGTGTGTCTACGTGGTATATAGCAGATATTTGAGAGATATCTGGGACAGGAATGAACAATTTGAATGCAAGAAGAAGCATAGTTGTGCTAATGCAGCATTCTAACTTAACTATTTAGCTGTGAGAAGTAGGTTATTTCAAGCCTGCTGCATCATTTTCCTGCTCTCCTCTCACCCCATCTCATGGTCTCCTGCCTCACTTGCTGTACACCTGATGTCTTCTGCAGCAAATTACTCCAGAGGGCCTGTGACAATGACAAGGAGGGCTTTTTGTAACTGCACAGTCCTGATCTATTCCCTGAGGTGCATCCTTCCTCTACCCTGGATGAAGCAATGCTCAGTGGAAAAAAACTAGTATGTAATTATGTAACTCTATCAAAAAGCCTTGGCACTAGGAAGACAAATTTAGACAGCACCACCATTTCTTTGACTGCATAATGGGCAGTTCACCTCAGTAAAATACTCTGGTTTAAAAAATAAATTTAAAAAAAAAAAAAAAAGGAAAGAAAAGAAAAAAGAATAAAAACCAATTCCCTTTTCCTAGAGAAAAAAACCAAGCAAACCAAAAGCCAAAACTGGCTGCTATAAACACCTCTGGATGATTTTAGCACAAATGATTCAAGCCTGGCAGATTTAAGAGTAACTGAAATGGAGTCACATATTTATCAGTTTGAGATATAATTTAATTATTTATTTTTTAAGTGTTAGAACTGCACTTAGCGTTTTGACATATTAGACAGCTCTTTAGTATGGAGTGATACTTACTGAGACAGAGGTACCATGATTACAGTCTAAGGATATGAACACTTCCTTTACATCTAGTTAAAACAAACATATCTAATTGCTTTGTTAATGGTGAATGAAATGGTAAGTGTAATTAAATATTATACCTTCTTTATTTGGATGAACGTATTCTGAACAGTGCATAATTTCATAATTAAAGAAATTTCTTCCCCCCCCCCCCTAGAATTTGGATTACAAATGTAAAGAAATCAGCAGTAAAGACATTCTTCAGGTTTTATTTCAGTTTTATTTTTCGTTCTCATTTATCTTAGAGTCTCATGACATATGAATATGGAGTTTTCAACCTTGCTTCTTTTTTCCTCCAATCTTAAATCAGGAAGCTAGCAAATGTGTTAAGCAAATTGATGAGTTTTAAACATGAGATAAATCAGGAGCTTAGTTAAAATGTTGGTCTTTTCATTGTTTGAAATTCATCAGGTATCTGTTCCAGAGCAATTTGAGGCAGGAGGATCATAGGGATTATCTAACTCTAGAGAACATTAATAAAACAAAGGATTTTCAGCACTTAATAGCACTGTTAGCTTCAGAGTTTGGGACCATTAAGGAGAAATATTTCAAATACATGTAAAAATACTATTGATGGTCACAGTAAATGAAAACAGCAAGTAAACACATTTCCAAGGAGGAAAGAAGGGAAAGGAAATACCACAAGTAATAGAAACTTATCTATATTAAAATCTACTGCTCTAAAAAGCAGATTTGATTTTGGGTAGCATTCAGCTCAGGTAATTCAGATACCTGACTGGCATGCACTCTCACAAAACTCCTAGCTGCCTGACTAGAGGGTGAGTTGTGTTTGATGATCCAATCTCTCTATCACATACTTAATGGATGGAGAAACAAATTGCTGAAAGAAGGGACATCTCCCATTCTGTGTTCTCTCCCCTTTATATCAGACATCTCTGTGCATATACACCCACTCCTTCTACCAGAAAGTAATGGGAACCAATAGAAAATATTAGGTTTCTCTGCATATTTGGAATGTTTGAGAGAGGCATTTTTAGCCTCTTAGTCAAATTCCAGCTGAGATAATAGTAATAATAGAACCATTTACCCAAGAAGTAGACCTCAATTGCTGAAGACCAAATCCCCATCATGCAGCACAGCCATATAGTCATGAAGTATCTGTGCTAGAATACTCTGCAGCCCTTCCCTTGAAACTGGATCCTTATGCAAACAGATGGCCCATTGAGGATGGAGCCTAGAGCTGGGCTCACTCTCTTCCCTGGCTGGTAGGTTAGCTAATTACTCAAGGAATGACCCCAGTGCAGGACAAATAACTGAAGTTTTGCTCAAAAAACCACTCATTTATTGAATGTGTCTATCAGGTTTAGCACTGCAGTGCAGCAGGTAGGCTACATGACTTTCTGGACTTTTAGTGGATTTTACAACTCTAACTCACAATTTGTTCAGCATTCAGGAAACACCACATATGTTTGCAGTTAAAAACACTTGTTAATAGACGAAACAGAGTTTGATAAATGAGCGAGATTATGAAATATAGTCAAAATAACAAATGTCTACATAAAAACAGTCAAACTGATGTACATAAAGGCATATTTTAATATTTACAACCCCTTAGTTCTTCCTGTAGCCTTTTTGGCAATGCTTTTTTGACTTTGCCCCAGATCATGGGAATGTAGTGTAAAATAGGCAGTAATCAACTTCTCATTATTCTGCAGCTGGGAGTTAAGGGAGCTAACAGCCAGAAATTCAGCTGTGGTTACAGACGGGCCTCCACTGTCTGCCTGGGTCAGGTGGGGAAAGAAAGAAAAGTCATGGGGGAAGTTTTACTAGCTGGAAAGGAAATTGGGAAATTGTAGGTATTCTGTAAGGAAAGTTAGAAACAAGGCATTAAAGTATATTAGAAGAGAGGTTATAATTTGAATTTTAGAATTAGAATTAGAGTTTAGAAGTGTCAGAGAAAAGAAGGTGCACTCTTCATCTGTTTACACCCCTGTGTGTGCACAGTTGTTGGTGTCCTGTCCCAACAAAAACAAAATAATACAAAACAAACAAACAAACAATGAAAACACTACACACACACAAAAATAAACCAAATCAAACCCCAACAAAACCAACCAAACAACCAAACAACAAACACAACTTTAAAAGGGAATATCCTAACTGCAAATTCAGCCTCTGGAAGTGATTACCCTACAGAGCAGAGTTTCTTTATGAATTAAACCTTCCTGACTCCATGCTATAGAAAATGACTCTCAGATGTGGAGAATCTTCTGGAAACCGGCCTTCCACCCACTGTTTATGACACTGTGAAAGTGCTGAGGAAGCGTTCATTTAAAACTGGTATGTCTATGAGCTCATATTTGGCATGAGGCAGTGCTGAAACAAATTCATTCATAGATATTAAATATACTGAGATAAGGAATATATGAGGTACACTGTATGCCATATTAATCAGATGGAAGAGATGTGATTAAAAATAGATGTTTAGAGAGGTAGTACAAGGCTGGACCAATACTGCAAGAGGGAAGAAAATATAAATTACAGTTTAACAAACTTAGCACCATTTATCTGGACAAAACTGAAGGTTATGTACTCCCAGGTCGTTCATGCACTTTTGGAAACTCTACTTCAGTGTGTCTGTGCACGTTTATACTGAAATAAATAGATTTCTTTATCAGAGTGAAGTAAAAAAAAAAAAAAGGCAAAAAAAAACAACAACCAAAAAAACACCCAAAAACCAAAAAAACACAACAATAATTCAAATTGAGGTCTTCCTTATTCCTGAAAGATTTTTTTGTCTTTTGTAGATACCAACCAAACACTTTATGTAATACAAATCAGTTTAATTCATTTTGAATTCCTTGGGGCATTTCAACTCCTTTGTGTAGTTCATATGCTTAGGAAAAAAGGCCCTAGTCATCTGCAGCTGACAAAAACAAAGCCGCATTGTAAGTTATAACACAAAACAGAAGAATATTAGAATAAATTAATTTCTACTCTGAAATTAGTTAAATGTCATGTAGTGAAATTACAGCAGGACGGACATTACAGGTGTCAACAGTGTCAGGGGATGAAGTTATGCTCCACCTTTCCTTTATTTCTTTAATCTGTAGGAGTTTTCCCCCACACAATCTGTGCTGCAGTTAAAAAAAGCAGTATGTTCTTGCAAGCGATAGTTTGAGTAGACAGTTGTTTATTGAGCTGCGCAGCTTTTCTACTAAAAAGAGTCCATGGCATGAACTAAAATTTCTCAAAATTTAAAAATCTCTAAAAAAATATTTTCTGCAACTTTTTTCTCACCCACCCTCCCCCTTACTCTACCTTTATTACAGACCATCCATCCTCTGTGCTGAGTTCACTAGGAACTCAGAAGTGAAATGCAATGGCGTGTCCGATTCTTAGTGTATGTTTGGCCAACTGCACAGGTCAGCAACTCTTCTAGAGTCAAAAAGTCATCCGTCTCTGAGATGGAAGAGAGAAATGAACTTTTAAAAGAATTGTTCACTTGCAGGGTCTACCACAGAATGAACTCAGAGGCCCTCTTATGAAGTTAGATTAGCTGGTACCATCTTTTGTTTATATGTTTGCTTCATTTATCTGCAAATATTATTAAGTCCATCCCAACAGCAAAGCATTTCCAATGATGTTGCATGGATATATGGAGCTCTTAAGGATTCTTCTGAGATGTGCTGTGAATGCCTGGCATCTGCTTTGGTATTGATGACATCCTTTCCCATCCCTTCAGCACTAGTTGGATTAGGACAAATATCTTTATTATAAGTGAAAAACATTCAGTAACTAGTTTGTTTTCCACACATTGTTCTCCAAATGTCATTGAAAAATCTTGCTGTAGGAGACTTACCTGCATAGATTGTACTGTGTCAAACACTGAGCCACGGGAAGTCTATAGATAAACTAATAGAAACCACTTGAAAGGCACATATAGTTGATTTTAAGTAGTAATTTGCCAAGCACAATATGCACTGATTTTAATGTCAGACTGTATTCCCTTAAATGTGAAATACTTACTTTTGTTGACATAGAGGTTATAATATTAAAGAATGGATTTCAGTGAAAATCCTTTTTTCTGATTGTATAGCTATTGGTATTGTGAACGATGTTATGCTTTTCCAGTTTTGTAGCTTTATAAAGCACTGCTTTTGTATGCTCTCCCACACACATACCCACATGCAAAGCCAAGACTGACCCTTGTAGCTATTAATATTTGGCATGGAGATGTTTTATGACATTTTTTATAAATTAGAAAGCTCATTTTGATAAACCTTCAATTTAGAAATTTAAAATATTTGTTTTTATTATCCAGAGAATCAAAAAAAATAACTTCAAAATTTGTCTCTTTTTTTCCTCCGATGGAAAAAATAAATATAAAATTAATTCAAACAACCAAAATTTACTAACCAAACCACTGAAAACAGGAAGAGCTAAGTCCTGGTCATACATACCTCCCACTTCATGGGCTTTAACCACACTGTAAAATCCCCACAACAAAAAGCAAATTGAAGACATTATAACATTCATAAGTCAACGATGTTCTCATGAACAAAAAAGAAGGGGAGAAGGCAAGAACAAGCTATTATATCGAATTAAATTGACCTGATGTGACATGCATTTTGCACAACGGGACACTCCTGATATTTAATAAAGTAACATCAAATTTGGGAAAAAAAGAGGAAAAGATTTAAGTGGATCTATGCTAGACATATGTATGTACACACAGTAATATAAAGCTGCTTGTATATGCATGCATATATATATATACACAAGTATACATTATTTTCCATGTACTTATGGACAGATACATATGAATGTATATCTATATACATCAATGTTATGTGTGTTTCTATTTCACATTGCTATGACCATAGAGTTTCAGTCTAGGACTCAGAAAGTGGCTATAGTCCAGAATTCTGGAAGGTGAGAGGGTATTACAGGAAAGCATTACTGTGTGTTCACTCTATTCTTATAATCTTTTACTAAGCATCTGCTTCTGGCTGCTGTCAAAGACAGGATATTGGTAGATATTGAGTCTGACCCCACAGTGCTGTTCTTGCTTTCTCACGTAAATCATTTTTATTTTTAATACCTCAAAGTAAGATCCTGTCATATAGTGAAAAAAAATATATATTACTCAGTGCCTGGGCTCTTCAAAGACTGTCTCAATACTGGACAAATGTTTCATAGTGGTGCCTTATATTTCAGATGTTGAAAACCTACATGCTTATGTAGGTCTTCGAACAGGGATCATCTCTCTTCCTTCACAGCTTTAACTCTACATGATATTGATTCAGCCATGCATCAGGAGCAGTTAAAAGTTATTTCATGCAACTACTGAACTCGCCCTTTCTTTCCCACTGATGTCCTTGCCACAGGAACATACTCCCACAGGATCATGACATGCCATTACTCTTTCTTATAAAATAGGCTTACAGCACAAGTTCCTTCATTTTCCCTGGCTTCACATAATTTTGCTCTGATAGTTTGTCCATAAAAGGATCATCATTTGTGATTTTGCCTGCTTACAGAATTGCCTGTTGCTCTCAGATTGACATTACTTATTATTTAAAACAGTTAATGCTGTATCTCTGGTACAATTCAGCATAATTGACCACCGTCTTTCAAGACTATCTTCTACTTTTTCTTTCTTGGTTTTTCTTCCTTTTTTCCCTCTCCATTAATTAAAATTGCTGTGGCATTCTCTGAATTAAATTCATGCTTGGGGAGTATACAAAAATTCCCTTAATTCAATAATAATTTCACTGTTAATTTGATTAGTGAAGATAACCTTACAAAGCTGGTACTTCTCCAGTTGAGCCATTCTGAGCGGGAGGATCTTTTATGCACATACAGAGATCTTTTCTATTTTAGCAAGATGACTAGTCAGAACTAAATATTTTCTAGTTGTCATCTATCAGTAAAAAATTTACATATATGTATGTATACATATTTAAACATAAATGCACAAATAAATGTATACTTTGTACATGAAACTGTTATGATGTTACAGACTGCAACAGTACAACGATTCATAAACGCTCTGGTTCACTAAGATGAATAAAATTTAGGGTAGAACTTTTAAAAAATCATATACATATGACTTTTCATCCTATTTGACTAAAGAGACTGCATACTTATTAGTATGCAATATACTTTTCTCCTTTCTTTTTAAGCCTGAGTCAACACAGCCCTGCTGTCTTCAGTCAGTGCTGCAAACATTTCTTATTTCATAAAGAGACCTTTTAAATTTTAAGTAACTTGCATATTCTTAAAAGCTAGCAAGATGAGTGGTAATTACTATGTAGATTTGCAGACATTAGTAGGAGACTTTGGTCTTCTACTGCTGATACATGCTAATTAGAAAAAAAGAAGAAGTGATATTGTTAGCAATAATCTTGAACTCCTGTGTGGATACAAGAAATAACATGACACTGTTGGGTCTTCTACGTTAACCTTGAATAGCACGTTACACAGACAGCAATGCTCCAGTTTAAAAGAAGGAGATACTTTTAGAAGAACCTTGCTGTATTGGTCTCTTCAGTACTTCAGAATGAGTAGACCAATGCTCATTTCTATTCTAGTTAGTCATTGTTGTGTCCAAGATAAAGATTAAATTATCCCTTTTATGGCAGAATAGCTGAGTTTGGAAGAGAGCTCCATAAATCGTCAAGTCCAGCTCAAGGCTCAAGGCTTAAAGCTGGTCTTGTGAATTAGCAGGATTTTAACATTATGAAGACCATGTTAAATTTGTGTTATAATGCAGTACCTGAACAAGGTGAATAACTGAAAAAATCTTAAATACTGTATTTAAATCCTATTTATTCTATTAATCATGCTTGTCATCTCAACTTTCATATGTCCATGTTGACGTCTTTTGCTTTCTCTGTCTGTGCAGTACATGTTCATTTTATGTTGCCTGGGAGTACACGTAAACTCCATTTTATTATTTTAAATATTCTTGCAGACATTTTTTCACTTCTTCATTTTATGAAATTAGTGAAATTCAAACTACCGTTTAGGTTTAAGTTTTCAACTTGGCTGACTTAAAAATGCTGATTTTTTTAAGTTGCCATTTATATATACAGATTTAGCAGCAGTTCTAAACAGGGCTGTGTTAGCCCCACAGTACCATCCAGAGCTGTGTGCGAATTTTAAATCCTATGACACACTTCTGTAGCTCTGGCTTACCATGGAAAGCTGAGGCAGCAACCTCATTAGGGAAAGCTAGGAACTGGAAGGGTAATAGAGAAGCATGGTATACCTTGTTTTTACCTCATCTTATTTTCCTGACCAAAAGTCATCATCTTCACTCTTCCTAACAATAAAAGCCACAAAATACTTTGAAGGAAGACAAATAAGAAAAATGTCTGACCTTGAATCCAGCTGCAAGCAATGCTAACCACTAAAAAAAAAAAAAAGTGTTTCAGCTGTGGTCTCTGGGTCATATCTAGCTTAGTTCCACAGTGACCTCAAGTCATTATCACCTGGCAGATGTCTCCCAACCCATCAGTTTGTTTCCAAACTTCATCTCCTATTAGATGCTGGATTTCCTACATATCCAAAGCACTGATACAAGGCTTGCTAAGCAGACAGGTTGAGAACTGAGCAAGCACAGACACCAAACACCACCTCTGCTTTGTTAGAAATGGCTTCTTCACAGCAGACATGGAAGCTACGTATAAAAAGCTTACTGAAAACTTGGACAGTCCTTTGCCTTTGGATAGGCAGGAGAGGCAGGTTTCTAATGATGTCATTAAAAATCACCCTAAAAATGTCACTGTATGAAGGAATGTAAATTCAAGGCTTGAGGGGAGAAGGGAGAACTAACGACCTTTCTATTTGTTTTATACCCATTTTGGAAATGTGAGAGAACTGCTTCAGAATTAAATTGCCTGATCCTAAAAAAAGCTAATAATCACCAACTGCTATTGAAGCACTTAATTCTAATTAATTCCTCATTAACACTCAGTTAGGATGCCACTCCAGATATACCCAATAGGAAGAAATAAATGAGATGAACAATTGATATTCTGCGCTACTGTATAGGCTTTTATTCCATGAAGCTGTGTTTAGCATCAAGAGTGTCTCATCTGACAGTGTCAGAAATCACCTTAGTGTCTCTTTGTGTTGATCAGAATAGATTTCTCTAATATTTTTGAAAAAAAAGTTATCTTAAATTAGCATATTCTCACGCTATGAAAGAATCTGATACTTTAAAATTAATTTTAACCTCTGAAAAAGTGTTGTGGATTTAGAATGATCATTATTTGTTCTCTAAATTGGAGGGGTATTGTACTAATTTCTGTTAATTGCATTTTGTGTATGAATGGAAAACAAAGTGCTTTTTGAGAATAGGCATTGAAGTCGCATTGTTAGTTCTACAAACCTTCACTTCTGATAGTTTGTCATTGTCTGTAAATGTCTCTACAATACTGCTAGCACCAGTGATTTTACTGAGAATCTCACAATATATGGTGTCTAAATGCACAGCTGCTGGAATCAAATCAGCTTTTACTTGATAAAGTGAGCTTCTCCCCCTCATGTTAGCAAACAAGAATTTGGGGAGGGGAAAAGGGGTATTTGTCACAGCACATTTGGGTTGGTAGCATTTGTCTAACATCTGCATTGAACCAATATCTATAGATATCTATAGATATTTCTTGCTTTTGTTTCTGTTTTATTCAATGTTAACCATGATTTTGGGAATCTTTATGTACATCACTTGATTCCATTTTACACTGATTCAAAGAGAAAGACTTGTATTCTGAATTCAATTTCTCAAAAATTGTGGAGGCTTGGAGACTTCATGCTGCTTGAAGTCTTCAGGCACCATTACTGTCTCATAAGAAACACTGTAATGCTGTTACATGAATCATACCTATAAATATTTGATCATACATATCCTAATGCATTCTAGAGATATATCACTGACAATTTATAGAGTATAGATAGATTTTATACATATGTGAATAAATATATAAAGGTTTATACATGTACAACTTATAACAAGCTACCTTGATAGCTATGGAGACATATGCTCACGTCTTATAAATATCATGTCTTATAAAATGCATGAAAAAGTGAAAAAAAAATCTCATGCTCAGAAATATCAGTATTATTAAAAAAGCTTGTTAGTTCAATTTCTGAAACAGTTATTTAAATCAATAATTACTGTCTACATTGGGCCTCTGACCCAGAGTTAAAGTCAGAATTTCTCACAATCCACCAAACAACATTATTATCAAGACTTTTAACTAAATTAAATTAATCCTATGTTTCTAGATGTGGACATTTTTCATACCATCAGATGACCAGAACCATCAAGAAAAACCCATGTATAAATATCTGGCACAGATAGTTTTTAAAATGTGGTAACTCTGAAAGTGAATTCAAATTTAATTCATTCAAAACATATATTCTGTGATAAATAGTGTACATGGAGCCTCAGAGATGTGGCACATGCAAATAAAGCAGAAATTTCTTCATGATTTTCTTGTCACTCTTCACCGCAACTCTATATACCCCCTTTTTAAATACTCTACTAGCATCTAATATAAATGGACCTTCTCACAACAATTCCCATAATAAGGACAAATTTTCTAACCAGAAGGACCTTTCCAACTAGCTGGAACCACATTTTACAAGGACTATTAATTGAGCCTGTTGCAATTAGATAATTAATGTGAGGAAAAGTATTTGACAAAAAGGGTGGATTTAAAATTTTTAATGATGTATCATGAATTAGACAGTAGAATGCAATGAGGAGCTCAGCTCTCTATTCCCCATATTTCTTGCTTAAAAAATTAACAGTCCAAAGGTTTTCAGTGGCTGTTAGGAACATTTAAATGTACAATTTCCTGGTCTTAATTCGAAGAATAATAAAACACTTTCATGGGGTGTCACACATGGAAATGCATTAATTCTCTCAGCAGATGTGGGCTTATATTTAAAAAGAGTACATCTATCAGATGCTACATTTTTCACAGATGCAGAAATCCTTCAGTTCTATAGACTTTTCCTTTTCTTCATAACCATTTCAAAGTCATTTACCTATGAATTGCTCCATCTGAATTCCAGTGGTTTGAGTTAGCTATACTGACACAGTCCTGGAGGATGGCATGAATTGTGCTTCTGTTGGTTTTTCACGAAACAATTCCTCTGACAGCAGCCTGGATTTGATGGAGTAATTGGCTGACCCTACAGCTGTGACTGAAATACCCACCCAAAGTCAAGGACAAATGGAATTGCCTCTGAGACATCTTAATGCTCAAAGAATTATGGATTTTCCACTTTGACATATTAAGGTTTATACATACTGTGTTTTTCTTTTGTCTGAACCATTTTCCTGTTCAGATATTGAATATTTTTCATATATAAATATAATTTTTGGAAGCTCAAAAAAAAGGTTTTTTATCTACCTTTATTCTTTTTAAGATATACACTTATGAGAACTAACAACATCATTTCCATTAGCCTGCAGTATGATTCTGTCACTATTTCAGAATGGAACAGTTGAGGCAAGTACTTTATAATCTTATTATTATATCATTGGGTTTTTTGGTTTGTTTTGTTTGGTTGGGTTCTTTTAATCAGTATGATTTATAATCCAAAGTCTTGTCTATATAGTAGAACGCCCCCCCATGATCTGGTGCAGGCTGAAAGCTCACAACAGACAGTGAAGTGAAAGGATTGGACACTTTTTCTGAGGTCTTACATGATGTGCAGACAATACTGCAGGGGCATTTCAGAGTGTCAGGTGTGTTCAGGAAGCAGGGCATGCCTATTTTGTATGCATCCTTCCTAAACCCCAAAGTTTTCTCTGTGCTTGTATAGCTTATTCCTGATTGTTACAGCTCAGCTTCCAGTCCAAGTTATTGACCTGTGTGAATTAATGAGTGAGCAGACATAGAAGAAATGCACACACATAGATGAAAAGACAGTGTAAACTCTGTAAGGTCTTCAGCTCATTTGAGGAACAAATTATTATTCTGATTTTGTTCTGTGAGGTATATTGGAACTTTCAATCTTAATTAAATTATACAACTTTACTAACATGATAGTATAGCAATAATATTACATTTCTTTATGCAAATTATAACAAAAATTGACCATGTGCTCAAACTCATCATGTCAGACTGCCCTTCCATTCCTGAACAGACAGTAAAAACATATTTTAATGTAATATGAGGCTGTCACTGATGTCATTGTAAGAAGATCAGATAGAGTCTGTGTTGGCAAGCTCAGGAAAAGAAAAACAGGGAACAAAAAAGGCCTCTGGGAGCTGCCGTCTACTTGGAGCTGCTCAAGAGGAAGCATATGTACGAGTTAGGGCGTCTGTTCTCTCTCCTCCTCCAAACAGTTTCTGACAGTGTAAGGTCCTTAAAGTTCAATTCCACAGGAAGAGCAACAGGAAACACCTGAGATCCAACAAAGTAAAAAGCCAATAGAACCAGCTGCAGTTGCCTCCCCCTAACCAGCAACCCTGTGGTGTGCTCCTGGCACCTGCTTTTCAGTGAGCCCTCAGTGGACAAAGTATTTTTCGGAACCAGCTTGTGGGTTTTGTGAACAAAAGTAGGTCCATGTTTACTTATCACCTTTCTGAAGCCCCTCTTTGCACATCATGCTAATTTTGGAGGCACTGCATAGCTAATCCAATGTTGTAGGGGAGCCAAAAGGCCTCTCTCCCCACTAAACGTAGGGAATGCAGCTTACCCAGCTGGAAAGTCTGTGTATCGCTGATCTGTATCACTCAAAATTTTATGTTCTAGATCCACTAATTACATGTGGTATGAGATTACAATTTGTTCTCCCCTGACACCCACTTGGTGAGTTTGGGGAGACCTGACAAATCCCTTCTGGGGTCTTCCACAGCCAGTGGAGATGTCAGGAATTCATCACTCCACCCCTGAATAGTTTTTATCTGCTAAGGTGCACTCCACAGTCATCCAAACCTTGCTGTGAACATGTTGCCTTCTCTCTGAGTCAAAGGCACATTCCTGTTAGGGCTTGCACCACAAAAAAATTGTGTGTGCCACTGTATTTACCCTGTTGCTTGAGTATCTGTAATTGCTGCAGTTGTATCATTTTGAAAAATCATCCTCATTCATCAGTCAAGTGAAGTTTCCAGATTGCAGGGACCATGAGAAATCTTAGAAGGCTCCATTCTAAAATATACTCACAAAACAAATGCCAAGGAAAAAAACATAAAGGTGAAAAGTTTATTTAAAGTCTTTGGTTAACATGACAGAGTCAGGTAAATTTTCTATGCAAATTTCTTGGTCTTCACCCAAAATAGGTAGTCATAGGTAGCAGCTACTACTTTTCCTATTAATGCTATTGTGCTTCTAATACCCAAAATACCTTCAGTTCTCATTAATCTCAGGAGAAATCTGTGATTTAAGTGAATTTACTTAGAGATTAATCTGGTAGAATAAAAGGCAGGGTAGGGAGGAGGGGGAAGGGAAAGTTGGGGAAGAGCACTTTTTCTAAATCCACTGTTTACTTTTAAAATAAGATTTTAAATTAGCAAAAATTGGAAGAAAATAATTTTGGAGATAGAATGTCTTAGGTCACTTAAGTGTAGCAAAAATGTGGAGAAGCTTCTATCAGCAGTTTTGTTACTTGAAATTACTACAAATACAGTAAAGTCAGCTTTGTAGGGAACTTGGACTCCATTCAATTTTAGTGAAAACAGTAAATAAAAGAAAAAACAAACCTATTGATTGAAGTCGGATTTTGAATAGTACATTTTTTTATTTAAAATTGTTGATTGACAGTAACCTATGCTATCACTACCAAATATGTCCATATCTTTTCAAAATGAAAGCTGAGCTACATGTCTTAACAGGAATCTTGACAAATAACATACAGTTAGCTGTTGCTTAACATAGAGTAACTCTGCCCTTGTCCATCATTAATCTGCCCTTGTCATGTTGCATAACTAAGCCTGGGAAAATACAGGAGCCCAAGGCACACCCAAGAAAGAAATGAAAGCCCAGTAAGCAAATGAGCTTGTGCTAATCATCACATAAGAATAAATTTAGAAAGCATGATGATTCGAACACAGCTAAGGAAAGTTCTGAAAATCTGTTCTCTTATTGAGGAGAAGGAGATGGAGGAAAAACATTATGTGAAAAAAAAATTAATTTAGAAGCCTACTTGTATATAAATCTTTTAGTGGGATAAATAACACTGGGAAACACAGAAATACTATAGACCACTGTGTCCAAATGTGACTGACCCAGAAGGAGTTTGATGCATTTCAGAGGAGGGGAATTGTGCAGGTACTCTGAACTTCCCAAGCTGGAAGGACTGAAATGGTAACAGGCTCATACAGATCAGCTGAGCACTGGCTCTGACTCCTTCCCACCTATTGCCTCAGGCCCTCTGCAGTCAGAAATTGCAGGGTTAGGAACATCTTGGGCATGCCCTTCACACTGAAAGTTGAGAAGGAGCTCCTGTTGGAGCTGAATTTTAGTTGTCAGCTCAACTTCTGCCTGCAAGGCTGTGGACAGTAGGCTCAGGATTAGGGAAATTTTCAAACAAGGCATATATCTCACTGAGACAATAAGAAAATATATAGTTTTCATACTTCTCAGCAAACAACTTGATTTGACCACAGGAAATATAGCTAATATAATACACAATGACCAGCCACAGTTCCTGATCTAACTTAGCTTCTAGCTTTAAATGAGCCTCTATAAAGCTTGGAAGTTACCTTAATATTCTCTAGGTCACATACTTATAACTTCAGACAACTTTAGAAAGTTATCCAGGAAAATAAAAATCCCACCTAGAAGTGAATCTAAGCTAATACCTGCAAGTAACTGCAGGCATTTACAGATCAGGAGTTGATATTTGAACTAGCGGTCTAGACAGCCCTGATAGTGAAGAGAAATAGGTATTTCTCAGTGCCACTCATTATTTCCTAACACAGATTTATAAAACAGGCATGAGAAAACTCGGTATTTCCAGTGACTGTTTCTCCCCACAGACTACATGATGAGGCTAAGGCCAAAATGTAAGTGTTTCTGTAAACATCTAACAGTAGGTGATAATGAGATCCATCTCCACTAAACAAGGCTTACCTTGCTGCACTTGCTGTCCATTTTCTGTTTTATGTACTCCTTGTGCATTGCTTGGATGCTGTTCAATTGTTTTGATGGTGTGTTAAAATATAAAATGTTTCAGAACTCCATGTCTTATTCTGGAAAAAACAGTGAAACAGAGAGCCATTACACTCATTTTAGCCATCTTGCATCATTTCAGGTAGAGATTACACTTTCATGACTGCTTGGTGTTCACAGTGCAAGGCATGGCTATTACACTCAATTTTGAGCTGTGCAGCCCTCCTGTTTGATTTACACATGTATTAAAAAGTGAAAAATTATGACCTTTAAAATGCATCAATAGGTGCATTATTACTGAAAGAAAATAGAAAAAAGAACCCTGCACTTCTCAACATATGTAAGAGAGTAATACACAGCTCAAAAATTCAATATTGTTCAAAGCTTTGTGGCTGTAAAAAGAAATGTTCCTCTCAGTCGTGTTGTTTGTTTCTTTGTTTGTTTTTTTTTTTTTCCCCTGAAAATTTATCCAGGAAGAAGTATTATCTTTCCCCAATTAAGTTCTTCAAAACTAATCCAGCTTCAGCAAACCTTCACAACCAAGTGAAAACCACAAAAGGTTTAAAAAGGAAAGTTGACATGTACTGTCTGGCACTGCTATTAAAAATTTTGTAGTATCTTTTAAAAGTTCTTGGAAATTACTTCATTATTTATTTTTTTCTCTTTATATCTTTGAGCTGAATTTCTGACAGACATATTAACATTTCCTTTGTTCATATTTGAGTGCTGAATTATCTTTAATTGCCATGAACATTCTGCCTGCATGAAAGAACTAATAAACCACTACTGTCAACTTTTGGATGCATATGTTCTGCTTATACATGAGGTATCAGGAGCCCCTGCTGGTCTAGTGGTAAAGGCGCCGCGCTATCACCGCGGAGACCCGGGTTCGATTCCCGGTCAGGGCCACTCCCGGGCAGGTGGGGCTCGTTAGCCCTTAAAGGCAACCCACCTACGTCCTAAGGACCTCGCTGCCACTGTCCAAGCTCGCTTGGCCCCGGCAGATGAACCTTAGGATTAAAGGGTGGGCTCAGTTCCGCGCACACTGTGTCTCACCTAAAAAATCCAATGCGCAGGCTGGAAGGTGGAAAGACCTTCCCCGGATCTTCGCTCGCGAAGACTGGCCATTATTATATTATATTACATGAGGTATCAAATACTGGGAAGAGGAAGAATTTACTGGAAGTAAATTAATATAAGTGGACCCAGGGGCCTTTGAGAATATAGGATGGATTACAGTTTAAGAAAAAAAATACTCATTTCTCCATAGACTTTTCAGAATTTTCTGCCTCTTTTATCACATGTCTAAGGAAAAGAAACAAATTTAACCTTTCCACATAATGGTCAAAATAATGCATTTTACTTTCTCTGAGATTGAAACCACTTTTCAATCTCTATACTGGGGGGAAATCATCTTAAAAATCTCCTTCCATTAACATGAGCAAAATACTTAAAATTTCTACTGATCTAGCAGAAAACAATTTTTAATTTATTTATAAAAATAGCCAATATTAATATTATTCAATATATCAATATTATTCAAATACTAATTACATATATTACATACATAATAATTACAGGTTATGATACAAATACTAGTTACACGTTGCAGACCTAACCATGCCATGTGAGGAAGTCTTCACATGGAAGTTGTGTGCAAATATAAAATACAAAATTGATTACAGGATAGTCTGGCTGTGTCGACCTGTTTGGATTGTTGGCCAGGAATAATACAACACTTTCACAAGTTGCCTGAAAGGAGAAATTCTAGCCCTTGTAAGCCCAAGCTTAAAGTCATTCCTCACTTCAAGACAAAGCAGAAGTAAAATTGCAAGCAGCCACTCTTCTGTGTCTCCATGTGGAAGGGCTCAGTAGCCACACACTGCACAAGACAGAAATTGGAACAATATTTGAAATCTGTAAAAGAGTCTATTTTTAATGTACCTGGATCAAATTAACTTTGGTAATAGCTTTCACATTATATCTATTACTACAGGCCATGTACCTCAGTTAGTCTTTGCTGGCATGTCATAATCTTTTTTAAATCCAAATGCATAATCTTTGTTCTTACAAAATTTGTCAGAAATTGTAATTTAAAGATATAAGAAAGCATTTCACAATTTAGTTAAATTACAGCCAGTAATTTCACCTGGGAAATTTAAAACTTCAGAATGAAAAGTTACTTTTTAATGAAAGAGTTTTGCTAGAAAGCTTGTTATGCTTAATGCTTTATTTTTTTCATTTTAAAATCATATTGAGTCTGACACAATTAATGAATAGCAAAAAGTATCTTAATAGCCCTTAACCAACAGGTCAACACTAAGCTATTTCTCTGACCAATTTTTCAGCTCAGTTGAAAAGCTGTGGTACCAGTGCTGCAGAGAGGTTGTTCCCATGGCCGTCATTATCTTTCCCTTGGTGACAGTCCAGCTGCCATATGTGCCAGCGTGCTGGATCAAGGCCTTCCACAACATCTCCAAGGCAACCCCATAAACTACTGTAAGGTTTGATTCACTGTCCTCTGATAAGCCACCAGGCAGGAGGTTGATAGAAAGATGTCTTGAACATTTTTCTCTCAGATTCCCTCTATTCCAAGTCGGTTCCTGTCCTTTGTCCCCAGTGTAGTCTTCCAGCTGGTTAGCAACTGGGAAAGTCCCTCAGACTCACTATTCTCCTATGCAGTAGGAAGTTGATCTCAAGAACTTTGCTTATATGACTGCATAAAACACAGACAGGACAGAGATAGGTACTGGATTCTTGTAATCCATATTTATTGTCAGCAGTCTTCACTAGCACAGCTTTTGTCCCTGCCACCTACCATCCCCCTTAAGCAACCCTGGACATATTTTGGAGGGACAGTAGCACAGGCAGAGGACTCTTCCCAGAAGATGAAATGCATCCTGCTTGGACTGTGAGATAGTATCATCATACACACACACACACACACACACACACACTCTCCCCTATATATGTGTACTCACACACATTTATATATAGTTTATACACATGTACACACATGCACATGCACATGGGCTCTACTGCTTGTCCTCTGAACCCAGCACAGCCTCTAGACTGTCTGGTTCAATAACCCAGACTGAGAGGTTCAGTACTTTCTACTCCACAAGAACAAATGCACTTTTAGACTCATTCATGGTGAAGAAAGTAAAATTCAGTATTTGGAATGTTTTCAATGAGGAAGATGGAAAACTTTCATAACAAACACAAGATAAATTGTTGGTTTTTTGGTTAATTTTGTTTCTTTTCTTACACTAAAGCCTTTCTCCCTTTTCCCATTGTAGATGAAGTGCTAAAAATACTCACTCTTGAATTGTATTCATTTTACCTTTATCTAGTACTCTTTTTCCAACTCCCAATCCCATACCAAGATGTAGCTATTTAGGAATTTTATCTGCGATTGCAATAGGAGCAGAAAAGGTGCCTAGGCAAAAAAAGAATGTATAGATCCATTCAACTAAAAATGAAACCTGGTAGTCTAACATGTTTTAAATAACTAGAACAGAAACTTGTATTAAATATAGTCACTTCTTAGAAGAAGAAGTAAATAAAAAATACTACCACTGCAGTCTGGAAAACAGTTTATTCTTTAGTTAGGTTTTGCTTGTCTGAGTGTGTTTTCATGCTTTGCTTTATTATGTGTTATTACTTAAATTTGAATTTTCCCACATCCCTCACCTTAACTTTCCATTTATTTACAGTTCTCTTCTGAACATATGCATTGTCTTCCTTGCCAGAGTCTCTCAATTTGTTTGAGCCACTGTTATATTAAATACTTAGTTAGTTTATTTCTCAAAAAAAGTTTATCATTTGGCATGGATGAAAAATACTATTGGGGCAGAAAAAAAAAAAAAGAAACCACACAAAAAGCAGCAAACCCAATTGTTACTTTAGAGTAGTTGCAATACTCTACACAATAACTCAATAGTTTCAAGACATTAGCAAGGACACAATTTTTGATCCTAGCTTTGAGCTGTCATTAAACTCAAAAGGAATGATCAATCAGGGTTAGAAAACAGAGTTTTTGAAACATACTCTTCTCTTCCTGAGGCTGTGCTGTGCACTAATTAACTTTATACTGTATTATTTGTCAGGTTATTGCTTATTTATGACAATATCAGCATTGATAATCTTATGAAGTATAGGTCACCATTACTTAATTATGCATGATCAAATCTAGGAATAATTTCTACACAGTAAAACAAAGCCTTCACAGAGGATGCACAGATGCCTGAGCTTAAAGTAAATATGGATATTTGGGGTCAACAGACTAGGCATGGTGGTTTAGCAAGATATCCACCCAGGAGTAGGGACACACCTAAATCACAGCAAACACTTCCTTGTTAGTTCTACCTTTTCATGAAGTTATTCTATTTCTGATTTAGTCTATTTGGGTCTTTTTACCATCCTCCATATTGCAGCATTACTGGTCTTGCTGCTAATTTTATTAATGTTGCTATTATCCATAAATTCCAGCAAAGCTCAGCTTGTAAATTCTTCTGGAGGTATTCCAGGCTAAAATGTGTCCTAAATTGGTGGTAGTTCCACTGAGCTCCTAGCACACGTGTACATGAATACCCATACATGCATGGAACATATACACAGTCATCCAAAACTACCAGCTACGAATCAAATGTATATAGCCTTGAACAACAGTTTTGTTTCTTTCGTGCCAAGAGTTTATTCCATTTGGATTTTTCTTGATTCTTCACTCAAACTCTGAAACTTACATTTATTTATATTTCTGGGTTGCCTGCCAAAAGAGGACAGCATAACTATGCCTCTCTGTAAAAGCACCTAACACCTAACAGCCAGGTGAGTCAGCAGCTCAGCTCTGCAGCCCTGGGTGATGCACTCAGACCTGATACAGTGCAACACTGCTGGTCTACTGAGTATTGCACCTCCAAATGGAATAGAAAAGATGAACCTTCTTTCTTTCACAAACTGAAGCTAAATAACAAAGTAGAAGATGATGATAAAACAAGAAACTTCAGTCTAAGCACTGTAAAGAGTCAGAAAAGAGAACAAATGCTGACAAAGAGGAAGTATTCTAAACATCAAACAGACATTTATGTCATTTCTGGCTCTGCTAACATGAATTAATTCCAGTGGAGCCTGTAATTCCAGTTATACAACCCTGGATTACCACTGCTTCAGTGTAGAGTGGATGGAGTTTATGGCAGCATCTTGCTGTGTCTTTGTGTGCTGTGCTCCAACTGCTGTAGTAGCATCGTTATGATTATTAGTTCTAACGTTCGCTAAACATTTTCACTGCCTCATCTGTTTTATGACTCTTGCAGTGAATGTATTCCATTATGATTAGTAAAACAGGGGTATTTAGAGAAGTATTTATGGATTAAATTCTATTAAAGTTTTAAGAAGAGGATATTTCTAACAGTGCTTATTTATTGTATGACAAATATCAGCCACAACAACAAAACCAAGAAGAGCTGAATGTACCAGCTCCAGCTGGCTTATACTCATATTTCTTATTAAAAAATTTATAATAACTCTACTGATTCCCAGTCTAAACTCACATAAACAAGGCTGAATGCATGTACACACATTGAAAACAATGGTGCTGCAGCCATTTACACCTTTTCAGCATTTGTCTCACATTGTGTTAACACGTCTCCTAGTGTTTTTTCGTCCCACCTTGGAGCAGTAGGTGTTGTTCCATGAATCATGAATTATACCCAATTACATTTGTTTTCTGTTGTGAAATATTTTTCACAGAGGAGTACAATGAGAGCAAACCTAAATGAAACCTTAATCTCATCTCAGGTACAACAGCTTGAGTCAGAATTAGTTTTACTGAAACCAGTAGCACTGATCTCCATTGCCTTGTAATGGATAAATAAAGCAGAACATGGACATTTTATACTCATTTAGTATTGGACCATGAAACAAGTTAATAACAAGGAAAGTCTGCCACAGCCTTTCTACTCTTCCTGTTCTGGGTTAACCTTGCTGGTTTGCTAAGCACCACACAGCTGATTGCTCCCTTCCCTTGCTCCCAGTGGGATAGAGAATGAGGAAAGGAAAAATAAAAGCAAGAAAAATTGGGCATCAAGATAAATAAAAAAATAAATAAATAAATAAATGTAGGATATGTGGAAGAAGAGAGAAGAAACAAAAAAATCCTAAGTGTTGCAAAGGCACTCACTCACCAGCTCCCACAGGTAGAACAGTGCTCAGCCAGTTCCCAAGCAAAAGATGGCTAACCTCCCTAAAATCCCCTCTTTTCCCTTTAATTGCTAAGCAAGGAATCTCTTTGGATAGTTGAGGTCATCTGCCCAATCATTTCCCCTTCCAACCTTTTGTGCATCCCCCAGTCTAGTCTCTGGAGTGGGGCACAGTGAGAAACAGAGAGCCTTGATGCTGTGCAAACACTACTAGAAAATTAGTGCATTACCAGTTCTGTTTTGGTAACAAACCTAAAACATAGCACCATATGAGTTCCTATGAAGAAAATTAGCTCTATCCTAGACAGACTCAGTACAACTGCCTTATTATAAATTGGAATCATTCGTCTGGTGTGGGTTTTTTGTTTTTTTTTAAATTTAAGCTGGAGTAATAATAATTGGTAACTAAAAAAAGGAATCTAGCTTACACACTTCAATGATTACCTCTGTGTTATTTGCAATTGTGTTGCTTAAACTATGTTATTTAAAAACAATTAACATTCATTCTCTTTTCTCAGTTTGAACTCCTATTAGCCTGTTTCTAATCAAACTGTGAAGAATTACCACTTTCACGAGTGTTCCAAATTATGCTGGTACTTTTTTTTTTTAAACAAACCAGTCAAATTCCTCTCAGGTCTCTTCCAATTCAGCATATTTTGTGATTCTGTGAAATCTGTGTGGCAGTGTATTACATGTGTAGAGCAAATGAATCATAATGGACACTTTAATTTCTGTATACCTTAGCACTGATAAAGCAAACACAGCAATTCTTGTGGCTTTAGATGAATGCACATGTTCACTAAAAGTACAACTTAAGTTAGTTTTCATGACATTTTTGGAACATGGAACACACTTTAGAGTTCTGTGCTGTGCTCTGAAGCATCGGTGACTTGTCTTCTTTGGAGGGCAGATCTTAGGACGTGCACTACTCCGAGAAGAGAAGGACCACACTGTTAACATAGGCCCTCCTTATTTCTAGCTATGAACACAAATAGTAGAGAGATGAATGGAATGTTGAGGGGCTGTTACTGTTGGTGTGGCCTATTGTTGGAGTGCTTCCAGGACATGGAAATTCTGCTTCCAGACCCAAACTGGCTTGTGTGGAAGGGGGATGTTCACTGGGGCTTGACCGTACTTCCCAGTCCTTCCAGCTTCAGGGCTGACTCAAGGAGGAGCAGCTGAATTATCTTATACCTACAGCAGCATCACATCTCTGTGGAAGGCCAGTGGGAGAAGCAGCAGTGCTGCAAAGAAGACATTTGAAATCAGTTACAGATATCAGGAAACATTAACCCTTGCAATTACCATTGTTTCTAAAAGAAGAAAGCAGTCCTCTACAAAGGCGCTACATTACCTTGCACAGAAACATATTACCTTTTGCTAGCTGATGGTTTGGGCCCTGAAATACTCCTTCAGTATTAATTTTTTGTTTAAGTGGATTATTGTTTTGCTCTCTGGCTGGAATGGAAGTCTGATGACCATCAGATGATTTTATTAATAGTGACCAACACTGTAGAAGGCCTACGGTTTCCCTTTTCATTGTAGTTATTTAGAAATACTATGGCCAGACTTTCACTATGCATTCTACTCTTTTTTTCTTTGACCACTTTGTGCAGCTGTGATACTGTCTACAGAATAAATAAAGCAATCAAAAGAATATGATGCACATTTTAATTTGAAGTGTAACAGTATTTGCAATCAGCTTCCCCTTTACCCAACAGACAAAATATATCTCCAGCTCCCAAACTATCAGTCTTTCCATTAGCCATTCACAATCCCTTATTCCCCTTCCTTCTGCCTCTCCCTCTCCATTGCAGGCATCATAACTCTACCAGCCATGTTTTAAAACACATTCTCTAATTATTCCCATTAACCATCATCAGTAAGACATTTAATTGCTTCTTCTGCAGTTGGCCAACATCTTCAAAATGTGTTTCATTTAATCCATGTCAAAACCCTACAGAAAGTCCAGCTACCATATACTTCACTTTTCTGTTTATTTTCCAGTGTAATATGTGTTATGCTGCATGCTGAGAATTCTCAGTTTATAAAGTACACAGCCAAAATCATTGCTTAAAAGCTTTTGGTGATTGCTTATGCCTCTCAGTCCTAATGCATCAGTGAAACCTTTGGAAGAAAATTACAGTGCGTGGAGATTTTAGAAAATCCATATTGTTTATTTGTTATAATCTCACAAATTATTATTTCTATTGAAGCCAAAAATCTCACATATCAAGCAGAAAAAGGGAAGGTAGTGTTACAGGGATTAATAATGCATCTAATATGAATCTCTTGGTAAAATTAAAGATGAAAGAAACAACATAAAAATAGCATGAAAGCTGAGACATCAAAACACAAAAGCATGGGCATTCTTAATTCAGACTGCCATTTCACTTTTCTTACAGATCTTTTGTTCCTAGGTGTGTAACAAAGAACAAATTCAGAACACCTTTGAGCCAAATTATTGCATCCATTTATGAAAAAAAATAAATCTATAGTTCAAGAGCTTTATTAAATACTCAATCACATACCAGTAACTTACTGGTACAGGAAGGTAGTAACATAATGTACTATTGAGGCTCTCTGACACTTCATATTACAAATCCCTGCTTTCATTGCTTATAATTTTGCAAAATATTAATGAATTGGGATGAAATTTTCTATGACAGATGCCTGCCTGAGGCTGTTTCTTTGGTGGGCAATACTCAATCAAACAACTCAGCCGTTTGGGGGAACTGAATTAGGGGAAAAATAACATTTAAAAGTGTTAGCTATGTCTTTGTATAAAGACAAACCATGCTTTGAAGCCCAGACAGCACAGTTGCAATCAGGGTGCTTTTTACCATCTCTTAAAAAGTAAAAAAAAATTCAACCAGCTTTGAACAGGAAAAGAAAATTATAGCCCCGTGCCTACATGCTCTGGACAAAAGCTTGATAGGATTTGTTTTGACCCAACACAGTTCTCAGTGCTGTGCACAGAATTGCACAGGTTCTAGGCCTCAGAGTGACAGAGGATGTTGCACATCACTCGACCATATATGAGTCATCCCAAATGAATGACTGAGCACACTTAATCCCTCTTGGTTCCTGCACAGCACATGTCTGTGCAAAATTTGCTATAGCTTGCCCATGGCTAAGGGGGAGTGGCTGGACCAGGATGACGTTAATCAGACATCAAAATGAAAGACAGAGAACCAGAATCTCCTGTGTGGGTAATTAATATTCTACAGGCAAAAAGATGCTCAAAGAAATGAGTGTAAAAAGTATCCACTAAACACAGTCACTCAATCTGAAATACCAACTTCATTCTTTATTTCTCAAATGCTGAGTATCATAAAGCTTACTGATATTAGTTCTTTTCCACAGAACAACACAATATCAGAGTCATTTCTGGGGGTAAATGAGACCATTTCTAGTAAGGAGATGCCATATGATTACTAATGGGAGTAGTACTGCAGCATTCAATGTGCTTGATGACATAGGTATCTATTTTCATGAAAGTAATGGAGAAAAATTAAGCCAGCAACCAAATGAATGAATGTCAATGGATGGAGATGATAAGCTGGCAGTGAATGATAAGGAAAAATTAAATACTTTGGGTTTTCCTTAGCCTTACCAGATGAGCCTGCTCCCAGCCCTCTGCTCATACCAGCCTGGTTTGGCAAGAAGAATAGCTGGATAACACCAGGCAAGGGATTACTTAGAAAAACTAGACTATTCAATCTACAGAGCCTGAAAAAGGGTCCAAGGCTGTGGAAGGGTTGGACAATGTAATTATAAAGTTGCTTCCTAACTATTTAAAACTGCAATAACAGATCATGCCTATTTTTAAGAAAGGTAAAAAGGACAACCCAAGGAATTCTCAGGTGGACACACTAAGTGCATCCCTGGTGGGATGGAGGATGCATATCCTCCTGTCATCCACTTATGGGCATGAAAAGGACAAGAAGGCAAGCAATCAAGATCAGCACAGATTTACAAAGGCAAGTCCTACCTGACCAACATGATTGCCTTCTATGACAAAATGATGGGCTGGGAGGATAAGAGGTAACAGTTCCTTGAACTTTCACTCCACTAAGGCCTTTGGGAATACCTTCCTTCCACCACATTCTTGTGGCTTAGAAAGTGTGGTGGGATAAACAGTCTTTTAACTGGGCTGAAAACTGGTTGCAGTACTGGGTTCCAAGGCAATATTCAATGGCTTGAGGTATAAAGGTTGGTAATGAAACAAATACTCTAGGGTTTGAAAGCAGTTCAATATTGTCTCCTGGATGATGAGGCAGAATGTTCCCTCAGGAAATTTGCTCAAAAACTGTTTGACACATCAAGTGATACAGATTCAGCTCTAGGGGCTTTGAGAAAAGCAAAGAGTGGGCCAACAGAAGCTTTGTGAAGCTCAAGAGGGAGAAGTCCTAAATTCTGCATGTGTGGTGGAATGACCTCACGATGCAGTACTGGCTGAGTGGCGCTCGACCAAAAGGTCCTGGGACTTACAGTAAGGATGAAGCTGAATATGAGCAGAAGTGCACTGCCAACATGAATAAGATCAAGTGCATGTTGGGCTACACTGCTAGAATTGAGGCCAGCACTTAACATGTCACTCTACACAGAATTGAAAAGGCTGCAAATGGAGTGGCATATGTACTTTTGGGCTCCACGGCTCAAAATGAGTGTTGGGAAATTGTAAAGGGTCCATCTGAAAACAAACAAGAGCATGTGGCCTACAAGAAATGGAGGAACCTGTAAGTCTGTAAAAGAGGAGGCTGAGATACAGGCCAAAAGAAGCCTAATTCCTGAAGAAGGGCAGTTAAAAAGAAGAGATGGCCAAAATGTGACAGACAAAGAAGCATCTCTGACAAGTGGCAGCTTGTGAAATTCAAATGGGATATTATGAAAATCTTTTCTCTCTGTACAAAGAGAATAGCACTGGAGCAGTTCTACAAAGTGGTGAAATCTCTATCCTTTCTAAGACAAGGTTAGAAAAAGCCACAGCTGATGTAGATCCAGGATTCATGTTAGCCTCACTTTGAGTAGGAAGTGCATTACATGGACCACCAGACACCCCTTCCAGCTAGCACCACCATGAGTCTAGGATGGAAGAAAAAAAGCCTTCTGTTAAGTCTTAGTCCTTCCAAATAGTGTAATTCAGGAAATCCGAATTGCTTAGGAATAAGAACACAGCTGGACAAACATTACTAATAATTTCCATGAATACATATTCCATTCTTAAAAGCTCTTACAGTAATTATGTTCACAATTCCTTTTTCACTCCATTTACAGAAATTAATTTTACCTGTAGAAATATTCAATGAATTCTAACTACTGGACATCAGCTATAGCAAGCAAATTTTTCCTCTGTGGTGGACCATCTATTACTTAAATCTTATTCCATCTCTCTCTCTGCAGAGTTTAACTTCTCTTCAGGGTCTTTCAGCTTATACAGAAAGACTGTTCTGTCAACAAGAGATTTATTGATACAGAGTTCTGCTAAGATGAAAAAATTTCTGAATGTAGTCACCAGGGCAATAAGTTGTAGCAATTCACAAGACTCACTGATTCCAAAATTTTAAGGTCGGAAACAGGGATGTGGGAAATTACCTTATACTGTAACAGTTTCACAAAAAAAGGTGTAGTTGGGTGACAATCTAAAGGTGAATTAATAGTGCCACTCTGATGCAAAAAAGCATAGACCATAATAAAAGGTAGAAATAGTCAGAGTGCCTGTAAACAATTCTTCTGTTCTGCTCTGCTCTGTTCAAGCCTCAGCTGGGTTTCTTTTTCCAATTTTGGGCACCACAGTTTGTGAAAGACTTAAAATTAAAGAGAGCTCAGTGGAATAGTAAGAACAACCAGGATTCTACAAAATATAACTGTTTAAAAAAAAAAAAAAAACAAAAACAACATGAAGGAATTACGATTCTTTAACCTAAGGGGGAAAAAAACCCACTAAAAAGGGGAATTTCTTCAAACATATAAAAGGCTGCAAGTAAGAGAGAAGGAATCAATTATTCTCCATGAACTAAGAGTTAGAACAAGAAATGATGGGCTTAGACTGTAACAATGTTTGAAATTAGGATTAAAATATTAGAAAACCGTAACACAATGGTAAGAACAGTGAAGTGCTGAAATAGATTTCCTGGGAGGTTATGGAACCTTGACTGTAAAGACCTTCAAAAGACTGTACGTGAGCTACCAGTACTCACAGAGATATTGCTCAGGAAGGGTACAGATTAGATAACAAATATATGAAAATGTTTCTTCTTATTTTCCCTTTGACTATATGGAAAAAAAACACTTTATTTAACTGTTCCGTAAAATACACTGAACATTAGATTGCATTCTTCTATCTTTTATTCCCTAAGGGTTAATACTTTTTTGTTTAAAAAATATAATGTTTTATTTCTTCTTTGGATGTCATTTGGTTTACCTTTCTTCCAACTATCTTGTATGGATGGGACTTTATCCTGAAACCATGAAAATTCCCACTATTTCATTTACAAAGAGGACTTAAAAGAGGAGTTGCAACTCTGTGCCACAAACATTTTCAAAGTGTAAGTACTTTTCACAAGACTCTGTTCATGAGCACAAGTAGTAATCCAGAAATTTCTTATGAAAACAAGAAGCAATTTCTGTTAATGGAGATTATTCAACTAAACAATTTTTCTCAATTAATACATATTATAAAATAGCTATTTTTTAATAAGCTGTTTGTGAACAGAAGGGAAAAAAGAAGCAAGAATGAGAAATAATGTGTCAAATAAATTATTCACTAAGAATCATAAGCCCAGTTAAAGCTCAGATGAACATACATGATTTACACCACTTTCAGTTTAATTTACTACAGTTGTTTTTTTGCAGACTCTTTCCTCTTTATTAGCTTCATTTATCTCTAATCCTCAATTAGACACATAATAAGGCTTAATCATATTTGGTGAGGGAAAGTTATCAAAGCCCACTTCTCCTGTTCAGGTGTCTCTGGGGTTGCAAGGAATTACTGGTTTCTGGTCTGGAAAAACATTTCATGTGTCCATATCATGTATGACTACAGTCATAAACTCAGCTCACATGCTGCTGTCGGGATGGTTTATTTAAAGCAGCTGCTTTTTTTTTTTGGCAAATACTCTGCATACCAAGAAATATATTACTCAGTCGTCAAAAATATTTTTCAAGTCCAAGTTAAATTCAGCAAAGCCTTTCAGTCCAAAAATATTCAGAATTTCTCCAGATTCTAAATATTTTGTTTTGACATTAGCATTTAGTCTTTATAATTAAGGATTTAAAAAACACATCTTTCCACTCACTTATGCTTCATATTTAATTATCTCCCTTTTCCAACTAAAAATGTGTATGTTTAAAATGTCACTCTTCAGGTTAAAAACATTGACTTAATAGAAAACTACTTTTTTCATAGGTTAAATTTTTCTTCAGGGTGTTTTGGGGTTTCTTTTGAGTTTGATTTTTTTTTTTTTAATGTTGGGTAAGGCTTTGAAAGCAGCAGAACTCTTAAGCTGTTTTTTGTGGTGGTTTTTGTTTGTTTGTTTGTTTGTTTGTTTGTTTTTTAACTGAGCTAAAAGAATCACTGGCCATGTGAGGGCTCTATAATTGTAAATTTCATCATATTCTGGACATGGGGTTACCATCTCAGCCTCAGGTGATTATCTCCCTACAACATGGTCACAGAACAACAATCTCCACAAGCTTATCCCAGGGATGAGAATCTTCAAAGGCCTTTTATCATCAGTAATTCTCTCATACTCTGCAAGCACAGCATAGAGGCCTCATGGGCCATGCTTTCACACTTAGAATTCCATCAATATTGTGAATTATTATCCTCCAAACTTGATGATGTCCAAAATAATGTAATTCTTACAGCACTGTATGTAAAACATAAGTGCTAAGGAATAGGTAAGTGAAATGAAATGAGCATGCAATTATATTATTTACATGTATTTGTGTTTAAAAGTACCTCCATATCCTGTATTTGTTTTATTTCACTTACACATCCTCTGCAGAGATGTATTAACATCATTTATTTCATCAACAGTGTTACACTGTCTCCCCAGACCAGCAGTGACATTGCACTACTGTCTTTCATCTCCTAAATTTCCATCTCACATCGCCACAGATTTATGCTTTTTTCCTTGTAAGGAACACCTATGTTTCCTGTATTATTTAGCACCCAACTCATCTCACACAAATTTGTATCCCATTAAAGGTCTGAACAGTCCCAAGAAGAAACAGACTTTTGAGAA
The DNA here is from genome assembly GCF_022539395.1 of Myiozetetes cayanensis. NCBI lineage: Eukaryota > Metazoa > Chordata > Aves > Passeriformes > Tyrannidae > Myiozetetes > Myiozetetes cayanensis. The sequence continues at coordinate 102,388,683 of NW_026087411.1, forward strand.
TTACTGTGAACAAAGAGACATCCCTTGTCCTGTATAACCAGAATCAGGCAACACAGAAGGTAAAGTGAGGTGAAAGAAGTACGAATATTCCCATTGACATAGGTGAAGGTAAGTAGTACAGAGATTAAGGGATAGAGTCAATAATGGATTTAAACATCTAAAGAAGGATTTGGAGAAAATGTTGATGTTTAGGTAGAAACTGTAATCTGAAAAGAAAAGCAACAGCTGCTGCCTAAACTTGGAGGCACTTATACCCAAGAGAGACTGTAGTTTACAGGAGGTTAGTGCTTCTCATTATAGGCATGCCTGAAGTTTCCTGAGTGTAAGCAGCACAGCACCTATCAACAGGGGCCTGCTGTGAACTCCTGCTAAATCCCTGGAGATCCTCCCCAGGGCTCTGTGCCGTGTTCTGCAGCATCAACCATCTACCGCAGGCCTGAGCACAACACAAATTCATGAGAGTTTAAAGCATGCCTGCCACAAATTGTGATGCACTTGACTACCCATTCTGTAATCAGCAGTCAAATCTGAAACCAGATACAAGGAAAAGTAGGATACCTTTATTTTTTCTGTTTTGTAGGAAAAAATGAAGGACCTATTTTGGGAGGAACATTCTCATCTCAAGGCTATTTCCATTTTTATGTTAAATAGTCTTTGAACTACAGAAAGAGGAACCCAGGTTTCTTCGCCTTTAGGTGAGTACTCTAATCTCTTAGTTAAAAGTTTTGTTCATGTTCCCTTGAATTATTTTCTTAACAAAGGCAAGGTTACAACATGGGGTTATAACTGGAGAATAGCCAGATAGCCTGTATTGTGTCTTAACCAGTAGATGCACTTAAACTGAACGGCAGTTTTAAACCACTGTGGCTACATAAGAAACTGAACCCAGGATTTTACATACCTAGATGAGTAATATGCCCATGTTTTAAGCAGAAGAGTGCTTATAGTTCTTTAAATAATAATAGATGGCACCAGTCTAGCTGTCAGTGATATGACCAGCGTCACTAACAGACTTTGTACAGCGACTAAGAGTAAAACAAACAGATACAAAACCAGGCTTGTCTCAAGTCAGATTTTTTTTCTTTCCTTTTCAGTACAGTTTTTTTCTCTACTAAAATCAAATTAATTTCTGCTTTTATTAGAGGGGGGAGGAAGAAGTTGAGGTAAACTACTGCCATACCTTATGCAACTTGTCCTGAGTATATTCAAATCATTATGCATCTTCTAAACTTAGGGACAAACATAAATTTTGCAAGGCTTTTTACTTAGGTTATTATTGAAGCAACAACGCAGCTAAGTAAAATGAGCTGTAGTCTACACTCATTTATGCATTATACATAAAGTCGTATGCTACAGCTCTAAAAAACCTTTTGTAAATAATAGGTTTATATGGACATGATCATCAGAAAAAAAAAGGTATAAAGATAACAGGGTTAACCTGCAAGTCAATTAGGTCAGCCAGACTTTTAGTCAAAAGAATGATATATGAATAGACACTAACACATCTAACAGGCCAAAGGTTATTTAGAGGCTGGGAAAATGTTGTTTGGAAATTACTATTGGAAATAGTATTGAATTTACAAATTTGGACCACGCAATTTTTGTTAAGCAGAAACTTCTTTTTAATAGCATCACAGTGCAACCTCAATGACTTTATTCAATACTTATACACCTTAGCAAATGGAATTAATTCTAATTGTATACATTTGTCATTTCTAAGCATCTAAGGCTATATTCTTTCTTTGAATGCAGACAGAAATCTCACTGGATTCAAAGAAAACTGTGTGCATGTATTTCATGACAGCCTTTTCTGTATTACAGGCAGGATGATGCTAGTCTGGGCATAAAATTGATATGAATTTTGAATGATTTAGGTTTACAGTATTGGGCTCTGTATTTGAAAAAGAAAAATAGAAGCTCCCTCCAAAAGGTATTTATAAATAGCAAGGCATGATGCCATTACTGAATCTAACCCTGTAACTCAGTCAAAGGGTTCAGCTAACATCATAAACCACAAGAGTAAAGCTCAAACTGTTTATGAATAGCAACTGTCATACAGATTGAATTTCTTCATTGCTATTCAGTCAAGGGGTATTTGTTATTGCTTATAATATTTAGAAAGTCATTTTCGAGTTCAGGTATTGAAAGACAGAGATAAAAAATATTTTATAAAATATTAACTAGGCTAATAGAAGCATTGGATGCTCATTTTATTTAAACATTTAATTTTCATGGGAGTCCTTCAGGGCAGCAGAAATATCATACATATTATTAAAAATGAGCAGAATTATAATAGTTACAGAACAATGACTTAATAAAGGATCCCAAAGCTCATATGAAAATGGAAAGAGCCAAGGAAATAACCCTGTTATAATACATGCAGGCAGATATTAAGTTGCCTACAGCTTTTCAATTTAAAAATAATAATAAAGAAAGTATAGTGGACAATCTCCAGTTTTAAAGGGGAAATCAAGAAAATGTCATGTCATACTTGAGAAAACATTTTGCCTTTTCTTTTTCAGTAGCTTGTAAAAGAGGTAATAATAAGATAATCATAATTAAGTCACCAGTGTGGACTTAGATACATATTTATTATGTATTTGTCATTAGGTTATTTAGGGACAGACTATCCACATCATCAGTGGAGAGTCATACACAGAAAATGTCCTTTTTGTGAATAAAGCACTACTTTACTCCTTATAGTGTGATATTTCTAAAAACATGTCCAATCTATAAAAGTGATTCAGGAAAGCCTTGCCTGCAATTGCAAAATGTTAGTTGAAGAAAGACATCAAAAAGTTGATTTGCCATCTGACATAGTTCACCTAACAAGATAGCATTAGAAGACAGTTACAAATACTTTTTAATATTTTTTTAACTTTTTTTGGTTTTCTGTCAGCTTATTTTCTGAAGCTGCACTAGTTTCTGGAGACTATTTTTCCCCATGAAAACATTACAATGTCATTTTTATTTTAGATTTATTTGTAGCTAGAGCTAGAGGAGACTAGAAATTTTCCTACTAGACTGCCATTATCATCCCCTTTTTACAGAAGGAACATTGTAACCACCTTTATTAAGCCATGTCAAAATCATATATTCAGAAGGGACCCATATTCGTGACTGTTTCAGTTTCAGAGTACCAGCTATGAAGTGCCAACACCTTTAAAAAAGATGTTTTTCATCTGGCAGGTATTCAACATCTTGTTATAGCAGCGCTGCAGATTCAAACTCACTCTGTAACTACATGTTCACAAGATCAGCTATGAAAGAAGCTGAGGGAGTAGGTAGTTGGGGTGAAAGTTTGCTATCAGCTGGAATCCTCTTATTTGTGATTAAATATAATGTGAAACTTTGTCTTTATTGAAAAGAAACAACCAAACAAACAACCTCAAGCTCAAACTCTGAATAAAAATTCCCTTATTATACTGAATGTATCCTGACCAATATATAATTAAACTATCAAATTTAAGAACAATCTTACTTTACCAAGAGCTTTCAAACACACAGCTGCTGCTTCTATGGCTACGATCACTTGGTTAGGTTCACCATAAGGTTAGACTATATTTTATATTATATCATAACACAGCTAAAAAGTAAAACGAAATTTATGTAAATATTATGAACTTTTAGATTATGTTCCCAAACCAAACAAAAGCCAGCATAAGTGTAAATACCATGCTATGAGTAAGCAAATTTTCCCTATTTGACTGGGGTCATGTCTGCTTAGAGGGTTTTGTTGTTGTTGGTTTTGTTGTTTAGTTTCTTCTGTCTCTATATGAAAATGGTGCCATGTCAGAGTATTTTGGGATGTTCAAAATGACTTTTAGAATTAAATAATCCCAGAAATAAAAGGATCAAGAAATAAGATTCACTGTTAATTGATCTAACTTCATGCTCACCAACATCAATTCTTCAAAAGTTAATAAAGGATATTGTTGTAATCCTGGGGAAGGCTTCTTTGCATACAGTAGTAATTTAAGATATAACATCCCCTTCTCACCCCTACCCCACAAAAAAATCCCTATGCATTCAGTTCAATGTCCATTTAGTGTAGAGAGACAGACATCTAAATGAAAATCTAGTCCTTCAGTTATCTTACTTTCATACTCGTGTATGAATATGATGCCACTGTCAGGGCTCCAGCAAGATCTACAAGCTCTTCCCTCACTTCCTTGGGGTTTGCTACCTGTTCAAGATCAGCTCCAATAAGATTAACCTTAGATAAGATGTCCAGGACATAAGCAAATTTAATGAGGAAGAGCTCTGAGGAGGCTTGGATGGGGCTCCAGCATCGGGCCAGGCTGCCTGAGTTGGGATGGCCTTGCATGACTGCTATGACCTCCCCTGGCTTGGCCTCAGCTGGTCCTTTGCCAGGCCGGGGGGGCTACACCTGGGGGCGAGGCCACCCCCAGCTCCCCAAACCCTTCCCCTGTCCGGCACCCTGCCCTGCTGCTCCCTGAGGACTTCAAGCGATGAGGCTTCCCCAGGAGCTGGGTAGAGTCTAAACAGTTGGCTACACAGGGCCAGGCCATGGATCCAAGGGCCACTGAAGTATGATTTGTACTATTAATTACCAGCATGGCCTTTTGAAAAGCTTTGGCATGGGCCAGATACTATTCTACCATACAGTTTAGGGATTAAAATGGATTAGGAGAAATTCCTAAGAGGCAGGATGCATGCAGCCATTTGGTTGCAGAGTTTAGAAAGCCCAGATGGACAATTATATGGTTATACTGTACCTCAGGGCCAGAGAATTTTACTTACAAGTGACCCTGTGAATGCAAGAACCATGAAATCACCAGAAGCCAATAGAAGAGTAGAAAAGAGGCAACAGGAAAAAACAACCACAATTATCTTCTTGATTGAGTTATCCACCACTGGATAAAAATGGCAAACAAAAGCTGTCCAAGGCTAAAGAACCAAAATCACAGAATAACAGAATAGGTAAGGTTGTAAACGGCCAGTGTGGGTCATCTAGTCCAACATCCCTGCTCAAGCAGGGTCATCCTAAAGAACATAGCAAAGAATTGAGTTCAAATGGTTCTTGAATATCTCCACTGAGGGAGACTCCAAAACCTCTCTGGGCAGCCTGTTCCAGTGCTTGGGCATTCACACTGTAAAGTTCTTCCTCGTGTTCAGGTGGAATTTCCTGTGCATCAGTTTCTGCCTGTTGCCTCTTGTTCCTATTGCAGGGCACCACTGAGAAGAGCCTGGCTCCATCCTCTTGACACCCTCCCTTCAGATATTTGAAGTCCCCCTCAGTAGTCTCAAGGCTGAATAGGCCCAGCTCCCTCAGCCTATCCAAAATCTCATGACTGTCCCAGATTAGTTAGATGGAGAAACTGTACTTAGTTGTGCAGTGTACCTGCTGCTATATGGCTACCAAGGCACATGTTTACCCAACAGCAGGGCACATGTTTATCCACAATATCTCAGATCCTGCATGGTATGTGGACAACATGTATGCAGAGCTGTTTGCAAAAAGTGAGCAACTCTACCACTGACTTTTGTTGTAGTTCAGATGACAGGCTCCTCAAAGGACCAGCATCCTATGTCTCTGAGGCCTTAGGTACACTGAAACGGTAATAAAGGTATATGCACAGAAGAAATACATATGGAGTATGCCACTCTAGAGAATTTCAGGTGAAGAAGATCCTTCCTGATACCCTTTGTGTCTGGGTACCTATGGGCAGTCCAAACTGCAAGCTGAAACAGAGCTTCCAGGCATCTGAGATTCAACATCAACTGAATTGTAATGGACTGATTTCAACAATCTAAACTTTATAACAGATAGGAAAGTTCCCTTCCTTATCATCACTTATTTTATCTCTGGTTGTTTTTTGAAACATATTTTCCTAAATTTTTCTGCACAAAATGTTCTCCACTCATTAAAATCAATGGTGGTTTCAGCTCCACTTTTAGCAACAGGGGTCCAAAGCTCCCTCAGCTCAAGGCAGGATGATAAGAACATTTAAAAAATAAGGTTTTAAAAAATAAGCTACTGGGTATCTATTTTGTTACATATTTTAAGAGTTTTTCACTGTATTAAATTAAACATAAATGCAACAGTGACAAAATGCCAAGGATGGAAAAAGGCACAAAAAGAAAAAATAGCAATAGAAAAATGTAAATTCACTCCCTCAGAGTAGACCAGGACAGAACTAGAAATATTATCAGATTTCTTTCCTTTGCTTGGAAGGCAGAAAAAATTGCTAGGGTTAGTAACAATGAACTAGGGTTAGTAGAATTGCAATTCCCATGTCCTGGTGCAAGGAGAGATTATGACCCTGGTTAATGAGGCTGAAGCTGGTCAATGGGAGTATGAACAGTGATGCTGCACTGCCAGTGCCATCATCTGAGAGCAGCCAAGCCTGCATTCACTGCCTTGCTAAATAAGACCCTGTGAGCTCCCTGAAGTTAAATATCTAAAGGAGATGATAAACCTATTAATCACATTAGTTCAGGCAAAACAAACATCTCCAGTAGTGAGATGTTTGTTTTAATCACAATTATATATAAGTATGCTTATAAGTTTTGGGGGGCTGTTGGTTTGTTGGTTGACGTGTTTTCTGGGTTTTTTCTAAGGCAACTTCTTGACATGTATTAATTCAAAACTGTGATTGAAGAGAAGCTGAGGGAAAAGTTCTTCTTGAGGAGTGGAGGCAGAGCATGAAGAGAACTAAAACGAAATGAGAAAATGGGTGTTGGAGTTGTGTTGAATAGAGGTCATGGAGAGAGACAGATTGTAAAAGATTGTAAGTGTTTCAGCAAGAGACATAATACCCTCACTGATCAGACTTGCAAAAGCACAGAAGGCCCCCCAAAAAATGGTTAAAATTTGGCAGTAGTTATTCCACCTAGTTAGAAGTACAGAGCCTTTCTTATACCCAGACTCCATCCTTCTGCACCTGCAACTGCTGAAGCAGTCTGTTCTCTGCTATGTTGCACGGAAAGGATGAAATAATGTTTTGTTTGTTTAGAACTATCTAAAAATTACTCCACATAGCCTTGATGATTGGCAAATGTGGGAAGTGTGAACTGTGCGAGTGCAACCTAGAAAGATGCAGACTTTAAACGGGAAAAAAAGTAAAGTGTTTAGAAAACAGAAACTGTTGATGAAGGTCTATGGAAAATGGCTTTCAATTTGGACTAGCTTTAACAATGAAGCACATGAACAGTTATCAAAAAAAGTCAAAATATTTAAACACTGGTTTACAACCTTAACTCTAACCCTATTAGAGTGTTTTCATAATTTAATTTAAAATGTTGCAGTTGAGGAGGGTCATGCTGTAAAAGAACATATAATTTCTGACAATCATTAGAAAAGTATTTACACAATTCCAGAAATAAATAACATCCATCTGTTATACTCAGTCCTGTGAAAGTTTAAAATGCATATTTTAGAAAATATTTTTCTTTTTTTTTTTCAAATTAACTTTCTAGTTTTACAGACCCTGAATGCTACATTCTTAACTGCTGTAAATCAGCTTAATTCCTGTAAGTCTCTGGCCGTAGCCCGAGGTGTATGAGACATGGGAAGTCTGTAACCATCAACAGATTAGTATAATTGCCACAGTGAAAAAATAACTAATGCCAGTCTTTGAATGTCACTAAAACCACCCTTTTTTCTCTTCCATTTATGTTGTGATGCCTTTGCATATGTTAAAAAAATGATGAGAACAAAGAGATGCCCTTCTAGAAAAACAGCTATATCAATATTTGAATAGCTAAGGAAAAGGGTCATTTTTCTAAGAAACTCAGTATTTGATCCATTTGAACTTGGTTATACAGCTTGTACCCTGAGAAACTGAAATTCACTATATTTATTTAAGGATGTACTTCTCTCTATCACAAGAATAAAGTGATGGTATTATTGTTCTCAGTTAATTAAACCTGAAGACTGGGAAAAGGACAGCAGTGAAGAGAGATATTATCCACTGAAATACTGAAAGCAGAAATACTTATATCTAGATGACAAAACTATTTCCACTGTGAAGAAAGTAGTAGATTTACTTCTAGCTAAAAATGGTACTTTAATATGATTCACATCTGAACCAAAGATGTCATTAAATTTTTTCATGAAGTGTCTTAAAATATTTAAATTCTCACTTTTCAGAAGTTCGCATGGTTAGAGCAGAAGACTAAGAAGTCAGAAGAACCAAGTTACAATCCCATCTTTGACAAAAACTCATGGGAGAAGGGTGGTCAAATGGACTAATAATTTCTGAGTTCCATTTCCATAATATGCAAAATTAGATGGTTTAGTGTGCATTGTTATTGGCTACTACAGGTGATGGATTTTAGACTTCATACATTTTCCAAAGGAATGGACTGCTACTGTCAGGCAGTCTCATATTTTACTTAAACCATAGAATGTCTGCGGACACAGTCACATCTGAGGACAACCCACAACCGCTACTTCGTTCAGATGTGGAAAGATAAATAGAATCATTTCACCTAATGCCAACCATCAAACATTCCAAGCTCACATCTAGGCGATGGCAAGATACAATGGCAAGGCACCTCCCTTAGGGTAATTCCTAAAACAGGAGGAACAACAACCAAGAGGAAAAGCCCCTGGAAATGCCTGTCTTCTCCTCACCAAAGGGAAACCCAGGCTTATCAGCTTAAATCGCTCAGGTACAACCTGAGGTCGCTGAAGAGAGGTGAGGGCGCACCCACCTCCAGCCTCGAGGGACAGAGCAACCCTTGGCCACACCGCCCCACCTGCTGAACCTGGGCGGGGTAGAGGGATGAAAATGACTTTTTAAAAAATTTCTTTTTTATTTCCTCTGGTACAGGGGTTGGTTTTACAGCGGCTTCGCGCGGGAGTCTAACACCCTTTTCCCGCCTGTGCAGCCCCGGGGCAGGCGCGGGTCGCGGTCCGAGGCCCGGCGGGGCCGTGAGGCGGCCCAGCCCCGGCAGCGCCGGGCGCGGCGCGGCCAATGAGCGGGGCAGGGGCGGGCTCGGCAGCGGCGCCGCCGGTACTTAGGGCCGCCGGAGGGGCCGGGCCGCCCAGAGCGGCGCGGGTGGAGGAGCCGGGCGGCGGTGGATGTAGCGGGGAGGACAGAGCTCGCGTCCTTCTGCGGCGCCCATGGGGACAGGACGACTTTAAAGGAGTTTGGGGGGGTTCTGGCGCTGGGCGACCACGGGTACGGAGGGGTACGGGGGGGACCCCTCGGGTGTGGGGGTGCTGCTCTCCTGCTCTTTCCCTGTTCTTTGCCGGGTCCCGGGCGGGCTGTGGGGAGCGGGCGGGCAGGGGTGCCAGCCCCGGGGGCTCCTCCAGCCGCCTCCCCGCAAGCGGCTCGGCTCGGCTGTGCTGGCGGAAGGGAGGGCTTGGGACCCTCCGGCCAGACCCTCCCGGAGCTCTCTCCCTCGCAGGGCGGGGAGAGAAGACTCCCGGGGCAGCTCGGTTCCCCCGCGCGGCGCTGGCGGGCGGCGGGAGCCTCCTCCTCTGCCGCCGCTGGGAGCCGGGCGCTCCGGTACCGTGGGGAGAGTGCCGAGAGTCGGGGCTCTGCCCTGCCCCGCACCCCGGGGGCAGGGGGAAGGATCCGCACTGGAAGTTTATCCTTTGCACGGAGGGGAGGGAAGCAGTGGGGGAGGGATAGGGGCTTAGGGCGGAATCGCTGAAGTCTTTTGTATGTGCCTTGATTTATTTTTTTTTCTTTCGTTCTTTCTTCCCTCCGCTTGCACTCTCCTTCCCATCTCTTGTTCTCTGTCTATGCCCACCCCACCCTCTTTCAGATCCGGCGATTCCTGCCCTCGCCTCGCCCTGTCATTGATGGGAAATCAACTGGATCGCATCACCCACCTGAATTACAGCGAGCTGCCGACCGGGGACCCCTCGGGGATCGAGAAGGACGAGCTACGCGTCGGGGTGGCTTACTTCTTTTCGGATGAGGAGGAGGACCTGGACGAGCGAGGCCAGCCAGACAAGTACGGCGTGAAGGGCTCCGGCAGCCCTGGCCAGGAGACGCCCACCCACCACCTCCACCACCAGCTGGTGCTGAACGAGACCCAGTTCTCCGCTTTCCGCGGCCAGGAATGCATCTTCTCCAAGGTCAGCAGCGGCCCCCAGGCTGGGGACCTCAGCGTCTACTCCGTGTCAGCCCTGCCTGCCCTCTGCAAGCCGGGGGACCTGCTGGAGCTGCTCTACCTGGGGCCGTCGGAGCACCCGCCGCCGCACTGGGCAGTGTACGTGGGCGGCGGGCAGATCATCCACCTGCACCAGGGGCAGATCCGCCAGGACAGCTTGTACGAGGCGGCCGCGGGCAACGTGGGCCGGGTGGTGAATAGCTGGTACCGCTTCCGCCCGCTGGTGGCGGAGCTGGTGGTGCAGAACGCCTGCGGGCACCTGGGCTTAAAAAGCGACGAGATCTGCTGGACTAACTCCGAGAGCTTCGCCGCCTGGTGCCGCTTCGGGAAACGGGAGTTCAAAGCCGGGGGGGAGCTGCAGGCGGCTGCCGGCACCCAGCACCAGCAGCAGTACTATCTCAAGATCCACTTGGCAGAGAACAAGGTGCACACGGTGAGGTTCCACAGCCTGGAGGATCTAATACGCGAGAAGCGCAGGATCGATGCCAGTGGCAAACTGAGAGTGATCAAAGACCTGGCTATAGTAGATGGGAAAGAATAGGGAGGAGCAGGAGTACATGGCTATCTTCTTTCTGCCCTGCCCGGGGAGACCAGCCTGCCACAGAGACAGGAGGCTGCACCTTCCTTCCGTGGGACACGACTGGAAGCAGGATCCATGGCAACATTCCAAGAAAACCAGCATTCTTTACGCCCATAGCCAGTATTTTGTTTGGCTTTTAATAGCATTAATGCTGAAAGAGCGAGAGGGAGGAAGAAAAGGGGGGAGGTGCAGGAAGGCTGTTCTCAGAGTACGTGGACAAAGTCTCTCCTGTCGATTGATGTTGACCATTCTAGCAACATGCCAATAAAATTTCAAATTGAAATTTCTTTAATTTTTATTTCATGGCTTTAATCCATGATACGTTTTAAACATCTGGGACCGTGGTTGTGGATCGAGCTTAATGAGATTCTAGCTAATACTTGCCTTGCAGTCAACCAAAAGAATCAGTCATACTTTGTGAACTGGGAGAGGAAGGGGGTGTTGGGGTGGAGGATAAATGCCTGTTTGTTTTGTTTCTCAGTATGTTGCTTCAACCTGTAGCTGCAACTCAAATGTTGTCCCAACCGACTCTGGCAAGTAACTTACAGAGGAAAATACTTTCATATTTCTGGTTGAAATCTATCACATTTAAAATATTTGCTTTTCTTTCTGTTTACAGCTCCCTGCTAAATGTTGTCATAATGCATAAGCTCTTTCCACCTCTTCCCTTCTCCCACCCTTCCTGCCTTTTCTCTTCTGAAAAAAAAGAAAAGTTGGTGAGCAGCAGTTTTCCTCAAACTAAATTCATTGGTTAAAAGAAGTGGTGTATTTTGGAGAACAGTATACTCTGTGTTGCTCCTTGGAGATCCAGCCTCTAGGATCTCATGCTTGAGCTGTGGATTTGTATCGCTGTAGTGATTCTCACTGCACCACTGCTTCAACACCTCTTCATGCACAGGTCAACAGAATCCTGCAAGAAACAAATAATTTTGAATTCTGCATGTTGCCTCTTTGAAACAGCAATTTATTGCATATTTACTCTTCCACTTAAAGGAAGTAGATGTAATGTGGCCAAGTTCATCTTGCATTTCAAATTCCCAGCAACTAAAAATTCTGAATGTAAGTTTAGAAATCCACAGCAGCATTTAAAAGATACCTTTTAATGTGATGTGAGCAATGCCTTGTCTGTATTTCAGATCTTGTTCACTCATTGCTTAATTCTAAGTTTTGAATTGAAATATCAGAGAATTAAATATATATATCTTTCAAAAATTAAAACAAGTATACCGGGGCATTTCTTTTTATTATTATTCTGAGCTGCATACAACTTGTAATGAGCATTTTGTCTTTGCATGTTTCAGTGCTGGAAAGAAAATGCATTTGTTTTTGTCCTCTCTTCCCACATCAATGTCAGACAACAGAAGAGAAGTAATACCCCTCTTTTGTATCTACGATACGCTCCACCCCCTATCAATGTACTGTGTTCTTTTTTTTTTTTTTTTTTTATATTAAACAGTGTCATAAGCAACCTTGTTACAACAGTAACTTCATTTCTACAAACAATTGCCTCCGATAGCTGAAACTGTGAGGGTGGAGTGTACTTCATTATAATGAAAGTATCAGCATAAATATCTTAAAAAAAAAAACAAAAAACAAAAACTAACAAAAAACTCCCCAAACCTCTACCCACAAAACTGCACCCTCTCAGCAAAGGTCATCTAACTGGCTTTGTACTTTCTAATACACTTGGCAAAGTTATGTGGTGATAGCCAGTGTTACTCTTATCCCCTCCCCTAAAGTACCTTGTTTTGTACAGTATAGGGAAAAAATGTGAATTGTAATTACTATTGAAATAACCTCAAACCACAGGATACCTTTTAATAAATGTGTAATGTTTTAGCTTTATACAGGCAATAGTTGCTGTTTGATGATGATAGCTTTTCCCATTACATGAACAGAATCTGCTACATAGTGGTTGTGTATCTTAATTATTTTACTCATTTCGATCTCCTAAATTGTCTGTTAGAACTGATTTCCCTATACCACTTGGTGGGAGTGCCTTGGGATTGCAGAAAAGCACTGGTTTTACAACAAGGCACTTAAAAAAAATTTAACAAGTGGTAGGAGAAGGAAAGGTGGGCAAAAGCAATTTATTCTAATCTTTCCTTATAAAATGTATGCTTTAGAGATATGAGGTTGTAAGAGTCAAGGAGAATGACATGAAGAGGGAATAAGTAACAGTGTTAATGAATGAAGGCAAGAAGAATGAAAGAGAGTCACGGTGTTATTGTTGATTTCTGGAATGCTTTTTCTTCAAATTGCTGTTAGATTAATAGCACAGCATTAGGCAGAGGTTCCTTACAGGAATAGCATTGTACATCCTCACTAGTGAGAATTTAAAACATGCTGGCTTTAAACTTTTCACTGTGCTTTCTGAATACTCTGTCACTCTACTAAACCATTTTAACTCAATTTTTTTATAAGGATTTACTAACCTGGTTCATAAACATGACAGTTTTCCTGTTTTACCTAGGTCAATGTAGAATGGTATTTTATAGTATATAAAGGAAGTGATAGGAACTAGTGTATGCTTATTTATTCAAGAACTGTCAGAAGTCTTTGGCATAACTCCAAATTTGTACAGATAAAGATACAGCAATATAAGGCCATAGTTCTTTTCATAAGGACTGGAGAAAATATACTGGAAATAGTACAGGTGGTATTAACCTAAGATATAGTATTGCCATGACTATGTTCGGGTAGCAGTCTGTAATTAACAACAAGGGTACACATACACTTTATTTTGTTGTTTTTTCTCGCTAAATTTCAGTCCAGAGCTATTGACAGCAATCTGGTCCTGATTCGTTGAATCCATTGAAGTTAAGGAAAAGGCTTTTGCTGACTTCAGTGAGCTTTGGATCATGTTGTAAGAGGTGTTAACATTTTTGGACCTTGAGGAAGAATGAGATTTAAGATGACACTTAGGGACCAGAAGGGCCACCTTTCTGAGATGGGAGACAGGGGACACAGGCAACACTGAGAAAACAGGGGAAGAAAACAGACTAGCTCTGGAACAAGCAGTGTTAACCTGAGATGGCAGTAGGGAATCTGTGAAAAAGACTGAGTGAAAAGCAGATATAAAAAGTTGTTCAGTGCCTTGAAACAAGAAATGGAAGGCTAGGGAGCAGTCAGCTGCAAGAAAGCCAATGATGTGAATGACTGACAGGTAAAAAATGTAATTGATTATACTCATCTTTCAGGATCAGTGGCCTCCAGGAGTTAACATTTCCATTTCCAGCAGTAAAGATATTGACAAATTGTTTTATATCTATGGAATCTGTTTGCATTCTTCAGTCTAGCTACCTAGGGTAAATATTTACATCTCATTCATTCTTCTTGAAGTACTAACTTGTGAAATGGCAGCAATGTCACAATACTTTGCATGTCTTTCTTCTGTGTCACATTTCAAGCTTTCTGTTAGTTCTTTGGGCAACAGTTCTATAGAATTTTGTTTAAATACAGTTTTCTTTCTCTTTTCAAAATGCAATCTTTTGAATAGCTTTGAGACTACCATTTTATTAAAAATTCAATTTATGTCCTCTTGAAACGTAGAGAGCCTTTGTGAAATGTTTTCCTGTCATGACCAAAATGCTTACTGTTTGTTGACTGCATGCTGGGAGAGGGCTATAAGGATGGGTGGCAAAATAGGTTTTGCCACCGTCAAATTTTGTCTCCATCTCCATCTTATGTTTCCAGATTACTTTGTTTTTATTCATTAGAATTCTTTTTTTCCTTCTGTCTTATGGTTGTATAAAATTAAAAAACAAACCAAAAAAAACCTAAACAAAACAAACAACCCAAAACCTTCATACCATAATTTTCATGGCAATATGCTATTGATCCATATCGTGGATTTCAGGTTAAAAGAAGGTTCAACAAGACATGGCCCTTGGTTTATGGTAGAGTGTGAACAGTCCTAATTATCCTGCCTCATTTCACTTAAGTGTCTTTCATATTCAGGTAAGGAATGTGCAAAACTCTACCAGAGTTTATAGACCTGTTTATGTGATGTATTGAACATCTGTAACTCTAGCTAATGTTTGCTGGAGTTGAAGGAATGCTGTATCTCACTGAAGACACAGCATCTTGTGGGATCACGTGCGTCAGCCTGCCTAGTTCCTCACCCTGTCTGCACCTACAGAGGAAGTAGCAGTCTGGGGTAGCTGCTCCTAGTTTCAAGATTTAGTTATTTTCTGTGAAAGATTTCTACTAGAGCAGCTTATGGACAGGGTTCTGCCTGTAATTATACTTGGATGTGACTAAAAAGTTTTGTGTGTTGCTGCTTATGGTGTGAAGACAGTGTACTTTGTGGTTTAGAACCCAGGAGAAAGATGGAAGTCCCAGTACCAAAGAATTAATCCAGAAATATGTAAGGAGGTATGACTGGGCTACCATGCTGATGGCAGGTTCACTGCAGAATTAGGGTTTAAAGAATAATATATGACTACAGTGTGATCAATTGCTGCTGGTAGTTCAAGTGTCAGTGTTTCCGTGGCAGGTCTGAAATTTATTTGCTGATTTTGTTATTATGAAATATTTAACTTTTCTGTACTTTAATTTCAAATTTGACATGTAAAGCTGCCCTGTGTTCACGGATCCTCTAACACAATGTTATTTTTTTCTGTCAGGTTTTTTTTTACAGTCTTATTGTCAAGAAAATTAATGAATCCTGGGATCAAGTACTTAACTGCTTATAAATCAAAAAGAGAGTAGTATAGATGTTACATTGAAAAAAGGGAATGAACTAAGAATCTTCTGTTACAGGGCATATCCATGGATTTGTTTCAGATTATATAGATATAATCTATACAGTTATAAACTACCAGTGCTATATTTTTTAAAGTGGTTGTGGCTTTCTGCATTATCTCTTTGCAAAATAGTATTATCTTGTCTAAATAACCCAAATCCCCAGTGAAGTTTTATTTTTTATATTGAAATGCTGTTGAAATTAACAGTTACTTTGTCCATATTTACCTCTGAGAAGTAAACTAGAATTTTTTTCCTAAAGGATTTATAATTGAGTAATTAGTAATATGCACTTTCACTTCTTAATTTTGAATATTTTGTGAGCAAAATGTATCTTGGTGGAAATGTCTAGAGGAATGATAGAACTTCCATTAACAGAGGCCATTCAAGTTTAAAATATGCCTTTATATATTTTCTTTTCATATTTTTATTATGGGGCCTTGGGGCATTTCTGATTCTGCAGATGATCCCTGTATGTAAAACTGTTTGCAGGATGATCCCTGTATGTAAAACTGTTTGCAGGATCAGGATCTTTAAAATGAAAGATCTATCCCCTTCATGTGGCATTTATTTAGACTAAAATCAAGGAGTAGGACTAGTGAGGATCAAGATCTCAGCAGCAACCTCCTGTAGAATTTAGTGGAAGACTCGAGTGTGATGTCTACCAGAAGGGCCTTAATTATGTTTTCTTACTTGTACATATAGTAATCATCTATGCAAATTGTCATTTTCCCAGGTGAAGTGGGTTAATGCTTTTCTAACTTCCCTTTAACTTCCTCTTGTGTGTCTGTGTGGGTACTTGTGTTGGGCACAAAGAGAAAATTGAAGTTTAGAGTACAGGCTTGAGCTTCTGAAGTGCTGCAGAGCCAATATCTCTGGCTGTTTTGACAGGAACTCAGGTGGGCTTTGGAACCAGTGTGGGTGCCAGCAGGAAAGGGTGGGAGAGTTTACAGTTAAACTTCAGGCTGTTCAAGGAAGATGTTCAGAGCCAAGCTTGAAATTCCATTCTTTCTCTTCTCCAAGGTGTATGAGGGTGAGTAATTGCAAACCCCGCTCATAAAACCATTCACACTTTGGAACCCCATGCTACTGCCTAGGCAAAATAGGTAAGTGCAGTGTCTCAATAGCCTTAAGTAAGGAATAATTTTTCAGTTTAAACACTATTTGGATACAGTGTGGCATTAGCAATCCATTTTGAAAGTCACATTTTTAAGCTTGTAAACTAAACAGCATAATGTTTATAAATGGGAGACCTGAATAATCCTTCTTGGTAATTTCTATACTGCAGAGGTAATAGCTTGTTCCCAGTTCATGTAAAAAAAAAAAAAAAAAAAAAAAGTAATCCTGATTCAAAAAAATTATCATGGGATACAATTCAGAAATAAATTAAACAATCAAACCCCAGATTGAGTTTTGACATGACACTATCACTACTGCAGGTAAATAAATGGCAAATATCTATCAGTGCGAATAAATACAATTTGCTACATTGTGACACTTCTTCATAACAGAGTATTTTATGCCACAGAAGGAGTATTTCTTGTATGTTATTCAAAGTGAGTAAACATATCACAATCTGGTCTTAAAACAGATCTCTTTTTCCATATGTCCCTATTGTTTCCATATGCCCTTTCAGTCAGCTGAAAGCAATATAAAAACTAAACCTGAAAAATATACTAATTGTTTGTAAATATTTAAGAAGAAATTTACATGCATATTGACACATAACTAATAGATGTACTTGTATATACATAAGATTTGCATATATGCAGATATGCAATACATATATTATGCATACACACACAAGAAGTCTTGACTGTTTTGTTAGTATTGGTAACAAATGGCAGTCATTTCAGTATTATCTGGGCAACAGATGGATAGCCAAGACTTCTCTGACAGGATTTTAATACTATTCAAATATTTGTTCTGTAGGGTATGCCATGGTCTTCTAACATCACGAGCAGTGAGTTAAATATGTGGGTTTTGACATATTGCTACTTACTGAAGGAAAAATATCAAGAAACACTACACTTTGCAATAATGAAGTACCCTTTTAGGATGAACTATGCTGCTACTGACTTGTGTATTTATAAATAAAAGAATGATGCAGTGAAGTATCCATACATTTTTCTCTTTGGCATCTTTAAATGGATAGTGCCACAAAGGTTTATTCATAGTTTGAATGTGTTCCCCCTCACTGTGATACTTTGGAAATTTGCAATGTTCCATTGTTCAGACATGCTCAACTATTGTTGTGTAGTTTTGTTCTAAAGTAAAGAAGTGGCTGGCATTGATATTTCTTGGCTTTTCTCATCTTATGTTTTTTTTAATTGATATGTTTATTTCAAAGACTAAGGTGGGACTTCGAAAAGCACTTACTATTGATTTGGCACGCTCCATTGAACTCATGAGTGAACTCTCACCAAAGTTATTTGGGCCACATTTAGGCTAACACTGACTGCTTTTAGAAACTTTACCTAATGGATAGTGGAAATCAGCTCTGTCAAGACTTGTTGAGTTCTTTATGTGGACTGGATTTCTGAGAGTTACACCTCAGAGACCTTGACAAGTGAAATTTCATTTCCAGAACTAGAATAGCCCCGTTATTCTGTGTCCTCACCCATGGTGTTTTTGTCACATCTAATGAAAGATTATGGATTTTTTACTATTTTACCAAAATTCTTCATCCTCATCAAACCACCTGTGGTGATACAAAGACCTTTTCCGTGTATAAGCCCATCACTAGAAATCACTGTCAGAACTGAATCCTTGCCTAGAGATTTCTGTGTTTCCAGAGGCTGTGAAAGAAAGAGAATTCACTCACCTATCCCGCTGAAAACCTTTAATAAAAATATTTGTATTGCTACTAAAAGTAGATCCAATGTAACAAATCATAGACCACCATAACATTGCTGGTAATTAAAACACTGGACTGAGCATCAGCAACAGTTACTTTTAAGAAAATTAGATTGCATGTTAAAGTACAACTTCACTGAACACAGATGAATGCATTACTCTTTATCAGAGACTATATGATACAACTGTTAATATGACAGAGCCCTACTTTAGCTTTAGATGCAGACCTTGTTACATATGTCTGCATCTGACAGGCTTTCTGTATTAGTATTTCCAGCCTGTGCTGACTTCATACCATTGATTCTTCAGTTAGTTGTAATCAAAGGTCATTAATAGTAAAAGTTCACTTTAATTGACCCATCAACTCATTTTAATTATGGCAATATAAAAGAGTGTCAGGTGCTAGACTCTTACACAAAGGGTTAGTTAATATGCAGATTCATCCTGGCAGTAATACTGCCTGGGTCCCATTAGCTCTAGCTAAGGGCTGTAAAAGAGTTTCTCTCTTTGTCTCCCAAGTTGAATAAATAGGGGAAAAAAGATTGGTAGAAAAAAAAAGACTCTAAAAAAAAAAGTCATGCTCAGCAGAAATCTTGGGCTGTTCTTTCATACTTGTGCTTTTGTATACAGATAAGCTCAGAAACATGCAGATAAAACTTTCACTGTGTTAGGAGCACCAGTTATAGAAATTATACCCTTTAAATTTTGGCATGCTAGAAGCCTGGATACATATGCTGAATAAAGAGGATAATCTTTTGCTTTTCCATTTCACAGTATGCTAGTAACTTTTCTTAATCCATGGGAACCCAAAGTTAAGTTCACTGTCTGCTGATAATATACCCCAAGAGCAATAGAAATGTCAAATTTTTGCATACTGCAAGAGATATCAGTACTGAAAACCGATCTTCAATTTCTTTCTCCTGAAAGCCCTAATCTCATACATACCTTTGAACTTTTAATGACTTTCCTAAGAATAATGTCCAAGATAACGTGAACTGGAAATAAAGCAGGAACATAAAATGTCAGAGGAAGAATTTTTTTTCATGTTCATCTATTGACTGTCATATATTTCTTATTTTCTTGAAACAGGAATAAGATTTGTATTGATATTTAGAGAGCCATTTGATTTGCAGCATTCATAGATTTAAAAAAAAATCAGGTGTGCTTTACTATAACAAACAATGCTTAGGAAAAGGAATACATACCAATTTGACTTTAAAAGAGTTATCATTTTGACAGGAAAACTCAAGTCACATTCTTTAACTATTCCAAACCTTATAGGAACTAGTTTCAGACTGAATAGCTCAAAAACATGAAGCGGTTTTTTATTGGTTTTGTTCACAATGTTGCATCTTTTACAAATATGACTAGCCATTTGTGGTGCCTCAACTTCTCAGTATTTCATTGAAGACCTCTCAAACTGGTTATTTTTCCAAATATTGCCAAACTCCTTCCTCCTGAAAATAAAGTCCGAAGCAGATTCCAGTTAGAAACTGAGTATTGAAGATAGATTAAGTGGAGCTTGGAAAACACAGCTCACATATTTTAAAAAGCTTTCACAGCTGTAAAATAAATCTTACAAAACATAGAATTTGGTATTGTATCCTACTAAACATTAAATATATTAGGATTTTTAAACATATAGGTTAGCATAATGTTTTACATGTAAAAAAGAAGTAGCTGCTAAGTGGTTTATCTTAAAAATGAACCCTCTGTATCTTGAATTCAAGATGTAAAGTTTGAAAAGATATTCCTTAAATCTGATTTATGAGCTAATCTACCCCTTCTGGGTGAGGTTTCTATTACCATTCAAATTAATGTGTCTATGTAGATGAATGCTTGTGGGATCTCTGTTATTACATGGGGTTTTTTTGAATTTTGGTGGGAGGATGTCTGTGTGATCACAGCTAACCCCTACAAAGATACTGGCATCTCTATTATCTGTACATTGAGTGGGATCATTAACTGTTAACGAGGAAGAAGGCAGTAGAAAAATCAATACAACTCTGGTCAGAGGAAAAATAAGCCAGAGGTGATAGCTGTAGGAATGATCCTTCTGCAAATGACATTTTGTCTGATGTCTGAGTGGGGGGAATGCATAACTACATGATGCAAATGCAGCAGGGAGTGGAGATAAAAATCAGTTCTAGGACTTACCAGACATACAAAATAATAGAAAAGGGCACAGTGGAACACATGGTGAACCTCCCACTAGGGCCAGCAGTGTCACATGAGACTGACAAATGGTCACCAGTGGAATGATATTTAGAAATGTCCTTGCCATTCCCACAGTGTCAGTGTCACTAGGTGATGTTAAGTATATATAACCAGTCTTTTGGTTAGCTGAGAAGCACTCCATTCACTCTCAGGTCTTGGTGAAATGCAAAGTTTTGCCACATAAAGATCTGATTCATCTGATTTCAATTATCAATATAGACTTAGGCTTTTTCAGTAATTAATGGGAATTGAATGTCCAAGCTACATCATTTTCTGAAGACACCTCAATTTCCAATGGTTATAGGAAATATTTAGGACAGCTATTGTGGTTAAGTGCGATGAAAACAGACTGACAGGTTCTGATCTCCCCCCTCCTCCAATATTTCACCTAAAAGTACATATAGTCTAAATTACTTATCTAAGCAGTAAAAAGAGAGCCATGCTTTCAGAGGACAACTCATCCCATCTCAACTCATAGGTAATAAAATTACACACTTCTCAAATGCCTTTCCCTCTCCTGGTTCAGTGTTTACACAACTAAGAATAATTGATGGAACAGCTAAGAAAGATGAGATTAACTGAGAAAAAGAAAATGTCCTGAAATTACAAACTTTCTTCTCTCCCAGACCAATAAATCTTGGTTTACTGAGCTGGAGAATGCAGTGTTGTCCCAAAACAGTGACAGTCTGAGATAGAGTATAGATAATAGATAAACCCTAGTATTAAACAAATGTTGAATTACAGAGAAATTTTGTCATAACTGTAAACAATATAATAATAAAAAAATATTTTTAAAAATTTAAAGAGTCTTAATCATTTGCCCAATTTTGATCCCATAGAGAAAACAGGAAAACCTGCTGCCCTCTAGAAAGTTTACAGAACTCAGTCAATTATTTTAAGGATTTCTCAGGAACTGATTGCCAGAGCATCTGGACATCTTACAATAAATTAAAAGCAAATATTAATTACACAACTATCCATTCAGATGGCTCAATGCACTTTAGCTGCCTTTTATTTGTCCCACAAAGGACCAACATACTGACATGTTAGTTAATTGAATGCTTGATTGAACAAGTAAACCTTACACTATACGACAGCCTGCCAAATTTAAATTCAGCCTGCCTGGTGGCTTGCCAGAGAAATAGATTTCCACTGTGAGAATTCACCACTGGTACCTTAGAAAATGTTAATCTGATGGCTTGTTTCATAAGATTTTAACTTTTATGAGGCGATATAATGTGAGAGGTGTTCTAATTTCCATAACACTTGAAGTTTTAAATATTGTTAATGAAATCTTCAAGCATGCCTGATAAAAAATTATCGGCACATATTTATGAATTTGTGTTTTATGCAGATTCTGTTAAAAAAAAAAAAGAAGAACAGATGTATTCTATATTTGCTGAAAACTCTGAGGTGATTATTGACATTAGTCCTACCTTAATCTTAGGCAATATACCTGCAGACAGGCAGAAAAGACATGGCTAACTAATACAGATTACATTTAATATGATGCCTTTTATTATGAGAAAAAAAAGCGCTCATTGTCCTCTAGAATATCAGCTGGGTAACCTTACTAGTAAAGGCTTTATTATGCTGTATTTCTGTAGACGACAGGATATCTAATCAGCCAGAGATATATTTACTTGTCTTCATTGAAACTCAGTTAGTGTTAGTGATGGTCAGTACAGCGAGGAGATGGCAGATGGCTTTGAGGAGAGGAAAGTGTAAGGAGTAAATGTAAACACTTGTGTTTGAGTTAATGCATTTCAAGATTAATAGCTCAGCCTAGCTGTTATTCAACAATGACGAAAATTATTAGAAAGATGTAAGAGACTGTAATAGAACTCCGACAGATCTCAGATTCTGAAGTTGAGGATCTGATGTTAAGCAAAGGTAAACTGCAGGAAGGTGAAGTTAAGACAGAGTTAAAAGCAGGCAGAAGACCCAAGTTTGGTACTCTTAATAGCACTGTAATTTCTCAAGTGATTAATTGCTGTGTTTTGTTCATATGTTCAAGGACTTACTCATTAACCAGATTCATGTTTAGTCGTTTTCAAGAAAAGGAAGTAGTTTTCTCTTCTGTAGCGTATACTGTAGTCTACTTTCTAACATCATCTGAAAAGTTTTATTTAAAAGAATTTGTGCAATTCCCACAATCTCGTCTGCTTTATTCCTGTGACATGTCAATTATTGGAGCCATATGTGGCTTGTGAGGGTCTGGTGGCACACAGAGTAGAAGTTCTGTGAAATCTATTTACGTATAGCAGAAAGATTAACTTTTTTGAGGATTGGACATGGTTATTCAAGTGACTCCATTCTTACGGTTCAAAACTGGTTCACTAACTGGGGAGCTGTAGTTGAAAAGTGCTACATCTTTCAGGGTTTGAAACTGCCACTTTCTATTAGTGGTGATGTTGAATTCATTTCCCCATTTGTGTCTAGTACTTTTGAACTAATTGCCTTCCTGTCCTCAAACTTCAAAGTTAGTGTAGCTGTTGCTTTTCTTCAAAGGAAAGATAATCTTATATGTTTTGATGGTCATGCCATTTCATATTCCGTCAATGCAAATCTCTTTGACAAGACTGGTGACCCGCGGGTGAGTGCTCAGGCAGCAGGTGGTAAACCATTTGTCCTCCTTGTCATGTTCTTAGATCAGCACATTCCTCTTGCAAAAGTGGAAATAAAGGCCACAAACTTTCAAAGACTTAGTCTTACTTTGTAAAATCACAGAAACAGTCATGTCTTAGTCTTTTCTAAAGGTACCTTACTCTTGATCTGACAGTCCCTTATAGACAGTTCTTTATAACTTATGATATATAATACATTATAGATTATATTGTATTATTTATTATATATAATGCTTGATATACTTGAAGCTCTGCCTTTCCTCACTGTCAGGCAGCTTTGGAATCTGGTGAAAATGGAATTAAAAATATTTTCTCATAAGTGCAATAAAGCAACTTGATAAATGAAATTTTGACCCAGGCCTGAATGGTTACAGAAGTAGCTCTGATGTGGACAGTATTTCATTTCCTCTTTTGCCCATGATCATTCCATCTTACTGTACAGTCACCCACCCCTGGCCTAATTCTGGAGTGATGGACGATATCCCGAATGCAAAATGTCTGTCACTATGCAGGGAATCACATAAAATTCTGAGGCATTAAAACAGGGCGGTGTTCTTGCATTCACTGTTATATCGTCCTTGAAGGCAAACGTCCCACACTCCTGGATCTATTCCAAGTGCTGTTAAATACATATAAATAAGGAGCAATTGAATAAAATACATGAACATCATCTGGAGCCATAATCAGAACCCAAGTCTGCCTGTAGAATCTGGCAGAGTTCAAGCCAAAGTCCATCAAAGTCAATAGACACTCTTTCATCCATTTCAAAGGGTTTTGAATGAAGGCCAGACTTGATTCTGAAGCTCTCTCTAGCCTCAATTTGTTCATGGTTATAGGCTGCCTATAGTTGCCATGGCACAGAACATGAAACTACTTAAAATGAGGGAGACATTGAAGGGCTAATGTTGCACAGTTCTCTAGTATCAAAGGTGAATTTAAGTCATAAAAAATTCTAGCTACCTTTCTGTAAGTTCTTTTCTTGGCCTCTTGATTTCCCAGTATTGAATTTTAGGTCATAGCTAACAAGTTTTACAATGCAAGACAATGACAGGAAGCACTTGCATATCCTTACTTCACTCCTCAACTGTACTTTTTCAATTTTGCTGTGATGGTATAAGCTCTGATTTATCAGATGACATAAATCACTTTATCAAGTGCCATCAAATAATGACATTTCCTATCTAGAAAGACAGATGAATAAAGGATAACCAGATTAAAAAATGTGATGCAGAGATCTTAAATGTTCCCTTCAGGAATTTCACACTTGACTGAAAATTATCAAATTAAAATGGCTGCCTGAGAAATACAACACCACTGCATAGTCCCTGTCTAAGTTATTCCTCTAGAAGCATAAAAGGAGAATCAAAGATAAAGCCATGAATGAAACTGAAATATCATTTACAGTAATATAATTTGCACCAGGTCTTTCTTTATTAAAAGGCTTGAACTTTATTATTTTTGTCATTACTGGAAAAATTTACAAATACATTTAAATAATCCCATCTTGAAAAAAAAAAGTGACAATATCGATCCTTGGAAAGATATGGTTAACATTTGGTTTATTAAATTAAACTAGTTATTCATTCATTAAATCACTCTTTATGAGTGCAGTTTAGAATAAATTTTGAAAATGTATATGAAAATATAAATACTTCAGAAATCCCCATCACTTTGATGAAAACACTTTTTCAGTTGCAAATAGCTATAATTGGTTTTACTTCCAGCTTGCATTTGAGGATTAGAATATTTTAATAGTGAACCAAAATAAATCTCTTTTCGCATACTTTCAGATATCATGCTAAACTTCTGCTGAACAAATAATTGTCTTTTCATAGTGTCTTCTGAAAATATTAGTATCTCTAGATCTGGACAAATAATGGTGTTTACATGGTGACTCTTGTCATGGTATTAAAACTAAGCTGCAGAAGTATTCACTTCATATGATCTTCAAAGCTGTCTCACTTACTCCATCAGACATAAGCAGCAACCAATGGCATGGTAAAATGTATTTGGATCTTGAGGCATGCTGGACTATTTTATGCTACTTGACAGTAATTTATATTGGGAAGGATTGTAATCTTCCAAAAAAGGATAAACATCTGCTATAGCAGTGCTAGTTCCCGAACTTTTCATAAACAAATTGAAGTACTTCTAGAAGAAATGGTTTGTTTAATTGCCTATTGCCATCCAGTTTAATATATAACAGTGGATAGCCTCCTACTCACAGCACAGTGCCTGCTTAAGATTCTGAAGACCAAATAGCAGCCATACCATCTGCTCTTTGATTCAGCAGAAAACATGAGAGCAGACTGGGGTTTATTGTAAGTCCTTGTCCAACAGTTCTCTTCAGAGATCTGCATAACATAGCTGGTCAGCTCACTCGGCTTCTCAGGTTCTAAAATGCTGCAGATGTCAACTCTGCAGTCGGCCCTACAGTTCATGATTCAGAATGACTTTCATCAAGACCTTGTTCCAGTGTAGAACGCCAAATTGGAGCTGAAGTTTTTACTTCCATACACCTGCATTCAAATCCTTTATTAGAAGGATTTCTAGTATTATTAGAAATCATAGTATTTCTCTGCCATAGGAAAGAGGGAGGCAGAAGTGAGAAACAGTGTAATTGTAACTTTTATGCTTCACCATCCTGAAGCTTTTCTGGAAGTGTAGGACTAGCAATACCAATTGTCATGAAGAGATAGAAACTGAAGGAATGAATTGAAACTATATGGAGATTTTGGGACCAAACATGATCAGAGGAATGACCATCAAGCACTCTTTCCTACCAATACCTATTTTTTCATGCAATGATATCAACACTGAAGTCTCCTTTTTGCCTGTTAGATTTGTCAAGGTTGCTTATTTTCTCCTTTTGTGTGTGTATGTGTATGTGCATATGATTCCTAATCTTTAAGTCTCTGAAGACTCTTGAAGGGCAGAAAAAAACCACACAAAAAAGGAGTTCAGCTGTAAAAATATGTAAGCCTGACTTCTGTCTTGACCCTTAGCTAGAATGTTCCATGCTGCTCTAAGCATACTGAAGTACTGAAATCAACAACAAATGAAAACAACCCAAGCCCAACCCTTCCCCCTTTCTTCCCCACCCCACCCTGACATCAGTCTTTGTATTTCCAGGGCCTACATCTTTTCCTGCTCAATTTCAATAGAACAGAGAGTCATCTAGTGGCCAAATAAAGGAAATCTGAACACATTTTCTACTCTGGAAACCTTGCCTGTCCTCAGCTCTCATGGGCTACCTCAGACATTGACAGCAGATGGGAATCGGGCAGCAGTAGGTGAAATGATTGTTGAATAAAATAAAAAGGGAGATAAAAATCTATCCTCTGCTGCATAAACAAAACAGTGCACTCACTCTTGATCATTTTAACATTAATGTCAGCTGAAAATTTAAGCATGGCTGTGTCAGCCACTGTAGAGTACTGGGACTTAGAGTCTCAGCTTGACCATGGGGATTATTTGTGCCTTGGTGACACCAATGATTTAATCTAAATTTTTTGTATCTGTGTAACTGAAAGGTAGAAACTATTCTGGGCAGGGAAATAAAAGTCTTAAGAATTTTTCTTTTCGGTTTCCATCTGTAGGTAAACAAAGCAAACTAACAAATAAGCACTAGGAAGTTCCCTACATTATTAGTTTTTCTGCTTTGTCCTACTGCATCCTCTAAACTGGGCTTCCTCTTCCTTTGATCAATGAATTGCTGAGTCTTTAAATTGAGTTTAAAATTTCAAACCTTAACGGCCAAATTTTATATTATTTCCTTTAATTTTGAAAGCAATTCTATCTTGCTAGATCAATCCATGTCTTTTTCTAACTCACTAATCCATCTTTTAACAGTGGCCAACACCAGAGACTGTAAGACAATATGTAGATATTTATTTTCTTCTCTCCTAATTTAAAAAAAGACACAGTATTCTTTCCTCTACATTAGTTATAATTGATTATAGTTCTGAAAACTCAGAGAACTTGCAAACATCCACTCCTCCTTTGTTTTCTATTAAGTTCCTGTCTTGGCATTTACCATGTTTTGATATCCTGCCTCCATTTCTCATGTAAAATCAATTCTTGTTCTATGAGACATTAAGAAGTTCCCAATCTACTTTCAATATATTAATAAGGATTTTCTATTGTTAGTTTTTTTGTCAGCATGCTAAGAAAGGTTATCATACAATGTTTTTAGTATGAGGTTTTCTAGGCCCCATTTTTATGACTGTCTTTTGAGTCTTTCCATTTTAGTAATGCTTTTCTTGGGCCTTCTAGACACATGATACAATTCTCCAAATGTTCTTTGCTAGTTTACGTCATGGGTTTGTATAAAGTCAGTGTAAAGCTTCCTGTATATTTTTATACATCTTATATTTTTTATACACCTTAAGATCTTCCTTGCTTTAAAAGCAAAGTTGCATGCTTAAAGCAAATTCTTAAGCAATTCTTAAATTCTTAAGATAACTATTAAGATTCCTTCCCCGTTTTACTTTTCTCCTATAGATTATAAATACTGACAGGACTTCCACAGTATCTGACACAAATTTAGGGCCAGTAAGAAAAGGACAGGTTAAGTGGTTTGGAGAGGTATCTTGCATGGTTGCTCTAAATAGTTTCTTTGTCCTCAGAGTCCACCTGCAACATCATGTTATAAAACACTGTACTCAAGAATTTAGCAAAATACAGATTAACTTTCAAATTATTTTCATAGAAGGATTTTTTCCCCACAGAGTTTAAAATATTTTGAAGGTAAATTTTCAGATTAAAGAAATAAATTAATTACACGTTTTCAATTATTAAATGTCTAAATAAGCTGTTCTACCTCAATCCCAAATGGTTTCAATAATTCAGTGTTACAGAGAAATTAAAATAGTTAAAACTCATAAATAAGAGCATAACCAGCCTGCCACATTAATTTGAAAGGTTTTCTGTGATCACCTATGTAGTACTCTACCAGGGGTACTGCAAAAACATCTGAAATATCAGGGGTTTTCTTTGCAAAACATTACATACAGTATTTTAATGTCTGCTGTCACTTCTATGTTTCTCTGCCTCCCAAGACTGCAACCAAAATTTTGACTAGCTGCTTCTTTTGACCTATTTTGGTTTTCATCATTTAAGCCAATGAGTTTTTATTTTCTTCTATCAAAGTACTCACCCAGAGCCTGAGACAGGTGAGTTGTCCTGTGGTGCTCTGAGGAAATGGGCTGGCCATGAGAAAAATGCAGCACACATTTTGAGCTATCACTGAGCAGGTTGGCTAAGAAAGATGGAGCAAAGGTGATACTGTACCACTCCTCCAACTGTGACAAATGATACTGACTGGCATGAGAGCATTCAGCATGTTGCCAAAACAGGAAAGCACAACCTTGGTAAGCAGGTAACACAAGAGTCGATGTTTTGTTCTTTCCTACTTCTCCTGTCATCTTGTCTTTGCTCTTTTGTTGAGGATCCATGGGGTCACTTCTCCGAGCAGCCATGCAAGCTACCTTCAGCAATCCCACCAACCAGGAATGGACACACAGCTGTATCTTTGTCAGATAGTGCTAGGGATGTGATGCCAAATAAAGAGATGATAAGACCCCTTGCTTTCTTAGTTCTACCTGAGTGATGAGAAGTGGCTAAAACCAGATTAGAAGTATATAACCACTTTTTCATTACACTAATGGACCACCAGAAAACCACAGGCTCTCCACAGCAGATTTTTGGAGATCTTAGGCTCCAAACACGTGGGAAAAATCTTGCATATATTCCAGAGAGAACATTCCACACTGTACAATCCCAGGCCCATAAAAAGACTTAATAAATAATCTATTATGATCTTTAGGTACCACACCGATAAAACTTGTCATTCAATTTAACCTTCAAAACATCCTCCTTGTCTCTCCCCCAGATACAATTTATGAGTTCAGCAGGGAATAGCATTATTGAACAATGAGTGTTTCTCAGAAAAAAGACAACATAGTGAGCTTGGAGAATAAGCAGCCTTTTCAGTTTTCTCTCACTAAAGAACCCTTATAAATTTACTTGAACTCTGATGAGAAAAAGACAGCTGCATTCAAGAGGAGTAAGGCAGTGTGAGTCACAGGGAGCATTTATTCCCTGAAAAAGAGACAGAATGCAGTTATTTTCCTCTATCATCAATAGGGGTTCAAAATGTTGGTGGTGCTGGCAAGGACCTAACTGCCTGCTAAAAAACTACAAGGGAGAATAATCTAGTCTTGCCTTAGACATGAAAACATTAACATTTCAGAAGCAGTATCACTGTGTGATTTCAGTCTAGAAATCATTTCAAGGAGAGTGCTAGTGTCAAACAGCTGGTATGGATAGACAAGTGGCTTTCAAGTATTTCTAAAGTCTTCTCTTTGTTATTCGTTTTCCTCCTCTTCTGGATTCTTACGGAAATATATTCTTTGTGTCCATTTATAACATCTAACGTGTTATTATCTCTAAACTGAGTGGCAATTGAGTCAGGCTATCTTAAGCACTCACAAAAACTGTTAAATAAATAAATAAACCCTTAGTTTTCTAAGGAGCAAATTGACAGCAGAAGAATAACGTGAAATTTAGTCCTTAGGGAGGTAAAGAGATGTGGGACTTCATTTTATAAAGGTTTGTTGTGATTAGTATTATCCACAATTACACAGTAAGTTTTTCAGAAAGTCCTAATGGCAGTACTAGTGGCTACAGAACTGGAAAAGCTCAGCCTACAACACCCAAAAGCTGACAACTTACTTTTATGTTTTAGTAGGAGTGATGCTGTCACAGATAGTGGCTAAAAAGCTCTTAGGAGAGCATGTGAGCTGCTTTACACACAGGCTGAACATCACTAAAATGTGACATTCCTGTCTTCAGTCACTGAATCTGCTGTAGGTAAAATGTTTCCCTGTCAGCAGAGGAATCAGCTTATGTTTTCACTGAAGTTAAAGAATATGCTAGGCTATGAAAGTTTGTAATGTTTGACATTGACTCACTTTATACTTTGTTCACCCATCTGTGCTCAGAGAACTGCCCATTTTGGGAGTTACACAGCCCTTGCTTTTCCAGGCAATTGTCAACTTTGATCAGCTGCCAGAATGTTTAGAGGGCTGAACAGCTCAGAAAGGGAGGAGTTTCCAAGTCATGAAGTAAGAATTATGCAGAAATGTCATTCAGTACAGGATTTTAATGTTTGGCCTATGAAGCTGTTAAATATCAGTTGCAGGACTATGGAGAAAATGGAAAATCTAGATCTTCTGCAAACCCATATAGGATCAGTAAGATAACAATAGCCATGATATTATTATTGTTACTATTTTCCTCATCATCCCTCCCAGTTGCTGTGAGAAGGCAGACTGATGGGTGAGACCCACAAGCATCTAGACCTGCAGGAAGCAGCTTACATTGGCCACCACCACTGGCTCTGAGTGTGGAGAGATCCATGACTTTTAGAGCCTTGAGTCTTCGTCTCAGTCACAAATAGGATCTCTTGTTTCTCACATGACAATAATTCAACATATATGTCTCTGTTTAAACCCTCCGAGACTTTGAAACAGCTTGGGTAGCCTGGTTGGGAACGGCATCCTAATGTTTTTCTTCCAGACTTGAATTATGTATGCAGGATTTAGGAGCTCAAAAATTATACGGAGAGTTATGTATCCGATAAGGAATTAATGTTAGTGTCTGACTGGAGACTGCTGGGTTTGTTTTCATTTTAAAAATTTGTTTATTGTCAAAACTCTTTCCCCTTCAGGTGCTTTTTATTGATGTCCTGGGTTTTTTTCTGTGCGCTTGTGAAGATTTAATATCATTACTACTTGTTCAGAAAGAATCCTCTCTGTGTAACTTATATAACAAAAACCATAAAAATTCAGTGGAAGGGAAAAGATGAATATCCAATATTTTAAAACTGTTTGAATATGGAAAGTATCATAATAAAAACAACAGATTCTAGTGACAGCCAAAGCAACAGACACATTCAGTGTTTAAATTAAATGCTTGAAAGCTCTAAGGCTCTTCTGCAAATGTGCTGTTTTTCTGTATGAATCTGGTGGGTGGTTTTAGCCTTTGTAATTTTGGAACACATCGATTCTGTTTTTCAATGAAATGGTATATTAATCTACATAGAAGACTGGTTTCTTTTTTTTTTTTTTTTTCTGAAACCAGTGGAACTTAGGTGTAAACCACTCTCTGTCTTTTCTTTTTTAAGGAGGAGGAAAATAGATCTATCAAAACTTTAGAGAACTGTTGTTCATGACGATACCTGATTAGTATTTACACAATGATTCTTCAAAGGAATTCCATTTATTTATAGTTTTCATTTGCCCCTAGAAATGTGTAAATCAGTCTCTTGCTCCATTGTTGCCACCTATCTAAGATGCTGCTTCAGTCAGTCTTTAGTCTCAGAAGGGCTTATCATCATGTTCTTAAAGTTGTCATAAAATCACCATCACTGAAAAAGTTAAAATGTTTTCATAAATCTTTTTATTAACCTGTGAATTATTTTGGTAAATGCAAAAAAATTTTAAACAAAAATCTATAATGATCCATGATCTGTTCTGAAAGGGACAAACTTCAAAGTGGAGAACAGCTCTGAGATTTAAGTCTCTCCACTATCTTTCAGACTCCTATTCATTTCATTTGATTCAGGCTCTTCACAGTTTCTTAATAGAAAAAGCAAACAACTTTCCATAATAAAACTGCAGAGACGTAGATTGTATGACTGTATAATGCAATCATGCACACTTCTTTTTAAAACTATGAGATTTTATTCTGTTGATTAAAAATAAAGATATTCCTAGCAGTGAAACTTGAAATGTAAAAATTGCACAATTCACTACTCACTCATCTTCTGAGTCAACTGTTTTGTCTTTCTTTCTTTTTCTTGTTTTTGGTTATTTAACATACATAAAGCTCAAGCCCAGCTGGTAAACTTACTCAGGAGTCCTTTTTTCTGCTGAAAAATAATCATGTAAAACTATCATTGATGCTTACAGTTTTCCAGCAAAGGAAATGAAAATTATTTGCAAATACTCTCTGCTATCTGCCTAAACTGTTTGCTCAGGTGTATTTTTTGTTAACCTGAGGCTCATGGGAGGTAATGGTCTGCACCTGCACAACTAAAATTAATTCAGTTTTCCTACTGATGTCACTGAAATTAGGATTTAAAGTGTAGCTAATTCCCTTACCACTCTTCATTGCCTATAGTCAGGGGAATAATTCAGGTACCTAATCATAGTTGTGCACTGCTAATTCAGATGTTGTAGGGTGTCTGAGGCATCAGCCCAGATTTGGCAGACATAACAAAAATGTTATGAAAAAATCCACTCTATTCTGGAGTGATGGTTTGGAGCCAAGTGGAAATGGTATCTCAAACAGCACTGAACATCCGTATTTCAGAACCTGATACTCATTGCAGGTGGGAAGGACTGTCACCCAAAGGAGGGACTGATGTCTCAGAATTTTTCCATCCCACTAGAACAGGAAAATAGAATAGTGAGATGAACAGTTTTCCTTGCTTCTCTCCATTGTCTGTAAAGGTAGCCTAGATGACTATTTTCAGTTAGTCATTTTATTTTACATTGCTAAAGTTAAACAGTGCCTCATGTCATTAGAGTAAGCTTTACTGGAAATCAGAGAAAATTATTTAGGTGTGTCTGCCATTTATGAAGGTCCAAACTCCTAGTGAAAAGGAATAAGGTATTTGAGTGTAAATACGTGAAAAAGAAGTTTAGTTTGAAATTACTTGAAGTAAATTAGACCTGAGCAGTCAGAGCAACCACAGCATACTAGTGAGTTATTCACAGACAATATGAGTGTTACAACCCCTTGCTACAGAAGGTTGCCTTTTTAGCTCAAGCTGGTGCATTTAAGGTTCTTAGCTCTAGAGGTTCCTGGCTCAGTCCCTATTGTATTAACCAGGAGTTCAACTGTCACACAAAGCTTGCAAACACAAAACATAGAAGGTAAAACAGAGTTCATTGATGATATAGAAGAATAAAGCTCCCTGTGTTAATGTGCTCTGTGGTAATTTTCTGCCCAAAAGGACTGTGTGAGACTCTACACACCCTGTTTTGTGAAAAAGAACCCAAGTAGAAGTTTTAAAGATTTCACAGCTCCAAATTGAAAAATTATAGTCCTCTTTCTTAGGATGATAACTTTACCCTCTCTGATAGAAGGCTAAGTCATATCCATCAGTAGGCATACTGACTTTAATTAAACCAGCCATAGAGTAAGGTGTTACTCAACATATGACTTTTTGGCCTTGCCTTTAGTTTTTGCTTCTGACAGTGAATCAGAGATGGCACAGTAAAGGATCACTGTTTTTCTAAGACCCTTGGGATCTATCTTAATGAATTGTATGCTATGATTTCAATGTTTCTCTTAACTTTTCATTGGAAGTGGACATAAATAAACAAATGCACAAAAAAGAATATACAAAGATAAGAAGAATCCTCTGATTTATTTTTTTTTTTTACTCTGAAAACTGCAATTTGCATTAGGAGTCTTCCCAATGGGTCTATTTTTAGAAGTCTTGGAAACTATTTATTAATAGAGAGCAAGAACAGGAAAGTATCTTGTTTTTCTTGAGAGAGAATAAAAGCATGAACTACTGCAGAAAAGTGCAAATACAATACATGTTTTATATAGACATTGCTCTGAAGAACAGCAGATCCTGTAAGCCTGAGTCATCATGTACTTGATCCACGACACCTCTATTGTCAGCTGGGTCAGGAGACTGTTCCATCAAGTGTGAATTAATCTATTTCTACAGCCTTAACCATCGAACTGTGGAGAGAAGTCTTCAAGAAGAGGGTGATTTATCCCTTCCCTAACTTTCTCTAACTACCTGGAACCTTTATTACCATTCATTGCCTTGATATCACTCATATTCACAAATGGCCCAGGGCCATTCTGTGCTGACACAAAATAAGAAGCATGAGGAAGCATCCTGAGGAATTTACAGTCTTATTTCAGACAAGAAGCAGCAGGTTGCTGTATACCTGACCAAAATCAGTCTGTGGCAGTCCTTGAATGGAGGATTACAAGTCGTGACATGAAGAAGGGGAGTAGGGCAACACACAGAGAAACCCAAAAGGGCAGCTGCAAATGAGGAAACTAACACTGGAAAGGAGTTGGGGTTTTTTTGTAAAGAAAAAAAAATTAATGGAGGCAATGCCCCCATGTCTATCCTTTGATGCAGTTATATATTGCTCCAAGAAAGCAGTAAATTGTTCTCTCTCTTATTCTCCCTCATTCTTTGTCTTCTTTTTCTCTTCCTCTCTCCATCTCTGCCTCTGCCCTCCTCACTTCCTTTCTTTCTTTTTTGTTTAATGTTCAGTGGTAGCTTGTTGCTAATAAATCATTGTTCTGAGAATGCCCTCCAATTAGTGATAAATGACACTTCACGC
This sequence comes from Myiozetetes cayanensis, assembly GCF_022539395.1. Lineage (NCBI taxonomy): Eukaryota > Metazoa > Chordata > Aves > Passeriformes > Tyrannidae > Myiozetetes > Myiozetetes cayanensis. The sequence continues at coordinate 102,423,194 of NW_026087411.1, forward strand.
ATTTGCTATTTGTTTGTTTAACAGCTGCCACTCTTCAATCTGTAGATTGTAGGTGTCTGGAAAAATGCCATGTTTGTATTCTGTACAGTAACAGGTTTGGTTTTGTGTTAAAATTAGGTTTTTGAGGAGCATTGAAATGTTCTGTTTATGGTCATTCGCTGCCAACTTCTGGCAACAGACACTTACTTTATTTTCATTCTCAAGAGATGACATGACAGAAATAACAAGACAATAAATCACGATTATATTGCCTGAGTAAACATCAGAAATGTTGATCACAGCACAAGATAGCAGCCCCATCCTTATTTGCTGAGACATGCTAGCCATCCATGGGCAAAATTATGCTCTTACTTTTAAATTCCTGCTTAAACTTAAACCAGGATTATTTAAGGCCTTTCAAAGAATGAGTTGCTGATGAGAGAAGAGATAATAAATGTTCTTGGGTTTGGAGTTAAATAAAAAAATTTTAGTAACATTCTGCAACTGGATAGCGTTGAAATTTCCTAGCTTAAATACGAAGAAACTCGGCACTATAAAGATCTTTTTGGAATCCATTTTTCTCTTCTATGTACACATGTAGGTACATATATTTCATTATAAACACACTATAATTCATGCATGCAATGATATTAAATTTGGAGTACACTCTTTTCATTTTGACTTGTGATTGCTCAGTTACTACAGGTTTGTCTTTACCTTAGCTCTTTTTCTTCAAGTTTCTTTTCCTTACCTTATTAAACAAAGATCTAAATAAATTCCACAGTCTGAAATATTTGACTTGACACTGTCAATATACATTTCATAAATCAAGGCTATGATTACCAAGGCCTCAAAACCAGGTTATGAGACATCACTGAAAGATTTCAAAGTGTTTGCTTCCTGCTTCCACTAGATGAGTCTGAGTGCAGCAGCAGCTTTATTTTTTGTGTCTTTTTATTGTGCAAAAATATGCAGAAACTGTACTTTTGATCAAATTAATAACATATACAGCTGTAGCTGAATCCTACATTTAATGTTTATAACACCAGTGAATACCCTTGATTACCCTAAGCAATCAGAAACTTCTTTCTACTGGGCTGATCCAAAGCACTTGAATCTGCTGCTACTACTGCTGTCTTCTAATTACTTTACAGATGATAGTAGTTCAGCCCAGTGTAGGGTACTGAGGATAAGTACATAAATTACACTTTGTCTTGTTCATGGGTTTTGTTTTTTTTTTTTAAAGTACAATTTGGAAAATTAAATGCGAAATCATTATAAGTCAGAGGCACAAATGTTTTGAGATGACCCCGTCCATGAATTAGAATTTCATTACAAAAGGTTTCTCCAAAATATGAAGCCTGATATAAAGTCTGTAGCCTGATATAGAGTATTGATAGGAGATCACGATTAGAAAGAACATTCACTAAACGATTTTGTAAAATCAAATATAGAGATATTTTTAGATCAGTATTCACTACAAATAGCTAAGGGAATTGGACAGATTGGAGTTTGTTTATATTTGAGCAGAAATAAGTTGGATTCAGAATCAATTAATAAATTGAAGAGAAACAAATTTCAAGGACCACATGGAATCACTCAAGAGTTCTAAATTAATTATGATTAAATACTTCATATTTAGACACATAAAGCACTAATGATGATAGGTAACTGTTACGTGCTAAATTTGGTAATAGAATAAGCAAATGAACTTTAAGAAAAGGTTTGTGGACTGATGCAGGGATAGACAGTTGAACAAGTAGGAAGATATATATGTATAAATATGACATAGAAAATTCAATATCAATAATCAAATGCTTTTCTTGCAGAAGAAAACTGTGCCTCACAGAGCTATTAGGTTTCTGTGATGAAGTGAAATAGCACATCAACATGGATGATCCATTCAGACTTGCATACATAAGGCTCTTACAAGTTTTTCACAACATTCTTGTAAAAAAAATCTTTAGAAAAATGAATTATCTTTGGTAAGGAAAAAAGTTTCATTTAAAGATTAGTAACTCTACTATAAGAAAATAAGTTCAAGAAAACAAAACAAGTAAAACTGCAGTAATCATAAAAGAAGAAGGTTACTGGAATTAGAACATGGGTTCATGGTATCAATAAAAGTAAAAATAATAAAAATTATAAAAATAATTCAGTTACAGACATGAACAGTGAGGTGACAGAGTTTGCTGATGATACACAGCTGTTCAATAAAGTCAATGCTAATGCTGATTACAGAGTTACAGAAGTGAATGGGTAGTAAAAGATACAAAAGATTCAGTGTTGACAAACACAAAGTAATAAGGTTGGGGAAAACTGTATAAAATGATAGGTTCCAAATGAGCTATTATCACTTAAAGGACAGATTTTTGGAGTCTTTGTAGATATTTCTTAAGGAAATGCCTGCTTAATGGAAGTCAAAAGGAAAGAAAGTTAAGAAATTGCAAGCAAAACAAAAAACTTGATATTGCCACTATACAGTGCACCTGCACCCTGAACCCTGTATACAGTATTTCTTAAAGAACAGACCAATACTAAAAAACTATTTAAAAAAAAAAAAAAAAAAAGGAAAGCACAACCAATGGACATAACTATTTCAGAGTCTATTAGTGGGCCAGATTAAAAATCCACTTCATCAACTACCTAAACCACTACTGGTAGGAGCTGAAGACTATACTGGGGAAGGATCAGGCTACCTTCAGTCTTCCTTATAATTTTTCTTTCCTTTTTTTCTGTGGGGTCATGAGCAGAGTCAAGGGGGAAAGAATGAAGGGTTCATCCAAGACTGACCAAAATCATGGAAAGTAATAATTTACAAGATATCATACTTAAGAAAGAATCCATCTTTCTCCTCTGACTGTCCAGACAGACTGGGCAGACTCTTTTCCTAACTAAAGCAAATAAGACAATGTTTCCAAAGTTGGGCAACATGCTGAAATCCCTTCACTTTTCTTTGTACCAAGGATGAACTTGTTAGCGTCCATTTTTATTACGTTAACTAAGAAAACTGATTTGTTTTCTCTTCTAGTTTGAAAATTAACAAAATATGACCTTCAGTTTTCCAAACTAGTTCACTAACGCACTGAAGGGATACATTTCTTATACTCTGGAAGGAGCAGTTCCTGAATAAGCCACAAGCTACATAACAACACTAAGGCAAACTCCCCAGGACCATCTTAGCAATGAAAGAATCAAAGAGTGACAGACATAAGCTCACTGTACTCCAGAACAGAAGGTTGCCATCAGGATATTATTTCACTTCTCCTCTAATGGGAATTACACTGGGTCCCAAAATAGGAATATTATTGCAGTGGAGTGATGAAAGACAAATATTTGTAAAAAGTTCTTGAAGTATCATCAGCTGGCGGAAAATAAAGTCTTTGTAGAACAGAAGTCAGGTAATAATCAGTTGGCTAATATTCATGTGAGCAGTTTGCTTGAGCTCAGCCAAAACAGATGTTCAGGGGACACCAAAGGTTCATTGACTTTAATAATTTATATGATTATCTGAAAAAAAAACAAACAAAAAAAACCTGAAAAAAACACCTTACCCTCTTCCACTGAAAGATCTGAATTAAAAGTGGCAGGCTTTTTTTCCTCCCCAACTTTAATCATGCTTTACTCAAATTCTTCTTGAAGACCTGAAGGATGGCTCCTGAGTCCCTGCTCTGTTCTGATTATCCACACAGGATCTCACAGGGTTGTCAACAACAATTTCTCACATACTAAAGCAAAGACAGTAATATGGATACTGAAAAAGACATTTGCTTTTAAATATCATCCTGATCTGGAGAACAAGCATCCTGAAATCATGATCTGCCAAATCTTCTGGACTGGACAGAAAAATATGAAAATAGAGTATATAAGTCTAATGTATGATACAGATTGATTAAATGATCAGGGGAGTTTGTTACTGGCACTGAATGTTGCAGCTTAATGAGGTAAATAAAATACAGCCATCTGGGAAAACACTGTTAGCATCTAAAGGTAAGAGAAAATAGTTCAGGTGTTAACAGCCAGGCTGTTTGAAGATAAGGCTTTTTATGAAACATACCATTGTGGATATAAGTGTTTGAGTAGTTGACACAATAAAAAATTATTTCTAACAGTTATTGCTGGTATGAAGGGAGGAAAAGGGATTTCTATGACTTTCAGCATGGTATAAGGCCATGTTGCATTAATTGTACTACGCAAGCTAACACAGTGTGTCATGATGAACATGGTGTAAAGTCAGGGTCATCATGGCAATTCCATTCCTCTGGTTGTAGCTTGGGGAAAAAAAAGAACAAAAAGAATCCTAGGAAAGTTTAAAAAGCTGCAATTAAACAAATACTTTCCTCTAAAATTTATATCTAATCACAATTAAAAAGGAGCATGACAAAGTGACAGTGTGAAATTTTGTACCAAAAGGCAAAACTGTACCAATCACACAGTGACCTCTGTAATCTATTCTGTCCTTCAGACACGCAAAACTCAATATTAGTGAACAAAGCTTTAGATCCTATCAGATAATGCAATCATACTGGGAATCAGACATGGTACTAAGCAATACTCATGTAAACAACCAAATACCTAGAGACAAATCAGCTGATATCCATCACTCACCAATACCTTACAACAGCTGAGGATGAAATCAGAAAATCTGGTAAATCAGAAAGTCCTCTGGTAATCAGAGTATTTTCACCTAGCAACAGGTACTGTCAGAACAACCTGAATCTGTAAGACTTTTTTCCTTACACCTCTCACAGCATATTTTATCTCTCTTCAGCCCCTTCTTTTTACCTATTTATCCTTGAGGTGGCAAAATTCAGTTTTTTCCACACTGCTTTGAAAACTTGAAGCAGCCTTTTGAATTACTGGAAAAGTAGGGGTGTTCTCAGGAAAGGGAACACTACTAGACTGACTTGTCTCTCTGTAACATGAGCACATTCATGTAATTTCATGGATTTTCACCAGGCATGGGCTGTGCCTTCTGAGGGCAGCTCAGGCAGACCTCACTCACTTCACATTTGCTTTGGTAGTAACCACATGGCTAGTGAGAACATTTGTAAGTGCACCCATATGTTTAAGCTGGCCACAAGCTGTGTTGTTCCTGGCTCAGCACATGTTTATATGGGTAGAAAAGAGTTATGGATATGGCTTGCTCCAGCACCTCCAGTAATTTAAAAGCTGAGTTTCTATTTTAGGTGATTTAGCTTTCCAGCTATTTGAAGCTTTTTGCAGCTATTGACTACTTTGTAAATTCAAATCACAATTGTAATCTCCAAATACTTCTCTGAGGGTATTTATGAAGCCTTTTCTGATAGCTTATCTCAAACTCATGGACTTGTCAGTATGAGTAGCTCTACATTTTGCTGGATAAAAAGCGGATGCTGATATATTTCTATGCAGAGTTCCTCAGTCTGCATAGGAAGACTTGTGATTGGTACTGAATTTCACCTCTCATGCATATTTCCCTCAGACCTTCTCTTTCTCCCTCAAGTCCAGTAGCTCACAAATCTATCTGTCTATCAGGTAGATATGAACTATCAGAGAGCAATGTTTTATTAAGCTTTGGCAGGAATTCTATGTGCCTTTGCACCAGAGTTCAGATCACTGTCTGCCTTGCATTGCAAGAAATGCTTGAACCAAATCACCGAAGAATTACATCCAAAGGAAAGGCAAAGATTCAGACATTTTCAAAAGTAGATTCAGCATCTTACGTTTATATAGGAAACAGTTCATTATCCCAATGGAGGAGAAATAAATAATAGAGTCATCTTGAACATTCCTTTATATATGTTAAATTATTTTCTCAGTCCCAGATGGTCTCTTCAGGGAAATTACTTGTTAAGGAAAAAGAAATTAATCCATTTCATCTATTTTACTAGAAGTAATCAGAATAAATTAATATGTGCTGATTTGCAAAATCATCTAAAATTATGTCAGTCATATCATATCAATTATTTTTCAGTTCTGTGTTATATACACCATACAATTTTGGCAGGCAATCTGGGAAACAGAAGAATTTGCAGAGCTAAACTAATGGAAGCTATGTAGCAATATTTATAGGTAGACCTGGCTATGAAGTAGAAAATCTGTTTCATTAAAAAACCCCAAAACATATCGTGAAATACGTTTTTGTTCTGCATATGTTGAAAGATTTTTTCCTAAGAGAAAACATCTAAGAAATAAAAGGATAAATTTCAGAACAGATAGTACTTAAGAGTTTTCACACTAGGATTAGCAGACATCTTTCTGAACACCTAGTTTGTCCAACTGATGATATAGCTATTTAGTAGAGACATCAGAGATGATTTTGACATCAACGATCTTCTTCAATGAGTATGGAAATCTGCACGGCCTAGAATATCTAGACTATCTGGAACCTTGTGCACCTACAGCTTAATTGTTTTGTTGTCTAAGCAGGCACAAATATTCAAACACCATATTACAGTCCATAGTTTTAATCTGTCCTCAGTCTTGGAATTTAAACCTGAATTTTGATGTTTCATATGAGATTTTTAACCACCATGACATTTCCATTAGCCACCAGGTCTTTTTATAAAGCTGATGCCAGGAATCTCTACTAGATGCTTGTAAGGTATTTTATTAAATGTTTTTGAAAAGTTAGTAATTAGAAACAGAAATTTTCAATAGCTTGATAGAATATTTTCTCAGTTTTGAGGTCTTGAATGTCTTGGTGCCTTCCTAACTTCCTTTCTTGTGAGAGAGGAACTTAAATATATCAATTTAAACTATGATAATATAATATACAAAAATATAGTATCTTGAGGGTTAGGCAATCAATGTGCCTTTCAGAGAGACCTAGACAGGGTGGAGGAATGGGCTTATGTAATTCACCAAAGGTTCAGGCAAAGTCCTGCACCTGGGGTGGAAGAAACTCTTATAATGATAAATTCTGGTAATGGACTGAGTAGGGAACACCTCTGCTCCCCATCTTTGAGATGGACAACAGAGTAAACATGATTCAGCAGTCCATCCTAATATAATGGGTTGTATGAACAGGTCAATGATCACTGGGTGGTTGTGGGTCTGGAGCACTGCCCCTTGAGAGGGGCTGAGGAAATGGGGCTTGTTCAGTCTGGAGAAGAGATGGCTTTTCGGACACCTAACAGCAGCTTCAAAACGTCTGTGAGGGGGTCATCAAGAAGACAGAGCCATGGTATTCATAGTTGTGTATGGTGGAAGGGTGAGTCATAACATCACAAACTGATTCAGGAGAGAATCCATCTGGAGATAAGAAGAAAGCTTTTCCCCATGAGGATAGTCAAATAGGGGAACAGAGCATCCAAAGAGTCTGCAGAGGTCTTGAACACCTGACTGAATAAACATCTGACTATCTTGGTTTGAAATCAGTGCTGAAGTGTATGAACAGAAGGCTGGATTAGATGACTTTCTGATGTCTGTTCCAAACTGAATGATGAGACCAGATCCCACATCTCTGACTATCCTGTTAGAGTATAGAGTAATCTGACCTTCTTTAAATAGTTAAATAAGCAAAGTATTTCATTTGCTGAACTGTAAACATCCAATTTATTTAAGATTTATGCGCATTAAAATTTTAGTGCAAAGAGAATGAAAAAATGTGCATTGTTTAGGAATGCAATGTTAGACACTTGTCCAAGTACAGCATAACTTCAAAGGTAAGTTGGAAAGAATTCATTTATTTAAATATTCATGTCTACATGCAGTACAGATGATGACAGATGGCCACTAAAGATTTGAAGTCAATGAAGAAAAATGGGCAAATTTAGGTACAATCCAGTGTTTTCTGAAGTGGATATGCAAAGCAGACCTAACGAATCAAGTCCTTGAATTTATTATTTCTTTCCACTCATCATAAAGTGGATTTAAGGTGATTAGTTCAGCCATGGAAGTTTACATGCTGCACATTAGAAATGAGGTGCGATGAAACCCAGCCATTGTATCTAACTCATTTCCTCAAGAAAATCACACAGACACTCCCAAGCTATTAAAAAAAAGACACAATACTAAAGATTCGAACAAGAGAAAAAGCCCTGTCCTGAGAAGAGATGAATCCAGTTATATAAAATAAAAACTTTTCTTAAACTTTCTAGTAGAGTAGATCAGTTTACATTTTGCATGTCAATTTAATATTTTATTTTAATGATAAGACAAAGCTAAGTAAAAAATAACGAGAAATATAAATTTAATTCTGCTGCTTTTCATTAAATGTATAAGAAATCAGGAGGAAATATCAGGCATCCTCCACCTAGGCTTTGCATCCAGCATGTATGATGCTTTTCTTAGAGTCAACATCTAGTAGAGTGAGGTTGAATGTTATAGAAGGAAGATGACAAGTAGGAAATGCAGTCTTAGTATTCTACAGTATTCTATTGTTTACAGTATTTGCCAGGAATGTAAGAACTGTAATTTCAGAGTATCCTTAGTCTAAGTAGGTTTGAATTTATTGCTTACACTTCTTCCTGGGAAAGTACTCCTTGTGTTTTAGCATTTCTAGGTCATGCTCTTCACTAAACAAATTGCATCTCAGCTACAAGGTTGCAAGATCTATGATTAGGTTTCTTAAACCAGATTTCCACTGAAGAAATGGGTATGCTCAAAAGAAAATGAGTGTCAAAGAATGTGTTTCCACTTTATGATGAGTGGAAAGAAATAATGAATTCAAGGACTTGATTCATTAAGTTCTGACTTTTATACATCCTGTGTGCTTAAGTGCATAAATTTCAAGTATACATCACTTACAAAAATGTTTCTCCAATGGCTTAGCACTAAGAGAACTCTTGGGTTCAAAAAGAACTCCTTTAAAGGGTATTAATTTAATTCCCTGTAGGCCCAAACATCTCTTCTCATTTAAATATGTGGTATGATGTGATGTGATAGGCTCTTAAGTAACCTGTCGCCAGCCTCACATCTCTTCTGTTGGTTTTTATAGCCACCTTCAAGATTATGGTGAAGACCACAAGAGTTTAGAGTTTCCTTTGAAGCCCATTCCCACCTTTCCAACTCAGGTTATTTCTCTTTGAGCTTTTGTACCTGTAGCCAAGTAACAAGGAAAACTTCGAGCCATCCAGAAAAGAAAAGATCATGTATTTATCTATATGAACAGTGTGGGAAAACATGCAGTAACATTGTAAGCAGAATTTTTGTTCCTCATCCTCATTTAAGGTAGGATTTAAGACAACATAGTTCAGCAGTTTCTTGACATTGTCATACCTTCATGCCCTAGCTAAAACACAATTTAGTATTAAAAAAAAAAAAAAAAAAAAAAAAAAAAAGTAGATACCCATGGCTGTTTGTTCTTGGGGGATTTCATTTAGTACTGTTTTTGGCTATTAAACACAAGAAAATTATTTCATATTTATTAAGTGGGGGTTAGTTTTTTTGTTGTTTGGTTTTTTTTTGGGGAGGGGTTGTTTTGTTTTATTTTTCTTTGTAATCCCAGGTAGTTTTCAATTGGATTGTAATGGGACTATGAAGATGAAGAACAAAGTAAAAGTAATAAGTTTAAAGCAGTAATTAATTTCTTGTCAAGATATACCATACCTGCCTTCTATAAACATTATTTAATCTATTTCTGTAGTTCATAAATCACTTCTTTGGTAAAAATTCAGTTTAATATTATACTTAACTTCTGCTGTACTTTATTCATTAATGACACCCTGAACTTGGCCAATGTTATCATTTTAATTTGCAATGAGTAAATTTTTTCACATCCTTCTCACACCAGACTTTGCTGTGTTGACATTCCTAAACCCCCTTCTGCCCTCTCGACTCTTCCATCTGCAAAAATGAAAGCACAGCAGCACACACAGTTACATGAGCTGGAGCAGATGTAGTGTTCACCTCATGTTACCCATGAGCAGTATAGTTCAAAAATCAATGCAATATATTTTGTCTAATCTAATCAAAGAAGGTCATTACTTTGAAGATGCTCTCATTTCATTCCATCTGAATTGCTCTCTATCCTTATTCCAGTCACTGTTATTTAAAATTAAGAACAGCTGTGGTAGTCTACAGCTAACACTTTTAAAAAATACAGGTAAAACCACCTGTTTTGCTGAAAATTGAGATACGTTGTTTGTCTTATTGTTAGGACTTCATTTTAGAAGAGCAAACTTCAGCTCACTCGGAGTTCAATTGGGATGGATTCCATGGGAAGCTTTCACAGAGGATGAAGGAGCTAATGAGTGCTGGGAGTTTTTGAAAAACACTCTCCTGGAAACACAAAACCAATTCATCCCCTTTAAAGGAAAAGGAAGAAGGTGCAGCAAGAGACCCCTTGTCTCACCTATGAGCTGCTAAGCACTGAGGCTGTTCAAAACAAAAAGAGAAGCAAGACAGATGGAAAAGTGGAAGAATACCCATGGAGAGTTATGAGGGCATTGCCAGTGTGTGCAAAGATGCAATTAGAAAAGCAAGAGCTCAGCTCAAACTGATATTGGCCAAAGTTACCAAAAACTACCAGCAAGACTTCTTCAGATATATAAATAACAAGAAGAAACAGAAGGAGAGGTAAATTATTCAACAAAACTTGAAAAGCAGAGGTTCTCAGCACTTTATTCATCTCTGTCTTTCCCAGCACTCTTGGATCTCAGGCCTCAGGAAGAAAAATTCATGTTGATGCAAACACAGACCCACCATCAATGAAGGAAGAGTCAGTATGTGAATGATTACAGAAGTTTGACCCCCTGGATGCTCCCTGACAATGTCCACCCAACGGTGTTAAGAGACCTGGCTGATTTTGTTGCAAACCTTTCTCCATAACCCTTGAGTAGCTATGAAGATTGGAAGACATCCCAGAAGACTGGGAGAAGACCTCAGCATAAGAACATGGACCTTGTGGAGCAAGTTCAGAGGATCACGGAGATCTCAGTGATGATGCTCAGTGGGACTGAGCATCTCTCCTATGAAGACAGTTGGGATTTTTCAGCCTGAAGAAAAAAAGACTTCAGGGTGACCTTATAGCACCTTCCCATACATAAAGGAGGCCTACAAGAGAACTGGAGAGGGACTTTTTTCAAGGGCATTTAGTGATAGGACAAGGGGTAATGACTTCAAACTGAAAAAGGGAGGGTTTAGATTGGATATTAGCAAAAAATATTCTTTACAGTGAGAGTGATGAGGCACTAGCACAGGTTGCCCAGAGAAGTTGTGAATGCTCCATTCCTGGCAGTGTTCAAGGCCAGGTTGGATGGGGCCCTGAGCAATCAGTTTTAGATGAAGATGTCCCTGCCTATGGCAGAGAGGTTGGACTTAGATGACTTTTAAAGTCCCTTTCAACCCAAACCATTCTGATTATATGAATGTCACCCCCATCTACAAGAGGGGTTTAAAAAAGTATCTGGGAAATTATAGGCCCCATCATCTTATTTCAGTCCCTGGAAAAGTTACGGAACAAATCCCAGTTCAAATGAAGCACATGATTGGGAAAAGCCAGCAAGGGTTCACCAAGGCCAAATCATGCATGACAAACTTCATCATCTTCTACAGCAAAGTAACCTGCTCAGTTGAAGTGGGGTGAGCAGTGGACATTGTCTACCTGTTTTTCTCCAAGGCTTTTCATACAGTTTCCCACAGGCTCCTCCTAGAGAAGCTGATACATTACAGTCTTGACACGTGGTCTGTGCAGTCCGTGGGGAACTGGATGACAGGTGGCAAGTATCTCCCTCTCAGACTGGCAAACTATCATAAGTGGGGTCCCCCAGGGATTGATATTGGACCCAAGAATGTTTAATATCTTCATAAGTGGTATGTATGGTGCGATCAAGTGTGCTCTGATTATGTTTACTGATGATAGCAAACTGAGTGGAGACTTAGGAAGGGAAGGCAGAATAATCTGGATAGGCTGGCAAAGGGGACAGACAAGAACCTTATGAAGATCAACAAAACAAATGTAAGGTCCTGTGCCTAGAAGAACACAATCCAGGGCAGGGTTCTACCTAGCTGGGGAGAAGTTCTGTGGAAATGGATGTGGGGGTCCTGATAGACAAGAAACTCAATAGGAGTGAATATTTGTGCTGCTGTGAAAAGGAAAACCAACAGGATGCTGGTCAACAAGAGAATTACAAGCACAGATAAAATAAGTCATTATCCCACTCTAGTCAGCACTTGGTAGGCCACACCTGGAACAGTCACAGAGATATTCAGAGCACTGGGAAGCCAGCCACATGGGGAAAGGATGAGAGAACTGGGTTTGTTCAGCCTTGAGAAAAACAGACTTAAGGGAGACTTATCACCATGTTCCAGTGGCTACAAGGAAGATGGAGACTCCCTTTTTGCAAGAAGTCCTATGGAAAAGATTAGGGATAAGAATCTGATTGAACACAAGATGGAATTTTTTACACAATGCAAACAATCAGCCATTGGAATAATCTCCACAAGGAAGTGGTAGATTTCCCAACATAGGACACTTTAAATATTCAGCTAGATAGGGTGCTGGGTCATCTTGCCTATTCAGTGTTTTTGCTAGGAAAGGTTGGACCAGATGATCCTTGAGACCTCTTCCAACCTGCTATTCTTCTCTTGATTCCATGATTTCTTATTTTCTTACACTCACAGGCAGGGTTTACAGTCTCAACAAACAAACAAACAAACCAATCTAACAATTTTTCTTAGTCCCTGTATTATTCCAGTCATCTCTGCTGCAGGATCGCTCGTGTCCTGAAGCTCGTGGTGACTCATTCTTTTCTTCCAGTTGTTAAAACTCAGACATGGAAAGGGTTTCTGAACAAAGCTATTTAAATGAGTATTGCTAGCTGCCTTAAAAAGGACATTAATAAAGAAGCTGAAAAATCTGCAGTGATAAACTATGCAAATTATACCTTACTACTAGAAGAAAAATGCCAGAAAATGAGAGCTAAATCCTTTCCCCCCACTCTTCACCTACCAAGCATACAAAGAAGGAGCAAGATGCTTAACAACAATATCCATTTTATGCAGTGAAATTTTGCTCTGACTCCCACCTAACTGGTAATTTCTAGAAAGGGGGAAAATTGGAAGGATTATCCAGTTCACAGAACAGTATATCCAACAAATAAAACACCAAAAGATACATTTGCTGGTAGCAGATCACACTGTAAAAATTGCAATATACCACTACTCAATGATTTTTGACCTAAACCATCATTAATCATTCATGAACCTGTGCACTGCTAAAGGGAATAACACAGTCTATAATCTTCAGGATGTGTGTGAGAAAAAAAAAAAATCCCTTTTTTATTGGAATAAATCAAAATGCCTTTAACTCGTAAGTTGCTTATGCCCTACAACTCTTTTCAAGTAGGACAGACAATGAATTTTGGAACAGGACACCTGCTACTAGACTTCAGAGACCCCTTCACATTGCTTTAAACTCTGCTGTTGATCTGTGTCATGTCAGAAACATAACTTTAACACAGCTTGTTTTTCCCACGGGTAAATTAAGAATAATAATGGTGGTTTTTTTCACTACTGTATTTATAAGGTTCAGTCAAAGCACTATTCAGACCTGTAGTCTTAGACCCTGTGCACCACAAATTCTTCATTTTCAGTTATTTTTGTTCTCAGCCTCCTATTTTGTTTTTGATTAACACAGATTTTTCATAAATGTCTTAATCTGGAAACATTAGGAAGTGAAAAGTTTACCATTTCTATTAATTACTTGTTCCAGAGGTTCTAAACATCTTTACATCATATCTAAGTGTGTCTGTTTTCATCTTCTGTCCTTTTCCATATGACTGCATGTCTATGAGGTTAGTAGTTATCAGCATTTTTTCTCCCTAATTTTTTACTTATCATCAGAGCTATGGGAGAGCTGAGGCTCTCCTTTGTCCATTTGGACACCCAACATTTCAAACAAGTTTAGATGTCTGAGACTTTTGGCTCCATCTGTACACTCAGCTGGATTTCTGGCCACAAGTTGCACACAAACTATTGAATTCTCTTTTCTCCCTACTCAAAATAGAGTAGCTCCTCTGTATGTTCTACTGGAGCCATGCCTGGCCAGTGCTTACCTAAATTAGGCCTTGCTTGTGAGAGTGATCTTTGGCCTGAGACAAAGCCATAACAGGCTCTATGTTAACAATCATTCACTGCAGACTGCTGCTGGCCAGTTGGCACAACCACACCTACTCCTGCACATCTCTTTACGTGTAGCCCTCATTTCTATGAATAACATTTTTAAGTGTTTACATAAACAGTGGCAGGTGTCCTGAGTTTTTTCATCTCCATCATGTTCAAGTCCCAACAGGGACTAATAAGGTTGCTCAAGATATGTGTAAAGCCTCAGCAGTTAGTCATCCTGGCACAGAAACCAACTGTTTATGTGTCTAAAAGCACTGAAACATATAATCATGAAAGGCTTACCTGGAGAGCAGGATTATCTGTGTGAGTACTGAATGTGGTTTTTGTGCAAAAAAAATTAGCTCCATATTATGTTTGAAAAAAAAAAAAAAAAAAAAAAAAAGAGTATGTTTTCTCTTCTTTCACACATAAACAATACACATATTACACATGCAAATGGAGAAATCCTGTTCATATCTCAGGGATGCAGATATCATAGGTTTAGGGTATTACTGTAGGGAGTGAGTGGATGCTGTATACTATTAAGAGATGAAAATAGCCTAGCCCTTTTGAAAATTTCTAGAAGATGAAACAATATCTGCAGGAATACCTTAAATCTGCAAATGTTTTACAGAGATTTGGCTCCCCTGCTTCCTTGAAACAACACCATACACACCAAGTATTCTAATAATGAGTAGAAATCTGGTTCATACTTCCTAGATTGTTAAATAAACCCAGACACCTGTTGGCTAGTTATAAAAGTGTACTGCTATTGTGATGTTATCCATCTGTACTATATGCCACACTGCAGTTGCGCTACTTCAAAAAAATTCTACTTCATGGTTTATAAAGTATTCCTGTCAGGTGCACCTCATGCTTGCCTTGGTTTTTTGTTTGTTTTTGTTTCTTTTTCTTCTTCTTCATTCAGGTTCAGGAGCTTTTCTTTTTATATTGAATAAATTACCCCCAACCTAATTTATATCAAGTGCATAGTAAACACTAGTTAAGAAAAATTGTATAGATCTTTCTCAGGCCCTATTCACATGAGTTTATATCTTAATTCCTTTATATAAGACTTCAGGAGAAATGGAGAGGAAATGGTAGATGCTTTTGTACACTTCCCTATTCCAAACAGTGTTGCCATGATGAAACAGGACTGAAAAAGATGGATTTTCACAATCAATTATATCTACAACAGAATAAAACTTTAACACAATAAAGTTATAAAAATAAGACAAATTTAAATTTCAGTGATCTAAAGACCACTGTCAGTGTACTAGCATTTAATATTGCAGTGCTGGAAACTTACCTGTATTCCTGTACTCCTGGAATGAACCATTGATAAGTACCTGCATTTTCTGCCAGATGAATGGAGAGCTGAAACAGGAATTCCCAGTACTTACCGTAATAAGTTATGGGTAGGTAGTCATTAGGAGCTATTGAAGAAAGCAATATGAGATAATCTAAAATTGGTTCCAACTAGTCCTAGGTTGAACACCTATGAGAAAGTGGGTCAGAATGTGAAATCCTACCAGCAGGTTCACACATTAAAAGGTACAGCTAAAGAAAGAGCCTGTGGCGGTTTCTTTACCTAAAAGCAGCAGGAGTTAGTCATTGCACCCTCCATTACCCCACCCCTCTCACGGCTGCATTTTCTGATCTTCTCCCAAAAAGTCTTAGAGTTCAGTGATATGATTCTAGAGATAATTCTTCTGTGTTGTAACAAGGTATCTTCTGCATTGTATTTAAGACTGTTTTCCACTAGATTACAGGCTATAAAAATTGAACACAGTAGTATCCAGATCTCATATTCATGCTGTGAATTAATGAGGTGAACATTGACATTGACACACAGTTTATAAAAAACTTTATGAGCATGAATTTGCAGAATCTGGCTTTAAAATTTACAGTTACCTATTATTGCCATGATAATTATGTTTAGTCTTTATAAGAGGCAATGACGTGTAATGAAGACCAATTATTTGATAAAACAAAAGAGAATTTAAATCTCATTATTAACTTCTCAAAACTATGAAAACTTCAGACTAAACTTGGGGGGAAAGAATTAGAAAGATGTGTTATTTAGATTTTGTCACGTGGACTGGAGTAATGACAGAAGTGGTCAGGTTAGAGGAAGTAACACTGAGGACAGTGTGGTCTAATTTGTCTTTTTCATCTTTCATAGGCTATTTCTTGGGACAACGCCAAACGCACTACCACAATATTCTACTCTGCTCTTGTGAGACCCCACCCATAGTATATGTGTCCAGCTCTGGAGCCCCCAATATAAGAAGGACATGGACCTACTGAAGCGATTTTAGAGGAGGGCTATGGAGATACTCAAAGGGCTAGAGTACCTCTCCTATGAAAACAGGCTGAGAGTTGGCGTTGTTCAGCCTGGAGAAGAGAAAGGTCTGGGGCGACCTTAGAGCATCTTCCAGTAATTAAAGAGGGCCTGGAAAAAAACTAGAGAAGAACATTTTACAAGGGCATGGAATGATAGTGTCCCAGTTTAAATGAGACAAGGGTCTTTTGCTGAGGATGAGTTATGAGAAAAAGACCCAAACTCCTCCCTCTAAGCAATTATAAATCCGAAATTAAGAGGCTCCAATTGAGGGGGAAAAAATTACGGAAAAGGGAAAAATAACAGCCCTTTATTAAAAGGTATGTGTGTATTGGCAGAAACAACGAAAGAAAACAAGTAAAACAGCCAAACAATGCTCCTATACCCACAAATAATCCCCTTCAAAACACACCAATAAACAAGCAAAGAAAAAAGGTAAAGAGTTCAGTTTGTACCCTTTAGTGTAATTCTAACCACAGTCAACAGGGGGCGCCATTGGATCACTGGAGATGTAGAGCTTGTAGTGTCCTGTGCCAGTCACCAGGTGGCGCTGTTGTATCACTGAAGATGCAGAGCCTGCAGTTCTTTATGCTGTCCAGCAGGGGGCGCTGTAAAATCACTGGTCATTATCACGTGGGGGTAACACCCTTCGGGGTGTGTTGGAGAAAAAAAAAAACAAATGGGTTTCCCTCCCCTCTCCCACACACTGGGAAAGGGGAGAGAGAGAGGGAGGAGAGAAACAACAAAAAAAAAAGTCCTCCCCAATGAGAAAAAAAAACACCCTCACTCTGTTCGGCTGGTTGAATCGCGCGGCACAGTCTTCCCTCTCCCCTTGACATGCACAAGGACCACTACCAGGAAAGAAACAAAAATGGGAATGGGGAAAAAAACCCCAGAAAACAGTTCCTCTCTGATGAAAAATCCAAGCAGGATCCTCAGCTGGCAAGCAGACCGAGAACAAAAGAACCACCAAGCTTCCACTTCATCCTTGCTGCAGCCTCAGCAGCCCACCCAAACTCCTCCCCCTGTTTCCCAGGAGATGAGAGAAAAAAAAAGTAAAGAGGAGCTCCTCACCCCCAGTTTCCCAGGAGATGACATTCTGAGCAATTAACCAGAAGGCAGCTTCTTTTGTGCCCCTTAAGTGCCCACTTAACAATCCTGCACACAGTAGGCAGTGGGCAGGGAAAAATTCCTGCCTAGTTTCCAAGAACCAGCAAAACCATGAAAGATAGAAAAAGGGATAATGGCTTTAAACTGAAAGAGGGGAGATTTACATTAGATTGTAGGAAGAAATTCTTTATTGTGAGGATGGTGAGGCACTCTAACAGGTTGCCCAGAGAAGTTGCCATGTCCCATTCATGGAAGTGTTCAAGGCCATGTTGCCCAGGGCTCTGAGCAAAGGGGTTTAGTGGAAGATGTCTTTGCCTATGGCAGGGGGGTTGGAACTAAGCACTCTTTAAGGTCGCTTCCAACACAATCTGTTATTCTATGATTCTATGCTTCTATGATTCAGAACCCAGCCTTACCAACAAGCAAATTGAATAGAATAGTCCCTCAAGGCAGGCATTACATTTCTCTCTTATTTGGGTACAGAATATGAAGGATTTCCTTGGTGCTCCGCTCTGGCTTACCAGAGGCTGACAAGCCTGAGGTCTTACAAACTCTGGGGTTATAAGTCACCTGTGTGTGCAGAACTGTATGGCAAGTTGAATACAAGCAAATGGTAACTAAGGGTGAGTGGAAGATGCCATTGTAACAAAAACACACAGTGCTGAGCTGTATCTAAATGACTGTACAGTGGGTGGGAAAAGAGGTAAGGTAATGGATTATCTGTTGTCATCCCAATCTTCTAATTCTGCTTTTTCCTCACCTCTTTCCCTGCCTTAGTCTGATACTCAGGATCAGCTCCTACTAGGAACTCCCATTGTGGGAAGAAGGGCTGGAAAACAGAGGATTGGCACTGTTCCTACATCACAGATCGGGTCAGACAGTGTATATTGAAGAGGAAAGGAGGAATATGCTTACAGCTCTGAGTATTTGTATTAGTTTTTTTCTCCTTCCTCCCTGCTCCAATCTCCCTTGGACTCCCCTTGTTCATTCCTACCACCCACTCTCTAACTCAAAGCTGTGACCAATGTTCAATCTCACACTTAGTTCTCAGCATGAGACTAACATTTTCTGGCTGAGAATCAAGTAAGTACTTTTTTGCTAAGGATGTAAAATGAAATAACAATTCTACTCCATTGGATGTCAGCATCTCAGCTAATTGTAATTACTGCTTTCATTATCCACAAAATGTTATTCTTTCCAGATAAAAATACCTAGTTTAGTCTGAAGCTGTTCTGTGTATGGATCTTTGACAGCATTTAAGAAAAATTCCAATGAATGAAAAAAAGAACTTTTGAGTTTTTTACAAAAGTTCTCCAGTAGCTTATTTATTCCTTAAGTAGTTGTCCTCCAGCATGTTTTCACACTCCTATGTGTTCCAGGAAAAAAAAAATTCACTTGTGTATTTTATGCTGTTGTAATTACCAGATGTGCTAAGAGGTAGAACAGTGAAAATTCTCTATCTAATCTACTCTATTCAAGTATGAATAATGCCAAGCTGAGGAATGTTCAGTTTACTAATCTTACCAGAGAAATCACTTTCCCAGTGCTGCCATCTCTTTATACTCCTGAACACAGTTTACATAAAACAAATGTAATACTCTAATTTCTCTTCCAGTGTGAACAAACACACTCAATGTGTTCCAGCTGATATTCCTGCCTTGGTTATAAAACAATTGTCATCTTTTCTTTGAGAAGTGCCCCATTAATTAAAAATGAGCATCACTCTGCTGCATCCTGTAGACACATCTATATTGTCTAAACCTGTTCTCTTCACCACTAGCACAATTTTAACATACCACAAAATCCACAGAGTATCCTTGCAGCTCATCAGCATGATGTTGTCAAAAAAAGCGTTAGGTTTTAGAAAAAGACAAGGTAATAAAACTGGTGTATAGTGATAAAAAAGACAACATTTCAAAGCAAGCCACAAAAGACAAAGTCAAAGCAGCAGCTGCACCTCACTGGTGATGAGCCCAAGAAAAGTAAAGCACATCTGCTAGTTGTTGTTGCCTTTTTGGCAGGCTTAATGTAAAGTCCTCAGTTGGTAATTTTTAAATACAGCTAAAGCTGTCAGCTTCAAAGATAATTAAATTACTGACAATATTTTTCACTGCTGTGTTGTTTTAAAAAGGCCAGCGTGGTGGTGTTTGGGGGATTTCTTTTTGTATCTCTGAAAGAACAAGAAAAACATACTACCTGTTTGTTAAACCATTACTCATGCAATCAGTCAGCTGAGCTTTAAGAGACTGCTTAAGGTATCCTCTACTATCCAGCAAGAAGGATTAAAAAAGATGGAAGATTGGATTCAAACAAGACTGCAATAGTCCTACTTCTGCATAGAAAAATGGCATGAATATGTGGAATAAAGGTTTCCTGTTCACATTTTTAGCTTTAGTAATTCCTTTTTAACTTGAGAAGCCACACTTCATAGTGGATTTAGATAGGTTTCCATATGAAAATGCGAGTCACCCTGAACTGCCCAGGATTAGCTCCCCTCCTGCATTCATAATGTTGGAGGGTATGAGATTGCCACCCCCACAAAGGCATTATATGAGAAAACGGCTACTCAGGGGTCTGTGAGAGCAGTGGACAGATACCCTGAGAACCACAGGTGTTGATCAACTCTGTCTGCTCCTTTCTCAACAGAGTGACTCTTTCCCTGTTGACTTTTCTCAGGCAGGTGAGCAACTGGCCCACCCCATCCCCTTCAGTGATTTGCTGAGTGCTCAGAGTACACTGTGGAAAGGAGTACTTCCCAGGCACTCGCCGGGAAGTCACATAAGGATATACTCATGCCATTTATTATTGTGGCTACCTAGACATTTTAACGATGGTGGTTCTTAAAGCCAAAGAATTATGGGCAATTTAGATTGCCTACTATTTAATGCTGTCTGACATTTAAAGTCGTTGAAGAGGAGTCATGACATTTAACTTATCAAACGTGGCTATGTGTATAAATTGAACCATGCCTGGGAATGTTCCTGAGCTCCAGTATGCTATCATCTACACTTACAAACAGAAGTGTACTTGGCATGGTTTCAGCCTATATCCATTAGCACTTTCTTTCCAGACTACTCTTAGAAACTGCTGAGGGTCTGGCATGGGGCAGACAAAGTTCCCAGTATGCAGCATGGTTGTGAAAATCCTGGTTTGGAGTTTAGGAGCACAGAATATACTGAAGGGGCCAGATCATGCCAGCTGATCTCAGGGCCAAGAGCAGGCCAACCAGTGCTTAATTTACTACCCTAGATATGCCTCATCATCAACAGTCTGCCCAATTTAAACATAGTTTTTTCGAATGAGTGTAAAGGACACTCCGGTTGATCTGCCTAAAAGGCAGCTGGAATCTCTCACCACAGTTACAGCACCAAATTTATAGCAGGCAGCCTAAACACAAGTGACTCTCAGTGCTAGCCAGATGCACAGACCACCATGCCCCCCAGGCATAGAGAGAGACGTTGAAATACAGGGTAGGCTGATACTTTTAATGCTACAACCAGGCCTTTACAACTTGTGAAAAACACATGTTTAAATCACCCGGCCATTAAAATCAGCTGAATGCCTCCCTCAGATATTTTCTGAATAATTGATTTTGCAAGTCACAGGGGAAACAAAGCAAATAAACACCAAACTCCAAAAGAAACAAACAAAAAGCTCATTCGTATGATATTTAAGACTGGTCACAAAAGTTATTTATTAAAATCATCTTTAGTTATATATATATGTAGTTATGTAAATATGTGTTTTACATATATATAACTTATATAGACGTATATGTCTCTAAAACATCTGTGCCTTTGTGTTTGTAAAGACACATAATCAGAAATAAAAATAAGTTTTAAGGTTGTACTTGTTTTGTAACTACTTTTAACTAGAATATTGGATCACAGATTTTATTTGCATTACCAGTGGCAGTAACCCATCTTGGATTACTTATTATGCATAAAACCTAAATAAAATCACAGGATCCAGACTAAACAGATGCAGGCACAGATGCATGCATGCCCTCTCCTCTCTTCTGCACTAGTCATAAATAGAATCATAGAACTGTTTGAGTTGGAAGGGCAGTTTACATGCCACCTAGTTCAACTCCCAGTAACAAGCAGGGACATTTTTTTATCTAGACCGGGTTGCTCAGAGCCCCATCCAACTTGATCTTAAATGTTTGCAGGGATGGAGCATCTACCAGCTCTCTGGGAGACCTGTTACAGTCTTTTACCACTCACATTGTGTGACCGTGACCACTGTATGATAAGGATCAGCCCAGATCTATTTTCAACTGGCTCATTGCTCCTAATGCTTCCTTTGTATGTCAGGCTTTACATATTCACTCCTTTGGAGTGGTTTAGGTCTGTATAAATTCTTAAGAGACTCTTAACTCCAGCACTATGCAACACATTTTAATCCAAAGCGACTTTAAAATGTCACCATTGACCACTGTCTCAAGTTGCCATCAACTCAGTATAGTTAAAATTCAAGTATTCAGATTTAATTGCTGATTCCTTGGGAGGATGGGTCTTTTAATGACTATCAGTGATATAACTTGTATGTCATGCCAGGAAAGTTGAGCCAATTTACAATAAAATATAGGTTTTGCAGGGGATGGAGCCCAAAGCTCAAAGAAAAATAGAGAAGACAAGAGGGCATGGTCTTAAGCTCTGCCAGGAGAGGTTTAGGTTAGATATTAGGAGAACATTCTTTACAGAAAGAGTAATCAGCATTGGAATGGGCTGCCCAGGGAAGTGGTGGATTTTCTGTCCCTGGACATTTTTAAGATGAGACTGGATGTGGCACTTCATGCCATGGCCTAGTAACCGTGGCGGGGTTGGATCAAGGGTTGGAGACTTGATGATCTCAGAGGTCCTTTCCAACCTAGTTGATTCTGTGATTCTGTGATTCTATGATTCCAAGTTGGACTAGAGGAGTAACACAAACGGTGTACGGCAAAGTAGGAGCCTTTCACAATTTCCTAGATAAAGTAAGGAAACAGGGTTATATTTAATCAGCTTGTATACAAATGAATGCGGCCTGGGAAACCCATGGGAGGATCTGTATGTCCATGTGCACTCACAGACCTGACACCATTGAGATTATAAAGATGAGGTGGGATCGTTTTTGTGGCTAGAGTGTTTCCTTGTATGCAGAATCTTAGGAAAAGACAGGAAGGGAAGCCAAGAGGGTGGGGGTGTTTTCTACAAAAAGGAATACTTTGAATACATGGAGATCTGATATAGAATGGGAAAAGAACAGCTCAACATTTTTAGGAAGAGGGTTTTAAGGGACACATCATAGTGGGCATCTGCTTCAGATGGCAGTGGATGTGCTTGGCTGCAGCTGTAACTCACAGATAAAGAACTGCTTGGAGTGTGATAGTCAATGACAGGTTTGATTGCAGTGAATGTTAGATGGAGGTTCCAGATACTTAAAGAAGGCAAGTTGTAGGACTTGAACTGCAGGAAAGCAGATTTTCTTTTTTGTCAGGGATCTGATGGACAGGATCCCATGCAAGCTGGCTCTGAGGGAGCTCAGATGAGCCCGATGTTCTCCAGGGGCAGCCTCCTAATAGAACAAGAATGACTTGTTTTGTTTGCAGAAAGTAGAGGAGAAAGAATATGGAGTGCAAATACAAATAAGTATTTGGAAAGTGAAAGTCAGGAGGAACTATCCGGGAGAATCACCTGGACACATAAGGATGAAATTAGGAAAAACAAAGGTTAGATGCATTCAAAGGTGGAGACAGATATTAAATGCAACACAAAGGCTACCTAAGTGATATCAGCAGAAAAATGATCAAGGAAAATGCTTATAATACTTATTCCTGAGTGGGTTGAGTAACGTAGTGACAAAGGACAGAAAACATCAAGAGGCATTTTGCTTCTGTCTTCCCTCATCTCTCAGACCTTTATGACTATTAGCAAAGTTGGGGGGCAAAGACACTACTCATTATAGAGGATGATTGAGTTAGGGATTAGTTACTCAGACTGAACATAAGATCAAGTCTGTAGGACCAAGCAGGATGCATCTAAGAGTGATGAAACCAACATTACAGGACTACCCCTCTTACCTCTCAAAGATTGTGTAGATCAGAGAAAATCCCTGCTGAATGGAAGAATATTCATTCTGGGAGCTTCAACAAGCTGGTTTTGCTCCTTATGACACAGCATTTCCAAGAACAGGGAGGATATTGAAAAGTAGGAAATAAATTAACTGTACAGACTAAAAATGAGTGGTGGCCTTTCATAGCATCCATTCTCATAAAACTTTTAGACCTTGAGTTATTTGTAGCATCAGATTCCATATTTTAGTTTCAAAAGCATTTTTTTTACATTTTTTACTATCCATTAATGATAACGTGGATTTCACATTTCATTCTGCTGACACTTCCTTCTTCTGGAAATGCTCAAGACATTTATACTCCCACTCCTTAATCATGACCTAGGCAGTTTTGAGATTGCTATAGCTTCCCAGGGTTTTATGCACTCCTGAAAAACTGAAGAGATCAGTCAGCTGCTACCTACAGTTGAAGATCCTCTTTCCATAGCTTTCCCCCTGTCATTAATGCAGTAGAATAAATGTTACATTTTGGTGATATATAGTGGTTATGGATCATTGACACCATATTTTTCACTTTACTTTCGTGTGGCTCACTTTGGTTTTGCTGAATTTCATGCCTTTCATGACCACAGAGGTTATATGAGATGGTATTTGTGTGATTATAGTTACTTGACCATTTTTTACAGAAAATTACTTGACCTAATTTTTTACAGAAAATTAAGACTCGATGGCTCTGTCTAAATAAAGTTAGATTCTATATTGGGAGCCTGGAGAAGACATTTTATTTGAGGAGTTAATGGTTTTGAGCAGCATAGGTCTGCTTTACTGATCTTTCTTAGGGCTTGAGAAGTCCAAGGATTAGCTGCTGCATGAGAACCCGCTGGAGTGCCCCATGCCAGGCTGTGCTGCAGATACATGGGTGTTGTAACAGAAAGAACAGTCCAACCTGTCAATAAACTTTCTCTTAACAAACAGTTTAGTAATTAACTTGTAATTTAAAGCATTTTTGAGAAAGGTGAACTATCATCCCTATTGAGATTAACATTGAAATATCTACCCTTTTGTTTTTGTTACCTTCAGAAACAAAAACAAAGAGAGTTTAATTTTGGTCATCTTCCAAGTGTGCTCACATCAAATATATGAATCAGAGCTTACCCAGATTTCTTGATCTCATTCACTCATCTCTTCAAGCAGCCTGTCTCATGACTGAAGGAAGAGCAGTGCTGCTAAATTTAGCCTGTTTGGCTTCATACCTGGTTGAATAGGAAGTAACCAGAAGCTTCAGGTTCCCTCACAGCTCATCAAAAGTCTGATCTCACAGACTTGTCTGTCTCCATTCCTGACATTTATGGGCTGCTTTGTGAGGGGGCACCACCACTGGCCATGGGACTGAGGCAGCAGATGTGTGAACTGCCCTGTAATCAGGATTAAACTTTCTTCTAGTGAGTTTCAGGATTTGGAGTGTGTTCTCTGAATAGCAATGAAACTAAACGTTTAATCTTTAAAAGAGCACTTTAAAAAGAATTAGCTCTCTACCTGCTCTTCTAGGTCTTATTATAGAACATGTTTTTTAGAGGGTGGAAAACAGTTTTGGCTAAATCCTAAATTTTATTTATGATATAATGCTCAGTGTTCTGCTGTTTCCCCCTCCTCAGTGCATCATTTTCTTCTGAGCTTATTCTTCTTCTTTCCCAGTCTTTTTCTTCACAATTCCTGCCTAATAGCCTGGCTCAGACTACCAAGTCAATTCTATTTCTTGTATTACTGATGGGAATGTATAACTAGAAAAGCAAACACAAAGCAATTACTTAAATAGATTGACACTAGAAGAAGTTTTTCAGGCTTTGGACTGGCTGCTAAGACCTTATGCTGTGCCAGTAATATCCATCACTAAGGTTCAAATAAAAAAAAAAAAATCCATTTTCTGTCTCTTCTACTGTTCTTCCTAGCATTTTATCGAAGACCATCTTGCTTTCTTTTATAAGGAAGTTCAACATTAGAGTGAGATTGGCTCTGTCTTTATCCAAAAAAGATGGTCAATATGAAATGAAAACTGCCAGACAAAAGAACTTTCATCCTGCCAAACAGAAAATGAACAATGAATATTTTATTCAAAATGTATTTTGAATACAGAAAAAAAGGTGTTGTATTTTTTTAAATTACAAATACTTAACTATTTTCTTTCCTTTTCCTCCTCATCCTCCTATATTTAATGAAAGAATTAAATAAAGAAAGGATGTGCACTGGAGACTGTTACAGAGAAGGTTTCCACCAGCGTCTTAACATGATATCCCAACCTAGATTTCATTTTTTATTGCTGTAACAGTACTAAAGATATTACTAATCTCCTATCTCAAAAATCTCTTTTATGAACACAACAGGAATAAGAGAGTTCTTCAAATCCTCTTAGTAGGCATGCAAGAAAAGATCACAGCTGAGTGCTTTCAGTGGTACTTAACACTATAAATAACCTGTTGTAGTATCTGTGGACATGGGAAGAAAAGGAAGCATTTAATGTGGAAATTAGTTCGTAAAAAAAGTATCCTGTTCCTGTCATATGTTACCAAAATTTGATACTGATTTTAAATAGTTCTTCAGTAGGATTATATGTAATACATGAAGTATCAATGAAAAAAATCTAACATCAGAGAGGCCTTGACAAGGCACTGTTGCATGTAAATTAATGGCATAATTAGCTAAATGATCAGACTCTGAGATCTCAAACCCAGAAAACCATATGCGAAATCAGTATTTTCTACATCACTAAGAAATTAGATTGACCTTGTCTCAAGCTTTTACAATTTCATACCATTTCAGTACATAATTAACTGGAGAAAAAATATTAATGAGAGTCTTGTTTGTGACTAATATCAGTATAGCTGTGTAAAATTTCCCTTGTAATCTATGAGCCTTGGGAATAAGAAAGTATTAAAAGTGAATATTTTACAATACAACAAGACAGAGAGTTACGTATCTGTGACAGCTCAGAAGCTTTAAAAACACTTTTTTTTTCCCTAATAAATGTCACATTGATATTTCATGGTTCCTATAGATTATATGGTTTATGTAGAGCAGCTTAAGTGAATTTGTATTGCCATGGTACCCATCGCAGAACCAGTACAGTACAACACAGAGTTTAATCTCCTTTGCTGGAACTGCACAGGGAAAGACTTTTAGGCAGCTTTAATGGTAGCTTAGTTCTAAAGCTACACAAATCAGTGGGATTTAATGACACTTCTAGAACCATGAGAATTTGAACTGTGTCTTCACACACAGAGACCTGGAAGACTGAAGCAGTGAAGGGTAAGGCTAAGAAAGCCTTATCTGTGTTGCCTGTCACCAAAATACTTACCCCATTCAGCAAGGAAATCACACTGCACTTGTTCAGCCCTTGTGGTTTACCATCATCTTATGACAGTAAGATTTGGATACATCTGGTTGAATGAGGATAGATACATGTCATGTGGTCAACAGTGAATACAGAAAAATAGACACTTGTTGACAAATTGAACCTTGCAATTAACACTCCTAAGTAAAGGGTGGTTAAGAAGGAAAAGAAGTGGTATACAGTGGACAGATCTCTGAAAATAAGGCAAGAAAGGAGAAAATTAGAGCTCCCATAAGGAAATGTCACAGTGAACAAGTTTATGAATTGGTGCAAAGCCCTGAATATGCCCTGCAACAGAACTGGAAGCCGAAGTATCTCTCTGCTTTTCACACACTCACTCTGGTTTGTATCTTACAGGGCTCCATTCCAGAAAGATCCATCTGTTATCAAAACCTCTTTTTTGCTTAGTATTTCTAATTCCAAGCCTCCTGAACACCTCTAGTTCCCCTTTGGCTTGTGCTACTTTTTCCTTCATGCTCCTGGAAATTCCCCACTTGCTGACAAATGTGTATCTTCTTGCTATTGGTTCAATTCCTTTTGCCTCTTGGAACCTCATGGGAGGGATAGATTACATCTCATAGCAAAGGACAATTAATAAAGTATATTATTTACTTATTTATTTGTTTATTTAATATTTATATTTTTTATATGCACCACCATTTCTAGGGGAGTAACTTGGGTGCTTTTTAGGGAAATAATATCCCCCTAGTCTGATTCTCCTTGGTCTATCCCTAATCTGATTTTCTTTATAGTTAAAAGATGAAGTGCAGAGGTCTAAGAAGATTTTTATTTAAAAGCAATGTAAAGAAAAAAAGACCTCAGATCATCTCTGCCCTACCACAAGGTAAAGGAACCTCAGTCTACAAAACTACTTGACACTAATGAGGCTGTGATGTATTCTGGCTTCAGTTTGGCCTGGGAAACTGTAGGTTCACCACAAATGTGGTCAGGAAGCCCTCAAAGGCCAAACATTGATTCTTCAGCTTTGTCACTAATGTTATGTGTAGAAGAACCTTCATAATCCAGTTGGAAATGAAAGGCAGGAAGATATAATGTATATATGCAATATATAATGCAATATATACATGCAATATATAATAAATATATAGCAATTCACAGAATCAGTCTGCTTTGTGTCCTTTTGGTATTATGAGAAGAGTTTGTTGTTGCATTCCAACTACCAGCTGTATGAACAAATGTAATTGCACACACAGATGTCATCTAATGATGCCAACAAAGCACAGAATAGAAGAGATCTGTAAATACACACGAAAAAACTTAATAACAGATAATTTTTAGGCTCTTTCCTCAGAAATTAT
Organism: Myiozetetes cayanensis; assembly: GCF_022539395.1. Taxonomy (NCBI): domain Eukaryota; kingdom Metazoa; phylum Chordata; class Aves; order Passeriformes; family Tyrannidae; genus Myiozetetes; species Myiozetetes cayanensis. Next base: position 102,451,419 of record NW_026087411.1, read on the forward strand.
TAATAATAAGCCATGTGACTTTTCCAGTCATCCAAGTAGTTTCATTTCTGTTCTTTCCAAGTTGTTTATTTACATTGTAAGGCATTAAATAATTTCAAGGGAAGTTAATTTGATACTTCATTTAACTCATAAAACTACTTCATATAAATGAGGACCAGATGTCCTTCACTCATAGAAGTTAACACCTACATTGAAAAGTGAAATGAAAACAATAATCTTACTAATACCTCTTTACAGATGATTCAACATGCTGTACATTTCCCATCAACTTTTATTATGCTCTAAAGTGTGCTGAGAACATTGTATGTCTAGCAATATCCAAAAATTTCCATTAGGATTCCTCTTTGAATTGGTGAAGTGTGCATACTTAATGTCTTCTTCAGCAGACTTTGTTTTCTTTTTTACTAGAGTTGAATCAAGTCATTGCATAGATCAGGATATTAAATAGTTGAAAACAAATTGATTTCATACATTAGGAAGCCAGTGTTCCTTTTACTTTGATAGATTTGCACCAATCAAAAGCAACAGTAAATTTGCATTTTTCTTTTCCTCTAGGTTTCTAACTATTTTTGTGTCTGCAGTTGTCATATAATTGCTAGTTAAAAGTCCTCTCCCAGGCTCTCCCATAGTGAAGTCACTGTTAATGTGAATTTAGAAAAAATACGTGCTTATCCTGCCTCAGGCACAATCTGCTGGCATTTGGGGAGTGTTTTCACTGTATAGATCCGGGCATCTGCAGTAGCATCTAGCAGGAACAGTGTCTATAGGATCTGTGCACGGTTCATGGTACAGCCTTGCACTCAAAAGCTATTGCTTATGGCTGGATTCAGAAGCACATTTTCTGCTTACAGCATGGTAGCAGGAAAAAACAAACACCAATGTGCTGTATGTGTGATGAACTAATGAAAGTTTTAGGTCTGATACTGTCTGAGTTAGGAACTGATTTGCAGAGTTTCAAAACCGTGATCCCAAGGTTTTTTTGATGTATTCAGGAATAATCTCTGCCTTCAGGGGTCCTTAAGCAGAGCAAAGTGGTGAGAGGAAAATATCTGATAAATCAGGATAATGTAGTTTTAAGTTCTGGTATCTCATTACTTGGCTTGGCTTTTAGAATTCAAGCCAGGCCTGGGGAGCTGAAAGATATCAGATCTCAGAACTAATCCTGTTTTCTTGTCTTCGTTTTATATCAGTATTGTCGCCTTCTGTTGCTGCTATTACAGTAAGCAAATTAAATAGGTTTTTCCTTCCTGACAGTGATAAGCAAAGGCCTGAGGTGTGGACTGGAGAGTGTATTGACTCCAGTCTTTGGTTGAAACTATGGAAAAGAGAAAAATATGTACATACAACTGAGTAGCTTCTCTATTATCAAAAGATAATTAACAAGATATATGGGTTGCATTAAAGCTTTACAGTTTATTTCTGTGCCCTTTATGCCCCTGAAAATCTTTAAACTAAGTTGCTTTCAGCCCCAAAGCTATGTATTCCATTGTTGTCACCTCTGTCAGTGTTGTTTGCTTTGTCGTCTTGGTGGCAGAAGACCTCCCAAAATGAATGATTGAACAAAGATGTGTTGATTCATTGCCCTATTTCTAGTCCACACCAGGGAGGTACTCAAAGCTTATTTTCCTTCTGCAATCCTTCTATTGCTGTTTTTAATCCCCTTCTTTATGGTGACATAGCTCTTTCAATATTTTTATTTAATTACAGTCACAGAAGTCTACATTCCTACTGTAAGTGTTAATCAACAAATCTTTCTGACTACTTAAACAGATGAAAAGTGTATTTAGTCATATTGACTTTTCTTCTCTCTTTAGCTTTTTTTTTGTAAAAGTTTTTGTAAAAGTGTGAAAACCCCTCCCCTCCATTTAAATCCGTATGGCTAGCTAAAATCAATGTCAAATTAATTTAATTTACAAACAGAATTAGATATGTAATTTATTGATATTAACATTTTTTAGTACCTGAGGTTCATCCTATGAAAGTATTGCATCAGAAGCTAAACCACTGTTAAAATAACATAACAATAGTAAGGCATTAATTCTTGCAAACCCTCTTCCTTTTGTCCAGAATGAGTTTAAGAGGAGGAGCAGCTGTGCTAACTTCCCCTACTGCCTGTAAATGTGATTACAGCTGAGTCAGAAGGACCACGTGTCAAGGAAATAAGAAATTTTAAGCTTTCTGCTGAAAACTACAACTAAAGTGCAAAATCCTAGAAACAGGGCGCTAAAAAACATACACTTTAAGAATGTGCTTAGGATAACAACTGCCTCCTGATTACCCATCACCCTAAATTTGAAAGTAATCACATAGTTTTCCTGAAGCACAGTGTATTCTTGCAGAATTTTCTCTCACTAGTTCACCACTGAAGTTTCAATTACAATGTCATGAATAAATGGTTTTTCTGAAGCTGAACTTTGACATTTTTATGTCAATGTACTTTCAATCAACCTCGAAGAGTTTGAAGGTAAATGTGTAACTACTAAATGGAATCACAGAGTAACATGTGACAAATTGTTCCATTTGCACCCTGACCATAACAATACAAAATTTCCTAAAAATTAAATATACAAAAAATTTAATCTACAGTATTTGATGACTGATCTTCTAAAACAAGCACCTAAAGGGGGGGAAGTTGTCTCATGTTCAAGTTTCATTACAAAAGAAATTATGAATTCCATTTTGTACACAATTTTAAGTTCTTTGAATTGCTTAAGTCAACCCTTGTGGCTCAGGAAACTGCTGAGAATACAAGCTAGAGGATTAAGTCCTAGCCCTCATGAACTTGAAAGTAAGATCTCCCTGCCTTCTAGGATTTACAGAGAGTGAGGCGAATCTCATGTACATTCAGTGGCTGCAACTGAGCTAGTCAAGTAAATAAGAAAGGAAGGTACTTCATCAAACTGATATGAAAAATTTGGTTTAGAATAGAAGTATTCATGCTGTCACACAGTCATTTATTTGTTATTGACTATAAGGATACCCTTGAAAAAAAACTATTCATATGCAAATACCTGAACTGTAGATATACCTATTTGGAAACATGTATCTGGTCCAAACTCTCAAACAGTATTCACTATCTAAAATGGGAAAACAATTTTCTATATAAAAGCAAAATAAGAAAAAGCCTAACTGAGATAGTCTAGTAGGACGACTGATGAGCTGTGTACCAGAAAAGAGTTTATAATTAAAGTCTTTTCTGTAGGTAATTTTTACTTTCTGTTCAAAAGGAAATACTCATGCAAAAAGAAACTTAAAAAAGTCTCATTGCACAAAACTAATTACCTGCCTGGTACCTAATTATGACCCCCGTGAAGGCTTGTGCAGGAGTGATGCTGAAAAACCTCGGAATGATTAACTGCTCAGAGACTTTTCATCTATAAGCTGCAAGGTATTTGTTTATTCAACATTGGAAGCAAGCCATCTCACGCTGGACAAACTTGCTCAACTTGAAAGTACAAAAGCAAGACATTTTATAGACTTTAGATACATGGTTACATCATCTAACATACATATTGATAAGTGGGCTAGTCTCACGGCAGAGTCTTTCCAGACATTCACAGTCTTCTACTGTAGGGGTCTTTTCCTCAAGCCTTCATCTCTCTGGTGGTCATCATGGACACCTTCTTCAATTTGACCTCTTCAATTAGGTGGCCTGAATTCTTCAAGCTTGCAAAATCCTGGCTCTGAACCTTCCTTACGTTATCCAAATGTCTAGTTTACCTAATTTATTGCCTTGTGTATACTACTCCTATTCTTTCTATAATGAGGACTTTGGTCCAGTGAGTAGAACAGAACATGATGTTAACCAGGGCTCCTAAAATGTTCTTCTAGCAAAATAGGTAGAGCAAACAGGACAAGGTATACCACCTAAACCATTGTTAACTCTTTTTTGTGCCTTCTTCCATCAGGAGAAAGAAGTAGTCTGAAGTTCTTTGTTCAACTTGCCATTGCAGGGAGGGAGAATGAGAAAATGTTTCACAGACATCCACTATCTTCATCCTGGACTAGTGGATGCCCACAACAAACCTTTTTACCTTCAAAAGTCACGGCCTTTCTCTGTGTAAAGTAAAACTCAGAAGTGATACAGTGAAAGCTCTGAGAAAACACCTGAGTTGGAGTCAAGAGCTGGACTTCAGATCTGGGCAAAGTATCCAGACTTATTTGCCCAGTGGCCAATGATCACACGACCTAAGGGGGAAAAATTTTTTATTGTAACTGAATTTCACTATCATATGTCAAAGGCCTTTCCACAGGGTAAAAATATCCTCCATCATTCAACTTCATGGAGATACTCTAAATAGCCTAATGTCACTCAAATATCATTAAAAATTTTTGTCTGTGTTCTATGCTATGACCAGGGTTTAGGGAACTGGATCAAATCCTAATGGTGGTATCTATTATTATACATAAATATATTTTACATGTAGCTACCACCATATGTAGCAGGTATTGACTTCCTCATTATAGTTAGAGCATATCATAGAACTACAGAATAATAAAATGCCTTGAGTTGGAAGGGATCTTAAAGATCATCTCATTCCAACCTCCCTTCCCATTAGACCAAGTCCCATCCACCCTGGCCTTGAACACTCCCAGGGATGGGACATCCACAGCGCCTCTGGTCAACCTGTTTCAATGCCTCACCATCTTCACAGTAAAGAATTTCTTCCTAACATCTAATCTAAACCTACTCTCTTTCATTAGCCCTTGTCCTGTCTCTACATGTCCTTGTAAAAAGTCTTTCCATTTTTCTTGTAGGCTGCCTGCAGAAACTGAAGGCCACAAGGAGGTTCACCTTCTCCAGGCTGAGCAATCCCAGTTCTCTCAGCCTTAGATCCACTCAGGGGAGCCTAGGCAGTGATTCAACTTAAAATATTGAATGTAATGATTGGCCAGTTTAGGTGCTTTTGGTCTTAGTTGTTAGTAGCCCAGTGAGTGACTACATTATAAAGAGAGGAGGTCAGAAGCTGATAGAAGGAGATCCTGCCTTGTTACTCATCTCTTCTGCCTCTAGAACACAACACTGAGCAGAAGTGATTTTATAAGGTCCCTACTGTCAGGGTCTCAGATAAGTCAGGAAGCTTATGATAGAAGTGAGTTTTAGCAGCCTTAGGTTGAAAAAGAAAAGAACTGGAGTAGTTCAGGTGCTCCTGTTATCTATATTCATGATCTGACCTCCAAAGTTTTCCTCCTCTAAACAAATCTAAAGAATGTTTGTGTGTGCTTGTGTTCTCTTTTAACAATCTAAGCTATCCTCCTGAGAACAGATCATCTCATTCCCAGTTATTCTCACATCACCTTGAACAATACTGAAAGGAATTGTTTGTGATTCTTTTTTCGTTTGTTTCTGCTGATAACAGTGCATGTAATCACACAGTCTTTGTGTATGTTTGTATGTCCCTCTGGCAACTTTTGAATCTGCTGTCTAATTTCAATCAAGACTAGAACTCCCCTGGAGCATCCCCTGAAAACTGTAAACTGGGTAAAGAAGATATCAAGATTAAAAAATCACAAGCTTGCTCCCAACAATTCTCAATCCTGTTTGTAGAATACAGTATTTAAAATCAAATATGGCCTTTGTCTTCAAAATTCTCTGTGAGAAGACTTCCAGATACAGATACAGATAGTCAAAGATATTAGCATCATTTGATTTAAAGGTCAATCGACTGAGAGACATGAACCCATAGGAAATGAATTTGCATTCATTTATAAATGTCATTGCAACAGAAGAGGATGTGATTGACATCATAACTTTAATGACTGCTAACATTAGTGTAGATAAACTAACAGTTTACATAGGATGTAGATGTACAGGAAAACTTGCACTTTTAGGGAGTATTATCCATTAATTCATTCAACAGTAGACATCCAAAGCACCTTGCTGAGAATCAGCCCCAGTTTCCATTGATGTATGTACAGGCTTTTAAAGTGAATCTCTCCATTTCAGAAGAACTGATTTCCTAAATATTTTCAAAGGCAGGAAAATGTCACACTTCTCTGAATGCCACTTGACTGCAAGTAAAAATGTTAACAGCTTGTAAGAGTGCTAATTAGAGTGTAATAAAATTTATTGGACTTCTTTGACACTAACTTAACCAGAAGATGAAACACATTCTGTTATGAAAAGCTGAAGATTTTAGTTCTATTTTCATGTCTAAGCAAGGAATCTTCAAGATCAGAATTTAGCTTAAGTTCATATAATGCCATTTTTTATGTTACACATCTTTTTATCTTATTCTTGTATACTTCCATGTTCCTGAGTCACTTAATGACTGGCAGACTTGTTAGGTAAATACTGGAAAAGAAAAGCTTTTTTATGCCTTTTCCTTATTCAGCTCTTTTGGACATAAGGCACATAAGACTACAAACACGTACCCACACCCAGTTAACAAAATTAACATAAGACATCCATTATGACAGACATAAATATGTACATAAACATCCACAGCAGTGTGACCGAAATAATTATGCCTTGGCCTTTGTAGCTGTATATGCACACAAAAATGGGGACAAAAACTGTAATTAGTTTTTGCGCAGATTATTAATTTAAACATTTTCTGTTTAGGTGTTTGTCTCTAGAGTGCCTCAAAGAGAGGGGTACAGATATGACAACTTTGCTTTCTCCATGAGAAAGTGTTAAAACTGGAATCAAGAAAGTGGCTATGCCTAAATTTTAGGTTTCTAGTCAGAGCTGCTTAATAGCATTGCATATACTGTCAATGGAATTAGGTAATGTGCCACAAAGGTTTCACAGAAAAGTTACTGTCTGCTTCATTTCTGACACTGAAATTTGCAGATAGGATTTCCCTCTGGAGGCCTTCACAAGTATCCACTTCTTCTCATTAGTCTTTATATTTTTGTGGAGGGTCTTACATGATCTGGTCACAAACACATGGCATAGGTACTCCCACAGATACTGTCTGTTCTCGCAGTGCCAAAAACTCATATACAGGTTCAAGTCACAGAATTGCAGAATGCGTAAGGTTGGAAGGAGCCACAATGGGGGGACATCTGGTCCAGGCTCTCTGCTCATGCAGTGTCATCCTGGAGCACACTGCACAAGTTTGAGTCCAGGCAGTTCTTGAATATCTCCAGTGAGGGAGACTCTACACACTCTCTGGGCAATCTGTTCCAGTGCTCTGTCACCTGCATGGTAAAGAAATTCTTCCTCATATTTAGGTGGAACTTTCTGTGCATCAGTTTCTGCCTGTTGCCTTTTGTCGTGGTGCTCAGCACCACTGAGAAGAGCCTGGCTCCATCCTTTTAACATGCCTCCTTCAGATACCTATAGATATTGATGAATTTCCCTCTTAGTCATGTCTTCTTGAACCTGAGCAGGCACAACTCTTTAAGTCTTTCCCCATAAGAGAGATGCTCCAGTCCCTTAATCATCTTCATAGCTTTCCACTGGACCCGCTCCACGAGCTCCATGTATCTCTTGCACTGGAGAGCCCAGAACTGAACACAGCACTCCAAATATGCCTCACGAGGGCCGAGTAGAGGGGCAGGAATACCTCCTTCAACTGCTGGAAGTTCTCTTCCTAATGCACCCTGTGACACACATTGGTCCTCTTAGCCACAAGGGCATCGCTGTCTCATGGTCAGCTTGTTGTCCCCCAGGACTGCCAGGTCCATCTCCACTGAGCTGCTTCCCAGCAGGTCAGCCCCCAGCCTGTACTGCTGCATGATTACTTGTTAGATAAACTGGGACTCCACATCCCTACTCCAGACATGGAGCAAGTGAATCTTTATGAAAAGTTAGTGGAAAATAAAATTTTCATGTTATATTGCAGAAACAGTTTTACATGTCAGTCTTCCTGTTTCAGCATCTGTGTGATACGGTTAAGGTACCCTAGGGTTCAGCTCACCATAGATCCCACTGCTTTTCCCATTGAGGGAGCTGAAAATCTGCCTAACTTTTCTTGAAGTTAAGAACCTAATTTAGGTCTATTTTTCTTAAATGGAACCCAAGATCTCCTAAAAACTTGACAGCAACTGCTCATGTCAATTGCTCTGAAATCTGCATCTTAATATCTGGAAACTACTGTTTCTTTATTATTCTTCTTATCATTTACTTTCTCTAGGAAAAAGATTGATGCTTGATTTCAGTCTACCTCAGGTAATTTTAACTCTCTGATGAAACAGCACTCCTGAGATAGGTGAAGGACCATCTTTCCTATGTAGCCAATGGAGCCAAGAGAGTTCTTTAAAACTTGTCTGTTATTTATCTGACTTTTAAAAATGGACATAAATGAAAAGCACAGTTTTGAAAATTTTGAGTAACTCACTATATTAAACTGACAGACATTGCTATTTGCAGGTTTTTTCATCTACATTGTAATAATAATAAATAATAATAATAATAATAATGGCCAGTCTTCGCAAGTGAAGATCCGGGGAAGGTCTTTCCACCTTCCAGCCTGCGCATTGGATTTTTTAGGTGAGACACAGTGTGCGCGGAACTGAGCCCACCCTTTAATCCTAAGGTTCATCTGCCGGGACCAAGCGAGCTTGGACGGTGGCAGCGAGGTCCTTAGGACATAGGTGGGTTGCCTTTAAGGGCTAACGAGCCCCACCTGCCCGGGAGTGGCCCTGACCGGGAATCGAACCCGGGTCTCCGCGGTGATAGCGCCGCGCCTTTACCACTAGACCACCAGGGGCACCCATTGTATCAGAGTGGGAAAAAGCATTTGTGGAATATTAGGAGGGTTTCCTCATGAATTACTCAAATTATATTCAACTACATAGGGAAATTCTCAAAAGCAATTAAAAGAACTTTTAGAAGACATACTAAACACTTCCGTTAATTTATCTAACTAGTTAGTAATTTGTTTATTTTTAAAATGCATGCACTGAAAGTGAAAATGACAATTGGGGATTGTTTTAAATGTCATATTGCTTTGTTTTGTATCTCATTAATCCTTCATGTTTTAATGCTCAGAAGGCATAGTACATGTGTAGAGGGGCTGTTTCCTCAGTACACAAATACCAAGTTATTTGCAATTCCATTTTTATGATGTAAATCACCATGCTAATATATATAATAAAAAAACCTAGCCTTCATTTTCTAAGCATTTTCGCTATTTTTCCTCATAACAGAAAGCATAAATGCTTTTATGAAGAAACACTGAGTAATTGTTATGAAAATATCACACAAACTTTGTTTTAATGACCACTTCTCCTTACACGTCAGATTTTAAAACCGAGCAATTTTCATACAATTGTGATTTTACTTTAAAAAGTATATGGATAATTTAGTCTACTTGAATACTTTTTAAAATGCTTCTACTGAAACACCTGAAATAGAAACAAGAAAAATATCCCTAAAAACATTATCCATCTCATAAGAAAATAATTGGGCTTGCTTCCACAAATATCATGTGATATTATCTCACCTGTACAGCACTATCAAGGGAAGCATTGCCTATGAATATTGTGACTTGGATGCTGAAAATTAAAATATCTTTTTAGCAAAGCTAACTCTCTTTTTTAATTACCACTTAATTTTTTCATGTTCATATTTTCAGATTTTCTGCAAGAGCCAGAAGGATGCTTTAAGAAGGCATATTCCTTAAATATGAGGAAAAGATTGCAGGAGTTAGGTCTTTAAGAATACCAAATATCCTGAAAGTTGAACACACAGAAATTGCATAAATTGAGCCACACAAAATGCTTGAATCAGGAAGTCCTGGGAAGATATCATTCATGAGACCTAACACAGGCATATTACATCAAAACTGAGAATGCAAGAGAAAGTATGAAATTGTTCAGATGTAAAGCACTTCAAATACATAAAGCCAACAAAATGAATTCTCTCTAGCTCCTTCAGCTACTACAGCTACATTGTCTTCAAAAAAGACTCAGTTTATACAGTTTTTCCCTGCTATAGATATGTTTTAAATTATTTTTAAGTATTTATCAATACAATTATACTTCTGTGCTACTGTTATGATTTATATATGTTATGATAATCTATATTAAATGAAATATCTGTATATTTATACAGAAACATAAGACCTAAGGCAAGAATATACATTAATTAGGAATTTCTAGAAGCTTTCCATCTTCTTGAGGGACTTGTGATGGTTGAAATACATCCACTATATTATGAAAGCATGAATGCCTACTCTAGAAAAAAAGCAGTAGCATTATTGCATGCAATTTAGACTAATAGATGTTGTTCCAGGATTCATGTGCAAATTAGCTTTTAGCACAAAGAGACTCAAGTAGAAAAAGTAAAGGACCATATGTGGCTTTTTGCAGACAATTTTTTTTCTGGTTTCATAAACATTATCCCCTTGTTTGCAGTTGTCAAATGCAACAGAAACACTTGTTCTTCAATGGTGATAATAAATTGTCAGAACAAGGCATGAATCACACCTGAATTTCTTGGTTTAGAAAGTTATGTCATGTCCTAGACTGTAAAGAGGAATATTTACATGACTGTATTTTTGAAAGCTGTTTTAAACTTTTTTTTTTTTTGGACACAGCAGATTTTTTCTGCATCCTTAGAACGAGGTTTTCCCCATGCCACTACAGACAGCTGATGTGGTCTTGGTCAACATAACACTAATTTTCACTTAAAAATATGTGTCTTCCTTTCTATGAAAAGCAGTTCCTTTATAGAATGAATTATCTGTTTTCCTTCTTACATCAATTCCTTGTGTTATATAGCTGTTGTCAGAAACACATTTTATGACAAAGCACTTGCAAATTGTAACACCACTGTTTTCACTGGTAACTGTCATATTTTTTTAAATGTTGCAAGTATGAAAGTTTCCCACAGCAGTCTACATATTACTCTACTCTAGGTGTGTAAATGGCTCCTGGAAAATACAGTTGCACTCACTTTAGTACTATAAAAGAGTTGTAGCATCATTTGGCTTTGATGCATTAAAAGGAGAGAGAGCTTTTCTCCAAATTTCTGCCAGCTCTTCAAAAGAAATCCATTATTTATGTAGACAACAAAGCAGTAATGGTATTATGTTACTTTTGTATGTACCCCTGAGCTCCAAAAGAGCGGTCTGGCATTCAAGTTATAATAAAAACTCAAGGGTGGAGTGCTGAACAGAACATGATCAACAGAATAAGGAATAGACCACAAGACCAAACATCAATAGGTGTGTGTTTCCCTTTTTATGATACCAAAATAAGGTGCATACGCACATGCACACACAGAGAGGATGCCAGAGCAATTAATTCTGCAACCCCAGTTCTGAAACAGATTCCAGCACATCTGTTTGATTTGTGTATATGTTTGGAACTTTGGGGAGTAATAGCAAGCATAGCATAAACATCAACGGCCTTTGTCCTAGAGGAACTGGATGTTTCCTTATGCAATATATTAGTCCTTTGGAAAACATGGATATATAATAGTGGTTTGGTAACTTCTAGAGATTAGAATCTATCAGTTACAGAAAATCACCATGTAAAACTCTAAAGAGTACACTTTATAAACTGTGGCACTCTTTACTCTTCTGTATTTACAGCTGGACAATGTCAAACCTTCCTCCTGGCCTTTCCTACCCTGGTGTTCTTGTACGATACTTGAGACTTGTTTTTCCTTAATACTTTTAATTAGTATTGTAAGTATCTTGCAACTGTAGCAAAGTCAGCAAAGTCATACAGTATTCTAGTTCCACAATAAAACCAGGGTTTATATGTAACCACAGAGAATATATTTCAGAAGAAATCAAGTTTCATTTAATTAAAAAAAAAAAAGTAGACATTATTATTTAAGGGTTTTCTTTGCATAAACCCCAATTACTGGTGCCTTTTCATAACCATTGCCATTGAGAATGTCTCTAACTTAATCTAAGCACCAGAGAGCATTAGTCAAATCATCCTTCTTTTCACTCATATGGTAACAAAGTGAAGATTAAGAAAGGTGAACTGCTATCTGTAGCCAGGTATTGTTCTTCTGCAGGAGCTAATCCACAAGAAAGAAAAAAAAGGAAAAGGAAAAATCCCAAACTCCTTCACAAAGAAGATGCAAGGTTACTATCTAGTTAAGAAGATATTTTCACTATATTCCTATTGTTCCTGTCCTTACAAGTGGCTCATCCTTTCATCATTGCTGACACTCTGCAAGTATGTGCCTGCCTGGCTACCTTGTCTCGCCCTTTCTCAAATACATAAAAAAGATGTGCTGACATTTAAAAAACCCCGTAATTTATAACTTCTTGTTGAATGTCTTCATCAATACTTGAAAAAAAGGTATTATCAAAATCTAAAATCTATAAAAAATCCCTGTATTATATTTCCAGCCATGCTACTTCTTGCAAAATGTAAGTATGTTCAAACCGATAAATTATTACTTTTTTTCCTTCTCCAAAGTGTGCAACTTTAATTACCTAAATAAACATTTTGGATGTCTTAGTTAAACCGGGTTGTTCTGTGACCTCTACTCATTCAGACAGGAAGTCCAACTGAGCATATTGACATTCCACATGAAGTGTAAGTACACATAAAGCTAACAATGGCAAGATCTAGACCTTTGATGTTTATATCTGTGATCTATGGAGAAGGGATTTTACAGAAGGTCAAGATATTATTATTTTTTTTTTTTTTTTTTTCAAGGATCTGGTTAATGCCTAATGAGGATAAGCTCATCTTCATAACTTTCAGACATCATATAAACATTTAAAAGAGGCATACTTTTAATCAGGAGGTGCAACTTGCCCCCTCTTAGAGCCTAAAGTTTAAATAATTTTACTCGAGTACACCTTATGATAATATTACAGGAGTATCAATTTCCTCCTGTTAATATTTATCATATGATCTTGAAATAAGAATGCCATGAATATTTAAGGTTTGAGTTGGTTTTGTTTAACTACATCTATTCAAGAGGAGAGCCATTCTAATGAGTAATATAATGCTTTGTGCAAGTACCTGAACTCCCTGGCAAAGGAACAGTAAAGCAGCCAGAACAGACAGGACAATTTTGTTGTAACAGATTTCAGCACTCAAATTCTAATAGCTTATCAAGGTAGAAAAAAAAATTGCTTAAAATCCCTGAGGTGCAGGAATGCTTGCTGTGCACACATATCAACTAGAATAAGACCCTTCCACCCTTCATGCACTTCAAGACTGAACTCCATCAAATAGCATGGCTTTTTCTGGTTGCTGATCCCTGACATTTCAGTGCTGGGTCATCAGCTTTCTTAACTGCAGTTAGTTTTGAAGCTTGAAAACAGAGTTTAGTTTTTATTGCTATTTGCAGATAGACCAGTTTTCTCAAATGTTGATTTTTAACTCATCTAAATAGATGAATGTCTGGCTTCAAGGTAAGTGATACTTGATTCATAGCTCTGTACAATGTCATTCCCTTGAAAGGAACTGCAGGAAATGGGAACATCAAGGATAATTGCTTTACAATGGGCTCCAGCTCTCAGTTCCACTCTTTTCAAGATTCAAAAGTAAAGATTAGGTCCAAAAGGTATAGGAAAGAAAAACCACCTCCTATCAGTGAAGTAGCAGAAGCCTTCTTCTCCTCCTCCTCTGTCTCACACCTCAAGAGTAGCTTCCAACATACACATAAAGCTGTGTGGTGTGAACATTTGGATCAAAAGCCACCCCTGTGTAGAGCCAGTGATGGATTGAGACTTAATTTGTTACAGGAAGTCTTTGATACAGCAAATGGAAGAAATAAAACTGTAAGGCTGGAAAAAGGGTTGGGTTTTAATTGCTCTAGCAGTCCTCTGTTAAGCTGTTCTTGGTAAAGTTAATAATTTAATAAAGTACCATGTAACAACTATAATTAATAAGCAATCTTATACTGCATTTTCTTTCAAACTCACCCTACTGGTAGGAGGTAGACAGCACTGCTATGGCAAGCAGAAGTGCTCCCTTTTTGTACATAATACAATAGGTTTGATGTTCTCTCCCTTGCATCCTTTTAGTCTGATGAACCTTTAGGAAAAAGACAACCTTCTGTGATTACCTAGCTAGCTCCAGCACAAAAGCAGCCCAGACTGCAGCTTGCACTGCTTTAACTTTTCAAGGATAGAGTGGACTATCTCTATTGCAATAATGTCTGTCGTGGTTTTGTTCTGGGACAATTTCTTTTCACTTCCCACAAAATTGCTATAAGTTGAGAGAAGGTTTATGCAGACAAAAGAGATCTGATGTGGGGAGAATAATATTAGGATTTATTACTAGTAAGATAAAAACTAAAGAAAAATATATATACCAATTCTAATTAGGTAAAAGTGCTATGTATTTACAGAAGTATCCCTCTCCTTTTGTATCAGTTTAGGAGGAGAAGTAGTCTCTATTCTATTTCTGGAGCTACAAGTTTTCTAAATAATTTTGCAGCACTTTGAAAGTTTTTCTTCTATTATCTTTAGGATGACAGCTCCTATTCGTTGCAGCTGGAACTGCGTTTCTCCTTCTTTCTCTTCTGTGTTGACCTCAGGGCCAGGCTTATGCCCTCCTGGGCTAAGACTGGAGGCTGGGGTTTACCCGGGCCTTGTGGGGTCCTCCATGGACTGCAAGGGGACACTTGCCTTACCATGGTTTTCACCACAGGGTCACAGGGGATAATGGCTTTTGAGTCCACCCTTGTTTCCTGTGGGGTCCCTCTTCAGGAGAGACAGTTCTTGATGGACCTTTCTAGCGTGAATCCACCTTACATGGCTTCTAATTGCTTCAGGGCAACAACCTTCTCTTCCGTTTTCTTAAATATGTAATTGGTAGAGGCATTACTAAAACTTTTGATTGGCTTTGCTCCAGAAATCCACCTGGAAAAAACTATTTTCAGCCCTGGGGGGTGCCAGTTGGCAAACCCCCAACAATATCTCAGGGAAAAGAGACATTAGAAAAGCATACTGTAAAACTTCTCATTGATATGGACTTATAATATTGATAATCTCTTAAACATTAATTTTACACCTCTACTGACAATGCCTGATGTTAAACTTTAGTCCGAGATGTCTCTCCCCACCCCACCACAAGAAGAAAGGAATGAGGAAAAAATATTAACAATATTTTAGATTAAAATTAAATTTCTGCATTGTCCTAACAGTTCATCTTCTACTTTGTCCATATATCAAAAGGGCAGTTAAATTTACCTGTGAATAATAATAATTTAAAAATTAACCAGTTAGATATAAAAGCTACAAAAATAATTAAATATAAATACCATACATACACTTGGTTATCAATTTTTTTCTCACTCTTTGATACATTCAGAGTAAATTTCAGAAACACAAAAAATTTCCAGTAAAATAATAACAATAAAAAAGTCTCTTCAGATTTAGTGTATTCATATCTAACGTGGAAATGCATGCAAATCTGCATCTGGGCATTAAAATAAGAGACTAAAAATACAAAAAATATTTGCACACAACTCACAGACTGGCATTCAGGCTGCTTGATTTAACTGAAATGCTGTAATAGGATTATTGGATAGAGGTTTTCCAGTCAAAAAGCCTAGGTGAAAAACAAATGACTTGCATGCTGTGCTTACATTCAGGTAATAGACAGAAATGGCTGCTCACTATGGGGTTCCCACTCCAGCTGATTGCAGAGATATCTGGTGATCATGGCTCTCCTCCACTTAAGCAGCATCTGGTTTGTTCTTTTCCCTACTGACGTGATTTTACTGACATGTTCAAATAAACATTATTTGCCCTTTGCCCACCCACAGTTAAGAAGCCCAACCTTATTTATGTCTCATGGAGAAGAATACTTTCTTGTGCCAGACACAAAAACAACTGCCTTACTAGTGGTGGAAGGGTTGGCACCATATGGGCTGAGGAGACCTGAAATTATTACCTCTGACACCTGCTTAAGGTCTGAACAATATAGAGTGTTAAATAAATCTTTGATAAGGATACGTTATCAGAACTGCTTGAGATGTGCATCAAGACATCATACCACGCATCGGACAATTAATGTTGATGTTTTGAAGTGCTGATATTCAAAACTCAGTAACAGTATCTTTCCTAGCAGCCCATGTGGTCAATAAAGTGAGTCTGATGGTTACATTCTGAGTCCACTAGTGATAGCATCTAACACTTTTCTTCTGTACTCTGGGAATTTTATTTTCTTCTGAACATTAATGTTTTATTAATTAATGCTCTATTTTCTGATATGTCCATATAGAACATTGATAGTGTTCCAGGTTCATGAAAAATGGTTAAAGCATTGGTAGAGTGTCTTTTTAACTTTACTCAAAGAATAATGATGATTTTTCATCAACTCAGAGGTTATGTGAGAAACACAGTCAGAAAAGCTATGCTATAAAAGTGGTAAAATCTTCAAACACTTAATTTTTAAAACTGTCTTGCAATTTGGTATTGAATCCTGAAGATTCCCTTCCCGGAGTAAAGGTCACTGTAATTTTTTATCAGGTACAATATCTATGAAATTGAAAGTTTTGGGTACAACAGTGAATTGGTGGATTTTTACCTCAGTGGATAATTTTGTATCTTTGGATACTCTGCAATTACTTACTCTCAGAAATAAGGCTGTTAAGCTTTGACCAGAAAACTGAGCTGCTGAACTGTACATCTTGAAAACTAAATCGACCAGATCATACTGAACCATAGAACAGTAGGCCAACAGAGACACTGTAGTGGGAGAAAGGAAGCAGTATTGATTTTGAAAATTACCCTATTTCGAGAAAAAAACGATCCTCATCTCAAGAGAACTGCCAAAACCACCTAAACTATATTTCTTCTCTCAAGGTGTCAGGATGGATATAAGTCGTCCTGTACACCTCTGCAGCGGTTCACACAAAGTGGTATGAAGGCAAAATTCAGAGCATAGGTGCATGATAATAAATGTCATGGCAAATGCAAAGCACTTAAGTGGGGGGAGACGATAAAAAAAAAAAAAAAAGAGAGAGATAAAAAACCAGAGAGGTTTTTATGAGAAAAACATGTCAAGAGAAGACACAATAGCTTTCTGCAAAGAATTGTACCACTATGAAGAGGACAGGATTCAATTATTCATATTAACTACATAAGAAATACAGGACAAATACAGTGTAGAAATGTTTGGAAGTAAGTAAAATAAAAGGAAAATTACATTGGAAAAATATCCACTAAAATTAGCACTAAAAAGGAAATTACAATGATAAATAAAACTATTCTAGTGGTTTTCTTAGCAAGTTTCCTTATCATGGAAAGAGTAAAAAGAGTTAAATCCAGTCCCACCATTAAAGAAAGAGACCTGATGGCCCCTACTGTAATTTCCTTCTGACCTAATGGATTGCATGATATGTTGAGGGTGAAGCTAAAAAAAATGATGTTTACATTATCATAGAATTCAGGGACCTATGAAAAAGTGAAAAAATGTCAGTTGATTTTAATCTTTCTTGCTGGCCATGTGCCCTCTCTAAATGTCACAATATCTAGATTATGCACTTGGAATAGGCAGCTACATTATGGTCTACATCATTCTTCACTTTCTTTTAGGTGAGTAAATCACTATCATCATTAGAAGGACTTTAGAAGAATTGTCACATTGGATCAGAGGGAAGATTCATCTCATAATAGGCAGTGGTAGAGACACTGAGAAAGAATGTCTATTCTGCAGTTTTAGTGATTCTTCTTGAGGTGGTGGTTCAAGGTATTTGCACCTTTATTATTTAATGGCCCACATATTCAGAAGAATTTTTTTTTAATACTTTCTCTTTTAGAAACAGCCAACTGTCCTAAACTTCCTTTTCTCATGAAAACTCTCTCTTATCAGGACTGATCTACAGAATCAGAGTCTGAGGTCAGTTTTGGTTTTTTTGGTTTTTTAGTCCATTTTTCCTTCTCTTTAGTAGCAGCTGTCAATCAAAAGGGTAGCCTGGCAGCCCACCCACTCCTAACCCAGCACTGATTGCTCCAGTGTGGGACACACTGAGTGGTCTGTGCTGGACATCCTGCCTGGTAGAGGTGGCCACAGAGGGCCAAAGCAAATAAACACAGCAGCATGTGGTCTCCATCCTGCCTTTTCTCTCAGGACCTGCCACCTGCCTTGTGGAACTGGACTTCCATAGGACTCTTTGGAGGCAGCTATTTATTTTTCTTTTCTTAATCACTTCTTTTCTGTACTTTCTTAATCACTTTTCTTATTATTTTGGGTAACTCAAAACCAGTGGGTTGGACTGCTAAGCTGTGTGGGTTGGCGTGTGCTGGGTCACTGCTTTGTGGAGTGCTCTACTTGGTTCTATGTTACCCTTTTAAACTTTTGACAAGATCTCTTATTTTCTCCCATATTTCATCTAAAATTAAAGGTATCTCCTGGGAAAATACACCTCTTTACACAAACTCAAGTTATTAAAGAACTAAAGGCTCTGCAGAAGTTCAGTGGGCAAACTTTTGGAGTATTGAATATTTTTTAAAAGTAAAACTACTAGTTGAACTTATGGGTCCATGACTGGGGTCTTACACCACTAGTAGAAGAATATAAGATAAACTTTTCCTGCAAATCCCTCAGTTGCCTTCCAAGCAAATCTGACTGTTTTTACCATCTCATTTCTCTGGAGTGTTCTATTGTTGTGATTTAGGAATGATATTTCCCTATTGTCTTCCACTGAAACCATGTGGGCACTCCCTTCCCTTCTCTTTCCAGCCAAAGAACAAAAGGAAAAGATCATGGGTTGAGATAAGAACAGTTTACTGGAAACAGCAATGAGGTAAGAAAACTAACAGTAACAGCAACCATATGAGTAACAAAAGTGAACAAAGAGAGGGTTATTTACATGTAAAATACTTACCAAGTCCAGGACAATGAAAAACAACGGCCCACAGTGTCCCACCACACTTTTTCTTGACCTCAAGCCATGCCCTCCTCCCCAAAGGTCAGAGTCCCTTACTCCCCCCTTCTGGTGGTGACATGAGGTGGTACAGAATAACAACTTAGATGTGCCCACATGGCTCCAGGCTCTGCCCCCTCATGGCTGCTGCTGCAAAAAAAATTAAACCTGTCCTGGGCAAAACCAGGTCATCTTTATAAAATGTTTTCTTCTTGACATCTTTCCTGATCAGACTCTACACTAAGATTCCAGTCCTGACCTTATCTCACTAAATCTAAGTGATGCCAGAGGGCTGTTTTTTCATTTTCAGTTCATGTATACCAACATTAAGATTTCTCTTTGTCTTTTTCCTGTAACACTCCACTGATAACTAAGATTTCAACAAGATATATTGCTATGTTCCCTTGTATCTGATAATCTTGGAGCCATTTCTATTGTCTTTCTCAGTGAGATTTCGCTCTAGGAGCCAAACCATTTTTCTAGTTCCCTATATATACTTTAAACCGATTCATAAGTCAATGGCCTTCCCCAATGTCAACTGATAAATCACCATGTTTCCTGGCAGGCATCTTTCATGGAATATCACACTGTGCAATACAGGAAAGAATTATCATGGATATACTAGGGAAAACTTATTTTGGAGGTTCCTTAAGTATTTCTCTTCATAAGGGAAAGTTAAGTATATGCTGATAACATCAACTTTTCAAGATGTTCATTTGCTAAAAGTGACCAAAAAGTGAAACTTTCCGTTTAGTTCCTCAGGTTTTCTAAGCTGACCTTCAAAAAGTTCTCTCAGGAACCATATCAAGGTTTTTACACAAATAACAATTTGGAAAAGACACCCAATTCATAAAAAAATATAATAAATAAATGAATATCTTTAAAGCTGTACTGTGCTTCTGCTGGTCATTTCAATAAGCAGTAGTATTTGTCTCGGGAATTGTGAAAGCCTGTACTAAAAGTTACATAAAACAGTCTACCAGACAGTTATAAATAAGCTAAATAGGTATGAGCTGCTGAAATTTGGTGGAACTGTGAAAAAAATCATTCAGTTTCTAGACTTATCTTTGAACTTCATGTGGAATAGCCTACATAAAAAATGAACAGTAGAAAACAGAGGAACCAATAAAACTACAATGTTCCCAGTGTTAATGTAAGAGAGCAAGAAGTAAAGCTCTCCCATAAGAAAAGGAATTTTGAGACTGGGAGATGAGAAGTAACTTCAGTCAGACTGTGAAATGGATGTCAGTATCCTAAAGAGGACAGAACAATAATGTAGAATTGTGCCATTACACAATAAAAAAAAAAGGGCTCAAAAAATGTACAACAAACAACCAGGGAGGCCCAGAGCACAGCTGTAACATTCAGCACACTATATATATACATTTCATACTATGAAAATGATGGATTATGAAATATATTATTCCCCAATTCGGGAATTACTGAGGCTCTTCTAGTGTTCAGCCTAGCATCATTACAGTGATAATGACAGCAGCTTTGCAAATATACCTGTCCAGATATTCCTCTTTTATTTGTTGTATTCCTGAAGAGTTGACAAAAAAATCAAACCTATAAATAGGCAGCTTTTTTAAACACAAAAGCAGAACTTGATTTCCAGAAGATCTTTTCAACTCTAGTTCCATATAAAGGTGATAAGCAACTGTATTCTAAATAAATAAAAAACCCCAACTCATTGTAATCTCAAGATTAAGGATATATTTAGCAACAACAATACATTTAGACTCATTTTTTGGACAATCTTAAAAGCACATGTGAAAGTTTTTTCTGCTCATAATATTAATCAATCTGTTTTGGTCAGATGTTCAAAAAATTAAGCTTAAAAGCCACATTTTTTCAGACCAGTACAAAAGAAATTCATCTAAGCAAAATATTTTATAAACAGACTGAATCTATCATCTTCTAACAGGGTGAAACCTTCCTAGAACTAGAAATTTTATTACATATAGAAATTATTTTAACTTTTCATCAGTTCTCTTTGATAGAACAGAGAGAATATGAGACCAGATGCTTTTTTAGAGGAACATTTGGGACAGAAATCATGCAACATACAAACAGAGTAGGCAAAAATAAATGTTAATGTGGCATCTTTTACTTAAGGGACTTATTCTCTTTTTTCATACCAGATCTGTGCATAGAATACACTGCTCAGCTGCTTACTCTGATGAATACTACATTCACAAATCTGATATCACTTAGTCACATCGAGCAATGACACAAAGAGGAAAAGTTAAAAAAAATTAAACTCTCTCTTCTGGAAAAGGCTAGACAACTCTGGTCATTCTGCAACATTATAGTCCATGATTCCAAAATTTCTTCTCACAGAAAGTAAAATCTATGAGTAAGGCTGAAGAGGAGGAGAGACTGCTGGATTTTCAGGTACAGTTATAGTTTCTAGACCTGTGTTTCCACTTCACATGAAAGAGTTCCACCATAGGATTGGAAGTAGCCAGAATACTCACGCAGGACTAGGTATTTAAAAGTGCTCCAAACCCATCAGTTTACAGTACGTGCCAGGGAGCTGCGGCTAAGGTGTCAGCTGGGCTCTAGGACTCCATCAAGGTAAAAAAAGAAAGAAAATAACAAAGATGGTGGTTTTGCTTCTATCTGGCCATGATCATACCCCAGAGATCTCCCCCCTCCCCCCACTCTCTGCCCCCCAGTATTTCTATCCTAAGGATAACTTGACCAAAGAAGTGCAAAAGCCTTCTGTTGTCTTCTACATTATCCTATAAACTGGAAGAAGGACAGTCTGTTCAGGTGTTCATGCAAAGCTCCTGAAGAGAACAAGTACTGTTATTACCAGATCCTTTGAACAACAAGTGCCACGAAAAGGGGATGCAAAATATAAATTGCTCTGACAGCAGAGTTTCTCAGCAGGGTGTCTCTTTTCATGCTGTAGTCATGACTATGAAAGGCAATGAAAAGTACAAGATGAATTGGAGGCTCCAACTTTTCTTTGCCCATATCAATAGTTGAGGAATTGTCAGTTCTAGGGCAAACCTGACCAGGGAGCTGAAATGGTAGCTTCAGCAGACCTGGGAATATAAGCCAGCTGCCTGCTTGAAACAAAACAAGCAAAGGGGAAAGGGATTTGGGGAGATTCAGGAAATCTCGAGGCATATTGGTGACCTGTGAAACTGTGTAGCCCCTCCGCAAATTTACGTGCTTTTCTGTCTTTTGGGGCCCCATCTCCCTTTTTTATCAGACATTTACAAGCACAGGGACATGCTCCAAACATCAGGAATTCAAGTGCATTTTGCAGTGCTGCTTTCTCTCAAAACGATTCCTTACACACAAACTGCAATTCTGGTAGTAACCTGTATATTTTCAAAACATTCCTCCACACGAACTCTCTTCATATGTCAAGACTGTACTAGAGAAACTCCTACACAGAGGCTTTCTGAATAGACTGATAACTCACAGCCTTGAGTTCATCTCTCTGTGACCGAAGATTCAGAGGCACATCTGTGTCACACTGGCTCGATTTTACAAAAAAATCTGTTGTTTAAGCTGTAAAATGGAATATAAGGTAAAGCTGTGCAAGATAAGAAAAGTAAAAACACAGAAAAAGTGCTGAAAGACTCATAGTTATCAACTGGAGGATTCAAAATGAGAATATAAAAATTATATAAAACACAAGGACAGTAAATAATTGTGAATCAGAAAAAAAAAAAAAAGTTCAAGGAAGAATTGCCACAAGGAATAATGGAGATTGAGTCTACTCCAGCTGGTTCTTGCCTGCCAGCTACTAGGGGCTCATTGGGTGGCTCAGTGGGAGTGGGGAACATATTAATATCAGTAGGATGACAATCCTTGCCATCTGTTATTAATAGAAGAAACTTACCATGCACTAGTAAGTTACATGAATCCTCTTTGTAGAGACTTTTTGGACATGGTGAAAGTGGCTGGTAGAGGGAAAATTGCAGATCTGCACATGAATAAGTAAACTAATAGGCAGGGGACACTGTTTCAGCAAGACACTATTCTTTCCCAGAGTCTATCTAGGATTTATCTGTGGTTGGGAAGGTTTCCCTCCTGATAGCTGTGGTCAGCTCAGCAAATAAGAGGGAGAAAGTCCTACATGGACTACAGAGTTTATAGTGGACAAATATAACCTAAATTAAAACAAGATAAAGGAGTCCATTGTGGTTTGCTTATTCATTTAATAGAATTGAAGGTCTATTTACAAACAGGGCCTCTGCCTTGCTTGTTCCTACAAGTAATTTCATAAGCTCTGGATAACAGATTTGCATGCAGTGAGTTAATTTATAAACTTCTGCACTGAAACTGCTTTATTACAGTTTTTGCACTGCACTTAGCAAAATAAGATGCTTTTTAAAAAACATAACTATCTGCAGTAAAACTCTTGCTCAAAATGAAGGCAATTGTCCCAGATAAAAGCTGAAAAACTTTCAGTTGTTAAAATGTACACAGAAACTTTTTGCTTTGAAACCATTCATCTCTCTGTTGCTGGAGGTGATTTTTTCTGAGGTAGTGGGGCAGTGATGAATGATGCACAATGATAACTGAAGAAACTATTGACTCAGATGCAGGTAATTAAAGGCACACTGTAATGACAGTCCTGGCAACAAATGTCTGTCCAAACCTATAAGCCTGGGGCTTGTTCTGATTACAGACTGAGAAGAGCTAAGCTTGTGGGGACTGTATGATTTCAGACACTTCTTTACTATCATTTACAAACCTGGTGGAGGTTTTGAGTCATTAGCCTCAACTTTTCAGTTCATGTGTGAGAGGGTTCCACTTTCTCTTTGTAGTTCTACCTTTTTTACTCTTCTGTCAGATTTGATAACATGTTTTTCACTTAACACACAGCCATCAGAGGTTTCCAGGCATACCTGAATCTTTATCACAGGCAGAGGGTCAGATTGAAGGACGGTCAGGCAGTACGTTTTTCAGGCGGTGTGTTTGGCACTCATGTTTGGGAGCTTGCAGAGACAAGGGTTGTCAAGATGGATGACCAGGTGGCACAGAGTTCCTGCTAGGTGTACCTGGCACAGAGTTCCTACTAGGTGTACCTGGGCCTGTTGTTATGCATCTCCTTACATTGTGTTCTATGGCCAGGTTCAGTCACGTGATGCATTGTGTCTTAAAATAGAAAGCAAAAAGCAAAACACATCAATATTTAGACATACAGAATTTAGTTACCACACAGATCCCTTTATAGTGATTGTGGAGTCACTTCTCTAGAAGGTAAATCATTTTGCATGTATGATATCTAACTGAGATATCTGGCTTTAACATTATGAAGTTTAACATAAAAAGTGACAGTCAGAGACACTTGTGATGATGGTACCATTTTCTGATTTTAATATAATATCCAAGTGTTCTCTTTCTCCAATCCACAGTCTGTACTCCAGAAGCAAAATATCTGAGTAACCTTTTCCAATTTGAATAAATTGTAAATCCTTCAGTTTAAATCTTCCTCTTTATGGAGCTAAAGGAAGAGGGTATGTTGTATGCTAAAGCTGGGTTATTAAGCAACCGGCAGCATCAGAAGGTGCAGGTGAAGAAAAAGCAAATTACAACACAGTTCTAGCATAAGTTTTAGGTATGTGCAGCCTTAATATAACACTTACAATGACTGAGGTCTAGAAAGCACCGCCATCGTTATCTCTCTACCTGATTATGATGTCTTAGTCAAAATGCAGACAAGGATGGTGCCAAAATGCAAAGTCATGGGGTTCTAACATCAGAGGTTAGGTACCAGCTCTGAATCTGCAGGTACCAAAGGTCTCCTCTGCTACATCATAGAGTAAATTTATTCTGATAAGACCACACTGGGTGCAAACATTTTCTCCAGAGATAATTTTTTACCTGAAATGACTGGGTAGAGACTGGTCTAATTGGCTGGCAACTGGCCCTCTATCTGCGTAAACAAATGCAAATCTAGCTGAATATGTCAGATTTCAAAAGATTTGAAAGACTTGTTTTCTTATTTCCTATTGACTGGGGCATTTAAGCACTTAGCATCCTGGCTATTTAAAGTCCCAACACATAAATGAAACTTTCTTCCACAGGAGCTGGGTGCCAGTCATCCACTCCCAACTCTGAGGACCTATGTTGCAGCTCCGTAGTGGCAGATATCATAATGCTTAAGGTGTTGTGGGAAACTAGTCTTAGGAACTTAGCAAGTGATGGGACCTCCAAAACCTTATTCTTAAATTCTTAAACCTGAATCATCTGTCTGTCCAAATGTAGAGTCAAAACTGCACGTGTAAGGCATGATTCTTGATGAAGGAGTTCTAAAACAGTCTATCACTGAAGAAGGTAGAGTGAATTAGTCAAATTAGTTAGCTCATGTCTCACTACGTTGCAGCAAAAGCAGCTAAGCAACTTTTCACAAGCTTATTTCATAGAAACAGAAACTAGTTCTTAGGGTTCTCCTGAGGTGTCAGGACAAAGCAGGAGATGGGGCAGAGGCTGACATGACCGTGACATTCTGTTCCCATTAGTCATGGGCAAGATTTCTGTTTTCAGTGAATTCAGTGAAGACTGAATCCTGAAAACCATTACTTCCAAATATCGAAAGACACACACTTTCTGTAAATATTAATATGTTATTTGAGTTTGAAAATCCACATTTTGCAGTTTGTACTTTCAGATATACAATAATAATGAATAAGTTTGACTCAATATGAACAGCCAAGGAAGCAGATTTTCTTGTACATAATCTTAATATATTGGTCAGCAAGTTTGCCATTAATGCTGAAAAGAGATAAGCTCAGGATTTCATTTTCACATAAAGGCAGCATTGTACTCTTCCAATAGCATGTTCAGGAAGTTAATCGGAAACTAGTAATGTATTTCATTTGTGCTTACCCTGCTGTAAAATGAAAAGTATAATGTAAATGAAAACAGTACTGAAGGTAAGACAGGAAATTGCACATTACTGCATTGAGGAAAGAAAAGATCAAAGTTCGTTGTTCTCCTTTTTTTTTTTTTTTTTTTCCTGACTATGCAGAGAAAGACAATAAAGCTCCAAAAAAGACTTAATAGTTATTCAGCATAAACCAACAGGTCCAAAACAGTGAAGAGACAGGAAAACATGGTATAGTGTAGAAAACTCAAACTTCAAAGGACAAAAAGCCACAAAGACTGGAGGAAAATATTTTACTAATAAGAAGTCCCCTTTTCAGCCAAGAATAATTCTTGTAACATTGAAAAGTTGTTAATAATTTTACCTAAATATATATGGAGAATGCATTTTATTGCAAAATTATTTAAAGCAGATAATGGAACAAATGAGAGGGCCTTTTGAACAGAAGTAATATACTGTGACTGGTTTTGCTCCAGACTTCCTGACTTTTTTTTTTCTCAATTATCAGATATTTCCATTTAAGAGCATATTAAACTTACAAATTTTATACCTACATTGTATACATACAAACCATTGTATACTTACAAATCATTTGACCATCCTCTTGTTTAATTAAAATCCAGAAGGAAATAAGTGTGGAAGTTTCCTTTTTGTCCCTGCCCACTGTTTTAAGTATTTCATTCAAGAGACTCACTACACAGATTTTTAGCACTTTTGTGAGACTTAATAGAGCAAATAACAGGTCAAATGTCTTTTTTACACTTATAAAGTGATAAGAACTGCAGAGTTAATCTATAGGAAATTCACCTATACAATTTTAACTGGAGATTCAGTGTTTCATACCATGTCATGATAAAAATACCTAATTTCTATCTTCTAACTGTAAAGTTATCCGCTTGAGCATAAGACCATTGCACTGTAAACAGAGGAAGATTTTTTGCCCACTTCACATAGCATCTGCAAATTCAGGCACTAGAGTACTTTGAAACTAATCCTTCCATTAATCTCATATTTCACAAAATTAACATATTAATGAATCAAGAGTCACATACCTTATCAATTTCCATTTCAACATTTAGAGAATTTTAAAGGAACTAATAAATATAACACTGATTGAAACTGCACCAACACTATTACAACATTTGTGCAAGTGGCAGTTAGCAACAGATTTGGATTTCCTAGGTTGATGGAGATCAGGAGAGATTGTAGTCTTCCTCCTGGTAGTGTAGAGCAATAAAGTGTTCAGTAATAAACTACATGTCTTAATAATTATTTCTGCTAAAATGGGTACAGTACTCAATGAAATAAAATGTGTTTTGGTCTGATTCCAACAATTTCTTAAAATACAAGTAAAGGAAATATTGAAGAAATATAAGGATATTCACAGTGGGCTGGGATCAGATTCAATAGAAGTCAGGGAATTTAATTATGAATGAAATGGCGAAGATAACAGGGAGAATAATTTGCAAGAATAAAAATAGGGCCATAAAAGAATATATATGTAAGAGATGGGCAATCACCAACCGCACAAAGTTTAACAAGGGCAAGTGCTGGATTCTGCACCTGGAAAGGGGCAGCCCTGGTTGTGTGTATAGACTGTGTGTGTAGATGCTGGAAAGCAGCACTGTGGGACTGGGACTGGAGGTCCTGGATGATGACAAATTAAATGAGTCAGCAGTGCCCTGGCAGCCAGGAGGGCCAACCATGTCCTGGAGGGCATCAGGCAAAGCATCGCCAGCCGGTCGAGGGAAGGGATTGTCCCACTCAGCTCTGCACTGGGGCAGCCTCACCTTGAATAGTATGTGCAGTTTGGGGTACCTCAATATAAAAAAGACATTAAACTATTAGAGAATACCCAAAGGAGGGCCATGAGGGTGGTGAAGGGTCTGGAGGGGAAGCCTTATGAGGAGAGGCTGAGGTCACTTGGCTTGTTCAGCCTGGAGAAGGAGACTGAGAGGAGACCTTGTCATGGTCTTCAATGTCCTCACGAAGGGCCACGGAGGGACACAAACCTCTTCAAGCTGGTGACCAGTGACAGGACTAAAGGAAATGGCATGAAGCTGAATCAGGAAATGTTTTTTCCCCTAGGGGTTGGTTGGACACTGGAATAGGCTCCCCAGGGAAGTGGTCATAGCACCAAGCCTCTCTGAGTTCAAGAAGTATTTGGACAATGCTCTCAGGCACATGGTGTAATTCTTGGCATGTCCTGAGCAAGGCCAGGAGTTGGACTCAATGATCCTGATGTGTTCCTTCCAACTCAGCATATTCTATGATTCTGGGATTCTGTATCTACAATCAACCATATGAAATTAATTGAATGAAGTGTCTACACATATACCCATAAATATTACATTCATACTAAGAATTCCTTATGACTGTGGCAAAGTACCTGACATGCCATTTTTGGATTATGATGGGAGTTATTAAAGAACTGGAACTCACTATTATTAAAGTACAAATACAGACATTAGGCCTAATGGACATCAGATCAACTTCCCTATTTATGCCTGTTTTGGCATTAGTTTGTCAGAAACTACAAACTCTAAAGAAGGAAAATATTTTTCATTTTTGTTTTTATACCAGCAATAGCACAGTTAGAATCAACATCAAATGCATTACCAATAAACCAGAGGGCTGTGGGTGATGCTTAACAACCCAGACTGATAGGTATGTCTGTGTATTTTCTAGTTTCATGATGAAGTGATGCTCCCTGAAGCACTCCAAGTGGTAGCTTTAACTTTTTAAGTTACAAATTCTTTACCTTGAGTCTCATTTTTAAAGTTAAACCTAGCCAAAGGGATAAGGGGTAACTAGCAAAGGGTTGTAAAAATAAATGGTTGCACATAATTGTCAAAAGGCTGAGATTTTTATGAGTTGCTAACTGCTACATCCAGTGTCCAATACGATTTTTTTGAAATTGCTTGTGAGGCTGCTGTCACCTGGAGATAAAATTATTTTTCTTGTTGGACAGTAGTTTCATGCACAAAATTCTAAATCACTGTTTTGCTCCTGTTGTGATTCAACATGATGTAATTAACACCGGTGGACTGCACAAAATGACTGGTTTGAAAAATTATAACCAGCTAAGATTTTGATGGAAAATCTAAAACTGGATTTTTGCAAGCTCTTCTGGCAGTTGCAAAAGAATGCCAGCGCTCCAGTAATATGACTGATCTCTTTTTAATTTTAATCAGAAGGAGAAATATAGATGCTAATGAAAAGACTTCGATTTTACAGAAATTTTCACAAAAGGCAAGCTGGAAAATTATTTGCTTTAGGCACCTAGAAATTTGTTTCTACACCTGCAAAAATATTGGCCTCATAAAAGTAACATCTCTAGCAGTAAAATTTAATAGACAGATACTATGCAAAATGTAAAACCCATTGGGAAATGCATCTGGATTTTAGTAAACACTAACATATTATGTTATCTTTAATGTATTTTTAAGACAGACAAAAAGGGAATATCTCAGGCTTGATATTAAGACTGTTCATAATGACATGCATTTTGTTTTTAAAAACTACCATATTTGTGGAGTGACAAGAGACAGCTAATATTCTGAAATAGTTGCATAAATTGTGAGTTGTAATTTGTAGGACAATATACTTTTCCTAAGTGATGTGAGTAGTAACAAACCCCCACCCGCGATAGTAAATGCTTTCCTTCAGCTTTATATTAATGTTATTCAGCCACTGGGGTCTGACACTGACCTTAAATTGACTTGTTTCTGGCAAGGTAAGAAATTCTTTTGGAATCACATACAGCTTACTTCTGCTGTCCTTTAGATCACTGATAATTTTCTACTCAACATCAGCATAAAGAGCTTTGCCACTGTTGCTATGGGAATGTCATGTTTCTCTTCATTACACTGTTCTCCCTCAACCACTGACTTACAGACATCTCTCAGAAACGCATTTGTACTTCTTTGCATACACAGCCATGACAACATGCATACAGTGGAGGGAGAGAGGCATAAAATTCATGCTAAATATCAAAATGCCAAATCTGTTCCAGTAAGGCAATCAAAACCAAAAAAAAAAAAAAAAAAAAAAAAAAAAAAACCTGAGAAGATTTATCCTATTCTCAAGCCAAAAGTAACTCCTGCAGAGTCATCTAGAAAAGAAGAAACAGTAATCTGAAGGCAAATCTTCTGAAGCAGTGGTAAAGGAAAGACTGTCACAGAACCTTGTAATAAAGCCGAATTCTTGTCATCCTTCAGAGATTGTAATTTCTTTATTCAAATTTTATTTATTAAATTTTTTGTTCAAATTTTTATCCTTTTAGACTGCACAGTAAATGGAGTATCTGTAGATTGGTAGTCAATCCAAACACATTTTCAGCAAATTAAGTTTATGTCTTATTGATGCAACATTCTGAGAACTTTACAAGTGTTATTGATTAACCTTCCAAATATACCTTGAGACACATTAGAAATTTCCCATCAATTTTATAGCTGGAAAAATCAAGCCTACAGTTAAATGGCTTACCCTAGGCCTGGCAGTAGGTTGGTGTCAGGAACAGAAGATGAGAATTACAGTTCCAGTTCTGAGATCATAATGGTCTGCAAATTATTGTCATGCAATTTTGTTTCATGTGTGCTGTTAATTGTACTATCCATAAAGGGATTTGGAGACAAGTGATAAAAATACATTTGAGTGCAAAGGCTCTAGACACTTACTAATGTAAAATGCTTTATAGCAGGCAAATCAAACTTAAAAGCTGCCACTTATAGTCACATTCATTTAGGTTTTGAGGGTCCTCCTTCCCTATTGAGGATGCTTAGAGAGTAGCTGTTTCCATTATTTTCCCATACAGCTGTAATGTCACCGTTTTCTATGGCTGTCTCACTCCCAGAGGCCTTCCTAACCACCTCCTAATGATTTGGATGCAGTTTCTCACACATTAATATTAATACTTGACTGTGAACATCAAACCCTTTAATTGCTTTCATAGTGAATACTTGATGTGTCTGAGTAAATATTCCTTACTTAAAGCTGTACCTCCATTAGTAATGATAACTACAGTACAATTCACAAATAAATCCCTGATTTTAATACACTTAAGGAGTGCAAGATAGGAATAACTAATGACTTTATAGACATAGAAAGTAGGGAGAAACATAAGAGAAAATATGACTACACATATATGAACTGGGGAATGGTTGGACTGTAAAATGCAAGTTCTCTTTATAGATCGAAATACCCATTATCTTTTATAAATTTATCTTTTCCCTCTACATTTTTTTAGCTTGAAATCTCTCTGGCATGACTTCTGGGATGTAGACAGAATTTTCTCTTTCTGAAGTGCAAGCCTGACTGAAATTCATTTCTTTATCATTTTCCATTAGAGTAGCTCTATTTCTTTTATGGCTTTCCAAACCCTGCACTGCAAACTACACAAGCTTGCAAAAGTCATTGCTCCTTCAGCAAATGCCTCCCTTTTAATGTCACCTCCATCAGCCTTTTCAGAAGTAATTTCATAGACAGAAACCAGGAGGCCTTTCTCCCTCTGCTTTTCTAACTCTGTCATGTGCAATGTGTGAGTTCTGGGTCATAGAATGGGGAGAAAACCACCACTTCTGGCTCATTCCCATTGGGTCTGCCTTATGCCCCACTGCTTTCCTATTCCTGAAAGTAATTAATGTGGATTTTCTATGTCCATGAAGTCTAACTGGCCTTATTTCCAGTAAAGCCCAAATTCAAAGATAAAATAAGGCATCTAAGTCACACTGCAGACTTTTTCATCTCCAGAGACCATCTGAGGAACATTTTAAAAAGCAGTCTCCTTCAGTGCACTTAGTACAGTAATTTAGTGGTCAAAGCTCTCACACAGCCTTGGGAATACCCTATTTAAAATCTTGCCTCTGCCATCTCCTCATAACCCTAGGCACTGTGTAAACAATGTGGTCTGGAGATACTACCTAACTAGCCCTTAAATCTGCTGGTCACACATGTGACTAATCCCTGTCAGCCTAAGCAGGAAATGCATGAATAACACAGTTCTTTATCCTGCTATTTAGAGTTCTTATATTTCACTTTTTTTAGCTAATCTATTAGTAAATGAGATTTAAGAAGTTAACAGTCAAAGCTCAGAGGTTTAGGTAGATCCATATTTGATTTAGGTGCCTAAAACTATTCCAATTTTTTTACTTCAGATTTTACATGTTCTGCAATGATACTTCAGATTTGTATCACCATAATATACAGACTCCTTTCATCTCTAGGAAGAGATTCCTTCCAGTACTTTACTTGTCACTGCTTCAAGGTATTCCCAGCATGATTAGATTACACTCCCAATAGTCAGTAGTAAAGCTCTGACATTAGCAGAACTAGCTAGGTCAGCCACGAGAAGTTCTTGTCTGCAAATTACTATTATTAGAACAGTGAGTTTTGAATAAAATATCCTGCATCTTGACATAATACATGGTACTGCAACAGTATCCATCTGGACAAAATGTCCATCTTACATCTGGATAAACATATCATGTTATGTGTGAGCAACTGGCTCACGGGTGGGGCACAAAGGGTTAAAGTAATGGTGACTGGTCACCAGTGGGGTTCACCAGGGCTCCATCTTAGGCCCAGTGCTCTTCAAAATTTTGTTTAATGGCTGGGATGCAGGACTTGAAGGAATACTAATTAAGTTTGCCAATTACATTAAATTGGGAGGAGCTGTTGACTCTATTCTGTGGTAATAACTAGTAGTCACAAATACACGTAATTTGTATTTTCTCCAAAGTGTGGCAAGTAGTAAGTCAAGTTGTTCCTTCTGAAGAATTTCTAGTCTAACAAAAGCCAAATATCTGCAGAACAGGGTGGCTGATTAGGTGAAACCTAATGGTTGTTTCCTAATTAGTATCCTTTTCCTGCAGAGTTCCAAATGCCTCTTGAGAAATCAATCAGAATAGAGAATACTCAGGAATTTCTTACTGCCTTTTAGGAACGACACCTAAAAAAAAGTAGCAGAAGAGAGTTCTGTCTTTTTAATGAAGCCAAATCCCTTCTGGTTTTTAAAATCAGGCTTGTCTAGGAAAGAGGCAGCTATTAAATATAAACTAGTACACTTTTAGTCATGTATCTGCTTGGTGTGACTCTAACTTTGTACTTGTATCATGGATATCCTCTCCATATGCTTTTCTATTAACCTTCTCTCCATATGGTTTTCTATTAACCTAGATATTCTTCCATCTCTGTAGCAAATACATTGAATATATTCTCTGCCTGTAGGGAAGAAGAAAAAAAAAATGTTGCCTTATATATCAGAGTGCTTTTATAATTTCTCTCAGGTCATATTATGGAGAAATACAAAAGTTGTGATGAGACCCAACTTAACCAGAGCTAAGTTAGGTCACATTTTTCTCAATTTTCTCCTTAGGTTCACTATCCAAAAAAAAATCCAAAGTCCTTTAAAGTGCACTCTCTGCCCAAGTTTTATTAGGGTAAAAAAGTTAGAATAGCGTAAGACTCCAGCCCCAGAACTGCAGGCTCAGGGGCTTAGCTAGGAATTTTACTTGAATATATGTATTTAGGGTTTCTTAATACCTCAAGATAGCATTATGAGAATAAGCCACAGACTTCTTCTCAAGACAAGAGTCTAGGGGAAGATTGAGAGGCCATCATTACCCAACAGCAATTTTAGCAGTGTGAACTATTTAGGTGGAAATTTTCCATACTACTTTTACCAAATACTTACATTTTGATTAATATCAATATTAATATTTGTACCAATATTTGTACACACAGTAGTATTTTTGAATTATTAGGTAACAGTTCTTCCCACTAATGCACAGGAACAGAACTAGACTGCAGAAGAAGTAGGACTATGCAGAACTATGTACAAAGGGAAACTTACTCATACAGTGTTATTTTCTACAGAAGCTGGAAATTCATGGTACTTGGGGAAAGGAAAGCAATGTTTTTATCAAAAAGGAAAATAAGTGTTGCTTTGGGGAATTGAGTTCTGGCTATGTAATGGAAAAATCATCCTACCCAAACATTTAACAGGTGATCATTGATTGCATGTTCTTCATTTCCTGTGTTTTTAATTAAAGGCTGTGATTTTTGTTTTGAATATTTTCAGCTGCAATTGAAATTAGAGAAGCTGTGCTATATTTAAATACAGAGTGCTGTATGATGTAACATATGTTGATGCAAATTAGGTTCAGATATTCAAAACTGGCATCTAAAACCAAGGGATGTTTCCGTCTGTGTGTCCAGATTCCGCATATGTCAAATAAGAAGAACAATTCTTCATATTATGAAGCTGCTAAGAAAAAAATAATAAATAAATCAGTGTTTGTGAAGCTGTTGCATATTATATTAAGGACTGCTATGGAAAACCTGTAGGGAATATTATCACTCTTGTCTTCAGCATAATAAAGATAACATGGGACTACACCAATTTCTGTTCATTAACCGCACTAGAAATGAGACTGAGCCCTGGAGGAAGGATATGGTCTAATGCACACACAGAGGTCCAATAGTGCAAGCCACCTTCATAATTACATTTCACAGCATTATATTGCATAGTCGAACTCTTTAAAGCTTTTAACATGGTTTTTAATATTCAGTAAATATCTATACAATCAGAAAGTGCCAAACAGGATTATGGAAATTATATCATAATCAAAATAATGATTCTGTAGTATATATGAGCCAAAAAGAACACATATTACCTCCAAGTATATTTCTCCCTTCTCAACACGGCAGTGTTATTTTCTCTCAAGCAATAATTTTGATACCTCTGAGGTTATTACTGCTAGTGATGTAAACATACCTGCACTCTAGAGATTTAATTCAAACCTGAAGAAAACTGAGACTGGGATAAACTGTAAGCAATCCTCAGCATTCTTCAGTCTGAACCCATTGCTCTAAATTTTGGAAAGAATGTCCTAAGGAAACAAATTATCCAAGAGAAGGAATCTCTGTCCTCATACACTCAAGAATAATTGTTTGACACCAGAATAAGGACAAATATAGACAAATTTTATGTTGTATCTTATTGTTTAAAGTTACTTGTAGAGGAGTCTTACAAATACAGTTTCTCTTTCATGGACTGTTTAAAATATTTACCTTTGGAAGTTGTTTGTTACTTTTCTGGTTTTCATCATGTGTGATGCAGCTTACTCTGTCACCAATATACAATTTCAGCTCAAAGAAGAAAGTCCTATCTCCTGGTCTTTGAACCCTAACTCTTTGCCTGTTATAGTTCAAACACAGAGATTTCATCCCTCTCTAAATCAAACACGGTGTGTTGACCACCACCATGACAAGACATGATCACTGAGACAGATAATTGGCTAAACAACTCCAGCTCGTTAAAAGTACTTAGTTAAAAATACAGGAACTTATAATTTCTTCTTGGAAAAAAGTTATCTTTGAATATCTTTTCTTCATTCACCCTATTCTTAATATGTTACTTTCACACCAATTTTTCTCTTCCTATATGAAAACATTTGAGATATTCCAGTTTTGTCAATTCGTTTACTTCCAGTGACTACCATCAAGACTACTCGTAGTGGACAATTCTGCTCATATATGAGCAAGGATGGCAAAATCTGGTTCACTGTCATTCCAGGAGTGTCAGCTAGAAGGTTATAGACTTCTGAATTACCTTTCCTTTGTAATGAGGAAAATGAAAGAACCTATGCACTTCAAATTAAACTGCATTACTTTAGTACACACTTTTTTTTATTTTGTCGTTTTAATTTTAAATAAATCACCTCATTTCAAATTTTTAGTTGACCTGTATGTTGCATAATGTTCCAAATCTAAGTTATTGGAAACCACAGCCAGTAATGGAATAAATTATGTGAACTTAATATCCAATTAGCTTAAGTTAAACAGAAGTTGGAGACCAGAAAATACTTTATTAAGAATGTTGAGGAATTATGAATATGGCTTAGAAAGTACAGGGCTAAACCACTATTTTGGAGAACATAGAGAATTTGTTTCTGCATGTTTTACTGAATTAATGTGTTCTGAATAAAATGAGCTTTCAAACGTGGGAAAGTTAAGGTGGAAGGCTGAGAGTTGAAGGTGTGAAAAACATGCCAGATCTACAATACAGAGAAGAAAAAGAAAATGGATTGAATTAGGAAAGAGAGGAATTGAGTCTGATCCTCATCTCTCAGTTGAAATTGAACTATGTATGTGGTAGAGTTGTGATTTAGTTTAGGAATAAAATATTGACATTTAGAGGGTTTTTTGATGTCGTTTAATTCAGAGAGACATATTGCTCTTGGATGTCTAAGAGGTTTGCACAAACAGTACATGTGATATAACTACCAAAGGAGACATGAATCTTTCTGGATCTGCAGCTAAAAGTTGTGCAAAAGATTTAATCTTAAATGGTAATAAATGTCTACATAGGGATAATAAACTGTATATTAGAGTCAACTTCTTTAAGTTGAAGTCAAGCTTCTAGGTCTCTCTTGTCCACCATGGACCTTCATGTATCCAACGTTTTTGCAAACACTTGCACATAACTACTTACTTCACTGGATCCTTTGCAATATCTTAAGATCCCAAAATAATCCATATGGGGCTGGCAGATATGACACTAAAGCAGTGGGAGACACCTGACCTTTTCAACAGCAGCAGGACGCCAGGAAGCACATCCTACAATGTATCAAATGGCACTTGGTGCTTGAATCAAAAACTGAATCAAGCCCCTGCTGTTTAGTAGGTTTTGGCTGAGTTTCAGTAGGATTACCTGTATAAGCTTGTATCCAGCACTAAGGAATTTTCTATAATCTTTTCTTCTGAAACTGTACTCAGTTTGGAGAATTTAGAAAATATATTCCATAATAATTTCTGTTACATATATTGCTTTCCCATTCTTCCTTATGCTCTAAGTGTATTAATTCTTCTGTGAGTTTGCGTTATTCATTTTTCCTAAAGAAAAAATATTAATGATCTAATAGATTTAATATAAATTTTGGACAAATAACCCTTAATTTTAAATTCCTTACTCAGCATTTATAAAAATTGAATAAATACCTGGTAACCAAAAATGTTTCAAATAAGCACCAACTGATAGCTTAGTTATTTGCAAAAACACATATATATAAAAATAATGTGGAGGTTTTTTTCTTTCTCTTTTCCCTTATAATTATATGCAAACTTGAAACCCTAGAGAATATAAAAATCTTCATTTTTAGCATTCACAGGAAACAGGAAAGAGGTGAATCATTGATTAATGTTAAAAAGGACTACGCAAATGTATTATTATAATCAGAAAACAGAACTGATTCACCTACTTCATTTGAACCTCTTGGGTTCAAATAAATGCTAAGTCTTTGTCTTTTAATATTGCATTAACAGCAGGAGTCCTTTTCTTGGGAAAATATCAAAGCTGATGTAGCCTCTGATTTCTAATGGCAATTACTGTTGTTAAAAAAGCAATATTTACAGTATGGAAAATATTGCACCCTATTCAATTTTCATGGTTGAAACGCATTTTAAGAAACTATGATTACAGTCTTTCAGTTGAAATTATGGCAATTGCAATTGAGAAAGAGTATCATCCATGCAAAGCGTGTCAAGTTCTTAAAAGTCACTTTCAGTTGTGAGAAAGTGCCTTAGTATGTTGAAATATGAACAAAGGAGATCACTTAATGCCTGGTTAGATGCATGTTCATAAACTGGATGCTTTTTCTCATACTATATACATGAACTTAACTACATCAGATTCATAATGTAGTCATTCCTACTTCTAAACAAGAAGTAGTAACTTTAAAGAAAAAGCGAAACAATTATTTTCCTCAGATCTAACAGTGTTGCCTTCCCACTAAGCAGCTGCTTTGTTTTTCTCTTCATCCTCACCCATTTTTTTTTCTTTTATAAGACAATTAAGCGAAAGGTTGAAATTCATCATAGTGACATTGATAGCAGAGAAAACTTTTCAACTTTTTTTTCAGCTGATTTATTTCTTTTTACAGCAAGTTTGGAACCACTGCATGTTTATCCTGCAGTATTCCTTAGATACAGGGAGGTCAAAGATGATATAAAAATTTAGAAGTAGTGCAACTTTAGATGAAAAGTTCACAGAGGGTGGCTTTGAAAGGAATTTCAAGAGATTACCTAATTTATCTTCTTCAAGGCAAGACCATATATACCTATATTATTCTTCCCAAATATTTAACTAAACTGTTAAATGAGATTAGTTTAGGATTCTCATTTCAGTCTTTCAAGGGTCACACTGGTTATTCCTGAGAATGGAGTTATAACTCTATTTTTTATATTTTCTTATGTTTGATTTGACACTTTGAAATTTAGACTTCCAGCATCATCATCATCACGGCTAGGCTTCGCGAATGAAGATTTGAGAAGGGCTCTACCCACGCTTGCTACAAGTGCGCTGATGGCTAAAAAGGCCAATGCGAGATAGACAAGTCCGGTTGCAGAAGGCACAGCAGAAAGACTCCCCAGGTGATATCAGACGAGACGCGATTCTTTCTGCGTTGTCTTTTCTCCTCGAGAGTGATCCTGCGTGTGTTCTCAAAAGCAGCAGCAGCGTTATAGATGGTGTGTCTCCAGGCCTCCCGATTGGAGGCCAGGGTAGACCAATGGTGATGATCAATATGGTCAAGGCTGAGGGATTGTTTCAGGCAGTCCTTGTATCTCCTCTTCGGGGCTCCTTTCTTGCGGTAGCCAGTGGCAAGTTCCCCATAGAGCACAATCTTAGGGAGGCGGTAGTCCTGCATCCTGGAGACGTGCCCTGCCCAGCGCAGCTGTGTTCTCAGCAGCATGGCCTCAATGCTCGTGACTGCTGCCTGTTCAAGGACAGACGTGTTGGTCACATAGTCAGTCCAGTGGATGTTTAGGATTGTACGGAGGCAGCGCTGATGGAAGCGTTCTAAGAGACGCAAGTGGTGGCAGTAAATGACCCATGATTCAGACCCATATAAAAGACTTGCAGCAGAATTATTATAAAAACTACATGAAGATTAGGGAAATTCAGGAGATAAATTCTGGTAAATGATGTGTTATACCAGAAACTCTACTGGCAGTAGAAAGAATTTGTGATAAAATTTGGATATCTCTATTTGGTCTTCAAAAAGAGGGAGATGGAGAATTTTCTATGCTGCTGTTGAAAAATGGTAAAAGTAGAATGAAATAGTTGGCAAGCAAGAACAAAGTATGGCCCTTTCCCATTTCTAACTACACTGGGCAGGTTTTAGTGCTTTATTGTGTAAATTTAAATAGGACCATTTAAGACCTGTTGTTTGGAAAACTGTCCTGCTTACCCACCTCTAAATCAAACCCCTTCATCTCTAATGGAATTTATGCTTATATAACCATCTTAACAGAGAAAGGTTCCCTAAATGTAATTTCCCCTTTTCAAATTACCCATTCAGAAAACAAAGGGAGGCAAAATTCTCAGTGAGCTACAGCAGTGACTGCCTGTTACTCATGTAACTTGTATTTGCATCCCTTTTGCAGGAAACAATCTATGACATTTTGCTTTTACTGGAAATATTCTCTGTATGCTTCATAATTAAGTGGGAATTAAACAAATTAGATCTATAGAAATGGCTTTAAATTCTACAGTAATTACTTTAAAAAACTAGAGAGTCATCCTGAGAATGAGATTCTTTGTAAAAACATTTTAAATCGCACTAAGAGACAAGTAACAAAAATTTCTCATGTTTACCCCACTTCAGATAGTCAGCATAAGCTGAGTTAGGGACATTTGAAAGAAAAGCCAAACTTTCAGATAGAGATTGCTTAGAGTCTTAATGCTCCCTAACCCCTTTCTGTTTATGTCTATTCATGTCTGCCAATATTCAGTTTGATTTCAATGCATGGAACTAGTCCTGCATGAATGGATAAATATTGGTCTAAATATTTTCAAGATTAAAACATTAAGGAGCAAAATAACAGAAAATACAGAGAGCATAGGGCAGGTTTTATGGACAATTTTCAGAATGGGGAAGAGTCACCAATGAAGGACAGCTTTTGAGGCCAGTTTTACACCTTTTCTATCTCTGAACTGAAAGAGGGAATAATAAATTAATATTCAAGTTTTAGGATGCTACTAAGATCTTTAGGTGTTCAGATGTCATGCTTAAGTTTAGGAACTCCAGAAGGACTTCATAAAAAGAACTGAATGGTCAAAAAGGTGGCAGATGAAGTTAAGTGTTAATAAAGGTTAAGTAATGCATGGAAAAATTACATACATAATGCATACGTAAAACTGAACTGACAGTTACTCTTGGAGATATTAGTAATTATTTAAATTTTGTGGACAAACCAAAGTGTACTTGAGTTTCAGCTTCTGATAAGAACATTAAAATACACAAGTGTTTTGGGTTAACCCTGGTAGGCAGCTCAGCCTCACACTCACTACCTTCCCCCCTGTGGGATGTGGGAGAGAACTGGGTTAAAGTGAGAAAACTCAAGGGTTAAGATGAAGACAGTGTAGTAGGTAAGATAAAAAGCAAAATGAAGTATTCATTCACCACTTCCCACAGGCAGGCAGGAGCTCAGTCATTCCCAGGGAAGCAGGGCTCCATTACATTTAACAATGACTTGGGAAGACAAACAGCATCACTCCAAACATTCCCCACCTTCTTCTTCTTTCCCCAGCTCTGTATGCTGAGCATGATGCCATATGGTCTGGGATATCCCTGAGGACTGTTGGGATCAGCTGTCCTGGCTCCCTGTGCACCCCTGGCCTCCTCACTGACAGGGTGGTGAGCACATTGATGTTGTGTAAACACTGTTCATTAATAGTTAAAACTTAGGTGTGTTATCAGCATTGCTTTGGTCACAAACACAGCACCATATGAGTCACTATGAAGAAAATTAATTCTATCCCATTATGGGGGGTTGACTTTGGCTTGGACGCCAGGTGTCCACCAAACTACTTCCACCACTCTCCTTCCCAGCTGGATGGGAGAGAGAGAATAAGATAGAAAACTACTTGTAGGTTGAGATAAGTCAGTTTACTAAAGCAACAATGAAAGTTTGCGTGTGCACAAGCAAAGAGAAAAAAAAAGATTTATTTTCTGCTTCCCATCAGCAGCAATATCTGGCTACTTCCTGGGAGGCAGGTATTCAGCAACAGGCAATGGTTTCTCTACAAGGTAAACATTGTAAATAGCAAATGCCACCCTTTCCTCCTCCTTTCCTTATCTTTTACATCTAAGTTGACATCATATGGTACGGAATATCCCTGTGGTTTGTTTAGGTCAACTGTCCTAGCTGTGTCCCCTCACAGGATCTTGCTCATCCCCAGCCCCCTGAGGGGAAGAAATGTTGAGAGACAATGCTGATACTGTGCCAGCACTGCCCAGAAGTAGCCAAAACTCTGGTGTGTTATCATCACCCTTTTAGATACCAAGGCAAAGCACAACACTGTGAGGGCTGCTATGGGGAAATGAACTCCATCTCAGCCATACCAAATACACTCATCCAAAACCAGTACAATAAGGCACTAGTTCTTCCCTAAATAGTCTATAATCTAGACAGAAAGTAATGCAAGTGACCTTTGTGTGAGAAAATAGGTAGTTTGAGCTAACAAAAAAGCAAAAGTAAAAGTTGAAAGTAGGACAGAAAACATAAACATCAGTGTTTTCTTTTTCTATTTAATCACCAGTAAGGAAGCAAAATAATAGGTAGACATAGTTCAGTAAAAGTAAAACTAGAAAAAGTTATTTAAAAAATAATACTTTATTTTCAAAAAAGTAACTTTTCCCCAAAGACAATATTGACGCTAATGAACAGCATTGTGGAAAAGTAGGTGGTTTTCTATTTTGCATTTTCTTCTAAATGTTTTTTTCCTCATTTGACCTTCCTTTTTATTTTTTTTTTTTAATTTTATTCAGGAGACAAATATCAGGGAAAAAAGTGATTTCTTCTCAAGTGTATAGAAAAAATCTCAAACCAAGTGCCATGTACCAACATTTTAATTCTGCTTCTCTTACGGTGTTCATGCAAAATCTCTTGACAATTTTGCACAAAAAGGACATTTGCACACACACACTTTATGCTTGGTTTTGTAGTTAGCTTTTTGAAACACACTAGGGTTTGATTAAAAATTCATGTAAGTCAATGGGAAACTTTCCATTTGATTTCTGTAAAATGATCACACACAAAAAGGAGACCAGATGAAATTTTGTCCTGTATAATCTATATG
Source organism: Myiozetetes cayanensis (assembly GCF_022539395.1). Lineage (NCBI taxonomy): Eukaryota > Metazoa > Chordata > Aves > Passeriformes > Tyrannidae > Myiozetetes > Myiozetetes cayanensis. The sequence goes on from NW_026087411.1 coordinate 102,493,176, forward strand.
AATATTTATGTTGTCTTACTAGTGTTTCATTTGTAATATGTGACAGTATTAAAGGCCCAAAGTGATCTCTATATTCTGAATACTTTATCAGACCTTATAAAAACCATATGGATCTGAATCATGGGTCATTTACTGCCACCACTTGCATCTCTTAGAACGCTTCCATCAGCGCTGCCTCCGTACAATCCTAAACATCCACTGGACTGACTGTGTGACCAACACGTCTGTCCTTGAACAGGCAGCAGTCACGAGCATTGAGGCCATGCTGCTGAGAACACAGCTGCGCTGGGCAGGGCACGTCTCCAGGATGCAGGACTGCCGCCTCCCTAAGATCGTGCTCTATGGGGAACTTGCCACTGGCTACCGCAAGAGAGGAGCCCCGAAGAGGAGATACAAGGACTGCCTGAAACAATCCCTCAGCCTTGGCCATATTGATCACCACCATTGGTCTACCCTGGCCTCCAGTCGGGAGGCCTGGAGACACACCATCTATAACGCTGCTGCTGCTTTTGAGAACACACGCAGGATCACTCTCGAGGAGAAAAGACAACGCAGAAAGAATCACGTCTTGTCAATATTACCTGGGTCTTTCTGCTGTGCCTTCTGCAACCGGACTTGTCTATCTCGCATTGGCCTTTTTAGCCATCAGCGCGCTTGTAGCAAGCGTGGGTAGAGCCCTTCTCAAATCTTCGTTCGCGAAGCCCAGCCATGATGATGATCAGACCGTACTCAACCTGGAATTGCCCAAAATGAAGTGTTCTTTTTTCAAAGGACACTTCTTGTTGAAGAGCTCTTTTTAAGTACTGGAGAGGAAACCAGAAGACATTTCTTTTGTCCTCCAGTGTTGGTAACACTTCAGTTGAAGTAGATAATATTCCCTAAATTGCATGATCTCAGCTTTGTCCCAGCAACACTATACTGAGCTTCCCCCTTACTCCCCAGATCTAGTTTCTTCATATGGCCTGTCCTTGGATCTGACTTTAATTTCGTTTCATTTCATTGCTGATCTGAGTGTAAAATTTGATCTACAAGATCTATGACTTTGTAAATCCTGCGTTTGTTCTCTTCTGCTATGGTCTGTGGATTTTAAATACTCTGTTTTATGGGACACTAGCTTCTGCAGGCAAATCAACATCAGATTGACTTTGGTGACACACTATTTGGTTCCCACTGGATGGCATGAACTTGTCATTTGCAGACTCTGGATGATAGAAGTTCTACTGAAATCAACAGTGCATAAAATACTTGAGGATTTGTATGAAGAAGCTAATTTTGTGAGTCTGCTCACCATGAAGTGCATTAAGAATTGCAATAAATGTTTTGAAAATGTTACTAGGACAGCGTTACTGGAATACTGTAATTTTGCTGTTGTAAAAAATTCTAGTAATAAAATAGTCAGAAAAATTATCTTCAGACTTTTGATCTCTTTATTTCTTGTTCTTCTTTATGCACAGCAGTCAAAATATCATTCCCATCCCAAGACAAAATTTACAAAAAAATTGCAAAAAACCCAGTAAGCTCCTATGAAAATCTGTAATCGTACAGAACAGCACCAAATATCAGGGACAAAATGAATTAAGGGTATATTTACATGACAGATTGCTGAACCATGTAAAAATACCAAAATTACAATACAACCAGCCAGCTCAGGTGACAAAAGAAATAGAGAAATTGAACTCCCATCTACTCTCCTTTGATTCATTAGTACATCCTTGAGTTTCCTGCTCTCACATGCACATGGGGAGTCAGACTAGTTTCAAGTGTCTGGAAGGATTTTCTATATTGGGGTTTCATTACCTCGAGATCTCTTCAAGTTGTTTGTTTACGTTCATACCATCATTTTGAAAGAAGTAATTTTCCTCTTCAAGATTTCTTGAAGTGTATTCCCTGTCTGCACAGAGCATCTGTGGGCCAGCATCCTCAATACCAGATCTTCAGCTTGTGCAAATCAATGTAGTTTAACTGCTGAATCTCATAGAAGTATGACAAAACAGCAGAATAAGATTCAAGAACAACATCATTCAAAAATTTGATTATGAGCCCAATACTAATCCAAAATGGACAAAAATTATGCTCTGAGTTTGTTTGCACTGGAAATCTTGTAGGAAAAGCTCATCTGCTTTGATCCATCTTAAATTGTTGGAAAAGTGGTAGGAACAGCTCTTATTTAAAACTCCAGAGACAGAAGGAAAAAAAAAAAGATTAATTCATCGACTGAGATTCTGTCCTTTTGTATATTTTAAAATAAATTAACCTGCCTGCAATGATTCAGACCAGGGAATTAAAAAAAAAATCTTAAGGACAACGTTCTCAGAACTCTTTTTAACTTTTTCAACACTGTATGAACTGAGAATTTTCTCAGAAACCAAACTTAGAAATATTGTTTTAGTAAAACAAATCATCAGTAGATGATCTTCTGAGTTTACCTCAGGGAGCAAAAATGTTTCAAATTAATCTTCTAATATATGTCATGAATTCAATAACACCACCTACAGAAAACACTAGCTTGAGAGAGACATTGTTCTTGGTAGATATAATTTTAAACTAATCAGCATGTGTTTTGAACTACTGAAATCTGCAATTCCTTCTTACATTCTAAAAATAAGTATGTTTAAGTAATACAGTGTCAAACCTTGTAATTCACTACTAATTACTTCAGGGGACATAGAGATCTTGCTACAAAAAGAAATAAAAATAAAAGCTATTCATAACCTTAAGGTAAGAGTATTGAACTAAATCACTGATTATACTCTCCATTTCTGCTATTAGAGGCTAAATATCATTCCCATTTTATTGATAAGATCACATATGAAAATAATTAAGCCAGAATTACCAACCTAGAAAAATTTTCACCACACTATTTCATATATGCTCAAAACCTAATTACATTATTTTCAGTGCTAATTATATCTATTTGAGTTATATATACAGCTAAGAAATTCTTAACCAAATCCCTTTGTGCCCACCTAACTTGATCACCCCACAAGCACAAGATCCATTGAAATCCTAAAACTTTTTCTTCCACACAGCTGTGCTGAAACTCCCAAGATGACACATCTTAGGATGATCTAGATCGTAGCCCTGTATGGGGGCAGAGAAAGAACCCTGCAACCCTTCCCTAGGGAGACAAACATTGAAATATGTCTCAGTACCGAAGACAGTGCATTAAATTGTCCAGGTGGCTTTACAGATACAGCACAGCTTATTTCCCTTCTGAAATTCAGTTCAAAGAGCATGAAAGGATGTGTGCATGAATGATGAAACATTTTCTGATGGTAAATTTTTTGCTTGTTAAACTTTCATTTTCTTCACTTTAGATTGCAAGGAATCAGCATTTAAAATACTTCAGTCCCTTCAGCGGCAGCATTTTTTGACATAGAGTATTTTTTAATATCAGTCATAATAGAGCAATAGTACAGATGCAATCTGTATGTTTGCAACCTCCTTTACGTTTTAGAGCCATTTTTATTTAAGTTTGTTGCATTATGTGTTAAATGGTTAATTTAATTTGTTGCATAGGAGTTTTCAGCTTTCAGTTCAGCTTAGGGTAGTTGCTTTGCCTATTGACTATATTGTTCTGCTACACTGAATTAAAGACAGCTTGAAATACAGCTCTTGTACTAATGTTCCCAACTTCTCCTTTAGGGTCTCAATAATTATTGTTTTGTAATTTAGCAGAATGAAGCAAAACAGATAGAGAAAACCCAGACAAATGAAATCCACTTTAAAATATTTTTCAGTCAACCACAGAGAGTTCAGTATTCAGTACTCAAAGTTTCAGGTCACAACATCTAAAATTCTGTCTTTTTCCAACTCAGTTGCTGAATAAAATGAATCATTTGAAATAAACTTCACAATAACCTCTATAATAAGTGCAGATCAATCTGACTTGTTGATAACTTAGGGTCTGAATTGTGCAAATGCTGCAGTTTACATTCAGGATCAATATCTTCAATGCAAGGACAAAATCTTAATATATAGTATACCAGTGAATCCTAAAATCATCATACTCAGGAATAAGAGGGAACTTAACAGAGGGTACAAGTATCTCTTTTTAATACACTTGTAGTGTTAAATTGGTTGTAGCATTCCTGGGTTTATAGTAAATTCTCCGAGGACATGATCTTTCTGTAGCTGTGAAAGAATAGGTAGACAAGTCTTTAAATCTCATTACAGTTTGTTGTGGCCGTCCATAGCTAATATGACTTTTCATGTAGTGCTCCTTGAGAAATCTTATTATAAAATTCTCCCTACAGTAATCCAGCTATCGTACTGTTTGGATGTTTCAGCTTTACCACAAAGTTGAGAAATAATACTGAATTTTTGGGGAACTGTCAAGCTTTATTAACACACCAATAATAGAGAGATAGACAGACAGACAGACAGACAAATAGATGGATAGATATATTTAAACTAAGAATAAAAAAGGTATGAAATATTTATTTTACTTCTTTAAATACTCTTTGAAAGTAGCCAGCTAACTATTAATTTGCCCAAATGAGGTAATTTTATTTTATTTTACTTTGTCTTTCAGGTTTGTCAGAACAGTACAACCAATATTGGTCACATCCATACAGTCACTGCTTGATTAAGAGATGGAACCAAAGACTATCGCAGGAGTAGATTTATCAGAGGAGATGGGTAACATTGGCCACAACCTTCCTCACCAAACTGAGTTGAGCAAAATAGTGCTTCCTGAGGGGGAAAGAGGACATGCTCATGTCATAAACAACACGTTGTTGCAACACCTCATGGAATGAGGAGACAGACCAGCCTTACACTGAATCTAGGGCCTCAGGCACCAGCATTCCCTCTGCTCCACATTTCAAAAATTAGGAATACAGACTGTAAGGTTCCATGAGAAATATCAACAGATGAGTCCCAAGGGAATTTGCCCCAACTAAACACAATCTAATAGTTGGGAGCTGTAGCCTGTACTCAGGCTGAATCTAGAAGAAGTAATGTCAATTCATTGTTAAATTCACTGCTGGACTTAATAGTTCAGGTGCAAGGCATAGAGGTGAACACAGACAGACTACTTCAGTATCAGAACCTATAATTGCACTGCTCCCTGTGTAAGTATATGTGGCCAGAAAGAGCTGGAAGAGAGCTCAGAAAATAGCCCACTTGTTTCAAAATCCCATCCTTTATTTTGCTAAAATAATTTTTGATTTAAGATGGCCTAGTGAAATTTAAAGGAGGTATGCAAAAAACTCACACTAAACTTCACTAAAGTCACATCTTGCAAGCTGCAGTGAAAGTATACAGGTGAAAGTCGTCAGAAGTATTCATTTTCCTAAAGCTGATTACTTCAAATGTATGGTTGATTACTATTTCAAAAAAATAAGTAGGACAATTAGAGAACACTGTTGCTGGACACTGATAAAAAAGAGAAGCTGCACAAACAACAAATCAAAATGATCCTATAAAATGCAATATCCTCATACATTTGCAGGTCTAGTAATGTAAACATCATTGAAATTCATGCCAAAAAATTTTGGATGGCTGATGCACTACAAAGAAAAATGAAAAGCAAACAGAATAAATTGCAAACTCTTAAGAATGATAAAAAGCTGCTATCAGGTAAATGAAACAAGTTGATACACCATTAAATGCACTTTACAAACTCATTTGTGTCATAATAGCAGTGTAGCTGGCTGTGCTCCAGGACGTGGGGAAGCAGGCAAGTTGCCACAAGTCCTTTTTTTCCACAAACAATACATCCTGTCACCTCTCTGAATCATAATCTATCAGTGTCTTTTTTTCAGAGCTTTGACTGTGATCACTGAGTATTCACTTGGTATGCTCCCAGTCCACTGTAAAGATGAATTTTACCTCATTTGGCAGGATTTCAGCAGAGGGTGTACATACATTTCTATGGGGAAAGCAGTCCTAGCATTCTGCTAGGTCAGACAGCGGCAGATCCTTTGATTGCTGAACCCACTCCAACAATTCTGCGCACATTCTCCATCTACAATCCTCTCAGAACATAGTAAGTTAAGAGTGGCAACCTTACTTAAATTCAAAGACACACTCTGAGGACTAATTTTTAATACCAAATGTATTAGAATATTTAAAGCTTCAGTCTTCTGAATCTTTCAGCGTGATGGGTATTCAGGAGTATTGTGGATAAGAAAAGATGAAAAAAACGTATCACAGCTCAAAGAGACCAATATAAACCAATTATTTCCCTAGCTGCAACTAAGGGACCAATTAGCAGCAGCTGATATAGAATACTGCAGCCCAGTCAAAAAAGGAATAGCAGCCAGAGGGGTTAGGGTCTATTTTGGAAAAGGGCCTCAGATCATAAATGTATTTTTTTAAGAAAAAGTAGGATGGAGAATGCAAAAGTCATATCTACTAGGAGACAAAGATAGGAGCAACCCAGAGAAGAGGAAAGTGCAGATGCTTGTATGCTACTGACTTCTCTGACTCTTATCTATGGGGGGGCAGGGGAGGGACTCACCTTTAAATGTAAAGGACAAGAAGGATCAACCTTCTACACTTGGAAGGGCTGAAGTATAGGAATCAGGCCCAGCAGACATTAGGCTTTGTTTGTGCTTTCTATTATGCTTTGAATTTCCTGTTTTTCTGCTGTTTGAACTGGCTGGAGCAGTTCTAAAATGTCACTTCAAAAGAAAGAGAAAAAGAATCATGCTCATGCAGCTTTGAAATGCTGCCTCTGTAATCTACCATCGCACTGGCCAGCTGAGCTGAATGATTTAAAACTTTCATAAGGCTAAGACTGCACAAAGAAATGATGAACAGAGCAAGGTCCTCTCTCCAAATTGTGAAGTCAGTAAATTTGCTACATTCGGTTCCATTTTGTTGTTTGTCTTCAATGCAGATATGTTGGTATAGTGTTTCAATATTATTTAGAAAAGGATAATGGAAGGTGTTTCTCAGATGCATCTTTAGAGTTAGAAGCATTCCTTCTCATCCAATTTTCTATAAGGGAACTGTTACTATTTCTATTCATATAAGTTTCTCATCTATTTATTCCTTGGGATTTCTTTGAAATCAGAACAGCAAATATGAAGTGAAGAAACCTGCAAGGATCCCTTTCCCTGTTGCTAGGTTATTTCAAGAACTGAAGTTAGATTATTTAAAGTCAATTAAAAGTCCACTATAACTCTGTATGTGACTTTACAGGCACACACATTTCTTAAATTTTTTTCCTTGCTTTGGCATTACAGCTGGGATAGACCAAAAAGTGCTAAATATTGTAAGTAAATCTGTTGGTTTAGTTATAGATCCCACACATAATATGAAACTATCTATTAAGTTTTGCAATATAAAACTAATATTTTGAGAAGCAAAGCTAGCTGCTGTATTTTAGACTGTTGATGTTGGGTGTTATATTTCTAATACAACTCTGTCAAAAGTCAGCATCAGGAGTATCCTTAATACTAACTCTAAAAATCATGAGGTTTTCCAAAACCAAAAATTTCTGCTTCAGTATTAGCTTTCATTTCGCTAATGTTTCCCTCTCTAATTTTTCTGGCAACCTTTGGGCTAAGCACCTTTGGCACTGCATTATAGAATAGATATTAAAACAAACATCAATAGAAATTTAAGGGATTAAGTATTACACTAGAATATCACTGGTGAGTCTTCATTTTTATTACATAATCAGTCTAATCTATGTCTATTTGCAAAAAACAAACTGACAAAATAACTCGAGATCATAAGATAACATCATATTTTGTGCTTGTATGTGTAACAAGGATGGTTGCATCTGTGTGTGGGGATAGTGAGTGTAGGAAAAATCCAGGTATCTCAGTCTTTGTGACAGTACATAAAATTGCCTCTACTAAATGGACAAAAAGTACAGAATGACCACTAAAAATCCAGTGATAACTTTTGTTCTCAGGTGCACTAATCCCCCATATCATTCTGTAGCTAAAAACACAGTGAAGACCTTAACATAAAAATTCTGCTCCTCTCGAGATGATAAAACAAACTGGTCACCCACCCTGGTGATTATGCAGCTGGTCACCATTGCTGATACTTCTTTTAACACAACTCAGCTAACCCCTTTTTATGCAGTTGGATGAAAATGCTTATATTTCCCATGAAGTTGGTTGTTGACGTCAAGCTGATTTTTATTATTTTTAATGTAGTTTCAATTAAAGGAAGGTCTCAGGGCGTGGGATGTCTTGCATATCTGGTTTGTGTTTGATACCAATATTAAATACCTCTGTAAAACTGTGGGGAAAGGCTGTTCAACTTGTGAGGATGTGTGTGCGTGCTTATTTCTCTATCTCGCTATCTGCCTTTTATGTCTTTTAAAACATGGGCTCCATTTACATTCCTTGATAATAATGTATACCTGAAATTACTGAAAGTAAAACTTAATATTGGAGCAACTCTATTTAGCATTTTAATTCTGACTGTGAATTCACATTATTCATAACACAGTAGTTTTACCCATTTGGTAGTCTGCAATTATTAGCATTGTGTTTAAATATATTAATCATATAGAATACTTCCTTGCGGTAGATTCATATATTTTCAATTTTATGAAAATAAAGGAAAGTTATATCTCATGTTGTCAAAAAGGGGAAACTATTCTTTTTCTATAATAAATTTCCTCAGGAGAAATCTTGTAAGATACTCATCTTAATTACACTAGTATTTTAGTAATGCTGTAAGGGTAAGATAATGATGAGGGTATGAGTCATGCTGAAAAGACCTACAGCTTAAATTAAGATGATTAGTTCTAACTTACTTAAAGCATATTTCCCAAACTTTTAAACTACAAAGAGCATCTGTGTACATAATATTCTACCTAAGGTTGAGTGAATTTGCCAGAATGTATTTTAATGTAAAAAATAAGTTTTCTGAGATGTACAACCAACACAGATTCATCCAAATTGTGAACATATTTTTTCAGTTATTTCAGTAAATGGAACTCACTTTAGAGACACCACTTGTGAATTTGGAGATGAAAAATTTAACTGTCAAGCTAAGGAATGTATTGACCTCACATCTTTCCCATCTATGAGTAACCTTGTCAAAAAAAACATGCAGAAAAAAAAACCAGAATAGAAAAGGTTGGATAAGAAGGGTAAAATTCAATTTGATATTGTTTCCTAAATGCAAGTGACCATACTTAGATATTTAGGGTTTTGCTAGGTTTGTTCAGAGAAAATGTAGTCAGTTTGTTTAGCAGAGTCTAAAGAGAGATTTGGTTTACCAATTGTTAGGACCTGGTGTGATTTCATATATCATAAGGAATGAAAGATATGTACGTGCAACTCTCAGATGAGACACAGAACATACAGAAAACTTTTGCCCTTCTGAAGTGCCATGTGTCCCCCAGAGTAGTTTATATGGTGTAAGGTGTCTATATATGGACAACTGAGTCCAGTTCATAGTGATTGCTCCTGTGCTTTAGCTGCAATTTAGGTAACATAACCAGTGTACATTAAAAGTGTTAATTATGATATGATGAATAAATTCAGTACCTATGTAATATTTTAGGGATGTTTTACAGAAATCACTGGTAGCAGGTACATATTACACTCTATTCCATGCTAATCTCAACTATGTTTGAAACAGTTCTGGTTTAGCTTTGGCAAGCCAAAAATCCACCCAGCTGCCCACTCCCTCCTACTTCTCAAAGGGAAAGGTGAAGAAAATACGACGAGAATGACCGTGGGATGAAATAAAGTTAGGGCGATTGCTTACCAAGTGCTGTTGCCAGAAAAGCAGACTCCGCTTGGAGAAAATTTATATAAAATCAATTGAAAAAGATTTGAATTGTGAGAAACAAATACAAACATTAAAACAGTACCTTTCCTTCAGCCTCTTCCAGTCTCAGGTTCACTCCTTCACTCTTGGCTCCTGTGCTGCCCCAAGGAGTGCAGGGTGGGAGTGGGATGAGAGATTAAGGTCAATTCATAATGGTTTTTCTCTGACACCTCGTTCACACTTTCTCCTGCTCCAGCACTGGCTTTCCCATGGAGTGCAGCCCTTTTAAAAAAAACCCCTCAGCTTTTGCATGAGTTCTCCAAAAGGTTGGTGTTCCTTCAGGAAATTCTAGTCAGCTCTGGTTCCATTATGGGTTGTAGTGGACATCTGCTCTGTGGGGCACCTCTAACCTTGCTGTTCCCTCTGCTGTTCCCCATTATTTTTGTTTCCCTCCTCTTCTGTCTGACAATCACTTTTTGCCCACTTAAATACTATTGCACAGAGGTGCCACCAGCTTTGCTGACAGGCTCAGCTGTGTCCTATAGTGGGTCCATTTGCAGAGTCAGCTGGAACCAGATGGAACAAGCTGTGCCCAGCATGGAGTAGCCACCCTGACCTCTTCCCATAGAGGCCACCTCTGCAGCCCGCCCCACTGCCAGAGTCTTGACACCTATACATGCTACAGAAGCCAAATAAAACAGAAAAAAATGCTCAACCCACAAACGCACTTTTTACATCCGAATAGTCCCTCTTACAATTTGAATTTAGCAGCGGATCTGTCCAAAAGGCATAGTGAGAACAGAATTTAATCAGCTAGGCAGTCATACTCATAACCACTCAGAAGTCTACCTTTCATGTCCTTGTAAATGGTGATGAGAGAAGCGCAGATATTTGTGAGATGATAATGGAGGAGATCTTTGCAAGTAGCACAGTATAAGCTGATCCTATTGTAAAAAAGTCAGAAATTAATTCTTACCCTAGTACATGTCCAGGTCCAGTTTTCTCATCATTTCCTGCATATTACCATTTATCTTCTTATATATTAGGATGAAAGGAGAATCATTACAAAGAATCTTTCATTTCTTACCAGAAAAATTATTAAAGGATATACTTGTTTTCAACATATTATTGATGTTCTAATGTATAGACAGATTCTTGATCTTATTTACTTATAGATCCCTTCAGCTGAAGTTACCCAGCAGGTACCAATGGTAAAGTTCTCTTTTCTAATTATTGAAACAATTAAGAGTTTCCAGAGACTGTTTTATCCCATCCTCAAACAAGCATCTGTAATAGTTTGTATGAACTCCACTCTGGAAGTGACCAAGCTAGATTCAGCTGGCTAAAAAAATGCATCTAGTGCTGTTTGAAATACCCCAGTGTATTTCATTTGGCCTCCAGTTGCTGTTGCAGAAAGGCCTGAGCATACCATGGGTTCCTTTCATATTTGCTATACTTGGGTGGATTTCCTCTATACATTATGATTCAAAAAATGAACTGACTGCCCCCAGTTTGTGGTCAACGACAGACTCCAAATCACTCTTCACCAAAAGATGGATAGGCTCCAATAACTCTATCAACTCAATTTTTCCTGTCCATAATTGGAGGGTAGATAATCAGTATTCATGTGGATGTTTACATGCCAATGAATTAATTTGTGTTTTGTAATCTACAGTTGAATCTCACTCTGAAAATCAGTGAGAGGAATTCCCTTCTAAATTTTCCTGTGCACTAAAAAATTAGGCAATGCACAGATGTACTTGAAGTAACAGGAATACAACTACCTGCAGTGTTGGGTATTGGCTATGATTTAACAGTTAGTATAGAACAGATACCATTCCCACTAAGCAGTTTGAGTGTGATTGGCCTGGTCTGAGGTCTGAGATCTAAAATATTTCATTAGTATGTATGCAGCCAGACTGTGTTAGCCAGCATAAAAGGCAGAGAACAAACCCTGGTACCATTTTTATTTTGAAAGATGTAGCCAGACGATGCCACAATTAGTCAGCTACAAATCTCCCTATTGAAGAAACAATTTTCAGATGGCTCGTTAAATGCAAGAAAACATGAAGTTGTGTCCTTCTGCATTACCCACACACTCCTACAACCACACAGAAGACAACACTGGCAGCATCCACACACAAATATAAAGAAGTTGAACTTAGGTTGCCCAAAATGCACGTGTGCCCTTTGTTATGCGCTCTGTATAAAATAAACCTGTCACAATAGCACCGGTGGACCACAGTACGTCTTACTCTACCCTTTATCTTCTCCACTTCACCTCACATTGAGGCATCCACTCACTATAACTTTCCTGCAGGCAAAAATCATAGAATCATAGACCGTTTTAGGTTGGAACAGATCTTAAAGGCTGCCTAGTTCCAACCTTCCCTGCAATGGGCAGGGACACCTTCCACTAGACCAGGTTGGGCAGTTAGGCTGGGCTTCTTGGGATGAGGAGATCTGTTGGTTCTATGTCCTCGCTTCTAAGAGCCCATGCTGATATCACGTAGTCCACTGAGTTTTCCAAGGACTACTTCTTTTCATGTTTCTTGTCTATATCTCTGCCTAAAAGAACAAAAATAGAAAACGTAGGCACTATTTTTGTGTGCTGAGGGTGTACTAAATTATTAAAGTATAAAGCTATTCAGCAGAAAATATACCCTATGCTTTTCTCTTAATAGAAATTGGCAAATGCTCACTTTTTAATGCCCTTGATATGCAACATTTTTCTGTCTTAAAATGTCTCATACTTTGTAAACTGTGCTTTAGAAGCCTCTAGAGATATGATGATGAAATATTGATTGTCATTTTCTTGACTTTTCCCACTCCCCAAGCCCTCTTCACCACCTGCAGTTCTTCTGATTTATATTTTTTTATTATTTTGACAAATTAAAAACACTTCATACTGTGAAATAACTAGTAACAAGGGAGAATTTCATACACATATATAAGAAAGAAAAATAAACAAGCATGAAACACATATATTTCTATTACTGCTAGACGAGCTCACTTTTCAATCTCTGGACTCCAGCCTTGCCTTTGAATTCATGAGCTGAATTCAGAACACTTATTTCTTGATTCTGCAGACACTTGAAGGAATGCCCAACTTCAAGTTTATGAGCAATTATATGGAAGTCATATGTTAATAATTTAATATAGTATTAAACACTTACAGGCTCTTTACTGTTAAACTGAGCTAAAAGCAATAGTCTTGTAATTTATTTCAGTCATCCTAAGTTTTATTTTGGGTTGTCTTCTTTTGGATTTTTTTCCAGCTTACTCCATGCCCTTTCTAAATTAGTCAGAATTATGATCCATAAATTTAACTAGAAATTATGCATTCTGGATTACGGAAATCCATGGAAGTTAACATCTCAAATTAAAGCTGTGAAATTTTCCCAATGGGTGGGACCTGAACGATAAATGTGTAAGATCAGGCAGACCTTCAAAGACCTTCAAAAACCTGAAGGACATAAAATTGTACTCACACATACTATAAGTTGTGCCTGCAAAACTGCAACTGCAAAATTATGAGTGCATGGCTCATGAAAGCTGGAAGCAAAATTTTGTCTAATAAATCTGCATCCACAATTTTGTGTTTCTGACTAGGAAACTGGCACAGACTGTGGGGGAGCCCAGCTGGTTCTGGGCTCTCTGTAAACTGAGATACTGAAGATGGAACTTCTTACACCTGGCAGAGGGTTAACCATGGACAGTAGGACTGTGACACACAGTGGGTTTCCTGTTAGGAATGTTAACCTATTGTGTTAGGACATGTGGCTGTGTGTCTAATCATGAGTTATTATGAAGTGGTAAACCAATGCTGTGTGTACATGTGTCACCCAGGACTGTATAAAAGTAGCTGTACTGTTGCAATAAGGCAAGCTGGTATCCTGAAACTATGTCGCATCCCGCCTTGACCGCGACAACAGACTGCTGGTACCCCCATTTAACTTTAACCTTTAATTTAAGGGGTCCTAGGAGAGACTGTATCTACCAATTCCATATTGAATCTTGCCTAGTAATATCCCTCAGTGTAAGATGGTTCACTTCCACATGCCAAGAGGGTAAATCTTACCCAAAATCCACAGAACATGAAAAGGTATGCCAAAACTTGAGAGGAAACTTGTTTATTCATATAAAAAAATAATTTTAGTATTCTAGCACTATTAACAAAGAGAAAAATACATTAAAATATAATAACTTGGGAGTATTTTAAAAAGAAGTGGAAAGTCACTGTATAATAGTATCTAACAAGAGCTGGTCTCTTTCTAATATCATGGACAGTGAGAATCTATGAATATTTCACAATCTTTATGCTTACTCTAAGTTTTAAGAAATATAAGTCCATGAAATGGAAATGTACATTTTTCAATGTGCCACTTTAGTACAAAGGATTTTCCCATTTTACAGTTACCTATTATATTTCCATTGCAAATTCCACTATGTTTCAGTAAGAGGCAAACTAGCAGATTGGTGACCCTTAACATTTTCATTCAGTAACTGAAAATAAAAAAGAAGCAATGTACTTTAAAATGGTGTTTTGAATTACAACAGCAACAGCATCTTATGTATCGTTGCTAACGCAGAATAAGGGAAACTTGTAAAGCCACCTGCTAATCCTTCATATATGCTGTAAATTCAGTTCCCTTTTCATATCTACCCACAATAATATTTTTTAAGTACAGCAGAAATAACTCAGAATATAAACTGTAGGACTAATAACATCAGCTAACCAGTAGCATTAGAAACAAGGTCATTTATGGTACAGTGGTTATCACACACTGTTAATTCTTGACAATATATCATGCATCATTATCTTACATGTTGGTCTGCATTGTTAATGTCAGCACATAAAAGATTAGCCAATTCTTGCTAAGAGATACTTTGAAACTTTTCATTATAATCTGAACTAAAGATTTTTATTGATCTGACCCCTATCTCACTGCTGTCACCAGCTCTACCAAATGCTTTCAGGGGTCCTGATTCTTAACCATGGGAGGGCAAAGCCATCCAATGTCTTCCACCTCTGCAGCTGCTGTTTGAACTGAATTAAACACAAATCTGGCTAAATACTGCAGGCACATTTTATTTTTAGAATTGACCTAAAGTCTTCTGAGCATTATGGAAATTATAGCTATGGAGATAAAGACCATGCCTTTTTCGATTTTTGCCCTACAGGTGATGCTACTGAACAGCTTTGACATTCAGTAAAGATTTGCAGATACTTGCTTATCTCGTGCTACTTTATATCATTGTTCTTTCTACAGATATCTTCTTTTCTTGTGTTTTACTAGCTCTAGCTTTAAATGTCACAACACTTGAATGGATAGCTGATGTTGCTCGTTTGCATAGGTTAAGCAGACCTGTTAACTATTTCACTCTGTGCTCACTATCTATTTACAGCTGCAGTCAATGTGGGTGTGGGTGTAGCTGTAAGCCTCAAATGAGGTTTTTCCAGGAGATGAAAGAGATTGTTTTAGATGCTGATTTCTACAAATAGTGTAGAAGAGGTAATACTAAATTTATCTTTTTAACCTGTTCTTCAGCACTGATCAATTAGATATTGAATGCATACACAACACCTGTGTCTCCACAGTATGCTCAGTGGAACACATCATGCACCCCTGTTGGGATGATATACAATTTTGTGGCAGACTACAGAGTGGCCCTCTCATTTTTCTTTGGAAACTAGAAATACATTTAAAAACTTCTTGGAATCAGAGAGAAGGCTTCCTTGAAGGTCACAAAAATGTATGAATGATTGAATAAACATACAAACAAATAAATCATATCTCTGACTACAGAGAGATAAATCAGCTCTCTAACCCAGCTCAAACGTGCACATAGAAATCTGCATTCAGTAGTACTGTCATGTTACAATAAAGTGGCACTTTCCTTTGAGACTGTGTTTTGTGGCCACAGTATTGAAGTTTTTAACTTAAAATTTTTCAAGCAATTGGGCTGCTTGTGCTAGAGATCAACGGTACAGAACCTGACATTATACAAAGGTCACTATGATTCCCAGAGCATTCAGATTTTTCCTCAGAGATCCTGGTCACTCCCTGGGTGCACATTTCCCAGACATTCTGCTGTGAATTCTGGGCTTGATTAAAACACGTATGTCATCCTTCATTGTCTGTATATGTCCATTCAACAGCTCAGGAGCAGTGAAATAGTAACTCCTGAAATAATATACATTGGCACTTTGAACACAGAACCTAATGTTCATTGATGGGGAAAAAATAATCTATCTATTCATTCTAGAGGAACGAATATAATCATTCAGTTTTCTTGTGAACACTGATAAAAAAATCATGTTCCACTCAAGATACTAAGAATTAAGGTACTTATGTACTGTCTAGAATCATAGAATCATAGAATTAACTGGGTTGGAAGAGACCTCTGAGATCATCAAGTCCAACCCTTGATCCAACCCCACTGTGATTACTAGATCATGGCACTCAGTGCCACATCCAGCCTCATCTTAAAAACCTCCAGGGATGGTGAATCCACCACCTCTCTGGGCAGGCCATTCCAATGCCTGATCACTCTCTCTGCAAAGAACTTCTTTCGAATATCCAACCTAAACTTCCCCTGGCAGAGCTTAAGCCTGGGCCCTTTGTCCTACTGCTGATTGCTGATTGTCTAGTTGTCTAAAAGTTGGAAACTACTACATTTAAAGGTGTCTTGTTTTATTTTTCCTGTCCATTCAGTGGGTCTTTCTTAGGCCTTTTGCCACTGCTACTAGATCCATCAAGATGTGTCAGATACTCTTAAGTGTTCCACCTTAAGAGTACCTATCTTTATTTAGGGCCAAAAACTGAGCCACATAAGCCAAGAGGTATACGACTAGAAAAATCCACATCTCAATCACCTGCACAAGGAAGAGCTGTATGTATAGTTCTGACATATTTTTTTCTTTGCACAATAAAATTACCCACTAACTGGACTGAAAACACAAGAACCCAAAAGTTCCTATTCAAGAGGTTATACTCTAATGAAACACACACCACCTGCAGAGTGGCAAGACAGGACATAGCAGGATCAGAGGCAATGATCTTATTGCATTAGGTGCAGTATAGCTGTGAAGTATAGTTTTAAAAATTCATGGAAAAGATCAGTTAAGAAGCTTAATGAGTCACTCTAGGAACATCAGAAATATCTTTTTATGAGAAGAATAAAAACTATTATTGCTATTATTTAAAGCTTATATTATAGTTTTGTAAGATAATGGTAGAAATCCACATGATGACTTAAAGCACCACAGGAACTTTTTACAGTAAAAATATACTAAAAGCCACCTTGGTCTCTAGTCCAGCTTTCAATTTCAAATTTTTATATGAAACTCTTTTACTTGGGATCATCATTTTACAGCTTCCTTTTCTAGATGACAAAATGAGATAACTAGGTATCTCTTTTTAGAGCTGCCTATCTCAAATAATATTTAGCTGGTATTGATTTGTAATTTGTTCTTTAAAATTTAATTTAAGGACTGATAAATGAAATAAAGTACAATAATCATGAATGTGCTTTCAGGGAGAGGGAACCAAACAAAGGTATATTACATGTGCAAAAAAACCCACAAATACAGAAATTTTAATTACTCTACAATATTTTATGTCTAAAACATCAAATGGTATTTATCAAATTAAAATGCGAATCATCCGTGCACAGTTAAGGAGCTGTTTTCATATTAAGTGTTTAGGATTTACAGTTTTACATCATGCACGAGCATATATAAGATTGTATTCCTATTTTTAGGTTTGTAGTAGCTGACTTCTTAATAAGTTATCATGCCTATACCACCTTTAGAAGTTAAAAAAACATTCCTTTTAAATCTGAGCTGGATAGACAGGAGTGAAAATCTTTTAAAAATTGAAAACATTTTAAATTTTACTATCTTGTCTTTTGGGATTTTCTTCTTGAAATTTCCCATGAATTTGATACAATTTATTATGACAGAAACTCCCTTGTAGGTATAGACTTACTGCAGAAATCTGTTTCAAAAAGCTTAAAAAAAAAAAAAGGAAAAAGAAAAAAAAGGCTAAATTCTGAGTTACATTAACTCATTCATCTTTTACATTATAGTAGTTTTTTCTCATCTTCTGGGTTTGTGTATGGCCTTTACATACAGGACCATATAAATATTACTTCCATTGCATTTTGAATCATTTGTTTTCATTACTTTTCCTATGTGTCTCTCGATCTTTGTTGTTAATGAGATCAAGCTGGATTTCTACTAAGACTGTGACAGCTGTGCCATCAGCTTTTAATCTGTCAAGTCCCTGTGAAACCTTCTTCAACTGCTTTTGTGACTTAGTAGGTCTTTTGTAGTGTCCCTTTTTATATAAAATGTTTTGATCAAATTCCATCTTGTGATCCATCCAGCTGTAACATGCACCTAGTCATTGCACAGAAATATGGAGGACCACATTCCATGCAGCTGACACACCCCCTGTGTTTTTCTGATAGCTAAAGAAAATGCCATTCAGAAACTGGAATATAAATCAGTCTTAGTCAAACAGACAGGAGTGTTGTCACTGCTGTGAACTTTACTCCCTTCTTATCAAGTTTGAAATTTTGTGACAAATCATAAGTGTAACTGAAAAAATGCCTCTGCATAAAAAAAATTCTTTATTAAGGATGTTTTCTTGACATGACTGTCTTTATCAGTTCTCCTGCCAGCTCCTTTCAAGACTTGCCCTCCATTTGTTCCTAAACTAGGTTACACTCAGGCTACACCCACACATCTATAAGGCTTGCATAAGTCTTTAAGAAACATAAGGTCAAAGAATCCTTGAATTTTTTTCAGCATTACCATGGGCCTGCTTATGAGACACATATCTCAAAACTGCTACTTCCTTCAAAATCCAGTTTAAAAAAAACAGGTCAACATGGCTAACAGTGATGGATGTGCCTCTAAGCAAGAAGTGTCATATTCCTGGAATCCCTAACCTGTCCCTAAACTCTGGTCTTTGAAGACAGAGTAAGGCTTCCCTACAGGCAAATTCAGAGAAGGGAAGTAAAATGTGGTGCAGTCTCAACGTAAGTCTTGCTCACAAAGAGCACCTTCCAAGGATGCCTGCATTGGCAATGTGAAGACTGCAAAAATCTTCATACTCTCATGTTCTTGAAGCCCTACAGTATTATCAAGTAGTAATGGGGTGGGAGGGAATCTTCATACACTGTAGGTCATGAACCTTGATATATAAATTTGAATTTTTAACACCATACCTTCTAATCTCTCTGGGTTTTACATGCTATGCAAGTACATCTCTGAAAGAGAATGATGGAACACAATTCAGAAATACCTCAAAGCACTAACCCCAGGCATTATTTTCTGTGAGATTAGAAACATATTTAAGTATCAGGGGCAAAAACGTTCCAGGAAGATATTTATAATGTAAT
Source organism: Myiozetetes cayanensis (assembly GCF_022539395.1). Classification (NCBI taxonomy): domain Eukaryota; kingdom Metazoa; phylum Chordata; class Aves; order Passeriformes; family Tyrannidae; genus Myiozetetes; species Myiozetetes cayanensis. The sequence goes on from NW_026087411.1 coordinate 102,512,286, forward strand.
CAAATTTACCACCTTTAAGTATGCTGGAATGAATTCCAGAAGCTATTAGGCTCATTAAGAATCAGACCAGGAGGAAATTTCCTCATATACAATTTAAATACAGCCTGAGAATCAAAAATTAAATGTGAATACCGTCCCTTTTTTTCCTTATGGGCAGCAAGCTATACCATGTAATACCATGTAATGCCCCATATATCATGTATAATGATTGGGCTGTAGAACACAAAGCTCTGGCCTAGACTTACACTGGAATTGGAAGTAATTCATTAGTATTAGTTTCAAATCCAAAGAATATGAAATAAATCATCAAAACACATCTGTCTGTGCCTGGATACCTCAGTTTCCTCTCTGAATAAACACAAACACAGTTAAGTTCAAACAAAAGGGAAGAAATCACTACCAGAAGAACTAAATAATTTCTAAAAAAAGATCAAATAAATGTGGAGGGTTTTTTACATAATCTTTATTTTTCACAGGTCCTTTTTTTATTTGTTCAGTTTTAGAATATTCCCACAAAGTTGCTCACTTTTAGGCAGTGAAAACATATTGCATTTTCCCATTGTAGAGCTTTGACTCCTCTTTCGAAAATATCTAGACATTCAGTTCTCAGCAAACATTTGTGGCACCTATTTCTTCTTTACGTGCAGTGTGTAGCTGTCAAATTCTTAATTTCACTGAACTCCTTAGTTCTCAAGGAGACACACTTTATGAAAACACACCTTCAGAATACATCTTCATTAAAAGATAGTTAAAGACCAGACTTTTCCAATTAAGAAAAAAAGAGATACTAATTTTTTTATGGCACTGCAAGTCAAGAAATTTATTTCAAAGTTAGGAAACTGACTTTCTAATATCTAATTTACATGATTCAGTATGCTCTAATGCCAGTTCACAGACTAACAAGCTACACCGTACGCTGAGAAAAATTGCAAGGATGTGATGCCACTATGCCTTCTATAAATAACTGTTAATTTGGGAAACAGCTGGGATGTCTATCTAAGGAAAGGTGAAGGAAAGACATGTTTAAGTGATCCATTCAGATGATATGTCATTCCAAACACTTCTGTACAATTAACTGGCTTTTGTTTTCAGATCATACCAACATTTGACCATAAGCCAGTAATGCACCTTGGAAGCAAAGGAGGCCAGCAGCATCTTGGGCTATATGAAGAAAAGTATTGACAACAGGTCGATGGAGGAGATTCTTCCTCTCTGCTCTGCACTGGAAGTGCAGAAATATGGAGCCCTGGGTCCAATTCCAGGCTTCCCAGTACAGAACTGTGACATCCTGGATTCGGATCTCAGTGAATTATTGATATGAGATGGAACCAACTCACTGTGTGTGTGCATGTGGGGAAGGGCTGGATCTGCAGGTCCATGTAAGGTCTACACATCAGGGCTGTGCTGAGGGCACAGGGCAGAGCTGAAGGCAAGGCCTGCAGTCCACACCACACCACACCCCTGCAGCCCTGGTAGCCACCCCATCCCACACCCCTGCAGCCTGTGACTGCTACAGCACAACTCACTCTGGCCTGGAAGACACTGCCTGGATATCCCACCTGGGAGGGAAAACTGAGCTCTATAAATACATGAGACTCCATGAAGTCTCCCTCTTCTCTCTCTTCTTCCTCTCCAGCCAGCACCATGTGAATCACTGAATCTTGTTAGTAATTATTCTCCTCTCTTTTCTGTCCTTATCTCTTTCTTCTTTCTTTATTCCTTTTAATCTCTTTTCTTTTACTCTTTTCCTTCTCTTGTGGGTAACTTAAAACCAATGAACTGTGTTCTACCAAAGCTGGTATATGGATTGTTTTTAGTGGGTGTTTCCTGTGGAGTAGGTCTTTGTGCTGAATGTTTTAGTGAAATGCTTTGTTCTTGGTTGTATTTTACTCCTGTAAAAACCTTTTGCCAAAATATCTTATTTTTCTCACTAAATTAAAAATAATTTCTCTTAAAGAAGAATGTGTGACTCTTTCTCTGGACACTAATTAGAGGTTATAACAAAGCAAAAGGCTTTTAAAAAGTCTTAAATAAAAATGTAACTGCTCTGGGCAGTTTATAGCTTAAATCCAGAGTTCAACAAGGATAAACACAATAAACACAAACTGGAGAGAATCCAGTAAAGGACCACTAAGATGATTAAGGGTCTGGAACATCTCTCCTCTGAAAAAAGCTGATGGAGATGGGACCTTTTAGCCTGGAGAAGACTCTGGGTGTACCTAATTAATGTATATAAATACCTGCAGGGAGAATGAAAAGAGGATAGAGACTCTTCTCTGTTATGCCCAGAGAAGGGACAAGAGGCAATGGGCACAAGCAGAAATACAGGAAATTGCATTTAATTATAAGGACAAAAACTCCCAGTTTTTACTATGAAGATGTCAAACACTGAAACTGACTGCCCAAAGGAGTTGTGGATTTTTTGTTCTTGTACACATGGAAAAATTGCATTCACACAGACTTGAGCAACCTGCTCTGGCTGACTCTGCTTTGAACAGGGATTTGAAGTAGACAAGTCACCAAAGGCCCATGCCAGCCCATGCAATTCTATGAAATTAAACCTAAATCCCAGAAGCCAGCCTCTTAATTAGAAGGATCTCTCAGATTAGGAAGATATTTTGAACAATATATACACTTTTTTTTTTACTGAATTATTTTATTTTATACACAGATTTGTTAACAAATAGAGTTTTTTCCAAAGAGTTTAGCAATTGCTTCTTTTCTTTGACTGTCTTTCCAAAACTGTTGTGTGTTAGTTCTGTCTAGGATAATACCCTCTTCAACACTTAAGCTGAACACAGGTTTCAACAGGTAGGGTTGTGATCATTTGACACTACACTGAATGGGATCTATAATGAGAAATCAGAAGTTTCACACATCAGGGTGGAGACAGAAAGTAAAATGTTTGTCATTAGGAGGATAATTTACCTTTGATTCTCAGAAGATTTGTATCTTTTGCCTTACTGTGGTTTACACTGAATTTTGCAATGATATAAAAGGTATTGAGGGAAATGTTTATCAAAAGTATGATGTTTGGAAATTAATATAACCTTAATGTCTTTCAGGTTATACTAAGAAAACTCATAATGTCTGTTTTTTAAAATCAGTGAAAACGCTATGGCAAGGAGCACAAGCTTAATTTTGATCTGAAAATCTCATGTTACTAATATATCTGCAAATCTCATCAGTTTTCTAGTCTTGTTGACTTTCTCTTAAACAAGCACTCAGAGACAACAGTGAAGCCAACAGTCTGGTGAGCATTTTCCCAATTCTGCAATGGGGTTTACAGTTCTCTTATGTGGACTCTGAGACCACCAGGCATTCCCATCTCCTCTGTGGTAACATCAGGCCAGGTATTTGGCAATGAAGTGCAAAAACCACACAATCTCTTCCGGATTTTTTAGATACCCACTTTCAGAGCAGTTCCAGGAATTTTTTTTGTGGAGTAACACAAGTGAATGGACCCTGGAAAGAGAAACCCTTGCCCAGGAGAGACACACCCAAGAAGAGCAAGCAAGCTGAGTTAATGCAATTCTTCCCATGCAGCTGAGCCCATGGTGTGAGGCTGCGCTCAACCAGCTTGTTGCTTGTCCAGGGATAACCTTATGATGTCCACCAGTTCAAGCAGGAAGTCTAAGTGAAACAAAACTCATAAAAGAGAAAGTAAAAAATTACATTCCTTGAAAGATATAAAACTACAGAATAAAAATTTTAAAAGTGCAGTATTATAGTCACAGCTTAAGATCTCTTTCTTCAACTGAGTAAATGTTGAACTTCAGTGTACTGTTGTATGATTCTACCACTCATCTGGGTTCTGTGTCATCACAAACATTGTGTCAAAAGAGCTGATTTACTGCCAGAGTACATTTCTGGTGAATGCCAGGAGATAAATTTGCATTTACTTACTATTATTTAAAGGTCTCTTACAAAATACTATTCTACACACAGCATTTTATTGGTCAACTATTTGCCTAAACTTCCTTTTATGTAGTAGGGAGTGGAGAGAGCTGAAAAATAATGTGGTTTACCCAAAATATTCACTTTGATATCACTTATATATCAATACAGTGAGTGAGGTAATTAATTGCACTGAGACCATACTACAGCTAAAAAAAGTGACATGTCATATTGCCTTATGTTCAAGCCATTTGTCTAATAATGTCTTTTAATAATGAATTTTTAAAGGATATAAAAAGTCAAACAGAATCATTATGTATCATATATCCATGTGCAAAAAACCCAATATTTTGCTGAAATGTAGTCCTGGCAAAACTGTCAAGGGGTAGGTAACATTTGGGTCACAAAACCCCAAATTATTCTAATGCCAAAATATTTTGTATTTCTCAGACTGTAACATCTATATAAGAAACAGCAAGCTACAGTAGTTTCCTGTATCAGTTCATAGGGTACAGAATATATTCAATACAACAGAGAAAAGTAGGGAACTACCTTTTCAGTACTCTGTGTCTATGTAGCACGCCATTCCATGTTTTACTTCTAAGTATTTTTATTCTTATTATATTTGCATTCTTCCATTCTGCTCTGTAGATGAGTTGACACACAGCAGAGAGCTTGGTGGGGCTGTGACACAAGCTTTTACAACAAATCACCCTTTATTCAAAAAGGCTAAATGGACAGACGTGAGTAAATAAGAATTTCCAGCTCCCTGCTGTTCACACCAGGCTGTACTGATGTCTCCCTAGGAGCAAGATGATCCTTTCCTGCTGCTCATAAAAATTTCTTGCCCAGCAGCATGGAGAATTTCCGTGTATAGAACAAAGTGCTACAGAAACTGCGTTTGGGAAATGTTAAAAGGGGTTTGGTTGATTTTCCCTCACCTGTAAACAATATTGTATATTCCACTCGTGCCTGGTTGATATATCATTTATTAGCTGTGTTTCAGGTATCTAGAAGAGTAACACTTGACTTCAGTATTTATGTTTGCCACTTTCTTGTTCTGTTACTTTGTGATAAGACTGAGGCCCATGTTCTTCCTCTATAATACATTTTGGGTAATTTGCACATGAAAGAGCTGTGAACTGTCCCAAATTTGTTATTCAGCAAGACTTGCAATGCAAGTGTATCATATTTAATTATTTTTCAAATATGCAGAACTTCTTAAACCGCTGTAAGTGCTCTGTCTATATCCTTAGAATTCTTGAATTACATGTCAGTTTAGCCTAACTTTAAAGAGAGAAGAAAATATATCATAATAATGGAAATAATCCCCATCTATTAATTACAAAATTGAATCTCTGCTGATCTTCAAGTGTTTTTATCTTTCATCTTGTGTCATAATTCAATTCACAGTTTCTTTAGAAAATGATAACACTGACATAACTGTCTTTCTAAATAACACCTATTAACACTTAATATCCACCATTCAGATACTCAAGGACATCACAAATCATATCTCCCATGGAGATGCAGTCACTCTGCTGTGATGTTCCTCAGTAACCTGTAGTCCTGCTACATGTGAAGGAATACCTCATTAAATCAAAACACGGGAAATTTGAATACAAATGAAATTCAGGACTGGGCACTATCTGTCCAAAACTGAGTGTCAAAGAAGGAAGTCTGTTGAAAATAATCCCCTAAACTAAATCCTCTCACATTTGACCCAGAGTGGCTCAATGGAACAGTTTACAACATGAATTTGCAGATAGTTCTATAGCTACACTAAAATGAAGAATAATGACAGAACAAGTGGCACAGAAAAGGAGGGCAGGAATTTTCTAATTGGCTTTGTCACTGAATATGGCATTTTCTACTATGATGGCCCAGGCTGTCCTCATCTTTGTCAGTGGTTCATCAGCTTGGCTGTTTGATGCCCCACTCAAGCCTCAGACTTGGGCACACACACCAGGCATGTGCATTCTCAGACTGCAAGAAGCTACAAGCTTATGTCACATTTAAACCTTGTTAAAAATTAAACATTCCCAGTCTCTCTCTGGTCAGGACATTGTGTAAGTGTGATATAACATCTACATCTATACTGGAAAATACTATTGGCTGGGGAACATTTTGTAGTCCCTGGGCAAAATAATAAGGTATCATGTATCCACATAGCAAAACTCACTCAGACAGTGAAAAGGGTGCTTATATCCATATTGCAGACAGGGAAGTACTGTGACCAGTTGTAATTTCTGGCAATTGTCCAGGGAGTGATTGCTAACTCAGGAAAAGCCTATACCAGGAACTGGGCTAACAATTTATCAACTAGGACCACTATAAAACAATGTTTGAGCCTACGTCATCACTGTTTCTTTAAAATTGTAAATGTAGCTCTCTGATTTGATCTCCCATCTCAGGGTGAAGTTCTGTTACTGCTGGTGAACTGCAATAATCCCCTTTATTGCTTGTTCTCTGTTTGTTTCTAGGTCAACATAGGACAGCGACAAAGCTCACCACAAACCTTCATTTCACTGCTCTGCCTTCCTTTTCTCTCCATAAGCAGCCCTGGTGGAGCACAGAAAAAAACCCCAGCTTTCAAGAACCTGGAGCTGGATTCCTTTTGGGGTCAGTGGAAGAAAAGAGACCTCTAGGATTTCATGAAAGATAGGAGGGAGCCAATGAAAGAATGTGCTATGGAAGGTGGATAGTACACTGAGCAGGGGGACCTTTCACAGGCATTTTTCCTTAAAAATTAGCTGAAGCAGAAGGAAGATGAATTTTCCTGCACACTTCTCTGAGTTCCTAAACAGCAAAAAAACTCTTTTACTGAAAAGAGCAGAGAAAGGGGAAGGGAGGGGGAGGAACTGTACTTTTTGTCTAAGAAAGCTGATTCTTTATTAGAATTTTAATCAATTAACTTGATTTTTGGAAGTCATCCTTTAAAACAATTCTCATAATATGAGATGATCTAGTGCATGGACCTCTAAAACAGTTTAACAAAGGCAAGGGATACTTGTGTCTTCTGAGTGCTCATCCAACTCACAGTACATTGCACCAACACTTTTTTTACTTTGATTGGATGGTTCAGTTTTGGTGGATTTGCAATTTAGGTGAGTTGCAAATTTAGCCACAATTTAAAAAAAAAAAAAAAACCAAAACAAAACAAATAAATCTTTCCTCCACCCCCCAAAAAAAATTATGAGCACAAAAAAGAAGAAATTTCCCACTTTGTCACCAAGTTTTGCAGACTTCACCTGACTTGGAGGGTATTTATAAGAAAGATAAATCACTTTTTTCCCCAGAAAAACAACTCCTTCTCTAAATTTCAAGTTCTTTTTTCCAAATGAAGGTGCTGGACAATCTTTAAAAATATTTGCAAATACCTTCTTTAAAAATGTTTGCAATAATTTTTATGATATATAAAACCAATATTTGTCTATGTCCTATTGTTAGGAAATGGAAGAATTGATTTAGTCAGAGCAAGCAAGCAAGCAAGCAAGGAAATCAACCTTTTGCAGTTGTTTGGCAAGTAAATTTTTGCCCCCTGTGGTTATGCTCTGTCAAAATTACAGGCCTTTGAAAACAAGGTGTTGTAATAGAAAATGTCAGTCAACTTTAATAATAGATTGACTTAATAACTCTGCCTATAACGTAGAAGATTGTAAAAGAAAGAAACGAGAGAAAGAAACAAAGAGAAGATTTTAAAAATAATTCAACTTACAGATCTGAGAAACAGTTTGAAATTCACACAGGATCTGTTTAGCCTCTGGGCGAAAACTACTACTAGAAAAAAAATATTACTCTTTCATCTCTGTAACACTATGAACTAAATTTTTAGCAAAAGCTTAGACTAACAGAAATGGATGGCTCTCAAGGGGTTGTGAAATGTGCTTTCAAACCTCTCATATTTCAGAAGAGGGGCTAAAAAGCAGAAGAGATCCACGAAAATTTCAAGATGTTTTACCTTGGTAGCTATAACAATATTCAGTGTTTCCCAAACATTTTTCATATTCTCCTTGATATGTTATACAAATAACATCCAAGACATATTAACAATGCTTGGAATATGGTAAGCCATAGAAACTGATATATGTCCTCTTTGAAGAGGTAGAGAGCCTTCAGCTGGGAAAAAAAAATGAAATAATTTTGGAAATTTTGTAATATTACTCCCCAAGCCATCATTTCAGCTGACCTGTAGTCCTTAGTCTCTGAAGTTCTTAATCAAGCTTAGTATAAAATTTCTGTGGAAAAATACCTTGTAAATTTTTTGGAGGCTGAACTTCGATTACTTACTGTTAACTGAAGGCAGCATTAGAGGATATGAACAATTCCTTGCTTAGAAACTGAAATTCAGATCAAGGGACTAAATGTGCATACTTTGACTAAGAGAATTCCAAAATTACAACATGTCATGAATGTACAACTATTTTGTTCAGTCTAGGAAGGTACAATTAATAACAACCAGGGGTCTGTAGACAGGGTGAAATTAGACAATTTAACATGAAAAGTTAATAACAATATACAGCAAGTTGTTGATCAGAAATTGAGAGTAATCCTACCATTGGTTCATTTATTCATAAAATGAACAAAATATAGTTCAAAATTGGTTTTCATGGGGCTCATGAGGTTTGCATGGACCATTGTTTGATGTTTGGTAAGTACATTGTTTGATAAGTATGGTGTCCTCAGCAGTAAAGGGTCAAATACGACCGACTCGTTCTCTGGATGAATAACTATTTAAAAGATGCAATGTGTAAACTTTAGGGAATCCATTAAAAACTGGACATACAAATTAACCTCTAGGAAGTTAAATAAGTGGATTAAAACTGTTGAAGTGTTGTCATGAGAAGATGGATACTAGACAAAACAGGGATATTAAGTTAGTAACGAACACAAGAAGAAGAGATAATGAAAGAGTGGAAATGAAGAAAATTAATGGAGATAGATTTAAAATCAGATAATTTCATTTTGGAAGAAAAATACCTAAATAAAACAGTAAAGTGTTCTGTGATTTCTAATGTCTTAAACAAGTATGAAGTGTCATCCAATTAATCTAATGATATTGCACAGTCAATTTGCTGGTAAAAACATCAGTGCAGATGTTGATAGCAGAAATCATGACTGACTACTCAAGGATGGTAAATACAACACAAAACCTGTCTCCTTTCCAGTTCATGAATTCACAAGATGTTGAGCATGAAAGGTGAGAAGACAAATGAAAGACAGCATATTTTATTTTGCAACCTCTCCCCTTCTGAAGTGGATTAAACAAACAAACAAACAAACAAAAAAATCAAAAAAACCCCACGAGTACAAAAACCAACAAATTCAAGATGTAGTGAAGTAAGCATAACAGTAGTGCTTGTTTGTAATGGCATTTCTGCCATCATTTGTCACACAAAATATATCTGTACACCTCTGCTGCACCATTGCACCTCAGATCAGTTGCTGCAATGTGTTTATAATCACTGAGGGCGTGTGGAGGGGAAATGTGGCAAATTTAAACAAAAGTGACAATTTAAAAAAATCTCCTTCATTCCAACTGAGTACACAGTGGGGGGGGGGGGGGGGGGATTACATAGAGAGAGAGAGAGGAAATAAAGAAAATAATAATCTTCTTATAATCATTGTATGTCCAAAAAGGATGTATTTCAGTTTCTATGGCTTACCATGTTCCAAGCATTTTTAATATGTCTTGGATGTTATTTGTGTAACATAGCAAGGAGAATATGAAAAATGTTTGGGAAACACTGAATATTGTTATAGCTACCAAGCAACCCATAACTCTGACTGGCTTTTCCCATATCAAGACAACAGGAGACATATTACCCAAAGTATCAGCTAAGAATTTCAGTCATCATGTATGAAGCCCTGCAGAGTTGCTAACCTGAGCTTCACATAACAATGCAACCACAAGTCCCATATATGAAAAAATATGTCCCCTTTTACCTACTTCTCAATCACACTCTGATTTAGCACATGATCCTGATTAGAGAACCAAGTGAAGCTATTTGCACTATTCTCATAGTTCATCAGAAATTAAACCCATCTGATCCTCCCCTTTCCCACATCTTTTCACTCAAGGCTCTGTAGAGGTAATAGTTTGGATTATGACTACATGGTGTTGTTTCATTGAAAACTTTTGCTTTTTAGTACTGTGTTTATAAAAGAAAAGGTCACTTTTAGAAAATAACATCTTTTGAGTCAGGTAGCTCTTACCTTCACAATCTTTCAAAATAAATAATGATAAGCTTACTATTCTCTTTGAAATGAAAAAACCCAACAAAACAAAACAAACAAACAAAACAAAAAACAAAACAAAACAAAACCACACCTGCCTTTAGAAGTACCTCCATGGTTTTATAAGGGGCTGAGCTGAATGGTTCAAACTTGTTTTTAAGTGAGTGAAGTTAGGTCAGAATAATTCCCATCTCTAATGACTTGGTCACAAAGTAGAGGATAGAGGCTGACAAGATCTAGGTGAATGACAGTCTTTTAACTGCTAAAATGAAACATTTTTTCTCCCTCTTATAAAAGCAGCTGGAGAGCTGAAATATTCAATTCTATTTTATGGACAAGGTGCTCAATCTCTCCTCAAAACACCTAAGTGGTTATTGACTGCCTGTTTCCCATGTTTACATTGTTAATTAAGAACCTCCACAATGAGGTAAGCCAGTAGCCAAGCAATTACAAAGATTGTTTCCAACAGCTACATGATTAAGCCAGTCTATAAAGAGCCCATTCCTCCCTTATTTTCATACCAGACTTTTATACAGTAAAGCAAAATTTGTATTCACTTGTCTGGGTTTTGTCTGGGATAGAGTTGATTCTCTTTTTAGTAACTGGTACAGAGCTGTGATTTGGATTCAGTGTAGTATTGATAACACACCAATGGTTTGGTTGTTGCTGAGCTGTGCTTATTCTAAGTCAAGGACTCAAACACTTCCGTTGGGTGTTACTTCTCAATTTCTCTCTCACCTTGCCATAAATAGTATTGTTATCATATTTTATTTTGTTTCAATTATTAAACTGCTCTTACCCCAACCCATGAGATTTAATTTCTTCCCCTCTATTCTCCTGCCCAACAGGGTGGGCGAGGGCTGTGAGTGAGCAGCTGTGCAGGACTTTGTTGCTGGCTGGGGTTAGACCATGACAACTGTTGATAGCAGACCATGAGACAGGTGCATTTCTCCCTTCCCTTTTGTATCTGTCAGTTTATCTCAGATGTAATAGGACAAATTATAACCAAGGGTTTCAGATAAGTGAAACATTCTCCTAAACTTTTTGATGCTGTGCCTTATTACCCTTTTGAATGAGAAAGTGGCATTTATCTCTCTAATTTATAACTGCTAAATTGATAATTGCTAAATTGATAATTTAAGGGAATGCACGTAACTCAAGTCACTCCAGGGAAGTCTGTTCATTTAGAAATAACATTGCAGTACCAGGTTGTACAATGCCCTCCTATAGTCTTGGAAAGTTGTGAGAAGGTGAGATGTTAAGTTATTGACAACATCTTAGAATTAATTTAATTTTCCCAGATAGAAATCTTACAGTAGTGATTCAGAGTCTCGTGACCAAAGAAAACCAGATACTTCCTGTGAAGACTATGCTGTGGGTTCTGCCTTTGCCAGGCTGTCATTTCCAGAGTCAGAGACAGAGCTTGTATCAGGAGGAGGCAGAAAGAGTGCCATGATGTCCTTGCATACCAACATGTGGATTTCCTCTGGTATACTTAAGGCAGTAGGTTTCAATATGTCTCTAAAGAGAAAACAGTTCTGATGGATGAACAAAAAAATGCTTTCTGCTGGGTTTTGACCTCATCTCATGCAACTCCCCACAGAACTGGAAGAAAAGGTGTGTCATATATATTCCATATGCACAGTCACTTGGATAATTCCCAGTGTTATGCTTGCATTCACCTTGGCTGGATTTTGTTCTAAAATTCTTGGAAATAGAGAAATGGGTGAAAGTAAGTGGTTTCAACTCTGTCATCAGCTGCAGGAAGCTAGGCAGCAAATAAAATTTTCAACTAGCCCAGTTTCAGAGCTATAGCTGGATATTTGTTTTCCAAATGCCCCTTCATTCTCTTGACAGCCATTTCCACAGCCTGCTCATTTCACTGCACTGAATAATAGCTTCCTTTCCTAGAGCTGCAGCAATGATGACAAATTTGGCCAGGCAGTTTTCCACAATTGGCCAGCCCCTCTCACCACCTCTGGTTACAGTCCAGGCCAGGGAAGCCGCACTATGAGCAATAAAGAACCAGAAATCAGAGTGCCTTTCTGGACCAGTGCTTCCTACTTAGCAAAATTGCCTTGTACTGCAATATCTTGAAAACCAGACAGTAACATTTTATATCAGTTCCTGAAATATATTTTATTTCAGCTGGCATTAATTAGTTTTAAAATTGAGTAGGTGATGTATGTTAAAGAAGGTACTAAATCAAATATATGGCTCAATAAATATTTACCATTAAAAGCAGTCTTTGTTCCACATCACTTCCAAAGTTCCTCTAATCAGCCTCTGATTTATAAGTCAAGAAGAAAAAAAATGCACCTTGTCAGTTCTTACTGAACCAAGAATTCTCTGATGAGAATGTAGAGTGCGTGTCTAAAATTATTCTTTACTTATAAACCAAATGGAGGTACTTTATAGGCACTTCTTTTATTCTACTACAAGCTTATTTCAGGTCACCTTACACAATATCTTTCAGGTCTGATGAGAATATCACACTGCTTTTCATACTTGAATAACTTCTCTGAATTCAGGGAGTCCTTTCCGATTTACACCCGTGTAACTGAGCACAAGATCAGGCAGCTGTTCTTTCCCAAGAGACTAGAATTAAAATTCCAGTTTCAGGGAAAGTCTATTGCAAGGCAAGGAAAGACCTTGCAATGTCTTGATGTTAATGTGCTGTATCCCCTCCATGCTAATCACACCAGAGCCGAGTCTCAGCTGCTGCAAACAAATGTAGCTTCAAGATTTCACCTGAGTTATAACATTCTCACTGGCTGAAAATCCAGCTAACCGTTCTATAGTGCAGTATGCAGCACACCACAAGGTATACAATCAATTCTTTACATAATTAAAGGGGGGGAAATACATTAATAGTGCATTATTGTTGAGTTGTTATGCACACAAAAGACAACATATTTAAAATTATAGTCCCCCAAGCAATTTTAATTCAGCTGCTTTGTATAAATGTATTAAAGCATTAAAGTTAATATCATGTGCTGAAAACCAGATGCAACATATGTGCCAAGGGATTGAGATATCACCACAGTGGGAACTGTAACTATCAATTTGCTGATTTTGGTGAAAATTAAAGCTAACCTTTGGCATTATTTTTCCCTCTTTATTTATTCATCATTTTACCTTTTTAGTTTTACTAAAATTCTTTTACTAGGAAAAAAGTTATACAATATGAACATGGGTGCTAATCCACAAATCAGCAAGGTGTCAAATACTGGAATACAGCCACAGGCAGAAAATCCAAAGTCATATGGACCTCTTCCAGCCAAGGTCTTACCAGAAGCAAAATTTAATTCTTATAGACCAGTATTAAACATTTTGTTTTAAAATCTTTAGTAGACTCTAGACAGACAAACTTGGGAAATTCTCTGCCAACCTAAAAGCAATTAGAATTTAATCTTTACAGTTTGCAGGAAATATTTGTAATGCACAATAGATTATGCTAATTTACTAAGTCCCATTCCCATTGCAGAATGTATGAAAATATTTAGGAGTCAACAGGATATAAAGTTATGGGGTTACCATTTATGTTGAATAGCAATAAAAGGTTCCTTTTTATTGTAGAAAGCAGTAAACACAGAAACATAAACAAATTGTGTTTTGCATGCAGAACAAACTCTCACAAAATCAGAACTCTATATCCTTTCAGATATCTTTTATCCAAAGTAGCCTTAAGCAAAGATAAACAACCTCTTATAAGTTAAAAAAGGAATTGATTTAGTTCAGTAAAGTGATGGATGATATAGGACTACAGGGTAGCCAATTATTAAGTATAACATTAAACAAGTAGTTAACAAAGATTAATCTTCAAGTCAGCTTACAAGAAGAACAGATAGTTCATTAGATTGCTATATTTTTTTGTGCCAGAATAATAGGAATTATGCAAAATTCTCATTAATGAGGATGTTATTTCCTCTCTTCATGAAGACTTTGGCTTTTTATTTTTGTTTGAACATCACGTTTGATATGCACAAGATAGACTATAAGCAGATGAAACTTAATTGAACAAGAAGCTAGCATTTAAACATGAATTCCTAATTACTTTTCTTTTTTAAGATTAACCTTTTCTATGTTGTTCCACAGGACTGTAATTTACTGTTAGAATCACCATTTTGTCATGTTGATGGGGTATTGATTTGGTGTTTATTTGACATAATCTGTTTTTAAATGTTAAACATGGAAATCCACATATTACCACAAAATCTTTCAACAGACCACTGAAATAGATGTTTTGCACCTGGAACAAAATATAGCTCTGAAAATGTATTGTTTTCTGAAGTGCTGCTCTTGTTTTGGATTCAAAAAATTGTTTAAAAATATCATTGCAATACTATTTTTACAAAATATTAAGTGTGTAAAGGAAGAACTCTAGGAAAATCAAATAGATTGGGAACTGTTCTTAAAAAAAAAAAAAAGTGGTTTGGGGTTTTCTTAAGATAAATAATTGCAACAGTATAATTCCATTAACAAGAAGGAGCATTTGTGACTATTTTTCTGTGTCTAAAAATGCAAACATTCTCTACTAAGAGAGGAGGCTATATCTATGATGCTGATCTATTTCTTGATGTTCACAGAAGCCATTTTCAGCAGTACCCTTCTGCCATGTGGATGCATTACATTATGTTTAACCAGTATCCTAGATCCTTACACATACTATTTGTCCTTTTCTTCACTGTATATTTTCAAATCAACTGATGAAGAACTCTAGGAAACATCTCCTATCAGACAACTCTTTACTGAATAGGTTTTAATTAGCTACGCTTTAAGATAAAATAAAACTATTTATAAAAAAAATAATTTCTCTACAGATGTGTGACATGGATAATTCAGTTTATTTCTTGGCTATATGGACCATCTCCAGCTATGCTTCAAGTCTATTCCTGGAAGTGCGTCTCATTAAAGATTCTCCTGATTTCAGTCTTAACCTCTAGAGGAAGCTGAGAAATATATCAGTCGAGCAGAAAAAGCCTGTCTGAATCATGTGCATGTCAGTATGCTGTGTACAGCCCATGGCACTGCTAAAATCTCACAAAGGCCTGTTCTGCTTCTGTGTCTTGAGCAAGTCATCCAGGCAAACAGCAATTTCATCGCATTTCTGACATTTTCCAAGGTAAATCTCTTTCCACAGCCATACTTAATGCCTCATATTGTAACAGTTAGAAAAAAACCCCAATGAATTAGATTATGCCATTTTACAGAGATAATGTTTTCTACTCCCCTTTACCCAGTGAAGTGCAACCATTGATATACTGCATTTTCTGTCTTGTAGGTAAGGAAAGAGTTCTTTGGACCTGACTCAGGGAATCCAGGAGACTGCATCAATCATCTGCAGGATGATAAAAGTGCATATGGAAGTTTGCAGAAGAAAAAACAAAGGCCCCTTTAGCCAAGTGTTCTGTGGCTGGCAGACAAGGCCAATGAAAGGGAACCAGTCTCCAGCACTAAAAGCTCACGAGTATCTCAAATCTTAATTCTACTTTTACAACACATTTCTTCTTTGATCTTCAGTTAGTTTTTACCATCCAGAATATCCTCCAACAAGCATCTCATCTTAACCACATACTGTGCAAACCATTTATCTCTTTTTTTTCAGATGAGATAAGAACTGTTGTTCCCTATTCATCTTCCCCATACCATTCACCAATCTATAGATTTCTCCAGTGCATCCCTCCAAATCAGTCCTCTCTTTTCTTGATGGGAACCTTCATAAGGAAGGTTCATACCATACTTTTGATTGCCTTGACAAATTTGTCTGTACACTTTCCAATTCTACTTTTTTAAATGAAGAGCCTAACAGCATATACCACTCAGGATGTGCACCACTAGTGCATTATATTTTAGTTTTCTTCTTTGGGTGTTTTTGCCTTAATAATTTGTGATTTTTGTTAATTACTGAGCATTAAGTTGACATTTTAATATTATAGAACTGGAATCCTGTTCCTATATTTTAGTACTTGGGAAAGGATGTTCATGTAAATAGGTTGTCTTCCAGAGCTTCACTTTCTAACACATTTAGATGATAAAATATCACTCAGTCACTCAGCATCAAGAGGTCCTTCTCCAGTTCTTCACTGTCAGCTTCTGTGTTTCTAAAAACTTGACAATCAGAATAACTGTTTATTAGCATTTATTACCATTTATTATGGTATTTTGAACACATCAATGATCCCCATAAAATGCAAAAGTGCCCTTGCTTCACAGTAGAGGCCGCATATTCCCACAGTTTGTTTCCTATCTTGTAAATGTTATTCATGGAAATACCATCTTTCTTTTCTCACAACATTTTTATTAAGAGACTTTGGTAATGGGTTGCCTTGTAGAAAACTGGGTGGATTTACATACTTTAGTTCCATTACACATCTTTAGATCTTTCTAGCTGTAATTTTTTATTGTTTTCATTTGTTGTGTAATGGCTTTTACTGACATTTCCACAGTACACAAATCTCCAAATTCACTTTACATGAAAACAAGGTCTGTTATATGCTGTTTCTCCACTCCTACCCACTGAACACACGTGTAAAAACTAGTTTTTTGGCCATGGATTCCTCCATTCTAAGAGCACTTTAATATTCATTGATCTTTTTTGGCCATAAAGACTCTCTGGTTTTCCCTTATCCCAGTGTGTTTGAATTTTAAAAAATTTTTAGTGAGTTTTAAGCCTTCTACATCATTTTCTACAAACCTCCTTTGACTGCCTTGCTACTGTTTTTATTTAATTTAATCTGCTATATTTTTTATTTTATTTTTCTTATTGAATACAGCTACAGCTTTCTTAAGGATGTTTTTTAGCCTTAGAAATCTCTCTTACATTAATGTTAGACCATGACAGAGACTTGTTCTGTGGTTTTCTTTCTAGGATTTACTCCACCATTTAACTGTGAGGGTAATTGGGGATTTTTTTTCCTTCATTTTCTTTGTAAGAAATTCCTGTTATTTACTATTATTTGTATTGATTCTCAATGTGTTTTAAAATACTGATACCACATCAGTATTATAGCACATCATATTATGGCACAACAGTCTACGTGTAACATGCAAATATATGCCCTCCTAGCTGTTCTCTCTAATTCTTGTTTAACATGATTTTCTAATTTAGGAAAATGCCCTTCTTAAAATTAAGCATTATCGGATTGGGTGGTTGGTCTCTGGAGTGTATGGATATGTGTACTACTCACTGATAGGTAGTGTTTTGATAGTAGACACATTTGTAAGCAAAGCATATGTACTCCTCAAAACCATTTCTTCCTTTAAGGGATTCTAAGAGTTGTTGTAATTTGACATTTATCCATGGTATATGGTGGCCTTCAGTATTGTCCTGGGAACATTTCAACAATCCCTGCCTGGACAGTTCTGGGTCTACTTCAGTTCTTCCAACAGAATCAATCTCCCTTCCTTCCCTCTGTGGCTGGTACCCACATAAATCACGACCAACAATCATGAACTTATCCAAAATCAATTTGATGTCATAATACATTCCTTCCCCTCTTCAGCACTTGTCCACTGTCCCAGAGGTGGAAATCATTAGTGACAGCTTGAAGGCATCTTTGATAAAAATTGCTGCTGCTCAGAGGTTACAACTACAGGTTTCAGGGTTCAGCTTTAGCTACTGCTTCCTCCAAGGCAGTACTTCATCACTGAGCACTTTGAGCACTTATCTTCCATGTGCAGACATATACCTTGCTCTTGCCACCTGACATACAGGGAAATCTCTGGTGGAAAAGAAATGAATGCTCAGCACTGACACTGGCATTTCATGAAGGCTGAGACATGGAAAAAGCACTAAAGTGTTGAACATAGAAGTTATGCTCTGATATTGACTATGTCTAGTGTGCATTTTAAGTATTGTCTTGGATCTTTTCTCATGTTAAAACTTGTTTTATGTCCTACTTATTGGAAGCATACTCACACTTGTGAGCATGGTATAGACTCAATACAATTTTGGAGACAAAATTTAATTCATGCTGCATTTAGTTGTGCATTTGGTCATAATAAAGCATAGTGTGACTCTATTTCATCTGCCATCTGTCTTTGGAAGCATTTAGCATATCCAGATGGACTTTCCTAGAAGGATCCTTCTATTGATTGTCATAAAGACAAAAGGGAATTGTAGAAAAACTGCACCAAACGGCTTCTAAATACAGTACCGAAATAAGCATACTGACCCCTTGAGGTGATTCCAAATTCATGCTTAAGAAGAATATAATACTGTGAATCATTTCTGAGACTGGATCAGGTTTCAGAAAGGTTGAGTTTCAGGAAATGCAAACAAATTTCTCCAAAGTAATTTCTATTCCAATCCCCACACCATTTGAGCTCATCACAGATAAAATCAACTTGAGATGATGCATTTTGACTGTTTGCAGATCAGAGACTCTCACAGTTCCAAACTTTCAACTCTTAATTTGCTTTCAAATATTTATGGAGGTTTTAAGATCAATTTTCTATTTTCTCTTATATAGTAGCTTCTATGTCTCCATGACTTTTAAAAAATGGGTTTAAAAAGCTTCCATATACTAGCATTTTAAGTAGGGCTTGCCAAAGGTGAAATGTCCTTTTATTGTGTTTTTGGAAAGCATTAATATCCTTAAATGAGACAGAAAAGAGAGGAATTTGAATTTTTCAATGAAAGACAAATTATGAAAAATTCCATATTTGGAGGATAAAATATGGGGTTTTTTGTTCTTCTTCAGCTGCCCAGTCCACAAGGAACCAACTGCCTGGAAAATCAGTCTGCGTAAGGGAGCATGTACCTACAGACTTAGTCCTCTTACTACAGCTATAGTAAGGGCTATAGTATCTACAAACTCAGAAACTCAGTTGGGAGGCAACAACTCTGAATACAAAAGCTTTGTCAGACAGCACATTACATGAAACATTTAGATACTATAATATTGAGTTTTGTGGGGTTGATTTTTATAGAGTATGTTTGTTAAGGGCAACATTTTAATTATATCTAATGAAGATTAATGGCATTTGAAAGCATTCTCTTACTTTTTTCCAAACAGAACAGGGATGGGTTTTTTTCTAAATCTGTTAAGGTCAGTATTTGTTAAAGCCTTCACCTTGGCTGTTTCTTTTTCCATTATTTTCAGTGAATTGCAAGGCAATAGGCTGACGGGAATTTCTTGACTTGTACACATCAAAAATACTTTTTCTAAGAGTTAATTGTTTAAAATCATTAGAGAACTACTTCTCCTGACATTTATTGTGATATTTGATCAATTTGTGTGTGTACCATTGAAATCATTCATTATTACTGCTCTGTTAGTTTTAACACTTTTAAATGTCTCACAACACACTATTCTCCATTTGCTCTGATGATGAGGTCAGCAGTACAAATCTATCCCATTTTCTATGCCCTCCTGAAGGTTTAGTTCCACATGTCCATCTTTATTAACCACATCTTTTCCCTAAAGAACAGTTTACTGCTAGATCACAATGTGTGATTGATTCTTTTCTTTCAGCTATATTTTGGTAACATATATTTCACATAGCCAAGCTTTCTCATTTGGCCAGCCTTCCTTTTTAAAATTTCTCTTTGATGTTCAGACATGGAACACACGCAGCACTGAATTTGGCTCCCATTACTCACAGTCACTCATCTGGCAGTTTAACTCTTTCATTGGTTTTACATGGACACACTACATCCTATTGCTTTTTTTCTCTCTACTTTGGAAATAAAAGAGGATACTGTATCCTATTAATTGTTTTCAGAATGGAATTATTCAACTTCAGAAACTCTTGAAGATCTCCTTTACACTTCTTTTCCAAGTAGGAGCACTATGGAATTTAGCAGACCATGAACTAATGTTTAAAATAGCAACTATATACCTAAATAACAGATTAGTTTGCTTCTCTAACCACAAAATAGTGGTTTTCCTCCTCAGTATTCATTTTCAGGTGTATCAGCAACTATGACATTGTTAAGGAAATTAATCCTCTAAAATTCAAAAAAATCATCTTCAATTTCTAATTAGGTCAATGTAAGTCTGTAATTACCACCACAAAAAAAAAAAAAAAAAAAAAATCCAAGAAAATCCAACACCCCAGGACTTTCTGTAGATTCCTTTCTGGTAGATTCAAAGCACATCTTAGAACATTTAAAAGGAAGGACTTTTCAACACCCACTGTATAGTGCCAAGTATTATTATGCCTAATTAGGTTCCTAAAAACTTGCTAATCATACTTCTACAGAGTCTGATTCCCTTTTTACCTCTCTGCTGATTACACATTTATTTCTATTCATTTTCTATTTTTTTAATGCTAAAAACTATTATCACCTTCTGCATTTAGTGTGCTCATTTCACTTTACAATTATTGCTCTATTCTGGTATCTGGCTTACTTTCTTCATTCCCTTTTACCTTCTGTGAATGCAGTTTATGGGGTTTTAACTGCAGTAACAAAGCTCACCATTCAATTTCTTTTATTTCTCTTGCTCAGCAACACCTGCTTCTTTTTACGATATTTTAGTTTTCAGAAAGACAGCAGATTGACAGCCTTGGAAGCCCCATTTGTATGTTTATAGGATTTGAGCAAGCTGGAGCAGTAAAAGGTTTTATCAGAGTATCCCAGCTTCCTTGGAAAGGCCACTGATAAGATACTTAGTCCAAGTTCTCTTTTCTAAGTCTTCTCAGGATGTTGCTAGTTGTAAAGGGATTTTGTTTTTTAAATGGATCACTGCCTACTGGACTTAGATAAATTGGCAATTTCTGCCTTAGGAACACAGAAGTTCTCTCTTAGGCCAGAAAACATCTATCAATTGCCTGGTTACAGCTTCTGCATTCCATTATCAATCCACAGTACCTGTTCACCCTCTTCAACAATAACAAAAAACTTCACAGTGTGTTCCAATGCAACTTTTGTGAGGTGAGGAAGTGTTTTCATTGGCATTTAACAGACAAATAAATCAGGTAAAAGAGATTAAAAATGAAACTTCATATAGTACTTAGGCACCAGCACTTATATAGCTAAATACATTTATTTGATGATCTGGGTTTAAATGAGTTGCTCAAGTCCACACAGACCAACTGTCAAACAGAACAAAGTGTTTAAGCCAACTATATCCACCATTATGCCAAGTCCTAAATGACTAAAGCTTTTTTCATTTTATTTTTTCATGTAGGTCCAAGCCATTGAGATAAATTTCCCGAATTTAAATTTCCTAAAGATCCTGAATTTAAGAATGGAACATTATTAGAAACAATCTCTGAAGTAATTTCTAAAATCACTGTTTTGTTTGAATTAGAGAAGTTTGAAATATTTGGTCAACTGCATAAAAGTTGTCACAGTTTATGACATTTTTAATTGCTACAGTTTGCCTCATAATAATCATTGTCATCAAGTTTTATTTTGAAAGATGTAACACTCATGTAGATCTTAACACTAGCTCCTCAATGCTCCATGTCCTGTGGCTTAACATGGAGACTGGTATTTTAAAAGAGGTTAAAGAGACCTGAAGTCCATTCCCAAAGAGGGTTTGATCATATCCACTTAACATGTTGTCAGAGCACAGTTCATTCAGATACAAAGAAATTCTGAATTTTTCTGATTACTGGATTGTTATATCAGTATCTTGGGCATTTAAGAATGACAGAAAGGGTGTGAACATGGTGATCACAGATGAAACAATGGAAAATGTACTTTGTATGACAAACAACATGAAAAAATAACAGTGTTTCTCTAGATGAATCACATCCCATTGTCACTTCAGATTCTGAATTGCATAGTTAAGGTATTTCTGAATATAACCTTTGTATTTAAGACTTATTCAATTCTTCAATTAATGACCAATTTTGTTAAGGGCACCAGGAAATAACTCTTCTTATTAGGAACAAATAGACCTTGGCTAAATTAAATCAGAGGTAGACACCCAGCTCAGCTGCTAACTATTAACAGATCACCATTTAATTTCACAAGATGAGTCTTCTTGTTGATGTGCTCTGCATCAAGTGAACAGTATAAGTCCTGAAGTTGATGTATGAAATGTTTCTTAGTTAACAATAAAGAAGTCTTTTGATTGTTTTATCTCTTCTGGTATTAAAATTACATGAAAGCTGAAAATTTCATATGATGCATTTGTAACAGAAGACCTGAAACCAAACCTAGTTATCCCCATCTTTACTGTCCCATTGATGTAACACCTGAAGACTCAAAATCATCCTCCTTTCATCATGAATATCACTAACTCTGGAGCATAAAGTAGGGTGTGTAGTTTTCAGGCATGCTATGGGAACTAAGCATCTATAAGCACTCTTACCATTTCTAAGTCAAAATTCAAGACAGACTATACTGTAGGTTAAATTTGAACAATGTTACCCATGGTGTGGTTATTCTCTGTCTTCTTCTAAGTTGACTGTGCATCTAATAAAAAGACGCTTTAAGTCATGTAGTACAACTTCTGATTAGATTCAAACTAAAATTCATTGTTCACTATTGTGGGGTGATGGATAGAGTTAAACCTAGAGGGGATTCAGAATTTTAAGGTAAAAAGCAGCTACAACTTCCTGGACGGACTGAGGTCAACATGCTTCCCAGTACAACAATAAACATCTGCTCAGAGAGACAGAACTGAGTGTGGAATGAAGTGGAGACTACGTGCCCCTCCTTCATTCCAATCCCAGCAGAATGGGAGAACATTGTGCTACTGAGACCATCCAGTACCTGTCTGCCAAGGAAGAATCAAGGTGTTCTGCTGCTGAAACCAACAACCATGTTTAACCCCCTCCTCAGGTGCCAAACCACAACCACCAGCACCCTCCCATTAGGTACACCAATCAGAACTAAAAAGTATTTATGATTAGAGCCACTCAAAATCCACCCAAAGATAAGGAAAAAAGTGTGAAAGTAAGATGAGGATAGGGTGAAAGTGGGAGAAGACCTCTACTGAAACTACTGGGATCAGTTAACAGGCTGAGTCCCTCTTCTCTCCCTCCAGAGGGACACCTTGGGTGTGATATTCACTCTACATGCATTAAATGCTGCTTTTAGGACTAGAGCTTTTGCTTGTGCTTACCCCATAGCAAATTAATTAGACTGCTTCGTATCAGAGCTTGTGCTTGCTTAATATATGTATCAGTAGATTGCTTCAAACATATTTTTGCAGTAGACACTACCACCAACAACCTTCAAACCTTATTAATCTGTCACAATTTGTATTATTAAAAAGTGTTATCTTGTAAATTGTTAAAGTGAGTCCTTGCAGTTGCTGGCAGCAGATAACACCTTGACAGGACCCGTTGAGGGGTCTTGGCTCTGCTGAGTTCCCCCTAAGAAGGGAGGTAGAGGTACCCTCTGACCTTATGAATCTGCTGGTGAAGGGTCTCATTAGGAGATCCTGACAGACTGTCGGACACCAGGGTCTCAACTTTCCTGGGGAACCAACAAGCAAAAATCTGAACTCCCACCTTTCACATGACAACCATATAAAAACTTAAATTTGAACTGATTGTCTTCATTCCCTTTACAGTCAGTGGAAAACAGCATATTTATTCACATTTTATTTGCTGTATTTTAAATTTCTGTTTGAGAATGAGATGAATGTTTTAACTGAATGATTTTTTTGTCCATATTTGTTGAGATTAATCCTTTGTTTTACATATAAAAGATCTGACTGGTTCAACACAAAGATGGGGGAGGAGGGAGAAGGTGTGCAGGAGCTGGATAGAGAGTTCCAGAATGTGACTTTAGAGACACTGATCACAGACTGGTCATAGCACCTGTCCACAACAAGAGTTTCACTAGAGAGCAAAAGTCCTTTGGCACATTTTAAAGCCATGCACCTGCCTAGTGACATCCCTTTCTTATAGAACTTCATTTTGAGTTCTCTGACAAGAAATCCAAGTCTTTAGCAAAATATATACAACAGTTACGCCTTTGAATCTTCAGCAACTTGTAAAAGAAATTTAAAGTCATACAAACAAATTTAGGGAAACATAGTTTTTATTAATTTTTTTTTGTGCTACCACTAACGTACCATAACTGCTGATTATTGCCACACTTAAGATTTTTCAGTGGTACGACTTCAATACTGGTAAACACATAGCTTCTAATGCAGTAAATGCTACTTGAATATTTATTGGCATTATAGAACCATCTTCTTTCAGCTTTCCCAGACTAAAACATAACTTTCCCTCACTGGAATGTTCTCATTTTGCCTAAACAAGAAAATCCATGCAAGCCAACTAACAAGGATAACGAAACAAAGTTGAATTTAAAGGAAAAAACCAACTGAAATGTAATTTGTAACATTTAAGGTTAAGAGCCACTTTCAGGTTAAGACTTCTAATGCTGCGATGCTGAGGGAAGAGGAATAAAATGGCTATGAGTTTGATGAAGGAGCAGAAGGGGGGACTGAAGCTGCAGTTTAATTCCCTTTCCAAGTAAAACCTTCAGAAAGGTTGTTTTGCTGAACCATCCTCATTTACGCCACTAATTACTGGTAGAGGGCTCCCGTGATTTTGAGTCATA
This sequence comes from Myiozetetes cayanensis, assembly GCF_022539395.1. Classification (NCBI taxonomy): domain Eukaryota; kingdom Metazoa; phylum Chordata; class Aves; order Passeriformes; family Tyrannidae; genus Myiozetetes; species Myiozetetes cayanensis. The sequence goes on from NW_026087411.1 coordinate 102,536,902, forward strand.
CTTGTAAAACTCTTTGTTGATGTATTTTTTGTTTTATTTTGCTCAGAGTAAATGCACTGCAAGGGTCCAGGGGCTTAAAAGCTAGAATCCAGGATCTCAGCCCTGAACTCTGGGCTAGAATCTTGCTCTTAGTTTTTCTCCTTCACCTTCCTGACTTGCATGCTTTTCTGCAAGGCAGTGCAAACTCAAAGGAGAAGCTATAGTAAAAGATGCTATAGTGAAAGATCCTATAGTTCTAACATGGTCCCAAGAAATAAAAATTTGGGGATCAGTCTCTCCCTGGATGAATTTCATGGGTGAGGATAGCCTGCAAATCTGTTCTCCTGGACGAACTCTCTGACCACCAGACGAGGTCCAAAAAGGTAGATAACACCATCAACACCTGCTGTCATAAAAAAAGGCATCAAACTAATTTAATACCTATTCCCAGAAGAGACTTTCATTCTTTGGCTCCTGAGTGAATGGCAGCATTTCACTTACAGTGTTATTCAGAGTGGAGAGAAATCTCTCACAGACTCCTTCACCCAAAGGTAATGGCTGGTTATAGCAATATTTCTGCACAGCATTGTAGCTCTCTAAATCACCTTTGGAAAGCATATTTCTAACCATCAACAGGACAAAAATCTTACCTGTTTCAGTCAGTATAGATTGCCCTGTCAAAGTGACTTTTGACTGTTTTAACAGGCAACCTGAATCTCACCCTAGAAATAAAACCTTACAGATATCCATATGAATTCAAATACAGACTAGTATCCAAACACCAGGAAGAACAAAAGGAGATCTAACTAGAATACTCATTCAATAACTTTTCCATTACAGTTCTCTATGTCAAGGCCCTGAGCTCCCAAGGCTTTGACTGCATAAGCACAGGGTCAGGCTCAGTAGTGCAGCCATGCAGCCTTGAATCAAATAAACCTGTAGAAAGATTTTTGTAAGAAAATGCTTTAATAAGTCCCTTTCTACTCAGCTGGACCTGCACTTGAGCTCAACCCCTTGCCTTTGCTCCTATTGTCATGGTCATGCCTGGCTGTGTACCACACTGATCTGGACTGGACCTCAGAATGCTGCCTTGGCTTTCTGGCATGATATTCTGGCCTTGCCACTGTAGATGGATCCAACAACCTGGACTCTTGGATGACCATGGATACTATTACGAGATCCACTCTGCTTTTCTTGTTCAAATCCTGTGGAAATGTGGCTTCAATGTGACCTTGAGGCTCCTGCTCTGCCTGCCTCACCACAGCTCTTTACCCCCAGTTCATTTTCCCTTACAGAGCAGGTATGGCACATGGACACTTCATTCTTCATCAATAAAAGTAGAAGTCAGGTCATACTGCTAAAACTGCTGACACACAGCATAGACTTTGTGCAGTGCATTGTGCCTGAAGTTAATGATAGAGATCAAGAAAAGTCCTTAGCAAGTGTGGAGCATATTACCACTCTTCTCAGCACAATGAACCATAACAACATTGTTCCCTTTAATCTTCTATTACCACCTGAAGACTTCAGTCTGGTTTTCAACCACTTGTGTTTGGAAAATACAGGTATCTCAGCCACAACTCAAATCCTCCTGACACAGTAAGAATTTATTTTCTTTAGGATATAACAGATCCCAAACACTGAACCAAAGCTTTGATTCAGAGAGGGAAGTTAAACATATTTAACCTCAGGCATGCCTGCTGTCCACAAAAGTCAGTTGAACTACTAACATGGTTCAAAGTTATGTATAAGATTGGGCACCTTTTTAATCATCAACAAAGTAGAAAAGATAAAGTATTCATACTTGAGTTTGCTCAACTGTGGAATGAGCTGCCTGAAGAGATTTGACAATCTAAAATCTGACAGCTTTTAGAGTGCTCCACTAGCTCCTTTTTAAGTTTCTGTTATATCACTTGAATGGCAACAGAATAAGGGTAAATTGTCAGAAGAAAAGAAAGGAAAAGGAAGAAAACCTTTTAAATAGACTTAGCTGTTAAATAGCTATTACAGAAATAGCAATTTAAAATAGAAAACTGATAAACAGTAATAGGAAAGAAAGAAAAAAAATTCTATTTCCTGATGCTGCTTTCAACTGCTAATGCTTTGCAGAAACAGCGAGATTCAGCCTGCATTTTATGAAGTCCCTGTAAAACATATTGGTACACAACATCCTGCTAAGAGGTCTGTTTGTACTAGTGTTCAAATTACAAGGGTGGAGTGATTAAAAATATGAAATGCCTCTCCTAATTTCAAAACTTTTTTAATAATTAAAATGTTTTCTATCAAAGCAGGAAGTAATAGTTTCCCATTTACTTTACACATTAGCCTGCAGATAACCAAGGAAAATAATTACACCATATCATTCAGGTAAATTTGTCTTTATGTTATTACATAGTATAAGACTCTTATTACAGTAAATCTTCATTTGCAATTTCAGTAATATCAGAAACAAGACAATAAAATGGAACAGTACAAAATTAGTCACAGAACCTCTAAGAAATAAAATACTTTAATGTCTTCTGGACACTAAAGCATGTAAACAGCAAACTGCACTGTGCTGAACTCTCCCAGTCAGCTGTCACAGCCTTAGTAACCTGCAAGTAATTGCAAATTACCAAGTTCCTGCCCCCAACTCCTCTCAAAATGACAGCTGCTGTTGATTCCCCTACTGGAACATCAAAATGCTGCACAGCACAACTACAGAGATTTGTCAACTGTTGCATAGAGAGAACTTCAGACAACCACTGTATCACAGTGTTTCCTTCATACTCAAGACTGCAGTTCATTCACTCTCAGGGCTGAGCTACGACTTTCTTCCACTTGTGATCCTCCAGATCAGTGGCATTTCCCTCACTGTGAGTGAGGAATCTGAAAGGTTTGTCCGTTTGCCTAGGAACTGTTGAAAAAGGATAAGAGAACTAACAGTAAACCACACACAGACCTCAGAAGACAGTGGTCTTTTTGAAGTAGCAGAATTTCCTATACACCAGAAGAAGAAAACTTAAGAGAAAAAGACTACAAAAATCAGAGAATCATAGAAAGGTTTGTATTGGAAGGGATCTTAAAGATCATCTAGTTCCAAACCCTACCATGGGCAGAAAAACCTTCCACCAGACCAGGTTGCTCAAAGCCTCCTCCAACATGACCTTGAACCCTTCCAGGGATGGGGCAGCCACAACTTCTCTGGGCAACCTGTTCCAGTGCCTCACTACCCTCTGAGTAAAGAACTTCTTCCTAACATCTGATCTAAATCTCTCCTCTTTTAGTTTAGAATCATTTTGCCTTGCCCTATCAGTATATCTCCATGTAATAAGTTGCTCCCCCTCTTTCTTAATAAGCCCCCTTTAAATATTGGAAGGCTGCAATGAAGTCTCACCAGAGCCTTTTCTTCTCCAGGCTAAAAAATGACAACTGTCTGTCTTCATAGGAGAGGTGCTCCAACCCTTGAGTCATCTTCATGGTCCCCCTTTGGAGCCTCTAAACAGGACCACATCTTCCTTATGCTGAGAACCTCAGAAACAGACACAGCGCTCCAGGTGGGGTGCATGCAGCAGAGTAGACAGGGAGAATCACCTCCTTCTTCACCTCCCAAATTGTATATGCCTACACAAAGTAGGGCTTTAAAGGGCTAAGAAGCTTGACCATTTCACTCTTTTGGCTATAGTCTTCCCATCTGATTAGAGTGCAGTTAGAATTTCCACAGCTTGTCATTCCAAAACCAGAAAGCAAATAATCCCCAGCATATCCCGGTCACCTATCATACTGAATCTGTAGGGAAGGGGAAAATTGTACAGAGTTCAGGATGCAGTGGAGAGAAACACAGATGAAAGGGGATAGTAAATGTTGTGCTAAATGAACAGCATGGATTGTAGGCTGTCTCTTTAAACATCATGTAAGAGTGAACCTGAAAATATATTCCACTGTTAGTGTTACCAATAGTTTCTATGACAGACTCATAGAATCACAGAATATGCTGAGTTGGAGGGGACCCACAAGGATCATTGAGTCCAATGCATCAGATCATTCCAAATTTCTACACTTAGGCATAGAGATGCAGTTAACACTCCTACTAACTCTTTCTTGGCTCAGAACGGTGCAGATACTATGTAAGTTTTTCTCACATGAACTGAGAAATACACAAAATAACATACTTTTAGGGCAAAAAAGAAAGTTTTGGAGGAATTATTTCAGAAAAGGTCATATGAAATTAGAACTGTGTGAAAGTGAAATCACTGGAAAGAAATATATTATCCAGTAAAACATCTCAGTAGGATCCAGAAGTGAAGTGGAAACTGAGATTTATACATAACTACTAATAACAATAGTAAAAGGATCAGCAGCACCATATTAGTTTAGCTGGAGTTAGTAAAGATACTGAAAGACTTACTAAAATTAATTTGATTCTTATAAAAATAGGTGGGGCAGAGGGTAGGGTGGGGAAAGGAAGAGTGGGTAGTAGTAATATAAACAAGCTCCCTCTGTGTAAAATGGAATAGATTAAGGATCAGGAGCAAAGCAAACCAGGAATGTGATGACAAGGGATCGCCCAAATACCAAGAAGTTAGCCATACGCATTCTTCTGGTTTAGGTTGCTGCTTTAGTCAGAAGAAAGCTTTCCTACTCAAATTCATGAATTAGGATTCCTTCTTTAAAGGAATCAAATATTACCATGCATTCTCTACAAACCATACCAGAAATTTAGGAACAGTGATGACTGCAAGACCTCAAACCACACAGACTTGGGAAAGTATCCATGTTTCTTCTTTAAAGTGAACATATCACCAGGCTCTGAACTTCGGTATCACACCATTTGTCTATATCAACAAGCACAACATTTTGTCACAACACAACTTTCACACTGGAAAAGCAGAACCCTTCATATATAAGTATGTAAAACAGGACCATGAGTTTCAGCTGTGGGGTGACCCTAAACAAAGGATTAACAAAGATCTTGCTCCTTCCACCTGTACCTTTTCAAGGGCGGTGTCCTGCACAAGTCTGCCTTTCTAGCAGACTTCAGTGGCTTTCTGGCTTTGTATAAACTCCCAGAAACTCTCACTAGTCATCTACAGATTCTCTGTATTTCAGTCAACTCTAAGGCATTCTGTATCTCTGTTTCTGGATGTCAGACCTTTTCACCAGGTGTCTACCAGTTTCTAGCAATGTGATGGTTCACTGTTTCCTGTGCCTCTTCTATTTCTCACCCATATTACCCTGCTTAACATGTCCAGTGACTTGTCAGAAAGGCACAGTTTCCTGGTCCCCTCATATGACTTTCCCTGGCCCTGATCACAGCAGTCCAGACAGACAAACCATCAGCCTTCCTCCCTACAGAATGCAATATGGAGTATGTCCAGTGATATAGTTTTAATGATATCAGTTTCTATTAAGTCTGGCACTTCTGTGTTCAGATTCTATTTAGTTGTTTTCCACTGTATATTTACACAGTCACCTGTGAAGTCAAATCATGCAGTTCAGCCACTCACTACAGTTTGCCAAAGGCATGAAGAGTGTCATGAAGCCAATAGGCTTGCTGAAAGTGTGAGTAAAAATTATTAGGAAGGACAACCACTGCCCAAGAACTGCCTCTGATGTAATATGTTGTTCAGCACATGTGTGGTCATCCTACAGGAACATAGTTACAGCATCAATACAGTGAAAAACTAAGCAGAATCTGAACACATATGCCAGACAATTAAAACTGATGCAATTAAAACTGTATCACTGGAAAGAGCCCAAGAATTCATCTGGGACACTCATATAATTCAGATTCATCAGGATAAGTGGATTAGTTTCTTTGTAGCCACTAGTTTTAATACAATTGCGCTTTTTTTGGCACAGTTTCACCCTGCCTTTCAGTAGTCTAGATATCTCAGAGGCCAGTGCTTCCCCATCGTCCCGCTTTAGTGACGACATCTCATATTTTAGGGCACTACATGACTTATCTCTCACTCCAAGAACCATATGAGATCTAGAGTCAGAATAGAGGACTGTGCCACACTGAGGCAATGCAATGGTTTCACAGTCCACCAATAAAAGGAAATCAAAGCTCAATTCTCCAACTATCACATTTGGGGAAGATGCTCATATGTGATAATATGCTGTTACATATTCAGGCATCTAGCAGACAGGACTTTAGATTATGGAGAAATGCAGTGTTCCAAACTTTACCTCTTGTCTGTCAGCAGCGGTGATTAAAATGAACTGTGAGTGGGTACACTGAACACTAGAGAGCCTGCATAGCTCAAGGCCAAATAAAATGGCTATTTCTACACTACCTACTTACACAGGAAATGCATTGTTCTGAATTGCCTAAATTCTGGAAAACGTTTGGTCGTATATCTTCAAAGTAATAAAAATAACTGAAAAAAATATATTTAATCTTCATAACAAGATGAAGAAACCAATGTCATACAGGAAGATTTATCATTCTTCAATGGCATTTTAATACATGTACTGTGTTGAGATTACCATTAACTTAATGCACACAGATCTTGATTAAAACTAGATAGTTTACTTTGAATACTGAGAATTTAAATATTTTTATTTAAATGTTCAATTAACTTTTTTTTAGTTAAGTTTCTATTAGCGAATATAATACCTTCATCTAAACAGTTTTTTTAAATAAAGGAGACACAGAATAAAAGATTCTTCTAAATTTTTGACTTGCTACCCCTTGGTTTTCTGACTAAGTCAGTCCAATGGTAAAGACAATTAGTTACACAAGCCTAAGGCATTGCCTTCAGATTTATCATTCTTCAGAACTCTGCACTTCAAAACAAGTCTGCAGCACTGGAGCCTCAATAACTGTTCCTCTTTAGCATCATAATCTGTAATAGGAAGCGGGCTTTTTTTTTAATGAAGCAAATTATGCAGGCTATTAGTGCATAATTTAAATAAAGAATATTGTAGCTGAGAGATTAATGTGGTAAAGAAGCCTTTGCATTGTAACAGTGAGTGCAAGATTTCAGTGAATAACAGAGTCATGTAGCTTATTTGCCTTTTAGCAACCTTCCTGACTTACCTCTTTAAAATATCGTTTTATATCTTTTACCTGGGGAGCAGTTTTTGCCCTCAAAGCCATTAATATTGTCTCAGCTCTATGGATTCTTCTTCCATAACTTTAATTAGATGATAGAAATAGTTTTATCTGAGGTTTTTTTCAGTTTATTTCTTGAGTAACAATATCAAAACAAAATTATCTTTAATGCATACATTCATGTCATACATTGAGTTAAAACAGTATGATATAAATAACAAGACAAATTTTGAGGAAATCTTAGTCAACGTCTATCTTACCATTTTCAAAAACTTCCCACAACTGTTCTATATTTACAGAATAATATTCATACAACTAGAAATTTTACTTTAGACATTTCTCTCAATTCAGGCTGTCAGCATTTATTTAAGAAAAGAGTTTTCATTTGAATACTTAAACAGGATCATTTGGATATCCATCCAATTTTTGCTGAAGTCAACAGAACATGTTGACTAGGATTTGGAGAGGATTTTCTGTTTTCTCTTTCTCTTCTTGGAGTTAAAGGTGTTCATTAAGGTGTAGTCTTAACGGATTCAGTTGCTACTTTACACTTAATCTTAGTAGAATTAATTCCTATTTTATCAAGGTACAGACTCACTCTGGGCAAAAGAAAAGTATTTCATTGTAACAAACCAACTGTGTCTTAAAGTTGATATATTCCAATGGAAATCAGTTGTAGTTTCACCAATAGAATTTACTGAAATTGGCATTTGTACAGCCATCATCTGCCTTGATGAAACACAGGAAGACTATGAGAAGGTATTGTCTATATAGGATGTTTAGTACAGGCAAATATGTTATACTTCTCAGGTGAACCCTTTTCTCAGTTTCAGTTCAGTTGTACTCCATGCATTAACAATATAAAATGTGCAGCTGCAGTTAAAAGCAAGAAAAGTACCATCCCATCAGCAGTGACCTCCAACTGTATTGGCCTGAAATGATCAAAACCCTTCAGCTTATGCACACACAGTTACACCTTTGTCATGGTTTTGCCCTGGCTCAATTTACTTTTATACCCCCCCATACAATTACTATCAGTTGAGAGAAGGTTTATGCAGACAAAAAGAGACTGAATTGGAAAAAAAGTATGAGTATTTATTATTATTATTAAACTAAAACTAAAGAATTATATCTACAATAATTTTACTTAAGTAAAAGGTATTATGTATTTACAGAAGATACTTCTCCCCCCCCCCTCCCTTTATATCAGTCCAAGGAGGAGAAGCAGTCCTTTTCTGTTCTCAGAATTCCAGCTCTCTCCCTCTAGTAATTCTGCAGCACTTTCGTCGCAGCTGGAACTCCTTTATCTCTCTCTCATTCTGTGTTGGCCTCCAGGGCTGGGCCTACCCCCCTCCTGGGCTAAAACTGAAGGCTGGGGGTTACCCAGGTCCTGAAGGGTCTCCTTCCATAGGCTTGCAAGGGGACACTTGCTTACTATGGATCTTCTTCCACAGGGTTACAGAGGATAATGGTTTAAGAGTTCACCCCTGTTCCCTATGGAGGTCCCTCCCCATGGGAGAACAGTCCTTGATTGACTTCTCGGCATGGGTCTAGTCTGGATCCCTTACTCGGATCCCAATATCCCACCTGAGCCGTTTTCTGCTCCAGCGTAGGTTCTCTCATTCCCCTCAGGGTCATAAATCTTCAACATCCCTACCCGAGCCGTTTTTCTGCTCCAGCGTAGGTTCTCTCAGGATCACAAATCTCCAGCACCAGCAGCATGGATCCCAATATTCTTACCCTAACCATTTTCTGTTCCAGCGTAGGTTCTCTCAGGGTCACAAATCTTCAGTACTAGCAGCATGGATCTCTCACTGAGATCCCAAGCTTATCTGAGCCGTCTCGTTCCAGCATAAGCATCGTCCCCTTCAAGGGTCACAAAGTCTTTAACAGGACTCTGCCTCATCCGAGCCGCTCCTGCTCCAGCATAAGGCTTTCTCTTTCTGTTAAAGTCACAAATCTCTGGTGCATCCACAAGCTCCTCTGTGATCCACATGGGGAGTCTCTTCACCCCAACAAACTTTCACAAGTGGCAGGGTTTTATTTTTCAGTCTTTACCCTGCTGAAGGGAGGGAGAGCGAAAGGGAGAAAAAGCAGCTCTCCCCCCTTCGAACTTTTCTTCTCTCTCCTGTTGCAGCTTCAGCTGCCAGCTTTGACCTTGGAAGTCCTGTTATCTCATGACTGGAATTCTTCTGCAGCGGTTTCTCGTCTAAGCAGTTCGTCTTTTAAACCTTTTTTTTCTTCACTCCTTTACAGAAGAGAAAGGAGGCTTCAGTACTACACCTCCTCCCCCCAGCCCAAGCCGGGGGAGGAGGGGTCCTTGGCCCTCCTCAGGCCCGCTACCCTTCTACATGGCTGCTGCTCCAAATTTCAACTGTGCAACCAACTTTCTCTTCCGTTTTCTTAAAGATGTAATTAGCAAAGGCATCACTGAACTTTTTGATTGGTTTTTTGTCCAGAAATCACCTGGACAAAACCATCCTCAGCCCCAGGGATGGTTTGGTGGGCAAAACCACGACAACCTTTCTGATTTGCCTTGGCTGGATGTTCTCAACCTCCACCTTGCAGGAGTGTTGTAGGTGTGGCAAGTAAAAGTCCTCTACTAACAAAAGATAGGCTATCCCCTCCCTCTGTGATCTGTGTGATAATTCCTCCAACTCCTCTGGTGACCCTCAGCACCTGCTCTGATGTAAACTCACTTATTAAACCTAAGAGGAATAAGAGAAACAACAACAACAAAAAAAATCCATAGTGAGCAAAAATGAGCCCCAGAGTAAGTAGAAGGGAAGTGAGAATGGGGTAAAGGGAGAGGTAAGAAATAGTAACTCTCTATTTCAAAAGCAGCTCCAGGCTATCAAACTGACTTAGCCATTTGTGATCTCATTTAATACTCCTTTCTTACCACCCTCCTCAAGAGACTACTATCAGCCTTTGAACATGTGTAGGTTTCTGAATACCAACTGTCATATCATAACATGAGATCTGTAGCATACAATTTTACTAAAAGGCTGTTCTGCACAAGTGAAATCTGAATGAAAGCTATTGTTAATATTTCATCAGCACTTACTTTTCCAGTCCTTGGACACACTTACTAAACTGGGAGTATGTTTTTAACACAAAGATTTTGCTTTCTGAAGCAATGGTTATTACGACTTCAGCAGCAAAACAACTTTAAGAAATTTCAACCCCCTTCATTTTCCTGTCCTACCATTCCAGTACCACTGACATGATTTACCACCTCTTCAGTTGTGCTTGCACAGAAGTTTGTCTGGCTGCATTGGTGAAACGTAACACTGAAGCAATCTAGATTAAAAGTAGCACTCTGAAACAAATTACTATTTTTAATCTAGGCCATCTGCCTCTGTCATCTGCCTCTGCTACAGACTCATAAAAAGTTGTCTCAGGATAACATGGGAGGTAGAGTGGAGCTGGAGATTTTCTTAGGATGGTTTCACTCCATAAATCTATGTGTTATGTGCAGTTCAGGGGCAGATTTTATCACACTTAACTGTGACTACAATGAGCTGAGATCAAAACCTCTGAACTGAGGTATCATCATGTGTGTATTGACACGGGAGCAAAAGTCGGTACATGTACAGAGTCATTCAGCTGACTTTAGACAGAAGAGATACCTGAGGCACCTATATCCAATGGATACCTGTGTTTAGGCAACTGAAGGCTGTTGTAGAAGCCTGCATTAGGGTGATTGATATCCATCTCTACTCACTGTGATGTCTAGCCCTCCACTGGCTAAATGGGAGAGTAGACAGCTACCATGTCCATAATCTTAAACTGAATACTCATCCTAAAACTTTATATTCTCACAGTAGGTTTTGGATTCTGTACCCACTCATAGGTATCTCTTAATGTTTGAGACCTCCTGTGGTGTCCAGGCTGCCTGGGATTGGTAGATATGAAGCTCAGCCTGTGGCCTGATGAAATGCCGGGCAGGTTATTTGAATAGAATCACACAACAGAGTTCAGAAGGAAGGCCTAAACCCTGGATTATGGGTAGGCACATCTGATATGTTCATAGACATTTCTCTAATGGCGCAACCACTGTGTGTAGTCTTCCATGCCATGACTCTTAGTTCTACCAAGAAGATTCTCTGTAGATTTTCCTGCTGAATGGACCTTTAGGAAGTTGCAATCTTTCTCTGAACTGGTTTCCCCTCAACCTAAAAGACAACTGTATTGGCAGAAGTGATGTGATGACACATGGAGTCACGGAGAAAATGGACAAGAAGGGTACAGAAGTGGGGAGAGCAGAAACTTTAACCACTATTACACCAGAAAAAAAATTCCTGAAAACAGATAAAATTTCTAGATATATTTAACAAAATCAAAGCAAAATACAGAATATCCCCAGAATCTGTAATATTTAATATGTGAACAGCATGTTTCAGTACTCAACATGCCAACTAGTTAAGGTTTCCTGCTTTCAGACTAATTGATAAGGCATATGTATACTTAACTAATGCTTATGTAATGAAAAATTAATTTAAGGTTTTATTTAATCTTTCCTATTCATTTTTTACATTAATTTATTTTAAAAATGAACATGCAGGAGTATTGTAAATAATGAAAAATGTATGCTGTGTTTCTAATACCTTGAAAAATATGTACTTTAGAAAGGCTTTATGAAATAAAAGTTGGAAATTAATTTGGATCTAAATGTTTCACTGTACCTTCTATATAACAATCTTTTGAAAATTACTCATGCATTCTATGACAGGATATAATAACCATTATTTTCATCTCAATACAGGTTCAGTTAACAGACCTGCAAAAATGTATAGTTATCATGAATGAAAAATGAAGATGAGATACTGAGACGATCTATAATCAGACTAAGTTGGTTGGGTTTGTACATAATTTTTGGAGTAGAATATGGTGCACTGTATAGGAAGAAGTCTTTCAATTTTTGCCTTCAGATTTGTTGTTGTGAAAACTTTGAATTTCAGGCTAAGTTGATTTTTCTAAATGTAAGATTTCTAATACCAACATTTGGCTTGGAAATAGAGTCTTCATCCATTGTAACAGAGTTAGGGAAACCAGGGAGTGATATGAATCATTTTAAAACAGATTAATGAGTTCTTTTAGTTACTTCCTAAATGTTAAAAAAAAATCTTTCCTTTTTTTTTCCAAGCTTCTTCAGGTCTAAAGTTTCTATAAGCAGGGAAATTCTTTTAAATGTTTTCATCTCAATCCTTTGATCCAGGAAAAAATAAAAAAACGGAGAAAGATTGAGTCGTTTGGGAGACTGAGGAGGTCTTATTTAATTGCAGAACACTTCAGATGTGACACAGACAGTAAAAACTTCACAACTGTCTTGCCATTATTTAGTCATTCCTTAGAAAAGCAGGTGAATTTTGGAGCTGTAGCAATGGTGATTTGGGCTCAGGGGACTGAAAAAAATGTAAAGTCATTGGCATAAAGTTACAAAAGGTAAGTTGGGTGCCCAGGTTGTGGAGGATGTATGACAGCAATTGAAAGGGCTTTTGAGAAGGTCTTTACTTATTTAGTGGCATTAAATTACAGAATTAAATGACAAAATTATCAATCTACAGATTAAGACGTTTGACTGGACGAGCACATTTGAAATAGAATAGGGCTGGAAGGTCTCAGTCAGGCCTTTCTACAGAAATCTAGATGGCCTCTCTTTTTTGCTTCTTCTCCCTCTCCATCCCAGTCCTTCTTAGACATTCTCATCCTTCCACACCTTTTAAGAGTATTAAGACTTCAGCTCAATTTTTCATCTGCTGAGTGTTCGCATGTCCTGATCAACATCAGCTATTTCTATCCACGGCTTTCCACATTAAGTATTTTCTTCTATTCCTCCTTTTCCAATCCCTCCTACCTTCTTGTTTGAATTTATCACTGAATACAGTTCAGACACCAAGGAACTAAAAGGAACCAAAAAAAAAGGAATTCGTCTACTCATAGGTACCCTGACATCTCTCAGATACCAGTTTCTCTGTAGACTGTATGGATGAGATCTGTTTAACATGTGTGTATTGTGCAGCAGAGCATGAGAGAAGATCTGTTTAAGACCAAATGATGAGTACTGTATGGACAGTTCTGAATTAAAAATAAGATTTCTGTACCCAAGGTAATAACTCCCTATTTCAGTCTCATTTACCATCAACATAGGAAATCTGTCCTGTTGTGCAGTTGCCCATAGAAGTCTACAAGTGAAGCACAAAAAATAACATAAACAAAACTTTGTCTCACAAGATGACAGAAAACTCCATGCATTCATCCCCTCAAAATACCGCTTACGTCAGCATGGCTATGATAGACCTTTCTTCCAGAGTTTTTGCAGACACTGAGCACTCTCTGTCTTCATATAATTATTCTGGCATTTCTGTTGTATATAGAAAACAGACATGTTTTTCCACAACATTTTTACCTTTCTGGTCCAAAGCCATTGTCTTTGGTAGAATCTGAAAAGTGGGAAATAAATCCAAAGTATTATTTAGCCCTACACAACCCAAACTATTTGCTATTTTTCTGTAGCAGTATCTTATCTCTTCCATCTTGTCTTTGCAAGTCTTGAGAAAGCAGCCAGAGTGGGACTTGAAACAGTTCTCAAGGGAACAGGGTGGTAGGGGACAGAAAATGTCTGTTAAATGACCCTTTATAAAGGAGAGAGATAAAGGACTGCAGTCCTTTGAACAAATTCACTCATACTTATGACATGATTCAAGTGTTCTCTGTGACACTGCCCACTGTCACTTCCCAGAGATATTAACTATCTCTATTGTGCACACTGTCTGGCGAGGTCCTAATCCCTTTGCCTTAAAAGTTTCTTTGGACACCTATTGCTCTCTGCAGCTAAGCATAGGCTTTGTTGGCTCTTAAAGATGTTCAGTAGGATACACTGTTTAGAAAGGCTCATATCACACTTGAAAGGATATTGCAATATACACTGAATTCCTTTTCACAAGCTTTGTGAGAAAAGATGTTGTGGTGGCTCATATCAGGTGAGGTTTTACAGGTAAAATATAAAGGAGAATCAATTGGTGAATTCTTTCTGATAGCAATGTTCACTGGATTTTAGGATAAGCAATAAAAGAAGGACTAATTTGGGTAAATAACACCATAAATTGCCAACATCTAGGATATTCTACACTCCCTTGACAGCCAGTGTTGAATAATGGCCATTTCTAGAACATGATCCATTGTACTGTAGATATTTTAGATGTCTGCTACAATTAAGATAAATAGTGTTCTAAACTCTAGAAGTTATTGCTGTCTTAGACTTGGCTTTGGTTACAAGAAAGAAATTTCAGAAGAGCTACTTGGAAAAATAACCTTCCAAGCAATAACCAAAAATTTAAATTAAATAGTCTGTAATTAAGGCATCCATTTCAAGATGGATGACTTTGAGCTACTTATTAAAATCAGTGTAAATGAAAAATAAAGGACAAGAACACAGTGAAAGTTTGTAATGTCCTTTAAGACCCTGTGAAAATTAAAAGGGAAAACATTTCATAAAAGGACTTTAAACTGTCTGTCAATAATTTCAGAAATAATACAGGGAATAAGCAGAAAATAAAATAAATAAATAAATAAATAAATACATAAATAAAATGATAAAAAATAAAAGAGGTGCCAAAACTCAACCTCATCCAGCTTTTATAAAATAAATCAAAACAAATGGAAAGAGACTACTCACTAAAAAGTGCAAAAGAGAACAAAGCAAGTAGAAGCAGATATTAAGAAGTAAGAATGGAGTCATTATTTAAAATAATGTAGGTATGATCTACTAAACAGTTGACTGATGTGTGTCAGTTTTAAATTTGGCTGATAATATTGGCTATGGAGAAGAAGACAGAACTACAGACAATGAAAAATAGTAACTTAAACTAAGGGAATATGAAATTTTATAATGAAAGAATAATAAAATATTTGTGGAAGAGCAATCATGACTGAAACTATATGCCCACATTTTTCCTCTGCCTAGAAAAAAAAAAAAAGAAATAAAAGGAAAAAAAATTTGCAAGCTGCAGCCAAGGAAGAAAATTTCATTTTTAAAGCCTTGCTTTAGAAGTAGCCTGGATTAATCAATATTTATCTGGAAAAAAATTACTTTGGAGGGAAAAAATTAATTACTTAATTTAGTAAGTCTAAGTGTTTTTACAGAATTAGTTTAAAGAATAAATATTACCTGAAATTATGATAAACTATATCCTCCACGATACAAACAGGAAAACAGCAATGGTAGGTATATACCTGTAAGAGATAGTCACAACTGTGGTTACACAAAATCTGGTGCCCAGATTTTGGCTGTGTGCCTCTTAATCCTTCTCATCATCTCTTTCTGTCCACCAAGAGCAACTGTACTTTAAATACAGTTTGGTCTGATGATAGTCAGCAAATGTCTCCAGCAAATAAAATGGAACAAACAAAAGTGACCTGGTTTCAGCTGGGATAGAGCTAACTTATTCTCAGTATCTGCTACAATGGTGTGTTTGGGATTCAGAAAGAGAATAATGTCGATAACATGCTGATGTTTTGGTTCTTGCTAAGTCATGTTTATCCTGAGGGAACATAGCCAGTATAGGTGACCCAAACTGGTCAAAGGGATATTCCACACTACAGAATGTCATGCCCAGTATATAAACTGTAGGAGTTACCTGGAACTGGGGGCTGATCTGGGCTCAGGAAGAGGGGCTGGCATCAGTCAGCAAGTGGCGAGCAATTGTATTATTCATCCCTTGTTTGTTTTCTTTCTTCCCTTTCTAATATCATTATCATTATTATTTACCATTATTATAGTATTTTACTTTGTTTGCAATTATTAAACTGTTCTTATCTCAAGTTTTACTTTTGCATCACCTCCCTTTCTACCCAAAGGTTCGGGAGGAGGGTAGGGGGTTGAACACACAGCTACGAGGTGCTTAATTTCCAGCTGGGCTTAAACCACAACAGGAAGGGAAATTGGAGTTGATCTATTCTTGCACTGCCTGAAAGAGTTTTCACCCAACTTCCACCATGCAGTGAGGTACTTGAAAGCCAGCTTGATGGCTGGACTGAGCTCTCCAACCAAGGACTATCTGATACGCCTTCAACTATTTATTCTTAGGAGGAGTCAAAGCATTATTGTTACCCAGCTATAGTTAGGGATCATAACAGTGACATAAAGACAAGAACTAGAATTTTTTTTCTCAGAAAGTATATCCCTTTACAGTGTATCAAAAAATGTCTCAAGGTTGTTTTAAACAAAGTTCTCAAGGAATGCTCTGGCAAATGACCTGACACCAGTCATGATTTATTTGTATTTTCTTAGATATTTCTCTTGAGTCATAAGAACAGATTATAACCTAGTTTATCTGTGACGTGAGATCATTAACTTCAAGAAGTAAAAAATGATACCTCTCCTGGGCAGAGTTCTTTGAAATGCTGTTTCTAACAATTTACTGGCCTCAGAAAGTTCACCGCTTTGTCATATTTACAACTTGTACTGTATTAAAGCTTTTCCTACAAATCATTTTGGGGTCAGATAAATGGCTACATACAGTATTATAATGTGGTATTGCATTTCTATGTACAGATCACTATAAAACTGTACTTTGAGATGGAATATTCCTAGATAAGTGATATCTAATGAATGTTCTATATTTCCACTTTACACACATTTTAGATGTTTGGGAGCACAGATGGTGAAACTGATAAAACAACAATGTCTGGACAGGATTGCTCATGAATTATCCCTTCACCCACAGACAGAGTACTGCTATGGAGGCAGAGCTGAACAGAACTAAAGGAGTTAGTTTCCCTTTAATTAGCAAGGTATTTTCTTGAATATTGCATTCTTTTAAAGTGTAAATTAATCAGATATTCAAAATAGTTTTATAGATTTTTCTGGGATTGGAATTTGTTTGGATTTGTTTCATTTACAAAGAAAAGTCCAAGCCCTGGTTCTACTGAGGTGCCATCAGTCTGATAAACAGACTGATAGGTAACTGATTAAAGGGTGCAAAAAACATTACTACAAAACCGGTGGTCTTGTGGCAATCAGCACATTATGAATAAGTGAGTTCTGTGTCCTTTAGAGATGAGTATCAGTTAGTGCAGTGCAATAAATATTGACCTGTTAAGCCAGTGGGGCACAACTCTGAGAGCCTGAAAACTTACTTGAAAAAAACTCCTTGAATTACATATGCAGTCAATGACGAGAGCAAGAGCCAACCACCTACAAAAGGTAATAATCAGATACAATAATAGATATATATTTCAAAATAGGGTGTGTCTCCCTTTCTCAAATTACAATAAAGCTAAAGTGTAGGGATAATATTCATCTCTTCTAACTTTATCTATATAAAAGTTAGCATTCTAAGGATTATTTCTCTCTATTGACTAGAGGTTGAATTTGACTGAGGTATCTGCACTAAAGACGTGAGTTTAGGCGAGATGAAATCGCCTTCAGTGGCTCTACAGAGCCACTGAAAATCCTGAAAATTCTTCAGGAATTTTTCTCTCTTGTAACACTCCAAGCAATGTTCTCTCTTTCTTGCCTCATAAATGTCACAGATTTGAAGAAATTTGCTAATATTTATCCCATCATACCACCTAAAACACAATTAAGATCTTCTCAGGCAAGAATCTAGTCTACCCATAGAAACATGTGAGACTCCATTGTAGTTAAGCAATAACAATGTATAAATATGCAATGCAATGCATTGTCACTTTATCATTTTCAGTATTTTAAGAGAGAGACTCTATCTTTGAAGGCATAGCCTTGTTTCTTTCTACTGGCTGTGTAGATATCTTAGGCACTTTTTAAGGTTAGTACACTAGAGAGGGGCTCCATCCTGTCTGTCTACTAAAAAGTTAGCTAGTGAGTTAGTTAGTTTGTCAGGTAGTTATTTAGTTAGTCAATTAGTTACTCTAAGTTATACTTTTTTGGTTTTACTTTTTTTTTTTTTTAGTTGGTTGAGAAAGACAAGCTTCTAGAGGATGATTAATCCAGATGAACCATTTCACCATTTCACCAGTGAAATTAATCCTATTATAGATATTTAAATTTCATATTCAAGTAAATAGAATAGAATAGAATAGACAAGAATATTTCAATTGCAGTTGAAAGAGACGTACAGCAATCATCTACTCCAACTGCATGACCAATTCAGGGCTGATCAAAAGTCAAAATATGTTGTTAAGGGATTCTCAAAATGTTTCTTAAATACTGATAGGCTTGAGGCATCAACTACATCTCCAGCAAACCTCTTCCAGTGTTTGACTATCATTTTGGTAAAGAAATACTTCCTAATGTCCAGTCTAAACCTCCCCAATGAAGATTTGAACCATTCCCACGTTCTACAGCTAGATTCCATGGAGAAGAGATCAGCACCTCCCAGTGCGCTTCCCCTCCTCAGGAAGCTGTAGAGAGCAATGAGTTCAACCCTCAGCCTCCTTTTCTCTAGACGAGACAAACCCTGCTCCTCACAGGACATTCCTTCCAGCCCTTTCACCAGCTTTGTTGCCTCCTCTGGACTTATTCAAGGACCTACACATCCTTCTTAATTTGTATGGCCCAGAACTGCAAGTGAGTACTGTGTTACATGAACTTGACATGCTTACCCTGAGTACCCCGTGTCTTTCATGCTTACTGAAGATGAAAGGCACAATCACAGAGGTTTTGCATCCATGTTTCATATAGCTGCCAAAAGATATGTGGAATGACTCCAGTCCCTTGTCTAAGTAAACTGGAATGATATGATTCTCTCAAGGAATACACAAAACAGAAACCAAGATTTCCAAAACCATAGTTTCATGAGGATAATAAAAGAGAATGGCAGTTACTTTTTTTTTGCCTATAGAATTAAAATATGGAAGCTGTTTACTCAATTTACGTCTGTGGAAAATCAGTTGGCATAATTTTCACCCATTCCATTTATTAAAAATTTAAAAAAAAAAATTAGATGATGCTTCCATACCAGGGAAAATAATAAAAATGTATACTTACAATAAAAATTTATCTCCATGGTTAATAGGGACATTCAGTACGACCCACTTGAATCAGCTGGACTTCTGGGAGTCTGCAAACATAAGCAAGAACAAGAATGGCTTCCACAGCTGTAGGAGAGTTCAGTCAGTGAATTACACTGAGGGATGGAAATTCATATCAGTAACAGTTTCCTCCAAACAACATGATCCTGACCTCAGTCTTTAGTGCCTTAAAGTTTGTGGAGCCCTACAACAAAATTGTAGTAGGAAGGTACTTATTACAAGGCTGTATCCAGGAATAGGGAGGGCTGCATACATTCCAAGGAAGTGGAAAAGGAATATCTTCATCCTGGCACCCTAATCTGCAACTTACCGTTTTCCTAGGATCGTCCAAAGGTGTCTACACTTGTAGGTACTAAAGCCTCTGAGAGATTAACTGAGAGCTGAGGACAAGTGCTTCATTTTCCATGGAAATACTTGTTTGATTCTCTTGAACTCAGCCCTGTGTACTGCGTCCTAGCCCTTTTTCTCCTCCTCTTGTTAGTGGGTTAAAAAAAAAAGTCTTGTCACTTTTTTTTGTTTCCATTCGTTTTGAAGGCCCTCTGGAACCTTCTTCTGCTTCCTTTACTTATTATCAGAAGAGTTCTTGCTTTAGTAATGGGAGCAAACATGATGTCTACCCTAAGTTTTGGAGTTCTGCTTTTGTCTAATACATATTTTTCAGTCAGAACTCATTCACCAAAAAATACTCTTCTTCTGGAAAATCTGTCTTAAACAAAAAATAAGCTCATGAAGAATTATGCAACAGGAAAGGAGAAAAGATATGCCTTATCAAAACCACATTTTCACAGCATCTAAACTTTGCAAGCATTGTTCCAGAGGTAGAAAAATAATAATCAGATATTCTTCCCATGAAGTATTGACTGCCCTGTAACCCAAGAGAGATCCACTAGAAGAAAATGAGCCCTAATGAGAAATCTTAAAAAGGAAAGAAAACAGAAAAATATGGAAGATGAGTCATTTCTGTAATAACTGGTTATGTTCATTTCAGATAAACTGATGTGTGACCACACTTTTTTTAGCTTTGTGTGAACTGCCTTGTAAACAAAATAAATGGTTGACAATAAACATAACAGCCTCATATAAACATTTTCAAAATTTATCTCTAACAACCTTGCCCTTTTCTAATTAGGGGCAGATATTTAGTACTTGCTAATTGAAATTTATTTTGTCAATAAACCGTTACTGTCAATTTTTTAATTTACACTGAATATGTAATACTCTCAAGTTGACAGTTCTCATCAGTAAGAAATATTTTATACAAACTAAATCTAATCTAAATACCATAATGCTATTCATTTAATTTCAATTATTATTAAAACTTGCTCAGTTAACCCATCTGCTATGTCTTTTAAGAATTATATTGAAGAATTCATTCAGAAATGGCTGTATAAGGTGATCTAAGCAGACAATGAACCAAAGAACTCTTGCCCTATATGTACAAGTCTCTCAAACTGTCAAAGTGGGTAATGCCAGTAATTAGTCATTAACTATAAATGGAACCTACTCTCCAGCTCTTTTTGGGTAGAATTATTAAATACTTAAGAAACTGTAATCTCTAACCTTTGCAGGACTTAAAATTTCTCAAAATCTCAATTCTTGTCCAAAGAAAAAGTCTATAAGTACTGTAGGGTTGAATTGCCCAGACTCAGGTGTTTAAATTTACTATAACTTGAATTGAAAAAAGAAAACCAAACCAAACAAAAAAATCTTATGTTCAATCTCTCCAACAAAATTATTTAGGTTATTAGATCCCATTATCATTATGATATTAATATCTTCTGACAACACATAGCAAGGCCCATTAAATTCACGACAGTCCAGCATTAAAAACATTTAATACCACCAAGTAGGATCTTGATGAAAATTATTCCCACACAGTGATTTCTTCACTCCTTTAAAGGGATGTAAACTCTAATCTACAGTGCAATGCATTCACTTAATGAAAGAAAAATTAATTTTCCAGCAGTGGTGTCATTCTCTTAATCTTTCAGATCTGAGATACCTGACATACAGGAGGTTTGAGCTACCCTCAGTTTTTATTCTGTGGATCAAAGAGGTTCATGCTCAGTGAATTATATGTTAGATCATTTTCTTTTTAGGTAGAAAAAATATACAGGGAAAAGAAAAAATAGAATAAACAAGCAAACAAACAAAAAACCCAACAACATACTCTCTAAAAAAAAAATTATCATAACAAACAAAACATGGACTATGACTGCAAAATTATTCCCTGATAATAATCTCAGTATAAAACCTATCAAATTATCCATATGAATCCAACTTTACCAGTTCTACAGAATGAAAATTCACTTTTCTACCTATAGAAGTCACTTTTTAATCAGCTTCTTGGTATTTTCTCTCAGTGTTTAAAAACAATGAGTAAGTCTTAGGCTACTTACAGTTTAACTAAATAGATCGATCCACACTATTGCTGTGTCTTACTGGAATGAGATTTTTTTAAGTTCCCCTAGGACAAAACCTTTTCATTACCTCACAGTGATTACCTTGATACTACCAGAGTATGCTAATAAACTACTTCGAGAATGTGGGTTTTTTCATGCCTGAGGTCATAAAAGACATTAGTTTGCAGTATGAGTTTTTTAAAGGTAAAGGCCCCCCAATATGAAGAGAGAACTGTCCCAATCAGTTGCTCAAAAAATGCAAATTTCTAAGCCATGGGCCAGAACCTTAAATCATTTTCAGTCTTTGTGCAGTAACGATCATTGGTCCAAACATCTCTGGGCATTTGTACTGACATTCATACCCATTTTTTGCTCAGCTGTAGTGCTCAGTCATGGTGGGGAATCAGTACATACGGTGGGAAACTGGACAGAAACACTGATACTACTGTAGCCTGTAATCTAAACAACTCAGAATTCACTACAACAATTGAGTCGCTGACAAAAAGGTAGGAGAAAACGTTTTAAGTGTCTTCCCCAGAGTCTATGACACACCTGAGCACCTAGAGCATTATGGACAAATATGCTTACAGCAAGAACATTTGAAAAAGCAGAGCATATTGCTGTATACATGGTTTTCCAAAATGAAATCAGTAGTGAAAGTGACTGAAAATGAAGATAATAGTAGAAGCAGTCATTCTTTTTCTTAAAGAAAAATAATCATTGCTGTGATCTTAATAATCTGAGATATCCTACAGCATAAACAGTTTTAGAGAGGTACACTATTATTTATTTATTAAAAATATTTTTTAACAATGATTTTTATCATAATTAAATGTCAGCACTCATCTTTAAACACTGAAATCTCAGTGGGACAATACCATGTGTTGTATGACAGTTAGTCAGTTACCCAGGACTGTGTCCAGACAGATTTTGAGTACCTCCAAGCATAGAGACTCCACCACCTCCCTGAGTACCTGTGCCAGTGTTCCACCACACAGTGGTGAAAAAGTGAAAAAGTGTTTCCTGATGACCAGACAGAATCTCCCATGTTTCAGGTTCTGCCTATTGCTTCTGGTCCTTCTCTGGCCACCACTGAGAAAAACCTGTCTCACAAAGGGCAATAGACACTCATAAAGCTGAAATAATACAAATAGCCTTCAGGATACAAACACAATGTACTCCAAAACAGAACCTTGTTATCCAGAAAAGAGCATTTCACAGATGCTACATATTATATATGCCATCTGAGAAGAAAAATGCATGTGTTATAGCAGTGCTTCAGGCCATTTCAGAGTGGAGTCAGAGGAGGAACTGGTCTTCTATTAACTATAGAACAAAGTGGTTATTATCAAGAGTCATAGAGCTTTTAGTCTTGGTAAATGAGCTTGAAATTTATGTAAAGTGCTAGGAATGAACAAGAATGGCAAAAGAGCTTTACAATTACTACAGAAAAAAATACTACACTAGAGTTGCAACAATACAGTTCTCCATTTTGATTCACCAAGATGACTCATTCTAATAATGGGGAAATTTATTTTCAGGCCTAAAATGTAGCTCAGTTTGCATGCCCATGCAACTCTGGTTTAGATTATTCATTACTTATTATTGTTCTGCTTGAGAACCTTTCTTTTACGTATGCCAGAAGGGTTGTTAATTGTAATGGCAACGTAATGCTGTGAACACCCGCACTTATGACATGGCCAAAACCCAATTTGTTTCTCAGGGATCATCATCAAAACACTCTGTTAATAATACCTTATAGTCATGAGCAATGGAGACAACAGAATTATCTTTAAATGTGAAGTCACAAAAATAATATAGGTAGGCTTAAAAAGTAATTTGTGAAAAGCTAACCTTTCGCACCACTCAGAAAAGGAACTGCTCACAACCGGTAGAACTCTAAAGCTCTATTCATTATGAGCTATGATTAAAGCATAGCTCATAGGTTGGATGATAAAATAAGTACTATTGTTTGTTGCTTTTACATGCCATATCCACTAATCATCATAGACTTTCAGAGAACAAATGTGACGTTACAGATAAATGTGATTCACAAGAATGATTTATTATTGAAGCCCTAATTCATGTATTAGTCAAGAGACTAAAGTATGCTTCATAAAGAACATTGTCTAGAATTTTATGTATAAACAATCAAAGAAGTGTTGCAGTTTTTTGCTGCATATCATTGAGTCTGAAATCAGTTTTCAGGCTTGAATGCCTTTGTAATGGAAGATGCAAACTGCATGCACATTAAAAATCCTGAGGTTAATTAGTTTTCTAAAGAAGATCCTTTTGAAAGGTTACAGAAGCAAAGCATCAGCACCAGCTACTGTATGAAAAGTCGGTGTTCACACTGACATAAATGACCATATGGTACAATGTAAAATTGGCCTGTGTTGAATTTTAGTGAGAAAAAAAAGGAATGAGACTCCAAAAAACATTTTGAATATGCTTTGCATCTCCTTTCTGAACTTGATGATCCTAAAATCAGAAGATATCACAGGAAAAAATTTGCAAACAAATTTTAGTGCATTGAAAGAGGTACTGCAAAAAAAAAAATCCAAACAAAGCCAATAGAGTGGCCATGTAAAAAAGCATTAGCTGGTGTGTCATAATTTTGTGTGTATATAGGACAAATTGTCCCCATTGATGCACCTACATATGTAAGACAGTAGCAGATATATTTGCAACCTTTCAAATAAAGTCTTTATTACATTTAAATGAATATTTTACTGCCAGTTTTCTTATAGATGTGAACTATATGAATGAACTATGAATTTCTAATAGGTCATATAGAGATCAACATAGAGGGACAAGGACAATAACTATTGTTTGAGTTTTACTTTACTGTTATGTTTAGAAACTTAGTATATATGGGTAACAATTCTCCACCACAGGAAGATTGCAGATATCCTTCAAAATCCCAAGCTTCAAACAGGGCCAGCCACAGATAAGTGTGGCTCTTGCAGTCACGCATCTTTTCAGAGTTCTTGGTGATGTCGTTCAGTGCCAAATAGTTTTCACAGATCCTGGAATCACAGGAAACTGGACTCATTATCTTTGCATATTAAAATGTATGCTAAAACAGATAGTTCTCCACTTCAGTCAGATAATACAGTGCCAAAACTAGATAGCTATCTGTAAAAGCATGAGCTCTGTATGATTTTGAAAGCTGAACCCCACATGTAATTATCTGCATATAATCAAAGTTCAGATTCAAATCTTGTAGCTTCTGCCTTTTCTTCCTTAACTAAGAGCAAAATATCTGTTTCAACGTTTATCATATTTAAGGATCCCTACCAACTGTCAGAGGAGGTAACAATGTGTAAATCCCAGCAAAGAGTTATACTTTCCACATCTCAGCTATCTGAAGGAGAGCCAGATCTAAGTTCTATAAATAATTAGGAACACAGACATGACAGAATCTTAACAAAGCATATGAACATTTGTTTACTAACGATTGATGAGATGAGGTATACTACAGAGAGTACCACTCTTTATGAGGATGAATTGCTTTTTCTATCACAATCATTTATTTTTTGAATCTATTGTGTTATTAAAATGTAATATCATTCATCTGAATGTCCTCATTTAAAATAAAGTGTAAGTAATTTATCCTGAGAATAAACAAGTTAAATTTAGGTTGAAAGGCCAAGGAAATATAAATGAAGGTAATGGAAAACTGTATTCTGCTCAGTTGACAATTTGTTTCAAAGTCTGGTTTTTATTATTATCAACAACAAAAAGAAACTTAAAGGGACTCCTTTGCTTCCCTACGTGGTTTCATTAAACAGGGCTTAGAGTTATTACTGAAATTGTTAGAGAAATCCCATATGTCATCCTGAAAACATAGTTTTGAAATATTTCAAGAAAAAGTAAATGTATCTTTAAAAGATTTGCTCAGTCAGAATGTTGAAGCTGGGCATTTTGCACTGATAAAAGTACAGAATAATAAAAGTAGCAGGCCAGAAAGAAGTAGCAATGGATTTTATACCTCACTCACTTGTTAAGTTCTATGACCCATGTTATTCATGTCAGAATACGTGCTTTCAAAGGTGTACCAAGTTAGAGTTAGAAACCAAATTCAGAGCATATGAATTTTGTTACTCTCCTGACAGTACAAAAAATGTATGCTTTTAACAACACCTAAGAAAAAAAGAACTTAAAATAATTTTCTTGACCAAGGAGTTGGGATTCCACTTCACTTGTCAGAAATGAAAGTAGAATAAAATATTCAAAACCTAGGCGCTGAAATAGCAACCGTCTTTTGGAACTGAATACTGTAAGTAAACAAAAACAGTCGATAGAGTCAGAAGACTCTGTAGAGAAATCTTGGCAGGCTGTTTGGATGGGCAAAGGTGCAACAAGGACAAGTGTCAGGTCCTGCATTTGGATCACAACAACCCCATGAAGTGGTACCGTCTGGGGGCAGAGTGGCTGGAAAGCTGCCCAGACAAAAAGGGCCCCTGGATCCTTTTCTGAACATGAGCCAGTGTGTGTGCCCAGACGGCCAAAAGGGCCAATGGCATCCTGGCTGTATCAGGAATAGTGTGGTCAGCAGGACCAGGGAAGTCATTGCTCCTCCGTACTTGGCACTGGTGAGGCCACACCTCTAATCCTGTGTTCAGTTTTGGGTCTCTCAATTCAGGAAAGACATTGGGGTGCTGGAGCGTGTTGAAAGAAGTGCAACATAGCTGGTGAAGGGTCTGGAACACAAGTCTGATGAGGAGTAGCTGAAATAGCTGAAGATGTTTAATCTGGAGAAAAGGAGGCTCAAGGGAGATCTTATAGCACTCTACAACTACCTGAAAGCAGATTGTAGCTTAGTGGAGGTCAGTTTCTTCTGCCAGGTAATGAGAGACAGGATGAGAGGAAGGGGCCTCAAGTTGCGTCAGGGTAGGTTTAGGTTGAATATTATGAAATATTTCGTCATGGAAAAGGTTGTAAAACATTGGAATAGGCTGCTCAGGGAAGTGAGGGACTCACGATACCTGAAAGTGTTCAAAGAATGTGTTGTTATAGCACTTAAGACATGGGTTAGTGGTGAACATGGTGGTGGTACTGGGCTGACGGTTGGACCTGGTGATCTTAGAGGTCTGTTCTAACCTTAATGATTCTATTACTCTATGATTCTGTACTCCCTGTTTTTTTCTATTTTTTTTTCTCTTGGACTGTTTTCTGGGTCAATTTCTGGTATGCATAGTATTTCATTCAGTGATTGAACAGTATATTGATAAACTTGATGGCTGGAATTCCCTGGCAAAAAAAATCTGGCAAAAAAAGACAGAGCTGAAAAGAAATATTACAAGAAGAATATTCCAGAAGGAAATAGCAAAACATATGAAGTAAATGCAACTTGGAGCAGTTTTTGCTGTTACAAGAGCTTATGAAAGTCCTTTTGAAGACACCTTTGTTGAGGTGACAAGTTTAAATTATTTCCTTTTGCATAATATTCAATTAATAATACCCAAGCCCAGGTAGTATAGTAGAACTCAGTAGGGAGTTCTCCTGTTAGATGCAATATAAAGTATTTTAAATGGATTAATTTTGGACTAAGTGAAATAAAGTATTCTAGGCTAAGCATCTAATTTGCTTTACACTTATGCATTTACAGACATATAGGCAAAATGAGAGCAACATAACTGTGAGATACAATCAGATCGTATTGTGTTGAAGTGTAATTGGTATGTGAAATCATCTGGGATTAGAAATAATAATAGGAATCCATGGAGATGTCATATTCAGCACAGGCTTAAAAAGGCTGTTGTCAGAATATTGCAGATTTCTGATGTGCAGTATATATAATCCCCAAGAATTCTCTCAACTGCATACCAACCTTCCACTTTCCTTATCTCGCCACTTAAAAGCTTTTCTTTTGATTATACATTAAGGCTTTTTCAATTTATTTGGAATGTCATTTTACTTATTCCTGCCTGACTTTTGTGAGAAGGCATAATATAGTTCCAAATTATTTGCTGAAGAACATTTGACTCCCAATTGTCTGAGAGTTTGGAGGAAAAAGGGAAGACAGGTTAATAGCTGTGTCTTTCTCTTGGCCTAATAGATGAGTTTCACTCTGAAAAAGGAAGTTGTTTGCTTATGCAAGGCCTCTTAGAAACCTTTCTAAGTTCAAGGTAGGGACAAAATGAGAAAGCAAATGAAGTTTTAAGATTGAGAGAATACAACTTGAAATCTTAAAAAGTCAATGCTTTGCCAAGAGTTTATATAGAGAGGCTATTTAAGGAATGTGTGAAGGAGACAAAATACTTCTGAAGAACACACAAAAAATATATAACTAGGAATATAAGTAAGATTTATCTAAACTAGGAGTTATCCCTTCTCTCTCAAGTAATCATCTAGGGTAGACAGTCACTTCCAAGGATCATTTCATCAAACATGTATCAAGTACCTATGCTAGAGTTATAAACTTGATTTCCATTTATCCCTCTACAATGCTAGATGGAGACCATGTTCATCTCCTTACAGAGGGTGCCAATTGTGTCAGGTGTGTTAGATGAATTCTGGTTTAGATGTCAAGATTGGTGAGACGATTCCCCAAAACCTTTATGGTCAAGAAAAACATGAAGAGGTTCTAACATGAAAAGGTCAGCTAATAAGGATGAGTGGCACTTGAATACAGAGCAACGAATGCATTCAACTGTTTAAATATTTATTACACTCAAGGGCAAATATGGTTTTGTTCTGGTCCTTTTTACACTGCTGTTATATACTGCAAATTGCTTCTAAATGAGGACATCATTTAATACCAAAGATCAGAATGCTTTCCACACCAAACAGTTAACAACCAAGTGTGTTGTTTCTTAATCACAAGCCCTTCAGATGAGATACAAAGCCTGAAAAGCTAAAGGATTTTATATAGCTAACAGATCACAATAATACTAAAAAAAACCCTCACTATTTTTTTATTCTCTTCATATAGGAGTCTAGATTAAATATTTCTATCACATATTTTGTTTCATCTATAAATACAATGAGTAAACTAAGCTGGGAGTTCCTGCTTTATCAGCCCAAACAACAACAAGTAGTAAACATCAATACTGTTTCAGTTTTAGGTACATATTTGAGCTGTATTAGGACCCTCACAAAAGTTTTACTAACACATTTCTAGATTTTAAGAAGTATAAAAAGGAGAAAACACAAGAAAAGAAGTTATCATTTCCAGAGCTTATAGTTGAAGTTTGTTGATCTTACAATCTGAAAATATTTATCTTGTAACCACAGAATGGATATCAGAGAGTGGAAGTCATAGCTAGTCACTCACTAGGAATTACTTTACAGCAGGTAATAATCTGGAATATAGTTTCAGTTTAATAGAAATAAAATATACTCACTACCTACAGGATGAATCAATTTCTTGAAGGTCATCCTGTCATAGCTGTCCCAGCTGCACAAATAAAAATTAATTATAGTTTTAATAATATGTCAAATACATACACTATTTTTTCTTAAAACAAAAAAAAATCCCAAATCCTAATAGGTCAGATTTTTTGTATGTACAAACATTAAGATCTGATTAGTGAGAGATGCCTCTGCCCAAATTAAGTTGCAAAAGAGACCATGTCTTGAAGTCAACTGTACAGATTTTATTTAATAGTGAATGTGAGGTAGAGATATAGAAGGAAATATAAAAGGGGAGGAGGGGAGAGAGAAATCAAACAACAGAGAGTCACCAGCTGTGGATCCAGTGATATCCCATTGGTCTTTCTTCACTCTGGGCTTCCTGCTGGTGGTGGTGGTCTTGGAGTTTTACAAGGAGTTTTACACAGTCCAGGTTCCGGGTATCCATGGGGTGGTGGCAGATGCCAATCTCATGCCTTGGAATTATGTGTATAAACATCAAATTAAACGACAAAAGTTACTTCCTTTCCCACAGTTTGCCAAAGTGGGAATTTTTGTCTGGATGTGTTAATCAGGATGTGCTAACCAGGTCTCACCTCTACCAGGCCTAGAATTAGAGCCTTCCTGTCACAAATTCCTCCCTCTGTGCTTAAGTTCCTCCTGTGGTGGCTTGGCTTGTGGAAAGTTTCTTCTGTGGCCTTGACAATGTTTGAGACAGGCAACTGTGCTTTTTACATCTTTACAAAAAAGACCTCATTCTGTGACATACTGAGTTTCTTTGGAGACATAACAGACCTCACCCATTTGCAGGTGCAGCTGCAACTCCTCATGAGCTAACTGATTCCCTTATAAAATTTAGTAGATCAAGTTTTTAAGCAATTATTCCAGTGACAATTAAATTTACACCCACATAAAAGATAGTAGAATCTATTTGTAACCAGCAGGCTGAAATCTGAAGAAAGGGGATAGTTAAATAAGGAAAATAGTTTAATAAACAGTTGTGGGTGATATAAGAATTTTAAAAATAAAAACAAGAAGACTCTACAAGTCGTGTGGTTGTCTGGTTTTCTTTCATAGCAAAGCCTCTTCACAATGCTCTAAAACTGTAAAAAGTGTTACATTTGATTACATTTGTCATTTAAATTCATCCTAGTCCTTTAACGTTCACCCTTTGTTATTCATGCACAATCACCAAAATATTTGTATTTCAGCTTTAGCCTCAAGAATGTCAGAACTTGAGGCTGCTGGTGTGATTCAACTTCTTAAATGGCTCCACATCAAACAAATTTCTAGTCAAATCTTAAAAACTTAGTCCAACTGCTTTTCAACAGTAGCCTGAGATTGTTTACAGCAATCATTCTTGAGATCTTTTTGGCACTTTTCTAACAGTTTGTTGGAAAAGTTAATTGCTGGATATTCCCCAAATCTCACTTTCGAGCATACCATAGAACTATTTAAACTCAGAGGCCTTTTCAGAGGCAGCAGAGCAGGAAAAAGTTGGGAACACTTGTAAAGATACTTTTTATTCTTGCTGTAGTGCTCTATTTTTCTTGTGTCTCCAGTGAACTGAGGAGAAATAAAATAAAGTCTGGTTTTGTTCATTTTGCAATATGGAAGAACAGTTTGGAAACTGTAAAGTTAATTTTCTGATTTCCAATTTTGTTCTGCTAACATTGCAATTTAACTGTCAAATTAAATAATGGAAAATGCACTAAAAATTTCTGTACAGTTAAAACTTTCCTAGGTAAAGAATCTCTCCTCTCACACACTTTGTTTTCGAAATAAAAGTAAAATATTATTTTGGAGTTAAAAGATAATGTAGTGCAAAATTCATAGGGAATAAAGAATTAAACATAAGACTATAAAAATAAAGACCTGGGAAGGACTACAGGAGATAATTTACTCCAGCTATCTGGACTGAAGTGGGATTGAATATGGTTAGATCACTCCTTCACCTAGACAGACTAGTATTCGCCTAGTAGTAAGAATTTTCTGTGAAGGGATTGCATAGTCTCCTTGCTCTGCTGTAGTGTTTCACTGCCTGTGTGATGAGAATGCTTACTTGTTACTGAGAATGAGTGACTGGTGAACTAGAACTCTTGAGACTGAACTAGAACCGAGCAAAAAATATTATTGTCATTTCTCTGATGGTATAATAAAATAGAAACAAAAGCATGTAACCTGAGATTACAGTTCATATGTTTATCAGTGTTGGTAAGTTTATCATGCTGTAAGCCTATTTGTTGAAGGACTTGTTCATTATGTGCACACCCAAAGATGGTGGTCTGCCCTTCTACTGTAATCAACTTCCAGGACCCACTTCGTCAGTTTTGAAGTAAGTTGGACAATTATTTAATTAGAATTCTTCCTGCAGTATCTATGTGAACAGAAGAGCCATAATTGTAAGGATTTCTTGCATTCATAGAATTCTTTTTTTCATTATGGGCACATTATTAATGTATTTCATGACAACGGATTTTTAGCTGGATGATTAAAAATTCTTAGCACTCGTTCCAAAGCCAAAAACTAAACCAAACCAACAACAACAAAAGAGAGCAGCAAAAAAACAAAAATGAACCAAAAAAAAATCCAAAAACCAAAAACAAAAAGAATAAAAAAACCACCCACACACAAAAAAAAATCCAAACCAAACAACAACAACAAAAAACCCAACAAACAATGACTGTAACTGTAGCTATGACTTTCATTTGTCTGAACAGAGAGTGTGAATCTCTCACTGAGCTGTTTAATTTAATTAAATTAGGTCTAACCTCTTTAAGTAACTCATTTATGAGTTTATGAGTTATCACTCATTTCTCTAGTTGGCTGCTGACAAGGACTGTGTGGCTTCCATACCCATCTGCAGATGCAGTTGTCTGTCTACCTGCCCACCTGTTCCTCTGCCAGGCTTTTTTCCCAACCAACCATAGTAATTTTTGAGCCTACTAGCTAATTTTAGTCAAACCTGAGAGATGTCTGGAGGCCTCAGAGAGAGAAATCCAAATTATTGTTCTCCATCCTCCCTTTGGCTAAGGACAAAATGTGAAAGTAGTTATCTAATTGTGCACTAGAGAAATCAAACAGGAGAGAGCTACAGGAAACTAAGCTGTAACCGGTGGGGCACACAAAATTTTGCACAGCACTAGTTATGCTTAGAGGAATATGTTGAAATAAGTCAGGTAAATTTCTAAACTAGTCTTTTTCAAGGTAAAGCTGCAGGTTAAATGGCATGTTTAAGATGTTTGAATCCTGCTTTAGGTATGCAAAAGCTTTTCTGACTCTGGTGTCTTCTTTACCGTGTGTTCAAGTAACAGTAATTTCCAGCTCTTGCCTCCTTACTGAAGCAAAGTCATAGTGAAGGACTCACAAATCTCTATCAAAAATTGCTATATGGCACAGTCAGACCATCATGTCAATCTCATCATTGGCAATTAAGCACTGTTTAAACTGTACTTACTTAGTAACTTGAAGGAAAAATGTCTTATGCTGAGCCATGCCAAGACTTCAGGAAACTGGAGACTTGAAGTTCACATAGAGTTCATATCAATAAGCGACTCAAAAGTTAAAAATAACCAAAGACAGATAAAATTAGTATGGTATGGAGAAAGGGAATGGTGGTGCAGCATTCAATTTTTTCTGAAAATCAGCCAGTTATTGATATCTAATATTGATATCTCCCTTTTACCTGTATATGGGAATAAGTAAATTAACTTGCCTGGGCACTGACTGAGGAGCATCCTAAATCCACCCTATATGTGGGCACCAGGCCATGTCTGACTCACTGCTTCACAATTATCCTTTCCTTTCACCTGAGACTCAAAATGGTGGGTGCTCACTTGGGTTTTGGCACTCACTCACCTTTGAATTACAGTATTTACCTGTGTTCAGATATCATTACTTAACTGGTAAAGTCAGCACCTCACAATTAACACTCCTGGGCTCTGCTCAGTCACAGATGGAACATGGGATCCACAATGATATTTTAGCTTTTTCTCCCTTTTCTGGTGCCTTCAGAAGTGTTTCTACTTGAGAACAGGCCATCAGAATCACAGAAAGTTATGTACCTATACCCTCACTTTTGGTGCCTTGAGTTTTCCCCTAAAAGTCTCGTTTTAATAATGTTTGAATTCTTGTTCAGATCATGTACTCCAACAACACATTTCTTCAGACTAGGTAGTGCAGGATAAACAAAGTCAAACTTTCAGGTAATTTTTTTCAGTTTTCTGAATTCATCAGAAATGGTGAGTAGTGTCAAGAAGCTATGGATTGCTCCAGGCAGTAAATGCAAAACAATCAATACTAAAGAAAACAGATACTTTTTGTCCCATAAATACAGCCTCTAGAAAGAGACTGAGCCTGAGAATAAAAAGATGCTGTTAACATCTATTTATTTAGCTTTGAACTCTGTAATTATCCTTCTCCCAAAGGCCTTGTTTTATAACTTTCTCCACAAATCCTAGAAAGAATTTTAAAAACAGAAGAATATATTAATCTATTTCAAACTGTGAAGAGCAATTCAATTTGCTCAAGAGTGTGTGCCTGCATTCATGAACATTTGAATGTGTATGCTTCCAGCAATTGCTATCATGCACTGATTCTGTTTTAATTTTATCCCAGTGTCACGGTTTAACCCCAGCCAGCATAAAAGCCCCGCACAGCCTCTCACTCACTGCCCACCAATGCCACGTGGGAGAGAATCAGAAGGGTCAAAGTGAGAAAATTGGTGAGTTGATATAAAAGAGTTAATAGGTAAAGCAAAAGGCACACATGGAAGCAAAGCAAAAAAAGGAATTCATTCACCACTTCCCATGTCAGGCAGGTGTTCAGCCATTCCCAGGAAAGCAGGGCTCCATCACATGTAACAGTGACAGGATGACAAACAGCCTTTGCTCCAAATGTCCCCCCCATCATTCTTCTTTCCCCAACTCTGTATGCTGAGCATCATGGTCTGTGGTCTGGGATATCCCTTGGGCCAGCTGGGGTCTTTTGTCCTGCCTGTGTCCCCTCCCAACTACTCGTGCATTCCCAAACTCCTCACTGGTGGGGTGGGGTGAGGAGAACAGGTTTTGATGCTGTGTAAGCCCTGATCAGTGTAACAGTCCTATAATAGCTGCTATGAAGAAAATTAACTCCATCCCAGCCAAAACCAGCACATCTGGAAACATGATTCCATAATAAAAAGGCCTGGTTGTAAGGGGGATATTGAATAGGTATCCAAATAGGTATCCAAATACTTGGAAATCTTTATCCTATATCACTGCCTAACTGTGGTAAAAACTGAAAGAAACTTATATTTTTATAAGCAAAACAACATCGTGCAGAAAAACAAGTCCTCTTTCCAGGTTGATAAATAACTCAGCAGTTTAGGGAGCTGGAAGGGTTGCATCCAATTCCCTTATCTCTGTGATCCAGGTTGGAAATGTAAATCTTATACCAGACCCTTCAGGGCAAGGCTGCCTGTTCCCCTGTCATGCTCCTTTTCCTCCAGCTGCACACTGCTGCTGACAAGTACAGACCTACAGAGAAAGTTTAAAGGAAAATGATGTGTTCCCATTGAAAGCTTCACTTTTTTTGGCAAATCACCAAAGTCTTTTCACCATAAAGTAGGTGTCAGACCTACAGAGTGTTTCCCATATGTTAAAAGACTTCAGTGCTCCTACGCATGCAGTAATGGTCAGACTTAGGAAAATTTTGGATGATTTGCATCACACTGTATGTGATATCTAAACATTTACTATGAAGTCATATTTTACTTGAAGAGAAGAGAGAAATAGTTAAGCAGCTGGGTTTGATTTTACTTGTTGGTTAGTGTTGGTGTGTTTTGGTTCTTTTTTTTTAATAGCTACTTCATTTCTCTGTTCTTCAGCCAATATAATAAAGCTTAGTTATAATCGAATCTTTTGGTCTCTTTTTCTGTTTCCTACTTCTTTTTTACTTCTATATATTGCTTGGAGAGTATGCTGAATAGTATCGATCAGTACCCTACTCTCTTGTACAAAGTTAACCACTACAGTAATCTTCTTTCCAAAGAACCTCTTATCTCTTGTGGTGGAGGTTTCTAATAATATTATTTCTCAATACAATAGAACCTGCTGCTTTTCAGAAATGTGCTGTAAAAGAGGACCTTGGCCTTAGTTTATCTCCACACAAGGTAGCACACAGTTATCGCTGATTATAGAACTGAAAATTTCATCTGTATCAAGTTACAGCAAAAGGACTCAAGATATATTTCCTAACTTGGAGTGAAAATGCAACTGTCACCATTAAAGTGGTTGGTAAAAAAACAACCACATTGTATGGTACCAGAGACAAGGCAGCATTCAATTTCTGTCATTTGGAGATAGGCAGTAGTCATAAAAGCTCATACCGAGATCTCCTGAGAGGTGTATGTAGCTAGAGTGATTGAAATAGACGATTTTCAATTCATATTGAAATATTAGTAAGTCTTTCATGAAGGAGAAGGTCTGAGGATATTATCTATTGATGTACGTTGCAAGATTTTATCATATTACCACATTTTTCTATGATATAGAATCATAGTATCATATGCCCATGTGAGACCCCATCTGGAGTACTTCATCCACGTGTGGGGTCCTCAGTACAAAAAAGACATAAACCTATCGGATTGGGTCCAAAGAAGGCCATAAAGATGATCAGAGGGCTGCAGCACCTCTCCTATGAAGGCAGACTTAGAGAACTGGGGTTGTTTGGCCTGGAGAAGACTCTGAGGAGACCTTACAGTACCTAAAGGGGGCTTATAAAAGGAGGAAGAGGGACTTCTTATATGGGCACATAGTGATAGAACAAGGGGAATGTTTTTAAACTGACAGAGGGCAGATTAGACATTAGAAAGAAATTCTTTACTCAGAGGCTGGTGAGGCAGTGGAACAGGTTACCCAGAGAACCTGTGGATGCCCCATGCCTGGAAGTGTTCAAGACCAGGCTGAATGGGGCCCTGAGCAACCTGGTCTAGTGAATGCCATCTCTGACCATGGCATGGGGGGTGGAACTAGATGATCTTTAAGATCCCTTCCAATCCTAAACATTCTATGATTCCATTATTCTATTCTACTGGGCAATAACTTTCCATACTTATAAAACAGTTCCTTTCTTACAGGGTTTTTATTCTGAATAGAGTGTGCAAGGTGCCTCCAACCAAGTTATATTTATCAACTGAATAAAGAAACCAAGTTACCCCAATTAAATGGATGACTATTTCATGAAAAAAAAAGACAAAAAAGTTGAACATGATAAATTCAATGCAAACATTCTCAAGGCTATTTCCCCACACAGCCTACACGCCCACCCTTTGCTAAAAACCCATAAGGGCAAGTTTTACATGAAGATTGAGGGGTGGGGGAGGTTCAGTCTGGGTAGTGGTTTCTGGCATCTTTATGAGAAAAGTGACAACCTGGTAATGCAAATAAATTGTAGAGGTAAATCAGGAGCTGTCTTCTTCTGTTATACACACCTTTTGTCATGTTACCTCTTCAGCCATAAACTATTGCCTTTAAATAGGTCCACAACACAGATGTGTGTTGAGGCAGTCTCTGAGAATCAGAAGAATCCAAGAGTCTTCTTTACTGTTTTCCTGTTCATGGTAAATCATGCACAGGATGAAAAGGTGGAGGACACTGATATTGGTTTTTCATGCAGGATATGCTTCTTTCCTGTTTCTGCTGTTCTCTGCTAGATGATAATGCTCTGAACACCACCTAGCCCCTTGATACATACCTGAGCTATATCGTAGAACAAATCTTGACATCAGTTCCCTCTCTTCTCCCCGTGGAAGACTATCTTTAGTAGCCTAAAAATCAATGTTTTCTTAGGCTATTCATAGCATCCTCTGGTGATGGGGATCCTACAAGCTGCCCCACAGGTCTGTTCTACTGTTCACCTATTCCTGAAACTAGAAAGGGGTTTTAATCTTCAAAATTATTCTTCTCTGTTGAAATATGATCTCATTATATCTTGTACTATGCTTGGTAATTATGAAGACCACTTCATCCTCTTTCTGTCTTCAGTCAACTTTTCTGCACTTGAAGTCCCTTAACATTACTCATTCATGCCTGTCTTCTCTAGGTAATACAGCTGTAATAGGGCATGTCTCCCAGAGCTCTGAATATTCATATGGTTCCCTGGTTTCTCTCCTAGTGGCCTGCAGTCTTCAAAATGTTTCAGGTTGTCACTTAAATTTTATCCTCATGAGACATTAAATAACAACACTCAAAAGCCTGAATTGTCATTGCAAGGGCCTGATTAGTTCATCTGTGATTAATCTTCAATAAAACATATTTTTTTATTTTTATCCAGAAACTTTGACTCCAGGTGTGACATGCAAATAATAAATTTGGGTATATTAACCCCTAAAAATTTCTCCTAATGTCCATATGGACAGCAGAGTCTGATTTTTTAAGTGTTTTTGTAAGTATCTTGTGCTATTGGATGTAAATTATTGTAATGGATGTAACAAAGTAAATATTCCCTTGTTCCAGAGGAAAGTAAAATAGCTACGCTGCCCTCATGCTTGCAGCCATCTGGCTGAAGCCCTCTAGAATATTTTATTCTGGGATTATTTAAAATTTACACCTGGGTTTTGCTTTTTTTCTGAATAATGTACTTTTATAGTTCAACTATTGCACTTTTTCCTTCATTCTTAGAATTTTAGAGACTACTATTAAAAAGTGTAGGATTGGTGTAAGGTTTGT
The DNA here is from genome assembly GCF_022539395.1 of Myiozetetes cayanensis. Taxonomy (NCBI): domain Eukaryota; kingdom Metazoa; phylum Chordata; class Aves; order Passeriformes; family Tyrannidae; genus Myiozetetes; species Myiozetetes cayanensis. The sequence continues at coordinate 102,574,407 of NW_026087411.1, forward strand.
CAATCAATCACGATGATAAACACTAAAGGATATCCTTATAGCATCCCAATCAGCTGAAAATTGTTCTGCATCTAGATGATTTATAGAATTATTTTATTATTAAATCAAACCATGAATAAATTCCTGTTGAAATAATTTATGACAATTTTCAATTAAAATGAAAGTTACAATAAGCTGAGTGATTGATAATGATTCAAACCATTAGTGTAAAATTCTAGTTAAGAGTTAAAAAGATTCTACTGTTCAATAATTAAATATAATTTCTTGTTTTGAGAAAATTAACTGAACTGCTGCATGTAAATAAAGGCATATTGAGTTTTATATATGATTTAGCAAGAGATATACATAAAATAGGGAATTCAAATTTAATTTATGGAAGTATTCATGAATTTTGGGTTATGCAGCTGCCAATCTGCAGAAGTTCTACCAGTGCCTATAAATTCATTAGGCATAATCTATCACCATAAAACCACTTGAACCTCAAAGTTATAATTTTATGTGGCAGGACTTTTTAAGACCAGAGGCAAAGTCAATATCATGGGCTTTTTTCCCATCACTTTAAAACAAAGACCAAAGGTTTGGTAGTTGAAAAATAGATCTGGTTTTGTCCTTTTTTTTTTAATAGTCAACAGTTCTCCAAGAGTAATAAAATTGCATACACTTAAAAATAAGCTGGACATTTTGTTCTGAACAAATAAACTAAACCTGTTTCTGTGGTGCTGTGGCTATTCCTTTAACTACTGGTTACAGGACCTTTTCTTCCATCTTACAAACAAGAATGTACTGGTTATCATTTATACAAGTAATGCAGAATTACTTCAAAATATTTTGATGGAAACCCTCCTGGAATTACAAAATGAGGGAATTAGTGAAATTATAGTTTTCTTTCCCAAAACGTAAAGTAAATGAGGTTATAAGAAAATTTAAATAGAGACAAACCAGATACTGTTAAGACCTTTCTTGCAGAGCAGGAGTTAATGGGATTTTTATTTTCTTGAACATTTATTTTCTTTTAGTGTGGACTGCATACAAAAAACTTGCTTTAAGTAAGACATAGTTTCACTCATTATTCTCTGCTACATTTGTATTATTTCTTGTAAGCAAAGTTCTGTTTTACTATGGAAATGTCTATAGGAAGAAGACAGACTAAATGCACTAGCTTTTATTCAGGTGCATTTGTGTGGAAGTTGCCTGGCAGTGGAGTATTTCAGTAAAGTTACACTACTCAAGAGAATAATAAAGTATGCTATAATATTCATACCATTTGATTGTGTAGACTATAATTTTCTGAGGATAAAGTACAGCTGGGGAGGTTTTCTAACACTATGGCTGTCAAAGCTTTTGTTTTTCTCTTTTTTGAGTTTAAAAAACCTATGGGGATTTCATAAATGCAGCCATAAGATAGTAAAAAACCGGCTTTTTATTAGAATTGCAGCATTTAAAGAACTCTTCAAAGACATGACTGGGGCAACATTTCTGTTGAAATTTGTGAAAAATGTGCAGTGTGTTACCGAACTGGGGCTCTATCACACTTCATGTTCTGACATGCGCTGGCATTTGCAGTGCAGCTGTCTCAAGTCAATTATATTTCTTATTTATTGGAAGGGGAAAACCAGATAATGAATAGCTGTACCTTGTGACACTTACTCCATTGTCCCTTCTGGTAAGATCCAAATTTGGATGGTGAGAGGATGTGTCTACCCAACAAGCAAACAGCAGTGCTTGTTCATAATACACTCACATATACCAGGGATTTGCAAAAGTATCACCTCTTGAATTAGAGGCAGATACTCCATATCTAATTGTTTTTAAAAGTTTTTTTTTTTTTTTTACTCCTTTGGGAATTAAAAAGTGTTAAAAAGGCTAGGCACTTTGAAAAATATACATAATTTAGATATTTTGAAAGATTAATTTTTTTTTAGCATGGGTGATGCTTTGGCTTGCAGCTCTTTTTGTGTCTCCAGAAGGAAATTTCTGTAACGTATTCTTTCTTCTTAATTAATTTTAAAACCTTTCAGAGTCTTTGACAACTCTTTTTTTCTTGTGCCTTTTCCTGGACACTTTATTCCAAAAGGAAAATCTTCCAGTGGAACAACTTGGAGAGGAAAATAGAAAAAGAAGAAAAAACTTTTTTCAGAGCTTTTTGGCCTAATTCATGAGTAGGTTCATTAAAATTAGTGGGTAGTTACCCTCCCCACCACACAATCTGTCTGTTTATGAACTTGCACTGTACAAATCATATTCATTGTCATCAGTCAGACACATCGAGAAGCACCAGAGAAAGGCTCAGATATTTTACCAGGACAAACACATCAGTCTAAGGCAGTCAGACTTCATTAGCATCATTTACAAAATGCAGCCATGCAGCGTGTTAAAAATGGAGGCTTTATGAATGGCAAGTCTGACCAAAGCCCAAACACAATCCTGCCAGGATGGGTCCTGTACTTTTGGGAGCAGCACTCCAGCATCACAGTGTACTGAGTATTTTTCACTCTTCCTAAACAAATAGTGTCAGAACAATATAATGAACCATAAATTTTCCTACCCTAATACCAGTTTTAGCAGGAGCAGTTCTGGCTGATACTTTCAGTTCCTTTGTCTTAAGTAAAAGCTTTGTATTTTAAAGGTAACTCTGCCATGGAATCCAAAGGGCTGACTCCAGCAAAGTTAGCTATATCTGGCTGTGTTTAATTTAGCTAGCTCAGCTACTGATCACAGTGCAACAGCAGCAATACAGGGGTTAGGATTTACAGCTATTTTTGAATCAATAGCAGGACTGTTACTGACATGTGGGATACCTAGTGTTGATAGTCTCTGGATACCGAAGTCCTTGAGTTACACTGCAGAGGACAAATGTGAGAGGGATCAATTCAGATTAATCAGTTTAACCAATATATATTTTGAAAGTTGTGCTTTTTCCAGAACATAAAGGTATGAAGTCTGGTATGTTATTTTAAGCTCTTAGATTGTTTTTTATCCTACATATCTTAGTCTAGCAATCAGGTTATTTTAAAGTGAAGGTTACCCCAAAGAACAAGATTATCATGAATGGTTCTTCTCCTCTCAAAAGTGCAACCCATGTAACCAATATACTTTTTTCTCTGCCTAAAAACCCTGACATAGATGCTAGATAAATGGACAGAGAGGGTTGGGCACAAACTGAAACAAAGGAGGTTCCCTCTGAACATCATGAAACACTTTTGAGAGTGACTGAGCAATGAACACATTGCCCAGAGAGGTAGGGAAGTCTCCTTTCTAGGAGATATTCAGAAGCCTGGGCAACCAGCTCCGGGTGGCTCTAATTGACCAGCGGGGTTGGGCAACATGACCTTCAGAGGTCCCTTCCAACTTTGACCATTCTGTCAATTTGTGGCTGAAAAATCCTTCATCCTCCACTGCAAGCACTTTTCTAACTTTCTGATCTCTACATCAGCTGGCTCAGACTGTGTTTCTTAAGAAGCTGAGCAGAAGTACTTCAGCTGCCATTCAGTAATCAAGAATGTAACAAGTGCCAAAAATGGGAACTGCTAAGGCCACCGTGTGTGTAACCAAGCCTCATTACCACCACTCATTAGGATCTTTAAAACAGTGCTTTCCTGGGGAAAGGCATAAGCAGAACGACCACTTGTCCTCTCCCTATTAGCACTTTCCATTTGAGAGTTTGGTTTTTATGTAAGTCTTGGGTCTTTACAATCTGCTGATAGATGGGAAATCAGACTTGCCCAGTTTACCATAGAGCAAAAATATTGTAATTGGTTTAATAACCAGTAGCCTGTCTGGAAACTTTGTGCTTTAAGTTCTACTTATACCATCAAAGAGCCCAGGACCACTGTGTACCACCTAATTCACTAAAATGCACAATCAAAATCTGAATTAATAATACGTTTTCTCAGGGTCGGGTTGTTGCCAGATGGAATGAGGAATACTACTGGGTATCCAATGCCAGCTTTCACTTTGCCACAAAAATGCAATTGCAATAAATCAAGTTTTCTATTGCTAAAAGAGATGTTCCAAGTGGGCATCCTTTTGGATAATAGCATATGGTCTTTTATTAAAAGCATTTCTGAAGCAAATTTCATAGGAAGGTATATTTTTTAACCTAGTACAATATTTCTACACCCATGCATGTTGGATGTGTCACATATGTGTACAGATTCCTTGTGATTTATTCGGGTTCATTATGTCTAGAAGGAAAGAGAGATATAAATATTCTAAATCTTACTAAACAGCCTATATCATAGTGAATTGCTGTATACTAAGCAGGGTCTCTTTTGCTAAGCATTAATGTTTTAAAGCACTCTGAAATTATAAAATGGGATGGAAAGAACAAACAAGTTAATAAAAAGCAGGCAAAATGGTACAAGATGTAATTTATTGCTATGCCCAAGCCCTCAGAAGATTTACCGTTGCTGAGCAAGTACGTGAGCCTTAATAGTGAGCAAATTAAATGAGAGTTTAAATCCTTTATGTGTACATGCACACAGTGTTATTGATGATTTCTATTTACAGCAGTAACTCATCTCTTTCTTGAAATACAACAGTGAGAACTGCACCAATACTGTGCTTCTCAGTGGCAGTATTATTTATATCTGGCATTACAAGGGGATTTTCTGGACTGTTTGCAGGCACTGAGCCCTTGTGGCTAATCAGGATCTACCTCATAATTCTGTATGAAAGCCTTAAATTTTTTTCTTCATTTTTTTTCCCTGCAACATCTATGAAAAAACCTGTTGTTGCTGTTAAGTTGACCACCTCTAATAATTTTAAAAAAATTTAAAAATAAAAATCATGAGTTTCCTTTCAGGTTAAACATAACAACCTTCTCACACAGAAGACTCTCTGTGTCTAATACCATTTATTTGAGACATAAAATTCACATCTCATGTGAATGCAGTTGCCAGAAATTTTTGAAGCCAATAAGAATCTCTCTCCCACTTAGAGGATCCTTAGTATAAATCCAAAAACTTTGTAACACTTGGAAAGATGTTCTAAAAGTAACAGTACAGATACATTCCATTCCTTTTCACTCTCTTTGGCTGCTCAGGGTACTGAGAACTGCAGGACCGCTCACAAAAAAATCACTTCAATTCTCTAGGACTTGTTACCATGACTAAAAGGGTACAGTTTATTGCTGTAAAAGGTAGGAACATTGTACTATCTGTTAAAAATAAAAGCATAAATACCAAACATTAGTGATTCAGTAAAGGTCAACAATTATACACTGAACAGTCTCTGGCAAGATATTTTTCAACATGCATGGCCAGCAATGTAGCAACAGAGCATAAGAGTTTAGTGTGGCTTGTGCAGGCTTTCCTGGAAAAAAAGGAGCAGTATAGAAAGAGCTGAAAATAAAAACGAGAGTATAGAATCTCTGAAGCAATATTTATCTATGTTATTAAGAGGATAATAAACCTCTGCAATATTGTAGTGTTCTTTGTTTCCTTTCATCTTTATTAAGGAAGCCACGCAAAACTCTAAAGAGACTGGCTAATTATTTTAGGTCCCAGAAATGGCCAAGTGAGAAGTCCTAACCCATGCAGGGAATGGCAGTATCAAGAGCTGAGCCAAAGAGATGAGTGAGGCTTCAAATGCAACTTTTTCTGTAAAGAAAGTCAACCACAGAAAACCTGTCCTGCTTTGCAAAGATGCAAAGCAACTACACTATTTATCAGCTCCATGGGAGGTGAGCCTTGCAGAGGACAAAATAGGTATGTTTGATTTTCTTACGTTCCAAGAAAAATGAGGAGCTTTTAGCTCATAATGTCATTTGATAACAGGTTTTAGACCCACAAAACAATCTGAAAACTGTAGATTTTCAGTGTATAAATGGAAGCTTCCACTGCAACAAAAGAACAAAATAATTAGTCTTCCACATTAACTTAAATTTTAAACACAGATTTCAAATAGCTAAATAAACTATCTGGCCTTTTCAGACTTCTTCAGTACTAATGCATATCTAGCTTTATCTGCTCAACCTGTCTGTTTTCATTCAGGATATTTTCTTTCATGATTCAGAGGGAGCAACATACAATTCTCATGTATGTTCCTCTAATTCTTTCAAATCATATATTATAGTCACAGTTCCATTAGGCTGGAAATGTGGTGAAAATCCACTTCCCAAAGTTTTTTACATTTAGCATAATTCAAGAAAGTAAAATAACAGTGTTATTTGCACGTCACTAAAGAAAGAAATGCCTTAAAAAAGACAAACATGTGAGAATTTCTACTAAATCTATTCTTGGTCATCCTTAGAAGTGTAAACACAAATTTTGGTAATCATTTTTATTCTTCATTCTTCAAGAAATTATATCTTGATACAGTGAAAGCATACATGATATATATTATAAATTCAGCAACATTATCTTCTTCCTTTTTTAAAACACTAAATTTTTATTTTTGTTCTGATTTCAGTCTGAATTAAGTGCCTTGTAGAAGAATGTAATAAGAACTGTCAGATAGGAAAAAGGTATCTTAGTCATTAAATTTTATCAGAATACCAAGGAAGAAAGAAGAGAAAATGTTTCAGTGTGATGTATCTGTCATGATCATGAGTGTGTAATTATTGTGTTTCAGTACTGAAACAACTGCAAGTCATTTTCCTGTACATGTCTTGCCTTGTGACATTTCACAAGTGCAGATGATTTATTCCTGTATACAATGTTCACATTAAGGCTTCTAAGTGAAAAGTGTGTGTTGACATAATACATGTGGAAGTGCAGTTCTGCCATTTGAGTGCTCTAGCTTGAATCTCAGAAGACTTCAGTTTAATTTGCTGTCTAACGCAGACTCGGTCTGTGTTCTTCAGTTCACCACATACCTAACTATTTTCCTCCACCTCTACCTATCTCTCAGCATGCCAGCCTGGCTTGCAGGTACAACTGATATCAACTGAGATTCATCTTATCTATGTTAGGAATATAAAACTAAAATAAGCACACTCTAGACAAAAAAAAACAAGTGCAAGTAACATTCCAGTTTGGGAGTTGAATATATCCAAGGACGGAGACTCCACAGCCCTTGTGGACAACCTGTACCAGGGTTTGATCACCCTAACAACAAAAAAGCTTATTTGTCTTCCTGTCTTACCTGCATTTGAAATGAGTCACTTGAATTACTCTTTAGGTCCTTTAAGTTGGGAAATATAAAACAAAAAAAATATTGCTCAGATTTTTTTACCTGGATGTTAAATGTCTAAAGATAAATGAAGCACCCAGAATTGCCAGCTGCAGTCAAATAGGTTTTTAGTCAGAAGAATGAACTCCCAAGGGTCTAAATTATATAATTCAAGCCCCTAGTCTCAATAGGAAATTTGAACTTGCATTTCCACATTTGGATCATTTAGCCATTAGACTATAGGACTATTTGAAGCAGTGAAACAGTAGTTTTCTGTCTCTTTTTTTTTTTTTTTTTCCCAATAGCTGACTCCTGTTCCAAGGAGATTTATGTTTTGGATACCCAAAGAAAAGAAAACAGTAACTGTCCTGAGCTAGAGCACCACTTACTCATCACACCAAACTCTTCCCACATTCTTCCCTTCTGGATGGTTATGGTAGCTCTCCTCGAAGCTGACTGCTGAAAATATGCATCTGTCATGACCCCTTCTCCCATTAGCATTATGGGAAAAATGCACATCTATTAGAGCTGATAACTTCAAGGAGATGTGTATAAGAAGTACAGTGGTTTGGACCTTGTTTCTGTATAGATGGTTGAACTGCATACAGTGCTGTAGCACTATATACACTGAAGGTTGGACTCAGCTGTGCTGTGGACAACAGATAATCTAATCCACATCCATCACTTTCATTTTTCATGCAGTGGAACAGCTTCAGCTCTGCCTTTTACTACAACATGAAAGCAATGTTTCTAATATCTGCTATGCATGGCTCACTTCTCCTACCATCTTCCCAAGGGAAAAACATGGATGCATAATGGTTTTTTGTGGTTTTTTCTTTGGTTTTTTTTGCTTTTTAAATAACATCTATATACATATTCCTGTACTATTGTAATAGAAATTATAGGGTCACTAAAATATGCCACAAGCTGGAGGCAGTAAGAAATGAGGCTTGAGGCTATCCTTGTCCTAGGGGAACTAATTCTATAGTTTGTGACTAGTCTCCCCAACTCAATTCCCCACCTCCCTTTGCCCTTTTTCTTGCTCAGTGGCGTGGTGCCCAAAGGCAGTTACATATTTAGAAGTGTTCTCCATAGCTACTTGTGTTCATAAGGCACTACCGATTTTCTGACACAAGCAGAAAAATCACTGTTTAATTAGTTAAAGCTAAAGAACCTTAGAGGACGACCAAGCTCTTTTGTGTATGCAGTGATGTAAACATAGAATCCCCCTTAGAGCTATTTGAATGGACCTGTTGTTTCAGCTCTGGGAATTCTTAGAGATGCTGTGAGCACAAGTCATTAATGTGATCCATTGATAAATGGATCTTTTTCTTTACTGTTGAGACCTCTGCTGAATCCTCTCCTAATTATGTTACACAGTGGTCAGTATTAAGAAGCCAATATATGGGTGAAATTTATTATGGAGAAATATTTGAATATAATACCATTTTTCCCTCTAGTGAACACAGTTCAAATTTAACCAATGTTTATTCATGTGCTTAACTTGAAAGCACATGATTAAATCAACAACTTCTGGGTGCTACTGAGGTTACTGATGTAAAGACACATAGCTTCTTTGTTACACTGGTAGGGTTCTCAAATAATGGAAGTTTTTTTTAATGGAAACACCCAGCCTTCTGTGTGTATGTTTATTGGCCATTTTCTTATTTAACTGTTCCTTGATAAGGTGCTGTTACTTTTACCATAAATACTAAAGCAATTCATTACACTGGGCATTACAGTGAAACAAAAGCAGAAAAAAAAAAAAAAAAGAAGAAAAAAAAACCCTGCAAATTTAGTAAAATGCTTACTCATCTTCACTCATAAAAAGAAATGTGACTAGCAGAATAAGGGGGTGATTCTACCCCATCTACTGCATCCAACTCTGGGGTCCTCAGTGCAGGAGTCGCAGTACATGGAGTTGTTGGAATGGGTCCAGAGGAGGGCCACAAAAATGATCAGAAGGCTAGAGCACCTCTCTTGTGGGGAAAGGCTGAGAGGGTTGGAGGAAAGAAGGTTCTGGTGTGATCTTACTGTGGCCTTTCAATATATAAAGGCTGTTTATTAAAACAGCAAAGGGACATAATTTTTACTAGGATTTGTACTGACAGGACAAAGGACAATGGTTTTAAACGGAAAGAGGTTAGACTTAGATTAGACATAAGGAAGATTTTTGGTTTTTTCACAATGAAGGTATTGGGACGCTCCAACAAGTTGCCCAGAAAAGTTGTGAATGATCCATCACCGCAAGTGTGATTTATGATTATGATGATTTAGAGTCTCCACATGTCCCTTCAGAAATACGAGAATTCATCACCATTATGAAATCACTGAGGTTTTTAAGTTAACTTTCCTACTTGGTTAAAAGGATGAAGAAGATCAATTGTAATGAGAACAAAAGATGAATACAACTAGTTACAGCATCTACAATCTGTTCCCCACTTGGGCATGCTCTCACTCTGAATGACTCAGGACCAGGGTTAAGCCTTAACTCCAAGCTTGTTAGTCTGTCTTTCCTTTGTTACGAGCCCTACATTTTAAAATCCTTCTCAAAAAAAAGAAAGCTAACAAAAATTTATTAATCTAACTAGTTGGTGTTTGGTCTTGCTTCCCTGTAGATGTAAGTAACAATAAATAAGGCAGCTTCTAAATAAATAAAACAATCAAATGATGTACAACTTCAGTTCCTCCAACCTATTAGTTAAAAGCGCAAGAAAACAGCTGAACCCTATTGAATGTCAGCACACCTGAGTTACTGCAGATAGAGGGGAGTCTAACTCAAGGGCTCTGCAGCAGGAAACCTAAACTTCACTAGGAATCTCAGTAAATAGTAGAAAAGAAAAACAAAAATTGAGGTTGCTGAATGAAAGGCATAAGTCCTTTTCAATACTACTTCTTAATCTTCCAAGATTCTGTCCCCTTTATTAAGAAAACAAATCACTCTTCTAAGGCATGAAAAACTGAAGAACCCAAATGAAATAGAAAAATAACATGGTTAAGTAGCAATGTCTGGATATTTAGAAACTCTTTGATCAGATCAATACCTTGGAGTAGGTGATTCATGGTCTAATACACAGAATTGTTCTAGAAGCATTTGTCAGCCTCTTGTCATGTACTATCTTTGGGGGATTTTTTTATTTTTTGAGAAACAGTCCATGTAAGAAGACTTTTTATGTAAGAGCTCAAAGGCTTGAAGAACTGTAAGTAGATCAGAGAGGGTGTGTGAAAACCAGCTAAAAAGTTTTCTAAGTAATTTTATCTACAAATTGCTTGGTTTGGCCCAAGTTCTCAGCCATCTATTTTCATCCTGAAAGCAGCTCATCTTCAGTGCTGGTGGCAAAATTGTTACAAAGAGGGATTTGCTTAAAGCGCCTAATGTTGAGAGCACTTAATGTTCTGAAAAATGAATTTGGAAAACTTCCCAGATTGCACATCTGCCCCTAAAACATGAGAATAATGGACTGAATAGGAGAAGGGAGGATTAAGTGAACACTTGCTATCCTCTGTCTTTCATTACCTAAACCTGTGTGGTACCTCCGGATAACCTTTATCTTAAGCACTCCCTCACAGAATCCTGGCCACCAGATTTCAAAAGGAAAACACCTCTCTGACAGGTAGATGTATGGCTGTGATACTGCAAATCAGCTGCTTATATAAGCACTGTATGCCAGCAGTTGGAAAGAAGGTGCCATTGGAAGAAAACTCACACTACAAATAATTAGTAGCTTGAGAGGTCTTTTCTTGTTGCTACCTTTTTTCTTTCTTTTGTGCTAGTGACTCTCATCTTGCCATGATAATGCACAGTATCCTCCATTAAGGACTGAACATTTTCTAAATTAAATAAAGGTGGATCACAGAACCCCAGTATTAACAGATGAACAGGATTCTCAGATCATCACCTCCTATTCCTGCTTTATGATACTGTTTCACAGAATGTATTTTCTTGACCTCTGTCTACTTGGCAGTATGATCTAAGGAGTTTGGCCTCAGCTATTTGCCATCTGGGACAATCCCAAACCATGATATATGTCACTGTCAGAAAACATTTTCCTGATAATCAACCTAAACATTCCAGGCTTATGTTGATTAGCTCTCATTAGCTTTTACAACAGACATCAGATGAAATTACTTATTTCATCCTCTGAGTTCAAATCTGGGCATAGAAAAATAAATAATGAATTTAAAACAGGTCTACAAAGGACAAGCATATCCAATACCTGTTCTAGCTCTATTTACTTATCAAAACTAGAGGTTGATGTTTCCTCTTGCTGATTTCCTTTGCTATCATTGCTTACAAGCAGCAATGGTGAAAGCCTGCACTCTGAAAGTCTGCCTCAAGCAGGTATTTACTAATTTATTTTATATCTCAGTTAGGATGATACCACTGGGGAATGAATGAAGAATTTTAGCTTTTAAAAATATATTAGTATCTCTGATGTTATTTGGAGAACTGAAAATTTGTGAGTGGATTGAACCTGATACCCAAAACATTTTTTTTTAACTACAAAAAATGATCAAATTTTGTATTGAAATAAAACTTCCTTGGAAATTTGACAGCATCCACTTTGCCAATAACAGTATCTTCCCTCAGGTATGTGTTACCACTTTAGTGAGCTACTATCCTTGTGGAAAAAACAATGTACATATAGCCTGAACCATTTCACAGAAAATCAGCCAAGTATGAACTGACAGCATGGGAAATTTGGAGAGCTCAAACAGTCCTTCCACCATCAGATGGAAAGGGCCAGTCATCTCTAGCTGGCAAGCAATGCCCCAGCACAAAACCCTCCTCAGTGGTCATACTTAGATCTAGAATGGGATGTCTGAATTTGACCTTGATGTCTACTTGCACTGTACATGCTTCCTGGAGCTTAAGCACTATGTTTTCAAATATGTTTTTCTGTTTTGTGCATTATCCAGTTCAGGGTCTTGTGCCCTGAACCAGGCTTTCACTATATTCACTTCTATTTTACAGAGAAGGTAAATACAGTAGAAATACAGAGAGCCCAGAATGGAAAGGTAAAGTGGATTTTGGGTGCTAGTATGATCTTCCTTGAACCATCTGCAGTAACTGACAGTCTCTAGCCTCTGGCCAACACCCATTCCTTTTAGAAAGTAAGAAATATATCTGGTATCTGACATAAATTTTGAGGTTTTAAATTGAATGTTAGCTGGCATCAATTATTGGAAAGTACTAGTACATTTTCCTTTTAGTAGAAAAGATTAAAAACTACACAGAACAAAAAATTTTTAAGGCAAGCACTAAGCAGAAATTACTTCTGAACTACTTCACTTCAAGCAAACCTAATGGCAGAAAAAGTCAAGGTAAGATGAATAAATAAAGATGTTTTTCTCTTACCTTCTAATTTTCTCCCAGGCCTGTTTGCTCTTATGGGATTTTTTGATGGTGCTGTTCTTAGCAAAATCTGTCGTACCTGAAGGACAAAAACATAGCCAGATGTTTGCCTGTAGACTTTGCAAAAACCTGTAACCAGGTTTTATCTTAAGCTTGTTCTCCTAGTTTGACTGCATGATTTAATTCAGTGCCTGGCATTGAATTTGTCTTCAGGTACCAGCCCCAAAACTGCTGTCTTTTCTCTGTTTAAAATTGAGATGTTGATTCCTCTCAGATAAGATATTAAAGGAAAATTCCATTTATATTTGCTAAACACAGGGTTGTTACAAGTAATTGGTATGCCCAAATGTACTTATAAAACAAAACACCAATTATAATAATTATAATAACTGCTGCTACTTTGAATTTAGAGATACACATTAGCTAACACAAGACAGGAGCTGTTACAAACAACTATTCAGTCATTATTATGCACACAGTAATTTTTCCACAGTATATCAGATAGATTTTTAAATAAACTCCAGAGAGTTCAGAAAGTGACTATATCTAAAGTGAGAAGCTTCTACTTATATGGGATCTATCTACATGTATAGATATTTATACACACACATGCAAATATGAATAAATAAAGAGTTTCATAGATGCATTAGAATGTGGAATACTTTGGATGCATTTCCTAGGAGTCGAGCTTTTTCACATCACACTAATATATGAGCCAAAACAAGATCACAACCGTAACCAGAAACTGCCCTGTTCAATCAGGTGAGTGTCCACTGTGACACACGTGAACATGTGCCTGAATGATGGATTTATTTAACAGCTGTGCGTGAAGTCTGTCAAAACAAAAAAAAAATATTAAGGCAGTTTGCAGTGAGTTTTCACTGTTAACCACTTTGTCAGCCATAGGCAGTTTGCCTTTCTCTTGAATGTATTGTAAGGCTTACGCATATTTTGAAATTTTATCCGTAAGTTTCCTCATAAATTTTTTAATGAAAGGATTTTTAAGGCTGGATTTAAAGAAGATCACTGTGGTAAAATCTGCATTTGTTGTTAAACTTCAGGATGTTGTCCAGTACAAAGTGGTGCCCTTATGGTTGTCTGAGCCTGTGGAGGATACTGTGATGGAAAAGCAGCTAACCCAGTTTGTCTCATCTTCTAAAGGTTCTTTAGGGAAACCTCTCTGCAGACTCCTTGAGACACCCAAACATTCTCCCCACCTTTTCTCCTATCACTTCTGTAGCTATGAATAATCTTACCTTCATCACCTTTCTCAACAGTCCCTCCCACTCACATTTACAGGACGTTGGAAATAGCATCCAGCCCAGTTGTATCTTTTAGATACTGAAATAATAGAAACACTATAATCTAAATAAATAAATAGAAATAACTCATATTCAAAATCCACAATAAATATGCAGAAGGAAAACACAGAGACTACAGAGCTTCTACCACTGAAGTACCAAGTCCTGTGCCAAGGCAGCTGCAATAAAAGTATTTGAAGAGTCAGTTATTTTGTAAAACCATTTTTGTTACTTGGATTTACTAAAATAGCTCACCCACTGAAAAATTTTGTCAGCATTATCCAGATTTTCATAAAGGTCTCCATGAAAGTATTATTTGAACTTATACTTTTGGTTCACTGTCTCTTCATCTTTGCTCTTCCTTCCCCTCAGTACATTATTTTGATCCAATTAGTTATTTAAAAAATCCTAAAGCATTCCATAAGAAAGCATGAAGTACTCTCATTAAATTACAGATTATTTTTCTAAAACTTTGTAGAAGCTTGTTAATTGGAACAGTTAAATCCATAAATCTGCTCACCTTCTGCTACTCTTTATCTTTTGGGACTCCTTTTTCATGATGTGTTGGCATGCTCAAAGTTACTGTTTTAATTCTTGCATATTTCCAGTCTCAGACATGCTGATGACACCTAACTACCAGTTAATATGATTAGCTCCTAAAGTATCTGGTGTTCAGCCCAGCAGTGAAGCCAGGCCATCATTCTGTCCCATCAATAACAGACTTTTAATCAAACAGAAATAGTGCAGAGTTGTGTCAATTGCTACCTCCTATAAACAGCACTTTTCTGTGACAGAGCCCTTTTGTTTGACAGGAGATTCAAATACACCACACACATGGCATTGACACAAATTCTTTTAAGAAAGAGCACTTGTTTTCAAATTGAGTCCGTCCCTGGCTCTGGCAGATTGCCTTATTTGTGTATCTTCACAATCACTATTCTTTTGCTACCTGTCCTAAAGGTCCCACTGTGCTTACATGAAGGAAACACATCATGCTGATTTGGCACTACAATAAACCTACTCCAAATCCAGTCCAAAGACTTAAATATGTCTCCAAGTCAATTGTGTGAGTGTAGAGTAGTGATTTCCTTTTAATGCCAAAGTATTCACTTTATCCCTTAGGTACAGCTAGTTAGGGAACAAAGAGCCATTCTGTCCTATAATTTCTCTGATAAATAGGATCTAATGATAACAACATCCCTACTGGAAAACACAGACCATTGGTCAAAAACAGAAACAAAAAAAAAGTTAATGCTCTATTAGTCAGTGGCAATAGATGTGTTACAGTGCAGGATTATTTATACCATACCTGAAAATAACTTATTTGTAATAGCCTTAATGTTTTTTGTTCAGCAGCCAACACACCCAAAGCATTTTATATGCAATTATCATGAAATAATGCACCAAAATTGACCAACTGTTGGAAATATTCTTAGATACAGATTCACAATTGAAGTCAATTAGTTAAAGATTTTTTAATAAGTTGATTTCTAAACCATAGCTCTGGGATTAGTTTATAATTATTAATAGAGAATATATTAGGACAAAATGTGCTTCTTAATTAATTTCTTTAAATTTACATTTACACTGTCTGGAATTATTTATGTCCAATTTCCACTTCTGGAACCAATCCTGCTGTGAAATTGCAGCCTTCTGAAACATTTGGCAACTGAGAAACGTAGCTATGAAATTTTGCTCATCATTACATTTTTCTCATTTCCAATTTTACACTTAATTATAGATCATTAAATCAGTCCTCAGTAAATGTATAAGATTCTCTGTCTTATGCAGAGTGGTTCTTTACCATCATTGACTGAATGTTGGAACACTCAGAATGAATGCCTTTATACATTTATTTGTCATATTGCTTACTGTGGAAAATGCTGAAATTCCTAAAAGAGCTTTACAGTCACAATGCTTGGCAGAAACATTCAATTCAGAATTGCCAAGTCACCTGTGTTTGTTGCAGGTTTTCTTCAGTCCCATATAAAGCACTCTTCTTCTCCCTTCCTTTACCCCTCTATCCCTCATCTTTTAAAAATAAGAATATCTCTGAGTTCATTTTAGTAAGTTCAATTGTGGTTTTTTTCCAGAAATCTCTCAGATCACTGAGCTTGGAAGCTATGGTTCCCTGCTAAAACTACAACCCTGACTGTGGTTCCAGTCAAGATGAAATAGATGAGAAAGAGAAACATAAGAACAAGATAGGGAAAAATTCTCACTTGCTGTGCCTATTAAAACACAGGTGAGAGACTTTAAAATTGCTATTCTCTTCAATGTTCTAGTAATTCTCAAGCCAACATTTTACACATAGCACTCTCTCCTAAACTTCCTTGTAATCCAGAGATAGTGCAGAGACCCCAAGCCTGGCAAGCATATTGGGAGCATATGAAATCACACAAAGAGCACTGAATCCATAAATTAGCACAGCATCTTTATTTTACCACTGGAAAAAAAACCAAAAAAACAAAAAACAAAACACACACACACACACACAAAAAAACCAAACACGCAGGCAGGTACTTATTTTTGTGGCTAATCCATTAATCAACACGAGGTACTTTAAATTATGTCCCCTATTTCCACGGGGAAAGGAGGTCTATACCAGTGAGCTAAAGAATTCTCTGGAAAGTCCCAATCTCATTTAAGTGGTACAAAGACACAAGTAACACACAAACTATCCTATTAGCATAATCTTTTAAGTTTAGTGGTTAGGTTAACTCAACAACAAATCTTGCCAGACCAGGGCAAGATATCTGGACTGGAGTTCCAGCCACTGCCTCTTGTTATGCTTTTAAAATGAGACATTACTTGGATAAAACACAGAAATAATGGTTAAAGGACAGAAATCTAGTTCCGCAATAATGAACTGGTTCCATTTTAATTACTTAATTTTTTTATAAATAGAAGCTTTTTATACTTCCTGTTTCTCTATCTCAATTCATTTATCTCTACATTTATCCAAATTCATTTGTCTCTGCAGTAATATATTGATAAAATCATAGATTTGAACCCAAGTTCAATAATTTTTCTTAATACATGTTTAATTTTAAGTAGAGTCAGTACCACTGAAAGTTATGGAGATTTAAGTTAATATATAATAAAATGTGATCAACACTATGAAAGCCTCATTTAATTTGGAATCAGATATCCTGATTTTAAGAGAAAAAAAGATATTAATTTCATCTTATTTCTATTAGCTTGGCCAAGGTAGTACCAAAAAGTGCAGTAAAGTGGACTTTCTTTCAACTTGACTGTCATCAGTGGGACAGGTGCTGTGTCTGTCACCACTGTGCACCCAGTAGGTGCAACACCACTTAAACACAGGAAGTAGACAGTGACACAGCAAAATAAGATGATGAGGGGACAAATTACTCACCTTAAGAATCCCTGTAGTTACAGAGATTTGTTATGTGCTGATAAGAAAAGACTAAAGACCATCTTAAACTTCCAGCTCCAATTTCCAGTCATATTAAATACATTAGGACTGAGGGAAAAGATAATTAATTTTTTTTCCTGAATTGAGCATGGTGGAGAATGTACATCTAACCTCATAGAAGACCTATTGCAGAGTCTTTTACAGAGCAGTGATTCAGTTAATGATGCAGAATATATGAAATAAAAAATGACACATTGTAATGAAACAGTAATGGCCTTGCTGCATAATGTGAATACATCCCTATGATACAGGATAGGTAGAATCAGTCACCTGAATCAGTCTCACCTCCACAGTGCTGAGAAAACACAATAACAACAGCTGAGGAACATGAATGGAGGGGCACCCAGGAGAAAAAAATAAAATAAATTAAATTAAAGTAAACAGAAAATATAGTGGCTAAGTTTTTTATCTTTCTTTATTAACAGACCACTGGACTAGAAAGCCAGTCCTTCAACAGTGGGGGTTACATTTCTGTTCAGGAGACTGTGCCACTTATGGTGACTCAAAGGCAAAATTCCCATGCAGCGTATCCCAAGTGAGACCACCAGTATTTCAATTACTTAGAGAATGGCTGTATTGAATGGTACTGAATCATCATTTTCACTAAGTGCTGAGTGATGCTGCAAACACTTGTTGGGGCAGCATACCTTGTTCCCCACACTCTCTAGTGACTACGGAGATACATAACAAATGGTGCCAAAAGACAACTGTTTTTCATTGTTTCACATTTCACATATCTGGGGGTTTTTTGTCCTTTTTTCTTTTTTTTTTCCTAAATCTATTGTTTTATCATACAGGAAAAAATTTGTCTTTATTTTAAATAAATTTTCAAAAGGACATTCAAGAAGAGATTGTTTTATTGGTGTGTCCTGCTGTTTCTTTTCTTTTAGTTATGGCATTATCAAACTCCTGCTTCCCACTATTGCAGGTTGTAGCTGAATTAACTGTTCACCATTTATGATTGGTTGCTTAAAAGAATACCTATATGTCACTGTTCATAAAATTCTCAGACAATTAGGCTGGTTAGTCTTCTTCAGTGTTGTGTTTTTTCATATTACATTTTTATGAAAAATAATCCTGTCTTGCATGTTTTCAATTGGGAATAAAATGCTCATAACATTAAAAAATGTTTCTTCCGTAACTAGAAATTCTCTTAACATTACAGAATGGAACATAAATCTATACCTTTCAAGGTACAGTATTGCACATTCTAAGAAAAACAGAGATCTACAGCTTTCATCCTGATAATTTCCATTCTATTGTTTTGTATATTTGTGAGAAAACATGACAGTCTACTTTATTTTCCAACAAGATGTTATTATAGTCTTATAATGATTATCAAAGAAACGTACAGGCTCAAAAGTGCAGGCATTGATAGTTTTCTAGGCATAGAACCAGACTGAAAGATTCTCAGTCTGTTCTCAGATAAACAGACAGCATTTCCTATGACATTGAGCAAGGTTTTATGCCTTTATATTTGCAAGAAAGAAGCTCCTATACTTCTTTTTTCATGTTACACTTTGCCTACACAGTGCTATCCAGGCTCTGTAATAAAAATAACTACTCCCCTCACACTTTGGTGAAGCTGCTCTCAGTGATCAGAGACGTAACCTGGCCAATAAGGAGAAGAAATATGTAACTCATCCACTGTTTTAATCTTCTAAAGATCCCACCACAGCATGTCCTGTGGATATAAAAATATAAATAAAATTAAAACTAATTAATTTAATTCTTGCCATCACCATCATCAGTGCTGATTATAACATTAAACCTAATAAGATTTCCTCAAAGTATACTTCATTTTCATAAAAATGAATTGTCAACCCTCAAATGGGAGTTTTAGATCCAAGCTGGAATCCACTGTTGTAACTTGTATGTAAACCAAAAAAGTAGTAAGGAGTTAAAAACCCTCTGATTTTCAAAGTTTAGAGAGAGTAGAGATATAACCCCAAAAAGTGCATGGCAAGGCCATAAAAGATTACAGCTATCAAAACTAGAGCCAGAATTTTAACTTAAAGAAAACAAGTTTTAAATGTGAGGGAACATAGCTGATCTGTGAATTATATGTTACTGAATATCAGGAGCATTGATTAAAATAAGTATTAAAGGTAGAAAGATTTCTAATGGAACACTGTGTAACAGGAAAAACCAGTCGGGCTTCAAGAACAAAAATTTCTGCTTCTTTGGTAAATCATGATTTTTATAGGTATCGAAAAAGCTACAGGGGGAATTTCTTGAACTTTCATTTATTACTTCTTTGAACTTTCAGATAGTTATTGGCAATATTCCTCAGCATTAAAGAAAATGAATAGGTTAAGAATTTTTTTGTGTAACAAATATTTTCCAGGACTGAAAGACAGAATCAGGAAAACCTAGTCAAATACTGACAGCGAGAGGAAGGAGAAACAAGGCTCTGTTTAACACCAATGATATATTGAGTACTTGCCTGAAAACTGTAACTTGTCTGCTGTCTTCCTCTCAATTTTTTCATATTGATGATATTCACCTGCTAACGAGGTTGATTGCTTGTCCCTATTTGAGGAAGAGCTTTTGCACATAAATTAATGGACTAATCTTAAGAAAAAA
Organism: Myiozetetes cayanensis; assembly: GCF_022539395.1. Lineage (NCBI taxonomy): Eukaryota > Metazoa > Chordata > Aves > Passeriformes > Tyrannidae > Myiozetetes > Myiozetetes cayanensis. Next base: position 102,594,202 of record NW_026087411.1, read on the forward strand.
CACAATTATTGAACTTTTGCACAGTTAATATCTTAGATTGTCTACACAGGATATCTTTTTTCTTTCTCAAGATGAATACAAGCAGAAGCTACTTTTATCAGATTCAGATAAAAGATTTATAGATAATATCTAAATTTTTGAATTTTTGATAGTAATTGAGTAATATTTGAAATGAAGATATTTTTATTTAGAATTTTTTATTTTTCCAGGAAAGACTATGTCTCCTCCCTCATCTTACCCTTCTCTCTATCTCCCCCCAAAAGATGAGCTTTAAAGTACTGAAGGACACTTCTTATGCAGAAACAGCAGATCAGCAAAGTAAAGAATAAAACATCTCAACATTTCTATGAGAAATGTACTGTTTAGTGTAAAGAAATAAATAAGTATTTCTCAAAAACCACAAGTGTAATGTTCCTAGCTCTTTTTATCTCTATTGAGTATCTCTTTACAGAGGAACTGGAATGCTCTCTATCAGCATATCACGCTATTTCAGAGAGCTTTAAGGTTAAGTGTTGCATGCACCACTTTTCTAACTGACCAAATCCAACCTGAGCTATTAAATAAAAGTTCTTTCTACCTTACTTTTTCTCAGTGGCTCTCAAGGTTGCTTTTTTCACAGAGGTCTCATGAGAAACTAAAGAGATTTACAGATGCCTGTGTGCTGAGTTGAAATGTTAAAGAATTCTTACTATTTTTTCTGTTATAGCAGTCTCACAATATCTTCCCAGAGAAGCTGCATTCAATCCATGTAAGCTGTTCCTTGTGATGTGATTCCTAGTAGCTAAACAATTTTGTGATATCTTTGGAAAACTAACCAAGAGCAAACCCAAAACCTTGCTGCCACAAAAAGTCCCAAGTTACAGAAACCAAAACTCTGAAGAGAAAGAATATTTTTGGATGTGAAACAATAAAAGAATATTTATATGGTTTTTTGAACTAGATTGATGGCACATGCATCTACGGAGACTTGTCTTCAGAAAAAAGTCCTTCTAAGGAGAAAAATTCTCCAAGTTCTGCCTAGCTTGATATAACTCCACATGTAACTCAGATCAGAAGTGAGCTTTGAAAAGCTAATCTCTGAATTGTCCCAACTGATTGTTCAGGCAAAATTTGGTCTTCTCAGATGAAACAAAACTGGAAGATGCATTTCAGGAATGCTGACTCCTACTCTGACCCTGTCATTAAGGTATATAGTCCCTGGGTGAGATGGGAGCTCATCAAAACTGAAGTCCCCAAAGTGAGGACTGAGTTCTTAGTACTTGATGTTTCATTGTCCAGATCCTCTCCTGTACTCATTGGCCAGTTTCCTTTCCACCCTTACACCCAAATTGTGTCTCACAAAGTTGGATGTAAGGATGCCTTAGATGACCACATCAAAAGCACTTAATCAGAAATCAATTAAATTAGTCAGGCAAATTTGTCCATGTTGAAGATATGCTGGCCATTACCAGACATCCTCTTGGGTCCTCAGAGACCCTGTCTGATCACAACAGAATTAAGTTTAAAAATATATAAAAATTAAACATATTAAAATGGTAAAATGTATCAATTGGTTCCTTTAGGGAGGTATAGAAACTGCAAATTAGTTGCCTGAGCAGGTATAAAGACTATGTTCAGAAAACCCACCTTTGCCCACATGGCTGGTGACTGCCTGACCAGGCATAACCTGCTGGTGTTTTGGGTGAAGAGAACATTCCTGCTCAGTCTGGTACAAGACAAGTCCCAGACACGTCCTGCCCATGTTAGCAAATAAATAACTGCTCTGTATTCCTGTCTGTGTTCTGCTTCCAAAATGATTTGGGGCATGGTAAAAGGCACCCAAACACCAGTAACATAGTGATGGAAGATCATCAGCTCAGCTACTATAAGAGGAACTTAAATATTCTGTGCATAATTGAGTTGCCTCAGAAGGGTCATCTGTTTTCATTTTAAGAGTTAGATGTTACCTGGCCTAGTCTCCAGCTGCTAGTTCAGAGGGGTGACTATGTTTGGTTTTTAGTGTGATAGGATATACTTTCCTCTCGTGATGCCTTCAGTACCTCTCCAACTATCAGGTGCAGACCAGCCTGCTCTGGAAGTGGACTGCTGTGATTTGACAAAGTAATAAAATTATAAAACGGTAAAAACTCTTTTTTGCATCTTCATATCTTAATTATCTTCTTCCTTCTCCCTGGCTGATCTTTCTCAACTCAAAATAAACTTTTCCTTAACTGTGGTAGATAAAGTGGTTGCTGTGTTGTCCAGTGGAAAGGGGACCACACAGAGATATGACCCTCTCTCTGTGTTTGTAAACAGTAAGATCTACTCCTTCTTCTTTTCCCTTCATGAAAGTTTATTTTCTTATTCCCTGAGCTTCTGCATCATAACACAATATAGCAAAGCAGGGCACAATCCAGGAAATTTTCTTCTCCAGTTTAAGAAAATATTCTGTGCCTTTACCAGCACCATTCCTGGCTCAACTATAGTCTACTAAAGACGAAAAAGTAAAAGTTCATTTTGAGACCTACTTTCAGATTAACAGGTACTGTGTGCTTATATGGATGCTTTTTCTATAAGCATCTGTATATTGACCAAATCTGATGCTGAAAGGGAAATTAGAGGTAAACTCTGTTTCACTTCCCACTGCCTGCAATAACTTGCTTTTAGGAAATGTCTGCCAGAGGACCAAGTTATGCTTCCTGCTCATGAGCAGGTTGTTGAGCTAAGTAATTCTGAATTGGCATTTATAGAAATATATTAGTAAATTGATTCACTTGAGTAGCAAGCAGGAAGATGAGTTGTGAGGATAATGGTATAACGATATATAAAGTAATTGCTGGCAGCATCTAATGTGAAGAAAGAGCAGAATTAGGAGGAACAAGGTTACCTTATTCATTGCCAGTACCTAATTACAACATGAGTGCATTTCAGATGAAGTATAGGTCAATGAAAAAACGGTCAGAAAAAGAAGAGTTCCTGATTTGAAACAACTTGAAGTGACTTCATCTTAAAAAACAGACATGAACACTGTTAAAGTCTGAATACTTGTATGAAGAGGAATTTAAATAAGTAATTAACAGTTATTATTGATTATATGGTTTGCAAAAAATAAACAAGTATAAAAAATAAAATACAAAATAAATCTGTCCTTGAAACTGAAAACCCAACACATTGTGTAATGATAGATAACTTATCTTAAACATGTAAAGCTACATGAAATATATCAAGATCCCTGAAAAAACCCTACATCTATTCAGCTCATTTTCTATATATGGCTAGGAAAGGAGTGGGCTGAAACTCATAAGGTTACTGCCTGAGCTACTCTTCAAAAGCATTTTAAGCATTTGCTTAGCTCCAAATACTTTTATAGAATTCATTATATTGTGCAACTTCCACATGTGCTTAAGAGTCTGAATAGGAATTGCTTTAAATATTTGCTGTGTTTGACTAAACTGGGCTGTAAATATATCTGGTGCTTCCCCTGGTGGGAAACAGAACCTGGCAAGGTTTTTAATTAAGGTCTAAACTAAACTAGTCATCTATGTTTCCTTGTCAGTGAAGGGATGATTGCTCTCCAGAGGTGATTTTATTTCTCAGCACAGAACTGTTCCATCTGGACAAGTTTAGACAGACACATAATGTTTAGATGGCTCCCATGAAGACAGTGCAGAGCCAAACCTGCTTTAAACAGGCTACCTCAAGGTCCACCAGGAGACGGTAATATCAACATGGACAGTGTCCCTGCTTCTCATGTCACACTATTCCTGCTTCTTCAGGAATGAATAGGAATGTATTCCATCTGCTTGCATACACCAAACCCCAAGCAGAACAATATCATTACCCCTCCCAAAAATACATATTCTTAATTGCTTTTTAAAGCACAGACTGATTGTCTGAAATGTTTTAAAAGAGTGGACATCAGGCAATAGTTCATTACCGGAAAGAAGCTGGAAGTAAACAATTACCAAAGCATCTGAATGCAAAAAGGAGAAAGATTTGGGATTCATCTTCATCCTCAGCAGGCTGCCCACTCAGTCTGCCACTTTTCATGGTACCCAGTCTCAAAAGTAAATTTTCTTCCTATCTGTTGTTCAGAAAGACCAAACAGCTCAATCCAGGTGTGGATTACAATGCTGCAAGAAAGCAACCTAAAATTTATCCACAATAGTGTCTGAGTGAGATGTCAGTGTTGCACTGACAAAACAGTTGTGACAGTGGCAGAGCACAGAACCAGCAAGTAGCAGACTGTCTCACAGAAAATACTACCTTTTTATCTTTTGCCTGAATCCTGAATTGGATAAATGTCAAAACCTACCACACAGTTCTTCAGAACAGAGAAGCAAATAAATACATTTCAGGATTATAAAATTGGGACTTTGTGATAGCATATTAACTCTTATGTAGAGATTGGAGCTCATAGTGAGAAAGACAGGGCTGCTGATGCCTGACCTGGAATAGTGTGCCCAGTTATGGGCTCCCCAATGCAAGAGTCATGGACACACTGCAGGAAGTTCAGTGAAGGGCTGCTAAGGTGATTAGGGGGCTTGGAGCCTCTGCCCTTGAAGAAAGGCTGAGAGAGCTGGAACTATTTGTCCAGACTGAAGAAGAGAAGGCTCAGTGGAGTTCCCATCAATGGATGTAGATACATGGAAAGGGGATGCAAAGAAGATGGATCCAGGCTCTTTTCAGTGGTGCTTAAAGACAAGATCAGAGGCAACAGGTACAAACTGCAACACAAGAGGTTCTGTCTAAATGTCAGAAAGATTTTATCTTGAGGGTGACCAAGCACTGGCACAGGTTTCCCTGGGAGATGGTGCGTTGTTCCTTCCCGGAGAAATTCAAAAGCCATCTGGACGTGGTCTTGAGCAACCACCTCTAAGTGGCTCTGCTTAAGCAGGGGAGTTGGGCGAGGTGACCTCCAGAGGCTCCTTCCAACATCAACCATTCTGTGATTTGGTGATTCTTGTTGGGGTAACTTTGCAATATATAAAGGATGTAGAAGTTGTAATGTTGTTTAAAGTGAACATGCTCCCAAAATGGCCTTGTAACTCTTTGTGTAAACCCTTCTTATTCCCAAGATACCTTTGGAATGTCCTGAGAGATACCTGAAAGTCTCCCTATTGGTTGTTAACCCTTTGTTATCATTGGTTGGTTTGTAATACCTCCTGGACTCCAAATGGTCACTCTGTAATCCCCCCAAGAGCTATTTAAGCAGTTACCTAGAACAATAAACTCTCTCTGCCTGCTCACCCTGCTAGCTGCTGGTCTCCTGTGGTCCCTGTGAGAGCCATGGAGACCTCGTGGTGGGGGGAGGGGGAGGGCACCTTCCCCTCCAGGACTAGGGGTAAAAGGAAAAGTCTCTAGACTGGAGTTCCCCTCCCAATCCAACCTCAACATTCATCAGATTCTCTCACTTGTGAGCTCTGTATGTTAAAGAGCTGGTAGCTGTCTAGAGGTCTGAGCAGTGACCTGAGCTGTATCTGCCCTAGTAAGCAAAATGAGTAATGGTCTGTTTGTTCATCCTGAGATCAGGCAGTGCATTTTAGTTCATTCTATACAGCTCATATCTCTTCTTCAAAAAAAAGGTGACTTCATCCATACTACCTTACATGCATGGTTCATGATTTTTATTAACTCACAAATTAGCATTGCTTGGGACTAGTGTTTACCAGCAAAAACCAAAAATGTGCCAAGGAGTGCACTAATGACTAAAGAGTCCCATGCCAATGCTGGGACAACATCCTGGCCTTGTTCAGCTCAATGGTATATATGCAGCTTTTATATTTATATATTTATAACAAAATGAAGGAATACATAAAATAGAGCTTTAATTTCACTGTATTAATATTTAGCATCAATTTCCTTAGCAACACCATATTCAGCACTAAATCTTCTAATGATGTCCTTGGTTTGTTATCTAACCAATACTTCCTTTGTTATATATGATTATTGTCTTCCTACTCTGTCTTTGGTGTGAAATGCCTCCAATACAACCAAGACAAAATAGAAAAAACCATGGTTTTCATCATTACTGTCAACAGATCTGCATCTCTAAATGTATATAGAGAAGAAATCTCTTGAGATTTATGTTACTTTTATGTACTTTTTTCTATACATTACATTTAAGAACTTAAGAGCTTTCTGTTTTGCTCTTGAAGCCTATTATTAAAAATTGAAAATGTTATTAATAAAGCTATAACTATTTGTTGCCTGAAATCTCTATACATCTCTAAATATTTGTTTTATAGGAAGATGTTTTTTATGTATTTCAATAAGCATGGCTGAAAAGCACATTTATAAGCATGACAAATACAGCATGCATCACTGATAAAAGGAAAATCCATGTTATAATTATATATAAGCAATATCAGAAATGCTGGGAAAAGAACAAGGACAGGAAGCTCTGTATATTTTAAGGCAGAGATTTTTAATTTGCACATTTGCTCAAGGAAAGTAGTCACCTCAACTTCATCTTTTAGTCTGAAGATATATTACTATTCTTTGCGTCCCTTCAGGATGCACTGGTATCAAATCTAAAGATCCATATTCTTAATACACTTAATCATGGTTTTGACAAACCAAGTGTCCCGTTTCTCAGTGTCAAGAAATAGTAAATGTTCTCCAAATACTCAAATAGGTGAATAATTATTACTTATTAAAATATAGTTTTATATATATGTAATTCTTGTTTTCAATATGGACAATGTAGGATACAAATCTATAATTCAAAAATATTTTGATTACACTTTCAATTCAGGCAGTGTCTTAGAAAGACTAATGCATAATTCTTTGAAGTGGCTGTTTTTCTAGGAACCTTTCTTCAGATGTAGAAAATTGTCCTTCAAGACAATAATACTAACAGGAAAGGTCACCTTCACTTCAGATATAGAGTAAATATAATTTCAATGGTATATCTTTTGTTACATCCTGATTAATTTAAGTTAATATTGAGCAGATGAGTTATGGTTTGGCTTCTGTGTGAGTATGAATTTTTCTTTCAAACTATACATGGTAGACAGAAATTGTTCTTTTTTAACAACTACCTGTTAATACTTTACAGCTTTTAGCCTTTAAACAAGGAAAGAATCTCAAATAACAATTAATAGCTTTTACATTACAATTCCTGTTCAACTCCACTCCTCCATTTCCCCCTTCTTCCTCTGCCTTAGTTGTTTCAGATATTGACTTTGCAAGGAACGTAAAACTTCATCCTCTTTGTCCAGACTACATGTCTTTGAAAACAAGGAGCATCGCCAAGGTATAGATCACTGGAGTGGAAAGCTGGATTGTCATCCTAGCTCTGCCTTGACAGTTTGGGAAATCTGTGTAAAGATTCACTGAGCTTATTTTCTGCAGGTATAAAGGGAAGAAAAATAACACTTATTATTTTCTCAAGTGCTTTTGGGATTTAGAAATGTGAAATGGAATGTTAGACTGTGACATCCCCAGAAAAACATTCTTGGTATGTCTGTAATTTCTGTAGATATACTTAATAAAATGTTATTTGTTACAAACTAATATCAACAGATCAGAAACCCCTTATATGCATATAAATTAACAAAGCAAATAATGTTTCATGCTGATAAATACTGAAGACATTTAAAAATCGGAGTTATCTTTAAATCAGGACTCTTCCCCTAACCAGAAAGTGTGAATATTTTTAGTCATTAATTGAAATTAAAAAAAAAAAAATTCTCTCTAGACTTTATCTTGCTGTGATGCTTTCATTCTGGCATACTCTTTTTGTTTACACACCAGACAACTTCAGGCTGATAAACATCATAGGTTACCTTGTTTATCCTTATATGCTCATTACACAGCTAACTATTTCAAATGTTCATGTTGAACTCCAGATCTCTTATTTTTTAAAACATAGGAAAGTAAATGTAGTATGCCTGACAAATGTTCTCCCCAGTCTAGGGCTCTGTGTAGCTCAAACAGTCCTGTCTCTCTTAAGTCATAACATCTGGCCTTTAGGTAGAAATATTCTTATGGAAAGATGGTCTAAGTTCTTGAAGCAGGAGGTGATTTTTCTCCAAATTGTGAGAAACCTCCAGAACACTCCACCCAGTACTCATCTATGCTCTTTTTTATGTCAAATTTCTCACTGGATCACTCTGTTCACTGGAAGTTGTCTACACTATGACTGATGTGGGACGATCCCATTATTTATCTAGAGACAAGAGGCAACAGGCAAGGATATGAGTAGGGTCCAAAGCAGCTCCAATTAACCACCAGGTTCTCCATCCACCCTCTGGCATGGTGACATGAGAAGACTTCAGAAATGTTACTTCTCATTTTCTGGTGTAACCAGTTCATGCTCAGTGTCTTGGAGAAAACATTTTTGTGCAAGGCTGCAAAAAGCTTCAGGAATTAAGGGAACTGCTCAAAACAGGGCTGCAGAGGAGGTTACACAGACAGTGGCTGGAAAAAAGTGTTGATCCTCTCCAAACACGGACTGGGAGCATCATGGAAGAAGTTTGGATGGGAGAACAGAAAATAACCTAATTTCTGGGAAAATACTGTGAGCTGGATTGCAGTGTTTGTCAGTGGAGTGTACTACACTGAGGGCAGTGCCAGCTTTGCCAGAGCTCAGGCCCAGGTCTGCAAGGGACCAGGAAGCAGTGGACATCACTCCAGAGGAGGCTGGGTGCCAGCACACAGCAGTGCTGGCAGTCCAGGGAGCAGCAGAGGCAGGTGGCAGGATGATTCAGGAATGACACGAAAAAGAGGCCCAACAATGACATTTAAGAACAATGGCTCCTAGAGATTTTAAGTTACAGCTGAAAGATTCAATAATATCCACTACAAATTACTCCTTAGCCCTGAATTTATCCAGTAACCTTTTACTATACCATAGTGTGGATATAATAGTGTTTCATTTCTGTTATGGAGTCATATTCTGGTGTGTTCATAAGCAAAGTAGACTGTATATTTAGGAATATCACTGGGTAAATGTTCACAGCTATTTTAAAATACATGCTTTTAATAGCTGACACTCATTAAAAACATATATTTCCATTTTGAAAAAGTATAAAAGTATAAAAAAAAGTATAAAAAAGTATAAAAAAAAGTATTAATTTTATATTCATTCAAGTGTTTTGTTAATAGAATCATAGAATATCAGACTGGAAGGGAACCCTCAAGGATCCTCTGGTCCAACTTATCTTGGCAAAATCATGGTAAAAGCAAGGTCTAGACAAGATGGCCCAGCACCTTGTCCAACTAAATCTTAGAAGTGTCCAATGCTGGGGAATCCACCACTTCTCTGGAGAGATTATCACAATGGCTGATTGTTCTCACTATCAAAACTTTTCCTCTTGAGTTCCAATCAGAATCTTCCCAGGACTAACTTGTACCCATCTCTCTCCTCTTTTCCTCATGACACCTCCTAAAAAGGAAGTCTCCATCTTCTTTGTAGCACCCTTTACATACTGGAACATGGTGACAAGGTCTCCCTTAAGTTCTCACCTTGAATATCATGTGCATTTTTAGGCACCACAATATGAGAAAGATATTAAGCTCTTTGAGAGCATCCAAAGGAGGGCTACAAGGGTGGTGAAGGGCCTTGAGGGGAAGCTGTAGGGCAGTGGCTGAGGTCATTTAGTCTGTTCAGGCTGCAGAAGAGGAGACTGAGGGGAGATCTTAAGGTTAGACTTGATGATCTCAGAGGTCCTTTCCAACCCAGCTGATTCTATGATTCTGTGATCCCATTGCACTCTACAGCTTCCTCATGAGGGGCAGAGGAGGGGCAGACACCAATCTCTTATCTGTGGTGACCAGTGACAGGACCCAAGGGAATGGCCTGAAGTTGTGTGAGGGGAAGTTTAGGTGAGATATTAGAAAAACATTCTTCACCCAAAGGTGGTTGGGCACTGGAACAGGCTCCCCAGCAAAGTGGTCAGAGCACCAAGCCTGATAGAGTTCAAGAAGAATTTGCACAATACTCTTGGGAACATGGTGTGATTCTTCAGTGTCCTGTGAAGGACCAGAAGTCAGACTTCGATAGAGGGATCCTTGAGGGTCCCCAGGGCAGTGGTCACAGCACCAGGACTAGGAGAGTTCAAGAAGTGTTTGGATGATACTCTCAGGCACAAGTTGTGACTTTTGGGGATGGTCCTTTGCAGGGCTAAGAGTTGGACTCAGTGATTCTTGTGGGTCCCTTCCAACTCACCATATTCTGTGATTCTGTGATTCTTTTCTCAAGGTTGAACAAACACAAATCTCTCAGCCTTTCTTTATATGTCAGGATTTGTACCCTTTCTGTGGACCTAATCCATCCTGTCCCCATCATTTTTGTATAGAGGGGATCAAAACTGAACACAGTGTTCCAGGTGTGGCCTGACAAGTAGAATGAGATAATGCCTTTATTTCTGTTGGTGATGCTTTTGTTGATGTATCCTGTTGGCTTTCTTTGCTACAGCAACCATAGGTTTTCTTGTACTTGTTGTCCAAAGTTTTTAGGTACTAACACAATGTTTTCATGACATAAAGCTTCCTCACTGTCATATAATCATATCTTCCTCCTCCTCTTCCTTCTGGCTTGTAATGGCAAACCATAGCCTCCTGTTTATAAGATCATAAAGGCAATTGCATGACAAAACTTGCAGCCACCAGTAATGATAGTTTGTTATGACATTGCAAAACATTCAAGTATATGTGGAATTGACTTTATTAAATAATGTCAAAGGAATAAATTTTCAATGCACAAAACCCATGGCATGCAAGGCAATGCAGTTGTGCTCTTCTAAACAAAGGCAGTTCATGTCAAGTTAATTTCCTCTTAAAGAGATTAATAATTCTCCCTTCTGCACCTCATTATACTTCCCAAACTAAGCCTGGAAAAACAAAACAAAACAAGACAAAACAAAAATAAGAAAGGGGGAACCAAACCACAAAAACCAAAACAAACAACAACAACAAAACTCAATCAAACAAATAAAAAAAGCTTTTCTCTCTGAAACCTGTTTCAGATCTAGATGTCATGACACTGGACCACCTCAAAAGCCACTAAAAATCTTTATTAAAAGCATCTAATTACTTATATGAATAGAGCTGGAACTTCAGTTCATTCCCTAAATCAACTTGTAGCTCATAATATGTAAGAAATGTGTGAAAAATCAGGTGGAATTATCTGTCATCCAAAAGCACATCTCATACCATTTTCAACTTTAAACAGGTCCAATTCTTCCATCAGTAGGTAACTGCATTTGATTTCTTTTGAGATGTGACGAATCCAAAGCCAGATTGTTTATTAGATACATAAATATTTATCTCATGATTCACACAAAGTCCCCAATTTCTTCTTTATGCTGTTTTTTTACACTGTACATAAGACAGAAAAAAAATCAAGCCCCAGAATCATACAACCTAAAGGCAAAGAACTATAAGACATAAGTATGGTGGACACTTTATGTACCCCATGTGCACTATAGAGTTCTCTTTTCTAGAAACAAGGTAAATAAGAAAAGAAGAAGGAAAGAAAAATGCACTTCACTTTTGGGAACATCTACACAAGTCACAAAGAAGTCTACAGCAACTATCAAAAGTAACCCATAAATCCCTGGTACATTATTATGTCCTCTGCACAAATTTCTTGCTGTACGCAGTCACTCTTTTTCTTATATGTTTGTTTACATGGCTAAAAATAGTGTTAATGAAAAACAATTGTTTGTGCTCTGAAGGGACTAATTTTTGTGTTGTATTTTTATTAGCCTGCACAATCTCAGTGCTTTCCCTTTGCATTTCTATTCCTCGCACTGAGGCAAACATTCTGTTGGGAATAAATGTATATTTAGAGGTAAAACACACTGTATACACACAAAGCTTCTGAATCAAAACTGGGAAATGGCCAAATAGATCTGTTCATTTTCCAATTTTTGACTATTTGAATTTACAACTTACAATTCTTCAAACTGTAGCAAGGAGGTTATTAACCTAAAGAGAGTATGTAGTTCTGATTCCAGGTATAAGTAAGAGAACACAATCCAGTTTCAATGAGTTTCTGCTATGATGAAGGACATTGTTCCCATAAAACCTCCAGAAGAGAAGTTGAAGCTGTATATGAACTTCAAGAACAGATTCAAGAGGGCAGACTGACCTATCAGATCAGGTCCCCTCGTCCCCTCAAACCTCAGTGCTACACCAGCTGATTCTGACTAAGTCCCAGCGCAGTAATTTTTGTTACTAATACTTTTGAAGTGGTGTCTTTCAGACCTATAATGTCACCTTTGTTTTACTATTATTTTATTAAACTGTTAAACCTTTTCTAGGAAATGCAACTGAAGATGGAAAGACCAATTCTTAAAGGTGCATAATTGAATGAAAAACAATGAAAATATATATGACAAAAGGTATAGAATAAAGCTTAAGACCTTTCTCCCTTACAAATCTCAGACATTCAAATAATTGCTTAACAGATCAAAGGTTCTTGAGAAGGTTTCAAATATATATGTATAGGAAATGTAAATAAAAATGCACAGAAACCTAATGTAAATGTTTAAATAAAAAAATAAAATATAATTTTTCCTCATTTCTGCTATAAAGATTCAAATGAGATCAAACTTCCAGACAGATATAAATTTCATTATGAAACTCAGGTTGTCTACCTTACACAATGATTGATTGCATTACCTGTGGTGAGGTGCTGAGCAGCTGCATCGCCTACAGATAACCAAGAGAAGAAACCTGATCATCTAGAAAAGATTTATGGACATGTTTAGAATATGTAAAGGAATAGAAGAGAACCAGGATTGCAAGTCTTCATCCAAGGTAGAAAAAGATCTTCCTTCTTTATAGACCCATATTAAAAATGAAAACATACTAAAACCCTCCTAGTTCTTTTTAACAACAACAACAACAACAACACAAACAAAACAAAACAAACACCAAATCAAACCAACCAAGCAAGCAAACAAAACCCACAACATGCTGTTGTAACCTATATTTAATTCATCTAGGCAGAAGAACAGTCTCAATTGCAATAGATAAGAGTAGTATCCTAGAGTGGAACCAAGGCCTGTAGCCATGCTGAGAATCAGTATGAAGGGTTAATAAGAATTTATCAGTAAGCAATTGAGCACTTGTGAAATATCCTAAAAAAGTGTGTTTAGACTTATTTAATAGATAGATCCTTCTTAAACCATTAAATATGTGCCATATACAGTTTATTTTTTTTTTTAATTTAGAGCTGTATTTCTTCCATCCTGTATTCTTCATATTTCACTTTATTTGCTCCTTATACTGGTAAAGCAGTAAAAACTTTCTTAGGTCAAAAAAATACTGAGAAACAGAAAAATCTCACTCTTATTGAAAACAATACTAACAAATATTAAACCATAGGTTATTTCCAGCCTACAAGGAGCTGATAAAAAATACTGTATTAGGGAAGATAGCAGGATATAAGCAATGATCCTAAAATTTACAGTGCTAAAAAAAGATTGGTGTAACAAGTCAACCACTTGCTACCTTCTAAGCAAAAAATGAGCATTTTTAAAACCCAGCATGTTATTCACCTTATGTAAATTATTAGCTTGGATGAAGACACATATTCCAATTAGGAACTATCACATGGAATTTAACAGCCACTTTTAAATTTTTTTCAATATTACTCATAAAAACACTAGGTTAAAAAAAGGATTAAACTTTTTCTAAGAAAGTGCATACCCTCAACTACTGTTACCTTATCTTTTCTATGGAAATATGAGGTGAAAATTGGCCAATGTTGAAAATTATGTTCAGTCAGTAATGAAGCCCTGTAATTCTCATGTACTCAGCAAATCTTCAAGTTATGCTTCCCACAGAAAACACAATCCACCCAATTCACAGATTTTTGATAACATGGTGCAAAAATGAAGCTGAAAAACTGGCTGACAGTTCTCAAATGTTTTCTCTTGTTACATATATTCAGTGGCAGGGAAATTTATTCCAGTTGCAGGGGATTTATTCCAATATTACATTATGCTTACAGTTCAAATATTTTTCCAAACAGATTTTTTCTTGCTGCAACTCAGACATTATTTCTTGTGTTATATACACCAAATCTGTAGAAAAAATTCTTCTTCTTTACAACAAAATTTTGTAACTGTGTGCAGTAATTGTGTCCCTATTCAATAGTAAGCATTGACAGCCTCAGTCATTTTTGTATGTCACGTTGTCTTAAAGATCTCTTGTTGGTCTGTATTTTCCCATTCAGTACCCAAAAGAGAACCATGTAAGACTTTCCAGCTATAGACAGCACAGTCATCTCATGTTACAGATCCATATCTGTAGCTGGTTGCTCCCATTAAATTATAATACCTTGTGTTGTTCGAAGAACGTCGTATTATTTTCATATTGTACCTCCAATCTGTTAAAACCTGTTGAATTCTAATCTGCCCTCCAAAATAATTTAATTCTCTTCTGGTTTCAGGTAGTCTGAAACAGCAATAATTCAAGTGGTTAATAGAAGTTCTTAACAATGCAAGATCTATATGACTTACATTTCCATTTGGGGAAAAAGAAAAGAAAAAGTGAAACTGCTCTCTGTATATTTGTACAAACACTTTTGCATCCATGCCATAGTACTCTTCTCAAGAATGTCTCAACAGGTGTTTTTGTAAGAAAGATGGGTGAAACAGTGCCAAAAGCCTTTCTGAAGCTAAGATGTATGCTATCTTTAATTCATTTCTGTGGAAAGATCTCTTACTTTCCAGAATTATTGAGGTAATTGAAGATAAGTGTCAGGTTTATAATCCCCCTCTGCTTTTCCCTTTCCTACTTCTTCAAAGTTGCACACTATATTTGTCTGGTTTCGGTTTTCTGGTATTTCATGTAGCTTTCAGACGTTATCACTGAGAACGTTTCTGAAATTGCCTCAGACAGAGCTTTACAAATCCTCAGATGAAAGAGTTCTTCAAGGCACTATAACTCTTTTATGGTTTATATGAGAAATTACACTTTAAGGAAAAAAACACCCCAGTTTATATATACCCCCTTTCTGTATCTCAACGTGAGCTTTATGTCTACTCTATGACAGTCATAACAGAATGCCAGGACCATGGTGGCTCATAGAGAGCTCTCTACTTGCAATTTGGGTTACACAGAAAATATGTTGGAAGACAGGAAAAACCTCCAGGAAAAAAAATTATGTTAATGGAAGTGTCTCATTCGTAAAGCTATAATTTTTTTCTGTTCCAAACCTGACAGTAGGACTGAATAAGCACATACGATCAAGCAGTCCATGCTGCGGCCTCTGAAGCAGACAAGACTCTGGCAGTTTTTCCTCCTTCTGTACACAGTTTTCCCACTATTTTTATGACTTAAGGAATTCTTTTCCTGCCGAAAGTCTAAATCAGATCATCTTGCCCTCAATAACTAAAAAGAAAACTCAGAGAAAATAAATACTACAATAATGTATCTTAAGTTAGATGAGACAATCCCATCTTTAGAATATAGTTATAATTGACTTGGATAGTTTAATATTTTTCTGAACCATCCTTAGCTTTTCTCCCTTCATCATCAAGTGTAGTTTAACAGAAAAGCCTTCCTGGGACAAAACCTGAAGACAGCTAAAAATTAAAAATATCACATCCTAGAAGAGATTAATTTCCTTACCCTAGCTTTCACCTTCAGTGTCAGGAAACATAGAGAGAGAAAGAAAAGACATGGACACCTGAGGACTTGTCAGCTCAAAGTTTTCAAACTAAATTCAATCAGTTACTTCTGTGAGCTAATAACATGAACTGTGGGAACTACCAAGAACAGGGTTTTGCAGACAAAAGTAACCTTGGGATGACAGAGCAGTGAGTTAGCACAGCAAGACAATCAGCAGATTTTTTTAGTGAGCACAAGATTCAGCAATGCAAGACAGAGGGTTAGAAAATCAGTCAGCAGCTTACAAATGTTTGTCATGTGCAGAATTGTGTGCATCATATTTGTGCATTGGATTTATGTTCATAGGAAATACAATTTCTGCTTAATTATTCCAGAAATAGGAACTCAACAGAAATGTATGTGCATAATCAACATAAATTTAAAAAAAAAAAAAAAAGGAAAACTTACAATTAAGTAGTGAAAAGCAAAACAAAGTGCTAATGGATTATCACTGCTAACTGGACCTTCTCATCAAAACATCGCAGTGAAAAATTAAATTATCTTACTCCTTTTAACTGGCTAATTAAATAGCCTTTTTGCATTAAGAAAATCTTTCTCTTGTCTTTACCAAACAGTTCTTTTGCAGTGAAGCTGCTATGCTGTACTACTGTCTCTGGAAATATTCCTGAGCCTATAAGTGTTTTCATAAAATACATTAGTTTTCTTTAAAAATAGAGGAAAGCAGTGCACATTTAGCATGAAGTGAGAAGGTACATGTACACAGGGAAATAAAAAAAAGGCTCTATTTTTAAGCCCTGAGAATGGTAGGGTAGAGGTGAATTTGTTCCCAAATGGGGGGGCCACACCAGACTGGGCAATGGGACTTACCCCTCACTCCTGCAAAATGCTAAATGATGACCACCCACTATTCAAAATATTTCTGCTAAACACTGGCCAAAAACATACTATGATAATAGTTCACCAAGATGATCACATACCAGTGCTCACAGCCTGTCCTTTGATCATGCTGGGTTTGCTGCTACAGAGCCAGGCAGAGCCTGGTGGGGAGCTACTGCAGAGTAGCTGGATACTGGGAGTGCATAGCTTGCCTTCCTGGACACTAATTTCACTTTTGAACAAGCCTCAGCTAAGGAACGAGGACAAAAATCTGTTTTATAGGAGATAAGTAACACTGCTGAATTTTCTGACAGAGAATCTATGATAAAATTGACTAATGACACAGAACAAAACCTGAGTGTTACATTCAAAACTGACAAAGCTTGAAATCAAAATATCTCTCTGACATCTTTTTGTTCTGACTAGGTCTGAAGGCTTTAATAATTTACCCATGTAAAATGGCTTTGTTAATATTTAAGCTCAAAAATGGGTAGGCATCTAGAAAATAACATTAAAACCACTGGGTATTTTTCCTTCATTTCCTCTTTAGTCATGTTTTACATCTGTAAATATCAATGGAGATGTATTACGTTCTGTATTTATATACTGCCTTGGATACTGGAGAAAACCTAAGTGACATATTCTACATGCTATGTCATATAAAAAACAGCCAAGCTAATTACTCTTAAAATAGGACTGCTCAAGTCCATGTACATGCACAGACACAGGATTGATATTTCCTTATCACACAAATTTTAACTTTCTCTATATGAAGCATCAACAGAAATTCCACTAATTCTTTAACATTTGAAATGAGATTTATTTATCCTTAAGCTTAATTATAATCTTGGGAAAGAATTTTTTTTTTTCCCAAGAGGTAATTTAAAAACAGAAACACTCATAAGAGCTAATTAGTGATTCTTTCACTGATTTCCATTTCTTTGTTCAGACACACATACAATTCCCAACCACAGTCAGTCTCTGCACCAGCCTCTGCAGGACTGGCTTTCAGTCACACACAGACAGCTAGGCAACAGAGCTAGATTTTTTTTTTCCCTAATGTCTAATTCAAAACCAAACAGAGCTGTCCTCTTCCCAGAGAGTGTGATGAAGGCAGTCACAGTGAGCTTAAATGCACCTGTTAGCTGAACTCGCTCAGGTAGACTGATTGGCAGAGACAACTGTCATACAATGTTAGGAATTTGTTATTTCTGCAGACTGGCTGGTAACAAGTTCAGGCTTTTCTAGGGGGAAGGGTTGCTTTTTATTTTTTCCCCCATAAAATCCAAGGGAAGAAGACAAATTCAGGTGAAAAAAAAAGAAAAGCTTTTTAAAAGTATCTAATCATTAAAGTGAGACCAAATCAACATAATTTTTATTATGTAACATCTTAAAATGAAAAGGAAGTATCTGGGGTGAAATGTGTGTGATCATCCAAGTTTGCCATATCTATTCCAGCATATAAGGGTGACGGCACAGGCTGAACACTGGCATACAATTGTCCATACTTTTTGACATTTAGTGAGCTCTATGTTCCAACATCATTAGTACAGACTTCCCCCCAGTGCCTGCCTATAGTCTGGGGGTTAGCCAAACCCCAACAGACACTTCTTATGCAACCATCCTGTTCTGGGGGTGTAAGAGAATCCAGCTGGAGGGATGTGATATGTGCCGTGCCAGTTGTCCTGGCCAGAAAGCAGTCCCTGTATCATTTCATTTACCAGTCTGGCTATGGCTGTGCATTTATAGAGGAAGGTACATGAACAAACATGATCACTAGTGAGATTCCTCTGTGTTTCTTCCTTGGGACACAGAAAAGACTGGTTGTCCTTAACAGAGGTAAACAAACCCAAAACTAGGCCTAGAAGAAGGCTCTTTGGGAAAGTCAGGACTGTCAAATCACCTGCTTCATATGTTGAACAACAGCATACAAATAAGTTGTTCCTTTCAAAAAGTTGCTTCCCACCTGCTTTTTCTCAGTAGCATTCTGTCTTTCTGTTTACTTCATCCTCATGAAACTGTGTTTAATCCTAAATCAGTTCAGTGATAGCTTGAAAGTTTCTTTGTTGTTACAGTCTGACAAACCCAAAGAAATTCAACTCTTCATACCACTGCAGAGGGCATGGAGAGGATGAAGTCTTTCTTCTGAGCCACTGAACCGACAGAGATACAAAGGCAATTTGCTGTGTTCTATACAGATGACAGGACATTACCATGGCAGAAACACTGTAAAAATGCTGGCAGTCACTGGGCACATGGAGTTGTTCTGCTGCCACCTGTGGATCTGCAGACGGTGTGACAAAGTCTACAACTACTGAAGAGGTAAGAGCTCTGCAAAAACACGTAGGAACTGTATCCCTGGACCAGGACTTAATGACTTGTGAATGACCCCAGCATTTTCTCAGCAGAGGAAAAGCACAGGCAATAAAGAGCAGAAGTGTCAAGAACCAGCTGAATCTGGAGATTCATTTTCAGACATAAAGGCTTTTATGTCAAGGTCACCAGCTCAAATCCGGCTAATAGTGGTCATCCACCTACAGCAGCTCTTGTAGGTACTCGAGGGAGGTGAGGCTTCCCCAGTTCCTACCAGTGAAATACCTAATACTGATATTCTCAAAGTGAAACACACCTTGTCATCCTCTTGCAAGACCCCCTGAGCTTTAAGGATGACATTGTGAAGCACACATTTCTGTATAAATGGTGACTTTTTTACACAGCTGACATCAGAGATCTTATATATACTCTATCTGCCTTAGAAACAGAAAATAGGAAAGCTCATGTAAAGCCCATCCTGGGCAACAGTAACTCAGAAGCTGTTTAAACTGTGATAGCTAAGCTCCATGATGGAAGTCCACAAGGAAATGGGTATGCAAACACAGTGGTGTGTGCACTGTTGCGGAAGATGAGAATTACACAGCCTTAAGCCGCACATGAAAATTTGTCCCAGACTGCAGAAGGGCCCCTTTATTAACCTGCACAGGGAAATGTTTAATAATGTTTGGAATTTTCTTATAAACATTTTAGACCCTATTGCAAGGCTAGGTCAAACCTTGTGGGTGGATAAAGTGTAGGCACTGTAACTAAACCAATGCACAGTAGTCCAGAAGCATGTAGTAAATCTCAGAAGAAAACTGACCCCAAATGGGTTGTTGGTGATGTTTCTTAGTCTAAATTGTTTAATTATGTACATATAGTAATAGAAGGTATCTCTCTCATTAAAAAACAACTGTATTTTTGGACGTTATTATATGGCTAAAAATTACAAAGAGAAATGCTTAAAAAATTATTGGAATTATAAAAGGGGATAATTTATAATTATATCTATATAATTTAAATGCAGAACGTTTATTGAATTTTTAGTGAAGAATATACATAAGTTATTAATGGATAGAAATTTTAGAAAAGATGGCCAATGGAACCCATGTGATGAAAAGGCAGACCCAAAACCCAAAGCTCCAACGATTCAAGTTTTTGTTAGCTCTAGTTAATATGGTTTTCAATATTTGCAAGTGAAATAATGCCTTACTATCAATTCACTGCTGAATGACCTGGTAGCAAAAATGAAGCAAAGGCTTTGAAATGTACCAGTGAGAGATGAAGCTGCCTCTCTATCACCTTCCTCAGAGTGATACAAATTTTTAAAGGACATTTTCTACTTAAGCATTCGGCTGCCATTTAACACATTTTACTACAAAACAGTGGGAATCTGCACCACCAATAAACATAATGTGGTTCTAATTGCTACAGCCATTCTTATTTCAAATCTTCTCTTTATCATCTCTTCAGGTATATTGCTCTGGACTGAAACAAACATACATCCTAAAAAGCAAGGAAAGCTTACAGTCTGAAATTTCTTAATTTCTTCAGAAGATTTTTGTCAAAGAATATAAAAATTGAAGGTCTGAATTGATTAAAAGGTAACAAAAATGCAAAAGACCTCTTCAGAAGACCTGTTCTTCTGGTTTATATTTTCATGTGCCTGCTTTTACACTATACAAAAAAGCTAAAGGGAGAGGGGGTTTAACGTCTCAAGCACTGATATAAACAGCAACAAAAATTCAATTTCTTTAAATCTTGCTTATAGTTAGTAAACATTCAGATAAAAGATCAACTGGTTTCCAGTGATAAATTCACTAAATTTCTGCTAGAGAATTAACAAGTATAATATTTAAAAACAAATCTATATTGAAAAAATGTCATTTCTCAACAGCTTAGGCAGTTATTTTAATATTGTTGCTTTTTAAGTGGTAAAACAATTAATGATCCATAATAGATTTTTAAAAATATTTAGAA
The DNA here is from genome assembly GCF_022539395.1 of Myiozetetes cayanensis. Lineage (NCBI taxonomy): Eukaryota > Metazoa > Chordata > Aves > Passeriformes > Tyrannidae > Myiozetetes > Myiozetetes cayanensis. The sequence goes on from NW_026087411.1 coordinate 102,614,944, forward strand.
AATCAAGGTTATTATATTTTACCTGGAAAATGCTACCAATACTGTTTTCTTTTTTCCTACTGTTTCCTTTAAAATTGGAATTGTCTTATTTAAAAGCCTTATCTATTTCCCTTTGCTTCCCAATTTATTCATATTCCATTTTCCATTGCTATAACTGAGAGATACAACATGAAACTGAGTTTGTGGAAAACAGCTTTTTTAATTCAGAGTATGGAAAGTTCTGATATCCATATATTTTTACAGGATTATCATAAATCTCATTTTGCAACTGTATTTTCAATATTTTTCTCTATCTTGGCATTATTGTCAGACTTCTAATTCAAATAATTTTGAACAAAGTTTGTCTTTTAATTCTTCTCTGAGCTGCTCAGAGGTGCTTGTCTGTACAAACTTCAAGGCTGTTCCATACAGGAACCTCAAAATGTGGTGCTACAGGTCTGGTGAAAAACTGTAACAGAGACTGACCAGGAAGAAAGTCAAACAGAATCATCTTATGCTTTCAGTAGCACATTTCTTAACACTGAAGCTGGAGGAGGGAGACACATAACCCATTTTAATCAAATTATTTGGATTATTATATGCCATATTATAATATGGCATATTTCTCAGACTGGGTAGAATCCCAATTTCAAAGTCACATATTTAAAGAATGTAAATGCTACTCTCTTTGTATTTATGTTTAGAATTACCTGGTTGCATTTGGAAGCACTTATAATTTGTTATAGAATATACTACAAAAAGTGAAACCATCTGCTTAGGAAAACAAGTATACAGGTATTTTATATTCTGCATGACAAGAACAAACCACTCTTATTTTTCTCAGTCTTCTTTCTGTCATTGTCTCCTGGCTCATTTCTTCCTTCTCACATTCTCCTACCTTCAGCTTTCATAAATTCAGTTTTCAAGTCCATGTACTCTATGGATACTTGGCCATCCACTTTGCCTTTTACCTCACTATATTTTTATAAATCTGGGAACTGATCTCCTACACACCAAGACAGCAGACAGCCTGAGCACTTTCTTTAACAGGGAGTTTCTGTTGCTTATCTATTTTTTGCATTCTTCATTTGGAGGAGAAGGTACCAGATACAGCAAGAAGATTTAATTCAGCAGAGAATATTGCAAAAAAAGGAGCCAGGATCCATCAGTGGACTGGAAGTTAAGAAACAGCCTTTGACAAATGCAGTCAAAATGCATATTAGATCAGGCCATAGTGCAGCTTTTAGGTAAATTTACAGTCCTATAACATTTAAAATTCCTAACCCTTGGGCTACAGCTTCTCCTAGTCTGGAGTCCAAAATTCCTGAATAACCCTAAATCAGAGATTAAAATATATTTTTAGCTGGCTCTTATTATACAGCTTAAACTTAAGACAAGGTTTTTCACAATGAGTGCTAGGATACAATTCCCCTAAAGGCTATGGGATCGTTTCTGGAAATATTGTCTCAACTGGAGGAGGCTCCAAACAAGCTGACCCAGTTTTGAGAATGGCTCTACTTTGAGCAGGGGGTTGAATTAGATGACCTCTGAAGGCATCCTCCAACTTAAACTATAATTCTTCTGTAGCTGAGAGATGCCAGAGAAGTGACCATAGGCATGTCTTTATTCTTATCTGCTTCTGCTCAGAGACAGGGCAAGGAAGACTGAATGAATATTGCAAGGTTGTGAATTCTAAACATCCAACATCTAAAATGGATTGAGGACTACATTTACTTCATCTGTGAAACAGGACAATACATAATGTGAGACACTGGACCATGGAAGTGTCTTCCTGGAACAGCAGTAAAGCCAAACCAGAAACCTCAAACAACTATTTTTATCATAAATGGATTTAAACCCTGAGGACCACAGGGATTTGGCAGCCTTTCTGTCTGAGATGGAACACACAAACTCTGAAAAGCTTAAACCACCTTAAATCATAGAGTCATACAAATATTAAGGTTGGAAAAGACCTCTAAGATCATAAAATCCAACCATCAGCGCAGCACCACCACCATGTTCACCACTAAACCATGTCTTTCAGTGCCATATCCACATTTTTTTCAAACATTTCCAGAGATGGTGACTCCACCACTTCCCTGGGCAGCCAATCCCAGTGCTTTACACCCTTTTCAGTGAAGAATCTTTTTCTAATGTATAATCTAAACCTCCTCTGGCACAACTGAGGCCACTTTCTCTGGTTCTGTCACTTGTTACCTGGGAGAAGAGACTGACCCCTATCTGACTACAACCTCCTTTCAAGTAGTTGTAGAGAGTGATTAGGTCACTCCCCAACCTCCTTTTCTCCCGGCTAAACAACCCCAGCTCCTTCAGCCTCTGCTCATCAACCCCTCTTATAAAAATATGCTATTAATTTTGTGAGGGCCTGGTTTCATAACAGATACAGACCAAGTCAACAATGGTGTGAACAACTGAAGCTCTCTGAACTGTAGCTGTACTAGTTTGAATAAGTTGAAACCAGCTTATGGAGTACAGTAAGATCAATTGTTTTATTTGCTTACTCGAAAGTACATATAGGAGAGTAAAATACAAAAGAGAAAAGTATTTTCTTTTTCAATGAGTTTTGGTCTTATTCTTCTAAAGTTTCCTTTGTAAAAGCCTATATTCAATTATTCCTTGAGAAAAAAGGTAGTGAAATAAAGTCTGCTGACTTTGAAATGTCCCCTTAGTAATTAGATTAGCCTGATTATTGAGATATCTTTTGTGATTATGGTTTATGATGACAGTTTTAAATTAGAGGGTGCAGTTGACTGAAATGAGTTAATTCAATTTAAAAATGCAGACTGTAGAAAAGAAATAGCTTTTTTTCAGGTCCAAAATGAATTTTGTTCTACCTTAATTAAGAGAACATCTAAAGCAAATGTGGAGAAATAGCTTCTAATTTACATTAAAAAAGCAAAAACTAGTAGTTTATAGGATCAGTCTTTAAAACAATAAATGGACAAATTTGAGAGTATTGTTCATTATTCAGTACATATGTTTTTGCATTTATCATGCAAATTCTCTGAAATTAGATCAGAGAAAGCTCAGTTCGTTTGCAACTGCTTGAGCAGCAGAAAAAGAAGGCTAAACTAAGGGCAATGTACATGAAATGGGCAGGAATTACTGTTTTACAGTTTAATATTGATCTTCCAGGCAAATGTTAATCCTCATGGCAAATTCCATCCTGGTGGATTATTTCTCAGCAAGTAGCAGAAATCTTGCAGAGAAAAGAAATATTAGATCCTCTTAAATAATAGTAAATGACATTATTTATGGGATGATTCCCTGCTTCACTGACATAGGAGTCTTTGTAAGGAGACAACATGAGCAGTCTGAGCTAACAAATCAGGCTGTACATGCAGAATATGCAGAAGATTTATACTGTCTGTGATGGGAAGAAGAAGGACATATTTCATACATACTAACTTGCAAATTACACTCAGTCCGTGGCATGGCTGCTGTGCTAGAGTGAACCTCCATTAACAGATCTCTGACCAGAAGGAAATCTACATACACTACTAGAAATGACACAGATGCTGGTTAGAAATGGCATTTTATGTTCTAGAAGCAACATTAAGTTAGAGGACCCTGCTCTCATGAGACCCCACCTGAAGTGTTGCATCCAGCTCTGGGGTCCCCAGCACAGGAAGGACGTGGATCTGTTGGAGGGAGTCCAGAGGAGGCCACCAAGATGATCAGAGGTCTGGAGCACCTCTCCTATGAGGAAAGGCTGAGAGAGCTAGGGTGGTTCAGCCTGGAGAAGAGAAGGCTTTGGGGCGACTTAATTGTGGCCTTCCAGTACCTGGAGAGAGCCTACAAGAAAGATGGAGAGGGACTTTTTAGAAGGACACATAGGGACAGGATAAGGAGGAAACTGGAAGAGAGTAGGTTTAGACAAGATATTAGAAAGAAGTTCTTTATTGTGAGGGTGGTGAGGCATTAGAACAGATTGCCCGAAAAGCTGGGGCTGCCCCATCCCTGGACGTCAAGGTCAGGTTGGATGGGACTCTGAGCAGCCTGGTTTAGTGAAAGGTGTCCCTGTCCATGGTTGGAACCAGAGGATATTTAAAGTCCCTTTCAACCCAAGACATTCTATGATTCTACACTTTCAACCTCTTCCTTATTTCACTATAACCTGTACAGAGGAATGATACTAAAGTGGGCTTAATTCCTTAAAGTCATGGGAATGGCACTTGAGCTAAATTCTTAGACTGTTGAAGGATTTTTTTTTGTTAGTAGCAAACACTTTATTTTATTTTATTTCAGTTCCAACGGCATCACAAACACAAAAAGGGAAATCAACAAGGGTATTTTGAATGTGCCTCCATCCCAGGAAGGAGAGAGCTGTTCCTTTTCATCAGCCTGGTGTAGCTGGTACATAGTATTAAATAGTAAAACAGATTTCCCAAAATGAAAATATCTATGATGCAAAATTAGGTCTTACAAAGAGGATTAAGGAATGGCAGTAACCTTGAATTGCTGTAGTGAGGCACCACAATTTCAAACCATGCTCCATGGAAACTGTGAGCCTTGCCCTTCCTCCACTGAGCTGAAACACATTTGTTAGATTGGTTCACTTATCCCTGATATTGTTAGAATTGAGAAGTCAAGCTGAGGTTCACAAGAAAAACAGAATAAATACAAGAAACCCACACTATCTGGAAATATTCAGCTCTTTCTACCGGAGTTCATATGGAAAACCACACTTTGTGCTGGTATCACCAGGGGCTTTGTGACCTCCTTTGAAATAGTGCTTGTGATCTGGTTATGGTACTTTGTGGCTGGAGACAACTGGAAGAGTATGGTTGGAGGAAGGGTAAAACACAATTGTTCTCTGGCATTTTGGCATTATTTTCAGCAGATTTTTTTTTCATTAAATATCATGCTTTGTTCAAGGCAACAGCAAGGATGAATGTCCTGCATTTGTATGCATACACCTTATAGACAAAGAAAATAGCTTGCTCCTGAAGCCCATACTTTTCACAATCACATAGAAGCTAAGATAGTAAAATGATTTTTTCTTAAATAAAATGACAAGCAATCACAATAGATGCTAAAAAAATACTACAGGCAGATGATAACCTTGAGAATAAGAAAGCATTCCTATTATTGTAGCATTTCATAGGAGAAATAACAATCTCAGAAGTAATATAGAGTATTCTAGATTGAAAATCATGTTGCCTGTCTGCCATTATTATCAAGAAATGCAAGTTTTAAAACATTCACCCACAACCAGAGGTTGTTAGAAGGCTGCTAAATTATAAAAACCCTCTGGAATTTACACCACCTCCCTCTACCTTAATGAAAAGACATACCACAACTTCCAGGGCAAGAGGTAAAGTAGCACTTCTTCCCCCGGGGACTCTGGGAGGGAATCTGAAGAGGTGCCAGAGTGAATAGAGCAGAAGAAAGTCAATTTTGCACATTCTGGGACTTCACAATGCCAATATATGCTCTTATAAATATACATTTCAAAAATGCACCTTTAAACCACAATAAAAGTAGGACCAAAGCCAGGCAGCAGCAATGTCTGAATGAAGTGAGAATGCAACACACAGAGCCCTGAGAAATGAGTATCCAGAGATGAGACATAATGAAGAAAGTTGCATTCTTGGCTTGGCAAAGATGATGAAGAAGAGAAGCTTGCTGGGGCTCTGCAGCACCTCTCTGTAACTATGGGACTTCTTGCACTGTTTTGTGCTCACAGTTTTCAAAATTCACTTTTTTCACACACAGTGCAGTCTGTGGCAGTTGCAGGAGTGGATGTATCTATCATCATGCTTGCTCAGCACGGTGAAGCATGGAATTCTCCATTACGTTGTCATCTTCAGGTAGGTTCAGGTCAACTAACACAGTCACAATTCACATTTTTGTGTGGGAAAACAAAAGCGTACTGTGAAGACTAAGGAACTTACATTTTAAGATACCTTCAGCAGCCATGAGTCATTAATTTTTCCCCATAGTGACATTCCAAAAAAAAAAAAAAAAAAACCAAAAAAACCCCAACCAAACAAAAAACAACCAAACCACACCAAAACCAAACACACAAACAAAAAAACTCAAACAACATGCTCAGGAAGGTGCATGAACTGGCAGTCATATGTTGTTGCCAGCCCCAAGATCACACAGATTCAACTATCCGGGGAAGTTCAGCAACACTGCTCTGGAGTGACCTTTTACAGTAGTTGCAAACTTCTCCTGTAGTATTCATCTTTTTCATTTTATTTATTTTATGTCCTTCATCTTAGGATTAAAGTCAGAAATAAACATACCAAATTTACCTCTGATACAGGTACGCTTAGTGAATGGCTTCCATTGCCCATTATTCATTAATTTATCCTCATATTATCAGAAAGTTTAGTTTTATTCTTTGATATTATTCAAGGAACCAAAATAGAAATAAACATTGCAATGCATACATGAGACAAGCAGATAGTCACTATTCTGCCATCAGACTCCTTCAGAATTAAGTCTCTAATGATACGTGGGTGTATAAGCCATAATAAAGATCTACTTTCATGCAAGATTACCTAGTACAATACAGTTTTCAATTTGTACAAGCCCTGCTGTCATAGGTTGATGCCATTGTTTGCAATATAAATTGTTTACCCTTGAAATGCTCAGAATGAAATATTTCAGATTCTTCCTTTATTTTAGTAATTTTATGATAACATTAAAGTTTAAGATTTCTACCTTTTCTTCTCCAACTGATTCAGCTCCGAGCATCTAGCTCTGCCACAGTTATCAGATGAAGTGGAACCCATTTCATTCTAAATAAGTACAAAAGTTCCCCAGGAGGTTCCAGCAGAAAATGTTCTGAAAGGAAAAACACACAACTTTGTGCTTAAAAGATCAAAATTCAGTTTAGGCAACCAGGCAAGAGGAAACTGCAGTTATAACACTCTATTTGAACACTGGCTCCAGTTACAAAAAGAAAAAAATTTGCTTAATTTTTTATATCCCTGCACCACTGGTATTGATTTGATGTGTTAACCTACCCAATATCAGTAGCAAGCACAAGTTTGTTAGAAAAGAATATTTGAGAAAGCAATTTTATTTAAAAGAAGTGGGAGAAAAATATATAGGGAGAAAAATATATAGTAAAAAATATATCATTTTAAGAGTAAAAAAGCTCACTACTGTCAGCAGAATCCTTAAAAACATTTTTTCAGAAATTTGTAGGCTAATAATTATTAAAAGAAATTACTGAATACTCATTTGCAAATAAATTGAAATGAGCTTCAAAATGGAATTAATTTGCTACAGCATTGAATAACTATTTTTCCAAGTCTATCCCAAGCAAAAGTTTAAAGAAGAAATGTAAATAAAAATACTTCAATCTTACAACACTTCTCATTCACAGTCCTAAAAATATTTGAAAAGATTCTTTTTAACAGTTTCAATTTACTAATCAACTTACTAGAATCTAGACCTTGAATTTAATTCACTTGAGTCTAAATAATGCCTACACCAATATGTTATCCTACATTCAATAGATGCTATAGTGTTTGTTATTGATCCACAAAATTGAATATAGTCATTTTACCAGGGAGTCCATATTATTGTTATTAATTATGTGGAACACAACAGTATTAGACAAGCCAAGGGGAGGCAGACACCAACTGCTTTTCCTTCCAAACTTTCATCTCCTCTGATGCTGCATTTTAAATGCCAACTCCACTGTCATTTTTCAAATGCTGCCAAAGAAAAATTTTTAACATGAAAAGTCTGTGTTTGAATCCAAATAAAACTATAATAGTCACACTAACTTGCTTTACTGAAGTGCTTTTCATCAGAAAAGGGACATTTTACTTTATTTTTAGGGTGCTCGTGCAGATTTGGTTAAGCACATATGCAATGGATAACATAATTTCCTTCCAGCCACAGAATAAGCTTCCAAAAGCAGAATCCTCATGTTTTTCTTTCTTATTTTCCTCTAATGCTTCTAAGGTTTTTAAAAGCATAAAACTAGCTTTGAAGGTGCCATGAAGATGTTTCTTACCTCAGAAATGATAAAATTACATACACAAGTGAAAAAGGTCCATCACAAAATTAGTTACCATTAGAGGTTAAAACACAGACCAGAGGATCAATTATCTATTCTGGTAGGTCTGTCTACTTCATCTGCCTCAACTCCAGCCATTCCCTAGACCTGCATCAGGTAGCAGGGCACAGCACCACCATGAGGTTAAGATGCCCTGCTGAGTCTGACACATTACTGAAGGAATTGCACCTTGCAGAAGCATTCATAAAGTGCTTGCACACCTGATCTGCAAGGGAGTCTGCCCAGCCTGGGGGATGAGCTGGGCAGTTTAGTGCCTGTCTGCATCTGGTTGGGAATGCACATGCCCTCAGATATGACTGATGGCATTGGCATCAGTAGCCAAACAATAGATGAAAAATCTCATCACCAAATTATTGAGGTTGGAAGGGACCTCTGGAGGTCACCTTGCCCAACCCCCCCTACTCAAGGTAGGGGTACCTAAAGCCAGCTGCCCAGGACTGTGTCCAAACGGCTTTTGAATATATCCAAGGAGGAAGAATTCACCACCTTCCTCGGTGACCTGTGCCAGTGCTTGGTCATTGTCACAGAGAAAAAGTGTTAAATGATTTGCAGATGGGCTCTCCTGTGTTTCAATTTGTGTCCCTTGGCTCCTGATCTGTCACTGGGCACTGCTGAAACAAGTCTGGCTCCATTTTCTTTGCACTGTTTCTTCAGGCATTTATACATATAGAAAAGATCCCTCTGAGCATTCTTTGTCACCCTTCACTGCACTCCCTCCCCTAGGTCCTTATCTCCCTTGTACTGAAGAGCCTGTAACTGGACATGGTGCTTTGGGTGTTTCTACACCAGTTCTGAGTAAGGGGAGGGTCACCCCCCTCATCACACCATCAGCACTCCTCCAAGGTCAGCCAGGGGTACCATCTGCCATCTTTGCTACGAGGGTGCATTTCTGGCTCATGTGGAACCTGGTGTCCATGAGGACCCCAAAGTCCTTAACTGCAAAGCTGTTTTCCAGAGGTCATCTTCCCTGTTGGCATATAGAGAGGGGTAACAATTCCCAGTACTCATTTCTAGGAATTCCTACTTAAAAATAAATAAAGAGAAAAGTGGAGGGATTTTCTGTACATGTCATCTTTTGGATTTTGCAAACAGGTGTTTAATTACTTAGGAAAGGCAAAGGAGAGAAAATGACAATACAGCTCTGCATTAAACTGTAAATCCAAAATAATTCAAGAGGCGAAGATGATTAATGACACAATATGACACTTCAGACCAAGCCCACCTCTTATTCCTGGTAGTGGTTACTGACAAAACAATAGGGATTACCCCAACTCATTTTTTACCCAAAGAGGATGTCCCTATGATATCTTCCCCAGCCTAAATAATTGTAGCATTGATGCTTGGTGCGAGGGCTAAGCCAGGGGATGCATTTGAGGCTGATGCAGACAGGTCTGCTCCTGTGCTGCCAGCTCATGCTGCAGCCATCTCAGTTTCAGTCTGCTCTGTCTCCTCTCACAGAAACCCAGCAACAGTTTTAACTCTTTTAGAAACCATAAAATTACCTACAAGATTCACATGCTGAATACCACCAAAAAAAAAAAAAAAAAAAAAAAAAAAGGCAGATAGACTCCTTCTCTTTCCTTTGAAACAATCTTTATCTTTCTTGCCTGTGTGCTCTCCCCTCCAAGACTCCTGCCTTACTGGGCAGGCATGTGTACACAAACTAACTGTGTTTTGAAAGTTTTTAAAGTTTTTCCCACCATGTTTATAATCATTATGGTTCTCTCCTGCTTACAGAAGAGCTTTTTTTAACAGAAATAGACCCCAATATTATAAACCAGACATGCAAAAAAGTAATTTCTTCTGCCTGTCAGACAGATGCCAGGATGGTGCTTCTATCTCCCATGTCTCTTCCCCTGCAGAGGTCTCAGGGGCAGAGAAAAGGCAGCACTTCTCCTCTGTCAGGCTTCAGAGTAGGTGAATCATTTAATCTCTCCTTCCATTACATCTCTCTTCTCCTTTCTCTTGTGTATGTAACCTCTGGAACAATGATTGCTTTTGTGACTTACAAGACACACATTACACAATGTGTCTGGACCTCAAGCATAAGAAAGGGAAAGAGCCACCAGGACTTTCATTAACTCTTCCTGTTCAGTTTCTCAGTGATGACTTACAATGCTTACAATTGTTCTCCTGTTATGGTCAGAGCTTTTCCTCCAGGACAGCTTTACTGGGTGACTGCTGAGTCACAGCTCTGAAGAACGAAATGGAATTCAGCCTTAAGGGACAGAAAAAAACATTTCTAAATAGCTCTTCTATACATGGGGTCTCCATGATGAGCCATAGCGGCATTGGTTTGATGCTGCAGGATTGCTGCAGGATCAAAGTAAGGGGTTATTTCTGCTAAATATTAACTTATGCATTTCTTGAAGTTATGGTGGTAATAGTCTTTTCCTGTGTCTTAACTCATGTCCCAAAGTAAATCTTATATTCTGGACCTCTCTCAGGTATAAAACTGCAACAACACATCTTGATTTTAGTGAGCAGTGAAACCTCTAAATGGAAACAAACACTTAAATAAATCACATGAGTACAGGTAATATAACCTGAAAGCATGATGGGTTTTATTTCAGCTAAAAAATTATAGCAAGTAGACAAAATAATTCAAAAAGTAGCCTTGAAAACTGTCCATATAAGTTCAGATGGAAGAGATACTGAAGAATGAGCACGTTTGACCTGACTTTACATGTGAGTAACAGTAGCTGGTATGATAGAATGGTATCTATGCACAGAAAGGCACTGAGTCTAAGATGAGAACAAATTAGAGTTAGGTTCTAGGGGAAAAAAAATTTGGAGATAAGCTCATCTGACAAGATGTAGCTGGTTACTCCATGTATTTACTTGCAGAAACTGGTATACCAATTTTACTAAAGGTTTGTCATCTGAGAGAGAAAATACCAATAAAAACACTAAAAGGTTAAAGAAAAGAAACAACCTTTTTCTAAATATTTGTTCAATAGGTGAATTATATCTACTGTTAAAAAAAAAATCTCTATGAGTAAGCCAAAGCCTTTGACATATTGATACTTCTACACTTACATGCAAAAATTAAACCTCTTCAGTACTCTATTTACTTCACTTAGAGGAGTCTTATCCCCAACAACCAAAACACCTCATAGTCTTCTTTTGCAGAACTTTCATCTGCTTAAGCTTCTCACTGTAAGACATTTCTTTACAGTTATGAATCAGTTCTAAATTCTCACAAATTTTATTGTATTTGTGAAGACTTAAGTGACAAATTCATTGACTCAGCAATGCTAGATGAAAATTACCTTCTTATCCTATTTCCTACTATCCTTATCCAGCAGACAAGGATCAAGTTGCCATTGGCATGGTATGTTGTACTGCAAGGCCCTGACAATTTGATTACAAGCTGCTTTCTAAGAACATCTTCTCTTAGCATGACATTATAGGTGGATTTAGCTCCAGTTTATGACACCCAAATATTGCTGTCTCCACAGACATAGATATATGCAAGGTAGAATCGTGATTCAGTTCAAGATTAAGATATCTGTGTTTAGATGCCAGCAGGTGTGTACCACAGACCTACAAAGCTGATTCAGCAAGTCTCACATTTACTGAGGTATGTAAGTCAGATTTCCAAAAGACTTCTAAAATTGGAGACAATGTTTTCAAATACTTTTGGCTGGAAAGAGAAACACAACAAAAAAACACAAAAAATCCTCAAAACAGATGACTGATGATGTAGATGACTTTCATTTAAAACTTTTTTTAAAGATATTATTCAAAGTAGTCTGTAGCAAAACATTTTCCCTAGCCTAGAAAGAGGAAGGCATAGATGCCACCAGGGGACTCCACCAGCCAGAGCAGTGTCACCACTTCACTGTCAGATAAAGTCTGGGAGAAGCTCTGTTTTGTGACTCAAACCCTTTCATTTCAATTGTTGCTCTGACTGAGGAAAACTAGGAACATTTAATCTAGGGAAAAACTGGACATTTTATGTGACAAATCATATTATTAAAAACTTGAAAAATCAAAGAGTTATAAATGTATTTCAAATTTATTACATCCATAGCAAATATATATTCTAACTATGTAGAAGAAAGCACTGCTGCCTTGTTTGACTTCGTTGCACAAAACAACTCCTTAGCCCTCAAAACAGGAACTTCCAGCCAAATGATTCTTTGTTCAACTTATTCATGGAAGACTGAGTTTGTCTAACACTCACTTTGTCTCCTTTCATGCTGCTGTTTTAAGACACTTGTGGCTGTCCCAGATAGCTGCTGGCTGACTGAATTAGTGCCCTCAAGGGAAGATGAACAATTTCAATTTTACAAGCATTTTTGGCTGAAGCACCAGACCAGGGTACTGTTATTTTTCAGAAACAAGACCTTTAGCTTTAAATCATTCACATAACTGCTGGCTGGGCTCCAGGATTTTCTTTTCTTCACCTACTTTGATTTGTGAGAAAGCATGGATCACCAAGAGGACCCCTGGATATTCCTTTTGCAAGATCCCTAAAGTCATGCAATTGGTTTCAGCCTAAGATTTTTTTTTCTTACTACAGATGGCAACTTGAGCCTACAAAGGTCCCTTGCCAAATTTCATTTGCACTGCACTTAAGACAAATGTTGAATACAATAGTAAATCATATTCTTGCTTCATACTTTCCCACTGGGTTCTCTTTATGGGAAATAGACTTTCTCTTCTTGCTCTTTCAAGAGAACCATTACTTAGACATGTCTGTGCCTGGTCCACCTTACAAAAATATCAGGGATGTTTTTTAGGCAGGCAATAGTAGTTTAGAAAGGTGTCAGAGGTATGGGTTTTTTTATTATCTTGCATGTATCGAGCATTCAAAATACTAACAGTGCAAAATTTGCTATCTCATTCATAGTAAAGTCATGCTGGCCTTTTACTAAAAAGCAATGTGCTTAGTGGCTACTAAATGCATTTCAAGTCTTGAAGCACAGATTAAGTCACTAAACAGTGACTTAATATACAATATATATTATAACAATTTAAATGGACCCATTCTCACCCTTGAATGTATTGAGGTGTTGTCCCACTCTACACCTTCTTTGTTTATAAGCTAAGTACACTGAGTGTTATCACTGATAAATATAAATAAAATCGTACATATTTACTGCACATTTCTGATTGCAATTTTTTTTTCTCCTGCAAAAGAATCCTTGGGACTGACATCCCTTCTATGTCTGCCATGATACAGACACCAGCAGACAATGCACAAAGTGCATAAAGACAGTGCATAAAGCCAGAGTAATGGACCTTTAGGCTCTACTGGGATCTCCTTCCCCAGCCACGCTAAGGTAATTAAGTTCCTGCAAGCCTACACGGTAGGACTGAAGGGGAGGTTTCAGGCAGCATAGCCTCATTTATATGTAGCTTACACTTCATTTTAAAAGAACTCTGGTTCTCTTAAACCTTTCTGAACTGGTAAATTTAAACTGCTGACAACAAAAGTAATTGCTATATGTAGATTAACCCCAACTGTTTTGCAAAGTTCAACCCCATTTCCAGCTCCATTTTCCACAACATAAGCATTCCAGCAGATCTGCATTTCGTTGCACAGATGGTCTCTCCAAAAAACACAACAACAAAAACTATTCATTGTTATATGTTTCTGGTGCCAAGACATACAGAAGGTTTATATGCCACTATGGAAAGGTGAGACTGAAGTCAAGATGTTTCTGAGGTAATAAAATCATCTTTTATTTCATCTTCTCTTTCACAAGGGTAGGTGTTACCCTGTGTTTCACTAGGTGTTCAATGGACAATATAAAGAAACTTTCTTTCCAGAAGCATCAGCACTTCTAACTAGTTAGTTAAACTAAACACGTTTCTCATGACCATTCTTGACTTCCCTAACAATCTGTCCAAATTCATGTAAATCACAGCCACAGCAAACTGATGAGAAACATAGCTGCTAGTTCTTCATTCAGAGAACCGAGTCAGGTTATTCCCTGCATAGGGCAGAGCCCAGTGCTTGGGGACAGGCAGGCTCTAGTCTCAGATATTAAAAGCTCTGGTTTTAAAAGCACTCCTGTCAAGACAGCACATACTTTTATAAATCTAATCCTCATCCAAGTCTGGAATCAAGTGTCGCCGCTCAATGCAGCACTCCTATCTATTGGGACAGGTGAGCTGTTCCAATACATCTGGAAAGGTTTTGTGAATATAAATGAACTTTTGTTATAACCAAGACTGGGGAGAGGTTTAAAAGTGTGCTAAAGCATGGAAATATCTTGTTTCTACCAGGACAGCCTCTGTGATTGTGGATTTTCCCTACACAGCAATCCTCTTCGTTAATATTTTCAGCCCCGCTGGAAGTTTTTGAAAGGGCTTAGAATCAAAGAGGAGCAAAGCCAAACTACCCATTGGGCTGGGGTGTCAGGCAGAACGAAGAGAAAAGATGGAGTGTCATTTCAAACTGACAGATGGCTGTGGCCAGATGAAGTTACTTCCTCATCACCCCCAGCTGTGAAGACAGCGCTGGCAGCCTCTCAACATCCTACCCAGCATCTCCTTTCTATTTCCCCAAGCCAATTAAACCAGTTAACTTGTAACTGCTTTTTTCCTCTCACGTCATGCATATGGTTCTGCAACTATTCCACAATGCTTAGTGAGTCCTTGGGGTTTTCTATTTCAGTTTCAGTTTGGTTTGCTGGTTCTATCAGGCTCTGCCTGTGATGAGAACCATCAGCCCATTGGCCTGTATCATGTGAAGCAAGCACACTGGATACACAGCATCATTCTGCCCTTGGCAGGTGAGCCTGATGCTCTGTACACACAGCAGGTGACACTTACAACAGCATAATTAAAAAGTATTAAAGCTACAAAAAGTTTTATGGCACAGACAGATTCAGAGCACAGGCACAAACAGACATGGTTGCATCAGACAGTCACCAAGAGCCCAGAAGATGCCAGTGGCCTTTCTTAGCTGCTCTCATCTCTAAAAATGTCAGGATTGAAGCCCTTCTTGCAATATTATTTTATGCTATATATATTAAAAAAACCACAAAAAACAAAACCAAAACAAACAAACAAACACAAACAAACAAACAAACAAGACACACACACACACACACACACACACACAAAACCAACCACACACACAAAAAAACCCCCACCAAAACCAGGAGAGGTATGTTCGTATAAACTTGTAGTGTGACTATTTCAGAGCCTAAAACTACTATTTATCTCATTTGCAGCAGAAGGCCTGAATTCTGCAAGTGCCATCGATAGGATACCTTTCTATTCAACAATAAAAATTCACCAGTAAGAAGGTAAGAAGCCAAATGCTGAGCTGTGGCTTGCTTTGCCACACAAATTCTAATTGTTCCTCCCTGGAAGAGGTGGTTCATTCACCATTAGCAAGCTGAAAATGCAGGGGGCAGCAGGGGATAAGATAGTGTTTGTGGATGGTTAATCCACACTTATCTTCTCTGTCTGCTGTGACTCCTTCCAATTTGGCAGACAAGAAAAAAAAAAACAAACCACAAAAATTAAATTGCATTCCCCATCTCCCCCCCCCCAATATCTGCTAATCTAAAGTTTATAGATTATGTGGCTGCAGAAGGGGATGTTCAATATATGTACCATTTATTTTTCTTGCAAATGCTTAACTTTTGAATCCTGTATTTATTATCACAGTGTGTGGAATTGCTCAGATAGATAAACCACCATGCTCCACAAAGGAATATGTACATGAATCATTACTCTCCATAATTAGTATGTTCATTTTGTCCTGAAAAATATTTCCTACCATCAACTAAATGGTTTCCAATACATTCCAGCTATACTGTTCTGTACTGGGGCTAAAATAGAGGCAATACACTAGAAACTGCAGATCTTCTCCTTTACAGAGCAAGAATTAGAATTAATTTTAGAATAATTGATTACTCATTTGTCCAGGTCTTGTGTCCACTCTAGCGGGCAATCATTTAAAGAAAAAAATATGATTTTGAAGCAGAGGACATTTTATTGAATGGAAGCTGGCACTGCTTAGCCCTGTGGCCAGAGGGGAAACAAATCACATACTACACACCTTTCTGAAAACAAAATTAATTTCAGTGAATAAATAATAACTCAAAAAGCAGCCAGATAGCTCCATTCATTAAGAACAGCACACAGCTCTGACTCTCCACTCAAATTGCAGTTCACAGGAATAGTGAGGCAATCCTGGGAAACACAGATCCAGTCTTGAAGTTCACTCTTTTTCTGCTCTGGCCTATGATCACTCTTCCTTGGGCCATGGTCACCCACCATAGGCTGCAGAGCTCCGTGCACCCCCTGAGGCCATGTTGTGCTCATGTCCCCAGCCCTGGCTGCAGCAGCCCTTCAGTACTTGAAGGGGGTCTATAGGAAAGATGGCCTATAAGAAAGTCCTTGATGGGGGCCTATACCTACCAGACTTTTTGGTAGGGCCTGTAGCAATAGGACCAGGGGTAATGGTTTTAACCTGAAGGAGGGCAAGTATAGAATAGAGGTAAAGAAGAAGTTTTTTACAATGAGGGTGGTAAAACACTGCCACAGGTTGCCCAGAGAGGTGACAAATGCCCCATTCCTGGAAACATTCAAGGTCAGGTTGGACGGGGCTCTGAGTGACCTGATCAGGTGGAAGATGTCCCTACTCTTGCAAGGGAGTTTGGACTAAGTGAACTTCAGAGGTCCCTTCTAACCCAAACTATTTGATGATTCTATGAACCTGACCAATATATTCAGGCTTTAGGACAAACTTCACACTAAACCTACCGAGACTCAGCTTTGCAGTGGACACCTCCCATCCTGTGTCACTGGCAGGCTTATGGAGGGCAAAGCAGTACTCTCAGCACTCCACAGAAACTGTGACTTGTGCTTGTTGACCACCAATTCTATTCTAAGCATGTATACATGTACATATACAAAACATAGAATAAAGATTTCCCAGCAATAAAATATCTGTTGCATACCCAAGACCTGGAAAACTCCTATATTGGCCACATTTTGTGGACAGTTTTCAGGGTTTAAAAAAACTCCTATCCACTAAAAGTTACATAGGATATCTTCACTAAGACTTGTTCAGAATAGTTTTGGGTTTTTTCTCTTGGGTTACTCAGATACACACAAGAATTCACTTGAAGAGGATGTGACTATGAAGATGTCTGTGGGGAGGGAAACACACCCCAAGCCCATAAAAAACCACAGTTATTCTATGCCTGAGGTGCTGAACCTCTTTACAGGTCACCAGGCAACACAAGAGGAGATTCAAGCTTGATGTGCAGATCCCAGGTTGGGGTTAGTGAAAATTTGCTTAGTGAAAATTTCTGAGTTGGAAACTGGAGTGGCGTTTGCCCTTGCACATTTTTACAGCATCTGGACAAATTGAATGATGCTGAACCTGCTAACACCACCTACATTTCAACCAGTTCCAGCCTTTTGTTTCCACGTTGGCAGGAGTACAGAAATGTACGTTACTATAAATAGCCACACACAACACAATGAACGTTCAGAAATGCCACGGCTTATCTGCAGAAGTCAATGGAAGCAAAGATGAGTTTTTTCACCTGAAAGCCCAAGGCAAAAACAAACTACATGGGCAACACTAGAATACTAGAGAACACTTTATTTTACCTGATATATAATTATTTAGTTATTTTATCCCCAAAAAACCCCCAACAACACAAATCAAAACCCAATTTCCTGTGTTAAAAGACATTAGGAATCTCACTAAAGAGAGGAAGGAAACAATCCTAATTCAAAATCATATCATCATACCAATATGTAGAAAAAAGCAAATGGAAAAATATCGAGAACTTTACTAAATCTTACCTTCATATTAAGAATAATAGAAACTGATCCTTCGGTTTTCCTCAGGGTTTTTTTTTTAGAGTACAGAGAATATAATTTCTTCATGTAAAATAGAAATTAAATTCGTCTATTTAACAGTTTAGAAGAAAAAAAATTAAAAATCTACAAAAATGTAACCAAAAGCAGGACACTGAACTTCTGGTCTATCAAATAATTATGTGGAGCTGAGCATAAGACCAATTTTAAAGAAAAAAAAACAACCAACAAAAACAACAACAAAAAAAACCTTAACAAAATGTAATAAAGGTGTTTGTATCGTGGATATCGCACTTGAATAATTATTACAATTTAATGTTGATACAAAAGCAATTCAAATAATTCTTTCAGTATTTTAGAAATAAAGCTTAGATTTGTCTTTATTTTAAAAGCTTATTTGAAAGAGTCATCAAAATAACACCTTTCAACGATGTTTTTATTTCAGTGAATTGGTATTTCATGAACTGCATACAAATGTGGCTCAGCTAGTTGGTTTGATCCAGGATCTGTCTAGATTTCAAAAAAACTTCTTCTTGGCCATCTTAAAATTCCCATTTTCACAGACAGTTCCTCTCTGTTGCTTTCTCTTATAACTTGATTCTTCAAAGTCTGACACGAGAGTTTTTAATGTGTGAGGGTTTTTTTCCTTTTGGTTTGACTGTCAAAAATATTCTTCTTTTAGATAAACCCTGCCTTCCATGTTACTGATACTGGAAATTGTGTATTTTTATCTTTGTTTACCCACATTATTTTATATTTATAATTTTATTACAAAATTAGTTACAAATACAATAGAATATGTTAACAGAATACATTATTTATATTTTTTCATGGTGTCTGCATTTACTTTGCATTTTGTTTTGTGGAAATAACAAAATATGAAGCCATTCTCCCTAGAATAACACCAATTTTATTGGCAATAATACAACAAGTGTTAATCCACTAGACTTTTATTAGTAGAAACCAGGTAAGGCCTAAGTAAAATAAGATTGATTTTCTCCTTGAATCCTCACTGATCATTTCTCTTCATTAGACATTCAGATTCCACTGTGATGAGGGGCTTAAAACTAAGACAGATTTGCAGATGGAAAGATCATTATATTCTTTCAATACAATGTCTGCTCAAGACCCCATCTCAAAGTAGTAAAGACTTTAGTTTCAGGGACACAGTGGAGGTATTTTTGTGAATGTACTTAAGAGGTTTGACAGCCCAGCTTCTGCTTATCTATAGTAAGTTTTTAAACATTTTATTTAAAGGAATGTAGTTATTTTTCAGGATAACTGAAGAACAGAGGAAGAACCAGAGTAATCTGAATATGCTTGGATCATAAGAAATAATTGTATTGAGTGTGAGCTATCAACTTAAACATAAGATAGATATGTAGAGACAACCAGAAAGCACAAGTAATGAGATGAGATTGCTAAATAGTCATAGCTGACTTGTGTTCTCATCTGAGGTAAAGTGACTGGACTTGCAACCAGACAAGCAGTTTCAAAGTAATTAAATGCTTTTGCTGTCAGCTGCAAGGTTGCCACTCCAAACCCACAGCATTTTTACCAGCATCCAGCAAACTGCTAATAAGAATGAGGAATGAAACAGCTGGGGGCTGCAAAATCATGTTGCCATGGAAACCACTGCAGGTGCGTGGTCCAAGGAATAATAAACCCCAGATTTTTAGAGTTTATAAAAAAATAAGGAAGAAAGGAAAAGAAGACAGAGAGAAATAAATAACACAAACCAAGGGCATTGCAAATACTTTTGAGAGAAGGACAGACTAGTATTGTTAAATGGGATCTGTCAGAAAGAACATTGCAGGGGACAAAGGGATTGAGCTGAAAGATATCTCAGTGCCTAAGTATGCCAGAAAAAGGAAGAAGAAAACAGAACTAAACAAAAGAAAAATACAAACACCAGAGGGCACTGAAACAGAAATAAAATCTATTACAGGTCACTGTGTTCGGAAAAAAACAACAGAAGAAAAGAACAGTTCAGAAATTGATGTGGGAATCAGGACCTCTTGGATTGCCTAACATACTTCTAGTTCTCTTATACCAAAAATCATTTGTACATCAAGTCTCCCACTCATATAAATCATGCACCAGCCTTTCCCAGAATAACAGCTCATTGATCTACGTACAGCATACTGTAAGCCTGATGGATCTGATTTTCAAGGTATTTAGAGTCCCAAAACTGTAGCTGGTGGGATTTGCTCAGCTCCTGAACAGACTGAGCACTTAATTCACATTCATGTCAGTGGAACTGATGTTCCCCACGCTCACCTTGCCTGTCTGAGGACTACTGACACACTGAAGTTCCTCTACAGACAAGTGAGGGGGATGTGCATCTCTTAAGATTGTCTGAAACGACCAAGATTTTAATTGTTTTCTCACTCTAGTGACTCTATAGGACTCATGATCAATATCATTTTTATTAAGACTACATTTATCTATGCGGGTTCTTTGTAGAGTTTATGAGTAAAAGGAAGAACGCTGTCTGGAGATGATGTAAAGTGATTTCATTCCAGGCTCGCAATACTCATGCAAAAGTGAAGTCTCAGAAGACCATGATGTCCACAACCCCACACATGGTGAAGGCTCCTTCACATGATGGCCCAGATGGCCCTGCAAAATACATTTACATTTACAGAGTAAGGAGAGGTGTAAACAAGAGCCCCGATGACAAGGTTTTTGACACTAGAAAACCTTCTGGTGACTTTTCTGACTAGGAGGAAAAGAAGTGCAGCTTTATAGAGCACCTTACTAGGAAATCCAGGAACAAAACAACAGTTATGGTACAGTGACGTCCCATGACCTAGAGAATGGCAAGAGAGAGGTTCTGAAGGAAAAATGCAGGTTATTACTTAGGGCACTAAAGAACTCCCTGACAGCACTTCGAAGAACAGCAGAGAGAAGATGAAATCATAGTGCAAAGCTGAAAAAATAAGTCATAAAACCTGTGTACATCCAAATGCAGAATAGAATAGAGGATGGAGAAACTCAAAGGGGAAAATATTTAGGCCAGATTTGAACAATGAGAGTACACTTTAAACGGCACCTGAAAATTTATATATACAATGACAGAGAGATTAGAAAACAAAACCCCACCAAAACCAAAACCACAGCTATATTAGTCAGCATGTTTGGTTTTCATACATGCCTTCACTTAATCAGCATATTAAAAAATTACAAACTTCTCTCCCCCAAAGCCATAATGAAGTTGTTTATCTCAAAAGAGACATCACATAAAAATTTAAAAACAAATTATTTTCAGGTTATAAATGAAATCCAAAAGATGAAAAATTTGGAGCTACAACAGAAATTGTTTAAATAGATCATCCTAAAGGCTAATAAGATAACCAGCCATTTCTGAAACAAAGACTAAATGGCCTACAGAGATGAAGCACAAAATTAGAGAAGCTTCTAGAAATAAGATGGTCTCTTGAGTCATGTCCAAATGAAGAAGGAGAAAAGAAGTGAAAGGAAAATTAAGGGAAGAAAAGAAAAAAAAGAGAAAAATGTGCTTAAGACATAAGAACAAATAGTAACTACTCCTTCATAGAGGCAGAAAGCCTGACAACAGTGTCTCAAGGGCTACTAGATGATCAAAGTATGTCGAGCTGGGGGGGACTCACAAGGATCATCAAACTCCAACTCCTGGCCCTGAGCAGGACACACCAAGAGTCACCCCATGTGCCTGAGAGCATTGTCCAAATGTCTCTTGAACTCAGACAGGCTTGGTGCTGTGACCACTTCCCTGGGGAGCCCGTTCCAGTGCCCAACCAACCTTTGGGTGAAGAAACTTTTCATCATATCTCACCTAAACCTCCCCTGACACAATTTCGTGCCAAAAAATCAGGAAGGAGATAGAGGTTTCAAGGAGAAACAGACCAGTAAGGCTGGTGTTTGTATCACACAAACTGCGTAACAGAAACTGCTAAAAATAATGCAGTTAATAGATATATGGATAAATATCAAACATTTGGAAAGATTACAGTATCTGAATAAATGTCAGAAACAAGCCAAACAACCTCCAAATCATTGTTGTAAGAGATATTCCAGAATAAAAAAAGTACTTACCTTTAAACAACAAGAAATAAAAATACATCAGTCACTAGGGAACTGAAGATGAAACCCTGATATCTGAAAGAAAGTAGAAAAAATATGAAACAACTAGTAGGTGATATTCACATCAGTATAAATATAAAAATGTATTGTCTAAATCATGTGGTGTCACACTAATGAAATTTACTTCCCTGGCAGGGTGAGGTGGGTTGACCTGGGCTGGATTCCCACTAAAGCTGCTCCAGTGTGGGCTTCCCACGAGCTCACAGCCAGTTTTTATGACATCTACCTGTTCTGTTCTGCCGTGGGGTCCTCCACAGCCTGCAGGTGGATCTCTGATACACCATGGACCTCCATGGGCTGCAGGGTCAGAGCTGCCTCGTCCAGGTCTGTACCATGGGCTGCAGGGGAATCTCAGCTCCAGTGCCTGGAGCAGTTCCTGTCCCCTCTTCTGCACTGACCTGGGTATCTGCAGAGTTGTTCCTCTCACATATTCTCGCTCCTCTCTTTTCTGGACAAAATTAATTCTGCACAAAAACTTCTTCTCAAGTCTGTTAACCGAGATGTCGTTGCCACCATCACTGATGGGCTCAGCCCTGGCCAGCAGGGGATCCATCCTGGAGCCAGCTGGCATTGGCTCTGTTGGACATGGGGAAGCTTCTGGTAGCTTCTCACAGAAGCCATCCCTGTAGCCCCCCACTGACAACAGCTTGCCATGCATACCCAATACACAGGACTATCAGACTAGTGAGAAGAAGATTAACATTGGCATCATGCTTTTAGTAAAGCTTGCGGCATTTGACATTTACATATGAAAATTAAGGATATGTGATTTAGGTGAAGTTAATATTAACTGCCTGCACAACCAACTGACAATAATAAGAAAGCAATATGTTCATAGAATAGTTATTAATAGTTACTTTTAGACTGGAAAGATGGGAGATGAAACAGGAGACCTGTCATAGGTTTTGAATTATATTCTGAATTTCCAGTAGTGATACGGTTGAGAGCAGAAACAATCTTTGGATGCTGCAAATGCCTTAAAGGTTCTCAAGGACATGGTTAAAGCCTCTTACAAAAGCTTTTGTCAAAGAAATGCCAGGAAATTTAACCAAAAAAATTGTACACCTGAGAAAGAAGAATTAAAGGTGTAAATACAAAAAAGGAGACTCTTTACACAGCACCACTGCAGAAATGTAGCTGGGGCTACAGTAAGCTACAAATAAAAGGATTTAAGAACATGAGTACAGAGCAAAAGTAACTCTGTAATGAAGGTATAGGAGCATTGTATGAAGGCCATGAAAAGTAGCTATTCTACTCTGCAAAGTATTGACAAGACCATAACTACGGTGCAATATTTAAAATAAAATGTGACAACTCAAGGAGAAACCAAAGCAGGTATTTTAAAAAGTAACAGTGGGGGGAAAAAAAAAAAGATAGAAAAATCAAAGCACTGTATTTGTTGGAACTAAAGACAGTGTTTTTAAAAGCCTTTCAAAATATAAAACTTCATAATAATGGAGAAGGTAACAATGAGGTATTCTCCAGTATGTTAATGATCCATTTGAGACAGGGGTGTTTTTCTATTACAGTTCTCGAAAAATTAAACAAAACAAAGCTTTTCAACATGATGACAGTTAAGTATCAGGACTGATTAACTATGCTAAGTACTCCTAGCACAGCTTCTATTTTGGCCTCTATTATTGTCAAACCACTGCTGGAAACAGAGTGGCAGGGCAAACGCCCAATAGTGCAGAGCCCACCTTTTTTTGGTTGTCACTCTTTGGCTAATGACTGGGATGAAAAAGGGTCTGGAGGGAATTTATTGGTACTATATATATTGGTACTTACTTACATGAGGCTGTGAGTGCTATTTTTAAAATGACAAACTTTAAGGGCAAATTTGCTATTTGCTAAATGCATCAGACTTTGAGTTCTTCACATGTTAACACTGAAAATAGCAGAGCAGCAGAGTGGTAGTATATACAGTGTGCCACTTCCTCCTGAATTACAAAGGGCATTGTTTTTTCAAGATTTTTCATTCTAGATAGCAGATTTCATTACCTTAACTAAGCATTTTGCTCTGTTATGTCAAATGGAATACCAGAATATCCATGAAAACTCAAAGTCAGACAAATTAATATCTCAAAGTCCTTATTAGGAAAAGGCTCAATTAGAAGAGAGATGCATCTTAGTGTTCATGACGGAGATGATGCTCAAGATAAAGTGATACTAGACCAAACTTAGACTGAGCTAAAATATTTTAACTTTATTCAATAGGAAAAGGGGTTTTTTAAAAAAAAAATCAAAAATGTTGCAAAAACCCCCCAGCCTTGGCATCGCAAATTGGGGTACAGTTTCTAGAGAGATGATGAATGTGGGGTGGGAAGGTAGAACAGCTAATGGGATTACAGAAATGAAAATGTACACATCTAAAGCAGGGCTAAACCCCAGGGAACTCCCTGCTCACTGGACAAGAGGCTTCACATTCTGCAGGGCAGAAATATGACAGGATGACAATGTGGACTCGTATATTCAGTATCAAGCTTTTGAAAAAATCTCTTCTATGGAAACTTGTTCCCTCTTAAGGATAAGCTTTTATATTAGGTGCCTACAAAATGAGGGTTGTTTTAAAAAAAAAATCAAGCATGCCTGCCTATTTTGGCTTCCAAAGAAAGGACTTCACTACATTGTAAAGGACTTAATAATATTTTACAATGGGGTACAAGATGACACTGGATGTCCTTTGTGTTTGCATCTTGGGAAACCAACGAGGTTAGAAAGAAGTTGTCTAATCAAAATATTATAGGGCAAAGCTTGAAATGACATTAGCCAATAAGCTACATGAGAAGCACAAAAGAAAAACCTAAACCTAAGGAATAGGTTGATATCTGTCCAGTGATACCGACTTTGGCCCAGTTGAAAAGTCTCTAGGGAGAAATCTCATCAAAGTCAACATAACCCTTGAAAGCCTCCCAGAGTCTCACTATTATGGAACTTTGTCTCTCCTAATCCTACTTTTGACCACCAATGTACCCAAGGGCCATGGTTCCTCAAGGGGTCCAAACTAAGAAGTTCTTCAGTAATAACCATCTGCTGTTTACCTCTTCCCCAGGAAGGCTCTCTTCAGCACTCCTCCAGTTGCAACTCCAGGATCAAGGTGAGGGAGAGGGAAATGGAGCATTCCAGTGCTGCACTGCTGAGCTACCTGCTGCCCCAAACCTTTTACCCTGTAGCTCAGGCTCAGGTACCTGCCTGGGACCTGCCACTTCAGACTCACAGAAATCACAAGATCTAGGTGGGAAAGGAGAAGCCAGGACAGTGTTTTGTTAAACTCTACCTCTCCGCAGGAACAGCTGACACCGTGTCCGCCCTTTTATGAGCAAGAGCTTTCACCCATCTTTTCACTGGCAGCCTACAAACAGAGGGTTGGACGAGCCCTGTCTCTTCAAATGGGTTAATAAGAAGTACCATATGGATTTAGTTCCAGGCCAGATAGAAATCATTGCTAAATCAAAGTAGAGAGCTAATACATCTGTGTAACGCCATCTGATTATTGGCACATAGATTATTTCACAGTATTCTCCCTGGCTGAGTCATAAGTGATTCACAAACAGGCTTTAGGATACAAGCCATGAATTCATAGCCCTGGGGTCTGAAGCTCTTCCCATTTTATTCTGAACATCTGTAAAGGAAATTTTTGCTGTTAGACACATGGATAGCTATGGAATTTACATATCATAGATTCTGATGCAGTTCTTTCATCATGTTGTCTTCCTCTAGTAAAAAATTAAAAGAGCTTTAGCTAAGTATTCCAGGAGTAAAACAATGGGATATACTGAGCTTTTAAATCCTCTCAGCCACATGAAGATTAATTAAAAATCCTAGAAGCTCATAAAAGTAACAAATTGTGCTAAGCAATCTGGAGAATGAAATTCTTATAAAAATAGCTACTTGAATATTTGAAAAATCTAAAATAAAAGGAAAAATCTGAGCTTGTCTGCAAGAAACTCTAAGAGGAAAATGAACCTACATTCATTCATTTGATTTTCCATCACAAATACCTGGAATAGTTCTAAAAAGAGCAAATTTCTTCCATTCTTTCAATCCCATAATATTTGAACCCCTTATATTGTTTACACTGATGCTCTGCTTAAATGGCAAAGCAGAAGAACTGGGATAGGCACCCATAAATGAATGCAGTAACCACACAACCACTCAGAAATTAATGTTTATAGGAAAATAATTTATTTCTCTCTAATCCATCTTCCCTCTGCTTTGTGCTCTGGCTTCTTAACAAAAGGCAAACGGAGTCAAAGGACCTGTTCTTTCTTCTGGTGTATCTCTAGAAAAAGCATGCATGATCTGACTGAGTGTACATTTCTTAGTGCTGCAGCAAAGTCCCTGGATACCTCTGGAGAACTGCATTCTTCTCACTCAAACTCTACAAATAAGAAGCTGAATAAGTGTAATCTTGATAAAATAATAATAAGTGTAGTCTTAATAAAAATGACATTGATAAGATGTCCTCTAGAGTCACTGGAAAGAGAGAACACAATTCAAATTTTGGTTGATTCAGTCCATCTTAAAGCTACATGTCCTGTTTGATAGACTATACAATTAAGTTACTCCTTAGAGGATGTTTCAAAAAGTGACTACCAAAAATATGTTAATAAACTTACAGTTTTCCTACAAAGATGTTGGCCTACTTCACACTGTTCAATTTTTGGTAATGTCAGAAGCTGAGACTGTACATCACTGGGGCTACAAAAGTCATAACAACTGCTAAAATTCTCCAGGCCAATAAGGAAAAATCTTGGCATAGTGCAAGAGAATGAGTGACCACAAAGTTCTCCTTCCTCTGCCTCACAGTTCCCTTTTTATAGCTCACGTGCAAACCAGTAACTGCAAAGAACAGGCAAGGGAAATCTCATTCTGTAAGGTCAATGTCTCAAAGTTACAAATGCATACAGCAATGCAAACTGATCTGCAGCTCTTAGGAGCTGGAAAAGCTGCCAGCTCCAAGCACTGAAAGTGAACACCTTTGACATCAACCCTCCCTGAAACCCTATTTTCCACAACAGTGCTAAGGAGTAGTCCTCAACAGAGGGGAGAACTCTCTTTAATAGAGGGGAGGCCTGGGGTTAAGCCAAACTCATCAGTAAAGCAGGGCTTGAGATGTTGGCTGTCAACCATCACTTCCGTGTGCGGATGTGCGACACTTCCCAGTAATCCTCAGTGGCGGCTCTGTAAACACTGGAGGTTGTGTTATTCAAACTTATCCAAGGGATGCCAGGAATTATTCCACTCTTTTTCTCACAGTTACAGTATTCCTCTGGTTAAGCCTTTGTAGATTTGAAATTTGATCTGATGTAGCATAGAGGTGTTTTAGGATTAAAAAATCCAGCTTGCTGATTTCTGTTCACCTGCAGATTGAATCCTTACACATTGAATTGTGATTAAAACAAGAGGCTGGAAATTAGCAGCTGCAATAAGTAAAATTGTAATGAAAGGAGATCTTACCAACTAAATCAGTTGTTGGTACTAATTGTTTTTTTCTTGAGACCCTTTACATCCATGGGAAAACAGATCAGACTGGTATTGCCAACCAGGAAGAACATTACTCCGTGCTGTCAGAGGTCTCTTCCAACAGCACAGAACAGCACTAAATCCTTGCTGAAAATCTCAAATGCCACAAAATGTCATGAAAAACAAATGAAGCATGCAGAATATTGCCAGAGTCTTCAGTCACAGCAATAGCAGGGAATTTAACACAGAAAGGTGAATCTTCTCCCTGTTTTGTTGTACTGTGGATAATCCTGAGGACCTTGAGCCTATTCCAAATAGGTCTTGGATACTCAGTGAGCAACTGAGTGAACAAGGAAACACTTTTAAAAGTGCTCTCTGAAATTCAGGCCTGAAATTTAACAGACTGAGTTGCAGCTATTTGTACTTTGCTATGTGTATAAGGCATTTACTCTTCAATGAAGCCAAAACTAAAACACTGGCATAAAAACCACATATGCTCTCTTTTCCTTCCTTCTCTGACTTTTCAGCTTACAGTATGGAAAACAGCTTTTAAAATCAATAATAACCATATTTTAAGTTGGATCTTGGAGTACAGATAAGTTATCAAAAATACCAACTATTTTTAGAAGCCTCATGTAGGCAACTGAAAAGTATTTTAGTGGCATTTCAAGGAATTAGATATAAATGCATTCAAATACTCCTGTAGTTAGTAAAGTGCTAAGTGCAAAAGTTATTTTTCCTTACCCTTTCTTTTTTTCAGTGCTGACAATTTTATACATATGATTAGGGAATTAAAGGAAAAAGAAGGAACTACTCTTTCTGGTTGATGACTTTACTATGACTTCAGCAAAGTAATCTTTGAGTTAAAACCAAGTCTCTTCCTCCGTTTTTGCCTCCTCAAATATCGTTTGATGGTTAGCAAAACCTGAAGAAATACTGTGTTTTTCACATCCTCCTGAAAGCCACTGAGAATAGTTCCAAAATAACTTCCTGTTCATTTCCAAATAAGGATGCTCTTAAAACTGTCACAGATATTCCTTCATTTTTTCTGAAGGAAAGAGAGAGCCAGATTGCCCAGATCCAGGGCCTAAACAGAGCACTGACATTTAACTAGAGGCAGCATATCCTTCCTAGTCAGTATATTTTTCCCTGATAATTGGCATGTAAAACCAAACTTCAGTTAAAACTAAGAATCCTTGGATAAACGTGGTGAAAGAAACAACTCCAATTTGGTGAACAGAACCAAAAAGACATCTTCAACCTGGTACGATTCATGTTTCTAAGGCCAAGCAGGTGCTGAGCAGAATCTGTGTAGAGATTATATTGTTGCATTTGTCTTCACTGCTTATTTTCTCTAAGCACATCACCTTTAACACATAACGTAGATATTGTTGTATACAGGTGGAGAGCTTTCACAGTGTGAGTCTTTCCTGGGGCATCCAGGGAATACTACCATAACAAGTACTGCCTTCTGAAAGCAAAATTATGTGAAGGAATCAACAACTAATTAAAAAGCTTAGAGCTCTAATTACAAGTGGTGGCTTGTAGTACCTTTCATTTACCTTTGCTCATTGCTCATCTCTATAATAAAATATATTACTTTCCTTACTCTCCATACCTAGGCCATCAAATTCCCGAATTTTATGTGCTAAATATTTTAGAAAATACAACAATTAGTCTGAGCTGTTTAGTGTTGTCTTGCAAGTGATTTTTCCATCATTATGAATAAGAAAAAGAAACAACCACACCACTTAAACATTTACCTAGGAGTTTTGTTCCTATGGAGACCTATCAAGTCATTGAAGAGATATAGATTATATCTGGTATGAAGCTAAGAATAACCCAAAACTCACAACTTTAAATATCTTGAATCATCTCAAACTGGAATTACTTCATAGCCATATCTAACAGTCACTTCTAATTTTTCATCCACTTACGTCCAGAAATATTGAAAGTGCCAAAGACTGAAAACTCCCAAACTTTAGGCTCATTTTTGTTACAGAACAAGTTTATAATTTTATAGCTTCAAAATTGAAAATCACCTAGGCCATTTTTCACTCTGCTTTACTCTGCAATGTCTTTACCAGAAATAACAGAATCACAAATCAATTAGGTTGGAAAAGACTTCTAAGATCATCAAGTCCAACCTTTGACGGATCATCACCTTGTCAACCAGACCATGGCACTAAGTGCCACATCCAGTAATTTCTTGAACCCCTCCAGGGATGGTGGCTCCACTACCTCTCTGAGCAGCCCATTCCAACACTTAACTACTCTTTCAGTGAAGAAATTCTTCCTGATGTCCAGCCTGAACCTTCCCTGGCACAGCTTGAGGACATGTCCTCTTGCCCTGTTGTTACTTGGTGAGGCTGACCCCCACTTGGCTACAACCTTCTTTCAAGGAGTTGTAGACAGTGATAAGGTCCTCCCCGAGCCTCCTTTTCTCCAGGTTAAACACCCACAGCTCCCGCAGCTGCTCCTCACAGGACTTGCTCTCCAGACCTGTCACCAGTTTCACCCTTTTCTGGACTTGCTCCAGCACCTCAATGCCTTTCCTGAAGTGAGAGGCCCAGAACTGGACACAGCACCACTGGACACTAGTGAAGTTTGGCCTCACTAGCGCAACGTTTAAATCATCACTATGAAAAATATTTATTAAGTGCATAATTGAAGGGAAGAAGTTACAAAAGAAACACTTCCAGGACTAGATGCTAGGTTGCACTACCATTCCGTTTTGAGATTATACAGAATACTGCATTTATATATTACACATACACACTATTGAAATTTACATTCAGATACTGTTGTATCTTTTTTCCTCTATAGCCAGAGCCAGTGCAGATGGTACTATCAGAATAATTAAAATCACCATCCAGTTTCATTCAGTTTGTATTCTTTATTGTTCTCACTCTTAGACTAAACTTCTGCTCACTTGTTTTCAAGCACTACTTTTTATTTTAAACATCATACATCAGTTTTGCTCATTAGAATAAATATTTTACATGCACATTAGGTAGATAAAGACTGTCAAGGAAAAAGGCTGTCGTGCAGTTCTCTGTACCTGGATTGCAAAGGACATTGTACTGTAAATCAGAGCTCTGAGTGGAGCTGGTTTCCCTATTACCGTGCCCTTGCAAGCACAGGAAGCTTAGGAGGGCAGGGTAAAAGGACATTCAGAGACATTCAGGGTGTCAACACAGTGCTGACAGAAGATGCTGATTTCAGAGTGAGAGGAACACACGTTAAGCAGACAATTCGGTTTCAATGGTAATTACATTCTTTACGTTAAATTTTATTTACACTGAATTTCCTCTTATCCCAACCCCCTGCATCACCAGGAGTGAGGAGGCAGGGAAAATTGGTAGTTAAGTTGAGCCTGGGAAGAAGGGCGGAGTGGAGGAACGATGTTTTAAGCTTTGGTTTTTATTTTTCTTTACTCTACTCTGCTTTAATTGGCGATAAATTAAATCACTTTCCCCAAGCAAAGTCTGTTTTGTCCATAATGGTATCTCACAAGTGATCTCTCCCTGCCCTTATCTCAACCTATGAGCCTTTTGCTACATTTTCTCTCCCCTGCCCAGCCAAGGAAGGCAGGCATAGAAGCAGGGATAGCACTGGGTGGGCACCCGGTGTCCTGGCAGGGTCAGATCACAACATACAGAAAAAATGTCCCCTGTCGTGTGCCTGGTACTGAGAAGGCACAGGAAGCTGGGCTTTGGAAATGACGTCTGTGCAATAGGGAAGCTGTTCTCTGCCACCTGCTCCCAGGCAGCTTCAGAAAGCAGAGTCTGTATTTTTAGGTAGAAAGGCTGACCAGGTTGTAAGATCCAGCTATGAGTGAGCTGGACATAACATCAGAATTTATCTTCTGTTTGCACAGCTTAGTGTGTCCCATGGAGGTTCAATGAACATAACAGAATACTCAGCTTTGTTCAAACAGCAGAGTCATTACCATGAGCACCAAGCCATCCTCTTTGTTAGCCAATACCAAAGCAAGTGAAGAAAAATGACAGATGAAATCTGTCACTATAAGAAGAAATCAAAGTAAATAAGATTTGCATGTTTCTGAACGTCATGGTAGGGAGAAAGGCTTAGAGAGGAATTTATTTTTTATAAAGTTCTAGCTTTCATAATTACCTACTGAAAATACTGATTGTAGTTAAAAACCAACTTTCCTAAGCACTAAGGAAAGATAAGGCTTGTCCTTGTGTTGTTGAAGTCTTCCCATTCTACAACGGGATGCTCATTCACTCTGCAAACTCAGTATTCCATCTCCACCCAGTGCAACAGAGTATGATGAAGACAAACATGAAAGTTTAAGGCACTGAGCTCTTGGGGAGAATAGAACTGCATGAGCAGATGTTTTAGCCAAGTTGAAAGAGTGAGTCTGTTTTTGACCATCCACAGGATCTTGATATTCCTCTTCTGCTTCTATGTACCTTCAGCAAAACTTTCCCACAAGTGCAGGTGGTTGCTAAAGACACTCAGGTCTACAATTTCCGATGTCTATAAAAAGGGACTAGTCATAAGGTGTCAAAGTGCTGTTGCATTAAGCGTATAGGAATTTAGCAGAACATTCCAGCAGATCCTCAAAA
This sequence comes from Myiozetetes cayanensis, assembly GCF_022539395.1. Classification (NCBI taxonomy): domain Eukaryota; kingdom Metazoa; phylum Chordata; class Aves; order Passeriformes; family Tyrannidae; genus Myiozetetes; species Myiozetetes cayanensis. The sequence continues at coordinate 102,646,984 of NW_026087411.1, forward strand.
ATCAGAAGCGAGCTAATGAGGGTAAGTTTTTGAGTGAGAACTAGGGCTGGATGAAAAACTGTTGAAAGTCTTCACTGTCTGGGCAATCAACTGACAAATGGACTTCAATCTATGATGATGTTGATGTGAATGAGTGTTTTAGGTCACTCAAAGAATCACCAGCAACTGTATCAGCAAGAGGAGGTTTAATATTAAAGTGAAAGCATGACAAAAGTCCATTGGCAAGGCTCACTCCACTACTTACCTAGATGGTTAAAGCATACAATGGAAAACTGAACTGAAATTTAAAATCACTCAACCTAAAACTAAAATCAACCTAAAATTATCTATGTGGAGCCTGAGGGTGAGAAGAAAGGGTAAGAATAAAAAGGACTAAAGGAGACCCTCCCATGAGTCACGTGGTTCAGAGCTGACCTCCTTGCCAAACTGAGCTGGCGACTTAATCAATGGTTTAGGCCTAAAGGTTTTAACAGTACTTAACAGTACTTAATCAATAGCCTACTTTAAATAATTTCACATAACACTCTTATAGAATTTACCGTAGCACAACGGTAACTCACTTATAGACCTAATTTACTTATGCATCTAACATATTTAAGAATCCAAGAAAGCAACATGCATAATGTTTGCTAGAGCATATTCACACCCCACCCCCCCCCAGACCTAAACAGTATGTACAAGGTGTGTATCCCTGTGAAAAATTCCCCTTGAGTTCAAGGAAGTATTCACATTGGATGCCTTTGTATCCTCTCAACAGGTGAAGGGCTGATCCTTGAGGAGTGGGGGTATCAGCCCAGGCTCTGTTGTCAGCTTCCAAGGAAATCTGAGAGCTCGCTGGCTCACAGAGCTGTCCCACTCAGAAGGAGATGCTGGTCACAGCTCACTAAGGTCCAGGGGAGCTCAAAGGGTCTCACTGAGGACTGCTATTTATAGGGATGCAAGAGAGTGGACTTTATCACAGTAATGTTCCATCCTGGCCACAATTTGGGTATGTAACTTATAAAAAACATGTAAAATAATGAAACTTCTGGTGTCTTTTACCAATGTGGAAAGAGAGCTCAGTATCAAACCAAATAATCCTATACAAACACTATCTCAAGTGCTCAGTAACAGTTAAATAATCAAATTGAAAAGCCTTTTCAGACATATAGAGGAGCTTTTGGTGTGTCTGCAATGTGATACAAGGCATAACTCTGCTTCTCCATTCCATGTATCAAAAACCCAAAAAATCATTGTGCTTTTGCAATCATAGGAATTGTGACCTCTGTGATACAAGTATCCATATTAATAGAATAGTTTGGGTTGGAAGGGACCTTTGAAGGTCATCTACTCCAACCGCCCTGCAACAAGCAGGGAAATCTTCAATTGGCCATGAGAGCTCAGAGCCATATACAACCTGACCTTGAATGTTTCCAGGGATGGGGCACCTACACCCTCTCTGGGCAACCTGTGACAGTGTTTCATTATCCTCACTGTAAAAAACTTCTACCTAATCTAAATTCAACCTCTTTTAGTTTAAAACTATTCACCCCCCCACCCCATCCTATCACAACAGACCCTACTAAAAAGTTTGTCCACCTATTTCTTACAAGCCCATTTTAAGTACCGGAAGGTTGTTTTAAGGTCTCTCTAGAGCCTTCTATTCTCCAAGCTGAACAACCCCGCCTCTCTCAGCCTGCCTTCATGGGAGAGGCGTTCCAGCCCTCTGGTAATTTTTGTGGCCCTCCTCTGGACTTGGTCCAAAAGGTCCATGTCCTTCCTGGCTGATGATGGCCATACTCTACACCAGATGGCCAGACTCTCAAAGCATCTCTTCACTGTGCAGAACGTCACAAACAGTAAAGCACAGAATCATTATACCAGGAAAATTTCTGATTCATATATAGTCACTCACTGAATTGCACTGTTTTGTTTATAAATACAAGTGTCTGTTCTGTGTCTGTTGCAAAGTCATACTCTCTACAGAGGTAGAGAAAGAAATTGTGAGTTATGATCTTTCTTCCCTAATCTCTAGTTCTAATTATCCAAAAGAAAGGTGATATATTTTCCTGTGTCTTCCAGGCGCCAGAGCTCTTCAAAGATCCAAACACTATCTGTGTTCTTCACACAAAAGAGGATTAATTGCCCTGGGAAGCATTGCTCTTGCAGACACAACTCTTTATTTACCTGCTTTTGGGAGCAAAAGTATCTCCAGAGCGTGGAATTGTTTAGGGTAAAAAAAAAAAAAAAAAAAAAAAAAGTCTGCTCATGCTGTATTCTGAACAAATCCCAACTGCAAATCAAACAAACTGACAGAACTGAACTGCTCAGCGTTCAGTATAACAATAACCTAGCTAAAAGTCATACCAAGGTGAGCTTCTTTAAAAAGAACTAAACAAAAACCAAAATCCAAACCCAACTCAACAGCATCTGCTAGCATATCCCAGTCAATCCCAGAGCCACAAATATTAATATACAATACAGAAGATACTAAAAGACTGGCACTGGGATACACGTCCCTGTTATGTGCCTCTTCTTTTTTTTCCCTTTAATTTTCTTTGAGACATATGCTAGTACAGTTTAATCATACTCTTTCTTACAGGTGAAAGCTCTGAATAAAGAATAAATCAGGAGTAGTCTAGGCTGCAAGGAAAACACTTATCATGGATTTCTAATGCCAAGAAACCAGAAAATGGACAGAAGATCAATAACACTCATTAGAGCTTTATCTACAGCTCAGCTTTAGAGTGACATTAAACACAAACTTTTCATGATCCTGAATGAGAATAGTCAGAAAATCTAGTACTAAATTTACTAACCTGAGAACAAAACATGCAGACACACCAAAATGTTTCATTGTAAAGTACTGAAATATCCTCTACAAAACAATCCAAGGTTTTCTTGCTGGAGGTGTGCCTTGTGGTTTGCTCATAACTACTGATCACCACTTAAATTACCTTTTTAAAATTTTTCCTCTCTTTTCTCTGCAATTCCAATATACTTGCTGTACTAGTCTGGGGCTCTTGGGACTGCTAACGTAAGAGAACTGAATTAAGGAAATACAGCTGAATGATAGAAATTTGAACTTGACATGTTTGTTAATACATGGATGATACAAGCACTTCCATAAACACTGAGGAACAGCTGGGACTAGCAAGTACAAAAGATAAGTTAACAATCTGAAGAATTAAAGCATTGTTAAAAGTCTCATTAAGAATCCTGTACAATGTGGAAGTAAGGCTGACATCTCAGACATTTTCACAGACAGTAAAAGCTGGTAAAACAAAGATCCCAAGAGGACAAGCATAAAAATCTTTTCAACATGGGCACAGCCAAGCCAAGACATTCATCCTTGCAGGTTTTCCAGACCCAACTGAATGCAGTCCTGAGCAATCTGCTCCAACCACAAAGCCAATCTGCCTTAAACAGGAGGTTACAATACATTACCTAGAGATTGCTACCAGTGTGTATTAACCTGTGGCTCTTATTGTGTGTAATGTTTCTGTACATTATTACATCAAAACTAGATCTGAACACAAGATTAGGCAAAGGACTGACAGACTGATTTTAACAACAAATTCCTATAAACACATGGAAACATCCAACCCTTCTGGTAATGCAGTGCAATCAACAGTGCACTTGTTAAAAAACCTCTGAAAACAATCAAAATATCGTTTTGCCTTATTAAGGCAGAAAGGCACTTTGAAATAAACACAGTTAGGCAATTTTTCAGAAATCAAGAAAAATATAAGTAAATACTTTGAAAATGCATTCACAAAAGGTATCAACACACGTTTAGGATTTGAGATGGGACTTCCCAAAGTGTGGGGAAAAATATCTCAAAGACTTCAGCTTGTCCTTATGAATAAACATCATTAAGGGGAGACAGCAATTTCAGAAAAAGGAGCTTAAGAAAATATTTATCTGACTAAAAGGCTGAAAGAAGAGAGAGTACATTAAATGCAAAATATTTTATTTACTGCGAACAAAAGCTGTGATAACAACATTGCACAATACCAAATTTTAAGGTTTTGAAATTCTTCAAAATCACTTTTCATTGTGACTTTTTTTGCTCCATATATATCTTTATAATTATATTTTACATTAGTTTTACATTACAACAAGAGTAAATTACTTACAGAAATTAAGACAAATTGTATATAACCTGCCAGCTTACTAATGTTTCATTTCTATGTCACCGAGTGTAACCATTTAACACTTTGATCTGAAAAGGATTATCAGATTCAATGCTTTGCTAGTCATACAACAGAATGATACAGTCTGCACCGATACATTTTTTAAACAATTGGAAGTCTATGGGAATTCACTGTGTCCTGTTTGTTTTCTATAACACATAGGTAATAACTCACTTTGTTACTTCACTAGAACATCAATTTCTCCCTTTTGTGTAAGATCTCCAGCAAAAAGGCAGACAGTTTTAGATCCAATACTGGACAGCCTGGAGGGCAGCAGTAAAAGTCCTGAGTGCAGGATGAGTCCCTCGATGAGCCATCAGGAGGGACCCGGCCTCTGCGTTGAATCCTGCCTCTTTAAGCTGCCTTGCTATTTCCTCTACATCCCAGCCTCCCTCTCCCTGGTGAGCCAGCAGGTGGTCAACAAGGCGTGGGCAGAAGGCAGTGGGCATGCACTTCACCACTAGCTTGGCATCCAGGAGCAAGGAAAGGATTTCAGCATCACAAGTGGAATCATCAACCTACAAAGAAAGAGAAATTCAAAGTAATTAAAAATTAATTACCAGATACAGCCATCAACCAGAACATGTCACGACAGTTTTAACTGCACAGTGTGACTTTCAAAGTGAGATGAGTATTCCGTATGGATTAACAACAGGGATACACACTTTGCATATGTCAGATAATGTAAAGTTATGTCTTTTAACAGTCTACCACATTAATATAAATATTTGACCTGAACAAAGTTAAGGAATAAGGATGCTTAGCAGCCTGGGATTACATCAACAGCTTTATAGACTTCTCACATCTTCTCAGTCCCAGTGCAGAACAGATCACACCATTTAGCTCCATATCAAAAATGACACTCTGAGGAAGGTCAGAGCAGAGTATATTAAATTTTGCTCACTTTATATTAATACAGTACATTACATTCCACATGTTAATATGACAGGCAACATTCACAGACACAATCAGATTTTCCAGAGTTACAGCACTCACAGCAAGGATGAGATTTTCAGAAGAATATAGTATGTAATAAAAGATGTGGAGCACAGAGCTGCTAACCTCTGTGAGACAACCCGGATGCCTCAAAAAATGCAGTTACTTGATACATGAGAGCAGATATTCTCTTAAGAATCTTGTCTATAGCTTTACAAAAAAACCCAGTATAGAATACTTCAAATTCTATTTCAGTTTATTTTGACCTGTCTTTCCTGGATTCCTTGAAATGCAGTGTTGTATTCATTTACTAAAGGAAGAACAATAGAACAACTACATATAACCAAAAAGGAGAAGGAATGCCATCCAGAAGGACCATGACAGGCTCAAGAGGTGGTCCTGTGTTAATAACTGTCCTATGTTAATTATGCTGAAGACAGGTTGATCATTAAATCAGATGGGTTGACAGCAGCTGAACATGAGCCAGCAGTGTGCCCAGGTGGCCAAGAAGGCCAATGGCATCCTGGCCTATATCAGCAACAGTGTGGCCAGCAGGAGCAGGGCAGTGATCACCCCCTGTACTCAGCACTGGTGAGGCCACACCTTGAATGGTGTGTTCAGTTCTGGGCCCCTCACTACAAAAAAGACATCGAGGTGCTGGAGAGTGTCCAGAGAAGGGCAATGGAGCTGCTGAAGGGTCTGGAGAGTAAGTCATATGAGTTGCTGCTGAGGGAGCAGGAGTGTTTAGCCTGGAGAAGAGAAGGCTCAGGGGGAACCTTATCACTCTCTACAATTACCTGAAAGGAGGTTACAGGGAGATGGTGGGTCAGCCTCTTCTCCTAATTAACAAGTGACAGGTAGGAATTGTCCTCAGGTTGTGTCAGGGGAAGTTTAGATTGAATATTAGGAGAAAATTCTTCATAGAAGAAGTTGTCAAGCACTGGAACAGGCTGCCCAGGGAGGTGGCTAAGTCACCATCCCTGAGTTATTTAAAAGATGTGTAGAGGTGGCACTTAGGTGGACTTAGCAGTGCTGGGTTAACAGTTGGACTTGATGATTCAAAGGTATTTTCTAACCTAAACAATTCCATGATTCTAAACTTCCTAGTGTTGCGCATCTTGCAGCACACTACACAGCATATTAAGGCATTATCCAAACAGCTGTCATCCTTTCTGAAATGGGAGGCTGGAGAGATATTCTGTCCCACCTCAGAGCTCTGTGTGCTCCATTCTTAACCTGTATGTAGGATGCAACTTTACACAGGGCTTCATTGTTTGATTTTATGAAAATAAAATGCAAACAGTAATTACAGTAATGACATTAACAGCAGATGTGAGGTTTAATTTAAATTTTTTAGGCTACTATTCAGTTAATGAAAAGTGCTATAGATAAGTGTGATTTCATATACCAGAAACCTACAAATTGGTGAGAGACAAATCTGAAAGAGCCTGAAGATGCCCACATGCAATATGCAAGTAGAGCAATCTGCCTGCACTCATGCAGATATGAGATCATTGTGACTTTACACGTGACAAAACAGCACAAAAACGGCCCTTGTTGTGTGCAACAGCACATCCTTTAGCTCAAATAGTTCAGTAGGTTTAAACTTATTAATATTTCCCACTTTCTGACTTGAAAACTGTCTGAAGATGTGGTCAGAAAGACGAAACCTTTGCTAATTTAGTTGTCTCCAGGCAACTGGATGGAGACACAAGATGGCAACCAGACCCTGTGAATTCATTTCACACAGCTTAGGCCATTGTCTATTTTGGTCAATTAACGTGGAGTCTGGCAGGTGTGCGAAGAACACAGAGACACCGAGGTTTAATAGAATTCTATATAAAAACTGGCAGCTGAGAAAGCCAGATTGACTATTTACCAATTTTGCAACTCTAGGTCATGTCAACTTTCTGGGCTATCAGTTGCATATGAAGAGACAGTTACAATCACTGGTTTAAATAAAAATAAATACACATCCCAAAGTTCTTACAAACACCTACAGAGATTGTCAATTAATTGATGTATATTTAAAAACCTTAATTAACATAGCTTATACACTGAGCAGCTATGTTTAATAAATGTATGAGGTTTTTTTAATTAATGTAAATATACCTTAAGACTACATGAATTTAAAATTAATTTTAAATTAGAACAAACATTACAACAAAAAATACTAAAACAATACAAAAGGTAAACACACAAAGCATATTTTAAAAATACACCATACAGAGTATAATATTGTTCCTATGCAAGAAATCACTCAGCAAAACTAGGACTCTCCAATCTAGAAAAGAGGTGACTTAGAGAGCATAAAGCAGATAGCAACATCATTAAAATTATACAGGGATTGATTAAACATGTTATCTCATAAAAAAAGAAACTATGAAGCATCAAATTAATCTAGTAGGATGAGATTCAGAGAAAATAGGAAAAATAAGTTGTTTTTTTACACTGTTGAACTCTTTGGCAAATGATAATGCAGAATGTAAAAGCTCAAAGAAGTTTAAGGAGAAACTGCACAAAATCAATACAGAAAACCATTGGCAGTTACTTAGCAAATACATACAGCTGAAAATAACTGAAGTTGGGAGAGTAACACCTCAGAAAAAGAGCCTGTATATTTGCTGTGTTCTTACTCTGCACTAGACTTGTAATTCTTCCATCTGTTTGAGCCATGACAGTGTTCCAGGTGGAATTTAGATCCTCAAAATTTTACACCTTTTAAAAATATTCAGAGTTATTTTTTCTTTCCATACATACCAAATATTAGCCTAAAGTAGACAGAGACTCCTAAATGCACTACATTTTCAATTTCAAAATCACTCTTTTGACAAAAGTTGCCTATAAGAGAGTAAAACCCAATTATGACAACTACTGAATAACAACCTTACTACCCCAATATTAAAAAGCTACTTCTTCTGGGCAGACAGCAGAGGCAGGATCTTATTAATGAGTTGATCTGCCTGCAGATGCAGAGCCCTTGCTATCCCAACACCCTAACTAAGCCTTTCAACTCTGGTTCCAGCAAAGTCTATCACTAATCCCAGAATCACTGTTCCAATGACATGGGATGCAGCTGACTGCAGTTTAAGCAAGTCTCAGAGGTGAAGGTATCTTCTGCACAAACTAACACACAGCCACTTTCCATATTGTGTAAATAAACTATGACCCATAATAATGACAAACTCAGAGTGTATACATTAGAGAAAAATCATTATGCCTATCATCTAGAAATCCATGCTAAGGGTGCTAAATTTTTCCTTAGTGTAAAATCTATTGCTTCTGAAAGGTTTAAATGGGAATAAACTTTCATTTTTCATGTCCATTTCTCCTTCAGTAGGATTTGACTGTGCAGATTTAGTGTGATGCCTACACACAATGTGCATGTGTCCAAGTTAAAGAACTAATGGTGATAATGAAGTTAAGGAGGAGAAATTGTGAATTTTTTCCCTTGACTTACATACCTATTTAGGTATTGGCTAAAATCTATTTTCAAGCACTGAAGTGTAGGCATTCAAGTGGTATCTCTGCTCCCATGAGTACCTGAAGTACTGCATCCAGGTACTATAGCACAAGACAGACTTGGACTTGTTGGAATGGGTCCAGAGAAGGCCACAAAGACTATCTTAGGAGTGCTGGAGCACCTCTCCTATGAAGACAGGATTGATTGAGTTGGGGATTTCAGCCTGGAGGAGAAAAGGTTCCCAGGAGACCATACAACAGCCTTCCAGTATCTAAAGGGGGCTGCAAGAGAGCTGGGAGGGTCTTTTTACAAGAGCAAGGAGCGTTAGCACAGGGGGAAATGGCTTTAAACTAAAAGAACGTGGGTTTAGATTAGATATTAGGAAGAAATTCTTCATTGTGAGGTAGTGGAATAGGTTGCCCAGAAAAGCTGTGGCTGCCCCATCCCTACAAGTGTTCAAGGCCAGGTAGGGCTTTGAGCAGCCTGGTCTAGTGAAAGGTGTCCCTGCCCATGACAGGGTGGTTGAAATGAGATGATCTTTAAGGTCCCTTCCAACCCAAACGATCTGTGACTCTTATCTCTGATGAATAGCCCACTCCTTTAGACTGTGATGATCGATACTTATCCCTGTAGAGACACATGTATTTATCTAGGAAGTGAGACAGCACAGACACAGAATTGCAACAGATGCACTCATTTCCACTGAAGCAGCACTACAGTGCTCTGCTCGTGCATTTTATCAAATGTCTCTTTAATGCAAAACGTATAAATGGATCTTCATTTACAGATGGAAAACCACATGTCAGCAAAGTTTCTGTCAAAAGAAGCAAGAACCCACTTGCACTCTGCCTAAATTTTGCACACCTTCAGCAGGATGGTGAGAAGCCTTAACAAGACTAGTAAGTGCTGCTCCTAGAGAGGGCAGGAGATTCAAGTTGTTTCCCTCACACCTGTACTCACCCTTCTGTATTTCTGAGTCAGAATGGCAGCTTGTGTCTTAAGCTGAACTCACTGCTGTCAGTGCACAATTAGTAAGGGTTGAGCAGGCCTGCCTGGGGCTTTGCCATCAGCACACTAATATTATGAAATGGACTAAGGCTTGAGGCTCACAGCTCTACCGAGACAGCAGGTCCCCTGGGCATGCAGACAGTGAGCCTTTGAGTTTTAAGCAAGTCTGTGTGTGAAGCAGGTGGGTGAAGATCAGAAGAGGAACTTGAGGCACACAGAAGGCTTTCCTGATAAATCACTAAAGCCTCCACAAATTTATGCAACCATGAATGCAAGAATTCTGTGTATCCACTCCCTAAGACCTAGGACACATATCAACATCCAGCATTTTTTTCTGGTTGCTAATACAGCCTACATGGACATTGTACAAACACTTGCCATGATGCAGCATATCTGAAAAAAAAAATCTGTCCTGCAGTGAGAATTTCTGAGATGTAAGAGCAGGTCAGGTGTTTTCTTTTGCCTCACTAAGGGGTAAGTCAAGGTCTGGTCAATTCCCCATCAGCATCGTTTCTGCAGGTGTCTAGAGGTTCTGGTATTACCAGAATTATTATTATTTCACCAATAACTTATGCATTATAAAATCCATGCATTATGAAATATAAGAGCTGCTGATAACACAGCAGAAAAGAATTGAACCTGCTGTCTTCCAGAGTATTCCATTCTCCACTACTACTGGAGGTAAAAATGCTTTTAATTTCATTCCTTAGAGTCTATACAGAACAAATAAATAAGGGGAGAAGAAAACAAGAAAAATAAACCAGAGACAGTTATTTTACCATAATTATCATTATCTTATATACACATAATTTAACAAGGTTTCTTTTAAAGGGTAAGCCCCATCAAATGAGTAACCATAAATGGCATAAGTCACTGAAAACCACTAGAAATTCCATTATTTCCCATATTTTTTATGATTTTTCATATGACATTTTTCAGTAAAACATGTCGCAAAGGTAGACTCAGAAATTCTTCACTGAAAGTATAGTATGCAAATGGAGCAAAGGTATTATTTTACACTAAAACATTTTTCTATTAAAGTTTCTATTAAAGTCTTGATTGAAGAAGTATTTGCACTGCTTGTATTAGTTCCCACTTGTTAGCTGTTTGAACATTACAGGTACCAACAGGTAATAGAATATTTACTTGTTCTGTCAGATGTATAAAAATCAGTCTTAATCTCTAAGAGATAACCAAGTGCACAGACAACAATGAAACCCTTCTCGAAAACAATCTGACTTTTAAGGGCTCTATTGGCAGTAAGAAGCTTATTTAAGTAAACTGATTTTTTAAATTATTCACACACCACACAACACAGAGAACTATTATTTCTGTTACCCAAAAAAACCCACAAGTGGCAGTTCATTAAAAGATACACAATAAAAAGAGGGATCTGCAATTTCAAAAAAGCTTACACAAAAACTTGGTTGTTTTATTACAGGCAAAAGCTATACAATTCCTAGTATCAGCACTTCAGCATCATCCTTAACTGTAAACATCCATAAAGCTGTCAGCAACATACAACAAATGGCTAACTAATACATCCTATCAGCAAGCAAGTGCTGTATTTTTCTCGCAGCCATGTTTGTGAGCTGTGTTAGCACTACATCAGGGAATCAATAGCTATGATTCCCCCTTGCCAGATGTTATTTGTCCGTTTCCTGTTCAATGTAAGAAGAAATGGCCTTCCTATGAAAAATTCATTAAGAATTCTACAAAAAGCATAAACAGTCCAAATACTGTATTTTAAAAAGCAAAGAGCAGGCATAAAAAATTTTACTGAATAAACAACATTGCTATAGCTAAGTAATATATGCACTTTTAGTACAACGGCAAATAATGTAATCATAAGAGATGCATATAAAACAAGGAATAAAAGGTACTTTTCTACACAATGCAAGAACAGCTTTTACATTTAGCACAGCACGCTTCTGTAGTAGCTGCTTTTCTAACACTGTCAGTGGAATGGCACATTCAAGGTACTGGCTAAGCTCTATGCCTGGTGTAACAAAGTCAATAGTTAAATCTTTGTTGACTTCAAATGAAACATTAGACCAAAGCTAAATGCTTTGAAAATTCTAGGTTATTCAGCACTCATTACTGAACTACGTGCTCGAAATATTACTGAACTTAGAAGAAAAAACTAGAAATGGTTTATCGAGCTTCCCCCTGTACAAAGAATATTATTTTGGGCATGGACAGATGTACAAAGTGCTTTATATATTAGTAAGAAGATAATAAGGCTCCTGGCCCTGAAACTCCAATATAATGTAATCAGCCTAGAGTGTAGGAAGTTGAAAGCTGGAGCACACCAGAAAGAAAAGGCCAGTTAAGAGAGCAGTACAATTAGTAAGCATTCAGAAAGTGCTACTGCACAACATTATGCTTTAAAAATAGTTAAATAAAATGTGCTTGGACACAAATTCCTGGTGACAAGCTTCAGAGTTAGTCACTTATACAGCAGCTTTCATCTGCCAACAAGAAGTCAATTTTAAAAGGTTAACAAGAACAGAGATAAGAAAGTGTATGCATGTATCAGATCTGCACTTGCTTTTCAATGAGATCATCTTGTTTAAAAACAGTTACAATAAAGCTCTGCAGACACAAAATCTAAAATAGAAGGTGGTAGAAGAAAACTATCAATGTACTATTGTTTTGGTGGTTAATATTCACAAAATTATGTTTTGTGACAAAGTCAGAAAATTTGTGGTCTGTTTGTATTAAAGAAAGGAATAGAACACCTCCATGTTGGTTCTTTGCTTAAATATCAAACTTAACTAACAAACACTCCAAATTCAAACTGGATGCTAGTGATGGTATTGGAATTTCTATACAAGTCAGTGTGTATTACATATAATTTTTCCTGATACTTTCCATGCTACTGTTTCAAATGTTCATAAAAACACACAAAAAAAGTTGGAAACTCAGTCCTTTTGAAGGAAAAGCAGTGGCATGTGACATGGAGTCTATGCTTCCAGATCCACTGCTTTTCCAACCAGTCTTCACCAGTCCTGGAAAGCAGACAGATCATTTCTCAAACTATCCAATGGATACAAGAAGACAAAGCTTCTGGAATACAATGTGCAGCATAAGAAGGAAAGGCACAGCACTCAAGGGAGAATCCTGGGATCTAGAATATCTTTCATAGGGAATAGAGGACAGTGCAGGTGCAAAACTAAAATTTGCACAGTTTATTGTAACTAAGGAATCTGAAAACTTCGTGGCAATCAATATAACTAGAGCGGTTATCATTTCCATCTGAATTCCCAAAAATCACATTTTTAAAGCTTTTGCTTTTGGGGGATGCTTATGTTTAAAATTGTTTCCGTATGGATAGTTTCATTTTGAAGTATCACATGGGAAATATACCATCAATTACTATTTTGTATTGTAATACACAACCAAGAGCTCCCTAAGATATGGTAAAGAATTTGGAAGTACTAGAGATGAGGTTTTCCTACCTAAATATTACAATTCTGCAAATTATCAGTGCAGTTAATTCAGTCAGATAGGAAAGCCATTCTCCTTCATAGAAAGGTCTGAGACAGTAACTTTGCTACAGCATCGAATAAAACCTGTTTATAATTACATGAAAGTCCCCAAACATGCCACCACAACAAAACCTCACTGGTCTCCTCATGTATACAGACAGACTGCCAACCCTGTCAGAAACAAACTATGTCATCTGACATACTATTATCACTTAAAAAACCCCAAAGTGTGATAATATGAACACAGAGGTAAAAGTCTACTTTATATAATGGAATAGTTTCTGTTCCACCACAGCAACTTAAAATAGCATACTAGATAATTTAAACAAAGTGCTATGAGGTTTAATCACCTCAAGCATCTATAAAAGATCTTACTAGCCTCATGTTACTGATCACTGTGGACACAATACATGTGGAAAATCTTAATAATGGTAAGTGTCTCAGTAGAGTCTGCTCACTCCATGAAGATAAAAGAGGTAATTTATTACCTAAAACTCTGAAAGGTAGTTCATTCAATTGTTCATACCTTAGCAATTGCTGTTATCTGCTCCAGTGCCACAGAATGAAGATCTTCGTCTTTGCTTTCTACCAGCAGTTTCAGGGATGGCAGCAGGAGGGACTTGTTAAGCAGCAGCAAACATAATTCTTTTATACACTGAAAATAAAAGCAAACTCACTCAGTGCAAGCTCTGGAGATAATAACATCATCACTGACACTAAAATTTATGAAAATTTTATGTCAAATGTGAAATTAAAACAAAAGTTCCACAACAAATGAATTCCCTGTCAGAAATAGCTCTTTGGAAACTTGACAGGACAAAAATGTGGAATACAGGGTTAAAGTGCACCATTTGTTAGACTAAGACAAGGCAGGTACTGAATCACCATTAGAAATGGGAGTTTTACTGAAAAAAATAACAGAGCAATCACAGGTCTCTGTGGGACTAATATATATGTGCTTACTGAAATGCTGTGAAGCACAGAAAGAAACTTTAACAGGTACCTGTGACATTTCTGTAACTCAATTATGCAATCATAAGACTGGAACAAAATAAAGAGGAAATAACAGTACATACCAGAGCTCAACATCATAAAGTTCTGTTGCAAAATGTCTCCAAATCTTATATGATATTTTATACACAAATAAAGTTTAGTATAATAACTTTCCATCATTCATCTACTTTCTTATATAATATAGCATAAATTTAGTATCACATCTTTTTCAAGAAGAATAGAAATATCTTAAAAATGAAAACAAAAAAACTCCCAACAAATCTACTGCGCCTTTCCAAATCTTTAGCTGGCTTTTAGTTAAAACAAACAAACAAAACATTCTACATGTAACTTGTAGATTCGCTTTCTTTCCCCCCTCAATATTACAGTGATTTATTCATTTATACATCAAAAAGTAGTTCAATGAACAAATTATGTTATAAATCAAATTATAACTTCCCTTTCCTATCCTCTTCCCTTTTTGTCATTTCCAAGAATTCAGGTTGCTTGTCACAACCACTTCCCAATGAGGCCCATCAGAGATGTCCCATATTCAAAGGCAATTTACACTAAGGACTCTGGATATTGTATGACAGTTACCTTGAAAATGATATCCATCTCTTAGAGATGCTGTTTCACTCCAGCATTTTGAAAGCAATTGTTTAGCTAATGAGTAAATCTCATCAGCTAGAACATTAAGCTGAGAGAATGCAAGTCAAGTATTTTTTACATCTTTTGCAGTTTTAATGACAACTGTAACAACTTGATGACCAAGATGATCTGCATTTTTAGCAGCACAGTTTCAGTAGTTGTGAGCCTAAAACCCTGAAAATTATTTGAAGATGAGGAGATGTTAAATGCTCCAACTGTAATATACTGCAGACACACCTGGTCTTGCTTGGGAGAGGGCTCTCTCTCTCTCTCTGTTCAGTCTTTTCTAAATTTACAGTTTCTAGAAACACAGCCTAAAAGGATATATTCTATCACACTGAGCTCTGAGTCACTAAGGCAAGGTTTATTCTCTTACTCAGATTTGTTTCTTTAAACTTGTGTTCAGTACTGCTACCGATTGTTGATGCTTAGAATCACAGAATATGCTGAGCTGTGAGGGACCCATCAGGATCATCAAGTCCAAGTCCTGGCCCTGCATAGGACAACCCCACAAATCACACCATGTGCCTGAGACCACTATGCAAAGGCTTCTTGAACTCAGAAGGGCTTGGTGCTGTCACCACTTCCCTGGGGAGCCTGTTCCAGTGCCCAACCACCCTCTAGGTGAAGAACCTTTTTCTAATATCCAACCTAAACCTCCCCTGACTCAGCTTCACGCTATTTTCTTTAGTCCTGTCACTGGTCTCAAGAGTGAAGAGATCAGTACCTCCCTATTGTGAGGATTTTGAAGACTGCAACAAGGTCTCCTCTCAGTCTCTTCTCCAGGTTGAACAAACTAAGTGACCTCAGCCACTCCTCATAAGGCTTCCCCTCTAGACCATTCACCATCCTCGTGGCCCTCCTTTGGAGACTCTCTAACAGTTTATATGTACAACAGCTTTCTTATTTTGCAGTGCCCAAAACTGCACACAATATTCAAGGTGAGGCTGCCCCAGTGCAGAGCAGAGCAGAACAATCCCCTCCCTCGACCGGCTGGGGATGCTTTGCCTGATGTTCCGCAGGACACGGCTGACCCTCCTGGCTGTCAGGGCACTGCTGACTCATATTCAACTTGTCACTGACAAGCACTTGAGGACCAGAATATTCTCGTATCTCTACCTGTATATTCACACCTACACTGTGGGCTCTTCCAACATCTTGTACCATTAAAGCAGGAAGGCCCCTCCAACCAAAGCTGTCTACCAATACCAAAACTGTATGTAACCAGTGACTTGACATGGAGATCAAGGACAACTTTACTTGATTAAGAGAAATGCAAATCATGACCCATTCTTGATCAGAACCTATGGTGAACTGACTGATGGGAGACAGTGAGACTCGAGATTTGTGTCCCTGAATCACTGAGCTGAGGCAGAACATTCAACTTTGATGAAGTTTAGCTACTCCTGTCCACAATAAGATTGTGAGTTTATGCAGTATAATGCACCATTTCAATACCTTCTAAAGAAAAACTACATATAATTACACCAGTCCCAGGGATAGAGAAACCTGCCTTCCACCAAAGTGTTTTGGTGGGATGAATAAATTAATAAATGTACTTATCATTTCAGTTTACTGCCACCTTCTGGAATCGTGTTTTACACAGATTTTTGAACTTGACTCAGATCAGTGTGTTGAACTATTGAAAAAAAAAAGCAAACCACACACCCACCTGTCTTTATTTCAAATAGAATGTGTTGTTTCTATTCTGCTTCTCTTCCTAACATTAGTTGTTTTCTATAACAGATAGTGATTATGTGAAGATGATTATAAGGGATTAATCAGGCTACTAAAAATATGCACAACTACTCTGAAATTGTGTGAAGCTCATTAAGTATTTCTCCAGTCTGTCTTCATTAATATACAATGTTTACATACAAAGCACTTCAATAATTTCAATAATTTTATACTTAAGAGATGCTTCCATTGAAGTATGCATACACAGTTAGGGAAGACAGATTATCATAGTTATTACTTAGCATTTACTCCATAATTCTTCTACACATTCCTTGGATGTAATGGGAGTTTCTGATGACTTGTCTCTATTGCCCCTTGTCCCATCACTGAGCATCTCTGATAAGAGACTGACTCTTAATTCCTCTGCTTGTTTCCTCATCCACATATGTAAAGGTATCATCTCCCTCTTGTTAAGACAGAATGAACCCAGTTCTCAGCCTCTCTGTCAGCTCACTGGACTTGATCCAGTATGGTAACACCTTTCTTGTAGTTGGGGCCTTGAAACAGGACCCATATGCATGACACCCAGAGTTAAAACTTACCTTGACAGGGAGCATGTGCTTTGTCTCATACAAAGAACGGCAGATTTTCAAAATTTCATTCCCTGTGTTCTCCTTTTCCTCAGGTGGGCATCTCTGCAGCATAACAGACCCCAGTTTCACCCAGGGATTATCATCTGTGCACGATCTGCCCAGTAAAAAAAGATAGTACACAGACTGTAAATACACATACACCACTTTCTGTAAGTTGTTCCTCGTGTGTGTGTGACATAAAATTACAACCTCATGAAAGAAAGATGAAAGTTTTGAGACAAGTTATGCCAGTCCTCTTTCAAACACAGAAGATTAAATTACTTGGAATTATGACATTTTGTTACAATCCCTGAGGAATCACAGATAAAGACTGATCAAACTGGAATAGCATAGGAACCAGTTCTCCTGGCTTTATACCAGCTGATTTCCCAAGCAGAGTGGTATCTTGGGAGGGGTGACAGGAATACAGCATTCCTAATTTTGTTTGTTTTGATCACATTTTAACAGCTTGTCTCTCAAGTATCTGTCTCTTGCTTCTGAGTGAAGAAAATATTGCCAAAATTCACATTTTAATTTTCAGGTCCAACAAGTACAAACAAAAATAAACTTTTTCCATAGCCCATCCAAACAGAGTAGGAAAGTGAAATTACATGCATCTGAACTTCTCTGCTAGTAGATATGGATGCAGATACATTTGTTTTACATATTTAAAAAGTTCTTGTAATTCCACATATAACTTCATACTATGTCACCATTATACAGTCAGACTTAAGCAGATGGTAGACAGTAGAGATGAGTAAATTTTATCATGCAGGATGGCAAAGGTAATGTTTACTGTAAAGTTTTGTTGCTGCAACATTTCTTGGCCTATAGCCACTATTTGACAGATCATGGAGACAGTTGGATACTTTTCTTAGGAATAGGTGTCCTGGCTAGGACTGGATGTACTGACAGAAATGGGTAGCAGACCACTTTTAAATGATAGCACAAAGTGTAGCATTGGAACACATCTGCTTTGTCATTTTTCTAATGTAAATTAAGTTAGTGCATTTCAATTCCCACCTACAGTGGGCTAAAATCAGACACAATGACATGTGCCTAAATCATGATTATATTAAGCCACAGTAAAACAAATACTATGTTCGTCAGTGCATAAACTTATGAAGGCACAAAAGGCATTTTAAAAATCACCCCATCAAACTCTCTGGCCAGTAATCAGCATCCCAAAGACATGGGAAACTTTTCATTTAGCTTGAAGACAAAAAAAAAATTACATCAAGACCAAAATTGGTGGTTTGCTGTTACATTTTAAATGGGTGTCTTAATTTACATTTGTAAATTAAGATACCCATTTAGCACACGTGACAAGGAGCAGTAAAATGCTGTCAAAGTGCTGCTTTTCAAACTATTATTTAGTAGCAATTGTTAAAGCAACACATTAATGTCATTGTAAATGGAGTCTGTTCAGAGAGTCAGATGGATTGACATACATCAGGAGTCTGACAGCTCTGGAGAGGATGGAGAGGACAACCGCTATTTCATATATGAACACTCTCTCCTGCTCATCGCCCGTTTTCACAAGTACATGTAAACGCTAAGTAAAACCAGCAGAACATGAAGCTGCCATTACAGCCCAACATGAAAGCCAGACAGAGATGCCAGGAGTGGGCAACTCTGAATGCAAATTAAATAGAAGTCATTGTCTTTCTTCTGACAACTTAATTGAGCCTTTCCACCAGTCACAGTCACTGAGCACAGAGCTCCCACAAGTCTGGTTGGAAAGAGTAGAGCTCCTCCTCTCCCTCTCCCTCTCCCTCTCCCCCTCATGGGCCAAACCCAAAGATGCCAGCTTATTGAACAAACAGAACATGATGAACTTAATTCTGAATCCTCAGTAAGGTCAGGAGAAGGAAAAAAAAACCTGCAACTCCATCTTTGCTACTGGTTAAATGGATTGCTCCTGCTATGTGATCCATTTCTTGCTTAGAGGCACAGATAGTCATAATGAATTTCCATTTCTGTAGCTGCTACCCTCAGAGTACCTTAAGAAAATCTGTAAGAATTTACCATTCAAAAAAGAAAACAAAAATCCCACTATAAAACACAGAAAAATCCAGAAAGATGGCAAGGCCATCAAGGCTTGTCATATGCAAATTTATTTAAGTATCAGATATACAGTTTACACATATAAAACTGTTCTCATCACAATTCCTTTTAACTATTTCAACTGCTTATATGATCTATTAACAAGTATCTGCTATTTGCTATCTCTAAGTGAAACTAGAATTCAGTTACCAAAACTATGACACCTACAGGTAGAACTCAGTTTTCTTTTCTCCTGAATTTTACTTTAGTTCAATGTGGTCAAAAAAAGTTATTTCTCAACATGAAAAAAGTAATTATTTCAAAAGCACAGTAGGAACACATTAATTTCTTTTTCCCATAACCTGGTTTTTTTTCAGTTCCAAAACACCTTATCAATATTTATTATAAATATAAAAAATGCCTTTTGAATGTAGGCAGCAAGTTCCAAAGGTACTTGCAGAGCTTCAGCTACTGTCAATAATTTCTTTTAAAAAACACCTTCATGAAATGTTTAAAATGACATCTGAATATGAGACATCTGGGTGGAAAATCATGCATGCGTAACAAGATTATGAAAATAAAATTTTAAATAGTATACAGCTTTGAGTACTGATTGAAACAACCAAGTTACTTCTTTGTTTTCTCACAGTAAACATCGCATGTTACGACATGAAGAGAATCTCTTGGCATAATAAGCATTAGTGTAGCTGGAGTGTTTTAAAAATTAAGAACTCAAAAAACATTAAAAAGCATGGACTTTTTAACACAGAAGTGACAGAAATTAAAAGCCTACGAAAAAAACCCTCAAACTTCAGTTCTTTTACCTCTCCTTCCTTTTGAACTTTACAGAACATAAAACTAAGGAAAAATAATTTTTTTAATTGCAGCAATATTTCACTTGACCTTTTGTTCTATCAGTTTTGCTGTTTTTTAGGTTTATAAAGGTTTGAAGGCTACACACACTGCGAGACATCCAATTTTCAATTAGAATCAAACCCAAAACTTCAAATGAAAGTTGGAACATGAATTTGTGACAGACTACGTAACAGTCTTATGTATTGAAGAAAATTTTTCCTTTTAAAACTGTCACTAAAGAATTTAGTTTAATGCTCATCCTGGCTTGAATGTGAATAACCCCTACAGATTACCTTGTAACCCACTGGTTTTCTACACATGCACCAAAGAGTTACTTTTCACAAAAAGATAAGCCTTAACTTTTCCGACAAATCAATGCACATAAACACACTTTGGGGAATGCCATCCCCAAGTTAAAACAGATTGTAATATATACCCCATTGGAATCCTAAGTAAGCACCATTTAAGGACTCTAACCTAAGCACTGTCAGACCTGGCACATTGTTCTTGCTCAAAAATAATTAGTAATAGTTTTGCTGTCTTTGGGAGATATGTGACGTTTACCTCTTAAGTTTATATGAATCCTTATATCTTAGAAGTGATTATCAGTTAAAAAATTCAACAACTAAACTTTTTACCTTTAAATGTGTTCAGAAAGTCACAGAAAAAACCCAAAGAACTGGCAAAATTAATACAGTCAAGATGTTGCAAAATTAACACTTTCAGTTAATACCTACTCTAATGAGTACAATTCTGAAGTCTTAAATAATTATTTTGATTTTAAATTGTTGGGCTACAATATGTCTTTCCTTGTATATATTCTTTTGGATACTTTACTCAGAGACAGAAATAATAGGTAGTGGATCTAGAAAAGAGAAGAGCCGTTGCTTGGTACTATTATCCTTACAGACCCCCTGCAGATTGTCTGAACATGAACTTTCAAAGGCTTTTCTGCAAAGTATAACTTTGAATGGAAAAAACAGTCAGAACTTTCTACTCTTTTTTATAAATTTTGTTCATACTGCTAAAAACAAGAGCAAAATATGTAACATGAAATTTAACCAGATAGAACCTGTGCAACAGTTCAGGCAATAAAAAGGTTTTCTGCCTCTGCTACAATACAGGCTACATGTGATATATAGGTTTTACAAGAAACTGATTGATTTGAGATTCGATTCTGGTTTAAATAAACCATTTATTCTTCCCACTATCGCCCTTTCCAAAGGTCATACTCTCAGCCATGTCTGAATTATTTGACTGAAAACTACATGACATCAAGCAGGAAGACTCTGAACTCTTTTGTTACACAACTGTTTGAAGAAATGCTCACCCGTTGCTCCTGTCCATTGGCGGCCAAGCTTGAAGCAGTAAAACCAAGTGGTGAAACTCAGACAGACTCTGACTGGACTCCAGAAGTCCCAGGAAGAGATCATACCTTTTTTCTTCATTTTCAATATCTGTCATCTCTACCTGCAGGGGACAAAAAAAATTAAAAACCACCTGACGTATTTCTTTCCAGAAATCAATGACTTAAAAGCAATCAACAAACTATCCATGAAGGACATTGCTGTTCCAAAACAATGCAGGAATACACTGAACATCATTTTCCTAGAAACCCATTTCTTACTTTTCATTTTCAATTACATGTAAAAAACCCAGGAGAGCACAGATGATGGAGAATGACCTAAGTGGACATTCCTAGAACGGTGTAACCCCACACAAGTACATTCATTGCTTAGTTCAGAGGATCTTATCTCTGTGTTCTTCAAACAATCAAACATGCCTTAAATTTCTTTTTCTCAATGTATAGACATAGACACACATACATTTTTAAAGATTGAGTGTGCCTGTGCTTCCCTAATATCTATTACTCTCAGTCATGTATGAAAATTCAATAGTTTTTCCTGAATTTGCAGCACCTCATCTTTTCTCACATAGGAAAGAGCCTTGAAAGATGATTCTAAATTACTTTACCCAGCAAAGAACATTTACTAACAAGTAAAGCAGTATTTCTCTGCAGAGGCATTTGAACCTAAGAAAAACAAAACCCCACATCTCATCAGTCAGCTCCCAGACAACTCTATCTTGGGAAAAGCGTCCATCTCTGTTGAAAATCTGCAGTTTCTGCCAGGACTTGAATTCACGTCAGTTGATGACAGGTTCTTTTACAGATAATTACTGCCTGCAGTTTGCATGGTAAAGAATCTCCAGGTAAAAGGTCTCACTGTTGAAGGAAGGTTGCTGTAAATAAGAACCAACTTGCTATTAAATGAGAAATAGCTTCTGTTTAAAAGTTTGGATATCACACTAGGAGGTCTCTCACAAATGGAACAGAAACTCGCTGTCTACCTGACATACAAAAGTTCTTGGAGTTCAAAAATAATTTGTTACAATAACAAGGTAGCTTTCTCTGCATTATTAACACATTCTAACACAATTTTTCTTCCAAAGTTCAAAGTTCCAGAATATCAAACACTTCAGTTTCATCTCATAATTCTGCTGAAGACACACAGCATTAAATGTTAACTTCTCTGTTTCAGCCCAAGTAGTTCTAAGACATCAAACATGGACAAAGTCTTCCTTAGTTCTACAGCTACTCTGAAAGATTAAAGACTGCATTCCAATCTTTTCAAAGTGGCTCTAATACATCAAGGGCAAATTTTCAAAAGAAGTTGGAAAACAAACATTACTGATGCATTTACTGAGTTGCCTATACAATCCATGACTTTAAAATATTTAGTGTTGAAAAACTGTTTGCTTCTGTCTCCAGAGTATATCTGAAAGCACCATATACTAAAACATTTTAGATATCTCAGAAATGATTCTGCACTATGTCCACTTGAAATACTTTTTTGTACTGCAAATGTCACACAGCAAACATCAGTTATCCATTTGTAATATCCCTAAATTCCACCTTACTTGTTATATAAAATATTATAATATTCAATATTTAAATCACAAGGCTGAAAAGAGAAGGGAGAAAAACAAGAAACGGTAAAAGAGACATAAGACATGTTAATCTCTAAGGTTCAAAAATATTTAGCATCCTAGTAAAATAATTACTAGCTGGACAACAGAAGTTCACAGACTGCTTATCTGTCTCCAAATTCCTTCTTCACACAACTAGCTCTTTAAACCAAGAAACATTCTGGAAGGTCCACTGAGTACATTTCAGTATATTTGCACAAACAGCATGTAACTTCAAAACACAGACTAAATGTTAAGTTCTCTCTAATGATAACCACAAAAATGGCAAGAAATGGCACAGATAATATTAATAGATGAGAAAAGCTGTCACAGAAGCTCCCCCATTAGCAGCAGAGAGCAGATCAGACATCCTATTCAACACGAACTGAATTCCAATAATTCTGCCTAATAATGCTTTTTTACAGACTTGGGGTTACATTTTTTTAATAAGGTTAATTAACAGCATAATTTTGTGTTTTGGACAGCAGGATCCTTGCAACATGACTGCTCCTGACATAGAACACATTAATTCAATCAAAGTAAATAAGAAGAATTAACTTTCTGTTCTCAAATATGGAGTGCATTTCTGCAGTATTTCTTCCCACAAGGCCTTTTTTCAAGCCACCTATGTATCCCACTATGAATAATAAAAATAAAGTGAACTTTCTACAGAGTTAATGATTTGTAGCTTTTAAGAAGACTCGTGAAAATTCACTTTTTATATGGCATTTTAAATGGACGTCACATTTACTGTGAAACAGGTGAGATTAGAAAGCGATAGTTCCTTGCTGGAAGAAAGCAATACCTTGAAGCAGCACATTGGAATAAGGTTTAATTTATATTTATTATACATAGATATGTGTGTGTATGTATGTATATATACAGATAGACAGATATAACACACACACACAGAAGCATAAGTTTTCCTTTGTATTGTCTTTGCTTTCTGAGGCTGAGGGAGAGCATGGTGAGGAAGCAGCCACCTCTCATAGCAGAGAGAACACTCTGTGTAAAAAGGCAGAAATTCCATCTTAACAAAGGTGAAACCTAGCTGACATGAGTGGCTGAGGTTAATCAAGCCTGTTGTTACAGTGTAATAATAGTGAAAAAAAATCCACTTTTAATTGAACACTCTCTTTGTAGCGATTTTGGATGATCTATTCAGATGGCTTTGAATGTTGTAACACAGGGTAATGGGATAATATTTCTTTTTATTTTAACAAAAGCCTTTAAACCAACTGTCTAAACCACTCGAAGGTTAACCATGCAAAGATAACCTGCCATGAACTGCTCAGAGCCCTGATAATACAAGTGCCTGTAAAGAAAATCTGTCAGTAAACAGAATAAAGATGCCCATAGTAAGGCTTGAACTTCAGATGAACCCAAAGGAATATGAAAATCAACAAACAAACAAACAAACAAACAAACAAAGCCCAAACAACAAACCAAAACACAAAAGCAAGGACTTTCAGTTTTAACAACAGATTTGCTCAATTCTGACTTGATTTTCTGCAGTTTTGGGCAGTCTCTCTGGCAGCAAAACACAGCTGGCTTCATGTTTCTCATTAAAAGGCTGCACAAATATTTACCACAATGGGAAAGTCAATTAGGGGAATTAATTGTAGAAATTATACTCATGATAGATTATAAAGCAAAATCCAAATTAAGTAAAGCCCAAACCTTATGTTGAACTATTAAAATAGGCAATTTCATTATCGAGGGACTACACGAGTTCAGAATCAAGAATATGTAAACATCTGCATATGTTAATGATCCTTAAAAAAACATACAGGAAATTCACAAAGCAAAATACAGGCTACACAAACAACACCAAGTGCTGCTTACAACTGCATTTGATACTACCAGTGGTCTGAAACAGTACAAACCCCTCTTAATACTATGTTCTCCTCAGAACTTTACTTTTACATCTTTTCCCAGTTTCTCTTGTTACTAGGTAGCAGCTGTTAGGATGGTCCATAAAGGAGTTCTGACTCCTCTCATATCACCTCTGCTTAACAAAACCAAGAATCAGGCCACCCCTCCCAAATATTGACCAAGACAGAAAAACAAACATTTCCAAATGGGAATGCAGACTGCAGTTATGGCCTGTAACAGCTGCAGCATGCCTGAAAAAAAGTCAGACTTTTTGTTATCTGAAATAGCATACCTTGTGCATCTTTGAGCACAACCACATGACACGTTTCAATGAATTACATGATTTTAGCCATCAAAACAGCTGTTTTCTCTCAAGTAGTTATGGTCTGCTCACCAGTAGCAGAGCCTTGTCATAGCATGTGTTCAGTCACCCGTCACTGTCTTACAGGGACAGCCTTGAACTGCTCTAACTCACAAGTCTTAGGAAAACTAGCACTCTTGAAGAAAAATTTACTGCTAAAGTCCACTTATTTATCAAAAAATTGGCAAAAATATCTCAGTTCTGATATAATTTTGTTAATAGGAAGTTACCTCAGCTGAGATTCCCAGAAGCTTTTTAAAACATTTGGGTTTATAGAAAAAATATGTGATATATACGGCATGGGTGCTTTTACTGCTGCAGTATTAATAAAGAGAGGAATCTGGCAGTTGCTTGAGATACCTGTCTGCAATAGTACACTATCTGAGCACAAACATACCCTTTAATCATCTGACTTCAGCCATCCTAAGCAAACTTGGAATGCATGCTCTTTATATCCAGTGTTGAAATAAAGAATTAGTGCACTTACAATCCTTGGTCAAATAAAAGCAACTGTTCTGCTTCATGATCAAACCTTTCAAAGACTTAGTATGTCTTATTATTATAAGGCTCCTTCATCACATCAACACATCTATTAGATGTCAAAGATGTTGCAACCACTCAACACACTTTATCGAGTTTCAAAGCACAAAGTTTTGACTCATCATCTTGTTCCACAGAATTGTTAATGCTTTATACTCATCATATATGGTATGCATAAAGGAGTCCAAATATGAAAAGTTGCCTCCCAAGTTTATTCTGTAGCTTCTAGAAACCTACTGTTTTATAAAAACTTAAGAAGATACACTTGAAGAATAAAAAGGTTAAAACTATGGACATCACATGACTGATAAAGACGAAGTTCAGCACAGCAGTCCGCAGGATCAGTACTTTAGTTTGGTACATTATCTCACTGCTGAGATTGAAGTTACTTTAAAATTAGTATTTACAACAACAGTAGAATGTTGCCGCATCTAAATTCTGTCATTTAAATATCCACTAATAATTGTTCTCCTGATCCTAAAGGACAGATACATCTGATAGAGTTATAAATGCCTTATTGCTAAAGCTACATAATCTGAGAATCTTGTGCTGACCAACTTGGCTGATGAGAGTGATTTTTGAAAAATGTTTGAAAAATGGAAATGCCAATAAAAAGATCCAGCCAATCCAATCCTCTCCTTCAGCAAAATACTGCCTGTTTACATATGAGAATAATGAACAGGAAAACTAATGCAGGTAGACCTCCAACCCACTCTGTCCAAGGATATGTATTCTGCAAATTCCATTTTTACTTTCTGCTAGTGTGACAGAGCCACAGTTTTCATCCACAGATTTTGCTCACTACAAGGGAAATAAATGATAAGAATGTTTATAAATTAAGAATCAATCTGTAGGAATCAGAAAAATATTTTCCTTCATCATAATTGCTTGTTTATCAAGAAAAGCTACATCCATGCTGAAAACCCAACTCCCTGTACTAAAGGCAGAGAAATTTGCAGTTTCAAAGGCAACTAAAAACTTACTGATTTACATGATTATAAAATTCATTTTATTACCATCCACCAGATGGTAAATGTAAATATTTCAAAATGTGTTCCTGTTCGTCACTGCAGCATAAATTTAAATTAAAATGGCACTGAAAATAGAAACACTAAGAAGGCATTTGAGTAGTCCCTTATTGCTACAATACACTTACAATTTGTCAGAACTCCCTTGTAAAATGCACTGGTTTTATTTATCTCCCCACCCCCACCACCTCTGTGCAAGCTGTAGTGCTAGAGAATTCATCTATGCTGCATTTCAAAATAATAGGCAGATGCGACATGAAAGATTTTATTCAGATTCAAAATAGGGAACACTGATGCTAAAACTTGCTTCCACTCATTAGACAGGGCTTAACATGGTTTATAAACAATGACTGAAAGGATTGGTAGCAACATGATAGAATTTCTGTAATTGCCATCTTGGTGTGCTGTTCATGGTACCAAAATACAGCAGTCTTGCCTGAAGGAGTTTACAATCTAATTAGGTAAATCAGCAAAGAAAATACTGCATTTTCTACACAACAGGCCAGTCAGGGTTGGTCACTGAAGAAAGTCATCTTCCCACTCTGCAGGTCATCTTGGACTCTGTCATTCCCTGTTCTGCTGGTATCTGTGTGGCTACTGAAATTCTGCACAAACACGAATTACTAAAACCTACCTGTAGAGTACAAGGCTGTAAAGTTAAAAGCTTGTTACAAAGGACAAAAAAATAACAAATTAAGTTAAATAGATATTTTAAAGTTAATTATTCACAAGATGAACAAAAATTACCCCTAAAAAAATCCAAACCTGTAACACTGTACAGCTGTTACTGAAACTGCAGAGCTACTGACTCTGCAAATAAAAGATTAAGAGCTTTTAGAGGCTATTATTTATTTCACTTTCTTCAAATTGTTTCAAAACACTAGACATCCTATTACCCTTGATGTAAGACACATCATATACTTGTGAAACAAAGCAAAACCAAAAGCACACATTAAACCATCTTATTTAAGACCTTCACATGCCAGAGCAACAGTAAACCTTTTTTAAAGGCAAAACCACAAGTACTGTACTCCCCAACACACTACCAGCTTCCCATTATTTCTAAACCAGAGTTTCTTTTAAAAGAAAACCTGTAAATTGTGATTGAAGGGAAAATCCTCAAAGACACAACAGAGTTGGGCTGGGGAGAATGGTAACAAGCTTGGAAGAACAATGCACCGTGTTATTCAGCCACCCATCTGCCACTGTCTGGGGACACAGGAAGGGAGGAAGTCAAGAGCAACCACAAGAGCAGAGCTGCAAGTGTGGTCACAGTTTAAGATATCTGGTCAAAGGCGGGTTAGTAAGAGACCTCACATACAGTCAGAAAGATGAGGTTAAAAATCAGTGAACAAATCTGTTTTGTGAGGCACATACCAGAATTTGGAGAGCCAGAGACAGAAATGGGGAACTACTACCCTTTATCCTTACTGGTTTTTGCCTCACCATAGTTATAGTCTCATTCTTCAAAGTTTAAGAGTTTTAGTGCTGGAGGAAGCCATTATTGCAATCTATTCTGATCATCTACATAACTCTGTGCACTATTTCATCCAATAATTTTGCACTAAAATCGTAACTTTGGTTTAAGCTACAATACTTCCTAACAGACTTAGGCATATGATTTAAGAAAACAAGTTTAAGGTGTAAACAAGTTCAGTGTCTTTCTGGTAAATTATTCCCACCTACCAACCAAACAGTAAATCTTTCTTACTTGATTTTATCTAGATTGCAGTTATTTAACCTTGCCACAATAACATCTGAATTTACAGCTTGTCTACACAATTATTCCAGTTCTTATTCCTAATTAACCCACTATGACTACCCACAGATAAGGCCAACAGTGGAGTAAATTTCATGTATATTTTTCCTTTTCCTACTCTTCTTTCTATGTCTGTTTTTTTTGGTCACTGTTGGACACAATACTAGGCTGAACTGGACCTCGATCTCAACCAGGACTGACACTTTTATATACTCACACACATATTAAAATTTAGACACACAATATTTTGTTTATATGCAGCTTCCCTGTGAGAACACAGGGACACAAGTAAGTTTATAATTTTATGTATGTGAAACGTGTACTCTCACAAGGCAGCTAAATAGGAATCAATGAGGTCAAGCGAAAGTTGGTTCTCAAAGGTGTATTTTACAGACTTCCCTCAAACCTAGTATCACCTTAACATACTCATCATAGTATTTATCAAAATTTTGAAGTTTAAAAGACAATGGGATATACTTTCCATCCTATGTCATAGCACTGTATTGCCAGGTACAAAGTTAGGGGCAATTAAGAAATATAGTTCAAAGAACACACTTATACAGCATTATGTTTTACTTACTTGAAATATTCCCTTTGTTTTAGAATTAAATTTGAAAAATTTCCTATTAAAATGAATACTGCCCAATGACTGTGATGAGGCACTGACATAATCTGCTTCCTTACTGAGCATTCAATCTCACTACTGCACTTCCTATTTTCAGAAAGCCATTTTTAAAAAGCTGATAAGAACTTTTACTTTTGACAAAACCCACAGAAACCTGTGGCATAGATTATAAAAGTATTAGCTTACTCACACTACTGTTGGATATGAAAAGTGCAATTTGAAGAGCACATACATACAACTAAATTGTAAACCTGGCAAATGCCTGTGCACAAGAAAATATTTCCTGTCCATAAGAAAATATTTATCTGCCAATATGTCATTTGTGAAGTCCATCTTTCCTTTAGCAAACATGAGCTTTACTTTCTCAAAAATGTTTTCTAAATATACTCCCCTCATGGCAGAGAAACCTGTCAGCTTTAAATAAGATGTTTTCATCTTACTTTCTCCATCTGCCCAAGTGCACATGTGGATAATCCCACTTTTAATACATTTTGGATTTTGGTAAATGGAAACTTACGTGGCAGCAAGTCACAGTTGAGAGATGGCAACTTTTAAAAAACTGGTCTACTGGCCTCACAAATGCTCCTGTATAATAACAGGATTTAGTTCTTGTTTAATGAAAAAACTACTATAGTTTGTAGCCTGGACCAGTGCAGCAGATTAAATTCCCTTGCTTGAAACAAGCATTTTTGAAGCTATGCTTAAGACTTTCTCCCAGTTAATGAAAAGCTAACAGCTTTATTAAGGAATGTCCCCTTAAAAAACAACACATCAAAACCACCACCAACAACAAAAAAATCCCAACAACCCTCCCCCCAAAAAAACAAAACCAAAAACCACACCAAACCCAACAAACAAACAAACCCAACAAAAAAACCCATAAACCCCCACCATATTCAAAACACTGTGTCACGGGAGGTTCAGGTTGGATATTATGAAGAGGTTTTTCATCCAGAGGGTGGTTCAGCACCCAGGCTCCTCAGAGAAGTGGTCACAGCACCAAGACTGACAGAGTTCAAGAAATGTTTGGACAATGCTCTCAGGCACATGGTGTGACTCTTGGGGTGTCCTATGCAGGGCCATGAGTTGGACTCAATGATCCTTGTGGGTCCCTCCCAACTCAGGACAGTCTGTGAACTCATCTGTTGGTTTACATTACTAGGGGGAATATAAACTGAGACAGTGACACAAAGGCCTCACATCTCTCCTCCATTTGAGTTTAAGACCAACAAGGAGACTGAAATTCATGGTGGAGCACAGTTCAAGTTCCAAACTCAGAAACGGAACATGGGCTGCTCTGTCCTACACTGTAAGAAACAGTCTGACAGGCCAGAAAGAAGTGTCTGCTATCAAAACTACAAACTTAGAACAATCCATAAAAATTAAAATTTGAGTCAAAGGTTTTGCATGAACAAGTTCAGCATTCACTAGCCGTGCCTTACACGAGGAGAGAGAACTCTGCAGTCAGGCTTTCTTGCACTTTCCCCAGACCTGGACTTCACATATTAAAAACTATTACGAATATGGGTGCTGACCACATATGCAAGCTTGCTGCATGCAGATAGTAAAGGGATGAATAATCCCACAGGTCAAAACTCTGTTGAAACTAAAGCCAGTGAATATGATAAAACAAATTATGGGATTCAAGTTTAAAAACAAATCAACCAGAAGCCTTCTAGTGATGAATTAAACTAAGGCTCAGCCACATATTGAGTTCTTGCAGAAATACCAATAACCTTTTTCTTCTGAACTGATTTATATATTAATTCCTTATCTGCTTCACATGCAGCTCACTAAGAAATGCATATAGATTCAATAAACACAAATGCGTTGTCTAATGCATAAAAATGACTAACTTGTACGGAAAATAAAATCCATTCATTTGTATTCTGCGGAAGACTGTGTCCTAATCTGCAAATCCATTTCAGCCCAGGGAAAACCTCTGAGGACAGTATGTAGATATTGATAGAGAGATAAGAGCAAATAAAGAAAAAATTATGCATTTGAAACACTTATATATCTAGCTAGCTGGAACTGAAAGAGACAGGATTAACATACATGCTATTTAACATGTGTATTGCCTAGCTGTGAGTTAATAGGTAAAAATTTGGATCTATGTATGGTTTAAGCTTAAATCTGTGCAATAAGAGGCACATTTAAAAACACACAAGTAATTTTCCTTGTATGCACCAGCTACTAATCACTGTTTCATATTTCATAATTTATGTATTGTATAGATACTCTAACATTTAGAACAGAAAAGATCATTGGAAGATGCATCCTAAAAATGACAAGATTTTAATCCCTAAACATTACTTTTAACTTTCAGCTGTTAAATTAGCGTCAGTCATTTCCCTCCATACCATATACCAAGTGGTTCTTCAATTTACTCTTCTGATCATCACTACCATGAAGCAGCAGAGCATCCACAAGTTCCCAGTATTCAGCTCTATGTGCAATTGCTGTCTTGATAATGGAAGTCTGCAATTCTTGCTAATAGAGGCAAAATTATTTTAAAAGCTGTTTACATGTAAATGAAAACTTGTCAATATTAGTATTTCCAAAATACCTTCCTGCAGATAAGCAAAACTAACATAGTCAAAGATACATTTTTAAAAAGAAAAATTCACAATAAAGTAAGGTACGGTCTTGCAGGAACATGAAGTTGTTGATGTTGACTCTAACTTTAAATAATATTTCAGTACTGCTATTTTCAGTTAAAAAAAAGGTAAGAAACTCTGATTTTTATGCAAAATTTCTGCACCATTTACCCATATTTATGACCTACACCAGGAGCACTTGAAGTACACCAGGTGGATGGTTATCACAAAATTATTTATGCTGTAAAAACTGAAATAAAGGAGTATCTCTGTTGCAGCCATAAAAATAATCAGAATAATGCAGGCAGCATCATGCATCTGTCACACCAAATGGTTTTACATAAGCACTGCAACTGGTGTTTTTCTTTTTGATTTGGCATAGTGAATATCATAGCAGCCACAGTCATTATAGCTGAGCCCCTGTGTAATAATAGCAACAATGTGGAAAAAATCCCCTCACTCTCTCAGTCAACACGAACTACCAGAAATTGCTATGAAGTAAGAACTATTTTAAGAATACCTGAGAGGGGTTTCTTAAATGATACTGAGTTTACAGATCTCTAAATAAAAACTGTCATCTAGCATGACAGTTGATGGAATAAGAAAACCGAAAAAATCAGCTGTTGCAGTTATTAATACAAAACACTAATTTAAGATATTAAAACAATAATGCCTAAAGAAAAACAGGTTTCAATTCAGTTATATTTTCAAAGGACTATGAACAACATTCCTGACTAGAAACCACTGAAGAACTTCATCTGTTAACAAGAACAAAATCCAAAGCAAACCAGTTTATGATCAAATAATAAATGTAAAAAGTAGAATTTCTCATGGATTTATGGTTGCTTCTTTTGCTTATATAAATTATACATTGGGGAGACTGCAAGTATTGAACAGGTAAGATGCTGGCACATGATTGTCAAAGCTAGCTTATATAGAAAGAAAGCTCCAATTGACTTAAAAAAAAGTTTAGGTAACTAAATGACCATAGAATGGCAAATAAAATGTAACAATGATAAAGCTATTATTAAAATATATATTATAATATGCTACATTAGCCTAATCAAGTCAAAACAGTAACCCAAGCCTCACTGAATAAAATTCAGAGACCTCTGGTTCATGTAGAGATGAAGTCAAGAGAGCAATCAAGGTGTTGAGATGTAATAAGCATGGACTGAATTTCCAGAAGGACAGCACATTGACCAATTACCTTTTTACATATCACAGTAGGCTCTGAGATAGAGGGGAGGATAGTTACGGAGAAAATACACTGTGGATGAGGTAACACGACTGGAACTGGTTACTTAGACTGAGTAAACAACAGAATGAGTGAAAAAGTATATTACATAGAGACTTTGATTTCCTCGATTTTAATATCCTATAAAACATAAAAAACCCCATAACAAACCAAATCACATTAAGAAGTTAAAAAACAATCACTGAATGGTTTGGTTTGGAAGGGACCTTCAAGACCATTTAGTTCCAACACTCCTGCCATGGTCAGGGACTCCTTCTACTAGACCAGGTGGCTCAGAGCTTCACTCAACCTGACCTTGAACACATCCAGGGATGGGGCAGCCAATGGCTTCTCTGGGCAACCTTTTCCACTGCCTGACCACACTCACAGTAAAGAATTTTTCATTAATATCTAATCTAAACCTACTCTTAGTTTGATGCCATTGTTCTCTGACCTGTGGCTACATGCTCTTGTAAACAGTCTCTCTCCATCCTCCTTGTAGGCTCCCTTCAGGTACAGGAAGGCCACAATTAGGTCACCCCACAGCCTTCTCCAGGATGAACAATCTCAGTTTTCTCAGCCTTTTCTTACAGGAGAGGTGTTCCATCTCTCTAATCATCTTGGTGGCCCCCTCAGGACTCACTCAGTGTCCTTCCTGTGCTGGAACCCAGGGCTGGATGCAGCACTCCAGGTAGGGTCTCACCAGAGTGGAACAGAGGGGTAGAAACACCTCCCTTGACCTGCTGCCCACACTGCTTTGGATGCAGCCCAGGACACATTTGCCTTTGTGGACTGCAAGTTCACATTGCTGAGTCATGCCCAGCCTTTCATCTCACAGCACCCCAAGTGCCCAGCCTGTATAGATACCGGCGGTTGCCCTGATCGTGGGCCCACTTCTCAAGCTTGTCCAGGTCCCTCTGGATGGCATCCCTCCTTCATAAAGTCTCAGCATGCTTTGCACTGAATGATGTATGACATGTACCATAGCCAAAAATTTAGCAAGAGCCACCCAAGGCTGATTTACAGTTTATCCCCCATTTCTTTGAAACATAATAACAGAAGTCTGAATACATCACTAATGAGCTCTTAATTTTCCTGAAACTGGGATCAAAGCCGAGTATGAACTGTTTCAACCATTTTGCACTTATACCTTCATTACAAAAGACCTATTAAAGAAAGTGAATTATCCCCCATGAATCCACTCCAGAGCATTCTTATTATCCTCTGAAGCAACTGCTACCAGTCACAGAATACTGCAGTATCCAGGGCTCACGTTCAGAACTGTCATGTGCACTCAAGCTATTCTGCTTTTCTTTCCACTTTGTCTTATCCGCTATAGTCATGTAGTTAATGGAAAATATTTCATTTGCATCTTAAAGTATTTAATTAATCATACACACTACAATTTATGTTTCCAGAAAAAATACATTTCACATGTTTTCATACGGATAAATTGTATCTTCAAGGAATGGAAATTAATGTTTTAAAATATTAATTAAAACTTAAATTTATTAAGCTTAATTTTTATGCATTACCAGTAGAGAAACAATGTCTCTAGAATTATAAACAACATCATAACAAATATACTCTAAGTTGATAGGAACATAAATCTTTCTTCTAATTAAGCATTTTTCACAAATAAAAGATGTCTGAGGATCAAACAGATACAGTTCCTTCATTTGTATTTTGCCAGATCAAGCTAAATACTGTTCATTGTTACCCGATAAATGGCTTCAGTAAAATGACTTAAGGATTTGGAAAGCGCAGTGAGATTTAAGAATTCTCATGTTTAAATCTCTGATGTGAGTAGAGGTAATGGAGGAAAGCTGAAAACTTACTGGACACTGACATTCCCATCGAGACTGTTCTATACTAAGTCACATGAAGAAACATCAGGTAAACAGACAGACATTTTTCATGTACTGTGGGAGGAGGAACAAAACAGCAAGCCAGTCTTGATGGTCAGACCCAAGTTTTCAGGAAGTCATTATATATATTGTAGTCATTACTAAGGTTGCTGAGACAAAAACTTTCATATGGCATACATGAACTGCCTATACGAAGGAAACAAAATGTGTTGTGCACATCCCACACACACATAATACAAATTCTTAGGACAATTTTTCAAAGCTAAACTTCAGGGAAAAATTAAATAAGAAAAAGTGTCCGAAGTTAAAATTTTAAATCCCTATTAGATACCCCTTCCAATTTTCAAAAATGTTTAGCCCTCAGCAGCTCTGTACGCTCCAAGATCATGAAAAAACCATAATGTAACAATATGAGGGGAAAGGCTAAATGAGATTACCTTCTCTAACAGACAAAGCTATCTGCATTTAAGTGGCATGCAAGTAGTAATTACATTCTGCATTTGCATAATAATGAAACAATCCCTTAAAGACAAGGTGTGCCTTATAGAAGCTTTACAACTAATAACTTCTTATCTTAAACTAACCCTTGATTTGCTTACAGAAGCTTTGATAGAGCCACTGTAACTTCCTGGGGCAAACCCCTAACTCATGTAACTTATGCCTTGTAACTGGTCACTGAACTGAACATCTACGTAGAAATGCACGCAACCCATTACCCAGCACCTTACAGATGGTAAGACACTGCTCTATTTATTTAGATACTATATGAAAAGAAATTGATTTCCCATCTTAGATGAATAGAGATAAATTTTGATAGGAACATTCTAAACCACGTCTTTCTCCCCCCCCCAGCATTTTTTAATATATAAAAAGTCAGTATTTTGACCCATATTTTTCATGCACCAGTTAACTAGAAAATTACAGAACCTGAAGAGCTCAGATAAAATTCATCAAGGGGATTAAAACAACGCATGCTTCCTCCTCCTCCATAGTGTGGGATGCTACTGGAATGTGAATTAAAGACTCTCAAGCCTTTGAAAAATGAGGACCCCTGAATTTTTAATTTTGTTAACTAATCATTAGAGAACTGGAAATCACTGTGTTTTTGAGTGTTTGATAGGTAGCTACTTCCATAAAGTACATTTTTAATTTTGCAAGAGCTGGCCTGTTTCCCAGCACATTGATTTGTGGGACCACTACTTACAGCACCTAGAGCATAATTAAATATTAAGTCCCTCCTTGATGTATGCAAAGTCTGACTAAGAGGATTAGTAGACACACTGAGGGTGGCTTTCACACATTTTTTGGTAATTGAACACTGCAATATCATTAAAATTATCTTTACTCAATAGATATCCACATTCATACTTCACAATATCTGCTGTCCCTTTTTGTGCCAAGGAATGGTACAGGAAAAGGGGGATCCCCTAGAAGTATGTAATAAATGCCAACTAAGTAACAATAAAACAATCTGGAAGTAAGATAATGAATAAACTTTTTACATATTTGCAATATAAAGTTCATTAAAAAAAAAAAAACCCCCAAAACTAACAACCTTTAAACACATTCCTCTAAAACCTAAAAAGAGCACTCCATTCACATCACTTCCCTATGCCATTTATTTTAAAATTTTATTCTAAACTACTTTGGTGGATGAGAAAGGATGACCAATAATAAAGGTGTAGTGATATTAGAGAAACTGATGCCCACAGACAAAGCAGACAGACTAACAGGGCAATCTGTGCATGTTTGAAAGAAGTAATTCCTCCTGTCTTATTTCTTCATCCTGCTTCACAGCCAGAACTACCCAATAACCTGATCAAACTATTAAATTGCACTTCAACACCCTTTTAAAGGGGTTGCTTTTAAAGGTCTTTGCACCTGAAACATTAACTTGCACGAGAAAATTACAGAATTAGTGTTTTGCCAAATCTCATATACAAATCTCTCTCTCTGGTTTTCAGCAGCCATGTAAGTACTGACTTATGCAGTGCTCTTGTTCTGCTAACAAAGCACAAAGGACTGGGAATATACCATTTTTAATCTGGGTATTATGCTATTTTCCCTGGTTATTAATTTACAAAACAGGCAAACTTAATTATCACACAAGGTCATCACTTGTTTCTTCTAATATCAGCTGATACACTAGTGCTTGATATCTGCTGACTAAAAGAGAAAAAAAAGCTAAAATAAACAGTCTACATCTAAGACCACTCATTTGTTTTCTTGGACATTTGTGAAGAACTCTGAATTTCAATGATGGGTCCCTAATGGACAAACTAACATGACTCTCCTGTCTAAATAACACATTAGTTACCTAGCACAAAATATTCAAACAAAACAAAAGGTTCTCATCTATCACATTTAGCTTTAACTGACATGAAAATAATTTTTTAATATGCTCCAGTAGGACTCTCATAATTGCACTCTGTAGCAGAAATTGGGAATCCATAAACCATGATTTTTATATATGTACATATAAGCACAGTTTTCACTATTGCTAAGCATGAAAACTATTTCCACACTCAGTAAAATAATAACTAGCATATACAGAGAACTTTATATTATGATACTGTATACATATTTTTATACAATTATCTTTGAAGGGTTTGAGCTTATATAGTGCAGTAGTAAAACTTTTTATTTATTTTCATTATCTACCTGTAACCTTTTTCTTAAGACATACTCTAGTTGAATGTTTTAAAATTGGAAATGCTTTTGAATTGGAAAGCAGGTCACAGGCAATACAAATACTGACAAAGGATTGAATGAAGATGAAGAATCCAATCCCAGACATATACCTGAATAGTAGCTGAGGAGTTAAATGCCGGTATTATTGTGAATGCAAGAGAAAAAGTAATTTCTAAAGAAATCAAGAGATAAGTATTTTCTTTTCCCTTTAAGATTTTTATTGGGATTATTCCCTTGGATGAATTCAGCATAGTGAGTCAAAACTGAGATATTGCTTTTGTTTTATATGAATATAAAGTAGTTTTGTGCATAGATCTTTTTGAGGAACTATTATAAATATTCTATTTCAGTTCCACAAGGTTTTGGCATGGGGGAGGTACTTAGAAAACGAACAAAAAGTAATTCTGCTTCTGAACAATTCTACATGCAGCAAGTGCTACTCATATGAATTCAAAACAGCACAAGCTTCAAAGACAAAACTAATTCATTCTTTTAAGCCTGTATTATATTTTCACTGCACTTAGAAAAGCAGAACCTCTAAAAATACATGTGTTGATACTAAGCATTTCAGCAAAATGAGTCATGAAATGAAGTAGTTAAAATATTAATAATTAATAACCAACAAGAGCCTTTTTGTATATACAGAATTTTTAATATTCTACTTGACAACATCAAGTGTTTCCATTCGTAAGAATATTCATTAGAATATTCATTCTTAGATTAACTTCTACATATACTTAAAAAATGGAAGTATTTTGCCACCTTTTAATTCAAAAGGAAAGTTAATCTGTTTTAGACTT
Source organism: Myiozetetes cayanensis (assembly GCF_022539395.1). Taxonomy (NCBI): domain Eukaryota; kingdom Metazoa; phylum Chordata; class Aves; order Passeriformes; family Tyrannidae; genus Myiozetetes; species Myiozetetes cayanensis. The sequence continues at coordinate 102,685,262 of NW_026087411.1, forward strand.
GAAAACCTAAGCTGAGAAGCACTTTGTCTCTCTTATCTGGAAACAAATAAAGAGCTAAGAGTAACTTCTTTCAACAGTAAGTTTACCTTACTTTTTTCCCAGCTTTAGACAGTGGCCAATAACTGCCATTCTAATTCTGACTATAATGATAAACCAAGTACAAGATAAAGAAGGAAGGTAAAATTGATAGGAAAAAGATGGTCAGAAAAGAAAGAATATACAAAAACTTCAAAGTCAATGCTTGACAGAGAGGAAAATCATTAGTATTTAATCAAATTCAGTATTATGTACTCCTGATCACAAACAAAAGCTGAGGAGTCCCTTAACTTTACATAACTTTGATTCAAAAGGAAATTAGTATTAGTTCCCATAGCAAAAGAATGCATCACAACCACATACCGAAAAACAGTCTTATCCTATAATTTATAGCAATCAATACCTTTTTCTCAGGCCAGCAAGCTCTGAGAACAGCTTGTGTCCTGAAGTACACAAGTAGCTTGCTGTCCTCATCACTGAGATGGAATGCTTGCTCTAGAATTTGCAATACCCTGATGCGCGGCTTCACTGCTAAGGAGTCATCACCACAGAAAGGTCTCAACCACTCCAAAAGGTCATCTGAAGAAACTACCTTCTCCCTGTAATTAAACAATACTGTGTTAAACAGTCTCTGACAATAATCCCAAGGAAAGTACCACATGTGTTTTTAAAACTTAATAGGTACATTCAATATATAACAAATACATAACACTAGAAATGGATGATCTGACCTCAGTGAAGATGCAGAGAAACTAGCCCTTGTTAAACAGTTGCCCAAAGCTGTATGGTGTTAAGAATTTTTTTGAACTTCAAATAACTATGTTAATCCATCTGTACAGTCACATTTTCTCTCACATACTACTTTGGTACCAGACAATGGTGCTGGATTTCAGCATGTGAAAATCCAAGTCTTTTCATGGTGTCTGGGCCTGACTCATGCCTGTACTTCCACACCATCTGACTTTATGGAAAACAAGCTGAAATGCTTCCATTTTAAATATGACATTTTTATATCTGAATGTTTATTCATACTGCCACTCTATCATCTCTTGCTTTCCTTACAGGTCCCTTTCTTACATTCCACATATACAAATTATTTCTCCCAATTTTAGCACTAGGTATTTCTTTTTTTTTTTTTCTGTACCATCTATAGCCAGTTTGATGATTATAAATTCTTAGGATGATAATGACTGCAGGATGCTATAAACCTTAGAAAGAAAGAAATTAAAGAGAGACATTAAAAACTCTAAGTTCTGTGGTCTGATTTTGTTCATCATAGAAAACTCTTAATCAAATAATTTGATTCAAAAAATGTATTATACTGAGTACATTCTAACTGTGTGAAAGCATTTACGGTACACAGATCACCGTGAGCTAACCAACCAACACTTGCAGACAGGATAATCTGTTATGTCCCTCAGAGCCTATAAACTAGCAGGTGGCAAATCGGTAAATGCTATTCTACATTTCAGTAGTATTTTAAACTCAAGATAATTTTTTTATTACAGGGAAAAATAAAGCCAAAAAAGTGGTTCCAGGTGAAGTGTGATTTATAACTAATGGCCTAATGTTCTCTTATTTGTCTTAACAAGACAGACGGGAAAGTAATATCAGACAGAAAACACCAATTTAACTTGTCTTGCAGCTCTGAAATAATAAACATTGACATCTTAGGTTTCCATATTACAAAGACTTCAATTCTACTTAGGTTTTTTTATTGTCTGAATTATGCTGTTAGCTTGGAACTTCAGCTAAATTAGATATGCCTCTGCTGAACAGGTGGCATTCAAACTGTAAAGTAAAAGTTTGGGAATTAAAGGACCTGCTGGAATATTTCAAGGGTTTTGTAGAGCTTGCACTCGCTGCTTACATATGTTTTCCTGAGGGAAAGAATTCTGTTTTGTCAACTGAGTAGCTGAGGTTTAAGGTAATACATAAGTATTTAAATGAATGTAAACAATCTCTTGTAATCATAATGATTTTCACTCCAGTTTATTGTTTCACCAGTGAAATGTTGATGAAGTATACAGAGACTACGGAAGTGCATCTCAGACTAAAACAGTACTGACTCTTCCATTATACCTTAGAACATTGTAAACTACATTTACTGTAAATTTTTACATCAATTCAGTCTACTTCTGTATCCATTATTTAGCTACTTAAATGTCACTGGAGAAGCCTCCATAAAGTAGTTTAACTAGTTTTGTGTGACTACCAGAGAGTATGGGGTTTTATTATTATTATCATACATGAGTTCTTAGCTCGTACATCTGGAAAAAAAAAGCTGATTTTTTTTTTCTTCCTTATCTTTACGAGGAATGCAATGGAAAATATCAGTGGGACATATGGACTGTTATGTGATCTGAAATTAGGACATTCCCAAAAGGGGAGAAAAAATGTGGTGACCCATCTTGCAGCATTTGTGCAATTGCTTCTGCACTATACCCTACAAATATCGACAAATTTAGATATCTAAATTCAGATATCTGAAAGTGAATCATTATTAATTGCAGTTCATCTACTGAATTAATAAACTGAAACGCAAGCAGTGACATACTCCTGGCATATACACAATCTGCACTAGTCACTGCTGAAAGAACATTTTCTCAATTCACCATAACACACAGTTATCTAAATTTTAGGTTCAGTACCCTACTTTCTTTCAAACGATCAAGTAAAGGTTTCTGTAAGGGCTCAGTTTTTGAACCTGACAAATGACAGTCTATTCTGGAATAAAGTCTTAGAAAATTAAGTGCAAACCCATTATATATATCCACAAAGAAAAAAATCATCCATATTCAAAGTCTTAACCACAGAATCCATACAGGAAGCTCTTACCCTTTCTCAACACTTGCATGCACTGCAGAAATTATGCCTTCTAGGATTCCAAGTGGATCTTTCAATATTGTAGATGAATCGCCACTTCCACTGTTAAGGAAAGACAAAGTTACCATTAAAGTGGTCCTTCATATTATATCTCATTTCATGTATCTGCAGGATTTATATGAATTGTTCAACAATTATAACAATTTTTCACTTTCACTGCTTAACTAGTATGTTTATTTTTATGTCAAAATAATGCAAAGAGTAACAAGGAAAGAGTGGGAAAAAATACTACAAATATTTAAATGAAACTTGAGAGAAAAAGAATAGTTAAAGTTTAGTGCTTCTAACACAGATTGGGTCAGCAAAATATATAATGTAATCTCACTACCTTAGAGATCTCACCAATATCAACTAAAGAGAATCAAGGTTATACATAAGTGTCACCATCTTTTCCTTCCAAATCATCTTGCAATATCTCTCTTGGCTTAAATCAACTTGACTGTAACCTGAGGCAACAGTATCCTATGTCCTGATTCAGCAGATTTCTCTGGGGTCAAGCCAGCCACAAAACAGCATCCATTATGCACATGCAGGAATAGAAAAATGTCCATCGTGCTCCCGTCAGACATTCCAGTTACAAATACAGTTTTCTTCCACTGGTGGAAACATCGTAAAAACTGGGGAGGGGGGGGAATAACCAACAACCAACCAAACAAAAACCCCAAAACCACTCCAGTAGGAAAGCAAGCTTTGGTTATAATCCAATGAAAATGACATTTTCTGCTAAGATTTTCAATAAAACAAACAGATTTGGTGCTGAGAGAGGGAGAGATTTTGCACTGGTAATCCAACAAAGCACACAGGGTCTGTCCATGGAAACCACTGCAGTGGCAGCGATGCCTGGATAAAACTAGAAAAATAACACTTTTGCCTATCTTAGTTTGTCAATGCTACATTACAGAGAGAGAAGGGTAGGCAAATAGTTCCTGTGTTACCCCAGATGACTCAAAAAAATCCAGAGAAAAAGTGCATTTGCTCTATAGCTCATCACCATATCAAAGTTCTTTTGCCACTAAAAATGTCAACCTCTTCTTATATGTACTCTTACCAACAATGAATGCATGCCCAGCCTACCCTGACTGCACTAAAGCCAAAATACAGTATATAGCTGATAGTAATGTGTAAAAATAGCTGCAATATTCCACAATCTTTTAGTCAGGAGCTACAGAACGTTTACCATTTTGTAATTTATTACAAATATTGAGTTAGATAAATATTTCCTAAAAATGATTATACTATAAGGCATAGAAACCTGAATTTTTATGACCTTCAACGTCTTCCTGCATTCAGAACTTTCAATTTTTCTATTTTTATCTTAATGCACTTCAGTGAACAACACTAGATTTAAAACCAAGATGTGACTCCACTCAGAATAAATTCAAGATGATTTACTGCATGATGAAAACTGAGTATATTCAATTTATACTGTTATCATGCACTTCTGTAGTGGGTTGACACTGGCTGAACACCAGGCACCCACCAAAGCTGCTCCATCACTCCCCTCCACAAGTGGACAGGAAAGAGAAAATACAATGGAGGTTTGATAAGCTAAGGACAGGGAAGACCATTCACTGAATGCCGTCACGGGCAAAACCGACATGACTTAGGGATATTAACTGAATTTACTACTAACTAAATCAGAGTAGAATAATCAGAAGTAAAAGAAATCTTAAAAACACCCTCCCCCCCATCCCTCCCTTCCTCTCAGTCACTACCTCCCTCCCTCACAGTGGAGCAGGGAGGTGGGGAATGGGGATTATGATCAGTTCATCACAGGTTGTTCCTGCTGCTGCTCAGGGAAGATTCCTTCCCCTACTCCCCATGGGGTCCCCTCGCATGGGAGGGCAGTCCTCCACAACCTTCTCCAACATGAGTCCATCCCACCAGCAACAGTTCTCCACAAACTGCTCCAATGTGGGTCCCTTTGTACGGGGTGCAGTCCTTCAGGCACACTGTTCTCAGTCTCCCACAGGGTCGCAAGTCCTACCAGGAAAACCTGCTCCAGCATGGACTCCTCTCTCCAAGGGTTAGCAGGTCCCTGCCAGGACCCTGCTCCAGCCTGGGCATCCCCCAGGGTCACAGCCTCCTTTAGGGAACCATCTGCTCCAGCATGGATCCTCCCTGGGCTGCAGGTGGAATCTCTACATCCCTGTGGTCGTCCCTGGGCTGCAGGGGCACAGCTGCCTCACCATGGTCTGCAGTACAGGCTGTGGGGGAACCTCAGCTCTGGTGTCCGGAGCACCTCCTCCTCCTCCTCCTTCTGCACCGACCTTGGTGTCTGCAGGGTTGTTGCTCTCACATGTTCTCACTCCTGTCTTCTCTGGCCACAATTAGTTCTGCACAGTAACATTTTTTCCTTCTTAAATGTGTTACCACAGAACTGTTACTACCATCGGCTGATGGGCTCAGCCTTGGTCAGCAGCAGGTCCATCCTGGAGCCAGCTGGCACTGGCCCTGCTGGACATGGGGGAGGCTTCTTGGAAGCTCCTCATAGAAAGCCACCCCTGCAGCCCTTGCGCTACCAAAACCTGCCCACACAAACCCAACACAACTCATAAGTTCAAAATACAAGTAGAAAGCTCCTACCACCAGGCTTCTTCTCAAAAAATAGTTACATATGTCTAATGGAAATGCTGTTCTTAGTACCAATACTATCATGTGCCAACTAAATAAATTTTTAAAAAGTCAAGTTAAAATCTAGATATTTTCCTAAACATCTTCAGAATACTTGGAAACAATCAAATTATAATTTATAGCAAAGAACAGTACAGAAATATTCAGGATTTTACACTCCCAAAGAGACATGATGTGTGTCCAAGAGATAAAATCCATTTTCATCAAAATACATAAGAAAAAATTCATTCTGAACAAAAAAAAAGTATTTTCACAGAAAAGGAGACTTAACAGATTTGCATGCTCTGTTACGGAAAATTAAAAAAAAACTACACCTTTAGGGCAGAAGTGTGAAAATGGTACAAAGCACAGCAGTATTCAAGTAATCATTTTATGCAACTGGCTACAGGCATTAGGAGATGGTTCAAACTTCTTTAGAAATAAAAAAAGCTAAGAAAATTCAAGGTATGTTCCCAGAGTGAAGTCAGATATAAGACATTTCATTTCTGTTCCTTTATAAGCCACTTTGTTAGTGCTTACAGGCCAGATTTAAATTTTTCCTGTATTGTTTTTTTGTGCTTTTTTTTTCAATTACGTTTGTAATAAAAATACACCAACAAAGGGTACTAACATGGCATATCCAAAGAAAACCAGAATACTTACAAAAATTGCACCCTAAGAAGAGAATGACTATTGAAATAGAAACAAGTAGGACATTTGTAGCCCTTCAGTAGTTAAAGGGAGCTTATAAGAAAGATATTGACAGACTTTTTAACAGCACCTGTTGCTACAGCACATGGGATAATGGTTTTAAACTAAGAGAGGGTTAATTCAGAGTACATATAAGGAAAAACTTTTTTACAATGAGCTTGGTGAGACACTGGCATGGGTTGCCCAGAGAGGTGGTGGATACCCCATCCCCGGAAACATTCCAGGCCAGGTTGGACAGATCTCTCAGCAACCTGATCCAGTTGAAAATGTCCCTGATCATTGCAGGGGATTTGGATTAGATGATCTTAGATGTATTAGATTATTTGGATTAGATAATCAAACTGTTGTATGATCCTACAGTATACAGAAATGGAAATCTTAGTGCTCTACTTACTCTAAGTTATCTTTAGTGTACATAAACAACTGCCATATTAAAGGAGCCCGATAAGCAAACCTTCTATTTTGATATATCCTTGATTTTGGAGATCAGTTCTGGACAGTCCTAACACTTGCTCTTCAAAAATCCTTCATCCCTCTAATCAGAAATGAAAGTTTTTAGCTGCTGTCACAGCCAGGCTCTGAGCTCCTCACAGTAACCCAGGTCAAGAGACAAATCTCTGCAGAAGTTAATAGGCATTTCCAAAACCAGAAAATCCCTGATTCCAAAAGCAGAGTATCAGACAATATATCTGTGAAGTCAGTTCCTAAGAACAACAGATTTATTAACATTTACAGAAAGCTTCAAGTTTGTCATACACAGACAGGTACTCTCCTACTAAGATGGAAAGGAGAAGAAAGGTTAATCTAAGCAGTAAGTTACAGTTTTCTACAATAAGAAAGTATTTTAAAAATAAAACTAGAAGGAAGATCGAAAGCTAGCATTTTTTTAAGCTTAATACTGCCTTTACTGCCTAATGGCTAAAGAAGCTAAAAAGAGATGACAGCTCATGAGACAAATAATCCTGTCAAGTTTCCACAGACTGTTGCCTTGTTCTTTTCTTAATAATTAATGATTAAAAAGAAGCAGCTACTAACAGAAACAAATATAATTAATGAAGGATTAGTCTTCCACACAAATTATAAGCTATTTCATGCATGTTTTAAACAACAGAACAGGATTCAGTGCTCACCTCAAAACTTCGAGGTATGAGCTTGATGTAATTACACTGATAAAGGCTTATTTTGATTTCAGTTCAGCTTCAGAAAAGGTGATGCATATTTAATCACATTCCTCAAACAGAATAAAGTACAAAGAACACTTGAAAGGAAAAAAAATTAATTTCATCTAAATTTTTTAATCTAATTACTGTATTAATTGAAAATACTCCAGCTTTATTTTCCTCTTTCTGATTGTGTTTTCTCTTACTTAAATATGAGGAAAATAAGGAAAATAACATACTGATAGTGTGATCATTCAAAACTGGGGGGGAAAAAGTCATAATGGAAACCCCTCATTTCCATCTAAAATACTATGAAATTATTATACACAAGCTACAAAATTACTCTATATGACCCCAGCTGATGTGAGGTAAGACAGTAAAAAATCTGATTTTTTCTTTTCCCTTTTAAGTTAGCTACTCTTTCTAACAAAGTTGGATTTATCTTCTTCACAAAACACTGGGCATTAAACAAGAACTCAAAATTTCACCAAACCTTTCCTGCTCACTGCCTTGTGAATACTTCCAAAATTTCACAAAACACTATATCCACATGGACACCTAAGAGAAGAACTGTAGGAGAAGCAAATGAAGGGGACCAGAATGTTTTTGACAGACAACTGTCTTCCCTGACTTACCAGCCATGAACATGCCTACAGCCATGGATCATGGGATGTCTCCTATATATTATGTGAGCAGTCTTAGGCAAGGAATTAAATTGAGTCTTAGGTAAGTCTAATCAGACATCCATAGTTGACAATATATTTTGTGGGTTTTGTTTTTTGAGAAGTTCGTGATTTCTACTGAAGAGGCAACTGATTTTTATTTATAGTTGCTGTATCCATAGGTAAACAAGTAAATGCCCAATACATGTGTCATGCAAAATGTGCAGATATGCTCTGCTGGAGACATTTTACACATACCAATTCAAGATTTTCTGTGCTGAGTTTTCTGTGCCAGAACTCGAGAGGCAAGTAAAATAAAAGTAGTTAACAGGGCTGGAGGACAACACTTCTCTAAAAATTACAAGATAGGCTCCTGATATTAGGCAAATAACTAAGTTATAGTTCACAAGAAGGCTGTTTCTGAGAAGGTGTCAGAGTTTTTAAGCCTGTCATATTGTACACTGTTGAAAAATTAAGCCAAAAAGTAACTTAAGCTTTCATAAAGATACCACTTTCTAGGAGGTTCTTCTGAAATAGTCACTAAATATACTAATAACGAAATATATTTTACTGTGCTTGAAGGGCAGATAGTTATGCAACTGAAAGAAAAGATGCATATTTTCAAACCACAGAAGTGGTGGACTGATCCTTAACTTTCAGGCAAATCACTGACACTACCATAACTTTTCACAAGCTTGTTTCACTTATTTTTTTGATACCTTAATTATACTCCGTATCACCATAGCTATAAAAAAAATCCAAGTTCTATGTTAAAACCTTATAACTGCTACTCTGAAGGTTAATTGTCAAAGAAGGAATTTTCCAACATCATCTCTTTCAGAACTATTGTATGAAATAACCACACCGTATAACATACCGAAGCTCCAGTAAATAAACCAGGGGAGTTTTCCCTTGAAATGTTGTGTTTATTAAGAGTTTGCCATTCTGGGTACACAGGTAAGACTACTTCTTTAATTGCAGAAATGCAGGTATTAAATAAAATGGGGTTAATATGTTTTAATTTTTGTTATAGCTTGAAAGCTAACATATGAGCCTAGGACAGAGATGAATTCAGTTTTATTCACAGGAACTACATTAATACCAGCAGGCTTAAGAGATGTTAAGCAACAACTTTTCTTTTAATTGCTCCCTATATTTAGTGTGATGCTACTTTATAGTATTACCCTCTTTCTGAATGTCATCATAGGGAAGATATTATCTCAAGTATTTGCTATTGTATTTTATGCTAGATTTTCACTTCATGGTCTTTATCACTGCAGTAGACAAACATTCCATAGTACAGAATGATATGAAATTATTTCTCCCTTCTCTGTCTTCTCAAAGAAGTGGGAGAGTGGGGGCAGAATTATTTCTACTGACCACATTAGGTCACATCACATACCAAATCATTTTAATTGAAGCTTCCAGCTTATCTTCCCATCTCTGCCACTATAGTTTTATCTACAGGACAGACAGTCATTCTCTTCTTTCCAGTGAAGTGCTGCATAGGAGTTATTGGTCATGGTCTCTGTCCGGAACTTTAAATGAACATGCAGTTATTCCAGCCTTGTAATGCATATGAAGAACAAACAATTCAGTTCTCAGAAAAATGTTGATAAGAAGCAGAGTAGAAAAGAGAATTTTGATAGGTTTCTCACACTCTGCATGTTAATGACACTCATTATAGTAGAAATAACTGGACTTTGTGAGGTTTATATCCAGATACATCACACTGCTAGTCAGAAACAGCAGGACAGTTATAATCTAAAGTCAAATTATTCTTCTTCAAATGGACAAAGAAGAAAGACAAGAAAGACAATATTACTTCTGTTGCTGTGCAAAAGCTCTACCATCACTGAGGATGCTGAGAATACTCTTAAACTGAGTGACAGGAGAAATCAATTTTCTGCCAAAGAGGACTGCAAACAATTTGACAAGCTGCCTTCTTTTGGTCTGTGGCACTTCAATCTGCTGTAATACACACGTACATGCGGAAGAAAAAGTAGAGCCATAGATAATTTTCCATGCTAGACTTATTTTCCTATTTGTGGTATGTGCATTCAGATCATCCTGCCCACGTAATTTTTCTGCATCCAGAACAACAGGATAAATTCTCAAAGTTTTATCTGTCTAAACTGGTCTTAGAAGTACTGAACAGTGTTTAGCAGCCACCTAACAGCAGAACACTCTTTCATACTTACTGCATATAGAAATACTTCAGGACAGAGTCTCGTATGAATAGTTCAATGAGAAGTATCTGCTCATTTATAATGGATGATATAAAAATATCTCGCCTTGCCTCCATTATAAAAATATGACAATAATTCTACTGAACACTACATTAAAGATACAGTGACACTTCATTTGGAATATTCAGTACAACACTTCCAGTCAGGAAAAGACAACAGGTAGCACCCAGCAATATGAAATCCATGAAGGGTTTCTCAAATGAAAAAAAAATCCCTGATGAATTAATTTCACTTGACTGCAGAAAAAACCCATACTGAACACTTCTTATGATGCTCTGAAGGAAAAAGAGTATCACAGACAGATGGATTCTTAAGAGCTCATTGACAGTTTGTCAATAATGATGGTAAAACAAAAATCTCAGGTGTTCTTCATCCTGAGAACACAAATACAGACAGGGATGTAGATGAACTTCATTGTCTGCTTCCTGTCTTAAGAATTTTGCATCTGAGTTCTAGACAGCACCAGTGGGACTGAGTGTGCTCTTTGGTTAAGCTGTTCTGACAGAGAACATCAAGACAGACACACAGATCCCACTGCACTAACACAGGGGTTAGAATGATGCCAATTCCTTGACAGGTTACTCTTATCTTGCTACAAAAATCTGTGGACTTCCACATATCCTAAACCTTGGTTAAAAACCAATATCATGTTTACAGAACCACGACTACAAAGTTTTCAATGCTTCTCTCAAGTGTTAGAACTATAATTTGGAAGCAAGACTATAAAGAATACATTACATTAAAAAGGTTGTTGTTAATGCAAACTTTATACTCACTGCTAACAAGATTAAGATGCTCAGAACCAATTGCATTTCATGTTCCTTTGCATCATCCAGGTCTTGCCCAGATCTCAAAAGAATCTCCTTATGGTACAGAATGTAGGATTGCTTATAGTATGATGGCAGTAACAGCAAAAACCAGTAACAATGACAGAAGTGGAAGAGTTGAGCAAAGCAATCCCCTTCCTCACATTAGAAACTTGTTTCTCTCCACGTAGTTAGGAGGTTGGGGGTTTTTAGGGTATCACTGTTATTTTAAATGCTGCAAAAGAATAAAGTGCTCTTATTTGCTCTTTCATATGGAAGTAGGGTATGACACAGAGGGAGATGGAAGAAGATCAAAAACTCTAAGAAGCACTATCTACAAGAACAAAGAAGAAAAATGTAGTCTTTTTTTAAATGACAAATAAACACATCTTTCAAAACCTTGCAAATAAAAAACAAACCAAACAATATGAAAAGACAGCTCCCAGAAATGCCTCAGCAAGTTATTTTGAAGATGAAAACTGTGCTACTACTGGTAGGACATGCAACAGCCATTGCTAGGCCTCTGCTACCCAAATGCCTGCATGAGTTACCCACCGTTTCCAACAAAAATACCTTTTAACTCTGTTTAAGGGGTAAGAATTATGTGCAGTTGTAAATTTTCCGAAAATTCATAAGTGTACACACATAATGGAACAATATCGTAAAGCCAACACTTTTGATGTAAAAAAGCATGTTCCAGTGAACAGGATGAGTTCTGTTTAATTTGTTCGGACTGTCCCAGCTTCCCAAACTCAGAGAAACGTAACTGCCTAAATATGAAATTACGGGTAAATAGGAGCATAAGCAATCCAAGAACTCACCTGTTGCTGCTTAATTTTCTGCAAAATCCAAACACTGAAAGCAAGTAAGTCTTCACAACTAATAAACAAACCAAACCAACTGAACAAAACCCACAACAAACCAACATGCCAACCCAACCAACTAAAATAAACCCTCCAAAAACCCTGAAGAAAGATTTTTGGGCTAAACTGAGGAAGTGTGCTTACCTTAATGTACCTACAATATTTTTAATAGCACATTGGACAACATCCTTAGGAGAAAGACCTAGATCTCCAACAGCCACTTGTAACAACTGCTGTATCATGTCCAGGGGTTGACCATCCATACACATAGCTACTGCTTGCTCATGGATTTTTTCTTTGTCTGACCTCGACAAATCATATAAATAGGCATACTTCTGTAGTGTATCCTGTAAACAGATAATTTTTGAACACTAGTTAGTGTTAATAATCACTAAGACCTGCTTATTTAGAGGGTCGTATCAGAATCTTCCTTTCTGCTAAGAATTAACATATACTGAGAAAAAGAAGAGATTGATGGAAGTGAATTTTCAAAAACCAGGTCAACAAAATCAAAAGTAGAAAATATTAATAAAATATGACAGAAGAATGATATCTATCATTGCTAGTCATGGTAACACTCAAAACGAGCATTTGATCAGTAATTATTACCTGTTCACTGTTTTTCAAGTAAGTGATAAAACTGTGAGTGAGTGTTTCCAGATGAGCAAGAGATTGCTGCAAGTGATTCAGAGTTTCTCCATAAGCAACAGATGGATTTTCCTCATCTTTCACGTCATCCTCAGAAGTTTTTTTTCTTGATTTCTCAGAAAGATGTTTGACTGCCTTAATAGCCTTTTTAGTCACTTCTATCCTGGTTTCAACTGACAGCTGAAAAAGATTGATCAATTATTTATTCATTCATCACCCATGTGCTACTATTTGTATTACAGCAGTGCCTAGAGGTCAGGTGGCTCCACTGTTCCACAACACAGCATAAAATTAAATGAAGTATTTAATGAAACAACTTTATCTCTTATTTGTCATTTATTTAAAAATTATCAGTATTCCATTACTTTCTTCTACTGTCCTCCCTTTTACTGATATTGACTCTTGTTCATTGTAAACCATTACTACATATTAGGAAACTTCTTCTCCTAATAACATTTATTACTTTTGTAGACTGTTACCTTATAATCTTTGATTTTTAATTCTGCATTGAGCGATGTCCAAGGATCACTTTATAAGATTAACTGAAAACTCACTTAAGGTTAGTTTTGTCACATTTACCTCCCTGTTTAAAATATATCCCTAAGACTATAATCATAAGGAAAAAAAAAAAAAGAAAAAAAAAACCACAACAAAACCAAACAGGAGGAGGTCTACAACTTTTAAATGAACATATTTAAAGCCCAAGTTATACAAAACAGCAACTTACTATTTTTAAAGACCTGTACAACTAGATGTATCTAGGTATTAAACTGAAACAAGACAGTCTGACTTTCTTATTTCAGGAAAGGCATAGTTTCAGCTGTAAGTCCAAAAAAAAGTCTAAAATATGATTTTAGAAATTCATGTATAATTTGTTCATTTGTAACTTTGAGCACAGTTTTAAGGATGCTTGCAATCTAAACCCAAAACATTAAGTACTTTTAAAATCAGGTGTTTTAGTTACTGCAATACTGAACAAAGATATATAAACAACTTTGATTTTCAAGTTGAAATATGCAAGAAATAGAAAATAAAACTTGAATCTGTAGACACAGTGAATAGGAAAGAGGATGAATTACCACAGAAGAGGGCAATTAAACTGCTATAGCATTGTTCATACCAAAGTCCAACAGATGTTTACATCATTAATTAAACTAGCTACTTACAAAGCCATAAAAAGCTTGATAAGGATTATTTAGTGGAAAGTTTTACAGTTTATATACATCCCACCTCTCCCCCACAAAAAAAAAAAAGCCAGAAGTGAAAGATGTAGGATTTACTCCTGGGTTTTTTTGTGCCATTACTATGAACCACAGTAATGGTTTACTGGACATTTTTAATGATAAAAGCAAAATGTGGGGACATTATTGTAAGAGTTAAGAAAACTTGCCAGTATTAACACAATACAGAGGGTATTTTACCCTTCAGCTGCAAACTGTTCCATTCCCTCCCAAAGTAATTGAGTTTGTTACTTCGAACAAAGTCTCGGCATCAGGCTTTACTATAAGCAAAGAAAAGGTAATAACCTCCACACCACATTAAAATGTAACAACCACAGCTGAATTTATATATCCATTTTGTAAACATGATAAAAGATGAAAGCAGCTATATATTTCATTTTTCCTCTTCTAGTCTTCAAAATGCAATTAAATTGTTTGTCTTTTGCATCTCTCTTACGTATTCCATCTAACTTATATCCGAGAGAACGGTGTCAATATACTGCCAGTTTAGAAGTCATAATGCCATAAGCATATACAGAATAAAGTATTCAGAAAAAAAAAAAAGAGAAAAAAAAAGAATACAGGTTCTTCCCAAGACTATTTTAATTTAGCATTCACATTTGCATAGTGCCAAAATGCAGCTCTATCAACTATCATTTCTCTGGTTATTTTATTCCAAAACACGAATTGCTATCCTCTATTCTTCTAGTCAGCTTCAGTAATGAGATTTGGTATCATACCCAGTGATAAAAAAAGTGTAGCTTAGGGGCTAGTTCATGCTTTGTTTGCATGTGAAGTTTTATTTTTAAAAAGCTTTTACAGTTTAAAAAGATTTTTAAATCTATAGGCTATAATGTGTAATGAAAAATCCTAAAAATCTCTTTTCAAACCAAAGAACATCACATACTATTTCAGCTCAACAGATTTCATTCCTCAGGGTAAAAACTCATCTCATAAGCCCATTCTCCTCAGAACATAGAAGTATTTATTAATAAAGTACTGTTCAAGTAGCATTCACTTGGACATGAAGATGTTGACGTTTCTACTCTTATTGCCCACTGATTAACATGCAACTTCGAGATTATGGAACCAGCTCCCCTCCTTTTAAGGCCACAGAAACCTGAGATCCCAGCAATGCTGAAACAGAATGCTTGGAAGGGACCTCCAGAGGGCATCTGGTCCAAATGCCTACTCAAACAGAGCCACCTAGAGCCTCTTGCCAAGGACCACATTGAATAACTACAATATTTGAGACTACAACCTCTCTGTGCCATGTGTGCCGGTGATCAGTCACCCTCCTAGTGAAAAATCTTTCATGGTGTTCAGATGGAATGGTAAGGTCCAGTTTCCATATCTGCCACTAAATCACAGAATCACAGAATAGCCTGGGTTGGAAGGGACCTTAAAGATCATCTCTTTCCAATATCCCTGCCATGGACAGGGATTTCTTCCGCTAGACCAGGTTACTGCAAGCCCCCCATCCAACCTGGTCATGAACACTTCAGGGATGGGGCAGTTACAGCTTCTCTGGTCAACCTGTTCCACTGCCTGACCACCCTCACGGTAAAGAATTTCTTATTAATGTCCAATTTAAACCTACTCTCTTCCAGTTTGAAGCCATTCTCCCTTGTCCTGTCACTACATGCCCTTGTATACAGTTTCTCCCCATCTTTCTTTTAGGTTCCCATCAGGTACTGGAAGGTCACAGTTACATCACCCCACAGCTTTCTCTTCTCCAGGACGAAAAATCTTAATTCCCTCAGCCTTTTCTTTTAGGAGAGGTGCTCCACTCCTCTAATCATCTTGGTGGCCCTCCTCTAGACTCACTCCAACAGGTCAATGCCCTTCCTGTGCTGGGCACCCCAGAGCTGGATGCAGCATTGCAGGTGAGTCTCACCAGGGCAGAGCAGAGGGGCAGACACACCTCTCTTGAACTGCTGCCCACACTGCTTTTGACCCCAGCTTTACATATGACACTAACCAAATGTTGTGGAGCCGTAACCCAACCAGATATACTAGAATGGAAAACAATTACTTTAGTTAACTCAGAAGCAAGTTAAACAGCTATGGAATAACAAAAGTTGGTTCCCAGTTCCCACAGGGGGAGAGAAAAAGAAGAGCAAAAGCAGGATAAAGATAATTTAACACATGAAGGAAAGAAATGAAGAAGCCAAGGTAATCACTGACCACCTCCCACAAGCAGGGCAATGCACAGCCCTTCTCCAAGCAACAACTATCGTGGAACACAACCTCCTTGTTACCACTGAGCATGACATTACATGAGACAGAATGCACCTTTGGCCAGCCCAGGTCAGTTGTCCTGGCTGTGTCCTGTGCCTGCCTGCTTTTTGCCCACCTGCAGGCTACTCAGGGCTGAGGTGTTGCAAAAAAAAGCCTTGACACTGTGCAAGCAGTGCTCAGCAAGAGCCAAGATGGTGCGATATCAACACTGTTTTAGTTACAAACCCAAAGCACAGCCCCACTGAGGCTGATTATGATGAAAGTTAACTCCACCCCTACCTTACCCTGCACAATTCATCTGGAAATCAGTGAAAAAGTTTTAATGTTTGTAAGGAACCAATTAAAGAAAATATATTATTGATGAAGTTTCCTATTATGCGGTCTTGAAGCAGATTTGAGTAAAATAACTCTATAAATGAAAGGCAGAAAAAAGTATCTCATACTGATACTAAAAAAGGAAGTACTGTCAAATATCCATGAAGAAAACAAGGTCAGACAAGACAAACCACCTGAACTGAAGCACAGTGATAAAAAGTGATAAAAAGAAGACAAGTAATTCAGAAAGTAACATCTGAATGCAGTCACTACATAAGAACACTATTAACACATTTCTTGTACACCTTCAGGCAATGTCATGACCTGTCGTTTTCCTTAAGTGTTTTATTCAGCTTTAAGAAGTCAATCAGACAGACAAAAGATAATGAACATTATTTTGAGTTGTTTTTTTTTTTAAGCTGAGCTATTTATACAATTATCTTAAAAGGCATTTAAAGTCATTAAAGTCAAGAAAATTATTCAGGTTAATATCCAGTTGTAACAGGTTCCCAGTCCACACCTGTCAAAAAAGCATTACTGACTCAGAGAAAGTAAGTCAACATTTCAACTTGAAACATTAAGTTGCAAGCAAAGTTCTTTTTTTCCATCAGAAGTTGGAAGAGAAGTTATAAGAGATGGAAGAGTAAAGATAAAAAAATGTTGTCAGCCATAGCCTGAACGAATGTGGTTGAGTCTATGGAATGCTGTGAGGAAGAGCTCATATAAAGAAAATTTCAGCTTCTCTTTCTCTACAGAAGACTTCACTGATGATACAACCGCTTTTTACTCTGCTTTTGCTATCTAAACCTGTAGCCTTTTCTTCCTAATTAACGTACTGTGTCAATCTCCATTTGTAGTGTGTGCCCAGC
The DNA here is from genome assembly GCF_022539395.1 of Myiozetetes cayanensis. Taxonomy (NCBI): domain Eukaryota; kingdom Metazoa; phylum Chordata; class Aves; order Passeriformes; family Tyrannidae; genus Myiozetetes; species Myiozetetes cayanensis. The sequence goes on from NW_026087411.1 coordinate 102,702,541, forward strand.
AATGAAAACACAATGATTAAAAAAGACTGTTTTCAGACTGTTGTGGTTGTGTTGGACTTTTTTCCCAGAGTACTGTTAATCAAAAAAAACATCAGGGCAATGCCCTATGAGCTCTGAAACAGATGGTTCTTCGGAGACATAACTGACTCTCAGCACGATGAACAAAATGCTTACAACCAAAGAATAAAAAACATCCCCAAATTACCTAAAATGCTTCACAAAGATCACAGAAAGGGGAATAACGGGAAATCATCATGACAAAAAGTTGATATGATCATTACTATAATTAAGAATCTATGACAGCAGTATTATTTAAAAGCAAACAGAGCTGCTGGGAAAAAAGATGACAGACTTAAAATGAATGCAAAAATGTAAGCAGTAGTTCCAATGAATATTTGGAATATCTCCCATATAGGGAGAAATCTGCTCCATACACACAAATACTGTATTCTTAACGTTACAGAGGTGGACTAGATTATTATTTAGTGAGAAAGACTAAAATAGTTATTCAGAGTTAAAAGTATTTCTGAGTATAAATACCACAAGCAGGAACCCTCTCACTGCTTGCAGCAGGATCAATACTTCAGTCCTTCAATGTGTGAGGAAGGTACTGACAAAGCATAAAGGACTTCATCTGTTTCATTTACCACAAACACAACAAATATATTGCATCAATCTTCACCTTCTTCAATTACATTAATTGTGTTATTTTGGGTTACAATTTATTGAAGTCGCACTACGATGCATCTCTGCTCACACAGTTCCCACCACCCAATGTCACCCTGTCTATAAACCCTTAAGGCCTGAATCTTATCTTCCAGGTGGTAACTCATTTCTACTAATTGCAAGAAACATAGAGAAAAGAACCTCTGAGCTCTTAGCACTAAAGTACCTAACACTGTGTTACACCTTAAAATGCAAGTCAATGTAGCAATGTTTGTTGCCTTTTCATTAAGTGTAAACTTCTCCATTTCTCCAGTTTCGACATTCTCTCATCCCTTTTGCCCAGTCAAGCACTGCTCATTCATGCACCTTTTCATTCAGTCACTGCTGGACCAATTCACGAAAAAGCTAAAACGAAGAGCTTGTGGAAGGGGACAGCTGAAGAAGAGGGTCCCTGTCAAAGTGCATCATGTTCCTTTCTTTCTCAGTAGGAACAAGAAGTTGCAGAAGGCAGTAATAAATCCCTGGGTTTTCATTCCCTTTTGCATAATTCCACATTATGCTCCCAGGTTCTCTGCCATATCCAAGTGACACAGAAGTAGAAGAAGCTGCCTATTGCTTTGCTGGCCCACCACCTGCCTCTCTTTACTACTACTGACATCTTGAAACAGTGGGGGATATTCTGATGTCTGTTTCCCAAGTTCCCACGTGGTGACAACAGCAATGGTACCTTTGAAGTTGAACCCATGCAGCCTACACTGTTAGGTAGCCAATCTCTCATTACTCCTTATCATTTGAAACTTTTTTGATTGTTTCTGACCAAAAGGGGTTTTTCAATAGAGGTGCTGTTCCAAAAGAGTAACAGTGGAGTGCATCTTATCTTCTCCTTGGACTACTCTCTCTCTCCTTTCCTGCTTTCCCCTTGTGAAATTCTGAAGGAGTGGGAGGAAGATGAGGGGTGTCAGCTGTTTCCTTTTTATTTTGTCAGTTCACCTCAGCAACTCTAAAAAAGTGTACTTGTGCTATCCCACTTTAAGCTTCCTCTCAAAAGAAATCCACAAATTTTCGACATGTGAGAAAACTCAGTTGTCTCAGTGACAGCACAAATTATTTCATGATAATGGCCATGCTTTTTGCAGCCTGTTAAATCTCATGTAAATCACGCACCATGGCATACATGAATGTGCATCTGCTACAGGAATGGGAAATTGATATAATAAAGTACTTGGCCATAGAACTGGGCTGGGAAATGTCAAGTCAGAGATTAAAAGAACAAGCACATGACCAGTGCAGCTTCAAATCAGATAAAATTTAAGTAACAGGTGCAAGCCCAAAGGCAGCTCCTATGTATGAAGCATTTTCAGATTAAAGTGGAAGCAAAGAGATCTCAGAGAAGTTTTCAAGGGCTACAATGATAATTTCTCATCATATACTTCCACTTGAAAACTGAATGGGATCCTGAGGCAAACCTAGTTGCAAGCTGGTTAAACAGCTGTTTCATTCCCAAACCCGATGCAGGGGACACTAAATTAGATCATTTGACCAACTGTTTCAAGCACTTCTTGAGTATCTTTCATGGCCAAAAAAAGATAACAGATTTCTACTACAAAATTCTGCTTGGCCACTAAACATAACAATCCTGCCATCAGTATTTCTTTCCTGCTACTCCTACTCATCTTCAGAGAATAGTGAAACTCTATTAGCATCCTGCAAAGAAATAAACGAAGGAAAACAAATGTGTTTCAAAACAGTCCTACAGTGGAGGATATCCACTCTCTCCCTGCATCATTCATCTGAAAAAAATGAGAAATAATCTCCAAGTGCCCAAGACACAATAACAGCAAGAGTTTCAAGTAGTCACTAGCAGTGATGATACATAAAACAGTACTTCCTTCTCATTAGGCAACAGTTATCCTCTTGATATCTCAGTCCAGGATCAAGTCTGGCAATTAAAATCCTAGGATGAGTCTCAGTCTTTCTTGATAAGCATGAAGAAGTACTATCATGTGATAAAAAGGATCAAAACATCTAAACCAAGACAGCAGTTCTGCCAAACAGGCTTAAGAGACAGCTGATGGAACTAGTGATAAAATGTGTTGGTCTAGCATGACAGTCAGATCACAGCACAAATTTCATGCTGACAAAGCTGCTTATTCTCCCAGTTAGCAATTTCTTTTTCACCAAATTCTCATGTAGATACAGGTTCAATGATAGTATAAACCTATACTAATACTGAGGGATCATTAAAACAGTATCCAAAGAGGGAACAAATTGAAATTCACATCATGAAAGATCGTGAATAAACTCCTCAGAAAAATTATCACAATACAGAATAAAAAAGATAAAGGAAAAAAAAAACACCACAAAAACCCTAGAGAACACCTCTTTATCAACTTTTCATTTCAGATAAAGTTAGTGAAGACATCTCCAGATCTTTTAATAAGGTAATAACTAAGAAATCTCATTTCTCTTCTGTGTGTCACAGTACAGATACATACATGAGGAAAACTTTATGCTAGAAATATCCCTGTAAGTAGATTTCACTGGGCAAAAAGAACCCTGCAGATCTGGTAATGTATCTTACAGACATGAAAGCACTTTCTTTCCAAATCAGGCTTTTAGACAGATGGGTATTATGACAGAGTTTATAATTTATACTATTACAGTGCTTACAAACCATACATATTTGGCCCAGAATTCTTTTCTCTGTGGAGCACCTTATTCAGAATACAAAAGCCTAGTACTGAGCACAAGCCTGCAGCACAATGACTTTTAGGATGAGTACAAATAAATAAATAAATAAATACAACACCCAAATATCTGGTGGAGGGACAACACAGGAGGACATAGGTAATCCAGGGAGGTTCCTTCACCAAGTGATTGAGGAACCAACCAGGAAAGGTGCTATGCTGGAACTTCTCACCAACAAGGAGAGGTTGGTGGAGAACGTGAAGCTCAAGGGCAGCCAGGGCTGCAATTGCCGTGAAGCAATGGAGCCTTAGTGCAGCAAGGAGAGTGAGAAGCAAGTTCACTACCCTGGAGTTCAGGAGAGCAGACTCAGGCCTCTTCAGGGATCCACGAGGTAGAGTAGCGTGGGATAAAGGGAAGAGGGAGCCAAGAAAGCTGGTTGATATTCAAGGCTAGCCTCCTCCAAGCTCAGACGTGACTTATCCCAACAAAGAGCAAGTCAGACATGAACTTTAGGAGGATGGACGCACAAGGAGCTCCTGGACTCAAACACAAAAAAGAAGCCTACAGAGGGTGGAAGCAAGAACAGACAGGTACCCTGTGAGACATACAGAGAAACTGTCACAGCAGCCAGGGATCAGGTAGGAAAGCTATAGTGCTATTAGAACTAAATCTTGCCAAGGACGTCAAGGGCTAAAAGAAAAGCTTCTTTAGGTATACCAGCGATAAAAGAAAGACCAGGGAAAATATGGGCCCTCTCTAGAAGGAAATGGGAAACCTGGTTACCTGGGACATGGAGAATTGAGTCACTCAATGAAATTTCTGCATCAGAAATTAGTGGATGAAGGAAAAGAAACTGATGTCATCTACTGGTAAATGCAAAGCATTTGACACTGTCCTGCATGACACATGGCACACAAACTGGAGAGACATGGATTTAACATAGGGACCACTTGCTGGATAAAATATTGGCTGGATGGCCACATGCAAAGAGTTGCATTAACAACTCAATGTCCAAGTGTGAGGAGAGCACTGACAAGTGGTGTTACTCAGGGGTAGGTACTGGGGCTGGCACGGTTAAGCATCTACACTGAAAACATGGACAGTGGGACCGAACCCAGAGGAGGCCACAAAGATGCTCAGGAGGCTGGAGCACCTCTCCCATCAAGACAGGCTGAGAGCTGGGGTTGCTCAGTAAGTAGAAGGCTCTGGGAAGACCTTACAGCAGTCTTCAGGCACCTACACTGGGCCTGCAAAAGAGCTTTCTACCAGTGCATGTAGTGACAGAAAAAAGCAGAATGGTTTTAAACTGAAAGAGTGTAGGTTTAGATTAGATTAAGGAAAAATGCAGCAACCCCCCACGGCAAAGAGGTCAGAACTAGACGGCCTTTAAGGTTCCTTCCAACCCAAACCATTCTGTAAGTCCATGAAATGCACAGTATCCTATTCTCTGCTGAATAGGAATATAGTGACTTTGGGGTTACATCAAAAACTCTCTTATTCACAGAGTTAACTCCTCTAACCGAATAAAAGTCCTTTTTTGGTTGTTTTTATAATGGCAGCCATATAAAGAAAAGGTAGGAATAGGAAGGTAGATTCATGAATATATCTTTAAATAATGTAAAATGAAAAATATAACATTTGCTGAGATTTTCTTCTGGATAATATGAACTGTGCCTCACCTGAGGACTAAAATTCTTAAAAAATTATTTGCTTACCTTTGTGACAGCTTTTGAAGAAAAGGTAATTTCATCAATAAAAGTAACAATATCATCTGGATCAAGTCTATCAAAGTACTTTGAACACATATCATATGCATGTAGCCACTCGTCCATAGTTTCTGGTATCTTTTTAATGAGATGGTGATCACCATTCCAAAAAAGTTTTTGTAACCAAACAGTATAAACAGAGCTTGATGACAGCATGCTGCCATCTTTTTTAGGAATTTTGGGAGCCAGTTTGGAAATAGATAAGATATTTTGACTTGTAAGGACAGGCTCCAGTGTTTCCAGAGGATTTTCATTTTCACCTGTTAGTTTTTTGTAGTTAAGACCTAGTGACAAAAGGAGGAAGAGGTAGAAGTTATTAACAATTAAATCTACTCAAACTCTACATTTATGTATATAACAATCAGGACTATACTACTATCTGCAGAACTAGACAGACTCTAGCCCATCCCCTTTTACAAACATACACACTGACAGAGTGGGATTTTATGATGTCCTGGTGCATGTGAAATCTCTCAATCCATGGAACATATTTTAACATAATATATTGATAGAACAAGGGGGAATGGCTTTAAACTGAAAGAGGGTAGATTTAGACTGAATATTTGGAAGGAATTCTTCCATGTGAGGTGGTGAGACCCTGGAAGAGGTTGCCCAGAGAAGCTGTGGTTGTCCCATCCCTGGAAGTGTTCAAAGCCAGGTTGGACAAGGCTTGGAGCAAACCATCTAGTAGAAGGTGTCCCTGCCTACAGCAGAGGTGTTGGGACAAGATGATCTCTAAGGACCCTTCCCACCCAAAATGTTCTGTGATTCTATGATACAAACTAAAAAAAGCAGATTCTCAAAGAAGCAAGAGCACATATATAGTATATAGAATCATGCTCTTATTTAAATATAAGGCCTAGAAAGCCTCATGTTCTTCAAGAAATAAGTCTTCATTAATTTAAAAATATGTATTCTGATCATGTTATAATTGGTATTTACCACTTGGCAAAAAAATGCAAGGCACTAATCACAAGCAAACTAAGGTCAACATGTCCTAGAGATAGGGCATGTAGGTACATTTACATCAGTATCTATAACCAAGAGTCATGTTACTACTCTGGTTCCTACAGGAAGAAAACCCTTGTAAATTAATCTAGCAACAACAAAAGTATTTCTAGCAATGATACTATTTTAATCTCTTTGCATATAATTCGTAAAATAACTGACTTCTGCTATGTTTTTATTCATGTACTTTGGGCCTGTAACTTCTGTAAACACTTTGATGTTGTTTCTGGACTCCTATCTATCTCTAAACCACGCTGAATACTGAGATTTTTGTTTAAGTGTTTGTAGTACAACAGATTTAATTTTTTACCATACAAAGTGACTAATTTATGTCTGATGTATAGTTCCAGGACTTTTTTTTTTGAGCAGTATTTAAAATAACTTTGAAGGCAAAAATAACTTTTTGGTAGATTTTTCTTTGACATTCGTCATAGAACTTGAGCTGAAGATCAACAAGAACTGAAGTTAGCCCTCCTCTCCAAAAAATTATTCAATTTTTTCTTTCTGCAGTACATGAATTCATCTCTCCAAACGCTGCAGCAAAGTTACTGTCCAATACACATGAGGTTCCAGTACTGAACAATTAATTCATCCCCACAGCAGGTAATGTCATACAGTGTATATTTTACTTTCTGAAACTGGATTTGGAGTCGGACAACTGAAATGCAAGAAACTGTTAGTACTTGAATAACAACCAAATTGAAACTAGTATTCAAAATTTCAGAGTCCTTTGCAGCAGTGCATTTTTACAGGCATTGTGTGAAAATGTACGATGACAATGCCACGCCTGCACAAAAGCAAAAAGTAACATCAAGAATAACAGACAACAAAAAAAAATCCTAAGACAAAAAAATTATCCTCTTTAAGACAGTCACACACACAAAATGTGTTCCTAATATATTCTGTAATTCAGACTTTTGAAAGGTAAACTGTCTTAAGTATCTTTCATGTTAAACTTGAAGTAGTAAAAATTATGCTCTAGGAGGTTGGTATTTTTTATTTTAAAATTCACTAGAAAATACTAACAATAATTTTAACTTGCATCACCAACAGAAATCTGTTTTTACATACTTTTTTCTTGCTGTGATCAAACAGATTTCCAGTAATACAAAGAGAAGGAACTTACTCAAATAAGACTAATGAATTACTTGCATTCATCTGATGTGCTCTCAGAAAAACAATTACCTCGAGAGTATACACTAGCTGAGCATAATCATGTTAACACTTACATACCAGAATAATAAATACAGCTATGGAGGAAAGAAACAGGTACTCTCCTACCTGGTGCAACTGCTTTGAATTTTTTCAGGAGTCGGATGTGAGTTTCAGGTTTAAGGGTATGGTTCACCACTTCTGAGCAACCACAGTTTTCAAGGAGTGTAAAATAATAAAGCAACCGCTGGTGATCTTGGCCTTCAATACTTGGGTAAACATATTTAACCATGTGTTCATGTAAGGTTTCAGGATTGGTTTTCAAAGTCTCAAAGAGACCAAGACTTTGTGCTCTTTCTTCTATTTTCACTGTCGATAACCTGTGTTTAGAAATAACTTTTGTTTAAAAGCCTGGACGTGCAATGAGAGACCCTTCAGCTGCACACCTGGGAGACAGGACAATATTTGCCTTCATTTAAGGTATCATCCATAAATATTTAGATAGTTATTCTCTCTATATAAAAGCTAAACAACTCTTCTATTTCCTGATCCTGCTATCTGTTTACTTGAACACGCAGATTAAGGGGCATGAATACTGAAGAGGTAAGTACAGCTATACGTAAAAGCAGAAACACATCCAAGTATGTGTAAAGGAAGCCTTTATTAAACAAACCAACCAATCAACCACTTTTGGTGGAATGATGCTAGAAGATCCTATTGCCCAGTTGGAAGTTTTCCCAATTTATTATGCTCTATTTTCTGTAGTTGATGAGTACCTCTGCATACTTTGAGAGATTTTATCAACGAAAATTGGCTCTTGCCCACCAGTTAATTATTTGACACTGTTATTCATGCTTAGGATACTTTATTTGACAGTTTTACCAAGTTGCTTCTTGAACTGTCATCCATGAAAGCTTTTGAAAATATCGACAAGCCCTGGGTTGACCTCAGTCAGTCTCCCTGCTTCAGGAAATTTTTTCCTGACTTTTTTTAAGAGAATAGATTAGCTCTTTCATAGTATGAACTCAAGACACTTCCAGCTGACTATGTAAAAGATAATCAATCCTTTTTCCCTCAGCTGGGAGAAAAATGGGTGCACATCATGGAAGTCTCATCTTTAGTTAATTTAATTCTCTATATTCTTGTTAATTGTTGTAGCATATAGGGTTCTACCATAAATGGAAATAAAGCATAATTCACTCTTCGTATCAGGCAAAACAGACACTTGGACCTGATGTGCCTGCAGGGTGTGATCATGACTATATTTTTCTGTTCATACTCAAAGTTGAAACTAAAGGCTGGCTGGACATAAAATTATATCAACAGGATCAACAGATGTTTGCTGTGTGTTTTTAGGGCAGGGCTGATGGTGGATAGGAAGAGTTCATTATGTTGTTCACAAAGATTCTGGAATAAGAGGTTCTGTAAGAGGTAAACAAGAAATTTCCTGTTGCTGAAATCATAAAATATATTTCATAGAATTTTGGTAATCAAATGTGATCAGATTTTTCAAAAGAAACAAATTTCCATTGAATTTCTTAAAATCTCATTCTAAACAATTTTCAGCAGACCCATATTCCACAGAAAAACACATGATATTTCTTTGTCATCAAGTAATCAAAGAAATAGTTAATACAAATTATGTAAGTCTGTCTTTTGAGCTTCTTCCCATGTAAAGTGGCTTATAGAAATACTGCATAATTAGTTAAAGAGATTAAGGTTTAGAATAAACTTCTTTTCAGTTCAGAATGAATGTATAATGAGGCATGTATTATTAATGCCATAATCCCAAGACTAAAATGTATCATAATGGTCATATGCTGTCAATCAACTTTAAAATGAGATTATGATACAACAAAAACATGCTCAGCAATGTATTACACCATTACACACTGATTTTCAAAACATTTTTGAATATCACTAGGGAAAAGATTGTTACTCTGTATTCCAGTGAGTTCAGAATTCTATGAATACTAACTCAAGGAGGACAAGAATAAAGAAAATTATAGGAAAATGTTGCAAAATACCTTAGGTAATATTCTATTCCCAGAGAAAGTAGCTGACCCTTTCGTATTTATCCCACTGTTGCTATGTTTATATCCTGACTGTCTGTTTTGTTTAAAGCAGTAAATAATTTAGCAGCATCAAAATTTAGAGGGTACGACTTCTCTATTTTCTGGAGGAAGCGAAGAAAATCTCAGAATGTTATTTCATCTTCTCAGATAATGCACCAATATCTACTAGGCTTTGTTTTTTATCCCTTATGTTTTATAAAATGCTTTTTAATTAATAGTTAATGTTAAGAGAGGTATAAACACTGCTGCAAGCTAAAGCTGCTTTCACAATTTAACAGTCGAAACAAACCAATTTGATCACATCTGTCAGAAGAGAAGAGCTGCTGCATTACACAGGGGATTCTACATCACTGTCATCTGCATGTGCTACTCATGCATGTAGCTTAGTCTTCCACAGAATGGGTTTTTTCATCTTTCAGTGGGCAAAAAGTACCTGACTGACAAGACACCAAAGTTTAAAATAAATTAATAAATAAAGGTCTTGCAACCAACTTTGGAAGAGAAATGAAAAGCACCCCTCCCCTCATGCCAGATCAGTGGACCAGCAGTGCCAGGTCTGGTCTGCCATAATCTTGGAGGTTAGAAGAGTCAGAAAATAAATACTATTTAAAAAAAAAAGTGTCCTTCCATCAAAAACTGAAAATGAGATGAACAGATGCATAATGTGAATGGGGAAGCTCCAACATATTTATTTTCTTTGCTATTATGTGGAAGAGAGGTCAATGAATAGCCCACCTCTTAAATAAACCCCAAAACTCTAGAAACTATCAAGTTTCAGGACATATTCCAAGAGACTGTAGGAATAAGTACAGGATAAATTGCTATTGGAAGAGAGAACTAAGCATTCAAAGCTGTGGAAACCTTAACACTGAAACAAAAGTCCTGGAATATTTTTGAAGAATAGTAAGACACATATGGACTTCTATCCTTGCCTGTAACACCTATTTTCAAAGCTGGTTACAAAAGCATCACACAGAAAAGAGAAAAATCCCTATACTACCTCAACACAAGACAAATGAACACACAAATCAAACTCTACTCCCAACATAATTCAGTTCTGTCATAGATTAGCCCTTCCTTCTGTGTAACAGAATTGTATGTGCATTTGCAGAGCAGACAACTTACCCACTGTCAGTGAATAAAAATTCCAGATGGGTCATATAAACTTCCCAAAGTGGAACACTGTATCGCTGAGCCAAAGAAACAGCAGTCTTGTAGACATTTTCTTCAAGTGTTCTTATAGAAAACAGACAGAAAGAAAACAAAGAAAAGTTAAGAGTCCCATGAGACATAACATGAAAGTAAATACTTACATTACAAAAGCAGTGATTTTTTCTCATAAACCAAGAAACTAGAACAGTTTTTAAACAAAAAAACTACATGAAGTCTGTCTTCCTGCGTTTGCTTATACTTTGTGCTCCATTTTGGAAAAAAAAAAAAGAAGAAAAACCTCTCCAAAAAATACAGAGGCATTCCAAATAGAGGCACCTACTCCACACTCCACATATACTTTGGTTCTCAGTGGCAGCTTCTGCTTAGCCTCCATGCTAAAGAAAAATCTCAGCTTTCATTTCATTTAATTTAAAAAGTTATGAAGGATGTAACACATCACAGTTAGCATTTATTTCATCTAGTTACAACACCTACAGTGTTTTAGCACAACTGATAAATACGTCCTCAAAGCTCTTCCTCGAAGTTCACAGACAGGAACACTCTTAGTAATTTTAGACTAGAAGAAGCTGTGAAGATGTCCAGGTCACTTTGCCCCTTTTAGTGGCAGATGCTCTGTTTTTCAACGTTAATGTGTCCCATGACAACCCCACATTGTAAATTCCAGATTAAGTAGCCACAGTTTGTGCAGGTGGTCATTCAGCTCATAAAAGTAGATCTTTTTTCAGCAGGGATACAGAACAGTTGTTGCCAAGCCACAACACATACAAACTTACATTCCTTTGCATTTTCCAGAAATCATTTGATGTACTGTCAACAAGGGGATTACTATTTAACAGTGAGGGTGAAGATTCTGCAAGAACTGCACAGCAGGTATATCACTGGTTAAAGGGAAGATAACAGGATATTCAGGAAAAGCAGCATAAAGCAATGGAGGTTTAAGGAAATTATACCACATAAATGAAACAGTAACAAGCTATTTATTCATTGTCAAGATAATGACAAAGAAAAGTAGTTGGTACACAACAAAAAGCTGAAAAAAGGGATACAATCCTTTACATCACCCTTTAAAGGATCTTTTAACTTTCTTTTACGCACATCTTTTCATGCCTAGCCCTGACTACCTGTCTCTGTGAGGACTGCCAAATAAATCCCCACAGAAGGTTCCAGCACAGGAACACTTTGCAGATATTCTGTCGGTGTTGTTGCAGCCAAGACTGGTGTAAAACCAATCAGAAGCAGTTCTTGTGGACGCTTCTTAGCCACCCTGCCTGTGTGGTAGCATAAATTTCAAAAGTATCAAAAAGTATGCCTGTGCAGTTGCGTTCAGCTGGGATTTTGCTGACTATCTTCAAGCTCACAGAAATAGACATTTGGCAGCTCAGAGCAATTTTTTTTCCTATCTTCTGTAAAACCTCTGTTGTATCATACACATGCATGTGTTTGCTCACAAGCAGTCTTCAACATTTTGTGTTCACATCAATCAGCTGCAAAGCATGAGACTGGATTCAATCATAATAAAGGGAAATGAGATCCCCTTTTTCAGCTGCCCATCCTCCAAAAATGTTTGGAAAAAACCCAAAACAACAAACAAGAAACAACTTGGAGAAGTGAAATGAAGATTTAAGCCCAGAGGCTTTAGTTTCCTCTTGTCTGAGGCATGAAAATGAGACTGAAGACTACAGTTGTTTGTTTAGTTCTGCAGCAGCAACTCATCAGGAGAACAGGTTGTGTCTACACTGGCAGTCAGGCACAGCAGGATAGCAAAAGTACACACAGTGGTGGTACACAAGCCTTTCTAGTTTAGTTTTCTGGAAAGGGACCTCATTCATATGCCCCAAAATCATTCTGAGAACCCAAAAAGCACATGTTAAGTTATGAAATTCAGATTGCTTGATAACCACACCATTTTTCTAAAATTTCAGAAAAATTATTTCAGATTGGTGACATAAGGCAAGGAAGAAATTGGTATTAAAATATTAAAATCAACTGCTGATTTCAACATTTTATAAAAAGCAGTGAAAGGCTGAAGACCACAGAACATTAGAATGAGAACAGAACAAAACAAAAAACACCATAAAACAAAATCCAAACCTAAGACACCACCTAAAAGCTGGTCTCAAGTAAAAGAATAATTTCAAAATCTTATACACCATCACTGGCCTGAAGCTACATGGGACTTCACCTGATTACTCAAGAATTCCCATTCAGTCTTGCTCTAGTTTCCCTAACTCCTTTACAAATACTTTCTAGCTCTATTTTGCCCAGATAAATTGTTAACCACTTGAAAATTATGATTAATTAAGTCTGTGAGGCACCCAGATCTTTAAATATTGGATAAATAATGCACAATAAGCTCCAAATACAATACACCAAATATGGAAGATGAAATAGACAACTATTGGTTAAGTAGTTTTACCAAATTACTCATTCTAGTACCAAGCTGTTTTGTAAATAAGATACCATCTCTTCCAGGTGGTGCTCCTTGAAACAGCACTTCATAAAACATTAAAAACATGAGGCACTTAATTAAAAAATAAGAAAAAATATGCTGCACAATTACACTGAATTTGCACATCTTTTTCATTAGAAAATGCAGATTAAGAGTCAGCTGAGAAGATTAAAGTAAGGAAGCTGCAAGCTGAACAAATAATTAATTGGACCTTTGTAACTGCCTAATATGGAACTGCCACTCTCATCCAAATGCTATGAAGCCTCAGTTCTTCAAACTCTTTCATATTGTGTTTTTATCTCTACTTACTCTAAGGAACTTTCTCTTCATATTTACTTTATTTCTATGAAAGACGTTATCTAAAGAACTCATGGATGACAATGTAAGCAAGCCTCCTGCACTCCAAGTAAGTATCTGTGATAACAAAAGGATATTGCATTGAACTTACTAAATAATAGTAGATAATACCAGGATGTAACATTTACCTCGTGACATACTACAAACACATCCTTAGTGAGCGATATATACAAAACAGGTAATTCCAACAGAAACATTCAAAATTATCACAAGCTATTTTTATTAATGCAGTGACAAAATCTGTGCAGGTATAAATTTTATAGATGCAAAGTCGAAGCTTAGCATTCAAAACCTGAGGTTATACAACTATGCTTGTTCAATATATCAATGGCTTTTAGTAACCAATTTCTACTACTAGCTACATAGGTGGAAAACTGCAAACATCTAAATATGCTCTTCAAAAGCTTTATGCAGAGATCTGGTTAAAAATTATATTTAAAGCTTCTTATCGCAGAGAACTCTTCCTTTGACAGTATGGCAACTATTCAACTGTGACTGTCCTCAAAACATACACAGTTCAAGTCATACTCATGACACAGCTTAAAGTACCTGCATGCAGATGTTAATTAAAGGTATTTTTAAAATTATAAGAAAGTACTATCCTATTTCTTTCCTTTTTTTCTATTCTGGATTTCTGAAAGGTGAGATAAAAGCATGGTAAATATTAAAATATAGGTGGTGAGAGCTTCAGGACTTACAAATGAATATAGGGGAAAAAGTATAGTGATATACGGCAGCTTTAATTAAATTATTAAGAGTAAAGTACAGTTTAACAACTTTTTTTAAAAAAAACTATATGATGCTTGGGCATACCCTAACAGATTGCAAGGACGGGTTTACAGGAGATGAAAGGAAGAGATCAAAACTCCATCCACCTGTGATCTGATTTCATTCATCCCTAATTAACTTTAATATTAGCAGTTAACAAAGAGTTAGAGATTCAATTAAAAGTTGTAGATCCATTTATCTGAGCAACATTTCATTTAAACAGAGTAATCAAATAGAAAAAACTCCAATTGTAGCAGCATCACAGTGTAAATCTCTAAAGCAGCTGGTAAATTATCCCTTCTAAAGGTCGGCATTAATTTCGTTTTACTCTCCTGATGTAAAGCTTAAAGTAATTTTGTTCTAAAATAAATAAACATAACAGACATTACTTACTCTGCCAATCCGAGTATTGTTTCTCTCTTGTACTGTGCATCCGCTGTAAATCTCTGCACATCCACTCCTTTGCCAAGTCCTTGCAGAGTCTGAGCTTGAGTGAAATCCAGTAGTCGTTCATTGTAGTAATGCAGCTGATTTATCAAAGCGGAGATTTCTTCAGGCCAGTCTGCAGGGCCATACTGAGTAACGTGCTTTGTGACCATCTGAATCAGCTCCTTTGGATCAGCCTGTGAAAATAATTGACAACAAATTAAAAAAATCCCCGCAAATTCTGAAAAAAACTTTATCAATATATAAATGATCCCTGTGCTCAGAACTAATAGGTTTGTTTCTGTTTCTGGGAAGCTTTAAGTAAAATAGAAGTTCAAATTCTCTGTAAGGGCTATTTGCTATTAAAATTTATTGTTATGGAATGCTTTAGAATATTTTATATGATACAAAAATTAAAAAAAACCAAACAAAACCAACCAACAAATAAAACTTACTTTTCTGTGTTAGAAATGACAAATCAAATGTGTATTTTATAAACCACTAACTTCTGCAGTCAAATACCCAGGTAGCAAAGCAACAATTTAGAACACAAAGCAAATACAGTCTGCATGTTTGAAATCAAAAATGAATACATGTACATTCCAAATTATCTCAAGATCTGTACAGTGGCTGTGTCTAGGAACCTCCACTTGAACAGAGCTGTGTGTAATATGAAAGCACTCATCTCACTCAATACCTTGATTTCTCTACTCCACGAAAAATGAAGCCACCGGAAGCTCAATGCCAAAAGGAAGTACTGTGACATGTGTGGCACTCACTGAGGAAGGAGGGCCTACAGAAGAGCCACCAAAAAATACTTGGGGATGCCAATATAGTTGAAATATTTTCTAAAAGAAACAACTGATTCAACTGCTGTGATCTCAAAAATCCTGAGTGTATTAATATATTTTGAGTCTTTTATTATAGAGTGGTTCTGATAAATTAGAAGCTAAACTTATGAACATTAATGAGAGTGCACAGAAGGGTAAAACATGGTAACAAAAATTAAACCTTGAGGCATGCTTACATTTTTCCATGACTTGCTGGTTATTCTAAGTTGATTTTTTTTTTCTTTTCAAGTCTTAGCTGACAAGCTGCTCATCAAGTTACATTAAATGCTACAGGGCATCCTTTCTCCTCTCCACATGATAATCTTCTGAAGCCCTCCAAACATTGCAAATTCATTTGTTTTATAAATAAGATAGTAGCTCTTTCAAGGTTGCTTAGAAGATTGGTAACAGAAAAATAAAATCTCAGAAAAGGGACAGGCAACAGAGCAGTGCCTCTAGAACACAATTATATCAGCTGGAAACCCATCCACTGCTTGTTATGTATCCTGGTATCTCATTCTATGGGATACACTAGAAAACAGAGCATGGAGATGGGGAAAGAGACAAAACAAGGAAACATGTTTTGAAAGAAGTTCTTTACAGAGAAAGTGATCAGGCATTGGAATGGCCTGCCCAGAGAGGTGGTGGATTCACTGTCCCTGGAGGTTTTTAAGATGAGGCTGGATGTGGTACTGAGTGCCATGATCTAGTAATCACAGTGGGGTTGGATCAAGGATTGGACTTGATGATCTCGGAGGTCTCTTCCAACCCAGTTAATTCTATGATTCTATGATTCTGTGTTAAACATAATTGAATAAAACTTTTAGTCCACTGAGAAAGACAGGTCCCTCTGACAATTTGTGTGAGTGAACTTCACAGAATCACAGAATCAACCAGGTTGGAAAAGACCTCTGAGATCATCAAGTCCATACCATGACCCAACACCACCCTGTCAACTAGACCATGGCACTAAGGCCACATCCAGTCTCTTCCTGAATACCTCCAGGGACGGTGACTTCACCACCTCCCTGGGCAGCCCATTCCAATGTCTGATCACTCTCTCTAAAGAATTTCTTTCTAACGTCTAACCTAAACCTACCCTGGTGCTCTCTTTTGCTAGGTTTCCTCTCTCTCCATTAAGTCCCCATTTGTTATATTTACCTAAAAGCATCTGTGTGCACTCTTCGATGCTGCCTGTTTGCTCAAAGGAACACTGTATTTGGAAAGAATGTCTTATTAACAACAGATTTAGAATAACAGAATCATGTGCTGTATGAACACCCATGTATGTATATCCACACATATGTAAGCCAACTTAACTGAAGTGCAAACTTCAGTCCAGAAGATAAAGTTATAAATTCAGATTAAGAAAACGCCAAGTGGAGTTTTTTTTGTTGCAAGCAGTTGCCAAGGATTGTCTTGAACTCTTCACCACCAAAAAATCTTTTAATCAGGAGTTGTCCTATTTTCTCTTTTACAAAACCTATGCTCCAAACTATCACAGCACGTGAATCTAAAATTAGCTTAGTGAAATTCCACAGTCTGCTTCATGCAAGAATAGTCTTGCTATCTGGTATCTAATTTGAGACTTACTAGAGTTTTTTAATCTAGAAAAAAATAAACTTTCCCAAGTGGCAGTTGCTTACAAAACTCATTTACTGGAATGACACACATTTTCATTCTCAGATTTGTCTTCCCTCTATACATCTAAAATGTTTTCTTAAATAACAGTGCTGCTTGTGCAGTATTTATTAGGCACTCAACACAAGTTCAATGGAAAAAAAGGAAGAACAGAAAACTAAAGTGTTTGGTATTGAGCTGCACAAAACTTGTATTTTATAATTTTAAGTATTCATTCCTTAACATCATCACATATGTAGTAATACATGTTTTTAAAAGATAAGCACAACTATTTCTACATCCATTAGATATCCAGTTCAATTAGACATGATGTTTGTTCTAATAAACACTTAAAACAAAAAGATCATTATAGCTGTATTGCCAGTTTTCAAAAAAGTCTTAACAGTTTTTAATTGAAGAAACCATAACATTTATCTACCAATAGCAGCTGGTGATGAAAATCAGCAAAATCAGTATAGTCTGACTCTTGCTGTAGCATTCACAGAGTTTACAAATTCTTGGACTTTCTTCAAATTGTAGCAGGCACTTGGGAAAAAAACACAAAAAACTCTAAAGCAAATTGGGTAAACACAAATTAAGTTTGACAGGTAAGACCAATTAGAAGCCATATTCAACTTGTTCCCTTTTAATGTTACCAACCAGCACTATTTTTCAGAGACTTTCGGATAGTTAGAAATCATGCCTATGTGTCCAACTCCCAGCTTTGTCAGATAAATATCTCCAGTGTTTCCAGAAAGACATTTGAACTCAGCTCTCTCTCCCTGTAATCATTCGGGAAAGGCATTTTACATACAAACATACAGCAGGAAACAGGGTAAGTTTCCAGAGAAGCCACAAGAGCTGACCCTTAACTCAGAAGCCTCCCTAGCACTGCCAGGGGAAATCCCTCATGAGCTACCTGCCAATGTATTTTACTCACTTATTGGGCTAACATTGTACTTGTGCTGACAGAGGCCTTGCTTGAGAATTAAGAAAAAAATAAAAATTAGACAGAATAGAAAAAGCATAAATTTAGCATAAAGTTAATTTAATTTCATGCTATTAGACATGATTTACTCAGCACAGATCAGTACAAATTACTAGCCCTACTGCACCACCAGCCATTACCAGTAAGCCTCAGCAGGGGAACAAGGTCAACCTGAGTAGATGTTTTAAAGTAGTTATTTCTTTTTGACCACCCTCTGGGAGTGATGCCTGTGAAGCCCATCAGAATCTGTCACTGTGATATTATAAAAAAATACTGGTTTTAAAAAGAGATAGGAGATTTTTATCTCGGAATTTCTTCACCCTGATGCCTAAATAGATCTTCAATTTTATTTTTTTTCCTGGCAAGTTGCTTTCTTTTTTTCTTTCAAATCTCTCTAAAAGACTTAATTCAGCCATACATATCAGGAACAAACAAACAAAAAAAGTATGAGCTTTTCTCCTGTTACTCTCCTGCTCAGGAAGTGGCAATAATTTTACAACTACGGCAAGAGAGATAATTAATAAAAAGACATCATTGAGATACTAGAGCACTGTAAGGCTACTTAGCTTGTTTACTTGTTTTAAGACAGAGAACCTTTCCAATTGTTCTAAAAAGAAATATTCTTTTGATTTTGTTTTTAATGTAAATGATCTAGAGATTGCAAACAATCAGAAAAACTGCTTAGATCATCAGAGGTTAATCTGTTCCCAGATACATTACTGACATTGTGGACCTTTCTGGATTGAATTTGCAAAACATTTCCATCACTGAACTGCGATTTTTTGGCAATGGTCAAAAGCCACAACTGTGGTGAGCCACAGAAATGCAAAGAGGAGAGCAGAGGACGTGTTCCTTGTGTCCAGATCCTTGTAACACCACATTTGTTTTACACCATTTTAAGTGATCCTAGAAAGAGATTGTGCCAGAGAGGGGGGAGACATACACCAAGCAAAACCCTCATGGTTAGCAAAACTACGAGAATGACAGCACATGACCAAGGGAGAACAGGGAGCAGGGTGTAACATTCCTGTGGCAGACACACTTGTTTAACGTTAAGCTCATGGTCCTGCCTCTAGTTGTTGCCCTTTGTCAGTGCTGCTAAGGGAACCAAACCACACCTCTAGAAAGTATTTCTATTTCAGGAAGAAGAGCAGAGCTCTCCCTAATCGTTGCAGCAACTGCCACAATCCCAGTAGCAAGAGATTCAATGTGCTACAAATTTGATGGAGGGGAAGGCAAGAAAAGAAGAATGAAGTGAAGCACATATAGGCAATACTTTTCCTCACATACTGAAGGAAAAAAATTTACAGGAAAGAAACAGTTCACTCAAGAAGTAAAATCCTGAATGTGTCTATTCACTTGAGAAGGAAACACCATCTCTCCACAGGACAAGTTTTTCATTAATTAAATTAATGACACTTTTCTTTAACTGAGACTGTTGCCATGGTGTGAGTCAAGAGGACATTAACTTGGACACTGCACCATGTGAATGTGGGGTGGTCAACCTTTCAGATCTCAGCTGTCTCACGTCTGATCTGTTTAAAGCAAAAGAGCAAGTGTACAGCCAAGATGGAAGACCAGGACATCTCAGAAATAAAACCTGTACTGTCACATCACTCAAGTGCACGGATACCTCAACATTCTTTGTCCTTCCACTGCTGCAGCTACATACATTGTTGGATGACAACACAGGTTTGTTCAGGGTCAGCTTTTACAACCATTTTTTTAGTGGATACAGGAAGAAGCAGCTCATCACCCACCAGTGAAACCATACCAAGTCAACATGTAAGAATACCTACTAGAATACATTTTATAACCTACAAGATACATCTGAATAGAACTGTACAAACTTATTACAAAAATGAAGTAGAGAGGAGCTGAGCAATAAATTCTCTATTATTAAACCTATAGGTCATACACATTCAGATATTAAAACAATATTCTGTTTCACATTTTTAATCATCTATCAGAAGTTTTTGTAACATACTTGAAGGTCTCAGGTATATTTATGTATGAAGATTTTAAACCTGTCCAAACTCTTAAAAAATGCTTCTCACCACAGTAGGTGATCACATGAGTGATGCAAACATGCAATTTCCTGCTCTACTAAAAAAATGTGTATCTGGATTATGTAGATCCAGGAATCCCTAGCCTCTCTTCCCATCTTCGTCACAAATTTCATCCATATTTCTCTTTTTTTCCAAAAACTGAAACTGAATGTTTTAAGATTTCATTCCAGATGAGTGACTTGTATAAAACAAATACTCCTGGATCACTGCACTGCTGCAGGAATCAAAAAATAAGGCAGAAGGCTGCTGTTCAGTAATATAATATAAAAGCAATTGGAAAAGTTATCCAGGCAGTTGTTTCTACAGATATGTTAAACGACTTGGAGCCCCTGGTGGTCTAGTGGTAAGGGCGCGGCACTGTCACCGCCAAGGTCCGGGTTTGATTCCCGGTCAGGGACACTCCCCAGGCCAGATGGAGCTCGTTAGCCCTTAAAGGCAACCCACCTACGTCCTAAGGACCTCGCTGCCACCGTCCAAGCTCGCTTGGCCCCGGCAGATGAACCTTAGGATTAAAGGGTGGGCTCAGTTCCGCGCACACTGTGTCTCACCTAAAAAATCCAGTGCGCAGGCTGGAAGGTGTAAAGACCTTCCCCGGATCTTCGCTCACGAAGACTGGCTATTATTATATTATTATTAAACAACTTGTGTTTGCAGAGTTAAACAAATTTTTCTAGTGCTCTGTTTTCATGAAATCATTAAATGGTCTGGGTTGGAAGAGACCTTAAAGATCATCTAGGACCTTAAAGATCACCCCTCCCATGGGCAGGGACACCTTCCACATGATCAGGCTGCTCAAAGTCCCTCCCAGTCTGGCCTTGAATAGTTCCAGGAATGTGGCAGCCACAGCTCTTTTGGGCAACCTGTGCCAGTGTCTCAGCATCTCCCAGTGAAGAATTTCTTCCCAATATTTAATCTAAACCTACACTCCTTCTGTTTAAAGCCATTCTCCCTTGTCCTGTCACTACATGCCCTTTCAAAAAGTCCCTCTCCAGCTCTCTTGTAGCCCCTTTAGGTACTGGAAGGTGCTATAATGTCTCTTCAGAGCCTTCTCCTCTCCAGGCGGAACAAATTCAACTCCCTTAGCCTTTTCCTGCAGGAGAGGTGATCATCTTTGTGGCCTCCTCTGGACCCCCTCCAACACATCCTTTTTTAGGTTATGGACCCCAGAGCTGGTTGCAGTACTACAGGTGGGGTCTCACCAGAGTAGAGGGGCAGAATCCCCTCCCTCGACCTGCTGGTCATGCTGCTTTGGATGCAGCCCAGGATACAGTTGGCTTTATGGGCTGTGAGCTCACATTGTAGGCTCATGTTGAATTTCTCCTCAGAGAAAAACTTTTTTGCTTTGATTTCCAACAGCTATTGCAACAAGAGTGAGGAATAATTTGTCCCTAGAGAAGATGCTTTCATAATTTATTTTCTACCTTGTATTCTCTTACTGACTCTCTCTTATTGAGTAAGACACGGATAAGTCAGGTTTACGTAGAAAAATCTCATCTCATCATTTCACCTGACAGCTGTTTTGGTGGAAAAAACCAAGTGATATATAAAAGGTTGAAGTGTGAACTGACAGAACACCTCTGAAAATAGACAATTACTACATGGTTTTGAGTGAAGTGCCTACTAAACTGATGTTATATGATTCATTTCCATTTGCAGTCAGCATTATTCTCAGTAAATAAGGTTACATTTTAGATAATTATCCTAACCTTTTGTCTATCTCCCTTTTCTCTTAAAAAAAAGTGCTTTCTTTTTGAATAAATTATGTTATTGTCTATTCTTTTAGAATGTCTTTAATCTTGACCTATATGGCAGTAGTTGTAGTCATATACACACTTTGGGATAAGCATACAGTCCTATTTGTAAAACTTCACTGTAATATGATACAGTTTTAATTTGTACAGTTATTTGACTGGATACATGCAAATATTTTCTGTCTTACTAATTTAAAGCTTGAAAACTATATACTCCACAGGCTACAAAAAACTTAATTTCCTCTTCCCTGACAGCTATTAAAATATGCAAAGTCAGATATCTTTTCATCCTAATCCAGGAGACTATTTCTGATTAGAAGCACAGACAAACAAACAAAAACAAACCAACAAACCAAAAAACCCCACCATCAAACCAGCCAAACCACTAAAAAACAGAGACAGAGAAGACCAATCTCTCATTCAATGGAAATTCAGCACTGCCTGAAAAGTTAATTATATTGCCAACTCGGATGAATACAATTTTGTTAAAATGTTTGTCTGGGGTTTTTGTTGTTGTTGTTGTTGTTATTCTAAGACAATTAACAAACTTCAATCAGATTCCTTGCAAAGTTCACGATTCTCACTGACTAAAGAAAGCAGTTATAGAAGCTTGGAAAACAAATATAAAGGAGAAGATAAAACCACTTGACTAGGGTAAGGCTCCTTCAAAAAGCTGCTGGTCACCTTTGTACTGTTTCCCAGAGAAGAACAAAATGCTTTGTGAGAAGGAAAGGATTAGTACTTAACCCAACTACTCCTTGCACGAAAAGCCACATATGTATCTCCAGAGGAGGCAAGCTAGACCTCAACCCTCTGCTGAAATGCAAGGTTGGTCTGAAGATCCTCTCTTCTATAAGAGTATTTCTAAACAGTTGACTAAATAACAACACATACGGTTTCCAGAAGTAGGATTTAACAGAACAGCTCATATAACCCATGAGAAACAGAAAAAAGCAACACTAAGATCTCTTTTCATAAGCTCACTTTATCTTGAAGAAATGAAGTGGGCTGGGAGGTGGTAGCAAACAACTATTTAACAACAGATCTTTTCTGACTCATTTGGTCTCAACTAAGAATGGCAGTACTTTATCATGTTTTGTTCTTAACAAAGAAAGATGAGGATTTGTGAAGCACTACTTTACCTACAGCAAACACACCTCAACCAAAGGAATCTAATTGAGGCAATCTGGCTGTCATGTTCTTAATCATGGATTAGTACTTTAGGGATCATACCAGAAGATGTTCAAAACCAACCACAATGACTGCTACTTCAGGAGAGCTTATTTGAGCTTTAAGCCTTTGGACATAGCAGTGTTTAGTCAGTTCTCTGTTTTTTAATAGCTTAGTAATTCACTCATTTAAAAGATGTGTGATTATGTGTTGAGACATCACTGAGCAATAAGCAAATCAATGAGGAAAACTCACAAAATGTGACATGCTACAGAGGAAACTAAAGTGCTAAAAAGTGTCTGGAAAGTGACTATAATAAAGAACAGTAAAGTTGATAGTAAAAAGTTCTGGAAAGTCAATGAAAATCAGAAAGGCAACTGGAGAACTGGTAGGATCACCTGGTGAAAAGGTGGGGAAGGAGCACTCATGGGTTAGTCCATAACAGTGTAAATCATGAGATCTTTTGTGTCAGCCCTCTCCATTGAAAGTGTGTGGGGGTAGAGAGCTCAGGAAAGCCAGATGACTTAGAAGAATCTGGAAAGTGTCAGCTATGCACTTGCACACCACCACAACCAGATGGCACTCATCCTTCAGTTCTCAAGGAAAACAAACGTGCCTGTTAAATGGCAGGTGAAGGTGCATCAACAAACATAAAAAAATCATGTGCCAGAGTGCAAGTCCCATCTGAAAAGAGGGGATGTAAAAGGAATCCTCATAGGGATGACAGACCAGCAAGTCAAATGTCCATCCTTGGCAAGATAGTAGACTATGTAAGAAACTTTAAGACCACTGAGCATTAAGAGATTGATGGGAAAGAGTCAGCATGGCCTCTGTAAAGGAAAATCCACTTTGTTCACTTGTTGGAGGGCTATGAGGGTATCAAAGAGCACATGGACAAAGGGAATCCTGCGACAAAATATACACAGATCTTTTAAAATACTTTCCCAAGCTTCCCTACCAAAGTCTAGTCAGAAAACTTAGGTTGCCAATGGATTGGAAGAATACTCCTCTCATTAACTGAAATCCAGTGAAAAGAGAAGTAAAAGCTTAGAGATCGTGTTTCAGATAAGAGAGAGTCAGCAGCAAGTCCTCGAGGGGCAGATTTTTATTCAGAATCCCTTACTGATGACCTGAAGAAGAGAGGATCAATAAATCATCAATAAATATTTATGTTTTCTAATGATACTAGGTTCTTTGAATTATTCAAATATCATGATGTCATGCTACATATCAAGACTACAGTGTTTGGCCTACCTTTTTTCTTTTTTTTTTTTTTTTTTTAATTTATTTATTTATTTATTTATTATTTTTTAAGTTAAAGACAACTTCTCCCAAAATCAGTTCTTTGTCTGCCAGTTAATGTTTCATTCATGGTGCCTTCTGCCACTGCCCTCCTTTTCTCTGGTTCTCTGTCACAGATTCCACACACATGAAAGAAGATCAATGGGAGAGAGAATAGTGCAGCACAGATTCAAGGAGTTACACACCAACCTCTCCCAATTTTGCTTTTGGAACTACCAGGTATGCACTGGACTTGGAATGCACTGGACTTGGAAACAGAAGCACACACCAAATGAAACAGATTCACCTTCCAACTATTAATGAGTAATAGTACCTGAACATGTATAATTATGCAAGTAGCGTGGTATATAAACCAATAAGAGGCATAAAGAGCATCATGAAAAGCAAGTGGAGAAACCTAAAGACCAGCAAATAAACTTTGGCCTTGATGCAAAACATACAACAGAAAATTCAAACAGTGAAGCAACAGGGAGAAATTACAGTACCAAAGGAAACTTGTTAGTTTTCAGCATCACTAACCAAACAGAAAGAGGGGTCAAAGAGGAGACAAGGGCTTGAATCAAGACTTAAAATGGTAGTAAAAATGAAGGTCAAGGTTTAAGTCCATCATAGGCCAACAATAAAGTGCACTACCATTTTATCATCTAAAACAGACTTAGTGCTACCCATTGCATTCATGGATGAAAAGCTGAATGTCCAGACAGAATGAAGCAAATCTACCTGACGCAGTTTTTCACTTTTGCATGTTGGTGTTAATAAACTCCAGTAAAACATCACATACACAAATCAAATTTGAGATTAAAAATGTATACATTATTTCTAGTAAGCTAAGTTCATAATTTAGGAATGTGACAGGATAATACCATTAAACCCAAACCAACATGCAACCATTTAATGAGCGTTCAATTTCCAATGAGAGATTACCTTATGTGTATAGACTTAACTTCTAGCTGTGCTACAGTGCCACGTAATCAGTTTAAAGCCATTAGACATTTTATGATTAATACATCTGTTCGCCCACCAGATCTGCCTCTCTCCCTCTTCCTGCATACAGCCTTCTATACACTACTAATTTCCATTTCAAATTAAGTCTCTATTTTCAACATCCTATGTTCAGAGTATTACCTAAAGCTGTAGCATATGGACCACAGCTGCAATCTTAGATCAACCAACAGAACCATCTTGGGAACCAGGTCAAGCCTGCAGAATGAAGTCCTGTTAAGACCAACTGATTCAGTCCCAAGTTCAAAGCACTCTTCTTTTGACCTAATTCTGCCTCTTCAAGAGGTTGACAGAGGCTTTCCAAAGCAGCAAGCAACAGAAAAGGGAAGCAGGTAAAGGGCACAGAGCTCAAGTTCACTGTATAAAGGCACCCTGTCACACAGTGGCTAAAAAGCCAGTTACATCAGGCTACTCAGTTCTGGGGAACTGAACTCCCAGCTTCTTCACCAACTCCAGGCTGCAAAAAAGCATCACTAAGGAGACTCTCTGAGCTTACCAATTCAACATACTGCCAGCTGCAATGCACAAAAGGACAGGAATCAAATTCACCTCCCTGAATGAACAGGAACATGTAAGGGAATAAAAAAAGTAAGAATTTTCTGCTAACAGCAACTTTCCACATATGCTACTAATTGCAAAATTCCCATCCCCCTCTGCAACTTAGCAGCATTTGTTAAAACTGTTGTTTGACGCTCCAAGAAAAGCTTGCCCCCCAGATGAGGTCAGTAAAATAATCCTCTCCAAAACTACAGAAAGACCTCAGCAACAGATTATTAGGATGAGGACAGGAACATATTAATTAACCTCAGGATAATTAAACTTTTTCACTTCTTTCTAGAGTAAACAATTTATTCTGGTCTATTATCAGATCACCAGGATAGGACAAATGAGGAGATAAGCTGTTAATAACATGAATTATCCAGCAAATTTCTTCCTCAGCTGTACAGCTTTTCATCAAGACTGAAAATTAGTGAGCAGAGTGGCAGTGGGGCAACAGCCTTGATGCTGTGCAAGCAAGGTTCAGCAACAGCCAAAACACAAGAGCGTTATCAACACTTCTAGCCACAAATGCAAAGAACAGTTGCAATGAAGAAAGTTCATTCCATCCCTGCCCAGCCCAGTACAGACCTAAACCAAAAATAAATACAGCTTCTCAAGGGGCAATGAGTCTTCTCACACAAATACATTCCTCAGACAGTCCATTTCTGGAAATTTTGTTCTTTTCTTCTTCTGGTATTCTTACAGACCTTTATCTGTGGCTTTATTTGGCTGGAGAACTGCTTTAAAATATTCCTCAGAATAAAAAAGTAATACAGTTTGGCTGTCCTAAACTATGGCTGTTACATTTCTATTATTGTAACAACTAAAATTCAAAATTGTCTTGGGGACAAAATTAAAGCAATACTTTACACCCAAATTCCTTTGTTTGTCCTTAAAGCAAAGTAGTAACTTCATCAGAAACTAAAATTATCAAGCTGATTTTCTTTTAGACATCAACACTACAAAAAAGATAATGAGAATTTCTGACAATTTATAATTCTGGTTTGATGGGCAAATATTAGCTGTCAGTATTTCATGTCACAATTATTCATGTCACATGTTGTTGCTGTCACAAACAACAACAAAAAATCAAGCCTCCATGCAACAGACCCAACAATTCCTTCAAAATATCTTTTCTGACTAACTCTCAAGTCTTAAAAGTCTGTCCTAGCCAACTGAACTCTCCCCCTACTCCCCCCTATCCTTAGAACAATATCCTCTGTCACTTCCATTCTGACATTTCTCCCATTATGTCAGAGCTACTCATTTACTGTTTCCAAATAGTGTCATTTTAAAATGAGAAACACAGCAAGTGAGGTCTTTTCTATGCTTCTATGCAGTTTCTTATAAATTCAGCTAGAGTTTCCTGACAGGGTATTTCACTAAATGGACTAGAGAAATCATTATCTACTGTGACTTAGGTGCTGTTAGACAGAAATATGTGCTCTATGATCTTGAGGACTCATCTTCTAAGCATCTGGCTGAAATGCCAGATTTACATCTTCACTATGTAAAGATTTAGAACAGAGGAAAACACCTTCACCCACAAGAGTGCACTCAGAGATCTTTTAAGAATAATGCATAACTTTGAATTAGGCACCTGTGCTTTGGCAAACAGCCAGAAGATAAAGGTGATGCAAGACACCAGCAACATGAGTTGGAAGACAATCTTCTATGGAATGAAATCTACAACTGAGTGTAACATCTTCATAAAAGTTTGAGATCTTTTTTTTTTTCATCCCACAGATTAGGAAACACAAAAATAAAAACCATAGCTAGGTCTATTCCCATGGATAGCAACTTGTATGGCATTGATGAAACCAACTTGCAAGTGGAGCCACTCTTTTATTACCAGCATCTAAGGTTTAAATTTAAACAAATGGCCATTTTGTAGTATAAACCAAGCATTTAAGTCTGGGGGATTTTTGTTCAGTTTTTTTTTCTGGGTTTTTTTTTTCTTAATTGACAAAAAAAAGTGTGTTTATGTTGATCAAAAACATCTGCTTCTACTTCTTGTTTTCTCCTTAAGTAGACTTCACATTCCTTCACTTGATACCCTTGGAATTAGTAACAATGAAGGTAATTTGCCTGTCTCGTTTTCTTCTTACTGGACATCCAATGCTGGTTTTGTGGGTTTTTTTTCTCTTTTTCTTCTTGTGCTGTTCCCTCAATCTTCTCATACAGTTGTTTTCAAAAACTGCTGTTTAAGAGCAGCTTAAACAGAGAACATACTGGTTTTAGCAAGCAACTTGGAATCAACTACTTATCACTATCAGTATTTTTACCAAAATGGAGCAAAAGATTAAGTCAAAGATCATATCAGTAAGAGATAAACTACATGGTGCCACTGATAGGACTTTGCTTATTAAATGGCAATGGGAGCACAAATAGTTCAATCCTCATGACTCACACTTTTCAAAGCCTTCATAGTTCTTCCTATAAAATAGGAATGTTTAAAAAAGCTAAATTAACAAAAAAAAAAATCTTTTTTTCAAAGCTGTCTTGCAGTAGACAGACCTATAAGCAAAAGAAAGTTTTTTAACAAACATGAATTCCTCACAACCAATATATTTTGCAAGCCCCACAATTTCCAGTTGTGGGCTACATTTTCTTTTAGCTTCTAAATAGAAGACAGTAAAATGCAAATCTCAGCAGGAACATGAAAGGCTTCCCAACTGCAGAATTGAGAGAATATCAAAACAGGCTTTCTGCTCTAAATCAGGAGTCATTCTGAACATGGAAAACAAAAATCTCCTCTCATGTGCCACAGTGATGATTCCTGGTCTTTCTTTTCAGAAAAGTTGTGACCAGAAATGTTCTTTTAGCTGTAATGCAAAGCTAGGTTGAAAACCAACCAGTTCAGAGAGCTTCTGTGCAGGAGGAAAGAACTGGTGTAACTTCAGAAAGGCTCTTCTGGAGTGGCAAAGAATAGTTTTTACACAGGTAAGACCTTCTTAGGAAGAATGGCAATTCATGCCATAAGTGAAATTCTGTATGTCACTTACTCAATTTAGTTTGGAATTTACCATGTAACTGCTTTAATCACAAGCAATGGATAAGGAACAAAGCTGTGCCATTTCAAAATAAGAAACTTGTCAAAGGAAATTAAAAAAAATCATCAATGAATGAGGATGAATTTTCAAAACACCGCATGTAAACTGAAATACAAACCAACACACCTTAGGGCGTGGAAACTTTTTGAATAGCACTGCTCTGGCTGAAATGGACTCTCCACTTTTACTAGGAAGTACTTTATCGCATTGTATACAGTATTGCAAGATGACAGCATAAACTACACTCATTATTGCTCAGTGTTTATAAGCTACTTTGAAGACTGATAGTGCTATTACCTAAAAATGACACTTGATATTGTGCTTCAAAAACTCTTCCACAAACTGTGAAGTACTTGTCTGTTTACAGCACTGTAGAAGAATAATTATGCGCAATGTAACAGGCTGCTCACAGCATAAGTCAGATCAGTTCCTTAACAGGCTTAACTCATGTACTGGCTTTTTAGAATAGCTTTTATGCTGCACATTAATGAATGTGGTTTTAAAATGAAAGAGTACTAACCCTGTAGAGAGGGTGGCATTTGTCCTTGAAACATGGTGCCAAACAAGCATAGATCTGCAGGCTATAGTAATAACTTGCCAGCTGGAGAGATAACGCAGAGTGTAATTGCTTTTCAAAGAATTTGTTGGCATCTACCACCTAGAAGAAAGAGAGCATTAATTTAGATGAAAGAATTAGCAAGCATACAACATTAGGCATACAAACTTTCTAAAAAGCTACTTGCTGTGATTTAGAAATAGTTCTGACTGTGTTTTTCTGGCACAGAGGTAAATCAGTAACCTCCACAAACAAAGATAATTCTACATTATGGTGTTTTTCTTTCCCCTTGCACAAACACTTAACCAAAATGATTTTATAACTACAGTTTTGCTGCTTCTTTACCACAAGGTTATTATCCATATTTCTGAGTTACATTATAATTGTCAGTCAGTTGGGTCCAACTTCTATTTTAAATAAGAAAATATGTCTTTTCACCAATGCCCTGCTCATTAGCCAGTCCACTGGTATGTGCTCAACTTCCTTTAAATGCACCAGCTAAATCTCTAAAATTGTGTATGCAAATTCTCAGATTTTAAAACCCAAAGGAAATGAAATTTTATTGTGGAATTTTGAAATGCTATGAATAATCTTTCACTATCAACATACCTGTGGCAGTGCAAGTAGATAGGCAAGAGACAAGGCTGCATCATTTGGTAAAGCATCACTTGCCAGTTGTAGCAGAACTGCAACACACAGGGAGCAGAAACAAAGCTTGGATTAGTGACCCATCTAGCCCTGACAGCTAGCAAATGAAATGTTTTCAGTGCAACTGTATTTTATTAGACAGTAGCTTGAAGCACTCTATACATACTCAATTAAACACTTATCAGTACAATCCAGAAACAGATAATATGGCATTAAACTGAAGAACAGTTTTACCTTAACTTCCAGGCAAAGTGTTTGATGCATTAACCAAACAAGAATGAGACTATGGAGTAATAGATGCTAAACAAAGCCACCTGGACTGATTTACAAATAAATCTTTCTCTTGTAGAATCAAGGCACTAATGTAATGTTGTAAGAGTTCCAAGATATCAATCTCAGGAACGGTACAAAATGTCTTTTCTTCAAGCCTCAGCTCTAATTCACCCATCACTGAACAGGACAAAGCATATTAAAAACTTCTGTCCCAATTAAAAATTAAAATAATTTTTTAAAGCTGCAATTGCCATAAGAAACACCAAAACCAAGTCCTGCCACATATTGCAAACACAAATATCAGCACTAACACAGTTGAAATCAATGCATCAAGAATAAGTACTCTGATTATAAAAACATATACTTCTGGTAAAACTGACACAGAAATTATCTGCTTTTCCTACATTTGAGAAACACACTGTATTTTACAAATTACACAAATTGGAGAACCAATATGTAGTCATAACGTGAGCACCCAAGGTTGTTTCATTAGTAACAGGATTTCTCCTTCATGCAGTTTTCTTCTGCGCTAAAATTAAACATCAATGTGGTTGCTATGAAAGTTCCTACAAACAATTACAGAACTAATGATTGTTGTAATACACTTAATACTGGGGGTACAGAATATAAATTATTATTTCCAGGGACAACTTCAAAAATCTTATGAAATTTGGACAAGAAATTGCATAGGAAAATATAAGTATACCAAAAAATACAATTATGTTTTACTTTTTTATAGAAGATATTATTACTAATATTATTAATATTATTCCAATAGGTAGAAGCTATCTTCCAACTTCTTTTATTTCAAGGAAGTCTCAAACACCTGTATTCCCACAACTGCTCTGCAGGGCATGTTGGCAAGGAACCTGATTACTCTGCACACGCCGTCCCCCAGTGAATTCTTGTTCCCAATAATGATTTATAAAAGGCTTGAATGACCAATTACAATTTTCAGATTATCATTAATTTGCCATCAGCCTGAAGTGCATTTACACGTTGGTCCTCAGCCATCTACAAGCCCTAAATTTCTATGTGACAAGTCATCACAGAGGCTGCCTACACAGCAGTAGGTCACAGTTACTGCAAACACAAGCCTGTCCAACAGCACCTACGCTCTGTGCTGCTAACAGCTTTTAGTGTGCCCAAACAGCTTCCTGCTGCTGACAGAATTTTTTCTGCTACACTCCAAATAACCTGTATCCTGTCCAACCACAGACAGGAAGACCCTAGAAATATCTAATATTAAAATCTTGAAAAATTATCTTGAAAAATTATCTTGCAAAATTGGTAGTTCCTCCTCTGAGCACAAAGAAAGTTACTTTATGTATTCTCACAAACACCTCTAGTTAAACACAAACAAAAAAAAGGGAGAAGGCAAAGAAGCATTTCAGCACTGCCCCCTTTACCCCTTCTCTGGAAAGTTAATGATTGCAAAGCCTTGCAAATACACAGTAAGCTCCCAACATTACAACACAGCACCAACACAGGGCCACAAAACAATATGATTTTACTCATACTCCTGCATGAAGCTCAACACTACGGTATCCCAGCTGACAGAATGCAGGTACAAAGAAAGACCTTCTTACATTGTCATACCTTCTGAGAAAAAACCAAACAAACATGTCCTGTACTAATTCAATTAATGTAAATTCTCTATGTGCTTGTGTGGTCACGGTTAAGTGTTCATGTATCCACATTTAGATGACCAGTTTACACACACACAAACACACATGTATACAGAAAGACTAATTGCATACAGCCAATATTCCCGAGTGAAGCCCTACAGGAATCCTCTGATGCCTAACAGAGCTGAGCTCAAATCACAGGCTCCAGACATGACCAGGATGCCACTCTGCCCTTTCATACCCATTCACAAATTTTACAGTAAGTTAGCAACCACTGCCAAATCCGAAATTTGCCAAAGGGATTAGACATTACAGGGTTGGCAAACCAGGGCAGGGCAGGCAGTGACAAGCAAAGTGGTAAAGTAAGAATAAAATGGTTTATTTGTGAAAATTGGAATTTATTTATACCTAGGAGGTTGCAACTTACTTCCCACATTCCGGTTGTTTTTCTGCAAAATAAATGTAAAAACGGCTTCAAGTCTTCAATAGCTCATTTAGCACATGAAAAAAATCTCACTAAACTTAGAAGTATATATGACAGTTAAACAGCCACATCCACAAGTAATTACGAAATCATGGAAAACATTAGGCTATTATTTGTTCTAAAACTCCTGAGGATTAATAGGTATGACCAACTCTCCTGAGTTTACTTTGAGTTTAGTACCTAATCTATCTACTTGTCAGCAGAATCAACTGAAATCTGCTATGTTCGTTGGTTACCAGTATAGTAGTAAACACTTCATATATTAGCATTCATAAAAACCATACAGTAAACCTGAAAACAAGAAAACTGCTGTGTAATAAATGGGATTCATATTTGTGTGATTTTTCAATTTTAAAATTTAGCAGTATTCTATTAATGTGCCCAGAAGTCCTACTGTATGACACCTTTTGATAGTAAGCAGTGTTCTTAAACATAAGTGTAACACAGCTTTCTCTAAATTAAGGGATTAGTAATTTGCTATTTGTAATGTTCTTGACCTGGGGTTGGAGCCACTGGTGGTCTAGTGGTTAAGGGCGCAGCGCTGTCACCGCCGAGGCCCGGGTTCAATTCCAGGTCAGGGACACTCCCCGGGCCAGATGGAGCTCGTTAGCCCTTAAAAAGGCAACCCATCTACGTCCTAAGGACCTCGCTGCCACCGTCCAAGCTCGCTTGGCCCCGGCAGATGAACCTTAGGATTAAAGGGTGGGCTCAGTTCCGCGCACACTGTGTCTCACCTAAAAAATCCAATGCGCAGGCTGGAAGGTGTAAAGACCTTCCCCGGATCTTCGCTCGCGAAGACTGGCCATTATTATTATTATTATTATTATTATTATTATTATTAATGTGCACATTTTCACGTTCCACAATCCTACAAGTGTTAACTCATCATTAGGACTTTCATGAGAATTGATAAAGCTTTAAGAATGGGGAAGAGGTTAAGACTCATTGCCACTAATCCAGGTCAAGAACATTACAAATAGGAAATTACTAATCCCTTAATTTAGAGAAAGCTATGTTACACTTATGTTTAAGAACACTGCTTACTGACTATCAAAAGGTGTCATACAGTAGGACTTCTGGGTACAGAATAAACACAACTTTCCTGACAAAAATACAGAACTCTGTTCCATAGCACAGACAGAGGGATTTCTAAATGAAATTAAGATTGATTATAAGAAGTGGTGGAAGAGGACAGAAGTATTAAAATGGTAAAAACAACAGGCTGCACACTTAAGAGGAAGAACATAGAAACTCAAAAACTGAAGTTAGAATCTAAAATTTCTTTTCTTCTTCAGGAGAAAGTCCCCAACACTGAAGTTTCCATCTCAAAGGCAGGCACTGAATTGTAAACAACCAGTTCCAATTACTCAAGTTGGAGCAGGAAGTATTATCAAAAATCTACCAGTTAAATAATTTTCCCTAAGAAAGCAATGAATACTTTTTAATCCTTGCCTCCCCCTTCTTTAAGACACAGGAATCAAAGCTAAAAGCCTATCAGCATGCAACAAATGAGATCATAAGTACTGATTTAAAAGGATTTTTGCATTAAGAGAGCATGAAAGGAACAAAATATGCATACATCCCCATCATACAAAGCTGTTGCTAACCTTTTCCAATTCACAATGTTGTTTTATTAGAACTCTACAGGTTATCAGAAGGAATATCATATCTCAAACTACTGAATCCCATTTCACAAATTTCACAGAATACTCAGAGTTGAAAGGGATCCACAATGACCATCAAGTCCAACTCTTAAGTCAATGGCCCATACAAGGATCAAATCCAGAACCTTGGTGTTATCAGCACCATGCTCTAACCAAGTGAGCTAATCTCATGGTCCTACAGTTGCAAGACAAATACCCTGTTTTTTACTAAACAGCTGAAATAAAAGAGTGTGGTTTCTGAAGAAAATCTCACTTAAACCTTTTCTCATCTAGCAAGTGCTTTAATACAATCATTTTTCATGGTAGCATTTACCACAGAGTCAAATATAATACCAATATCTTCCTTCAAAGACACTAACAGCATCTAAATATTTAAACAGTTCATTTCTTAAACCAGCAGGAGACATCCAAAGGGAAGACAAACAGCCACAGGTGGGTTTGTGTGTTTTGGTTTTTTTTTTCACGGAAGTGAAACTGTTTCAGTTAACAACTTACTAACTATTACCTGCAAAATCCAGACATTTCAGAAGAGGATAAAAAGTTCTCATGATTCCAGAAGCTGCAGTTAAGCATTAATTAGCAAATAAAATACTATAATGAGCCTGCAACACTGAAAGTTGTGTACACAATCACACAGAATCTGACCAACTGAACAGACAGGCATACATACAAGTAACTAACCCTGGGTTGCAGATTTCCATTTAAATATATAAATACCTGTACACAATAATATTCAGAAACCTTCAATGATCCCTCCCACAATGTTCATATCTTTGCCAGCCCTCAAATAATGCTCTCTGCTTATTTAAAGAGAAATTTCAGATTTCTAATCTTTACTGAGCAACTCCTCTTAAAAATACCCATTCTCTTGAAAGCTCTGAAGCTACTTCTAACAAGATTTCGTACCAATGAGAGATGCTGAACCACGTGACAATTTATACAAAATACCCAGACAATACTTCAGATCGTTGTGAGAAATTCTCCGTACTTAAACCCATCCACAGATACTTCTATATTTATAATATAATAATTTAATTTATAAATACAGGAGTGAACATACATAGACCCATACCTTCTGTAGTTGGAAGCAGGTCTTCTCCTTCGCTCTTTGTTTCTGTCAGTTTCTCTGTTCTCAGCAACACTTCAGCAAAGCTTTCCCTAGAATTGTTCTGGTATGTGCCATAGCTGATTTCAGACTAGAAGTAAAAGAAGGTAACTGGCACATGTGTGGTACATCCTGCATTTATATTTAGATCACTTGCATCAGACGCAATTCCCTACCTCAGTTCCTGTATGTGCTTTCCTTAGTTTAATTCTGGATTTTTTTTCCCCCCAGTTTTGTACAAAATTTCAAGTCACACAAATAATCAAAAATCCGTATTTTTAACTCACAAGATCTCAACAAAAAATTAACTCTTCAGAGTTCTGTAATTACAACTTACTTCTGCAACATATGGATCAGGAATTAGAGACTCATAAAATGGATGACAGCCTTGTTTTTCCACCACAGCATTTTCTCCAGACCCACTTTTCAATATGTCTCCAAATTCTTGACCCTGGGAAAAGTAAGTATAGTTGATTCTAACTGTAAAAAATCCCCTAAAAAATTCTGTAACCACTGTTAGAAGGGAAACAACTGTAAATGAAAGTATCACTGAATTCAGCAGGGAGCAAGACAGGAGTCATCTTGCATAAACCAATGCTGAATGAGGTTCAGTATCCTTAAAAAAGGAAAAAGACCATGCTCAATAGCACCAGAAAAACCAGTATCACAAACATTACAGAAAACTCACTGAAACAGAGAAGACAGAAAAGAAAAACTGAAAAGGAACAGCTTTGAATATAAGATTACAGCATTTAAAGAGCGGATTTCACTGTGCTACATTTGTACCCCAAAAGTTCTGAAGTTCTGCCAAATTTTTTTCATCTATGACTTCTTACGCTACGCTAAGAAAACAGGAGAAAACCTATTAGAACAAATGGAAAGAAAACAGCTTTAGACACCTTTTTTCATTGGGATTTGCTTGCAACCAATCTTTTGACATCTCTATTTCATTTACTGATTGAGGTCTTCAGTTATCAGACATCTATAAAGCAGCCTAGTTTTTATACTAATATATGGGCAAACGTGTACACATCTGGAGCACACCAGCAATCCCTTACATGCAATGGTCGCAGGTAAGTTAATGATCTCTTCCACCACTGCCCATCACTGACAGCATGCAGCACGGCTTTGGTAGTCAGAGTTGTGTTAGACAACACCTCCATGGTTTTTGATGTCGTCCAGTACAACAAATCAGCAGACTGGCTAGAGGAGACGTGGGTTTCATCCTGTGAGCACACCCAACACACAATGGAAAGTGTTAGACTCCTGCTACAATTAGGTTAATGACCTAAAGCAAAATAAATGCACTAGAGACCAGGCACACAGTGTCAATAACATATTTTAATGATGATTAATTTAAGCAGCATCTATCAAAAATAAACAGAAGGCAAGCCAAAACTGATTTAGGAGTTTCTCTCTGAAGTAAGTAGTGTGATCAGCAGAACACTCTGGCCTTTATTCAGTTGTAACCTCTTGTTTTCACAGACAGCAGCTGTTTTTAGTTCCAAAGTTTATAATGGAAATGTTCTGCATAACTGCTGAACGCTTCCATTAAAATAATCATCTCTCTACAAATGTGGACATCAAGTATACTAAAATTAATATTCAATCATTCAAGAAAGCTGATACTAAAGACAATCTTGTATTTGTACAGAGCTATCATTAATTAAGTTGACTTCTCAGTAGGGGAAATGGTAGAGATGTAAATATTCATCTCTAGACCAAGCGAAAAAGTATCATCAAAATCTGAAATTCTGCAACTGGCACACAAAGTACTGAATATAGACAACATAAAAGACTGCAACTGTTTCTGCAATACATACACGAATACCTTCACTTACTCTCAGTAAATTCACACTAAAGTCCATTTCTCAGACTAGGTGTTCAACAAATGGGGCTTTCTATATGAGCTCTTCCTCACGTAAAGCATTTAAATAATATCCAGAACATCCACGCTGGCTGATCTGTGCTATTCCAGTTCTCAAAGGTTTGTGTTAATTGCAGGCTTTACAACACTTGCACATTAGACATAATGCATATTAGCATACTAATGTAAACACACACACTGTCTTCAGCAACAGAAAACATAAATATTTTCCTCCATACAGCAAACTTTAACAGTTACATATCCAACATGTGTCCCCAGTAACTCTACTGTTCATTTCCCCATACGACAAAGTATATTAAAAGAGCAAAATTCTAACTGTATGGGAGGTATTAGTTTACAACTTACTAACTCAAGACAAAATTTCAGACATCAGAGTCAAAGGATGCTAAGTTATACTCAAGAAAAATACATCTTACTATATAACCTCAGTGACAAAACATATTAGCTTTAATAACACAGAATGTTGTATATTTTTTATTTGGTTTTAGTTGTACAGTTTTTATTGCCTTTCACTGTGGTGTGCAGTAAATCACTCCCTTAAGCTGGCTGCTGAAGTAGCAAGTCCATCTTAAACCCTTATTCCCTTCCCTTCAGCACTTTTTTCCAACCTTTTCTGAAATGCTATTGTGCATTTCCCAGATGCATCACTGAAAAACTGACTAGCTAAACTGGAAATTTCAGCTCGCTTCACCAAATTAAGAAAGTACATGCCAAATACAACATATCAGAATTCTTAATGCTCTGAAAAATGAAAATGAACAGAAAATCTGGTGGCTTAGGGGCTGCAGGGAGAATTTCTCGTTCATGTTTTTTAAATAAACTACTCCAAGTACTTAGGAAAAAGGGGAAAAAGGGGGTTTGTAATTTATTTTAAATGTTACATACAGAATGCTAATTTCTCTGCCTCCATTTTCAAGTAGATGCTGCAGGACACCTAACTGATTCTTCATGTAGGAAAAATGAACCAAACCAAAACAGAAAAAAGAAATCCCACCCAAGTTCTCAACTGCATTTTAGCAAAGCACTTTTTTTTTTTTTTAATAAACCTCCTTCATTAGCATGAAAACTAATGACTTGTATGCAGGTGTGAATGTTCTATAGCTCTACTGCTATCAGATATACTCTACTGACTTTTTTCTAAAAAGATTTTCAACTCCCACAAGTAACTACAGTCTTTTGTGCACAAACAGGAATTCCATTT
This sequence comes from Myiozetetes cayanensis, assembly GCF_022539395.1. Taxonomy (NCBI): domain Eukaryota; kingdom Metazoa; phylum Chordata; class Aves; order Passeriformes; family Tyrannidae; genus Myiozetetes; species Myiozetetes cayanensis. Next base: position 102,740,841 of record NW_026087411.1, read on the forward strand.
TCTGAAAAGTCATTCCTCTGTGTACCTGGAAATTTCTGTTATGCTGAATCAATCTCTCATAAAAGAATTTATTTCTTCAATAGTGTTAGAGATATCATTTTAAGAAAACAACTTTAATTGTATCTTCAGGAAGAAATTCTATTTTGGGAGTTTTAAGGGGTGTTTAGGGGAAATTATTTTCTTCTATTATTTCTTCCTGACATTGTTTATAAAGTAAGCCCTTATTAAAAACAAAATAATAATAGAAACAACAACTTATTAACCAGCAGCTTAAAATTTTATATTGATTTAAATTGGTGTAAAAAAAGATAACCAACAAATTCTGAATTATCAAGATACTCTACATTAACAGTTAAACCATTTATATACCATTTATATATATATATATTCACATATAGATACCAAATATTTATATACATACACCCATGTTCACACATACACATATATAATTCCAAACAGTCTAATGCAAGGACAAATAAAGCCAACTATTTTTTAGGTAAGCCACAGAAGAGACAGCAATAAACTAGAACACCTGTAACACTTTTTTTGTCTTTAATGACAATTAGTCAAGGTGCAAGGATTAAAACAGGTAAAAACCATACACTGCATATACTTTGTGTGTTAAGAGTCATACATCAAGACGATGTAGGAAATGAGACGAGATGAACAGTCTGTTCCTAAAACAGAAAATCATGCATTAGCCTTCCTTTTTCCCTTTTTGCTATTTCCACTGGAAAACAGGAATTTAAAACAGTCTCTTCTACGTAAGTATTCACATATATTCTACAATTACATTTTGTGCCTGGGGTAGGGGTGTTATTTTTGGGATTGTTAATCCTTTTTTTTTTTTTTTTGGCAATGTCTGTTACAGCTAATGAACCAGTCCCATAACAATAAACCAGACCCTAAATGAGAGACTATGGAAAAGATTCAGCTCAGGTTGATAACACTAACATTCATTAGTCACTGGATGTCTAGGCTCTTATTAGGGCCATAACATCACTGGAACCCAAAACATAACCCAGCCTAAAGCTTAAAATGCATCTGATGTAGCTGCCGAAACACAGGCTTTGATGACTGTCTGAATACACAGCAATAACTAAGACATCTGCTCAACAGCTGTAGATCTGATGGAGGACTAGACATTTTGGGTCAGTAGCTAAAGGACACAAGGATAAATAACCATGATTCTCTAATCATTTCAGTAGTGATAAAAATGTGTGACCTACCAATATAATGTACACAAACGTTTTTAAAAAATCTTGTCTTTTCCCAGATCTAGTGCTTAGGAAAAATGCAAAACCAAATATGCTAATGATCCGTTAATCAGAACTTTTCTTTTTCTTTAAGCAACTTTTAAGAAAATAATTTCTATAATTTGAACATACTCTCCTCTAGAAACTATGTCTGCTCTTGTATCAAGAGTTCATTTCCAAGGAAACTTGAAACTGTAAATTTCACTTCTGTTGATGTGCCACTTTACAGCAGTTATGCTTTCATATTCAGATATGTAAAAGATAATGATTTATAATAGATGTAAGGTATATTTTAAGTATTATGCAGATTTAACATAAAGTCAGAGCTCATTTACAAGGTAATTGATGGTTACTGTTTCTAATGTTTATAAACAATCAGGCATCTCGTGACTAAGCATTGTATTTTAATGTAATAATATTAGCAATAATATTCTGAAAGGCTTTTCATGAATCAAGAGTTTAATTGTCTCACTGAGATATTTTGCTCGAGAAGCACAAGATTAATTGTTTAGGCATTGTAGCATACAGAGTAAAAAGGGTGAGGATTGGTGAAATAACATTTTGCTTAAAAATAAACTGGTATATTGGAATCACTGTAGCTTCCGAAGGATAATTTTTCCAGTGGATCCCATGAGTTCAGTCAACAGTGACAAGCTGACACAAAGCTTGTGCAAATGCACTGGCTCCTAAAGAATGGTTAGGTCCATCTTTATCACAGCATTCAGGAAATTCCTTCAGAGTAGGACCACCAAAACTACAACTAGTTCATGACATAAAGAAAGAAACAGTAGTGGAGACTAATGATTCAGTACTAGACAAAAGGTAAGAAGAGGTAGAGAGAGGTCACTAAAGCTTTGAAAACTGAAGTACTTACATAGAGGTATTTTGAATGCAACAGAGAAAGGGACGCCCAAACACATGTAAGCTAGAAAAAACTTGACTCAAGTCAAGATAAGGAAATTTATATTTAGAGCACCAACTTGAAAAGGTAATAAGTGAGAAAGAATAAAATTTGTCAACTCCTTGAGAAAAGGATGCTATAAGTTAATCAGAACATAACTGTAAATGAAAGTAGTAAAAGGAAAAGGGGAAAAATACTACAGTTTGTGGGTTATTTCACTGAAGAAACTAAAATTCTGTGCAAGAAAATGAAGGTGAAGCATGAGGAATTAGCTGAAGTGTAACTATGGGGATTGCAGTTATGGGATTTAATTAAGTCAGAGAAACTGAGTTATTGAATATACAGCTTTTCAAACATTTCAGATGTCTGTAACAAACGAAGAGTTATACAATGAGTAAATTCTTGGCTATGTTTCCTACTGTGTCATTGCAAGAAATGAAAAAAGCTATAAATCCCTATTAAGTCAACTGGGAGAGAACCGAAAGACAGAATTAGCAAATATACAGAACTCATTTCATAGTGTACCAGTCTGAAACACAACACGTCAAGAAGTTGTATTAAACAGAAAGAAAAAAAGCCTCAGTGCAGCAACACACAAACTTGCCAGGTCAATTGTCTACCTACTTGCCATTCTAAAGAGTCAATCAATCACAAGTAAGGGGAGCAAAATGAAAGCTATATTGGAGAAATTTCTGAATATGAATTCCCTAGCATAATGAAAATTGCTCCAGATACCCAAATTGAAATGATAATGAAGTTATTTAGTGACTTAACTCCGATAGACCCCTGAATAAGTTTCTGAATCATTTATACGCATGTCTAATTGTTGCACCACAACATCTTACTACAGCCCGTGGAAGGCAATGCATGACAGATTTTCAGATACTAAAACATCGTAAACATACTCATCCATGCCCGTATCAACTGTATGAACATCGACTTAAACTTCTACTCAGAGAGACACATCTACAGATTTCTAGATAATACAAAGCCTTTGTGCCAGAGAAGCAGACCTGTTTTTCATATTGGTAATTCCAGCAGACACATAAAGTGTTTGGCCCTCCTCCTCTGAATACTGTTCACAGTGCTGTTTTACCTGTCTGCCATTTATTTTATATATATGTAAATGTACATATATGTTTACATATGCATATGTGTATTTAAGTATGTACACACACATGTATATCTATATCTATATAGAGAAATATATAGATATATAGAAAAGCCACACAAAAGGAAGCTGCAACTCAGAATACTTTTCTCAAAAAGCCACACTATGCAAGATGAACCTTCTTTCCTTCTCTCCTTCCCTCTTTCTCCAACCCTCTTTTCCTCTCTCATTTCCTGTATTTCTTTAAGATTTTGCTCCCCTCCCTGATTCCCAGATCCGCTAATCATCTACTGAAAAATGTAATTAAAGAGAAAATAGATAAAAGAACAAATTAAATATAGAATTTTCCACTTCACAGAGTGTGAAAATCACATTCCTTTTTTCAAAAATAGGTAATTATATCTTCCTTAAAGAGAGAAAAATATTTGCAATTTTACATGTACAAACTTAAAATAATAGACATAAAAAGTAGAAAAAATACTAGAACACTTCTTTCCCGTTGTCCTGCCTGTATTTCCTATAACACATTCAATGTTCCATCTGATCTTACACATAAAAATAATTTCACATGCAATATATGAACATTATAAAACAGCAAAGAAGACATAAACTTCACGATGCACAGAACAAAGGGGAAAACTAAATTTAACTTAAAACATTTTTTTACATAAATATGTAGTTCAGGTTTATTTTCAAGTATTTTGCTTAGCAGATTAAAAAAAGATTAAAAGAAAAATCAAACCAACATAAATGTATATCATTATGTAAGTTTTCTTGCACTTTCCTCTTCTCCTGCTTCTGGGTTTATAATTTTTTTCTATGGTTCTAAGACTGTGTAGGAAGAAGCAACTGAAAATCCAAACAGACTAAGTATAAATTCATAAGCAAAATATTGAATTTTAAACAATCAAAGAAGAGCACACAGTACATGTCTAATGTTGTCCATTTTATCTAGTAAATGTGGTTAAAAACTCAAATTCAGCTCTTTAGCATAATGCAGAACAAAATCATTATTTTTAAAATTCTCCTTAAAACTTACCTCTGTATCTTTACTCATCAACAGAGAAGGTCCCGAAATACTTGCATTCTCACCTCCTTCAGAAGGAAGAAACTGGTAATTCACAGCTTGATAAAGAATCTATAAACATGAAATAAACATAATCTTTCATCAGTCAAATAAGCAAATGTAAGAGTTATGACTGATATCAAAGGAAACACAAGAAGTTCTGATGTAAAAGCTTCCATGATAGAAAAATAAGGATGTAGGAGAAGACACAAAGAACGCACAGTATCTCTGACATCCTCTCACTGTTGCAGTCCCTAGAGTAAACAACCTTCCCTTCACCATGATTTTTGTGCAGTATTTTTCACACAATCTAAGAATTTTTTTTTTTATTATTATTATTATATGCACTCTGTTGTACTCCATAGGCTAAAGAACTGACAGAAAACTTTCATTATCTGAACTGTTACTGATGTTTTGGGCAACTCTACAAAGGCAAGCGTTACACAGGACAGCAGCTTTGTGAGCAGAATCTCTGCAGCCCATAGAACTGGTGAAGGTCAAAAGACACTTAGAGTTGTTTAATATCTCCGGTCAGTGTGACCTTATGATAAAGATCTTTTGCATCTACCCATCTATCTCCATGCAAAGACAGAGTGCTTGGACGAACATACAGGACGTCAGTGAACAGAACTGAAAAGGTCACGCTTAGTTTCTGGAGGAAATAATTGTAGAAGAAACTGATTGAATGTACTTTGACAGAAATTATTACTTGGTTTTGGCTTCCTGGGGCAAATACCAAATTAATCATCACTGCAACATTTCCTAGAAAAGATCTGCACTAACAAAGAAACCTGAGCAACAAATTAGGTCTCCAGTTTTGTGACTGGAGGACAGAGAATCTTCTCCTTTGGAGCAGTGGGATGCAAGAAGGTGGGAACCAGTGGCTGAGCAGCTGCACTGCACTACAATAAAGAGGACATGAAGCCTTCCAAAGGAATCAGACAGGAATACAGCAGGTGTGAACGGAACGAAGTTTTAACAAATTTTTGTTTATACAGTGTCATAACTTTGTCTGACTTCAAATTCTAATTCTAGGTAAAGGCACATAATGGAGGGGAAAGGTTTTTATTTCAAAATTGTACAGGTCTCAATACATGTTTAAGCTCATAATTTTACCTACCTCTCTCAAATTTCACTGATTTCATAATAAAAAAAAGTAAATAGTTTGCAGGAAATAAACTGTATTTGAAATTCTTTGCAGCATTTTATTCTAATGTTACCCTGTTACTGAAGTAGCATAGACTGCCTTCACATGTTGCCTGCATTTCTCATACACATTGCTATTCAAGTGGTTTTGTAAACAAAACATTACACACTTGCAGCTACTTTAATTAGACTTCAGATGTGCTGAAGCTATGGCTCCTTTCTCCCCCATTCCTCCCTTGTGTTCAGAGACCTCTAAGATGTTTCCATTACACAGTTATGAGTCTAAGAACTCTTAGGCAAGACAACTAGAATTCTCAAACAAGTCACAGTATGTAGGCCAAGACACAGTTACAGTGAAATGAAATTTAACATTCTGACAATCTAAATTACTCCACTACAGTAATAGCGTGATCAGCTCAACACCTAAGACATGATTCTTTTAAGTCAGTCATTGAAGAGTTCAGAGATAAAGCCTCTTGTACTTGATAAAATCATTACATCGTTGAAATCACTAAGAAAATAATTTCATTGTATATTGGGTAAAGATCATGAAAATCATAAACTAAACATTTAATAGACATTTATGTGAGCATTTAATGAAGTTGCATTACTAGGTGTAAACACCTAGAAGACATTTCAAAATTTCATTAACTGCATTTGTTTAAATCAGGCTATCAATGAAGAAATTAAAAGTACTAAATACAGAAAATACAACAGCATTTCTACTTGAGAAACCAACTCCATTTCTACTTGAGAAACCAACTCATCATACAAAACTGCTTAGAAAGAGACCTCATTTGCTGACATAGAACAATAAAAGCAGAAAAATGGAGTAGAACAAATGGAGGGTAAAACTTAAGGAAAAAAACTTGAAAATGAGCACAAGTCACCTTTACTTTGGTAAGCACTGAACTTTCATGGAAGAAGCTTCAGAAACAAGTACCTGGGTTTGCAATGAACTGCTCACACCCAGCAGTGTCTCTATGGCGCTGGGGGGACAGTGTGTCAGAGCAAAGGCCATGAGTTCCTGACGCATTCCCAAATCCTGGTAGCCTTCTGACTGCCCAAGCTGACTGCATACTTCCCAGCTTTTGGAATAACCTACAAGGAAACACGAAACATACTACCTATCACAAATGATAGGAGGATGCTGCATAATTCTTATTGGATGAGATAAAGGAGGACATGTGACAATCTTGTCAACACTTAACATCCCCTGAAAAAGGAACCAACCATAAAGGCTTCATAAAACAGAGGTGTAATTCAAATTTAGATTGACCAAATGCATAAAAGACTAATGTTTATCATATTGTAGATATCCATATAATAGGCATCTGTAAGCCTACATTCTCTACTTCACATATTACAATAAGAAAACCATCGTTTACTTCAGAGCATGATACTAAGTATACTATTGGAGTGGCTGTAAAAACGAAGTGTATCACTTGATATATTAAAAGAATCTCAGTTCCTCTTGGATTTTCCCCCTCATTCTCAAGGCAGAAAAAAGAGCCAAAGAAACAAATCCCATCTTCTTGAGTACCTTGACATATGTATTTCATTCACATCCACTCATACCCTCACATACACAAATTAAAGGTAGACTTCTAAAACACTTGCACTTTCCTGATAGCTGGAGTCACATGTTTTTACCTGTTTGAGAGGGGTATAGTGTAGAAAGAACTAGAAATCATGGTTCCCAGAGGCATAAAGAAAAGCTCCCTAAGGCTACATGTCTCATAGCTTGGTACATACTTATTACATACAGTATTTGCTGTATGTGTCTCTATTCCATGGAGATGTTACTTCACTTCCACAAACAAGATGTAACTGCTACTTTAATGAAATGGTCCAATATGAAATACCACACCTCACAATAAGCCAAGAGTCAGAACTCAGATTTCCACCACCATCACCTCATGCAACCTCTGTTTATTCCCTTCACCTGTGGCCATGAGCTCCTGGCAATGCATACTAGCTGCTTTGTAGTCCTGGAAACTGAGAGCCTGTTCCACTAAAAGGATTAACACTTGACCTTTTCTCTCCATCTGATCATCTCCTGCAAGAAAAATTCAGAATTTTTATTAGTTAATTGGAATTAACGTTCAACTTCAGCTTCCTACTTCATTTCTTAAGAATTAACTATATACCACAATATGAAAAGCCCCCCTTGAAACTGAAACAGGAATAAAATTATCTGCTTTTTCCTGAAGGAAACAATAATATATTGTATATATTTTAAAAAACATTGGTTTTAAAGCTGGTTTAAAAAAAAGACAACAAACAACAGCATATTAGGCCTAGGTTAATAAAAGTTTTAAAAACTGTATTTATGTGATAGCCAAGACATAGGCCAAAACTGATATTTAAGCTAAGTAAGATATAAATCAAAATCCTGACATTGGGAAAAAAAAAAGCCCATGAAGAAAAAAAATTAAATTTTTGTTTTCTTACGGTATACAAAGATCTAGTTTAAACTATCACTTCACAGCTCCCTAAACTCTTAATTTGAGTGAGTAGAACTGAAACTAATTTTTCCACACCAGACCTTCTGGACAATACCTCTTCCACCACTTATGGGTTAGAAGTAACACTTCAGATACTACTGAACTCTTCTTACTCAAGTTTCTTCAAGAACCTTTGCAGAAAAAAGTCCTGACCTCAATTTTAATACATCAGCTTTCACACACAAAAATCTAATCAGACAGCTCATCTCCTTTTCAAAGCCAGTTATTGTCAATACAAATAACATTTATACCTGTCACTCTTTACTACTCATCTTTTTTTTTTTTTTAAAGCTTTTTCCAATTTAGAGTGAACACAAGAGAATGAAATTTATTTACTTTACTAGCACTAGTTTTTCCAGTCTTGTGCTCAAAATGCTATCCATGTCCATGCACTGTATGAGAAGGTGACAAAACATACACAGGAAAAATAATCTTACACTATTCATTTTAATTTAAGAAAGAATTTTTAGAGTAAAAATGAGTGAATTTTTTCAGTGCAAGCTTCTTGCTCATGTTTCTCTATTATTAAAAGCAATTCTATGCAGTCAGTGCTTTTACAGTCATTTGAAAAGGGCACTGGCTTATGAAACTGTATTACTACAACTTGTGAAATGCAAATATTTCATAAGGTTAAACAGATCCAGTTTCAAAAACCACTTAAAGAGTACATGCTCTTAAATTGCATAGCTGTTATTTTTAACTCCACTTTGCAGATCCATCACCACAGACAAAGCAAACTTCTTCTTAAAGCTTTCTCAAAAGAAAAGCTGCAGCAGTTGCACTAGAATGACATTCAGGCAAGTGAAGTTACTCTAATTACTGAACTCAATCAAGACTCCCTGAATCCCCGCACATCAGGACTAACTCAGCTGGGAGAACAGGTTGGCTTCCCATCATTTTATCTTTTAGCCTCCTGCCAGCACGCAGTGTTGCAAATTAATCACATTCAAGGCTCTTCTGTTGCAAAATTTTGCCCTCTAGAACCTGGGAACCTCTCATTCAGGCAAAAGCAATTACAGATGACAAAGAGGTGCTTCTATCTACACAAGGTAAATGTGAACTGTCATTTCTATAACCAAAAGACACGTACTTGCCACTCACCTTCTGATGCCCACTTTACCCTGACAACTTGACTTCCCGGAGACAGAACTTACTAAGTAGCAGACACAAATAAAAGGCAACAATCACACTATTGCCACTCAGATTTCAGCTAGACATAATAATCACTGCTATTTATTCCCACTTTAGACTCTGTGGGATTGGAGGAAAGAGAGGAAGAACCCTTGGACCAAGGAATGGTTTTCCAAACTGTGCTTGAGCTGTTGTGTGCTGTCAAGTCCCCCACCCCAAATGTTTCAGCTCAGTACTTTTGATGTAGTAGGATATATCACTGCATGTTTCACAGAAACACAAGCATAACATATAAGGATCGTTTTCCTTCCAGTCCATGGCTATACTTGCTCATTTCATCTTCATTGTTTCACTCATTTCCGCTTCCACTGCCTTGACACACACAGAACAATTCCAACACTAGTAGTGAATCCCCTGCAATGCACAGCTCGACCTTCTTCATGCAGCTTTCATTAACAGCACAGTGACTTATGTTTTCTGCTGCAGTGTAGTTATTGTCTTCTATTCAAACATAAAAAAGTTCACTGCTTCAGCTTTGGGACACCTCATTTGATGCTATTTTATTAATAAAATCTTATAAAAGTGGAAGTTTTGAATTCTAAATTGTTCTCCTTGCCATTTTCACAGATATCCAAGATCTAAAAACCAAGAAAGGAATGACAAAACCCCTTAAAGTTTTTATCTGATTATATTAAATAGTAATTCAGCATCAAGCTTTAATGTTAATGTGTGACATACAGACTCAAATCAAATTTAGAAACCGGAAACGGGAGGGGAGGGAGGACTGTGTGCGTGCACACATGCCCGGGGAAATGCTGCAATCTCCACCCCAGGAGGTATTTAAAAGATATGGAGAAGTGGCACTTAAAGACATAGTTTAACGATGGACTTGCCAGTGCCAGGTTGACAGTTGGACTGTGTGATCTTAAAGGTTTTCTATAACCTAAATAATTCTAAGATTCTAGTACAAACAATGATAGGAAAAATGTGGAAGGTCAGAAATAACAGGAAATATGTTTTTCTTGAGAAATAAAGGATGTTCAAACACTTTTTTAAAGCTTGGATCCAATTTGGGTTGTATAAAGGAAAAAAAAAAGCTTATTGAAACACCTTCTGTAAGATGCATGCTATTTGTGAGTGGATGAACTAACACTATCTTTAATGAAATCATATCACAAAAACTTTAAAGTCAAATGATATCAAGACTTCAGAAATTCAATGTTGCCTACATTTTGGAGATCAGAAACCAACTAGTTAATTCCACATCCAAGAAAGTCAGTGTTAAAGAAAAATCTCAAAAACAAGCTTTGACTTAGGAATCTGAGTAAAGTTTAAAGTTACTAGACTTCATTTATGGATATTAAAATTAAATAAATTGCCATAGAAAGTTGTGAGAAAAGGGAATAATGAAAACATTTCTAGAGAGCATGACAAAATAAATAAACACCAATGCTCAGATCTTTTTGATATACAGTAAGACAAGATGCTCCTAATTTCTGATACAGAAGCATTTTTCTATTCTTTTTTGCACACATCTATTCAAATAACTGCATAAAGTGAATTCTTTACACCCTTTCTTAACAAAGAGTGTGGATTAAGTGAGCATCATGAGACACAGAACAGCTCCAGCTCCCTGAGCAGGTGCAGATTTTCTGGCTGTCATGCTGAGCACATTCTCCCTCACTCACTTTACCCATCTGTGAAATTAAGATAGCACTTGTGGTGCTTTACTTACAGACATAGTGACAGGAGGCTTAAGTAGAGTTTACTGTCATTAATCAAATACTTTAAAGCAATTAAGAAGCTACCTGATATTTCATTACCTAAGCAATATTTAAACTTTGATAAGTATGAATATAAATTCTATTACTGACTTCTAGTGCTGCTCTCACAACTGTATTCAGAAAACACAGCTCATGAAGCTCCTTAAAGATAACTATGTGCACTCTACCCCTGCATCTGCAACAAATGCACTTTTAAAAATGAAATTAAAATATATATGCTCACAGAATTTTATAGGCTATGTATTATATACAGTAAAACACAGCATATACTATATGCTCTATAAACACACATATGTCTAAAATTTACATAGGCATGGATAGATGTAGCAAGCAGGGTTTTTTCCCCTTTCAGTAATCATATGGAGTGGGGTGGCAAGAGGAGCAAAGACGGGGAATCGCTGAAACCAATTCCTCCAGACAAAGCACAAGAAGGCTCTCTACTGGTAGATACACAATGTGGATTGGGAACAGAAGGGACCACAAATTTGAGCATCCATAACCAATACCAGTCAGTATGTTCCATGAGACAAAATCAGAACTTCTTTCATAGCAAAGGTGGCTCATAAATCAGGATAATTGTGTAAGTAGTGAAAACCAATTAAGAACAAAAACCAATTCTTTCTCCCAGTAGCACTTTATCTAATTCTTCATTAAGCAAGTCCATAAAGTTCAATCCCTAGATTCTTTTCCAATATCCAGACTCATCCCAATATATCTCAATAAAACCATTTGTTTTCATCATAAGCTGTTAGAAATCAAGATACCCTTTCACAGTGGTTTTATACCTGCCAACAAAGACTACATGTACTAAAAACACAAGGAAGGTTGTCCTTTTCCAATATTAAATATAAAATAAAACATTAATTCACAAATCTTACAACCTGTATGCATGAGCTGCCCTCTTGGCTACCAACTAATTTGTGAAATAATATTAGCATTTCTCATTCTTATGATAGGGTTACCAAGTCCTAAAATAACTATTTAATTAATAGTAACTAAATGTAAATCGGTAACTTAAATTACAAGTTGACAGATACAGAAATACCACTTCTACATGTCTTGCTTTAAATTTTGTTTTTTGTTTTTTTTATACCTAACATCAAATTTTACAAAGCTCTTCATTACAGACTATGATTAAGGCTATGCCAGCATTCCACTTAAAGTCTGTTTTCAAAGGTATTAATGATCAATGAGATGGAACACCAGACACAAAAATCTTGCAATAGCAGTGGTATGCTATTCCCAGCTTTCAAGTCCAGAAAAACAAAACAAAACCAACAAAAAATAAAATAATTAAGAAATACTGAGTTTCTTAAAATGAAATAAGTCTGTTTTCCATAACCCACCTCCTACAAAATACATGTTGACATAAAATTCACAAATATGGCGTTCTCATACCAAACCCACATCTTACTTATAAATCAACACCCTCTATGGAAAGCAGCTTGTAAATATAAGCAATACAATTAGACATTGTCACTTTAGTGACAATGAAATGGTTTTTAATCACAGAAGCTTGAAGCTACTTATGGAAAACAAACCAAACAAACAAAAAAATCACACACCCCCACCACAGAAAGCCATGACTGGAAATGTTTTCTTGCTATATTTTCCTTTCTAATAAATAAATGTTATTCTATAATCAGAAGATTACTTTGAAAGTGACAGTTATTTATTTAGTATAAGAGACAAATAAAGTATGTCAAAGTAGTGTATTCCTTACCAAGATTCATTCTTGAAAGATACTTTTAATACTAAAATTCCCTACTTATCACAGGAGCAACCATCAGCATTACTCTTGAGGTTAACCATTGAAGTCAGAGAGCCCAACACTGGTAGAATAAATATGTCATTGGTAGAGTAAGTAGTGGTTTCTAAATCATTCACCTGTTTAATAATTAACCACCTCACACATCCATCTTCTGGTTTTCTCTAGTGTGGTAAGCGCATGGAAGAGAAAAACCAGGAAGCCATTTCATCATTGGCTTTAAATATCTCCTTTAAATCTCTCTTTCCTGTGCTGTGTCTGTGTCACTGTGACTATAACACTACCACACAGAAGTTACCGTATCAATGAGCTCTATACAAATTCCCTCAAGTTCTCTATCTAATATCTGGTGCCTGCCATCCTTCAATCTCTGGAGATGAGAGCCATGGATTTGATCCCTGTTAAGAGGTACATGATAGGGCACTGTAAAGACTGACCTAAAGGTAAGGCACTAGGCTAACAATACTGGACAAAATACTTAGTGTTTTTAAGCTTCATAAAGTCTCTGTGGATTTTGTTTTCCCTTGCTTCATACAGAGAGAATCCCTTAGATTCAGAAAGATAAAAATCTACAGCATTAGCCTAAAGAACCCAGAATACTATGAAAAATTGACAGATTTTAACTTGATGTGGGTGGAAGCAGAGAGGACAGGGAAAGAGCTGTACAGTAATCTCATTTTACAAACCAAGAGGGAGAACTTTTTTTTCGTGAAAGTCTTACAAGCAAAGAAAAAAAGAAGAAGTCACAACTGGCATTCTAATTTTTTGATGGATTACATGTAAAATACATAGATTGGATCCAGATACTTAACATGGTACCGTCCCCTTCCCCCTGTCATCTTTCACGTAACAGTGCTATGTAACAGGAGCATTGAGCAGACCAGAGTCACGACAAGGTTTCCTGTGGTTCCTTTCCTTAGGACCTGGGCATCCTGGGAGGTCAGCAGCCTAACTTCCTTACCTCTGTTCATAACTTCACACAACCCTCTCAGGTATCTCCCTCCCTATTTATAATACTATGGAAAAAATTGCCAATACTAAGTTTCCTGAAAACGTAAGACAAAATCTTAAATGATTTAACAAATAGAAAGGGAAAAGGGAATTAGCCAGGCACGCTTCAATGACAAAGCCAAAATGCATTGATTTTACACACCATGCTGCATGAAATATGAATGTCTATTTTATATTTCTGTATTCCATTTCTATATCATAAAAATACAGCAGTACTGTGTTTATAGCTGCATTGATTAAGTATTCTTCCAAAATCAAAAGGCAGCTACTTTAGGTAGGCTATCAAAAATAAAAAACTAATATCCTCAGGACTCAAGCTCTGAAGATGTTCAGTTCATCAAATGAATACTCAACTTAATGCATTATTTTTAGTGCCCAAAGGAGATAGATGCAGCAAAGACAAAAGTCTAACAGCTGAAATTCATGCTTTACAGATGACTTTTCCCCTCTTACTTAAATGTAGCTATGCTTAAATAAAACTACTTTATCTGACAGAGAGAGTAAGATTTACTGGAATTTTAGTACTACCAATTAATTGTAAAACAAGATAATTATCAGCCACAACTCCTCCAATCTGAAATAAGCTTTTATTCCAACTCTAGATTAGACAAGGCATTTTTTGTTTCAGGTATTAGTGGGACATCAGAGCTGCTGACCATTGCAGCTGTTTTACAGAAAAAATATTCCGTTTACATAAAATCTTTTATTCCTCCCCAATGACTGTTCTTCCAGATGACTTTTTAGTCCTGTCTTCAAACACATATTCTATCGATCAACTCAAATGTCCTAAAGTGTAACGTAAACCACACTGCTTGCAATTCAGAGTCTTATTAACACAGCTTACCTGCAACCCTTAGCAAGTTTGCAAGTCCCAGGAGCTTAGCAGACTGTTTATAGTTTGTTGACATCTGAGCCAGACAGTCCTTGATGAGACTGAGTCGATCAGAACACAAACGCACTGTTGAAAGCAGAACTGGTGTTAAGGGACTGCACAAATGAACCCGAGTGCTGTATTTCTGGTTAAACAATGTGGGCACAGGAAGTGATGGGGGGTATGAGAATGCAAACATGATCTGAAAACCAGCCCAAAGCTGCCTGCATGCAGATCCTCAGTTATACCTATGAACAGAGAGTTAAAATAATACCCCAATATCCAGCTCCAATCACTACAAGTCAGGCTGCTAAGGGTGCAAAGAAAGAGAAATTGACCTGAAGGAAAACTTGAGTTTGTTCCAGGTTTTCACATTCAATGTTTTTTAGTTTATACAATTAACCAAGATACTTTTATACAATTTTTTTTTAATTACCACTTCTGCAACATTCTGAAAGAATGCTAACACAGACATTAACTTTCATTTAAAATGTTTTAAGTAACTAAGTTTTCAAGATACATTTTATTTTAGCATGGATGAGATACATCACACAAACTGAAAGAACCATCATAGGCAAATTCTTCAGGCTGTTTTAATATACATAAAAATTTTCTGAGCAAGTGGAAGCATAGTCTGAAAATCACCAGTTGTGTCAACCATATTCTGAGAAGCTTATAATTAGTACTGCGTTTCAAAAATGATTTTACAAGGAATTAAACAATTATCTTAATTGTCTAATATCATGAACTGAATTTGGTGCCCTTTTTTAGCTAGCTAGTGGGTGGTTAACTTCAGGCTGCTGCTTTAAATAGGTAACTTTCTCATATCATGCAAGTTCTCAGAACACAGAAGAACTGCAAGTAGATCTTCCACTTAACACTCAGTAAGACTTTAATGGCTACATGTGGGATAAAAATCTGCATTAGCATATTGGGCTTAAAACATACAATATTAGGCCTCAATAAAAACGAAGAAGTACTCACACAATGAAAACTCTATTAATTCTAGAAATCAAGTTCAACTAAAACAAACTAAGAGTGGAGGAACAGGAAAAGGTTACACTTTTTGTTTTATTTTTAATATTCTATCCCACACGTATATTAGTATAGAGCAGTAGTATGTTTTCATTCACTCATTATACAAGAAAGATTTTTTGTAAATATCTAACATAACTAAAAGTAATCTGATGGGTCAAACACATTAAAGATGGACCTTTTATGTTAATAAGGAGTCTTCAAAACAGATTTTATTAAAACAGAGCATAACAGTAGTTCATAAACTTAAATTGCTGAGTTTGCTAAAAGTACAAGTGGGGGGAAGCTCTACAGAAAACTAAATGTATAAAGGCAAATAAAAGACTATTGCTAATAGACTACTGCTGGGGGAACAGCTGATCCTTACTGCTACTTTAATGACATTCTATCAAAGTAACATACCATTTAAAGCCTTTCATTAAAACTTGAAAACATCATTTTAATCATATTAGATTAATCTGATTTACATGAAAGATACTGAAGCAAGGATAAGTCAGGCTCATTAATGAAATTACAGGCATGACTTCACATATTCTAATTAATCTAGATCAGTTGTATTACATATACTGTTAACACAGTATTATGCTGCCACTTTTTTTAAATGATACCTTTATGTCCACACCAAAAAAAAGCTGAAGAAAGTATGTGCACTTTTTTACAGGCTGAACAAACTAACTAAAAAAGAATTTTACTCTAGAAATCAACAGGCCAATACTGTAAGATCTCAGTCCAGACGTTCTCAGTCCAGAAATGGTAAGATATCAAAATATTACATATGGAGCATTAACTCACTTGAAGAAATACTTGGAAAAAAGAGAATAAAAAGAGAACACCAAAGTAGAGTAACAACAGCCATTAAGGACATGTACTTCATTCCATAGGCCCATAAGTGTTTTCCATAAATCCCAGTATTTCTCTGCACAATACCAGAAGTAAAACACGTTTCATTGGTACTCAGTGCTCATTTCAGCCAGTTCTCTTACAGTGCTTCCATTACTAGTGTTCATGCAGTTTTATTGTACATAAGCATAGAATTTCTTTCCAATTCCTGTTCAACAACTTCCTGTTCTATTGGAGTCAGAGCTCCAAAACAGATATAGTTTTAACCAATTCATCAGAAGAAATACCCCATAAAAGTTCACTTCCACTGTCATTGGGTTTTATATACTTCAAAATGAAACAGCCCAGTGGAGACAGGAAAACTGCCTATCCATGACAGTACTTCTCTCTCACCTATAATTTTAAAGCTCATCAGCACATAAGCAAGTGCAGATTATTTAGCAAATTAAAGATGAGCTCAAACTATTTCTGTTGAAGTCACCAGGAATTTCATATACTCAATACTCTAATTATCTTAAAGTCCTGCTAAAAGTAAGTCCCAAAACAGAGGTGTAATATGCAAGTATCTTTCTTACCTCACATAAACTAAAAGATTTTATTACAAAAATCATTTTTTGGTATGTGCCTGTAAGCTGGAGGTAGGAAATGGACCCTTTAGTTTAATTGTGCCACACTTACGTAATAGTAACTATTTCTCACACGTATTTATATCTGTGAATCAAGTCATCATATAAAGAATAAAATTATGCAGTACCTTGCAGCGGTAATATTTTCACTCCGAATTCCTCAAGGTAACCGAGAGCACGAATGAGGTCCAACTCCTCCTGAACAGCACTGGGACTGTCTACGATAAGCTGTAGACAGCACCTAGAAAGGAATGAAACACATTTTTCTCAAGTTTGATGAACACATCTGAAGTTAAATTCGTAGAAAAAGTTCAACTCTGAGTAAAACAAAACAAAAGAACAGTCACCAGTAATTTACTATAATTATGAAATGTCAAAATACTCACTAGTCTTCTAATACATATTGGAAGTGTTTGGCACACTCTCTGTTATGGTTGGCTAAACATTTTAACAAATGTCTATTTTCACACTGCCTTCAACTGATTGTGATAAGCACATCACCTAAAACCCTCCTGAATTTAGACCTGCAATGAATATAGTAGAAAACGCTTAAGACACTTGTACTTAAATATATAATTATTTAGGGAAATATTTCTCCTATTACTGAAGAAATGGTATTTTGTTACTGCCATATAACTAGAAGATAAAAGCAAAATACTGTAAAAAGTTGATTGGAAGTAAAACATTAGAGTCACTGTCACAATTTTCTCAACTAGGTACAGCAAATAAAAACTAAGCTGATCAAGAAAACAACCAAAAAAGTCTACTAAATGGCTCTGAAGATGAATCAATGTATGCGATTATTATCAGCACACTATTTTAAATATCTTTAATTCATATGTTTTATGAATATTACATTAATGTAATAAGCTTTTAGATTATTTAATACAGTTTGCATCCTGATACAGTGTATTCATATGTAGTTTTATTAATACACATTTAACAGAAAAAAATCAACATGCAAACTCATTCTGTGGCCTGGGCTGGAAGGCATCAAAGGTCATGTAGTTCAAACACCCTGCCATGGGTAGAGACTAAACCTTCCACTAGACCAGGATGCTTAGAGCCCCATCCAACCTGACCCTCAATGCTTCCAGTGAACAGACATTCACAGCTTCTCTGGGCAATCTGTTCAAGTACCTCACCACCCTCACGGTAAACATTTTATTTCCTAATATCTAATCTGAACTTACTCTCTTTCCGTTTGAAGCCATTTCCTCTGTCATGTCACTATGTACTCTTGTAAACAGTCTCTCTCCATCTTTCTTGTAGGCTCCCTTCAGGTACTGGAAGGCTGCAATTCGGTCACCCAGAGCCTTCTCACCTCCAGGCAGAACAATCCCAATTCCCTCAGCCTTTCCTCATAGGGAGGTGCTCCATCCCTTTAATCATCTTGGTGGCCTCCTCTGGACTTGCTCCAGCAGGTCAATGTCCTTCCTGTGCTGGGACCCCAGGGCTGGATACAGCACTCCAGGTGGGGTCTCAGCAGAGCAGAGCAGAGGGGCAGAATTCCCTCCCTCACCCTGCTGCCCACACTGCTTTGGATGTGGCCCAGGACACGTCTGGCTTTCTGTGAGTGCACATTGACAGGTTGTGTCCAGCCTCTCACCCACCAGCACCCCTGGGTCCTTCTCAGCAGGGCTCCCTTTGATCTGTTCATCCCCCAGCCTGGAATGATACCACGGGTTGCCCTGACTCAGGTGCAGCACCTTGAAATTGGTCTTGTTAAACTGCCTGAGATTACTATGGGCCCACTTCCCAAGCTTGTCCAGGTCCCTCTGGATAGCATCCTGTCTCAATGATTTCAAATGGTTTAATTCACCTCACACATTAAATCAGGAAACTATTTTATTTGTGCAGTGGGCCATATGGCTTTTATCTCTACACGTTAATTAAGAATAGACACGTTTACATCAAAAATAAAATAAAATTGTAAGTTAGCTGAACATCCCATCTGAACTCATCACATTTTTCAGGAGAATTGACAATATTTCAGGGTGAAGATTAAAACACGAGGGGAATGAAAAAGTTAAAGAGAAAATAAATACATTCTACCTAAAACAACTTATACACAGAGGTTCCTAGGAAACCTACCCACTTGTGATAATCCCTCAGGAAAAAAAGGTTAAATTACCATGAAACATCTCACTGGAGGTAAGTCAGAGAAGGACCAAAATATCTTATTAAACACAAAAAACACTCAGTCACACATTCTTATGAAGTATTTGATCTATAAACTTCATATTTTCAAGTATCACCCTAAAACTGCAAGATAAAAGCTGATCACAGGACCCTGAGCATTAAAAGCAACACTACTTTGTATTTCCAGAGCCTGCTTATGAAAAAAGACTCTCAATAGGAGATTGGGCAGGTGGGGGGAAATATTAGCAAATAAACTCTAATTTTATGACAATATTAAATCAGTGTATTAATGTATATGATAACTGTAAATGTACCTGGCCAACTCCATACAGCTGTCAGTCAAACTTGTTGAAGAATTGAAATATTCTCTGCCAGCAGCCAGAACTAATTCGATACTTCTCGCATAGCTGACTCGGTACTGTGGCTTCCCTTTTGATGAACTTGGTAGATCCACTGACCAAACACTGCAATGCATCATTTGCCCAGCCAAGTGGATATTGTCTATACTGCTTGAGCACAAAAGGCTTTCAGTGAATATCTAAAAGAAAGAACAGTAATTTAATAACCTGCAGCAGCAGCAGCAGTTTCAAGTCAGCTTATCTGCATTCAATGGAATTAACCTCTTTGAATAAAAGGATCTCTGAAGTCAAAAGAATATATTCAGTCTAAGCAGAAAATGTAACTTCTATCAAGGAAAGTATTAATTAAAATAAAGCTAAAATTAACCAGTAGCTAATTGTTTCTACTTACTGGAGAAATAAAAACATACTAGCTGTCTTTACAGAACGATTTAAGAGGTTAGAAATATACCTACATTCTGAAGTGTTAACAGGATGTAAGAATCTGAAAAGGCAGTTCAATATTAAGACCTTAAAACCAACAACATATGAGAGGAAATCCTGTATCTCTGAAGAAACTAAAAATATTTAGAACTGAGCATATAAGATGTTATCTAAATTTCAATCAAGACAATCATTAGATAATGCTGCATCTGCCAAAAAACACCTAATTTACTTCCAGTTCAAAGTTTTGCCGACTTTAAGACACTCAAAATAATCTCACTTACTTACAAAAGTGTTTTTTTTTCCTTAAGCACAGTCAGTATTGTCCTAATAAAGAGCAGCATAGACACTTAATATTCTCAAAAAATATCACAGCTGAAACAAAATGGCTTTTATCAAAGGTTTTGAGTTCACAACAAATTAAACATGATCAACGAATTATAGAAGAGCCCAGGTTGGAAGGCATCTCTAAAGATCATCGGCTCCAACCTTTCATTGGAAAGGGGGCAAAGATGAGGTTATCTAGCACCCTGTCCAATCACATCTTGAAACTGGAGTATTTCTTCACTAGGAAGAACCTCTCCAAACCATCTCAGGCTCTGGAAAGGAACACAGTTCAGTGCTTCTTAAAGAACATCACACAACTGGATCATCTTCCATTGTACAACATTTTAATCTTCAAGGAACAGTGAAAGATGTAAAGTATGATAGCTGACCCTTCCTCCTCACAGTTCAAATAAATAACACTTATCTCTCTTGAAATTTATGGACATGAAGCCCTTCTTTAAGAAAACAAAATTCAATTTGCATGGAAGCAAAACAGACTAAGCATTATGTTAAAAAGTATCCAATATAAACCTTACATGGGATTGCAATTCCTTACTGTCTCATCAATTTCTCAATTTTCAAGTTATCAAAGTATAACTGCATATGACAGCACTACACTTCAAAGCATTTTCAGCACTCCTGCATAATTTTACCCAAATCCTTTTTTGTTGTGTTGGTTTTTTTAGATCACATGGTTCAGAGGTTAAAAGTAATTTAATATTAATAGAAAACTTACATTAAGATCAGAGTAAAGCAAATGCCTTATTTGCAGAGTGCTCTAGTATTATAATCATTTTAAAAGAACTTAAAAAAATTCCAAGTATACTAAATTGTAGCCTCTTACAAAACCATGAACATTAAATGTGCTGAAGTTCTCTATGAACAACTTCAAGCTGTACAACTACAAAGAATGAGTGATTTTTTCATGTATAGATTGGACAGCATTGCTTTTATCCTTTCTTTTTCTAACCTGCTTTTAAGACCTTTCCAAAGAGCTTATCAGAGTGGTAGCCATAAACAATCAAATCTGTAAGCTGCAATAAAACCCTCCTTCATATGAATATACATATAAAAACACTATATTAATGTATATATACATACTACATATATATATATTTATATATATTATATATATGAATATATATAAACACTAATTACAGTGGACACAATGCTGTATCCGTAATAAACTGCAGTATGTTGAAGTGAAAATGCAAAGAAAAATAAATGTCACAGCAAATTCTATATCAGTCTAACAGCTGTCCTTTGCAAATACTAATGACATAGGTTTAGGTTTTATGCACATGCAGGTTTTTCTCCTTCAGTAAAATTATATTTCTCATTTCACATTATTTTACTTCAACTGCAAACAACAGAAAGTTCATAATCCTTTAATGATCTTGGATAATATTATCAAATTAGAACTTCATGTTTAAGGAATGCCTTATGCAAGATAACATTTATCTAACAGATTGCTTATTTTTATTAGTTTAAAGTGTTCATTGCTAAACACATTTGTACACAGAATTACTGTCCACAGAATACAGCCTCAAGAAGCTGACTCAATTTTTTCAAAAGTGAATTCTAGTAAAATATATATAGGATATTTATTACAGAGGCTTTTGGCAAAATAAATTACCATCAGAAATTTCTGGTTTGAACAAAAATACTGCCAAAAAGCCAGTAGACAACCAAGTAATACAACACATAAAAATGTATTTACATTTGCGAGCAACAATATGAAATGAGTATCTGTAGCTTACCTGGGACATAAGTTAGTAAGAAGACACAAAACTCACCTCATAGCAAGCATCTGAATGTAAGCATCTATACACTTTCTGCTGCATGTCTAACATATCCTGGAGCAACTCCTTCCATTGTGTCTCACTGGCTGATGGTTGCCTACAAACATTTTTTAAAATTAAATACTCTCTGCCTCAACAGATTTAAAGAAAAGCAGTAGATAACACTATATTTCAATCACAAAAAATAAAGAGTTTTCTCAAATGCTATTTCAATATTGAATTGGACTTTTAACGAGAAGTGATTTAAAGACAGAATGCTTTTAATATTAGTATTAAAAAGGTGTCTGTGGGATAAAATGGTCTGACAACAATGCAATACCCAAGTGTTTTCTCTGTTTTCTGTGGGATAAGACATGGATTTCAACAATTTTTCTCAAGATCCCCAAGGTAGATTTTGAAAATTTTCAGTAATACCCCAGAAAGTTGGATGTGCTTTCTTCCTACTAACCCAAGAACAGCAGGACAAAACCAAGTTTCTAACAGCAACTGAGGATCATTAAAGTGCTGTTAATTGTATGTAGGCCATCTCCAAGGACTAATCAATTGCATGCAATCACAGGAGAATAGAGCTGCAACTTTATTTTGTTCCTTAAAATTGAATGGCATTCAGGTTCTTGACCCTTGGGATCCCTGGATCAATGTTTACCCACAAGACTTCAACTTCCTGTGCTCTAGTAAAACATTTATTAGTAAAAACATTATGAAGGCTTTTTCACATTATCTTGAGCCTTCCAGACTAAAAAAAGAGGTTTTTTTAGATAGTTCCAGATAATAGTGATTTTCTCATGTGGCATTAACTTTCATTTTGACAAAGCAAAGTGTCTCCATGAGCGGAAAAATCAACATTTTTCCTACAGAGGCATTGACTTGATCTTTGCAAAGAAAGGTTTTCAGAACTCTTAAAAAGCTTTCATACTACTAAAAATCTAAATATTACTCTACCATCACCAATAAACTGCTGTGCATGTTTGCTTTAAATAAGAAAGAAAAATCACCCGCAGTGATGGCTGCTTTTCCCAGGGTTCAAATTTTTTATCTGCTCATGCCAAGAGCCTGTAATAATTTATATACAGTCGAAAGATGAGTTGAATGAAGTAGTCCTTAAGTAGAAAAATTGAAAAATTATACTGGGAACATAAGCAGTAGAATCAATAAGTTAAATCAATAAATTACCCTATTACAAGGGTTCCAAGAAAACACGCCAGAAAAAACAAAGCGTTATTTTACAAATCCTACACTCTCAATAAAATTTAATAGGTCTTAAAGGACCTAATTTACAATACGTTAACATTTACACTTCATCATCTTGCAGCCAGTATGCCTTTTAGGCTTGTTTACTCGAACACAAACAGGTTTGAAAAGCAGGTTTGAAGCAAGACAGAGTTTCTTGACTGTAGAGAATGCAGCCAAAGCAGCAATCACAATCATCATTAATTTAACAAATGTGTTTTAGGTACATCATCTTCAGGGTGAACGCCACAGCTCCTACTGCAACACAACAGGCAGGGACTGTTGTGTACCTGCCTCTCTTTTCCCTCTTATCTCCCGCTCCCCTTGGAATACTAACTTGCGACCTGTGTGCCTTGTCAGCCTAATCATCAGCTTCCGTGCCTCCTCCACATTGTCCTTTGTGTCTTTCACAAAAGAAACGGGTTTCTGAAGTCCATGTTTCTCCAACAGCTCTGACACACTGTAAATAGAGAGCCAGCGTTTTTGAATCCTGCACAATCGTACAACTACTGCTGCACCAGGAGTCTTAAAGCTGTCTCAGACAATGTACTGCAAATGCAAACAGACTCTATAAATTCTGTAGCAGTAGGGATTAGCCAGAGTAATATCATCTACATTTTTAAAAATGTATATTATAATAATAATAATACAGTAGGGTAAACTCATATCAACAATAACCTGGTAACGTATCTTTACAATTTTCATCTTTAATCACTCAAAGCATTACAGAGTATCAAGAGCAAAATAAACTCCTCAGGTAACCCTCTTTCTCCTCAAAAACAGGACAAAAAAACCCCCAACACTCCAAACTTTTAAAGAAAAACATCTATGTATTTTTGTAGTATTCAAATAGATAAAACCATTCAACGTTTTTATGTTCTGAATTAAAAAAACATACAGATAATGTTGTTGACAGCACTAAAAACAAGGTAAGTATTCTTGCTGCTTTCTTGTCATAAAAAAGTTCTTGTCTCTGCTTAGTGACTTATTTTATTTTAGCAAAATTAAATACCTAAGAATTTGTTCCAGTTCATCTACTTCATCATGAAGAGTGTTAGTTTTATCTGTTTCAGGCCTGCAAAGATATCACACAATTAAATACATATATACACAAATAATTCTTATAATCTCTTACTGTAATTCATATTACACTGATATAAAGATAAGCAGTCTGAAACATTCCTTTATTAAAATTAAATATATGTTTACTTGAAAATATTAAAATTGTTGGTTTCTTGCTGGGAAGACAGTTAAAATTGAGAGGGTCATCTCCTCTTCATGCTTTCACTTTCCTGAGAATTATCTGTCCTTCATATAAGCCTTCCATCTCCCCTCTCTCTCAGGGCCATATTGCTGCTTGCAAACGAAGTGCAACATGCCACTAGTGTAATGAGACCAATACGACACCAACACTGGGTCTCAATTCATCAGAATATAAAAGTCTGAGGAACTAATACAGAAGCCGTGGTCTGGGCTGCTACTTTAACTCGTGTTTTTCTGCATTATCTGGTGGAGTACATACACATCACAAGCATACAGATACACATATGATGACCACGACAACTCAGATAGGAGAAGAATATTCCAATAACATCAACTGCCCTTTAGTGACTTAACAATCATTTTTAAAGCATTAATTCACAGCTATATTTATTATTTCTAAAATATTTACAAATAACCAGCTGAAAATGTTTACCCATATCCTCTTTGTGGAAGACATTCCAAAATATCATAACAGAGAGAGAGCTGGTCGTCTCGTTCACAGCTATAAATACATTCCAGTGCTGTAATCATAAGCTGATCTTGATCAGGAATAATTTTTTGCAGACACTAACAAGAAAAGAAAGAACACTCATTTTTATTTTCCATTTCTAAATCAACAGTTTTCTTCTGAATACAAAAAGATGTGTACTCCAAGTAAATGAATTGTCTCTGGGTGCAATCAGAATGTCCCCCTTGATAACAACCTGGTGAAGTACCTGTTGAAGTCACAACCTGAAACATAACTTGGATAGTTTCCTGAAGTGTAGACACTTGAAAGAATAGTGATGTGCCATTTTACCCTTTCGGAATTTGAGAAGCAAAGAGGGCACGGGGCAGAGGAAAGCAACTGCTGCAAACATTTGTCAGATTTGTTTAATACATTGAACAGTATCAACACACAAAATAGCTGTGGTTTTGCTCCACTGGTCGGTTTTTGTCCATTCACTCAGAAAGTTCAATAGTATTCAAAAATGTGCTTATGTGCTCTGGAAGAATTATTTAAACCATAGAAGCAGCATGAAACACTCATGGAAGGCTACTTCAACCCTTACTCACTGAACTTTTCCCCATTTTATTGGCTCCCATTTTATTCTTTAGATTTCCTGTGGAAGGTAGGACGCAGAGAAATTAACTTGCAATTTAATCTTAGTAAAATTCCTCAGGAAAGAAATATTAGCGAGATCATTAAACTCTTTCATATTCACTTTTTAGAAAGTAAATATGCCAGGAATTTACTCTGAACAGATCACCAGAAAATTACTTCAAAGAAGAATTCATACAATAACTTCTGTTCTACTAGGTCAAGAACATTTTTACATTAGTTTGACAATCTCATCAAGGACAGTTTAGTTGCATCATAATGTATGGTATAAAACCTTTTACTTAATGTTTTCTAAAACATAACAAATCCTGAGTCCAAGAGGAAGAAAAAGATGAGAAAGACCACCTGATTTAAATGAACTAGCCCTGTTTATGAACTTATCTCTTCAGGACAAGAATTTCCAAACCAACCGTAGAATCATCAGGGCTCTACACTTACAGAAGGTTTTGAATTCTGAAATATCTTCAGAGGTAGAGTCAAGTCTTCCTTTGCCAGTGTTACTAAATATTCTTTAAAAAGTGAATTTGCAAGACCAGGGGACTGATTTTCACAGCGGTGGAGAAAAGGGATCATCCACTGATAAACATTCTTCACATATTTTTCATCGGAGGACTGGAAAACACAATAAATTACAGAGTGGGGGGGAAAGGAACAAATTCAGCTTCATTGTCCAAAATAAGCAAAAAACAAACAGAATCCATTTTGATTAATATAACTGAAACAGTATCTTCACCTATCACAAACAAGAACTGAAGCCTGACATTCACCACCACTGCACAGATCACTACACAAGGAAGCACTGAAACAATATTTCTGCTACCCAATGGCTTGGGGAAACCAGGCAGTACAGGAGTAAAGCCCATTACATGAGGAAAGCCCAGCTGTCTTCCTCCTGCAATTTCAATATGAGTGAAAGATCAGCTTGTAAGCATGCCAGAGTAGCATTACTTTTATATACAGGATTTAGGATAAACTGAGTTACTGGAAACCAAGGTATACTTATTATTTTGAAACTTACATTCTTCATTAACAGTCTCAACTTCTCAATGTCTTTCATCTCTAGAAGTTCTTTTAAAGTCAAGGTTCGATCCCCATCAGTCTCATAAACTACTGTCTCAAGAGTGATCAGATTGTCACAAAGCACCTGCAGACCAGGAATATTCCTCTCCATGCCAAGACGAACAAGGGACAGAGCACAGTCGACCTGAAAAAAAAAAAAAAACCACTGTTGAACAACCTTGGTGTGCCAAAAACCCATGTCAATCTGTGTCCTCTTTGTGTTTTCTTTCCCTGTTGCTTAATAGGTAATTTTAAGTTCCTGGAAGTTTTTGAGGACTGTATATTCCTAAATGGATTACTCTTTTCAGCTTTATAAAGACCAAATAAAATGCTTAATCTTAGAGAATCATGTAGTGAAAGCCTTTTCACCAAAATGTATCCCACTGATGCACATAACTTAGAATATTATTCCTTCTGGAGATCATAAACAGAGATACATCACCTCATCTCACTGTATGGAATATGAAGGATTGCTCTAAACTAAGACAATCAGGTAACTGACATGTAATGTGACTTTTCTAGTTGACCATGATTTGATAATTTTAATCATTGCATTTTATGTCACAGAAGATGATGACACCCTTTTTCCCTGGTGACTGAAACTACCTTTATATGAAAGGTTCTGTTTGGATTTCAAAGAATGCAATACTGGCTGTACGTATTCAGCGAGGCAGACGTAAGTCTGGAAGAGCAGAATGAAATTTAATTTGTATGTTAGCAATTTAATCGATCCTTGGAACTTGCTTTTATTTCCATACATAGTGATAGGCTGTTAAGATCCCAAGCAACTATGATTAAAGAGCCTTGAAGGACTGAAAACATGAAGAATAAAAGAACTCACCCATCAAAACTAACTCATAGTGATACTTCCAGTCAACCTCCTTTTCATGCAGCTAAATTGGTTTAAGAAGCACTAAAATAGGGGAGCACGCCAGTGATGAGCTCTGTTCTTACTTAGAATGCTTATCTTTACCACACAGAGCTTCACACACTTGTAACATACAAAAACCAAGCAAAAATAAGCTGCATGGTAGTCCCACAGACACAAAATAGAACTGCCAGGAATCAATCATGGCAATACTATATATTGACATATGACAGTGACGGTGACTACTAAATACCATTATACACGATACAGTATCATGTGGCAGGTAATAAAATACGTTTCCCAACATTCTGTGCACAACTTCCCCCCTCCTTAGTTATAAACACAATGTAATGGTAAACATTTTTCATGTATTACTGTGAAATAGCTACTGTCTGCTATGGTAAACAAAGCGAAAGGGAATCTACTGGCTTCCTATTCATTCCTATGGATTAATTATTTGGTTGAATAAACTTTAGAGCAGGCATAAGTACACTGCAAAAGAAAAAACAAATACTTCAAAAGCCATAATGAGGATTGAGACACAGTGTACATTACTGAGGGAAAAGTGTCCCATCAATATGCATTAAGAATGTTAAGGATTCTGTTGAAGAAGGTCGATCAGCCACCATCATTTCCTCACTGCTATTCTCACCTGCATTGCATATTTTTCAATTTCCTGTGCTCTGCTCAAATACCAGTCAGTAACGAGATCTACTGAAAGGTCAGTAGTCCTGTACTTCAGCAATTCAGGTTGCATTTCATACAGAAACTCGCCTTCATCTTGCAAAGTTGGTTCAATAATCATCCTTTAAAAAGAAAAAGAAGAAGTATATGTTTAAGTATGTATTTGCTTGCATTTTTTTCCACATCAGTTTTTTTAAAACTTCTGAAAGAAAATTATACAATCAACCTACTGCTACATGGTAAGTTGATGAGACTCAAATGCCAATCACACTGAGTGTTAGTTTTTGTCAGAAAAGCAAGTAGTAAGAGATGGCAAACAGGAAATAGATCATAAAGGAAAAAATCCTCTCTACTGAAGACATAGGTATGCCCAACCTTTGCTTTCCATCTGTTTCTCTCACAGTGAAAGGCAGTTCTGTGATCCATTAATGCTGCTACGATAATGTTATGGCTGACAAGTAATGGGGTGGAAGAAAAAGTAGATAAATAAATCAGGATCTCCAGCAGTAACCTCCCACTGCTCACATGCACTTGCCAAAGTTACCCATCACAGAGGCACACTGCAGGTAACACTGGAACACGAAACAGTGCTCAGTCAGTCTCACTAAGAAGGCTGAGAACACAAGTCAGTGAGTACAAAATTAAGAAGCCAGTCTTACTGGGTATTTCCCATACTTTAAGAATTAGTAAGTAACTTTAAGAATTAGTAAGTAAATTATTTCTCTGAAATGTACATAAATATGGAGAAATATTTTTGGGTTTTACGCACACTTACCTGCATTCTGCTTTTTCACACCAGTCTTCTTCACGATGCTTTTGCTCATTCCAAGGAAGAATTTTCAATATCCCTTTCCTGTAACTGGTATAACAGGAAAGGGAAGTTTTACATAATTTTATTTATTTTTAATTTTTTATGGCATCCAATTAACAGAATACACAGCATACACAAGTATTTCAGTGAATTTGTAAGCATGTCATTCATTCACAGTATCAATCTTTAAGATTTATAACGTCTTAATGCAGCTTTACAAGTGTGATTTGCCTCTATATTATCTGTACAAACACATATTCTACCTACACCATTAAAGATCCAATTAAAAACATTAATAAATTAATTTCTTTACTGACTATACCTTAAAAAATAGGGAAAAAAACACTACATGCTTTCAGAATTGTACCACTTCACACTAACTATTCTGACTTCATGTGCTGTCACAGAAGGCTGCAATTAATAAAAACCTACAAACTTCACATCTTGAAAAAAAAACCCACAATTGTTCAAACTTTAGCACAAATCCTCATACTGAAGCAAAACAAGATATAACCTGCTGTACTGATCTTCTCAATTCAGTTTAATGTGGTTTTCTGACTACAACCTTCCACAGTGAAACTTCCTCTAAATATTGAGGTTGATGAAGAAAAAAAAAAATCTGCTTAGGATACAGATGAAGAACAGCATGGGCTATTACTAGAATGATTAGTTATGGTTTGCCACTGTAGGCTAACTGTTTAAACAGTATAAAACACGAAAAAAACACATCAAGCTATGAAGAACATAAACTAAGGGGAAAGAGAAGAACCTTATAGGTTCCTTGTAGAAATAAGAAACAAACCATATACAAAGTAGAGACATTAGAGTTGCAGCATACTGGAGCAATAAGCTGATTTAAGTTTCACACATTTTCTTCTGACCTTGATAATAAACAGCAACAGCAATACTATGTGGACAATGTCTATCTATAAATTAAAAACTGACACAATATTCTCATCCCCTGAAGAGCAGCACTGTACTCAGTAGCTTCAAAAGAAATATAATTCCAACCAACAAATTAATTTCACAATATAAGAAGAGTCAAAAATAAACTAAAAATCAGTAACTCCATCTCATTTAGCAACAGCCATTACATTCACTGAGCAAAGCAAGGCTTGCCCACACTATCTGCCCTGCCCCGTCCACACAGACATCTCACCCAGAAGGTTGGCTGCTCTTTCTTTCCCTCCTCTATGCATTGACAAGTAACACCCCGTGTTTTATCACAGTAATTCCAACCCCCCCCCCCAAATGATACATGCTGTACAAATCCAGCAATAAACTGGTAGAGGCAGATTTGCACATTATAAAAGTCAAACAAAAGGAAAGGAGAAAATGGAAAACTGCTCATTCCTGTAGCAACACCTGCATTCAACTCCAGTTCATCTGGACAAAACACTCTACAGTTCTCTTTATAATTAGGCATCATGTAATAACATCACTGAAAAGTAATTAATAACGAAAACTCCAAATTAACATTTATGGTACAAGCACCATATTATGGTGCTTATTTTTGAAGGATTCATCATCTGCCCATGAATTTGGGGGATTAGGGAAGCTGTTAGTTGTTTAAATGTTAGATAACAATTTCCCAACAATTTTAAATATCAATATTTAAAACTGAGTTCATAAACTGAATTAATATGGCCTTATTTCAAATGTCATACATGCAGACGTTATTATGGAAAGTTCAGTGTGTAGTGAAAAAGCTCTCTTTATCAGTTGAAATGTCAAATACCAAAAAAGCCAAAGTGTGATTAATGCTGTCTTCCAAAATATAAAATCAAGACAGTACAAGCAGGACTTTATGACTCTCAATCAATAATGCTCTCTCTCCTTTTCTGTATTCTATTTCACAGAAAAGAAAGCAGGACAACATTTGCCCATGACAATTACATAGTAAATTTTTCCCATTCACTTCCCAATAGGCTTAAGAAGACATTTCAAGGGGGTGATTGGTTTGTTGGTTGTTTTGGTGGTGGGACGAGGTGGGGCAAGGGCAGGGCTGGGGAAAGACTGGGGATAAAAATCAAGAAAAGTAGGAAATTATAGACGTAGTTTTAACACTACAGAAATTATACAGGGAAATGTAGTTGCTGCTCCCTGGATAGAATGTGGTCAGCATGCCCAATTTCCCAAACACAGTACATGCTAAGGGGACTCAACAGAGGGTGAAGTGGAAACTGCCGCCAGACTCTGTTTAAATCCTTGCAGAGGAGGTAACTCAGTGGTGCTTTTTCGCTGATAAGCCACATCACAGCTGAAAACCAAGTGAGATAAAGGAAGATGTCTTGCTGTTGAATCAACCCTGGCAAAATCAATCACTTCCCTGATGCATATCCCCATCCTAAGGTTATCTCAGATTCTACACTGTTACCTGGCCCTAAGGTACCTCCACCTCTCCTCACCAAGTAAAATGTATGACTGGAGTCACTCAAGATCCACTTTAAACATAAAGAAATAGTATAAAAGTTAGTTAAGAAGAGGAAGAAGTTAGAACTGAACCTGTCTTCTGCCCCATAGGTTCTTACCTATTGGGTAAGAACCATACTCTACATGCACTGAATGAGTACCTCAAGCTAACTTTGGTTAGGGAGGGTAGCTTGTCTGTATATTGTTTTGAACAGGTTTCTGCAGTAAGATATTGCCACCAGCAATCCTCAAAACTTTAACCTACCTCAATTTTATCAATAGTGTTATTCCATGAACTGTTAGTGTGAGTCCTTCAAGGGTGATGGCAGCTGCTGGAAGCAGGTAACATACTTGAATAAAGGTGTGGAGTTCCAGGAGGGGTCTCTCCCTCTGGCCTGTGACCCTGAGCATGTCAGTAGAACTGCTCTCTGATCTCGAGAACTACTCAGTGAAGAGTCCCCATAATGGGACACAGACTGGTTGGGTACAAGGGTCTTGGACAGACTAATCAAACACAAAGGGTTTGAGGAAACATCCCCTTTTCATGTGACAGGGGGTTGTTAGATATTTTTGATTGGCTGGGTTTCTTTTTTGGTTTGCTGTTCTTTTGGGAGGGACTGGATGTTTTTTTAAATTTTAACACACTTTCTAAATGGGGGAAGAGCAAAGAGCTCTTATACAGTGAAGGACACACAAGGGTTTCATTTCAGAAGCTGTTTCAAATCTCTGCAAAACTGTAGCAGATTACTATGAAGAATAACATAACAAAGAGAAGATTTTCAGGTAACAACTCTAATTTCACATTACAGATACCTTTTTATCCCAACATTAGCTCCCATACTAATGCCTTAACTATTATTCTGTCTCCAAGATTTGTAATGCACTTTGTTAAAATTATTTTATATAGTCAAGTCCTGCAGGCCCATACTGCATCTGAGATTAATTTTTTAATAGTAAAACAATAAAATAACAATTTTTTTTTTAAACAACAGCTCCACTAAGGACACCTTGAATAGTACTGGGGAACCTGTAAAACAAATTGAGCCCTTCTCTATCAGTCCCTCTCACTCACTTCTTATTAAGACAACATACTGGCTGAGTCTCCATCCCTGGGGGTTATTAAAAGACATGCAGATGTGAACTTAGAGACCTGGTTCAGAGGTGAACTTGGTTGTGTAAGGTTTAAATTTTAACTTGATCTTAAGGGTCTTTTGCAACATACATGATTCCGCTATTATATTAAAGACAACACGAACTGTGTCTACGCCTCTCTTCCAAAATCTGGCTTTTGCAAGTGTCTCTGACACACTGAACTAACTCACAGTGGAGCAATACCGGAGACACATGACAAGTAAATATCAATCACCTACCCAGCCTGTATCCCCAATGCTTTCCAGAAAATGATCTGCATTTCCCTCTCCCCATCTACAAGTAGGTACTTTCTTTCCTATCCCTATAAACACAAAAAACACTGGGGTTTGCCCTTAAATTCCAAATGCTTCAAATATTTTTTTTAAAATACACTTTACACTTTAGAATCCTTTCCAAATAAGAGAAGTCATGAATTATGTACAGATTCCATTAAAAATAACTTCTCTAATGCCCCAGTCTTACAGTGTCAATTGAAGTTGAAAGTTTACCGCTTCAAAAACTAATTTTTGAGAAAGATCTCACTCAATTTAAGGTCCCAGGCTTTGCTGTCTGTGAAAGTTATTTTGCTTCCCCCTTTCCCTGCACTTCCAAAATCCACCAAGTGATGAAGCAATGTGCAATTCTGTCTCCCTCTATTTTACTCGACATAGTACAATCGAAAAAAAAGTTGAAAAGACAAGCAATGTGAATGACCAACAGCAAGAAGTATATGACAATCCTTCCATAAAAGCCAGAGCAGGCTGAAAAATTCTAGAAGAAAGAACCAAAATGCCAAGGTTGATATCAAGTTACCAAGGGTGGTATCATTGCCCATTTTACCAATTCACTTAAATAGGAAATAGCATTTCACTGTTCTTACTTCCACAACAGTGTAAGCTGATGAGACTTGGTCTCATTTACAATAAACAGCAGATATCGTTTTACACAATACGCAGCTCAGCTGTTAACTACTTACTATGCATGGCATAAAAGATAAACCACCATGTCCTTGGGCTCAAAACCAGAAGGAATTCCTGGAATAAAGTGTCATGGAAGTTTCCTATGTCTAGAAAATATCTAACTCAGGATATTTCAGCCATATATTATAGATGTAGTGTTATTTCTCACTTGAGAAACTTCAGGTAAATGTTGCAATGTGCTTACCTACATCAATTTTTTTTCCCTGACAACTGTTGTTGGCCATTTGCCTTCTGGCCAAATCTACCAAGACCAATCTCATGTTCCAGCACAAGGTTTTGTAGGAATGAAACCTACAGTTGTCCAGGCACATCAAACCCAAAAGTGCTAAAAGTATACTTCAAACTTTTTTCATAAAAGCTTATTAACAGACCTCTCTGCAAAATACTAAAGAGGAAAAGATTTTTCATTTCATGGCAAAGACTCATTATGCAGTGCAATCTTGACTGGAAAGTGTCTGTTCTATCTTTTTACTCTTCTCCCTGCAGAAAAAGTTAGAGTTAAAATATTTTAAGTCAGGTGTATAGATAAGCCATGGAAAATATTTTTTAAAGTATTTTCTGCTCTGGTTCCATTTGCCATTTTGAAAGTATTCAGGTTCACCATTGGAATAAGTTCAGAGAGGAATTTTACGGTTTTTAAACTCTCACCAAGAGTCAAGGTGCACTCAGAAACCGCTGCCTCTAAACACTTAAAGAAAACAACACACCAAAAAAAACCCCTACAAAATTTCTCATCCCAGTAGAAATCAGTAATTATGGAAAGACAGTCTTAACAGGTAAGTTTCTTACTGAGCTAAGATCAGATATACGAAAAAACCCCAGCAGAATCCACAGCACTCAGAGCTGAGTCCTAATTTCATTCACCTTTGCAGCAACACTTAACAAATACGTAACCCTCTCCTTCCCCCACAATTGCGTCCAATTGTCCTTACTTTCTCTCCTCATTCTGAAAAGTTAAGAAAAACTCTTTGTATCTGAAATCAAATACAAGGAGTGGAATAAACCAGTCTCAACACAAGCAAAGGATAAGAGATCCCTGCACCTAAGTCCTTTATAAAAGCAAAGATTAGAACACTGTATTTATCTCAACATTTATCACAAGGTTTGTTCTTAATTGCTATTTCTGTTTTAGTACAGACTATTCTTTTTCTTCAAATTTCCATTATCAGTAATTTCAGTGACTCATGCAGAAACAAGGAGCAACAAAACTCTGGAAAAGTAGCTGTCAAAATGGAAGTAAGTCTGTTAAGAAAGATTTCAGGCATCAAAACACTATTGCTGTCTGCAAACTCAAAAACATACATGCAAGTAAGACAGAGAATAAAGAGATACAGACATAAACACATCTGAAAATAGGCACACCTCTCATTTTTCTATCATGTTTTTGTTTACAACAACTGTACAGCAAATCCAGCTCAACAAGGGCACATCAGAACCTCCACACATGCCCTGTGCACACGACATTGGTCTAAGTGGGCTGAAATGGTGAATTCAGTATGCACAGGTAGCTTGTCATATATGCAACGTACACTCTGAGCTACTGCATCCAGAATTCTTTCTGTCCTTATGCTACACAACCTTGCAGGTTTGTTTCAGTCACTGAAATCCCCCAGAGGTCAGAGATATGTTCAGGTTAAAGTCTGCATTACTATGCAGTGGGCACTCACTCAAAATTCCAGACACAGGGTCAGATCACTGCAGTCACTGAAACAGGTGGCTTTCTGTTCCAACTGAAGGAAACTATCACCTGTGCCATACCCTAACTGTACACAAACACAAGGATGGCTTCGGGGCTTTTTTTTTTATTTTTTTCCTGAGCCACTGCTTCTCTCCCGTCCCTTACCCTTCCTCTTTTCTTTTCAACAGTAGAATAAATATGATTGGAGCCCAGTAAATTGACTGATTATGGAGGTATTCAACTCTATTTCTTCAAAAAGAGTTGACTTTTCCTGTATTGCTCTTTTCTCTCTATTGTTTACATTGGTATAGCAATTCTTCCCATTCTTGTCTCTGACAAAAGAGGTCCACACTATTATAGTTTCTGTATTTTACCAACTGCATTTATTGAAACCTGCTGATTATTTTTCTCTCCAAGGACAGGCTTTCAAAACAGGAAGGTCTAATTCAGTTTTAAGGTCAGATTCCAATTCTCTCCATTACCAATAGCAACTGTGTGGGTTTTTTTTTCTTCAAGCAATTCTTACAACTGGCCTGTCTCCACGACTGATCTAGTTGAAAATTAATTTTTTTTTCTTTTTAGATCTTTTCACTTGTAAACTGGTGCACATTGAATGTACAAGGCAATATGCCCCAATGCATTCATGAAGCAGTATCTTTTTGGTGAAAGACACTGACAGTTTTAAGAGCAGGACCTCATTTTGGAAGTAGATGAATCTTTTTTTTTTAAATCATGTCACATTGCCTGAAAAACTTTGTTATAAACAACTAATTCTGCTCTTGAAAGTTGTTAAATAAATAAATAAAATAAATATTAAATTTTTTATTTGATTTAGAAACTCCTTTGTCCAAAGTCTGTATCTTCTCAGACAGCAATAAGGAAATCAATTCCACTTTCTGCTGCTCTGCAATTCTTACAGCTCTAAAACAGTTTTGTCACAATTATTTCATAACTGAGGATGAAATATAAGAAATGTATCCCAACTGCAATATGTATTGCATTGCTCATGCTGCATGAAAAAATTCTTTTTTACCACCTGAATAGCAAATTAGCAAATACAATTACAGAACTGATTACAATGCTTCAATATACTATATGAAGTATACAAAAGTGGTGGGCAGAGAGAGAAGTGCTTCATTTTCCAGGCGTATCAATAGGACGTGGTAAATTCATCAAGACTGAAGTACAGCTGCTGCTTAAAACAGAGTGCCAAAAACATCACACATTTTGGGAAAACTGATCTGCATAAACCAATGAAAAAGGTATCCCAGCTGCTTTTGGCTGCCACAGTTAACTACCCTTCAGAATTCCTGCTGTGCAC
Source organism: Myiozetetes cayanensis (assembly GCF_022539395.1). NCBI lineage: Eukaryota > Metazoa > Chordata > Aves > Passeriformes > Tyrannidae > Myiozetetes > Myiozetetes cayanensis. Next base: position 102,777,486 of record NW_026087411.1, read on the forward strand.
ACTGCGATGACAGGTCTTTTGAAGCAACTCTGCCACCAGAGGAGAAAGTTATAACTGATTTCACATAAATAAATCAAGCTATGTTTTAATGATGCGGTTAACCTTTAATAGAATTTGGGGAGAGGGAAACTTCGGGGTTTTTTTTTTCTCCTAAACAAATACAGAACGAATAATCTAAACATTAGAAAAGTCAACTAACATATACAACCACAGTTCAGACGCTCACTATGGGTTTTGAACTTGTGTACAATTAAAGTTCTGAGGCAGCAGCTTTCACAAAATCAAAATGGGCTATTTTAAAGACACAGTTGAACTCCAAGTAAGATCAAAGCTGTCTGTCACCAATCATGAAAATACTACTTCAGAACTGTACCTTTATAAAGCATAATAAATGTTCCTGGAAGAAATTTTGTTCTAAACCCTGTAAAAAGGGAACAAACAAATGAGACAATGGCAGCAGTACACTTTCATGAGAAGACTGGGCAAGGCAAGCCAAACTGCAGTTCAGGACTGTGCAGGCAAACGACACATATGGTAGATGAAGTCAGGACAAGTCAGGCATTAAGAAGCCAGAAATACACAGAAAGTCCTGTTAATGTTCTGTGGATATAAAGCATAGGTATAATTCAGCTCATGCTACAGGAGGGTATGTGAAGGTTGCTACTGGCCTTCCTGAAACCTTCTCCATGCTGAACACGCTCAGCTCTCAGCTAAATGACAGCTCAGCCCCAGCACAGCAGCTTCTGTGAAACTTCCCCCCTTCCTCCATGAGTTTGTGTTCTCCACAGCTCCCGTATGGCTTCGAGTTCTCATTCTCCTCTTCAAAAACTCCTCAAGACTAACATCTATGTACTTTGGCCAGCTCACTGTCCACAGTACCCTCCTGGCTGTAGTGACCTGTTCCTGCTGTTTTCCCAGATCCCAACATAACCAGTTTGCAGAAGAATCTCTCTTCCTCCAAACCCCTGCTTTAATTTTTAAATGGACGAGAACCTTTCCTTCTCCTCTCATAAGTCAATCCAGACAGGAACACGAATGTCATCCTAACGCAATCTTATTTTTTCCAACTTAATTTTTCCCTCAAAAATTATTTTTCTACTTCATAGTAGCACGTAAGATCTAAGGGTTTTGGGTTTTTTAACAAATACATCCTGAAAATAATATTAACTACATTAAACCCTCTACCTCTGAACTGTTTTTTTCTTTTCCTTAGTGCAAAGAAAAATGATATGCATATAAAATTTAACCCTTCATTATTTTCACTGTAGCACTATACAAATTAATTGAAACAAAGAAAAAGAACTGAACATGGATTAATTCTTTTAACATAAACACTTCTGAACTACATTAAAAACAAAAGTAGCTCTGCCTTAGAAGAAAAAAAGACCTAATACAAAAAATGGGGACTATATATTAGTTCTGCAGACATTCAGTCATCAAGCCTATTAACATGCACATATGAGGAAGAGAGAAGATGAAACTGTAAAAGTTTTATTGAAACTGCAGTGCCATAGGCAGTAACTAAAAACCTAGTTCAGGAGAAGATATCATTATGGAAAGGCAAAGCTAACTGCTTATGAACTCTTAGTAGTATTTATTCATTCATAAATGGAAGTCAATTGCATGGAAATTTCCAGGTGTTAAAAGCTTCGCTAAGTTTTTAGGAGGTATTTCCATTCCCACTCCAGTTATTCAGGCAAATGGAGTTCATCCACAACTCTCCAGTAAAAATTCACTTAATGTCACAACTGAAAACCAGTATTTGAAAAAGTTAAGAAGTAAAACACAGAAACATATAAAAAGTTACTATCTTAGGGGAAGACTTTTACTATGGTATAATGTGCAATATAGCAGACTTATGGTTGTTGAGGGAGCCATACATTTGAAGTTCCAGACTTCTGTAAGTTGAAAATGTGAGCAGTAATGTTACAACATAGCAGTTAAATGTAGTAAAAAGGATAAGAAAATTAAAAGAAAAGGAAAAATACTCTCTTTATGCATTTATAGTGCTGGTAAAACAGTATTTTCCTAGATCCCATTTCAAAACCTGAGGGCAACAACCTTAACGATACATTAAGAACGCTGGCTATAGCTATTAAAATAGAGATTAAAAAGAGTTACCATCTTCTTTGACTACCTAAACTTTAACCACCTCCATTCTAGTTGTCTTAACAGATGTAGTCTGTGCATCTGACGGATCTTTGAGAAGAACCGTGAATCCCAATGACTTAAGAGACACCAGAGACTCAGGAGCCATTATTATAAACACAGCTGAGAAATAATATGAAAAGAAATTGGAAAGCATCACAATTCCAATTCTGCAAAAACATATTACTAAGTGATGTCTGTCTATCACAATACCAGTTTGAAGCCAACAAGCATTTAGAGCCACCAATGTGTCTTAGTGTTTCAGATTCCTGTTGCAACTTAACATGAGCTTCACTACAGTCAGTAAGAAGAGGGATCAAACCTTTGTACAAAGGACTACAGCCCAACATATCAACACTCAGCCATCTTACCTGTGACTTCCATTAACTGATGATTATTCTCCACCAATCATAAAGAAACTGGAGCCCTACATCAAATTTGTGGTGTATGAGTTGGCATGATCAGCACTGCCCTCAGTTTTGTCATCTAAGCAGAACTCAGACAGCCAAGGACTCCGCATTGGGCACTATCCTAGCATTAGAATTGTCAAAAATAACACCTACCCTAATGAACCCTAAACGAAACATCCTCCTAAATTTTTCCTCAACTTTAGGATACTTTAACACCCCAGCACACCATACTAGCACTACAAAATCACTACCCATCAGACAAAAAAAATTCCCTTCCACTCAATCGACCTATCCTGATACAAAAAAATGGCCCCTTATCGTAAGATCTCTGTAATTACAAGCTGCATAAGCTAAAGAGAGAGTAAGTGGTAATGCTGCCAAATTTTTTTCTACTAATTATACATTGGGGTTTATATTTTTGTAATGTTTTTCAGTTGTTTAGAAATTTTTTATGTTATGTGGAATTAATAAGTTGTATCATAACCTTGTTCAATCAGTTAATTTATGGCAAATTATGTCTACATACTGTCTTCTAATATGAAGAAAAGCAGCACGCTCATTTAAACTAGATTTCGTAACAATAACAGCATATCTACAGAATGTCAGTAATTCTATTAATACTAATAATCCCCTTAGAAAACAAATGCTAGAACTAACAGGCCAATTAACTCACTTAAAATGTCCAGGAATTTCAATTCTCTTTGATTCATATGGACTCATGGACTTCTTTTCATGTGAAACGAGAACTGCCAGAAGCTGAAGCTCTCTGAACTGGCAAGGAAGGAGAAACCCACCCCATTCCAAAAGCACCTTTTTAAAGTAGTAAGAAAATTTTACTTTGTACAACAGTAGTCTATTCCATTAATATATTATTCTCATTAATAACTATTTTCATCAGTACATATTTAATTTTATTACATTATTAAAATAACAGTTATGGGAGTGTATTTAGCAATATTATGTGAGCAGTTTTGTAACAAACAGTTTTTGAAAATGGTTAGATCACATATACAGTACATTTTTATATTTTTACAAGTATAGGGGATTTGTGTATAAAGGAGTTGATCTTATCCTCATTTTGTAACTGTCTAAAGATAAACATTTCAGACACACAGGATTGTCCGTTCTGCAATCTGGAAAAAAACAATGTGTGAACCCGTATATACTTGACCCTAGCACTGCAAAGTTCTGTCTGCTACAGGAATAAAGATTCAAATGATATACTTCCATTTTTCAACAGCAGACAAAACTAAGTTCTTAACCCATAACTTCACATCTTTACTACTAAATCACTAGTGAAATGTTTTATTTTAGCTGTCATTTTGCCTCTTGGCACATAAGTCAGTTTTGTGAACAAACTATACAACAACAAAATTTAAAAACAAGAACAAACCACCTTTCAAAAAGAAGAGGGACCTATTTATATCATAAACACATTTAAGAAGACCATTCTTTCCTATGTCTCACATTATAAATCTTACCAAAAGTGGAATATATTTTACCAATTTAATAAACACTGTAGTCATTTCTCTTCATGGTCCTAACTGTTACATTTAAGAAAATGACAAAACAAGTGTTTTCATGCCTTAACTACATGTGTTCCTAATACCACCAACACATAAAAAGGGAAGCATCAGATATCATGAAATAAAGACCATTCTTTCTCTTTAGAAAAGGCAAAACTGTTAAGTATTATAAATTAGGAAAAAAGTCAGAGGAGTAACTTGATGAAATGAAAAACCTTATTCTACATAGAGAATTGACCAAATTGGACTGTTAAGACCTTGAAGTGAAAAACTTAACTATAATGCTGAAAGACTAACAAAAAAAAATCTTTTAGCTACTTCAAAAACTTTCCCTCTGAAGTAAGGCTTCAAAGTCCTATTATAAAATATTGAATAATGAAATCTGCCAAGTCTTTATGAGCACTGAACAGTATGTTTCAAAACTAATTTCACAATTGAAGTGTCTGAAAGAAACACTCTAGAGGTAAAAAGTTCTTCTAATTAATATACAGAACATAATTACGATGTTCAAGGAAGGCTTCTCTTACAAAAATTTATATAAAATTTACAGTAAACTAACATTTTATCTTGAAATGAAACAGTACAAAAATCTAGATTTAAACCTTTTCATAAATCTACCTTAAAAAGTTAAGTAAGAGTCAGTATCAAGAAACTAATGATTCTGAAGTTACTGATTGCTTAAGTGTTAAATTACTTCTCAAAATAAATCCAGAAAAACATTATTTGCTTCCAGGGAGCTAAACACTTTCTTATTAATTTCCTAACACTGGCTGTTATTACAAACCAAATAAAGTCCTGTATTACGCATGAGAAAATCTACACAGTTTCAGATCTGAAAAGTCCATGTTCCTGTTTTACACGTGTAATGGAGAGAACCTTTAAAATCCCTACCTTCCTGTTAATAACCAGAAGACACCAGAAAGATTCCAGAAATGGCACCAAGTGAAGCAGAAAATGAAGTCTGGTCAAGTACATATACACAAAGCTGCTCCCTTGGTTTCAGGTAATAACCAATAGCAGAGTGCCATAGATGGAAACTAATTCACATTTTAACCTAAAAATCCTCTTTCTTTTAGTTAATATCCATTGATGCATCCTTACCGAGCTTCAGGTAACAACACAGCATATTCATGTGGTGAAGTAGTCTCTGGGAAATTGGAGAGAATTGCCTGTCTGTGTGGAAGTAAGGCTGATCCATGGAAAGTGAACAAAATTTCCAGGGCTCTGACATTGCTTTCCTAAAGAACAAAACAGTAAGTTGCAGAATTAGTCTAAGACTGATTTAGACTAAAAGTGAGCAAGAAATGTAAACTTAGGTCATACAAAAAAGATTTAATTTTTAAATTTTCTTTAGCAACAAAGAAAATAAGCTCAGGGTCACAGCATTCATTTATTTCAAAGTCACCCCCAACTCTTAAATTCCCACTGAAATTCAGCTAAGTTCAAAGCAGGGAGGGAGAAATACTTAAGTGCAAACAGCAATACCAAAACAACATTATATTCTAGTAAAACAAAAAATATTAATAATGAATAGAACTATACTAATAACAGCCAATAAATAGCATAATATAATAAAAATATATTAATAATATTAATACCCGAGCGTAAGTTCTTGCTGAGAGTACAATATTCTGATTTCTGAACTTCTTGAAGAATTCTCCATCATAATGCTGCTCAGCTGCAAGAGGCCCTCCAAGGATTTCCTTAAAAAAAAAAGGACAAGCAAGACTGCTTTTTATGCACAATTTACAAAAGCATCAAAAAGACTACACATTTCTTTATCTTAGGATGAGTAAGTATGAGCCATTGGCTGAAAAGCATGCTGGTTTTTGTTTCAGTATGAAAAAAACAGATGCATTTTTGCTTGATAAGCTAAGACGACTCTGCCTTATTTTAATTAGAGCTTAGACAGTATTAGTTACAAAGAGATGTGGTAAAAGCCCTAATATGAGGGTGTGCAGTGCCAATTGCAGTTAAAATATAAAAACTTAGCAAAATACTGTCTGACATTCCAAAAACTTTCATTTTGGTAAGCTCATGGAAGAAAAAGATTCGTTAGAGAATCTGAATAAAATCTGCCATTTCGACTGACTGGCAAATCACAGTAATCCTGCATGAACTCCACATCCCATGTTGTTGCATGACTGAATTTCCTGCAGGCACAGGATGTTCAAAGCAGGCTTCTTCCGAACTACACCTCTCAAGATTAGAAGCCAGTCATCTGAAACAGTAAAGCAGGAGAAACACAGCTGCTTGAACAGAAAATGTCTTACTTTTCTCCAGTGACAGACTATAGCATTTCAAAGACTATAAACATTAATACTGCAATCTGTTACAAAAAAGACAGGATGATGTGATGAAAAAGTTATAGGTATACCTGCAGTTTGAGAACTCAAGAGAACTCACCTCATAGGTTTCAAGGCGATCAAGGTAAGTTAACAGCTTGAGCCTGCTACGGCAGAGTTCCTTCTGCTCCAGTGTTAGCCTGTGTTCAAAACAGGAATTTTCACCTTTGCAATTAATATTGTATACCACATGTGCATGAAGACCAAGGTTATACACTTTAATTACTTTGTGCACTAGAATATATCAAGAAATTAAGTAAACCGAGAACTTTGACACAATATAATGCCCATTAAAATTTAAACCACTTTCCTATTAGGAAGAACATGCATGAGAGTAATTACATTCTTGCAACTGTGCAATTATTATAAACCTGTAACTCTGAATAAAACACGGCCTAACATTTCATTTACTTTGAGAAGTTTACTGATAATAGCAGTTCTTGACGCTTCTTGGGCTCTTTTTCCTTTCTAGGATCCATTTCTTCATCTGGTGACAAAAAGTCTTCATACGGAACTTCAATGTCCACCTCCCCCGGTAAGATAAACCTGGAATACAAAACCAACAATCTAACCAATGACAGTGAAAAGAAAAAAACCCAACAAAAATATATGATGAACTAATTTTGGAGAGACATACTAACACAGCTTTACATTCATGTCTAGACTAAAAATCTACACTTTTATAGAAAAATACTGAGTTTTGCTGTTGTAAACAAGCAGACACTCATCACAAGCCAACAAGAGGCATCACCTCTTGTTTCCTCCCTAAAACAAACCAAAACCAAACTTGATAAAAGTTTATAAATTCCACAGGTAGCAGTGGGATTGGCAGCAGATCTACAGCAAACAATGGTAATAGGTAACTGCATAAAGAAAGAACAGCCTCTTCTATTTCTACCACCAAGAACAGAATATTATGGAGAATTATCTCCACCATGTCTTGCTTCTGCTTAATCACTACAGATCATGACAATTAAGATATACAACAAAAAGCATTGATAGGGTTAGTTGCAGCTTCCAGAAATAGCAAGAGAAACAGATTCTCATAGAAAAATAGTGACACCATTAAGTTCTCTATGATGAAGTTATAGGACATTCAGAGAAGAGGGAAAATGCAGTACAAAATAAATAGTGATTTCCCTTTTTGTATTTTACATATACACATTTACATTTAACATTACATTTTATGTACATACAAAAGTAAGAATAGGTACCTTGTGGACACCTTTAGAATAGCCTGATTCAAAGAATTACCTTTCTTTATTTCCTGCAAAAGCTTCTTAGCATTTTCATTAGTAGTTGATATAAAAAAATTTAGCAAATTACTAGAAATTACTTTATACACCATTCTTTAAAACAAAAACAAACCAAAAAATACTCTTATCAAACCTGCCACCATCTTCTCCTTTCCCTATGGCCACAAGGGCCTCCAAGTCTGTGCCTTTCAAGCCGTACTGAAGCAACTTCTTAGCAGCATCTACATTCTCTGGAACTCTTTCCAAGCACTCATGAAGAACCCATGCACGTTTCTTAATTTTGCTCTGTCCAAGAACAAGAACAAAGACATAATGTTATATGGTTCACTCCAAAGCAACAAAACTAGAGATGTTTAAGTCTTCTGATGTATTTCTTCCAGTCAAGAAAATATCAAGTTCACCTGATGACTGACAATGTGAGCCAACAAGAGAGATGAGAACGCAAAAAACATAATTCCCTCAGGTGGATGTGAGAGAAAAGGGCACAGAAATACCAAGTGATTTAGTAGAACTTTCAGAACAACTGAAACAGAAGTTATTATTTGTACTTCCTAGTTAACATCATACTGCTTACAATAAATAAAATGTGATGGTTTGTGAGTAAAATGCATTTTTATAAACCAAGTGTATTCCACAACAGCACTAGATATTTTCAGTATCATGCCAGTAGAATTCTATGACAGAAAAAGACACCAGAGTTACAAAATACACTGCCCTTATCTAACGATCTTCAGTTCACATTACAGACCAGATAAAAAATGACTACTTGTAAAAATCTTATTTTGACATTCAATTAATAACTGATTTGAAAAAAAAACAAGAATGAGATTATATTTCTCTTTTTCTCTTGGAATTCTTCTTCCTATAGCACCATTAGGTTGTGCAACTCTGACACCACCTGTTGCTGAATTAGAAGTCTTCCTTCCAAGTCAAAAAACTCCCATGTTGGATTCTACTGAAAAGCTCTGGTTAAAGGTTGCGGAGTTCACTGTAAATTTTATTAATCAGACTTTGCTATATAGCTACTGATACCAACTTGACCTTCCCAAACCATTTTCTAAAATACTTGGAAGTTATTTAAACGCTTTATATTTCCAATTATTATTTGTCGTTTGCCAAGCAGCAATCCACTGCTGCATGTGGAGGATAGAGATTACACTACAGAAAGCATGCTGCTGTGACTGAAAGTTAGAAGATATTCCAAAAGACAGACTTGCATTAACTTCCAAGGTTTCCAGATCAGGCCTTCAGTTAAATTAACAATATTACTCCCTTTCACATGATATGAAGAGGAATTTGCAGGACAGTTCTCCAAACTGCCACCAATTTACACTGCATAAATTAGAACAAAATTGAGAATTCAATTGCTGTGAAGATAAAAAGCCTAGAAGTCACAAACAACAAACCCACCAAGTAGTCTTGAATTGAAGCGACATTAACAGCCGACTTCCTCCACTGTCTCTGGTACACAAGATCAGAATCGAGGCCATATGTTTGAGCTAAAGACAAAGCTTCACCATATTCTTCATTATCGATCTAAAAAGCAAACACACGAAAATGAAAGTCATCTGATTTCCATATTAAACAATCAGTTAATTCCCTGTGTTGAAACAAGTGGAGGGATGATTACTGCAGTATGCTTAAGCAGGTAGGAAAGAGACTGGTACAGGATACAGATAAGTAAGACTAAAATCTGAGATAAGTAAGACTAAAATTTTTAAGACTAAAATCTGGACACCTCTAGAAAATCAGATACTTTCCCTCAAAAAGAAGGAGGAAGTTATTTGGGTAACCAGTATGACACCAGCACTCCCTGGAAACTTTGAGTGGGCTGGTTTACCATGAGAACAACTGAAGTGGCCTTGACAAAGTAGTCTCTACAACAGTCATAAAAATTAAGAAGTATCTCTTCAGTAAGAGTGAGTCACAACCCGAACTTGTATGTCTGCCTGAAAAAACATGCAAAACATTCACATCAGAGTGCAAGTTAACCCATTCCCTGGCCAATAACGTGCTAAACTGATTTCATTCAATACATTTGCCAGGTTTTTCACTATTTGTAAACACTGACAGGAGTACAGTTCCAAGTCTGGCCAAGTCAATGATGCACAGTGGCTTTTAGTGACTTCCAAACATCATCTTATTACAATCAGTATACTGCTAGTTTTAAACAATGATCCCTTTGATTAGGTGACGCAGTATACTGTCAATTAAGAAACTCTTAGAAGCATTCTGTTAAATATAGTAGGAAATAAAAGTAAAGTAAAAAGTTCTTTCTAAATAAAGCTGATGAAGAGCAATAGGACCTTTCCTTCTAAACTTACTTTTCTCTGGTACAGTTCCTCTGGAGTCGTGGATCTCAAACTGACAAGGCGGAAATTCTTCGTAATAGTACGTGGTCGTTTACGTGGAGGAGCAAATCGTTCCATTTCTGTCACAAAGTACAGGCCTTGCTTCAGGTAGCTGAAGTATCTGTCCTTAGCAGAAGTTTCATCATCTGAGTCAGAGTCATCTTCTTCCTCATCTTCATCACCAGGCCTGCTCTCCAAGCGCAATCTTTTTGGAACAAGTTTTATCTCACACTGCACAGAAAATATGAACAAGTAGCATCCACCTAGTACACTTGAACTAGTTTGGTGAGGACTGAATACATCTCCAAGTACTCCAAATGTCAGAATCAACATTCTCCTTCCCATTCGCCTTTACACCCTTTATATCTCGGTTTGCTTAACATGCTCCACAAACCTCCACTGTGTCTGTCTCCTGGATCTGAGGCTCCATTCCTCACCCAGTGAAGTAGTGAAGCCTTTATAATAACCTGCTATTACACTAAATGTCCTGCACCACCCCAGACAGGACAGAACTATGGAGACATCTTTGTACACTGTTCTATAGCTTAATGTAGCACTCAGGAGTGTTTTCAACTCCCAGCTATTCAAAGCAAGGTTTTCTGTTCAATGTAATCTCAGACTACATATTTCAGCTATACATATTGGGGTCCACAATAATACACCTTTCCAAAAACATACACATGAGCTTTGGTATGTACTGAGATAGTCTGATTCCAATATTAAATTTTTCTTTAAGATGTTTAATACCTATTTCAGTGTAAGCTTTAGAAAAGAGTAATTTTCTTAGTTTCAAAGGAAATGTATTATTAACTTCTCTGTATTCTACTCCTTCCTGGTATCTTAATAAACAAAAAAGTATCATTTAATGGTTCTGTCTTAATTTAAACATGTTCCTCATTTCTTTTAAATATACTCCCTCTGTAAGAGGCATGTCTTTCAAAATGGAAGAGGAATGTTTGCAGTGTTCTTCAAGTGCACTAACATACAAAGCAGCAAAAACTGTCAACACAAACTGTCTCCTGCTGCAAGATTTCTCTCATTGCAACTCAACCTTCTAAGATTTTTGCCTCTACGCCCCAGAGTTATTTGACAATCAAGTTTTTATTACAACAGTTAAGTTCTAGCAAGTTCAGAATTTCCCTGCAATGCCTACCTAGAGATAAGGAAAAAGAACCACTTGTTCTATTACTAATAACAACTTCTTTTTATAACCACCCCCCCCCAGGATGACATATAAAAAAGCAAACCACTGTACTGCATTGCAAAAAGGTATCTGTTTATGCACATTCCTCACCTCCAGACTGAGAAATCCTCCATCATGAGCTGAAGTGACCTGAGGAGAACTCTCAAACCATTCACATGACTTTCCCAGTAAGTTTCTTAACGTCTTGACTGATGATACAGTCAATGCACCAGAGCAGCGAGCCAGGATGACAGAATTATCTGCCCACCAATTTACATCTATCAATGGGTAATAGGATTCTTTATCTAAAACAAATAAGAATGCACCAGAGAAAGAAAGATCACTTGAAACTCTAGATAAGAAGACTTCCATTACTAAGAGATATGGCCTAATTTAACAAACATTTACTATTATATGTACAATCTTGATTCACTAAGTTTGTCTTTTATATCAACTACATTTTACTAAATCATTTCTGTATTAAATAAAGTTGTTGAGAAGAAAAAAAATTCAAAGACATATAAAATTTATTTGGAAAAAGAATTCACAGTAAACTGATTTACTTGTACAAAATATGACAAATTTTAGATATTTGATAAGGACCTACTTCAATACTTATCAGGCCATCCTTGACCTGTCAACAAACCTAATACTAATGAAAATCAGAAAAGGTTACACTGTTTTGAGGACAAGTGACAATTATGGCTCCTAAAACAGCCTAGAAGATGAAGTTGTTAGGAAGATTAAACTAACAAACCAAATAAACAAAAGTCTAGAGGATGGAAGCTGTGGCATTTGCAGAATTGTCTTGATTGTGGTAACTGGATGTTGGGATAAAACATTCATCAGAGAGTTGGCTCAGTTTGTTCACTACATGTCACTTTCCCCTTCTCTGATGAAAACAATATTTCCCCAAACAGCACTGAGAAACAGGTCAGCTTACCACTTTTCTACTTGTGCTTAGTCAGCAGCCTACCCACGAAGGTCAGATGAATTAACCCAAAGATGGAATCACCAAGAAAAATAGTACAAAGAAACGGGGATCTTTTAATAAGATAGATGTATACAAGCAGTAGCAAATGGATCATGGAATTGCTATTGATCTCTGCACCCTTGGAACAGCCATGCAATAACCAGCTGCTAAATGGCGACACACAGTGGCCTGAATTTTCAGAGAACAGACTGACATGAGACAAATCTAGTCAGAGGAAACAAAACCCTTTGGGTTTAGAATTTTAAGCCAGTATCTTTAAATTACATTAGCTTTCAAGATTTATTAGACATTCACAGAAAGAAAAAATTAAATCCTGTACCAACTGAAATATCATTTTCTTTATAGTTTTGGCTACAAAAGCATTCCTAAGACAGAACTTAAAAACCCCCTACTGTGACATTCATTTAGCTATTCCATACCACAAATTCTGATCATGCATACAATTTTAGCAACCATTCTGACTAAGATTTAACTAAGCCATTTCAGATCTTTGTACATTTGTATTACTATTTTTACGTACACAACGGTATAAAATAATAATCTAACTGTACTGCATACCTTTTATTTTCTTTCTTTTTTCACTAGAGAGTCTCCAGTCTGGGTTGAGTTCATCATAGCCTGGCTAAAAAAAAAAAAAAATTGTGAGAAAAAAAAGGATTATATGCAAGTAATTGTAACACAGAATCTGTTTATTTACTCTATTGCAATTTTTCAATTTATTGCTCTATTGCAATTTATTTTTCAATAAAAATGCTCCATATAAATTCAAACTCTTCCTGAACATAAACATACAGCTCCTGTAGGATCACTGTACTTTTCTCCAGAGAATTAAAAAAAAAAAAAAAAGAAAAATTAAAAAAAAGGTAAAATAGACTTCTGGATTCCTAAAACACCATATTAGAAAATATGACTGCCACGAGACCTGGTCTGGTCAGCATTAAACAGTAACAATACTCTAAATATTTCTGAAATAATTGCTCTCCAGCAATCAGAAGGCAAGTGTTTGCTTTTCCCGTCAATATACAGGACTGCAGACATACAAAAGTATCTCCAAAACAGTCATCCTGTTTGCTCTGGGTAGTGGTCCTGGTAGTGTACTGGTCCAGACCAGCACTGCAAGTATTTTCTCTGGTAATTTTCTTAATTATAAAGCCCCTTTTAAGACTAGTGCAAGAAGAGAAGCAGCATTATTTAATGATGTGCTGCAATGTTTAGAATTATGTTGCAGTGTTGTTGTTTTAAACCTTGTTTAGTATTATGAGAACACACGGGAACTACACCAATATAGATGGCAGAAATCCTGCCTCTAACTGCAACACAGTGGAAGTATGGGTCAAGACATTACACAGCTCAAGACAACCAAAGCAAGCTTGGGACAAGCAGAAGGTGCTTTTTGGACTTAATTTTTCAGTAGAAAGAGGACACTACCAAGTGAAAGTAAACATGAGGTCACTAGAGTTAATTTCACAAGTACCTTTGGGTGACGATTACATTGGAATCACACACCTTATGAAAATATACATTATATTTATACACCAGTTTCACCTATAAAAATAATTCTGAGAACAGTCAGCTACTGAATATCCTTTATATCATCCTCACTGAAGTCTCAAATACTTCTTCAGAATTCACATTCTTTATTGCTAAAAAATACAACAACTCACTGTCATCCTTGAGCAAATCTGTCTCAAGTGTACATTAAAAACAGAAATGGATACGCATATACACACACACAACACTCTTCCCAGCACTAGAGTGGAAACTTTTTGAGATGTTTTTTTTTCTTAGGTTGCTGTTTTTTAAAAATACTTTTCTAAATAAGCCTGAAATTAAATTTCAAATCCATTTGGTTACCCTGTTTGGAATTGATGTTGGTTCATGTCTTGTAGGTTTAGAACATAACACACAGTACTCAAAGTGAAAAGCCTTTCAGTGGCTTGGGGAAATGCCTTTGTGCTCTGCAGGTGCATGTTCAAATCCCACCCTCTAAAAGAAGGAAAATCTTGACATGGGCAGAATTTTGTGCCCTGGCAGCCAGGAGGGTCAACCATGTCCTGAGGGGCATCAGGAAAAGCACTGCCAGTTGGTCAAGGGAGGGGACTGTTCCACTCTGCTCTGCACTGGGGCGGCCTCACCTGGAACATTTTGTGCAGTTTTGGGCCACCACAATACAAGAAAAGACATTAAACTCTTAGAGAGCGTCCAGTGGAGATGGTGAGAGAGCACTGGAGATGGTGAAGGGTCTTGAGGGGAAACCATATGAGGAGCAGTTGAGGTCACTTGGTCTGTTCAGCCTGGAGGAGGCTGAGGGGAGATCTCATTGCAGTCTGCAACTTCCTTGTGAGGGGAAGAGGGGGGCAGGCGCCCTTCTCTTCTCTGAGGTGATCAATGGCAGGACCCGAGGAAATGGCCTGAAGTTGTGTCAGGGGAGATTTAGGTTGGAAATTAGAAAAAGGTTCTTCACCAGAGGGTGGTTGGGCACTGGAACAGGCTCTCCAGGGAAGTGGTCACAGCACCAAGCCTGACAGTGTTTAAGCAGTGTTTGGATGATACTCCCAGGCACATGGTGTGACTCTTGGGGATGGTCCTGTGCAAGGTTAAGGGCTGGACTTGATGTTCCTTGTGTGTCCCTTCCAACTCACCATATTTTGTGTGATTCTATGATCTATTAGTCAAGAAATTAATGGGAGGAAAACCAGAATACTTCACGTACTAGTGTGCAGCATTTCGGTTCTGTCACTTTTCAAAATGCGTTTCCCCATTAAAATAAAGTTTAACCTTTACACAGAAAGCGTATTAGTTATTTGGAATTTTCTTTGAAAACTAATTAATTTTCAACTCCCAGTGTTTAAATTCATACTAGACACACAAAAGTTTGCCAGTGTCTGAGCAATTCCTAACATAACTTCCTCTACTTAGTTTTGCAAATAATTCCTGCAGAAAGCAAATTACTTACTACCAAATTGATTAATAAACTATTCTAGAGTGTTATCTGGCAGAAGGTAAGATAAATTTTGAGGGGGGAATAGAAGAACACAAGACATCCAGCAGAATTTGGCTTCAACCATTTAAATAAAGTTACCTGTTAGCCTCCACTTCTATTTTATAATAGCACTTCAATCTTCTTTCAACAGTATTACCTACCTGGCACCGAAAAGGCCTCATGAAAAATTCATTGCAACATAATTGGTTCTTTTTCTTAATTTTTTGAGTTTATGGTTGATGGTTAAAACATAAAAGATTATTACAGAAGTAAATGTAGGGCTCTTGAAAAACATGGAGTTGACTGGATAGCTAGAATGTAGCTAAGGCACAGTTATCTGAACTATTCTTAACTCCAATGAAAATACATCTCCAGAAGATTAGGACATATAATTCAAGTTTCTAAACATGTACATCCTTCTTACCTGATCAGTTTGGTCCCATTCTCCTTGTTGTCTGAGAGATGGAATAGACCAGATAGTCAGCTTTCCTGAGAAATGAATAGCTGCCAAAAGAGTTCCATCAGGAGAAAGATTCATCTTGAAAACTCCATCCTGTCAAACATTATATCAAAGTAAACAAAAATACACACCAGGGAATACCCACAAGAATTCCTCCAAAAATTTTTTTTTTTCTATTTTAATGGAAAAAAAATTGTACTATCTTCCATCCTGAAAATTTGACATGCCTTAAATTATAAATAAACATCCCGCCCTACTCTAAAAGAATAAAGGTGAGATATCAATTCTGGCATAGAAGAGTAAAAACAACCTGTATAAAGGAAGAAAAGTCCCTTAGCATGAACAAATCTTTAGGAATGTGAACTTCTGCATCATGTTGTTATACAGCAAATAAAACCTGGAAGTGTGGCATTCCTAGGAGAACGCCCCTGACAGCTACTTGGAGGGAAAATTGCACGTCGTTCTCTGTACAGAAAAAACCTTCAGCACCTTCAGTTTTCTGCTGTCCTGTCTCTCAGGTCCACACAAGGAAAACTTATCAAAACACAGCTCAGTACAGCTCTTCCTCCCTGGAAGCAAACTACTGGGTGGGCATTATTACAGATCAAATATTTAAATTTAAAAAAAAAAAGGGGGGAATACACAAGTGGAGAGATCTTGGAGGAGCACATTGTTCATTTCAGGACACTGAATCAGTATTTACAAATCTCTTGAGTAACAACAGACTAAGCAGCAACACAGTAAATATCAGGTTAAGTCCATACAGATGAAATAATTCAACATCTGTAAGTAAACCTCATCAAGGTTACAAAAATTCTCCTGGATGAAGTTTTCATTCAGCTCTGGATACCCTATGAGGCAAAACATACTTCTAACAAAGTATTTCCTTAAGAATTCACGAAATCCCACACAACTACAACTGAGCTGTAGACCCTCTAAATATGCACTCAAATTTTAAAGTCAAATTTAGCACCACTGTTATGGTAGCAACAAATAACAATTCCTGAAAATACACTTTATATTTATTCCCCCTGCTCCCAGCACAACTACTACCTTTTCAGAAAGACTACTAGGTTCTTAGACAGTCTAATCTTCACTGAAAGACAGTAAGAGGCAGATTCTCCAAAATTACACTCAGTACAAGTTTTTCAGTACAAAAACTTTACTTCAGCTTTCTCTTTTATATTTTCAGTTAAGGAAATAAAATATTTCCCCACTCAACCCTGGAGAGAGATTCAGAAAGATTTATTTTCCCCTTCCAATCAAGCATGCAACTTCTTCTTTTAACCAATCACCTAAACATCCCCAAAAAATCTATTAAGGTCATTTCCTAAGTCCACATAACTTCCAAACAACCATTTTTCCTCTAAGGAGGACACAGGGTAAAGGTGGTAGACACATTCTTTACTGTTTTTCCTTTGTAAAGAAAAAGAGGGGAAAACAAATTTTTTTTACAAGAAGGGAAAGGGGAATAGAAAGAGCAATCAATCAAAGGTTCCACACGATTAGTAGACAAGAGGTAAGAGAAGGTGGTGCAGAGGTGCATGGGCAGCTCCTAGGGTGTGTACAAGAAAGCCACGAGCACTGTGTACAAAGCCTTAGAAATACAGAAACATACCTACACCAGAGCATGACATTCTAACACTCACTCACTCAGGGGAGAGAATACAAGATCCATACCCAGGTTTTGTTAAGAATAAGTTGATTCTGATCAGCAGTTTTATTAGGTTCACATACATCCCAGTAGTAGAAGTCCGACCCTTAATAAACTTTAGAAGTTACTTAACAAAATGTTTCCTTAGTATCTCAGACTGTAAAACCAAGTCTGTGTCTGCCCTATTTACGCCATGGTTAGTTTGAATCCATCCATTTTTTCTTCTCCACATTGTATGAAAATTTTGGGTTGTAAGGTGAAGGGGTTTTGTAGTTTTCTAGAGGGAGTGGGATAGTGCAGAAGGCTGGGTTTTATTCTCCTTACTTCTCTCCCGAGAAGTATTTTAGAAACTTATCACAATCTACTTTCTTCTTGTAGAATATGTAACGCATCTAACATGCTATGATTATTACATTCATTAACAAATAACCAGGTGGTTTCTTACACCTTCCTTTTTGAATAAGTTTACATTTAATATTGAATCTACATCTCTAGACCTGTTCCTGAAATCCAGTGATTCAAGCTTCAGCAGATGAACTAACTGGATTTTTAAGAAAGCCAAATAAATAGCAAGCTTCTCCATTTAATCAAAAAGAAGAAAGTTTTAGCTTTAATTTCATAGAATATTAACTCACATAAATTAAAACCTACTTTTAGTCAGTTTCTCAGATAGTCATTAATGGACAATTATGTTAGTAAAATACATTTCTGAGGTAGGTGTAGACCTTAATACCTGTTCTGTTCCCCGCCTGCTGTAAAATCTTACATTCATAATCCTTAATAATCCTCTTCTCTGTGCCTGTAAAAACAGAAACAAATCATTCAATGAAAGACAATCTCATACATTATTTTATGCAGCAAGAATTAAGTCATATCTCAAATACTACATCAACTCTGCAGGATTCTTTAAACTTCCACAGAACTGCCCACTTTAAAATAATGCAAGGATAATAAAATCCAGTTTGTGTAATTTTGTCCACTTCATTAGGTATGTAACATGTCACAGAAAACCACTACTCATTTGCAATTAAATTAGCAGCTCCCTTATAATACTAAGCAATAACCTATATAAGAGCAAATACTGGAATTTATCCTAGTATATTGTAAATTGATTTCAGTATAACCAAGCTGTTACTAAATCACACATTTACTTCTAATAGAAACAAAAGAAATCTAGAGTCAGAGTTAAACTGAAACATTTATTTCAAGTGTGCTGTCTTTTCTTCTGAAGTAATAAAAGGACAAACTGGAGGTTTTATCCAAAGTCACAGGCTAGTGTTTCATACATTTCCATGCTACAATATTTTTGTTCTTTCTTGTTGTTTTGGGTTTTAAAACCACAAGTGATAATCAAGAACTTAAAATTCAAATCATACTATAGAAGAAGCAAAAACAGACAGATACAGGGTGGGAAAAGGTAACTACTTAATACATTCAAATCATACCTTAGAAAATAGCAAAAAATGCAATAAATTCTTCTTTCAAAAAGATAGATATCAAACATCCCAGTCAGATAATTCTGGCAGTAATAATATTCCTCCAGTAAAATGAAGACACATACTTACTATTCTGACATCATCTTCGTAACTAGTGACCTGTTTGTAATAGGGAGAACCTGACAGAATTCTCCAAGCAGATATCCCACAGCCAGCTGCTTTAGATACTCCATCTTCATCTGTTTCACAACCTCCTATGAGGAGAAGTCTGTAAAATATATAAAGGTATATTATGGTTTCATACACTGCTCGATTTGCTTTTCATAATCTGAAGTCTAGAGCAGTCAGCCTGCAGCAACAAAAAGACTAAGTATACCAAGACATTTAACAGCATCAGTAAGCTTTGTCTGTGGATAAATAGCCTGAAATCTAAAAGTATTTAAATATTATTTGAGTGTCAGTTGTTATTTGTGGCATTTATACCTATCCATTCTCTTCTGTAGTTTTCCAGATAAGTCATAATTCCCAATAAATAAAACAGTTTATCTACAAGTTTGAGTTTCTGCCTTACCATCAAAACTTTAAAAAATTATAGTTTAAGCCTATGAAAAGTTCTGATCATTCTGTTCAAGCATTAGGTTTCCATTTATTCAGATGTGGCACAAAAGCTACTTCTCCTTCACTGAGCAACCAAAGGCACCAAGGTTTGTCAATTATGTTTTCTAAAGCCACTCTACCAATTATACATGTGCACGTAATAATTTCGTTACACACAGTAGATGGCATTTTAAAAACTTTGACATAACTCTTATAATTATTGCTGATTGCCATTAAACTGTATTAAAGTATTTTCACTTGAAGCCCTTTCATGTTATTAACATGCAGTTCTATATTTAACTGATGACTACTTTGATGAAAACTTTGAGAATATGTGTCTGACTTTGTTTGGAAGCATCATTTTAACAAATAACCCATCAACAAGTAAAGTATCTGCAAAAAAAGGTCCAATTTTAGGAGCCCAGAGTTCAGCCCTAGGAATGCTCTGTTACCTCTTTTCCAAGGCTGCATCACTCCTGAAATGCTCTGTTTCCTAGAGGTTGCCACTCCTACAACTCAGCTCTGCCCTGAGTCCATTTCAAAACTTTTCCCACAAAAGTCCAATGACAATAAAAAAAGAAAAAAAAAAAAAGTCCAGGAAGAAAATTTCTTTCCAAATTTAATCCTCTTTAAGAGGTCAGTAAAATTTATTTAATATTATTATAGTATTATATATATATTATATATATATAATAGTATATATATAGTATAGTGTATATATATAGTATTATAGTATATATAGTATTATATATAGTATTATTATATATTATAGTATTATTATAATATTATTATAGTATTATAATATTCTATTATTATAGAATAGTCTCGTGCTATTCACAAACCACAGATGAATCACAGAATCAATTAGGTTGAAAAAGACCTCTGAGAGCATCAAGTCCAACCTATGACAGAACACCACTACACCAACTAGACCAACTCCAGGGACAGAGACTCCACAACCTCCCCAGGTAGCCCATTCTAGTGTCTAATCATTCTTTCTGAGAAGAAATTCCTTCTCATGTCAAACCTAAACCTGCCCTGGCACAGCTTAAGACCATGTCCTCTTGCCCTATTGCCTGGAGAAGAGGTCAACTCCCATCTGGTTACAACCTCCTTTCAGGGAATTGTAGCAAGCAGTAAGTGTCTAGAGAGCAGCCAACGTCAGCAGCGTTTTGTGCAGCACTTTGCAGAGACTGATGACCAGAACCTGTCTCTGTACATGCTCCACACAGTTGTGCTGATGCACAGCCAGGCTCAGTCCCCAGCACATCAGAGGCCTTGACACAGACCACACTCTTAAGGGAGGATATAAATGTGCAGGTCTTGGCCTGCTGAGACATGGCTCCAAGCAACCTGCTCCAGCTGACCCTGCGGTGAAGAGAATGGATTAGATGATTTCCTGGGGTTCCTTCAGTCTCAAAAAATGCCTACTCTCGCAATACCTCAGGTGTGCTGTATTCTACAGGTTGCTACAAAGCTGGGTTAAAGATAACTAGTGTAATGTTGGTCTTGAGAACAGGTTCAATTGAGGCATCCAAGAAAAACTTAATATGCCATTCCTCATTCATCAATTTTAGTACAATAAACAAGTTTCATAGAATCATAGAATCATGGAATAGATTGGGTTGGAAAAGACCTCCAAGATCATCAAGTCCAACCCCTGATCCAACTCTAATATCATGGCACTAAGGTCCATGTCCAATCTCTTTTTAAAAATTTCCAGGGATGGTGAATCCACCACCTCTCTGGGCAGGCCGTTCCAATGCCTGATCACCCTCTCTGTAAAGAATTTCTTCCTAACAGCTGAATCTGAAACCCTTCAACTCCTTCATCACAAGGCCTTTATCACAAACTTTACGCTTTAACGTCAAACATTTTCTGTAGCAGTCTCACCATGGATAACCCTGAGGTAAGACATTTAGTTTCAGATTAAGATGCTCAAGTGGTTGTTGAAAATTGTATTAGATCTTACAAAGAGCTCACACTGAAGCAGACATTAAAGTTCTGTCAACTAAAGTGCACCATAAATTCCATCCTAGATGAAAGTTGGATCAAAAGAGGACACCAACATTTGGTATTTAAATTAACGTATATAACAGATTTCAACAACAGTGAAATTCATTATTAGACTTTTCCCTAAAACTATCGCTTCAGCTACATTCCCTACTGACATATTCTCTTTGCAATTATCATACATCTAGTTGAAAAAATTAAGTGTATTAAGTTCTTAAGTGCTATTTTATTGCTCTGTAATGACTAATGCACAAATACACAGAAATACAAAGTGTGGTAAGTCAAGCCTTACAAGCAGTGAAGATAGTCCAGCGTAACTTCACCATCTGAGACTGAATGAAACGCAAGAAAGCACAAAGTGACAAAGCTGAACTTACACTAAGTGATCAAAGTTCACATTACTGAATATGAAAACTCTGAGGTGTCCATATATATCTACAATTTTATTTAATGCACAATTTTAAAGTGCCTGCCTTCAACTCCTTCTGGTTTTTTTTTTAGTTAACAAGAAAATTTCAGCAAGAGACTCTGATCATGAATATAGAGTTCTTCAACACCAAATTTAGCAGTTTTCTACCACAGCTTAAATTCAAGACAGAAGGGACTTGCCTATATAAAGGGCAAAACATCAGTTCTCTTGCTTTCTATCCATTCCATCCAATTCTGCATTCTTTCAAGCAGCAATTTTTCAACTTTACTAAGCAATTTTTCAACTTTACTGGCTGCATATAGCAGGAGATACTACAGTCACAGGGGACTCCACGTAACTAGTTTGATTTTCATGGAATGAAATATTTCCTGGTAAAAAACAGTAATTCCTGAATGTGTATGCCACACACATTACAAAAACTTACTAGGTCATCAGCAGACAATTTTAATGACCAATACTCCAAATAAACTGTTCTAAGTACAAAACCAGCATTGTGTTTTGTTCTTTTACTTCATGCTAATATCAAGTTTTAAAAACATTAACCTAAGATCTTATAAGAATAGTAGGAAAAACAAAGATATCACTCTCTTGGAGGTGGGAGGAAAGAAAGAAAACAAAACTTGACATTACTGCAATTTTTCACTTTCTTCTAAACCTCTGTGGCAAGAAGTTGCCATTAGCACACACAGAAAGTAATGTCCATACTATTTGCTTGACAAATATGCCAACTGATTTCTTACATTATTTTTTTGCTAATGGATTCATCCATTATAAGAGTTTGAGTTCTGACATCATTTACTCAAAAACGAAATGCAAGCATAACCATCTATCATAACATCAGAGTAATTATTTGATCCTTCTTTGAATATTACCCAACATTCTTCGCAACACTTACTGTTCCAACAATCTGCTTCCTAATATTAGGACCAGAAAAGATAACTTTGGAAACAGTGTCAGAACCATTAACTCTGGTCTGATCAAAGGAAACAATGAGTTATTTCTGTTGTCTGGTCAGGTACGGCTACCAAAGCTCCATAATCCTCACCTACTACATCAAAATGATACATTTAGTATACTGAATATTAATTATGTGAAATTACTAGATATGAATTAGGTAGCAAGAAGGAACCATATGCAAAATTAATCTCTCAAAATAATAACTCAGAAGAACATTACATCTCATTAATAATAATTTTTTTTCCTGAGATAGATAGGACAGCTCACTTAACATTGAAGAATAAGTTTTTGTAACAGTGAGTTGCTTCTGGTATTCCATAGCAAAGCCTAATTTCCATTTAAAACTAAACAGTGATATAATGTACTGCACTAATGGGTTCAATCTTAGTAGATGTAACAGAAGAAAAATATCTAGAATGAAGTTTAGTCCCTACAACTGAAGAGAAATAGAAAAAAGAGTTGCTGAATTTACCTTGCTATATAGCAAGTTGATATCAAAAAAGTAGGTACATTTTCAGCATAAGCAGTAGGCTAACCAGGACCTATTCCAACTATATTGGGCTCAAGAGCAAGCAGTCAATTAGGTCACCTCTCAAGTCTCTTCCGTAACCAACAGGTTATTAACAGAGAAAACATATCACAAGTCAACTCCAAATACAGAAGCCTGGTAGTTCCAGTCAGAGCACTAGGGAAAATGGGCTGGCCAACAAGTCCTGCAATCAATTATAGATTGAAGCAAACAAACAAACAAACAAACAAGCAAAAAAAACCTCCAACCAAACTTATATATCAGCCTTTACCCCCACCACACTCAGAAACTTCTGAAGCTATTCCTAACATTCCACAAAATGCGTGCTGCTTATGCAAGGTACTCAGACAGAAAAGGACATAAATTGACTTCCATTACCTAATTATTCAAGTGAGATCAACTTAGTCTTCTTTCGTAGGTAGAGACGTGACTTCTTATTTCTGATGCACTAAATACCAATTTTGAAACAGGGTTTTTTCTCCCCCTCCATATCCAAGACACTTCAATGCTTATTTTGCCACTTTTGTTTATCATTTACATATCACTGTCAGGTAGCAAAGAGAGCACTTACCTGTGACCAGGATGATAAATGACAGTTGTAATCCCATGGACATAATGGCTGCTAAAGTTGAAACTATGACTTTCTTGAAAGCTTTGATTTGTTCCAACACTAAATATGCAGGGAAAAAAAATACATGTATTATTTCAGATTTATTTTCTACAAACAGTAGAAAGAATTCCTTTGAAGTTCACTGAACCTTTCAATGCAAGTCAAAATGTATGCTTACCTTACAAGGTAACTTCTCAGTTCTCCACGATAATTAACAACAAGCAGTTCAGCTGACCATTGAGCACTTGCTTTGTATTCTAGAAAGATCAATCCAGCAATAGCATAACTCAGATCTCCTGGAAAACTTGCTGTCTTTACCCAAAAAGGAAGACAAACATTGAGAGAGAAAGGGATTTTAAAAAAGTGTCTTTGTTACTGAAAAAACTAGGAAGTTAAATTTACTATATTGTATTAAAAAATAAAAAATATTTATAGTTTGTATTAATAACAAAATACACTTCCTTTTATCTTTCTTTTAAAGAAATTTTAATACTATGAAGTCCGCAAAGACAGCATACTAATACATTTCAGTCACCTTCACAAATCAGTTTAATACAACCTTTGAACATACAAAATAGAAAATATATTATGTGGGGCCTGTCAACAACAATTATCTACTATCATACCGAGCAAAAAAAATTCCTCATGTTGCTCTAGCAGCAATATTTCTGGATTTATAATTGATTCTGTATATGAAATGCAGATCTATTAATACTAATTCTAATTATTTGCACACACACTACTTAGGTGATTCTATATTTTCACTACCATAATTCCAAGATAGATGTAAAACAAGTCCTCTGTGCTGTTGTAAGGGTTACACGCCTTCTGTTGATCATATGATGGATATATTAAACTTTTTATGGTCCATTTCTGTATTGTATTCACAGTGTAAGTATTTATAGCAATATAAGTCATGATTTTAAAAAGGTCCAAGAGTGGAAACTATGCAGGACCCTTTAAAAAAGTTCTACTATATTAATATTTAATCCAAGAGAGTACATACCGGTGAAATGACCAAAAGCTCACTGCCCATCAGGTCAAACACTCTGACTGTTCCAGTGCTTTCAGCATAAGCAAGTAACGTACAGTCATGACTCCATGCCACTCTCCTCCACTGAGGGTTGGGATCCTTTGGTACTGTGAGAGAGGAATAAAGTTATTAATAAAAGTGAAATATAAATACAATCTTGTAAACAGAACAAAAAGTCAGCTGCATCAAAAAAATGCAGGTTCCCTACACCTGCATTGCAAGCTTATTTCAAAGGAGGGTCAAAAAAGAAAAGTCACTCATTATGTCTCCTAAACCCACTAATTTTAACAATCATTTCATTTCGGATTCAGGTTTCATATGTTAATCATCATTAAAAGCAGAGGCAGAGGGAGGGTAATGGAGCTAGTCACAAAGCAAAATTATTGCGAGATTCTTTGCAATGGTTTTTAAGAAGTTACAACATTATCATTAAAGTAAACCAACATCACCATTTAGCAATGCATGAATAACAAAACAATGATGACACTAAGTAAGCACGTAGAGATTGCCATACCTTGACATTTTCCAACTATGGATACAAAATCATCTTTTGCAGACCTGCAGAAAAAAGACTCATATGGATTTAAATATGAAAAAACGCTATCCAACTTTCCATAATAATAAGAACACCAGAAAAATATTCAATTCAAAGGCCTGCACACCTTAACTACTTATTAAAAAAAGCAGATAGTAGCCTTTACCCTTAGACAGTTACAGTAACTAACAGCAGTATTTTAGACACCCTCCTCCCACTGTTTAAATACTAACATCCCTCATTTATTCATAACGTTGTTCAAAATAGGATAGCAAAATTTCAGCACTTATCATACAACTTTGGAAAAAAAACTAGTCAGTATTCTCTAGCTTACAATTTTAGAAACAATGCAAGAATATAGTTACATTAATACAGTTGAAACAAGATTTATTTTATAGTCTGTAAGCTGACATTTATGGTGTTCACACCACTTTTGATTGAACAATTTTCATACACTTGCTTCTTTTACATATAAATAGAAGGTCTGACCTTCTAGCAAATGGATTTTTGTGAAGCAAGTAAACACACTCAATCAAGATCTGTTCTACAGCTAAATGTGCTCTTGAACTGGCAAAGGAGAGCTGCTTGTTAGAGAGCAGAAGGGAAAGCATCAGTCTTGATGGCAACCCACACTACTTGTAAAATAAGGTGAAGTATTATACACGCCAGCTACTCTACAGAGAAGAATACTGGCTCCTTGTCCCATTTGTTAGGGGAGAATTTCTAGAGGGGACAGAAAAGCAAAGGTTAAAAAGACCATGATTTGTGTTGAGTATTTCAGAGCATCTTGATTGTTTTTCTTTCACATCTTGAAACAGAGAGGGAGTGAGAGATATTTACCTACGGACACCCTTAATATTTATAACAGGGGGGGTTAAGAATGGGTTTTATTGTTTGGTTTTGGTTTTTTAATGCAGAATTGCTGAGAACTAACACAACCAGAAGGTTTCTGCTTTTATGATTATTCCATGGATAACTTTCACATTATATAACACTGCAAAATGCAGAAAAATATTTAAAAGTACATTTAGTAAATTACTAGAAACACTTTCTCAGGATTCCACAACTGTGTTCATGAAGCAATAGATAACACTAAGTTACCTGATTTCTACACATTGGTCTTGAACAACTGCCAACAATTTACCATTGCTGAAAGAGAAAATAAGAGGTTTGAAAGTTCATTTTAAGTCCATTCCTTACAGAATATGCATCAGTCCTAGGTGCTTCTCTGCAAGGTGAGAAATAAATTGCCTTTTTCATAAAACAAGAAAATAAATAGGGAAATATCAATTTTTTTAGCAGAAAGAAAGTAACAGTTCTATGGGATTCCCTTCATGTCACTGAAATCTATCTGGCACTCTTTTCCAGTAGTACTAAGAAAGCAGAAACAATGTCTAAAATCTCACTGCAGGCGAGGTCAGAATCAGATGTTGCTTATGCATAATTTTACAATAGCAACATCCAAAACTATGTATTGCTTTATCTGTAATGAACAACTATCGTATTTCAGTAAGTTACATAGTCTCAGTAGGAGTAGATCTCCTGTCTTTGTACCTAGCACACAACATAAATTAAAACCTTCCATAGTACCTTCACGTCATTGAACCATTTTTCTGCATATATTTACACTTATTTTTAAAAGCCAGTAACCTTACTGATATTGCTAAAATTACTGCAGAACAGCTGCTTCTAGCACTGGAACTCCCACTTCTCTGTACACGCGATAGCACACAAGTCTTGAGGGTATACATTCACTTTCCACAAATACAAATTGCTTATTTTAAAATTATACATCATGCCAAGTTTCAGGTCTTTAACCAACCAAATTCAGGACCTGAGTTTGAGAACAACTGCATTGCAAATAACTTCGCCTCAAAAGCCAGACAGACCTTCAGACCTGAGCTGAGGAGCATTAACTGAAGGGAAGCAGCTGAGAGCCCCTTAGTCAGCAGACTCAGCTTTCACAGAGCTACCTGTGAAAGCCTCCAGTATTTTTCTTGACCAGAAAGAATAACATGACTTCAGCACAATATTAACTGAGCATGGTTACCAGCAGGGATGGGGGGGAGCAGAAGAAGCATTAATACATTCACTTGCATTAAAAAATAGAAAAGTATGAGAGTTGGTTACCTGGCAAGGATGAGGTGCCAGTTGATCTGCTTACTAACGAGACGAACCAGTCCAGTGGGCAGAGAAAACTTTGCAGGGCTGAAACACCAGAAACATTAGGCTAAATCAGAACATACACCTAACAAAAGCAGTACCTGAGGTATACAAACCAGACAATTTAGCTTTAAGGCAACCATCCATCACCTGTGTGGTTTTAGCATTTGAACATGAATCAACACTGCACCCTGCCAACGACAAAGGGTAACAGCAGCCTTGTTTGTATTAACAGAACAAAACCACATATTAAGAGAAACAATTATTTACTCATCAGTCTTTACACCCTGGTCACCAGCCAGTTTTGGGACACTCATTAAACTAAGAACACCAGTAAACAGGAGGGCCACCAAAGAGGCTTAGAGACTGAAGCACTTGCCCTACAAGGAGATACACTGAGAGAAATGTACATGTTTAGCCTGGAGAAGAGAAGGCTTCAGGGAGACTGTCTAATACCTAGATTACCATGAAGATGGGAGCAACTGAGGTGCATGGCAGAAACACAAGAAACTATGATCAACCCTCTGGAGGACTTGACAGTGCTGGGTTAACAGCTGGACTCCATGATGGCAAAGGTCCTTTCCAAGATAAAAGTCTCTATGATTTTAAAACAGGTTCCAAATAGACATAAGGAAGAGCTTACTTCACCATGAAGACAGACATGCACTAGAACAGGTTGACTAGAGAGTCTCTAGGATCTTCATCCTTTATCCTTTTCAAGACTTAGTGGACAGAGCCCTATGGAACCCAATCTGAATTTAATGTTCTGCTTTTAGCAGGACTTGAAACTAGAGGCCTCCCGAGCTCCCTCCAAAATACTTTTATTAAATAAATGAAAATAGCAACTAGAAACAATTATAAAAGCTTGAAATTAGACTTTAAGTGACTACAGGAGAAAGTGAAGAAAAATAATTGAATTCAGTCTACAACTGAATACTCATAACTAGACTTACATGACAGTATGACACCCATAAATATCACCTTCCCCACCAAAAAAGCGGGAGAGGTAGATGCACAAAAATAGACTAGGACACCAGCAATAGGGAAAACAGGATTCCCTGCCAAATTCAAGTATACTATTGTTTCACAGGAAGCCACATAAATGTCCCTTTCCATATATCTCAAATCCAACAGAATATCCTTTAAACGGGAGAAATGTTATCTTTAAACCTGCTAAGTGCATCAACAGAGCAGTATAACCACAGAGCTGAAACTCTCCAGAAACACTTTATTTACCCCAATATATTTCTGGGACCACTAAATCACTTTTTGAACCAGAACCCAAAATTTATAAATGACACGAGTGCTGCTCAAGTAGTTATCAAGCTTTTTGTATGACAGTTTGAATTGTCAAGGAAAGAAAATTCAAAATTATTACTCCAAAAGAAGCAAACGCTGCCATGCCATCATACTTGTCCTTGGGGCTTACAAATAAAAAGAAGAAAAAAACCACAACAGATTCACTTGCAATATCACAGATGGGAGTGGAGAGGACAAATATGTCTTTGGAGAAAGATGACATTCCAACTGCAACTTTACTTCAGCTTCTGGTAAAAGTACAAAGTCAAACTAGTACACACCAGCTCTTTTCTAGATACACTTCAGCTGCAACTTAAGGGGTTACAACTTAATTTATGAAAAGAGACTACTCTAAGCATTGCTTGGACAATATTCTAAAGAAGTGTTCAGCTTTCCTCACGTTAAGAATTACTTCTCATCAAATCTTTTGATGGCTATAAAAATATTGTCAAATAGAAAAATTAAGCAATACTCTCATCAAACCTACCTGTACCAGAGGTACCGAAGCAAAAATAATGCAGGACCTACAATAAAAAGAGGTAAAAATTACATCTCTAGTGGTCTTAAAACACCCTCCAGCTTACAGAAATTCCCATGTTACAGTAAATGCAAATGGTAGATCAAAAAAAAAAATCACTATGCATTTTTGGAAACCCTAAGAGAAATTCCCACTGGATGAAAATGCAGTTCAGTCACTGCCATTGAACACTTAGTTTATGCAATGTAATATAATCAAAATGTAAAATTTCCTTATAGAACTGTCTAACAAGTGAACAGCCCCATGCAAGAGCTAGTAGAGAAAAAAAAGGAAAGACTCAACATTTTGCACAACACAGAGCTTAAGTTCTTAGAAGTATGGTTTATTAGTTTGCCCCAACAAACTAATGGAGGCAAGAAAGCTCACAAAATTGACATAAAAATAAAATGGCAATATTGACAATGAGAAAACACCTTCCTGAAAACACATCCTGCACTCTATTTCTGTTACAATGGACAGAAATTGTCCTTCCATTACAAGGGCAGAAACTGTAAAATTTACAAGTAATCCACACATTCTTGGAAGTCATGAACAAGTCATATTTACCTGTAACTGCTCTAGTGATGATAAATGATGCACCATGTTTTCTGTTGCCTCTTGGCTGCAATTACAACAATAATGATCAGACATTATATCACACATTTTAACTTAAATACAACATTCATACATAAATTTACAGATTAAATCTGCCTCCTAGCCTACAAGTTCCTTGTGTATTTTCTATTTCCCACATCCTCATACAGTGAGTAATTTAACTGCATAAGCTAAAACAGGTTGTAAAGCCAAGTAATATAAATGCCAAAATGCAATAAACAAAAATGTCCTACAGACTGTCTATTGGTTCAACTTTGCCTCCATCTTTGGGTAGTAAGAAAAGACACTGACTTCTGATTATGTTCTCTTGTAAGGTATTACAAATCTTCTGTGCCAAATTAATGCCAGATTGATCTGCTCAGAAGTCGAAGTACTTGGTGTTCAACATATTATGCTAATATCTAATTGCTAAGCTACATAAAGATTGCACCTGAGAGTTTCAGAAACATCAAGTAAAAGAAAGAATTCCTGAAGAAAAACAAGTTATAGTAGGTAACACGGCTGCTCTACTCCATATACCATCTCACAAAGCCTTACAAGCAATCCTGTTTTACTTAAGGCAAAGAGGAAACAACTACATTCAATACAGAAATGAACGTCCCTCTCCAAACACAGAAAAAAGAAACAGAAAACAACACAGGGTGTATATTTTTAGCTATAAGAGGAGATAAAGTTGTTTGCCAGTAAGAAAGCAGAAAAAAGATATGAAACTGAGAAGATAAAGATAACCAATAAAGAAGGAATCACACACACATCTTCAAAATAAGCAGTCATGCTTATACTTTCCTAATGAAAATATTAGAGCACCACAAGCTGAGCATTAGAGCAGGTAATGAATGAAATTCCTCTTCCCTTCAGTATAGAATACATAGAGCAGATTTCACTTGATAACTGAAATATTCAGACCTCACCAAGTTATAGAGAAGCAAACACTGAAAGACATATAAATTTATCAACATTTTGAAGTATGTCCAAATAAAAATTAAAAAAAAAGTATGTGGGCTCCCAAGTTTAAGTTATTGAAGTAAAGATTAGTTTTGTAGGCAAAGTTTGCAATCCATAAATAGTCTTTCAAATAACCAGGCTGTCATCTCACAGCATGTAAGAAGCAAACAGAGTTATACTAATAGATTATGTTCCACATTCAGGAAATAACAAGGCATTACAGTAAAATAAGTGAGAGCATAAATTATTTATTACAGTTCTCCTAGTACCTCAGGGAGAAATGCAATTTCCTAGGGACCTTAAAAGTTTGTTAAAGTTTTTGGATTAAGAAAAGTTCATAGTAAAAACATTTCCCAAAATTGCTTATATGTCTTTAGAATTTTTTTGAATATTCAAAGTGTATGCTTCTGAGTGTTAACTACAGGCTTCTATTCCATACATCTTAAACTCCTCCAAAACTGACTTTATATTATACACTGAAGACCTGAATTTTATTTTTTATAATATATTCTTATCACCTCAGCAACAGCAATGACTACTAAATCTGCTGTATTTCTTTTTTAATTCATTCCCATTTGGAAAAACTTCCAACTTCTCCCTCCCTACAGCATTGCAGAAATAAAATGTACTTTCCTGCTGACAAGAGTCACTTAGTTTTGGATTTTCTTGCACATACTGAAGCTTACTGGGAGGGGGTACTGGGGAAATCTCAAAACATGAGATTACAATGAAAGAGCCTCCCAGAGCCAAGAAATACATTTGCAAATATAGACTGGAGAAAAAAGAAAGTTAAAGTTCAATCAGCCTATATTTCCACAGATGATTTCACAAGTTCTCACTTGCAAATTTGTCCACTGCCACTGCCTCATTCACTATTTTCACTAATTAACTATTCAGTAATTACTTTTATTCTCATTATACATTTCAGGGTTCTCAAACAGTGCATTATATACAATCACATCGCTATACTGAATACAGATGCTTGATTTCCACACCACTCTCTTCTCTGGCATAGTCAGTCCCTTGCATGTTTCCTTCACAAATAACTGTTATATCCTCCTGTCTCCCCACAACCCTCCAAAAAGAAATTCTTGTTGTTAAATTCAATACAGGCGAATGACAACACTAACAAAAACTAAAATTAAAGCTAATCTGGGGGTCAAACCTACAAAATCCATGCCAGTTTTATCAGTGTCTCGAATTTAACATGACTTAATGTCTTCATCACAGGACTCATCTTCCAACAGTCATAATTAGATATGTAAGTTCTCAACACTCTGCAATTAAAAATGAATCATCCCAAATGAGGTAACAGAAAAATAAAACAAAGTTAATAGAGACATGTGAAAGTTTAAGGTCTTGCTTTGTAGCCTAGATTACTGCAAAAGACGACATTTAATTTCATTTCCTAGTGCAGCATTCAACTTCCTTTCCCTTTCTACTATTTCTCACCTCACTCATTCCAAAAAATTCAGTTCTGCAAGGTAGGAAGTATTCTGTGACTTTTTCTGAGAAGTGTGAATAAAGCATGATTCAAAGGGACAGATGTTTGAAAAGAAAAGCCAAAATCACCTAAGTAGTATCTTAGGTTAAGACATCTTAAGGCAAAATGTGACTCATACTGACAAAATCATCTGTTTGCCTATGACTCTCATTTTAAAATCAATTTCCCACTAAAAAGGTAAAAACTATCAGACTATCAGAAGCGTCCTTGGCTACTAACAGTCCTCAAGAATGTAAATCCAAACAAAGTACATAGCATAATATTTTCAAGTCTTCCCATTTCTGCCATTCAAATTAGAGATTATCATGAAAATAAAATAAATAGACAAGAAAAATCAAGTTTAAAATAGCCAATACCATTTGCTGCAGCTGACAAGCAAGAGTTCTACAATGCTTAGAAATTCCGACTACCAGGGCAGATGAGGACTCTCAGACTGATTACACAATCACTTTAAACTGGTATCTCCAGAAGCTGCCAATGAAGAGATGTGTCACATTTCACTCAGCTTTGACTGACATAATATTCACATCCCCCTTGGCATCCACATGAGTACTCGAGGGACTAGTCAACACAAGGAGCTAAAACAACATACCTGTTACTCAGATTAATCAGTTCTTTAATCAATCTACCATACAACTTCAAGAATACTAATGGCAGCAAAAGAGAAAGGATACTTGTCAAAAATATGCCCCCTTAATGCAGTTGTGGAACCACAGTCTGGTGCCATCACACCTAAGTCCTCCTCATGGTTTGCAGACAGGTAAATTGCTTTCAAGTATTACAAGAAACAAGGACAATTTACCATTTCTCAAAATGCAGTTAAATAAAGATAAGTGTAACTGTCTATTCACCTATATGAACAACCTATTAAGTTAGTAATTGGTAACACTGCAATCATACTTTCCAAACATCCATATCTATTGTTGTTAGCATGGCTCTAGTAATTATTAACAAGTAAATTCTTCCGCCTGTCATGCTTTTGCATCTTTCCTGTTCAGATGTTCTCATTAAGCATAAAACTTGGTTAAAATACTTCCATAAATGACTTGTGGTAGGAAATACATTAACTTCAGTTGTTTCAGTGGACTTGAAAGCCACTATAAGAAATAAACCCACATTGTTTGCATCCTCTACGTCCAAACCAGACAAGAGCAGACATAGAGGCCGCTAGCTCAGCACACTGCAGGGGAAAAGATGAAAAAGGAAAGATGAAAGTGCTTCTCAGCTTTTCCACTGACCCATTAAGAACAGCTAAAAACAACCAAAAACTTGTACTACAATAGCAACATATTCTGATTTCTTAAGTTCTGGCATCCATTTGTGTGCCTTGTAGAGACAAAGCGATACACTTTTGCCTTTTAGCCCACTCCTGCAAATGCTGATGCAACCACTCTGTTATACAAGTCCAGAGAAAAATATAATTCTCCTCATGCAGGGTAAATTCAATGAAGATGCTGTTTTCACCAGGACAGGTTCCACAGCTCTCTGTGCAGCAGTTTCCAGAGATGAGACCTGCACTTCCCTCACTACAGCTTTCCTCGTATCACCTCCACAGTAAAACCTGACATACGTGTTCAGTGAGCAAGGGACAATTCAGGGCACCCCCGGAGGCACAGACCAGGGTGGGAATTAAGTGACAGGAAAGCACGACCAAGGCAGAACGGCTGCGGGGACACCTTTCGTGCCTGTCAGGCCCCTGGAGGTCTCAGCGCGCCCCCGGGGCCGCGCAGCCCCCGGGGCGCGTCCCCGTCCCCGTCCCCGCCCGCGCCGACGTGGCCGGTCCCCTCCCCCGCCCGCGGCCGCGCCGCGGCCACACGCACCTGCACCTCCGTCTCCGGAGGCCACTCGGTGTTGACCAGCAGGTCGTACAGGATGTTCTCCTCGCCGCTCTCCCCGTCCTCGCCGGCGCCGGCCATCCCGCGCTGCCGGGGCCCCGTCCCGCTGCTCCCGCCGTCCCCGCCGGCGGCGGCCAGGCCGGGCCGGGCCGCACCGCCCTCCCCGCGACGGCGCCCGGCGGGGGCCAAACGGCTCCGCGTTAACTCCTGCGGCGCCGGCAGCCGGCAGCGAGCGAGAGCGCTCGGGAGAGGGAATGTGGGCGAGGCCTGAGGGTATTAATTAAACCCTTACTGGGTAAATAAAGAAAATGGGGGAGAAAAAAGCAAAAGGTGTATTTCTCACAAATTGTTTCTCCAGTGGTGCTGTGTAGGACATTTAAACGTGTCAGCCCTACAAGCGTTTGCACTCATAGGGCTCAGCTCTGTCGAGCAGATAAAACGAGCCTGTTTGTAAGTTGTGGGTCCCTCACTTCAAAAAGGACATTAAGGTGATGGAGTGAGTCTAGAGAAGGTCAGTGGGGCTGGTGAAGGGTCTGGAGCACAAGTCCTGTGAGGAGCAGCTGAGGGAGCTGGGGATGTTTAGCCTGGAGAGGAGAAGGCTCGGGGGGACCTCATCACTCCACAACTGCCTGAAAGGAGGTTGTAGCCAGGTGGGGGCATCAGGAAGAAATACTTCACAGAAAGGGTGATTAGACATTGAAATGGGCTGCCTGGGGAGGTGGTGGAGTCCCCATCC
Source organism: Myiozetetes cayanensis (assembly GCF_022539395.1). Lineage (NCBI taxonomy): Eukaryota > Metazoa > Chordata > Aves > Passeriformes > Tyrannidae > Myiozetetes > Myiozetetes cayanensis. Next base: position 102,812,550 of record NW_026087411.1, read on the forward strand.
CTGGAAGTGTTTAAGGAAAGACTGAATGTGGCACTCAGTGCCATGGTCTCACTGACATGGTGGTGTTTGGTCATATGTTGGACACAGTGATCTCAGAGGTCTTTTCCAACTTAATTGATTATGTGATTCTTTGAAATAATTATGAAAGAATTGGTGTTTCAGCCTCTTTCCTCTGACTTCATTGTTTGTAAAATAGAAATAAAATTACCTCACACCCAGCCACCTCTGCTCCTGTACTCTAATTTTTGCTTGAGTCTAGTACGTGTTTTCTTGTAGATAACTGTGCTGCCTAGAATTAGGTTAAACTAAAATTTAAATCCTGAAACTAGGGATTCAGGGCAATATGAAAGCTCTCTTGGATACCTGGGAAATACGTCAAGAAGAAATAACTACTAAGAAAAAAAATGCCTTTTGACTGTCTGTTTTCTTAACATTTCTTTTACTGTATTTGACAATGTAGCTTGTTCAGCAATGACAAATAGTATACCATAGTGTTCATAAGTTTCAAAGAATTGTGGGAGATTTATCGTAAATTACACTCCCCATTCCACACCAACAAGCAGCACTATGTATTGGTATCGAGATCTGCCTGCAAACAGTTTTTTTCAGAATCATGGTTGAATCTGTACATTATTCATATCTGTGTCTGTAAAAAATTATTAGTTTTGTCATTTATCTGAAAGCATGCAAAATAATGATTGACAGATATAGCAAATAATAGTGAAAGAAAGGAAGCACATCAAAGGAAGTTACTGCCAAAGGAATTATTAATATATGAGAAACCATTGTGATGCAAACAGCCCGGTACTAAAGGTATAAAATATCTACTGTATTTTTCTCTGCATGACACTTGTTTCTACAGTGTATGTTAGCAGTCAGTAGGGCTTAGTAAGTTTTTATAAGGGTCTTGAAATAAGCCTCCAGGACAAACGCATTACACAATTTGAAGCACAGTAGTCGAGAGAGCTACATTGTCAGAGATGCTTGGTGTTTATTTGGCCTTTGAACCAGATGTATCTGTGTCTCAGTGCTGCTTAGAAAAGCTTGAAGTTGTATTTCACAGTGGCAAACAGTAGGCAACAGTTTACAGAATCACAGAATCAACTGGATTGGAAAAGACCTCTGAGATCATTGAGTCCAACCTGTGACCTAACACCAACTCGTTTACCAGACCATGGCACCGACTGCCACATCCAGTCTTTTCTTAAACACCTCGAGGGCGGTGACTCCACTGCTGCCCCGGGCAGCCAGTTCCAATGCCCAATCAATCTGTAAAGAACTTCTTCTTAATGTTTACACTAGGCCTTCCACTTAGCAGACAAAGGCCCCATTGACCCGTGGTCTAACTGTAGAAGCTGCGTTTTTCACTTGCAATCCAGTTTTGTTTTTGTAACACCCCAAACCTTCACGCATTTACTGTCACTAGGAGTTATCCTAGAACAAGATTGTGCAGAGTTTGGGGAAAACCGGAGAATTTGGATTAAAAAATAGAGAAAAGTGTATCCTCATTAGCGTATGCCTAAAAAAAAAGACCTGGCGTGTTTCTGTGTGAAGGTATTTCTGTCAACAAATCCCCCGCGGGGTGTGCGGGGCCGGGTCCGGCCGGAACGCTCCGCGCGGCGCCTCCTGCGCGCACCCGGCCCCACAAAGCGGCGTGCCGGGCCGTGCGCCTGCGCTCTGGGGCGCTCGGTGTGTCCCGGCCCGAAGATGGCGGCGTTCTCGGGTACGTGGCGCGGGGCCCTGAGGGGGTTTGTGCTGCGGGGCCCCGAGGGGTCGGTGCTGCGGGGCCCCGAGGGGGTCGGTGCTGCGGGGGCCTCTCGCCTCTACCCGCCGCCTCCCGGCCTTCCCGCGGCTCCTCAGGCTGCCCTCCGTGCGGGCCCGCGGTGCTGTGTGGCTGAACACCTGTAGGGCTGGAGGTCGAGAGGCCTGCGCGGGTGTAGGTGCCTCTGCCCTGCTCGTCGGGGCTCCGCAGGTTGTCGGGAGTGGTTATCGAAATGGGTTCGCAGGTTTTACTGCACATGTGGGTCTGGCAAAGGGACTGCTGAAAAGTCAGGCTCGTTCCTCAGTCTGACTGGTTTCAAGAACAGGAGGTTTATCGTGATTTTCTTGTCTATTACAGGGGATAATAATTGGGTTTTATGAGAGAATCTCTGCTAGTTTAGCAAATTATGCATACAATATATCTTAATATATATTATATGTAATATAGAATATATTTCTGTTAGGTGATACAGTTTAGCAAATTATAAACTACATATATAGTGTATTATAATAGTAAACCGTAGTCCTTTTTTTCTTTTTGTGTCAGTAGCTGGAAATGTTGACACTTAGATATCTTTTGGGCTATGTTGAGGTAAATAACACTGCTTGTTCTTTTTTTTCTTGCCTTGCAGAAATGGGTGTTATGCCCGAGATAGCTCAAGCGGTGGAGGAGATGGACTGGCTGTAAGTAGGAGTGGCTTTGGGCCTGGAAAACTATAATTTGCCTTCTAGCAGTGTATGACATGCTTTTTAAGATACCTCTACTGCCACATCAAAACAAAGTGGAGATGTGTTTTCTTCTAACTGTCATTACATCTGATAAACTCCTCTTTAGTGTGAAAGACTGAAGAACAAAAACTGTGACTGCAGTGGTAACATTTAAATTTGAACAAGCAAAGCATGACTGCTTATATTTCAGTTCTTTTGTTTGATAAAAGCCTCTCTGCCTCTGGTTTATTTATTATGGGTCATGGGATTACTGGATGAAACTGTCAAATAATTGGTGCTAATTCAGTAGATATTTTCCAGACTGGTTTAATTTTGTGTTCTTCAGACTTAATGCTTGTGTGTCAGTCTTCTAAAAAAAGTCATTATTCCTGGTTTTCGTTACTTGTTTGGCCAAATTATTTCACCTCAGATTTGGTTTAGAATTGTCATTGAGAATGTTACCAGTATGAATGAACTTAGTGTGTGTGTTTAGTTTTTTTTTCTCATATGAAAACTGTTGATTAAGTATGATTGTCTGAAAATGCTGGTTGCATTTTGTTATCTTTGCTTTCTTTTCTGGTTTTGAACAAGAATCTTGTCAATGAGGGCTGTATAAATGGCTTTAAAGGGAACATCTTTTAAAGAAAGCAAGAAAAGGAATGTATAGTTCATCTGTTTGTTTATAGTTTAGCATAGTGATGTGGGATGTAGCTCTCTTGTCAGGGTGCTGCTGAATCCATTGCATGCCCTAGACAGTTCTGTCAAAGTACGTCTCCTTTTCTCTCCTTGTAAAAGAGTCTCCTTGTAAATGGAATCTTTATCAGTTCCTTAGTTTCAAGTCAGGAGGAGTAACGTTTACTTGCTATACCTTGCACGTGGTTTCTGTGAATTCCTATATAAGCAAAAATCTCTTTTTCTATTCATAACATTGACTTGTGTTGATGTGTTCTTTGCTCTAGTCTTCCTACGGATATCCAAGCAGAATCCATCCCACTGATTCTGGGAGGTGGTGATGTACTTATGGTATGTATTCGGGATAGGCCTATTCATAGAAATCCTGTGTCTTTTAATTGTTGTTTGTGGGTTCAATTTCATTCTTCCCAGAAGGTTCTTTAGTTAGACTTGCTCTCCTGTCCCTCTTCAGTAACAAGTATATTCTTCAACTAAAACCCTCTGTGAGTTCCCGGTGTGTTTCCAGCTGTTCTTGCAGATAGAATTCATTCTTTTTAGGCTTCATTTTTTTTTTAACTACTTGACCAAACACTACCACAAGAATGAGATCTGTCTGATTTCATCTGCCATCCTTTTGACTGTAAATACCTAACGTAGATCTGTGTGGAACGTGACTGATACTGCCTAAGCCAATGCTGCAGTGTCAGTAACTGTGAAGGCACCAGACTGGTGTGCCTTGTTCATCAAGTCTTTTGTGGATCTCTATGTTCCTGATTCTGTAACCAAAGTCACACTTGCTAAGAACTAAACTTAATTTATTAAAATAGAATTCTAGAACTCTCCTTACAGTCCTGGTTATTATAAACTCTTTGATTTTTCTCCCTATAGGCTGCTGAAACCGGAAGTGGAAAAACTGGTGTAAGTAATCAAATTTAAATAAACAGAAAATAAGTCTTAAGAGGTAGAGGTAGTGTGTATGCACATATACAGAGAGAATGTGTCTATGTATTTAAGCATTATTATTAATAGTCTGTACCAGCAGACATGTAGGAATGTTTTCAAATGTTTCTGGTCCTGAGTATTGTACCTGAAAACCAGAGTGGAAGTAGCTTTATAAGTCATGGAATGAAAATAACTTTTCACTTTAGGCTTTTAGCATTCCAGTTATCCAGATTGTGTATGAAACACTGAAGGACCAAATGGAAGGCAAGAAAGGAAAAGCCACTATTAAAACTGGTGGGGGAGGTAAGTTTTTATATGTCAGACTCCTTCAGTTTGGAACACAGTTAACTCATGTTGATTTTGCCACCTTCCAAAGTGAAGTTAAGCTACCTTGCCATTAGATAAGTATTTTTTCCTTGATTTTGAATAAGCCAAATAGAGAATCATCACTCAAGATTCTTTTAAACAGTGAATATAAATTTACGGATGGAATAATGGAATGAACTGGTGTGCATTGGGCTGTGGTCGCTTAGAATGCTGTTGTCTTCATTTTAAGCCTGGCTGATCCACACCTTGCTTTTTAGTGTTTTTCTCAAAACTATACTAGTTTAGTGCCTTGCCAGACTAATTCAGTGCCTTGCAAGATGTGGAGTGGTGGTAATATCCAGCTTAAAAGGAGTTAAAAAAATCTTTCTGTTGCAGGAATAGATGAGACACCAGCTATGACACCATGCAGTTGGTTTGGGCCTCTTAAGTGAGCTTGAGCAGAAGGCTCTTCTAGGCTCAAACTTTTTTTGTGTAACTGGGGTAGCACTGCAGAGTATTTCAGTTCTCCTGTGCTGACTAGAGCTGTTGCATTCCTTTTGGCACCTAACTAGGTTTGGAAGTGAATAACAACATCTTGAGTTGCTGCATTTGTACTGGTAAACATTGAACTTAGCAGGAAGTGCACAGGGCCAAAATTCAGTGATGTAGAGTGGATTGTAATCATGATCATATCCTCACAGTATCTGAGGGTTTGTGAAACATCCAGTCTAATAAACTTGAATCTGTAAACTTAATAACCATGTCCAGTCTGTGATATATATAGACTGGGTTTTATGTAAGTGACAGTATATAGACTTTATTGCATGTTATTGAGCATGTGAAAAATGAAATAAAAATTTTATGTGCATGTATCTTAGCTCTTCAGTAATGACATTTTAACTGATGCCCTGAAAAAATGGGTGAATAGAATAGAAATGGCAAATAATGAATCTCAAATTGATGCTCTTCATGTAGTTTTGGATATTTTCAAGCTGAATTTGATTGTGATTATGTTGGAAATCTGGCTTATTTTATAAAAGTCTTCAATGTTTTCAGTTCTATTTTTAAGTAACTTAATTTGTGCTCTCCTTAATAGAATAATGTACACTTCCATAGAATTTATTTGCATTATGCATTTGTGCCTATTCAAAACCTTTGTTTTGACCTCCTATGAGTTGCATTGGAACAAAGGTGTTTCCCCAGAAAGTTAAACCAAACGCTGTAAGAGACAATGTGAACTTCTGAGTTTTCCAGGCTTACCTTGTTGATTTAATGCTTTTTCTGTTTGTCTTTCAAACTTAGTGCTCAATAAATGGCAAATGAATCCATACGATAGAGGATCAGCTTTTGGTGAGTTGTCCTAATGTTCACTTGAAAATGTTTACTTGGTAAAAAGAATTAACTAGAGGAAAGCATGCATGAAATTTTCTTTTAAAAGCAGTTAGATAGACAATTTCTTTAACTAAAACTGTCTTGTAATTTTCAGCAATTGGATCAGATGGTTTGTGTTGTCAAAGCAGAGAGATTAAAGAATGGCATGGATGCAGAGCAACTCGAGGCGTGACTAAAGGTAGATACAAAACTGTGTATTGGGGACTCTTCTAGAAAAGATTCAGCTGAAAAGCCTGCTTATCACCCATTGTTAATGTTGATGGTTGCATCTAAAATTTACTGTCCGTCTGACCAAATGTACTGCTAGCTGAAGACTTAAATATGACAAGTACCTCTGCTTTCTTCTCCCTGAGTTGTAAGTTACCTTTTCCCTGATAGAAGACTGAGTCAGAGGAGGAAGAATCATATCTAATATTCATCAGAATGCATTTTAGTAAACTGTTACTATTAGGAAATAGCTGTGCACACTGTACTTTCAGTTGTTTCCTTGCACACTTCACACAGGCATGTGCATGCAAAAGTTTCATGGTTCTGTGGTTGCAGCAGCAGCTGGGAGGTCAACCCTAACACTCAGAGTCATTCTGATACTACAGTGGTTCTGGATGGTTGTTGAGAAAGACCCTAGAACAGTCTCATTTCATTAGGTGTGCAGATAATTGGATAGTCTGTATATTAATTGGATTGTCTGTCTTTGGAAAACAGCCAGTTGGATGTGCTTCAAGGTGCACTGGCAGTTGTTGATGGTAATGCATGCTGCTGGTCTGGTACTGATTTGGCAGAACCTGGTGTTCATAGTTTATCAGTTCTCATGGATTCAACAGAACCACTGTTCTCTCTTGCTTGTCATTCCTTTGGAGCCTTTCACACGCTACCTCTCAGTGTGTGTGTTTTGTCTCTTTTGCCTGCTGGTTTTGTCCTTCCATACACAGGTACCCACAGAAATGTTTTACTCAAACACAGTAGGGGTTGACACTTTCAGCGGGGGTGGGAATGTTAGACTTGCATGGGCTTGGAAGTAGCCAGACTGAACCACCTTGATGAATTTGGAGGTTGTTTTAGATCCTTCCTTTTTCTTTTAAAGGGAAATACTACTATGAAGTTTCCTGTCATGACCAAGGCTTGTGCAGAGTTGGTTGGTCAACTATGCAGGCTTCACTAGATTTGGGTGAGTTTCCTTCAAAAGAATCACACAGTTTTCATATTCACATGGAATGGCTAAAGTCCTGTTCTAGTGTTGCAGAGAATGGGCTCCTTGGGAAGGATACCATTATCAGGATGGTGGCAGTGTTTCTTGCCTTTTAATTCCTTTTTTTTTTAATGAAGATGACTGGAGACTAGTAAAATCAATAAATGTACTGGTACAAAAAATACTGGTTTGGTGAACATAAAAGCCAGAAGTCTGTAGTTAGCACTGTGTATTTTTTGTTCACATGGTAGCGTCAGAGATTTAAGTTGCTGAAACAAAGAGAAAAAAGCATAAGCTATCAACCAGAAGATAAGTCTATACTTTTTTTTTGGTCTTCAGGCACTGATAAATTTGGCTTTGGCTTTGGTGGCACTGGTAAGAAATCTCACAACAAGCAATTTGACAGTTATGGTGAGGTAAGCTTGAATTGTGTTTGGTAGAAACATAATTAAAAGTTTGGCATGTTGGTTTTGTGCTTTAACAATCAACTGTCTTCTGTAATAGTGCTGAATTCTAAAGCAGGATCACTGAACGAAAGTACAATGAAACATGGAAGCATTTTTATAAAAAGAGTTTGTTAACAGATTTAACAAAAGCAGTTATCAGCTTGAGACTTACGATTCTGGCCAGACTACAAACATATTGACTCCTATCTAAAAGTTAAAACTTTTCTGTGTGTTACAGGTTAGAGGTTGACTGATCTCTGGGATTTATGTCTTGACTTATTTCAGTTTTACTTCGAACAAAACAACCCATCTGTATACACAGCTTAATGTCTAAGTGAGGGCATCATATTCTGTTTACTAGTAGTTAAAATAGAAGTAATTTGCATAAGTCTGATATGTCAAAATGCATGATTAAATGCTAGTAAGACATAGTGGTGCACTACTTCTGGCTATTTAGTTGGATTTGCCAGTATCTTAATGTAAACTTCTGAAGTGTCTACTGGGAATATTTGTGGTGTTTTTTGTGTAATATACCAGTTGAGTTCAGATGTTTAAGCATAATTTATATAAATATGAATATTACAACAGAAACTCAAGGGTTTTTGTGGTATTAATGAACTCAATGCCATGAGACTTGCAACTTTTAGGACTCTCGTAGCTTTTTTTTAATAGTGGTGAAACACTTCATAGTATATAGATTTTATTGAATACCTTTACAATTAATAGCTGTCAAGATCTTTAAATGACGTACTTAAGTATACATAACATGCAGCACCTTCGAGAGTTTTTTGGTATAGGTTTCTGATGCCATATTTGGTACTCTAAGCTTAGATTCTCATTGGCTAATAAATGCATGACAAATTCACTTTTCTATGATGTAGAATTCTTCCAGGTAAACAGCACACATATCATTGTCAGTGTGTTTGGTTTTTAAAGTAAATTAAAAACAGTAATAAATGTCTAAATATCTAAGATCAATTGGGCTGTTTACTGAAGATTTGTAGCGAAATAAAAATGTGGAAGCTATTTACAGTGGTCTTACTGAAATAAATTGAACTTGCTTTTCTCAAGAATCAGATTTAGTGGGGCGAAGTGGGAAAACTAAAAGTTGACAGAATGTGAGCACTAAAGTCTTCCTAATGCACTGAACACTAAAATCTCTTAGTTTCACAAACTTCTTTTCTACAGGAATTCACTATGCACGATACAATTGGGTGTTATCTAGACATAGATAAAGGACAAATAAAATTTTCCAAAAATGGTAAGTTTTATTCACTTTCTTTGGAATTTTATTGGGATCCTTGTATTGGGTGAGGGGCAGGGATAGGAGTGCACACACATGCAGAGTCTGACTGAACTAATCCTACTTTCAGGAAAGGACCTTGGCCTTGCATTTGAAATCCCACCACACTTAAAGAACCAAGCACTTTTTGCAGCTTGTGTACTGAAGGTAACTTGGGAATATCACAGATCTCCAAAATCATTATAATTGTTCTGGGTTTGATAACAAACTGCTTAGGTGTAAAATTCACATAGGCAATGTGGTCTCAATGATGTGTGTTAGCTTTGAGTGCCATTTAAGTTAAATGTTTAAATTAAAATTTTAATACTTGAATATAAGGGTAAAATAGCATGGATAACTAATTTCTAATATTTTGTGTGTTATAATCTTTGATATTCTATGATTCAACAGATATAAGCAATTAGCGTGAAAGTGCCAGAATTCCTGCTTGATTTGTGCTGAACTCTTAACATTTCAGTAATGTAGTAGTATATCTTTCTGGAGTTAGTGTTTCTGAGTTGATCTCTCAAGAAGTAAAGGTTTTAGCAAAACGTGTAGGTGGTTAGAGAAATGTACAAGTTTAGAAAAAGTGCTTTGTTTCTGTTGTTTTTGTTTTTTTTGCTTCCTTGTTTGAGTTTTTTAAAGTTCTAGCAAGATTTCTGGGACAACTTGGGGAAGAGAAATGTGTAAGATGGGAAGAAAAAAAGAAGACCCTTCCCCTCTTCCTTGTCTAACTGGTTTCTCACTACTGAATTGTTTCTCATTTTACATGGTCTTTTGAATCTGTCTGTATGACACAAATGTGTTTATATCTAGAACGCTGAATTGAAATTCAATTTTGGTGAAGAAGATTTCAAGTTTCCACCAAAAGATGGCTATGTCGGCCTTTGCAAGGCTCCTGATGGTAGTGTTGTAAAATCACAGCATTCAGGTAGGTTAGATTTTTTTTTTTTATGCTTCTCTTGTTTCTGTATTCAGGTTGTGCTACAGAGCATCTTTAGATCAATTTAGTTGCTACCAATAAGATCTTAAATAAAGTAGTAATGAAGAGATATTAGTGCTTTCTTTAAAGTATACCAAATTTTCTTCCTCTTAAACCACCAATAATCTTTAACACTTTGAATTTAGAAATGCACAAGATAAAAAGACAAGTTCAGCTAAGTTACTCAGTGTTATCTTAAAAACAAGTTGTGGGTCTTTATGCTCTGCAATAAAATGAATTATCCTGCATGACCAGTATACCCACTTGTAATTTCTGAATATTAAGCTGAAGCTATTCATGATTGAGTGAGCAATAATATCACCCTTTAATGGAAAATTTACAATTACACTGTTTCGATTATCAATAGAAAACCCAAGTTTCTTTCCAGTCAAAAATTCCAGGACAGGAATGGAGTTTGTCTTATAATGGCTGGTTTTTTTTCCACTTAGGAAATGCACAAGTGGTTCAAACACAGAACCTTCCAAATGCTCCAAAAGCATTGATTGTAGAACCATCAAGAGAACTGGCAGAACAAACTTTGAACAACGTGAAGCAGTTCAAAAAATATGTTGATAATCCCAAATTAAGGTAACAGTGAATCTATTAGTTACATTTATGGTATTGTCCATGCATGTGTCTTCATGGGGGCATGGGTGGTGTTCCACTCTGTAGCTAAATGGACTTTAATCTGCAGTGCTACTGATAATAGTTACAGTAATAATCTGCTACCAGCCAACCTTATGACCTTTCATCTACAGTCAGACCGCTTAGGGGTGCAGTTTGTGTTTAATCTGTGGCCTGCCTTTTTCTGGTATGACGGATCTGGTGGGTGGGATTTCTTAAATTATCAGTGATGATAATTAATATGCTACTTCATGTGCTTTTCTTGACTAAAAACATTATCTGCTTACTACCTGTCTCTCTTGAACATCTTCCTGTGCCCCCATCTCCCTCTACCCCCTCATTTTGTGTGGTTTTCATCTACAACAATCTACTCTGTTTAATGTGCTTACAGGACAAGTTATCATGGAGATGCAATTCTGAAAAATTAATAATCTACAAGTGGCTTTGGTTTAAAGCTGTTTCTATTTTGACTGTACTTCTAAAACTAAACTGCAGTCAGTTTACAAGAGTGTTTATTAGAATTGCAAGGGATTAACAATGGGAAAAGGCAAGCTATAAAGTAGGATTCACTTGGTTTAATCTTATTTGCATTTCTAACTTTCAGGAACACAAGAGACTTTATTGTATATTAAATTGTATATTAAACTAACTTATGTGTTTTTTTTAAGGTATTCTCAGGCAACAAATTTTTTCGTGAGACTAAATTGGTTATGGTGTTAATGGATTTAATTACAACAGTGATAAAGAAATCAAATTCAATTCCATAACAAATCTTTCACTTGAATTAAAATACACTACATATCATGGGATGAATTTCAAAATTAATTTTTTCCTATTATTTTTTTCCTAAAGTTACTCTTTATAGCTGTTAATCATCAGCTACTTATAAAAGAACTAGTGTTCAGCCAGATGTTTACTGTACTTCTGAATATAATAAAGGAGTAAAAGTGAAATATTTTGATGTAATTTTAGGGAGCTGCTAATTATTGGTGGTGTTGCTGCAAGAGATCAACTCTCTGTATTGGAGCAAGGAGTAAGTTGTATTTTTTTTTTCATATGATTTAATAGCTTGGGTTCTGAATAACTCATGATGTTGCTAACGAATAGTAATAGTGCTTCTTGTAACTCCTGTAAACCTGCTAAAAAGAAAATGTGTAGTTCATAACAAGCTCATGTTGCACCAGTTTAGCAGTTCTACTTCCATGGCAATTGTCAATACAAGTGCTTATAGTACTTAATCAAATTCTGTTGAAGCCTGAATACTGCTGAAAATTTTAAGATAAAGGTGTAACTTTTTGCCATTTGTCCTTAACAAACAAGACAGTTTTTCTGCTAACTTCGGTTCCATGTTTATGTAACTAAAACTGGTATGCAATTATCGAGGTCAACCTACAGTACAAATCATTTCTACATAGAAGAAACTTGTCTGGCTTGAGCAGCATGGAATACACAATCAATTCAGTCATCCTGTAGGGAGAACAGTAATTTTTTAATTAAGGGTTCCATTTTGGAAATGAGAACAAGTCGCTGTTGATAAATTTTCCAGTGATTCTAGCTGCCAAAATATAAGTTTTTTCTTAAGCTTGCTTGAACTGCAAGATTAATAGACTTTTATGTGAATGCTAAATTCGTGATGGTGAACTCTTCTGTCTGACAAAATCTTAAGTTATTTCTATAGTTGATAGACTTTGTGTTCTTCCACAGTGAGAAAAGTTAAATTTATTTTATCCCTATTTAAAACCAAATCTGTTTGTTGGCTTTAGATAGCAAAGTTAAACTACTTGGGGAGCACGGGAGGGGAGAAGGGTCACAACGCTTTCCAAAATATGGAAGAGCTTCCTCCGTGAGGCAGATTCTGCTGATAAAATGTCCATAGAAACAATGTTTTATAGAACAATGAAATGGCCATAGAAAATGCAGGTTGCCAAGGCAGGTTGTAGGATCTCTCTCTTTAAAGGTAATGAAAATTGTATAAGGCATCAACCTAAAGCAACTTGGAAATTGTCCTTGATCTGCATGAGATGATGGGAATGGAGACCACATGATCTCATAGCTCCCTCCAACCCAAATTACTCGAGCGTTTTAAGAAGTTATGATTAATAGCAAATAAGACATTATACTGATAATTGTCTCACAATGTGAAACTTAGATAAAACTAGTAATGCCTCTAGTTACCTATGGGACCAGTTCATTCTCTTTATGTATTTCATAGGTGGATATTGTTGTTGGAACTCCTGGAAGGCTGGATGACCTGGTCTCAACAGGGAAGATTAATTTATCTCAAGTTCGATTCCTGGTTCTGGATGAAGCTGTATGTAGACAACTAAGTGCTGCTTAAATTCTGTTTTAAATGCAATATGATATTTGCAAAAAGAGTCAATGAAACATCATTGTTCTACAGTATTTGATATTTCAGTGGAACACCAGTTAGCTATGTATAGACTGTTCCAGCTTAATCCTCTTGTTTGCAACCATAGTAACCTACATACTTTTTTCCCTCTTGTAACCTCTCTGTTAAGTCTGTGTGAAAATTTTCTGATAGAGAAATATATTTCAAACTGTGTTCACAAGGTAGTGAAGTCTGTCCCTGTGCAGGGAACTTGAAGGACAACAACAAGATCAGAATGTTAGATAACCCAGCAGGTCTTGAAGCCAATGAATGTTGGAGTCAATATGCTGTGAAATGAGTGCAGCTCTCTGAGCTGTTGTAGTACAACTGAATATTCAGGAAGATTAAATGGCTTGGGGTATTAATTAGGAGAAGTTGCTGATGTTATTGTGAAGCACAGTAGCTGTACTTGAAAATACTCCAAATTTTACTGTGTCTTTTTCTCCTTAGTAATAATGTCCCAGCCATGCATTGACCTGTCCAGCTAATTAAAAGGGAGACCAGACCTTTGGAGACTATAAGTGTGTTGCTTATTTAAGTGTACAGACTGAGGAATGACAAAGAATTACAGCTTTATTTCTTTTATTTTATTCCCATGTAGGATGGCCTTCTCCTCCAGGGATACTCAGATTTCATAAACAGGATCCACAGTCAAATTCCTCAGATAACTTCAGATGGAAAGAGACTTCAGGTGTAAAATGTGTTTGTGGTTTTGTTGGCTTTTTATGGGTTTGGTTTTGTTAGCCATGTGCTCTGCTTTGACTTAGCAGTTGTCAGTTTTTAATTTGAATTATTAGATATAAGCATATCTGAAAAATGAGTGACTACATAAGTTATGATTTCTAATGTGCTAATAATCTTGATTCATCAGCTTTCAGTAGTTCTGCTTTCTTCCTATTAAGTGTTTGGGTCTTTGTCAGAGAATAGTTAAGCAAATTATTTTATCTTGACTCTTGCCAGGTGAGTGGTTCAGGTGTTGAGGAGTCCCAGTCAAGGGCTCTTTCTGTTGTGCTATATTATTAACATTCTTCCAGTTCTACTCTCACCTTTTTTGGGTTAGGAGAATCTTTGTCTTCAGTGGTATCCATGTCTCTTCTCAGGTGATTGTGTGCTCTGCAACACTCCACTCTTTTGATGTGAAAAAACTATCTGAAAAGATCATGCATTTTCCCACCTGGGTTGATCTGAAAGGAGAAGATTCTGTCCCTGAAACTGTACACCATGTAGTTGTGCCTGTAAATCCAAAAGCTGATAAACTCTGGGAAAGGCTTGGCAAGAATCATATCAGAGTAAGTGACAATTAAGGTTGTTTTTCTGTGTTTACTTATTTAACCTTCAGAACAGGGGCATAATGTTGAATGGTCTTTGCTGGCTGTTGAAACAGCTTAGTATATCTGAAATGGTTTGTTCCATGGTAGTCAGCATCATATTGGTGATGCAGCGACAATGTTGTCTTACAAACATGATTGAGGAAGAGCTTGATAAAGTAACAGTCTGATTTGCACTAGAGAACAATGGCACTGCACTGGTTTTTCACTCATTTCACAGTTAATGGTCTGTGGCCTAACTGTAGTTAGTACTTCTCTTTTCTGACTGATGAGGAGGAAATACACCTGCCAAGATGGATCATTCTATGAGGAAATTTTGTCTCTAACCAACACAAGATGAGCAATTCTTAGAAGAATTGGTTTCACATCAGACTACATCTGAGACTCTAAATTCTACATTTACCTGACACCTCTCCATGTGAGAAGGTGGTGGTGGTTGTTCAAATCTTTAGTCTTCAAGTTCTGAATAACATGGGCTGTATTTCCAGCTCTTTTGCTGTTACAAATATAAAGGTTTTCTTAACCTCTTATTTTTGGAATATTTGTTAGGTTTGTTTGTACCTTTTCTTCAAGTCTTAATATTACTTTATTTCTCTTGGGTTTTAGGTTAATATCTGTTTCAGCCTAGCATAGGGAAAAAGATGAAGAACAACTGTGGTTATATCATTTAGCCATATTCTACAATACCTTTTTTTTTCCCCAGGTTTGGGTGTTTTTAATTTTTCCCTCTGTGTTGAAAGATGTGTTCTGTCCAGTGTCTACATAAATAAATTTATTACCCTTTTTTATGAGCAAGTTTTCATGCTTAAACTTAAGACTTTTCTGTAGCTAAAGGTAGATTAACTTTTCTGGTGGGAGAACAGAATGCTAAGATTACTTTTAAATTTTAATTTCTTGCTAGTTGTAAGTTAATAGAGTTAAGCATTTCCTCTGTAAAGTGTGGACTAATGACTTGGTGGGGGGGCTTTTTTGTTTGTTTTTCCTAGACTGATGAAGTGCATGCAAAAGACAATACCCGACCTGGCGCTAACACTCCAGGTAATCAGCAACACTAGTTAAGTAATAGCTTAGGAAATACTCTTCTGTAAATGTTATGAAGTAGAGGCTTCTGAAATGCTCCTTGTAAATGTTATGAAGTAAAGGTAGATTACAGTAGATACTGGCCTCTGGTCATGTTCCTCCAAATTTCTATTTCTACATTTTTACAGTTGTGAAGAGAAATGTGTTTCTGGAATTGGGGAGTGGAAAAGAAATACTTGAATGTATATTTTGCAGATTTGTAAAACAACAGATATTTGTTGGTGTGTTTAAGACAAAACCTGGAACTTCTGAGTGGTTTTTTTACTTCTGTATTATATCACCTTGCTGCAACAGGAGAGGAGAGAGAAAAACGAGGGCTTATCTTACTTGCTCTGATAGTAAAAATTTGGAAGGATGGAGAAAACTTTAAATGTGTGCAGTTCAAAGACTCTTCACTTTTTTAAACAATTTGAGTGAAATAACTTGTTTACTTTTATTTAGAAATGTGGTCTGAAGCTATTAAAATTCTAAAAGGAGAATACACTGTTCGGGCAATCAAAGAGCACAAGATGGACCAAGCCATTATTTTCTGCAGGACTAAAATAGACTGTGATAATATGGAGCAATATTTCATCCAACAGGGTGGAGGTAATAGTTTTTGTGTAAACCTTATTCTGCTCACTTTCCTGTTTATTTCAGCACCAAAATTGTATGATAAAAGTTCACCAGTATTACAACCCCACACAAATAAAATGGTGCTTCAGTTTTTTTACATACTGACTGGGCATTAAAGTCAGGGTTTGGTAGCAGGGAGCTACAGGGGTGCCCTTTGTGGCAGAAGGCCACGAACTACCCTGTACCTGTTCCAGACAGCTCTGAAATGGCTGGAAACAGCCCACTGTGCACCAAAATTTGAACCAATGAGAAGAATATATTGTGTCTCTGCTGAAACATATATTAGTAAAAGTGATAGTTGGTAAGGGCAAGAGACATGGGCAGAAATGTGTGTGTGCAAGTGTATACGTGAAGAAAGGTGGGAGAAAACAGTGAAAGGGGACTGTGAGGAGAGGTCACACATTTGAAGAAAGGGGGAGATCTAGAGTAGGAAGGAGTGAGGAGAAATACCTGCACAGACTTGCTCTGGGGAGGAGGGAGGAAATATGTTTAACTATTTGCCTTATGTTTTTGTCCCCCAACACTGCCTCTCTCAGTAATTGATAAAAAATAAGTGAAATTTCCCTGAGTCGAGACTTTTGCTAAAAAAAATACTTTTTTTTTATTTCCAAGTTCTTTGTAGCTCTGTGTCATAGGTGATGTTACTAGTGCATGTCTAATCTTTCAGGCCCCGATAGGAAGGGACATCAATTCTCATGTGTCTGTCTGCATGGTGACAGAAAACCTCAAGAAAGAAAGCAAAACCTGGAAAGATTTAAGGTGATGTAGCAGATTCTCCTCACTTGCCAATATCTGAATTGCCAATAATCTGGTAGCGTTCCTAGTTCTCAGTTTAAAATAAATTGCATTCATATGCTCTGTGTCCCACTTCCTGAAATGGTGAGGCATAGTTTCTGTAGGTGGAAGTCTGTGCTGTCACTCAGTATGACCTTTGTGAGTTTGAATTGAGAAGATAGGTTTTGTTTCAAATAAACCCACTAATTTTAAGCTCTGTAGCAATTACATTGTTTTTTAAAGACTTTATTACTTGATTATTAAAAAAATGTTACTTAAATGTTTAACTTTGGTTTTGATTAAGCTCTCCATCAATTTATACTTGCCTTGTGCTGTTGGGGAAAGAAATAAGGGTGTAAATTGGCCAAGCTATTCATGCTTTATTCGAAGTGTTCCTAAATGTAGGGAGACACTTAAAGGTGAAGTAGGCCCAAAGGACTGTGGTTTCACTGCCTGGTATTTTGTTTGCTTTGTTTAGCATAACACTTACTTACAACTATGTTGTTGTAGAGAGGAGATGTCCGTTTCTTGATCTGCACAGATGTTGCTGCTAGAGGAATTGATATTCATGGTGTTCCATATGGTAAGATATAACTTTATATTTAAGCAGTTGAATTGCACAGAGCTTCAATATATTTGCAGTCCTGTCCACTATTTAAAACAAATATCACCTACAGCATAACTTAAAATGATGTTGAAGTTAAAGGCTTAAACTAAGCAATTTTTAAATGAGTTGTTCACCATACCTTCTCAAATACCTGATGATGTTTTGCACTGTTTGGGATTCTTCATTTGGTTTTCCATTCTTGCCAAAAAGTAATCATGGAAAAAAGCAGTTTGAGAGTGGAAGCCTTAGGTGTAAATATTGCAGGTAATGATGCCTGTAACTGTTGTAATAGAACAAAGTATGTATATGGGCTAAGGAGAGGAATTGCAGCAATCAGAGTGTTATTTTAGGTGTCTGGTCTCTGACCTTAGCTCATATATTAAAAAAAAATCTTCTATTCTCTGTGGATTGTGTCTGTCTTACACAGTTATCAATGTGACACTCCCGGATGAAAAACAGAACTATGTTCATCGAATTGGGAGAGTAGGCAGAGCTGAGAGGTATGTCTGTGTCCAGAGTAGTCACCATGATTTCTCGATACTTTCTGTTGTTTCACAGGTTAGCAGCAGTTACTGAAATACATTTCTCTCTCCTTTCTCCCCTAATATTTCAGGATGGGTTTGGCAATCTCCCTTGTGGCAAAAGAGAAAGAAAAGGTAATTACACTCCAAAGATGAACATCTGAATTTCTGTCCGCAGCTGGTATTTGACTTTAACATCCTGCATTGAAAAAGTGATTGTTTGTCTGTCCTTAATTGAAAGGGTGTTTAAACAGATACCTGAATTCTTCTTCATGCTATAATTAGTCAAAATAAACATACTCAACTATATTTCACAAAGTTTACAAGTTGGTTTTTTTCTGTTTCTAGGTTTGGTATCATGTATGCAGTAGTCGTGGAAAAGGGTGTTACAATACTAGACTGAAGGAAGAAGGAGGTTGTACCATATGGTACAATGAGATGCAGGTAAACATTTTGCTTAACCAGAATATTATAATTCCTCTAAAAAACTCTGAGATATAGTTCTTTGTTTAGCTATGTAGTTGAAATACAAAGCTAGCTTTGGGGTCCTTATAACTTGATTCCATTTGAAGAAGAAATTAGAAAATTTTGCAAGTTGTATGTTTTATAAATTGTTTAATTATAAAAGTTTATTTTAATATTCCTAGCTAATTCTGTTGGAGTCTTATTTTCAGCTTTCCTGTAGTCCTCCTAATCAAAATCTGTTATGGGATGTTAGTTACACATTTTTGTTTAGATGGTTTGTTGCAAAGCTGTAAGTAACTTAAAACTGTTTTTCTCTAACCTGGAAATACTGTCACTTGAATAGATTTTCATTGGGATTTGTATACCAACCACGAATGCTTGTTAAAAAGCAATACTTCCCTTCTTGCTATAATAAAGGGCAAATCATACATCATCTGTGGTAAAATAAACGTGGTTTGAGCTCTGTGTTATAAAGTAGCCTTGTTCATGTAAGTAGGGTAGAATGTGAAATAATGGCTTCTAGGTAAGGTAAAAACATACTGACATTGGAAATGAACTTGTATTGTCTGTTTGAGCAACAAAAAATGTGTTAGTCTTTGGTGTCTGTGACCAAGTTGTTGAAAATGTCTGTGTACCATTCTGTTGAAAATGCACTTGAATGTGACTGTTCAGAACGGTGGTTTGACGAGTCTTGGACTTATAAGGGTACTTGAAAACTTCTTTTTTTTTTTTTTTCCCTTAGTTGCTGGGGGAGATTGAAGAACACTTACACTGCACTATTGCCCAAATTGAACCAGACATAAAAGTACCAGTGGATGATTTTGATGGGAAAGTTACATATGGGCAGAAAAGAGCTCTGGGTGGTAAGCAATGAACTACTCTAGCGTTTACCTTGCTATGCTTACCTGCTTGCAGTGCTCAGTGTCCTAGTTGTCTCCTGTGTAATTACAGAATGATAGATTGTAAAAAGCTTCTCATTCTTTGTCTTCTGCATTCCTTGCATGCAGCCTGTGGCTTGCAAGTGACAAGAGTGTGTGTAGGTCTGGTTTTGTTTACAGTTTTTTTTCAACAAAGTAACTAAATTACTTTAACATTCCAAATGACTCTGGTTAAGCATTATTAGTTCTACTGAAAAGTGGCTTTGAACACATCATCTACATTGTGTGTCTTTTGACAGGTGGACTTTATAAAGGCCATGTGGATATTCTGGCACCTACGGTACAGGAGTTGGCTGCCCTTGAAAAGGAGGCTCAGACATCTTTCTTGCATCTTGGCTATCTTCCTAACCAGCTGTTCAGAACATTCTGATTGTACCACACTTGAGACAAGGCTTGAGTTAATAAATGCTCTGCCCTGTGAATGCAAAAATCCCATACTGTCTCTGAGTAGCGTAGTTAGAAAATGATTAAAACTAAGTATATTTCTTGCATGATGAACAGAGTGTTCAGCACTGTTAACTCTGACTTAGCTGTTGTCTTAATAAAATAAAACAAGTCGAAGATGAAACGGTTTTGTTTGTTCTTTTGCCTTAAGGGATTAATTTGCAGAATCATTCTACCACATAGATTTTGATTTATCAAAAATATAAGTGTAGTTAAGCAAATGTAGGAGGAGAGTTTTATATTCTGCAAAGAAAAGAATTAAAATTACTTAACTGTCTGTGTTAATAGTAATTTTTTAATGTTGGTCTTTTTAAAGATGCATCCATATTCAGCTGTTTATATTTAAGATACTGAATATGAAAAAAAAACCAGACCTGAAGTGTGTATTTGAAGCTCTTGGTTATCCTAAACCCCTGCATCTAGGCTGATAACTGCATTTTGATTCTGTAGTTCTAGAGTTCTTAAATGTAATGTGTCTTAAATTTCTAAAATGGATCTTGTACAAAGAATCTTACAATACTCTTGAGGTCATAGAGTAACATGCTAGTATCAAAGCAGTTCATAAATCTGCAGAAAAAGCTTCTTCATGCAGCAGTATAGGTTGTAGGGCTTAAAGCCTCTTGTGCTGCTTTGAGACAGGTTGAATTTGTTCAGATGAAGTTACTGTAGTCCGACTTGGAGTTGTTTTAGCTTTTTTCTCTAGTGGCTCTTCTAACGATAATGAGAAATTTTAGTGACTTTACCTACACATTGTCATCTAAAATGTCACAGATCACTGGGAATGTCAGACACCTGAGAGTCAAACTAACCTTTTGCTTTCCTTGTGTAAACTTTTTTTCACAGAACATTCCATCCCCTTGCAGAAAAAAATGGCAATCAGATAAAACTCAGGTTGAGCAAATAATTTTTTTGTGTAGTGTTACCTGGAGAGGGCAGACTGAGTGTCCCAAGTATTATAAAAAAATACATAGATTTCTCATTAATTTAAGCAAATTAAAATATTAAATTTACAATGGCTATGTGATGTTATCTGATCCTGAGGAGAGGGGAGGTCACATGGTATGCTTATCATTAGAACTTGGGAAGAAAAGCTCTACCATGTGTTGCGTTGCTCTTGTCAGACAAGAGTAATGAAAACTGCAGACCATAAGTCAATCAGAATTGATTGCAATGCCTAAAATAATTTTTGACACAGAAGAAAACAGACCATGCATGTTTGCCAATTGAAGGTGAGAGTAAAGATAATTTCATCTAGTTTAAAGTAGACATATATTGGAGAATACTTTTAAATCGGGAAAATGGTGAATAGATGGAATCAGAGTTTAATGAGCGTCAATCTTTTTGTTGAAGTGTAACATTCTAAATTTGCTACATGTTCAAAGTGCTGATATCTTTCAAGATTTGCTACTGGGTATCCAAATATCCATTATTTTAGTGAATAATTACAAATCATGACTATTTAGGACTGAAAAAAAGCCATGCTAGAAATGAAAATTGCTTGAGGCGTATAACCTTACGTATGCTAATACTTACTTAAAATTTGTATTTCCTTGGTGCAGGAACTGAAATTCCTACAATGGCTTCATATACTTGCTTTCATAAGGGTTTTCCTGATGTGCCTTCAAATGCTGTAGCATGAGAGAGGTACAGGGAGAAACAGTTTGTGGTTGAGAAACTAAAGGTTGTCCGAGATGTCAAGAACTTTATCTTGTGCTCAACAGTAGAAAATTCCCACTACCCTAATGAGTAATCTCTAGGAAAAATATTTAGATGAGATGGCACGTAAACTACTTGCAATTTTTTTTGAGGGATCTGGTCTGGGCTTTTTATATTACTTCGAGTTACTGCTGTCTTAAAACACTAAAAAGATGAACTTCATAGAAAACTTGACGTTTTTTCAGAAAGCAAGTAAGGTTATTAAAAAAGAAATCTTAAAATAGAGAGCTGAATGGAATTATACCAAATTCATTTCAAACAGTTGTACTTGATATGAAGTCCCTACATGTTCTCTGTCTTATTATTTTTATTTGAGAATGCATATGCCTTTACACCTAGTAACAATAAGTGATAAGACAGATCTAGTTAGATTGGCATGATTCCAGTTAAAAGCTTTAACTGCCTCTCTTGAGCCAAGCGCTGACTTGCCTTCACATCAGTCAAGCTATGAAGATGTTTTCGTAGTGGAAGTTCAAGTAACCAGATACGTAAGAACAGAATTTTTCAGCATCAGATAATGTACATTTCCTCAGGAATGTTCCAAGGGATAGGCAAAAGGAAAGTTTTGTTGAAATAACCTAAATTTGTCTCTTTATACATAAGTGCACAAATATATGTAGGACGCTTTACCTGTGTATGCTACAGGTGATGGGGAATGGAGGTTCCAAATGTTGGATTTTGGTTACTCAGTGCTCTCTGAGTAGCCGTTGACTGCCTCGTGGTGGTGCTGATGTCTCGTGTATGGCTAGAGAAGCCTTTCCGACAGCAGCCTGCTGCTTCCAACTGGGTCAATTACATTCTCCTTCTCTTTAGAAACAAACAAACTCCTAAACAAAAAAGAACTTAAAGCTGTTAGAGCTGTTAGTGTGGAGCACAAACTCACAATGAAGGGCCTTTGCTTCACTGACTGACTTCTTGTCGCAGCTTGAATAAACATGCAGCCTAAGCTGTTCGGATGTTTAATCCACTAATTTCTGCTTTAAATGGCTTGTTCTTCCTCTGGATATAAAGCTAATTCTTGGTACTGTACATGTCAAAACTGTGTTTATTTTTCTTCTCAATGTTGATTTCTAGGGCTGGCTAACTGAAAACAGCACCAAAAAATAGGCTTTTATAAGTGCCCCGGGCAGTATTTGTTGCAGTTTATTGGCTTTAGAATTCTGTCAGCAAATCTCATGTAGACATGTTTGCTGTGCTTCAGCTTTTCTGAACAGAAAGGAGAAATATGGGAAGTTCAAGATTAGCCTAAGTAAAATGAGCAAAATAAAAATTCTAGTTTAAACCTTTTTTTTCCTTTTTACATTTTAATAATAGCTATAAAATTGGCTTAGGGAGAGATTTTTATTTGGCTTTTTGAGGTTATCACTTGCTTATTGGAGCACCCTTGTTCAATAGCTATGTATTTTTTACTAATTTTCTTTAGTACAATGTCTTTGAGAGAACTTCACATTCTTATTGGATGATTAACTATTCATTTATAACTACTGGTAGTAATCTTTCTTTGTTTTCCTTTACACTCCTATAAAGGTTCCTTTTATGGAAGGGAAAAGGATACAGATGGTGTTTGCCACTCGGTGTCCAAACTGCTGAGCTGGGGCCCCCTTTTAGCAAGCTCCAAAGGCAGGAGGAGTTTGCTGGTCTCTTATTCTTTAAGTATGGTTCTGTTTTGCTACTGTGAAAGCAGACAAAATTGCTGCTGGCAACACAGACTTGTACTCCAGTCTTCTCATGTTTATGGAATCACACATACAAATAAATGTGCCTGGTCTATTTGAAGAGGTAATTGGCCTGTGGTCACTACCATATGTGTAATGCAATAAGCTGGGCTCCTGCTTAAGCCAGTTAGCAAAATAACTGCATCTCAAGTAGATTAGATAAATGTAAGAAAGGGGAAAAATGGGTTGGAAGAAGGACAAACTTTATCAAAGAGTGTGTACCCCTCTGCCTTGCACCTCTGTTTGTAGGTAGGGAAAACTGTAAAAGCTAAGGACACTTCAAGAAACCCCTTATCACTGCAATTACACCAATGCTTATAGACAAAATGAAGTTATGCAAAGAATGAGGGAGAAGAAAAGCTACAGCTTGTGTAAGGCATCTTCTAACAAGTTGAAAACAAAATTGCTACTTTGCAGAGTTGCTACTTTTTGCAGATACCTAATGCATTTACTGAATGATGAGCAAACTCTATCACTTATTATTAAAAGGTGTCTAAAATCCACTGTGCTTCTTGCAGTGTTTTTTGTCTGTAGCTCTTGATTTCTCACAAATGTGCCCACATCCCCAGTTGGAGAAACTGAGGTAAAGGAACGCAGCGATCTGCTGAATGTCAGCGAAGACTGGCAAGAATTCTCACAATGTCTTTGCAGCAGTAACATATTAAAGGCTGTTTCTAGATACTCAGCACATGAATGAATTAGTCTTTTTCATAATGGTTGTTACTGGAGAACATAAAGGTACATTCATGAAGTATATCCCGTGTCTGCTGAGCACTGCTGCTTACTGGAGTGCCTAGGGTGTATAGCAGAATGTTTCTCTTGTCCTGAAGGAATTTGCCTGATCTAATGTTTGGCAGAAAAATTAAAAATACAAACAGCTAACTTGATACATGGAGAACAGATTGGGGGAATCCAGATTCTAGTTAACATTAAGCTCACACTGTTGTGAGTGATAGGATATGCTGCCACTCCAGAAATTACAGGTCTGCCTCCTGTAGGTGTTATGTTGGACCTGCCACTGCTGTAAGAAAATTCAGGTAGCCTGGAACATCTAAACAGCATCAAGAACTTTGAACCATCCTATATGTATAACAGAGTTTCATTTAAAAATTCTAATGCATCTGGAATTGTCATTGTACTCATATTTCATAAACTGTGTTGCCTCCACAGTCTCACTTTGTTTGCTGTCAGTCTTCTGAAAGTGCTGCAGAATTGTCCAGTGATGACTTTCTAATGTTTGCTGATTATTGCAATAACAAAACTCAAAGGATTTGAATGGTATCAATTAAAGCCACTTTTCCATATATCGCTTTTCAGGAACCAACATTGTTTTAACCAAAACTGTGATTGTTTTAGAATTAGTTTGATTTATTATATGAGTAATGAAGAATAACATGAAGGGCAACAAAAAATAATAGAAATTATATCTAAATTGCTTTTATTGGCATTTGCAACTATTTGGTATATTATTATTATGAATGGCTATTTGCTATTTAGGTTTTAAGCAATGTTTTCTATTTTAATAACTTTTGTGATTGTTTTTTGATTGTGACAGTTTCTCTGAACAATAGTTTTAAATTTTTAAATTTATTAAAGGTATTTTTAGATGAAATGCTTCTAAATAGGAAGTGGAATTGTTAGCATACAGTGTATACACTTATGCTCTAAGCAGCTTGTAACAAATGTAATAATAGATTTTTGGTTTTTTAATTGAGTTTTAACCTTTCTTGAAAAAAAAATCTTTAATTGCTCTTAACATCTTTTTAGCAAGAATTTAAGCAATGTCTGGCTGAAATTATTAGAAATAATTAAGTTTTACCAAAAATAATAGTTGATTCACCTAGAAGCACTGGTCTGTAGTGGTATTTCTAATGGCCTAAAACAGTGAGAACAGAATTTAAATTCAGTTAAAAAAATTGTAAAATAATCTGAAGTCATCTGTAGTTTTCTGTCAGCAGCCCAAACTCTGGTTCGGAGTTTTGCCAACAGCCATTTTTGCCAGGTGGTGCTTTTACACTAGGGAGTGCATTTTGTCCAAATTTCTAAAACACAGTAGTGCTCAGTATATGGTAAACACACCTAATTTTTCTGTATTTTCTGACTAAGTTTTAATTTTTTTCATATGTATGTGCAAACGGCTTTTCCTGATGGCTTAAAAATAGTCTTTAGCTAGCTAAAGAAGGAAAAAAATGTAATGTTAATCTTTCCCTGTTAAACTCAGGGTTTTTTTCTTAGTAATGCTTCTGGTATCAGAGGCTTCCTCCATGTGTTTTACTTATCTCATTTAATCGTGTAGGTAACTTATGTAAATGCTCTGCTCCAGGATGCGGTCTCCTTAATAAAGCAGGAAATCCCTGGGAAACTGTCCAAACAAACACTGCGCAGGCTACCGAAACAATCAGAAATACAGGTTTGTATATGAAATGTTTTCATCAAGCCTGTATAATACCCCCTTAAAGTAATCCTTTTTCTGAGACATCCAATAAAGTGACCTTTTTACTTGTCAGACCGTGTGTGCATCCAATTGCCTCTCCTGTTACCGTATTGATGAAAAGTGAGTTAACTTTTATCCTATATCAACAGGATTGTTTGCATGGTGGCTTTCAGTTTACAGCTCTTGAAAATCAGCCATGGGCAGGGGAGAAAATATGTCGGGGTAAGATGCGGAAGAAATGTAAACTCCATAAATTAAAGAAGGAATGCAAATCAAATCCTGACTGAGACCTAAATTACCTGTTTTAAAATAATCTTCTAAATAAGTGTTTCCATAAGTGACATGATTTGGGGTAATTAAGTTTGTGATGGCCAAATAAGCTGTGGTTTTAAGATTCTGAGCTTCAGAGATCAGTGTCTTATGATCTTAAATGTGTACTACAACCTTGACTGTCCAATCTCTATGCAACAAATACAAATTCTCTTTACTCTCTTGCATACTGCAATTGTCTAAAGCAAATTAAAATAATGCTGTTTGATATGCCATGATGAAAAATCCTCTGACTGAAGCATCTGAGTCTAAACAAGATGTGAGTCTCTGCAGCTCATTCACAAATCCTAACCTCAGCTAGGTTCTGGTTCAGATTAGGTTTGTACTGAACAAAATAAGAGTGTAACAAAAGTAAGCAGGAAGCAATTTCACCCCTCAAATGAGGCCATTCCAGTTTTTCTAAGTGTTTAATAAGAAACTTAACAAATTACTAGCTCAGGTTGAACTTCTAGGGTGTTACTGTCTCTTCTTTTATATAGTGATGATCTGTTGTTCAAAGTGTCACATCCAACAGCCACAGCTTCTCAGGCAATGCTTACCAACTCAAGTCTCTGACTCATTTATTTGAAGAAGAAATCCCCAACTCCACTAGACTATTTCCTGCATTAAGCTAATTAACCCTCACACAGAAATTAGGTCCTGTAGAGGTGGTTATGTTTCCTAAGAGAGCAGCCACAGCACTCCCGACAAGTGTTTGATGTGGAGAAAGAAAGTTTTTAAGAAGATGGAGTTAATTTCTAAAGGTGCTACCACTATGAAAAACGATTTCCAGCATTACATATGTTCTTGGCTTATCTTAGCTACATAGTAAAATGGTTTTTTATTGTGTAAGCAGCAAGTAGTCATATTTTGTTTACCACACAGACTTTAAAAGGCTTTATTCTGTAAAGTTTTTGTAATGAAAAGTATTATTCATGCATTATTTTATAAGACCAATGTCAAGAATTTGCTATAGTTTAAATTTAGTCTTATTCTTTAATAAGAAGAAAAAAATGGAGGGGAAAGATAACACTAGGCAAGGCTAGCCCAGCCAGGGCTTAATCTGATACAATGATAGGAAGTAGTTTTTACCTGGAGTGCTGCTTACACAGTTTGTGTGTCATGGGTAAGCACTCCCTTTTTTTATGAGGTGACCCTGTTTCAGGCTTCCCTTTGCGTAATGGGTCATGTTCATGTTTCACTTGCCTGTGGAGGTGCTGTGTTATTGCCTTCCCTTACCAGTGGTGAAGGGGATGTGCACAAGGGAAAACTGAAGATACCTGGGGGCTAAGGCAGGAGGGTAAGACATTCCTCTCAGGAAACTTGCTGAGGGGAGACCTAATAAGGGGGGAAATTACCAGCAGCAGTAGCATGCTACTGTAAATCATTCCAGATTTGACTGGGGGAAAAAAATTGGTGAATTACATGGCATAGCCCACTTTATTCCTCTAAAGATCTTGTTTTGCCATTGTGGTAGAGGAGAGCTTTCCTGATGTGATACCATCTGATACCTGTCAAGAATGGCTCATTTTCCTCACTGCCCTGCAAGGAGATGAGCTCTTGGGCTCAAAAACACTCTTTTGAAGTAACAAGCAGCTACTCTGTTCACCACAAAACCCATTTCCTATGCCAGTGGAAATTAATTTTTTGTATGAGTTCTGCTGTGTCAGGAGGAGAGAGGTGGTTTTTTTCTGTGCCAGACAAACTGTCCTTTAGATACACTGGTTTCTTTGAGAAACCAAGGAGAAGTTCAAGATACTGTTTCATGGAGCACTTCACATAACGAATGAGATCGTTATGGTTGGGTGAACCCATGTAGCTGAGCAAACACGTGAACGCTGAATTTGTTGGAAGTGAGTATAAACACATTTCATGCCCTGGGAGGTAATTCCTGAATGGTGGAAAAGATGTGTAATTATTGCTAAATTTACCAGCATAATTGAAGTCCTCTAGTCAATTATAGGTGATAACACTACTTGTACACACTAACAAGAAGTTATGAGAATATCTAAATTGCAGATTAGTTGTCTGGCTCTGTGTTTGAAAGACTCACTAAATTCCCTCTTGTGTTAAGGAGTGGTTTGTCACACAGCCAAAAACTCAGTTTTGTTTCATTCTTTCTCTTATGGCAAAGATCAGATTGACACAGTTTGTACTTTTAAAGGTCTAGAAAAAGCTTGGAAGGTTGATTTACTTATTTATTTTTTTATTTTCTATTTTCTGTACTTTCATAGAATCACAGAAAGGGTTGGGTTGGAAGGGACCTTAAAGATCATCTAGTTTCAAGCCCCTGCCATGGCCAGAGACACCTTCCACTAGACCAGGTTGCTCAAAGCCCCATCCAACCTTGCCTTGAATGCTGCCAGGGATGAGGCATCCACAGCTTCTCTGGGCAACCTGTGCCAGTGTCTCAGCACTTCACAGTGATGAATTTCTTCCTAATATCTAGTCTAAACCTACCCTCTTTTGTTCTCTTGTCCTATCAGTATGTATCCTCGTAAAAAGTCCCTTTGCAGCTTTCTCTTTTCCCTTGTTCTCTGATTCAAAACTAGCAACTGATGGCAGAGTGAGCAAGTGGTGTTTTATTGTGTATCCAGACTTAGAGATTGGGAATAAAAGATCAGTCTGGATGAGTCTGAACCAGACCAATCATGCTTTATGCCAAATAAAGTCTCCTGCCCAGGAGGGGTGAATATAAGGGAATGCTGGTTTTTATTAATTAAGTGCACATTGATATATCCTTAAAGAAGAGTGGAAGGATGTAGCCTATTTGTATTGCCACTGAGACTCCCAGGTTGATCACATGCTTGACTGCTACCGTTATGTTAGCTGGGGATGACATTACAGCCTGTGAGAGGACCCTCACAGAGAATTATAGCTCTTCTTTAGACATAATTTTTTGCTGTTGTACTGGATTTGAGTTTTAATTATATCCATGTATATTTGCAAATGTTTTCAAAATGGAAAATTTCAAAAATTGCCTTTGGGCAGTTTAGTTTGCCTCAACATTCACTTGCTGCCATTTAATTTGAGCTAATTTAGTCCTTAGTTAAGGATTTGTAGCCAAATAAAACCCTTCTCTTGCTGACTTGCTGAAAGAGAACAGTAAAGCAACTTGACTACTGGAATCCAGCTGCCTTTCTACGTGAGCACTGGTGAAAAATTCAGAAATAACTATTCAAAAATCAGTTTCAAAAAGTGAGACACAGTTTGGGTGGTTGCTTTTTAAGAGGTCTTTGAGTGCCACTGTGCCTTATAGATGTGTGACATCAGGGTCATGGAGGTACCCCAAAAGGGCTGTGTGATTCTGGTCCTTCGTAATGTTATTTTTTTCTGCAAATAAAAGGAATTTATTTAAAGATGCTAATGGTAATCAATTTAAAATACTTTTGTGTTTAGCAGCACATTTTTTGTGGAAGTTTTGAGTTACAGAAATTAAGAAGATACTGATATGCTGACAACAAAAATGGTCATCCTTTAACTTAAATTGCTTATGTTGCTAAATGATTATCACAAAAAGCTTTATTGCATAACGTGCACCGCAACTTAGCTTTCTAAAACAATGTAGAGAATGCCAAACTCTCGTGTGTTAAAATAAAATTGTAGTATCAAGAAAAAAAGCATCACTCCTGCAAGCATACTCTCTAATGATCTCCATCTTGAAATTTAATTTGCAAAGGTGATACTTAGAGCACACATCCCTCATGTTTCTGTGTTAAGCTCCTATGAAAGTTGAAACCGGATAAGGGATTTTCTCTATCCATAAATTTGGTGTCTCCATGAAATGTGAGTTCATAGAACACAGAAAAATTCAATTCATACACATCAATTCTCTTGTGTGTCAAAGAACCTATTACTTTCATATGCTTTTATGCTTCTCAAAATGTAGGATAATGATGCTGTATGTATTAAAACTTAAATCTCTTATAGATGCAATAAAAAAAGCCATTTAAATAAAGCTAAGAGTCTGAATAAAATGTGAAAACAAAGAATTTTAAAGCTCAGGTAGGAAATTCTGGTCTATATGATATTCTTCAGGATTTTCAAGACCGCTGCTGAGTGCTGCTTTGTCTAATCTTGCCTTGACCTAGGAAGAACCATATGTAAGTTCTGTTTGTAAAGTTTTTTGTTTTTTTTTTAAGAGAAAAGTGAAAATATAGATTTAAAATTTTCATTTTGAGATTTACAGGAAGTTGCCTACTGACTAAATATATTTATGTAATGAGGCAAAATTATAGATAATTGTATTAATGCACATTTATTTTATTATATCCTACTTTTTTTTTTTTTTTTGAAAATCACATGCCAATCAGAGAAGACAATGTTTAAATCTGTATGAAAAGACACATGGGTTTATTTTATTGAGTTTCTTTGCTTCCAAGTGTGTTTCTGAATTGATTGCAAGGTAAAAAAATCCTCCCATGATAAAGCATAAGGAATTGTGAATTAGATCTAGAACTGCAGTGAATTGCAGTTTGCTTTGGAAATTCAGTTCCTGAAAAATATTTTTCAGATGCTGACTAAGTCCAAAGTTGCCTCAGTACTGCAAATCATTTCCTTGCCAAACTGCTGGATTTTCAGGAGCCTGAAGTCTTCCTTCAGAAAGTAACCAAAAGTGGTTCAGTAGGACAGTGGTATCCAAAACTGGATCAATGGGACAGTGGAGAAGCTGGAGAATGTTCAGAGCATATTCAAGAACCACAAGCTAAATATTTCTCCTTTCTCTACATTGCTTGTAGATGCTTCCAGAGAATGGCTGATGGGGGTAATCTCAGATAACTGTGTTCCACATCAAATGTAGCAACGTATTTTGCTTTCTCATCAGTGATAGCTTTTGCCCTGTAGTTGAGTGGTGAGAGCATTACCCAAGGTGAAGAAGAATGAAAAGCACATCATTTCTTCTGCCTAGAAGGTTTCAAATCCATTTCTCCTATGTCAGAAGAGATTACACCACCTAATCAGCTTTCAGCTAGTTATTTGGGAGAGAAGACATTTACCTTCCAGCAGAACTGCGCAGAAGAGAGTTCAAGATTCATTGGACTAAGGGCTAAGCCAGAGAGAAAAGGAAAGACTCTATAAACAAGAAGTTATTCTAAGTTATTTTTTGAATTTTTTCTTATTGCTAGTCTAACCTTTCTAGCCTAAGATCATAGAAATGGAAGCTTCATCATCTGGACTGAAAAGTTCTCCATAATTAAATTTTATCTTTAAATAAAAACATGAAGATTATGGTAAGGTCATGTCTTTGATTTCTTTGATATAAATTATTTTACTGAGTGCTCAAGTACCTCATAAAGAAGTAAGTTTTCTAATCCTCACATTGTTCCTGTGACTTCTACTCAAACTCTAATTCTCCAGGACGGTTCTTTATCTCTGGGTACCAGCAGTGGGAGTGCTCCAGATTCAGCAGCACAGTTTCCAAGCACAGAGTTGATGCAACCTCTCTTCCCATACACTTTCTGTACCAAGTGATTATACTTGCCTTTTCTAGTAGGGATCATGCTGAAAACTTGAGTTCAGCTGGCAATTCACTGATACTTCTCTCTCTCATTCTCTCCCTTTTGTTTTTCTTTCAGAGACTTTCGGAAGTTATAACCTAGACATAGTGATTATTCTCAGAGGTAACACTATATATGTGGCCATATTTAGGATCTAAGTGCTTGTTTATGGTTAGGTTATGAGATGACTTGTACCACTTTGTTGTTTTGCTTTTTTTTTTTTTTCCTGGTTTTTGATACAAGTAACTTGTGGGGATCCAAAAAACCTTCTTTGTTCTCAATTATGTATGTTCATTTGCAGTATGTTTGGAGACCTGTCAGTCTCCATAATTTTATTGATATGAACTAAGCTACATTTTTGTCACCATAGTTTCTTGTATTAATAAATAAATATATCAGGGAGTACCAAATCAATACTGTAAAGACATAGAAATATATGAATTCTCCATTATTCCATTTTTAAGTAAACTTGTAATTTCATCATGAAAGATACCAGTTTAGTTTGATGTAAACCCACGTTGATTGGAATTAGTTATATTGTCCTTCTTTAATTTATTAATCAAGTCCTGCACCAGCCAGTTATTTGGCTTAGAATCAATGTCAGTGTGACAGGCCTATAATTACCCAGGTCACCTTATTTGCCCTTTCAAAATATCTTCAATGCCTCTATTATTTCATGGTGTATTGAAAATCAACATTAATGGTCCAAAGAGTTCCTTCACAAGCTGTCTCTGAAACCTTTAAAATAAGGACACTCTAATGTCTGCTTTTAGGAGCTGCTTTTTTTTTGTGAGTTACTATTAAAATGGAAATATATTGATATCATCAACAACTGAATATGCAGGGAAACTTTTTTCATTAATGTATTTTGAAAGTCTTTAGGAAATGCTTCTACATTTTCACTTCTACTGTTGTTTGGGGTTGTTTTTTGGGTTTTTTTTAGATTTTAATTTTTGATAATGATTTTCAGATTCTCCATCTTCTATTTCCCATGGAAATTACTGTAAAATCCAGGACTAGAGCTGTGTTGTCAGAGGATACAAGAGAGAAAGGGTGAGATTGGAGGTAAACATTACATTTGTAGTATTAAAAGCTCACCTGGAGGCCAAAAATAAGACTTCTCTCTTTATATGGTTTCAGCACCAGATAGTATGCCATGAAAGTATAGGATAAGGGACCCTTAATAGAGCTGAAAAGGGGACATGAAGAGCCCAGTGACACAACAGTTTTAGTTAGTGTAATGGG
Source organism: Myiozetetes cayanensis (assembly GCF_022539395.1). Classification (NCBI taxonomy): domain Eukaryota; kingdom Metazoa; phylum Chordata; class Aves; order Passeriformes; family Tyrannidae; genus Myiozetetes; species Myiozetetes cayanensis. The sequence goes on from NW_026087411.1 coordinate 102,844,929, forward strand.
AAGGACAAACATGTTTGACAGCCTGCACTGAAGCGTTGTATAAGCCTTGTAGCATTGTTTTAAGATAAATGTAAAGCATGAACCCTGAGACCCACTGATGTCTGTCAAACCCGATGTTCACTTTCTGAACAAGAAAAATATCAGAAAAGCATATATATCAGTTAAATTGTGCAGGATAAAAAAGCCTCTTTAAAACTGAGTAATGAGCAATAAATGTGATAGGGGGGATGCTTGATGGGCTCGCAGCCCTGGGGCCGTGAACAGCTCCATTGTCAATTGTATCCTTTCTCTGAACGTCGCTTCTGGTGCTCTGGAGCTGTGGGTCTCCTCGCTGGTGGGGTCCTGCCATGCATAAACACCATCAAGCTGCTGCTCAGTAGTGGTAAAATCAGAGAAGGTTTCCTGTGCTGCTGCTGTAGCTGATGGCCTGGAAAAGGAATGCTTTTGAAATGGGCTGCGGTGTTCACAGCTCCACTTGATTGTTTCCATCTCTGCATCAATCCCTGATTCAACAGGGTGTGAACTGGCTCTGGGTGAAGGTGGGTGTCTATTTGACAAAAAACAAAAGGAAAATCTTATCCCATCTTTAATGCAAAATGTATATACAAATGTATCTAGGAAATGTCTGAATCTTAATTTCTGAAGCAAAAGTCCATGGTGAGTGCACCTAGCTTCACACAGAAGATTGTGTTCATCCTTTATCTCCTTGTGGCAGTACATTTCTCTCTCTGTTGGCTACATCTGCTCTGCTGGATTAACAGCTGCTTTTCAGTGTTTCCACCCAGTCCCTATTTGTTGAGACTGAAGGCACATTCAGTTAAAGGTAAACCTAAAAAGCAATGCACCCTATTGCTCAACGCCTGAGGGTAATTAACGTATAAACCACTATGAAATGTCAGGTCAAAACAAGGTAACAAAAGGTTCACGTTTTAGCAGAAATACATACCCTTCAGTATCTGACTTTGGTAACTTCATAATGGAAATAATCTCCAATGTTTCATGACAACATAGTTTCAGTTTCCTGAGGGGCTAGATCTAAATTCTGTTACAGCCAGAGAGATCAGAGGATTCATTCCTTATTCTGGCAATAAAATCTCCAAAGGCTTCTGATCATGTTAATCGTCATGAAAAGCTTGATTTCAGTACAGCAAAAAAACAAATACACAGAAATCATAGATCACAACCTTTTCCTTTCCATGTCTTCTAACACATGAATAAAATTATTTTCACCAAAAATGAAATAAACTTACGTTGTATCATTCTGTGTCCTCCTAATGCATAAAGCTTCTTGTCCCTGGTAGTGCAGGGGTAGAGTCAGCCTCAAGTGTACAGAGCTTGGATTTAACTATAATACAGGACAACAGATAAATATAAGACAGATAAAAATCAGAAGAACAGTGGCAGCATGTTTTTGGCAGTGTTAAGTCAAGGGGGACTCTAACTGTTGCTGCTGACTTTGTAGAATTCATCACCACAGAAAATAGGGGGAAAATCAAAATAAACATATATCCAAGGATGTGATTTTTAATGATAACAGAAACATTATGATGGATACAACATTTTCTGGGTTTTATTGGATTAGAACCTTTAGTTTATTAGAACCTTTAGTTTGATCATTTAAGGCAACAGCTGTGCTCATATCCTTGCCATCATGGGAAAGAGACTGCTCTTTTTGGGAAACTGATAATAGAACTATTTCTTGCAAAGGCTTAAAAGGAAAAGTAATGAAAGGTAAAGGAAACACTGGAAACAATTCAGCAGGAAAAGCATCTGACTACCAGTAAAATTCTGTATATATTTAAGTTTGCTGCTTTTTATATGTGAAGTCCTAAATCTACTCTTTCCCTCCAGCAGTCTCTCTTCCTCATGTGTTATCACCACATTTACAAATACCAGTGAGGCTTGAATTGCAACCTTAATATGAAAGAAAGTAAATTTCCAAAGCTTTGTACTAAATAGTCTGTTATCATTTAAATATCAAGGCGTGTTACAGAGCACATCTGTTTTTCTGGACATCTGGGGGGTAGGGGATTAGAGTGTATGGGACAGACAGAGCTTAAGAGAGTGGACTACTGGTATTCATTAATAACAGATAAATGTTTAAATACTCAAAGATCATGACAGCATGTATAGAATGTAACATCAGTCCTTTATATTTTATTATTGAAATCAATATTAATAACCATCGCCAAATTTTTGTATCTTGCTGTTGTGGTTACAGCTAATAAACACTCACAGTTTCTCTGTTAACTTTCTCCACATATTCCCAAAAATTACTGATACTTGTCTATTTTCTTCCAAGTTCTTTATTCCAATAAGAAACCAGCAATTTTCACGTGCTTTCACTGGTTTGTTAACTGTAAAACTGTGGTGAGTGCTTTGCTGATTTAAAACTAGTTGTTTAGTTTCTAAGGATATCATAAAGTACTAAATTTGATCCTTTCTTTAATAGCATATCCCTTTTCTGTAAGAGAGAGAGCAGAGACACAGTGTGCTGTGCTCACATGGGGAGTCACTGTTGCAGCTCTGGATATTGTGTTCTAAAATTGTATGTTGCCAATATCTCAAAATTTCCCACCAATAACAATAATAGTCATACTATTTTGTGATTCTGACTTTGGTCTTTAATTTTTTTTATAATAGTATCAACCCTTTGACTCTACTGGATCCCGCCCCCCACCCTCTGAACAAACAGGTGACAGTAACCAGAGACCCATTAATCTGGTATATTTAAAAAGTGCAACTGCTTGGCTTGCATTTACTGTCTCATTAAACTGGATTGTAGTGTTCAAGTTTCCTTGGCTTATGGCTGGATATTTAACATGCTCTTTGATTATTGATGTACTTTGTGCTTCCAGAATTTACACATTGTGATTGCCATTTTTGAATGGTTTAAATTGTAAACCTCAATTCTTTTTTCTACACTGTCTAAAACATAAAATAAAATCAAGGAAATAGGAAGCAAATTCTCTCCAACAGCACGATTGGTGTTTCCTGAACTGGCTAATAATGATACCCATTAACAATTTTTTTCCCCTATTCTTCCCACTTTAAAGTGTCCAAATGCACAAACAGGAGTCATGCCAGGTTAAGTGATTGGCTGTTAATGAAACCTCTGTGTGAAGACCCTCCCTAATCTACTGAACCCTCCAGAGATCAAACAGAGAGTTAACAGAGCAGAGCAGGTTATATGTGATGGATGTGTGTGTATAAATCACTTCCTCAAAGCCAAATTGTTCCAATTCACTCAGTGGCAACAAACTGCAAAGATTCTCACAGAAATGTTACACTCCCTCCTCCTCCTCCTCCTCCTCGGTAAGGATTATTGTCTGAGACTTAGAAAATCCCTGGGAATCCAGGTAATACAGTAACAGGGTAGGAAGCAGCAAGTCAAGTAGGGAATAGAAGCAAGCATGAAGAAGAAATAAGCATGATTTTTGTCTTCTTATAACCATTTTGTTGGCCCTGAGGAAATCCATACTGCCATTTAAGCTTTTGGTGTTGTACAGATAGCTTTGCTTAGATGTTCTTAAAGAAGGTAACATTAAATGAGATGTAGTGGCAAAAGGGGAACAAGTGATGATTCTTTAAGGAGTTACTTATAAAATTATGGAATAAAATTCAGCTGTGAATCACAAACTCCAAGCTTCTGACAACCACTACTCACAATACAAATCTTTTTCTGGTTTGCTTTTGTTATTCTGATAAAGTAAATTTTTGGAATCTGGTAACATGAAGAACAGTTGTCTTTGTACTTATTAATGTCTCTCCTGTGCTTGCCTTTTCAGATATCTTTTTAGGAACTAATCTTAGAGCTCCTAGAGAATAAAAGTTCAGAACTGGCAGATTGTGCTGACACTAAAACCATCTCATTTAGTTTAAGAGAGAGAAATTTTACCCTTCATTATTATCTCATTGGTTTCAGTAGATTCTAATAATATAACCAAGAGCTGAATGGCATTTGAGGGAAATTTTAAATGGTTGCATGAAAAAAATTGAATTAAATGGGTTTCTATACTCTTTTTTTCCCATTTAAAATTATTCTTCATATGTTTATTTCTAGTGTTTTTCCCTCTGCTTTTTATCCTACTCTATTTCTAATATGCACGTTTTCTTCCTTTTCCTAATATCCCACTCCAATTATTTTTAGCTTTCTCTATGCTCCAGAAAAAGACTTCTGACAGAAAAAAAAAAAAAAAGTGCTTATCACTTCTGTTTATCGAAGCATTGATATTCATGGATAGTTGTTGTTCATTAGGAGTTTTTGCTGAATACACACTATAGAGTAAAGAAAGGTTGAATAGGTCATGGCTGTAACTATGTGAAGAGTTAATTATGGAAAGAAAAAAAGAGAAGTGAAATGCTCAGACTCTTGCCTCTGGTTTGTATTTTAAGTTTATTATTTCCACTGAAGACAACGAAGCTGAATATGCACATTTCATGACATGGTCATAGATCCAAATATGGTAATTTACATCTTCATCCAGAGACAAAATATTTATATGTGAGATTAATGGTGAATAAGTTTCTTGGCTATTTAAAGAAAAATCATTAACAATGGCAGGGGAGGAGAGTCTAAACAGGTAATCTCTCATATAAAAGAAGTACCTTCAAGGCATTAAACTTCATCTCATTCCTATGAAATTCATTTCATTTCACTTAAGATGACTACAACTTGATCGCCTTTAATTCCCTTCTTACAGGTACTCTTAGGTTTGCCTATGGCATGATATCTCACTCTATAGCTGATGTCTTTGGATTAAAATGAATCACATGTCTTTTCTTTGATTATATGGGATATGTGATTAATTGAAATACTGACATCTACATATGGACATCTCCATAAGTCTACAATATAGACATCTACAGATGTCTGTATTGATGTATAGACATATACATTTTGTCAGATAAATCCTGCCCAAAGCAAGATATTCAGCAGCCCCACTTTTTTTTCTTAAACCCCTCTACATGTACATTTCTAAAGGCATTCAAAGTATAAGGTTTCAATTTCAGAGTGGCATGTACAAGCAGACAAGCTTTGAGATTTCAGTCAAATATCATTTGTGACAGCTGAGCTTAGGAACAAAAAAACTCAAGTCCTTTTTTTTGATGGTGAACATACAGACAAATCCTCTGTTATAATAAGCGTATGGATGAATACAATAAATTACAGTTGAAAGCCAACCGATGTCACTTCCATACATTGTGGAAAACATAAGTGTGCCTTTGTACACGACAAAAATTAGTTTGGTTCAATTTATGTGTGGGTAAATCTAAATCTTTAATCAAATCCCTACTTAGTCTTCATGCCAACTTTTGCTCCTAACTTTGAAGATTTCGTTTCAGAGGTTCAGACAAGTCAGTGCAGAGAACTATGTACTTCTCACACTTGATCAGCTGGGTCATCTATATCTAGGGGAGAGGGTGGTGGTGCTGGGAAGTCAAACAACAGTGCAAAATAATTGCTTTTTCTCTTTTTATATAGAAAAAAGGAATTTTGTTGAAATGGCTAAGTCTTCAAAAGGCCATTTTGCAAAACAGAAATACACTTAAAAGCATATAATCTTTAGCTGGAGGCCAGACTGAGTATGTTTCTGATTATACTGGTGACCCTCACCCTAAAATCCCTTTGTAGAAATGCCTTTATTCTAGACAACATACTGACTAGCAAATGATCTAACAGATTTCACAGCACATAAATTAAGACCTAATAAATTATTTCAAATTCAGACTCCTTAATTACAGAATCACTGAAGCATTCCATTTACAATTGCAATTATCTAAACAATTGATAAATACAACTAAAATGAGTCATCATAGAAAACATATTAGATACTTGCTTACTATGGAAAAGACAGGCTAAAATTTTAAGCACCAGATAAAACTGGTAAGGACTGTTTAAAGCCTATTATTCATGGTTGGTCTAGATAAGAGGATAGGAATATTTCATTATGTTAGCTTATCAGAGTGTAAGTACTCAGATATTAACCTCTGTTACTGATTAATTTTTATACTTATTTAGAAATGTTCCACTTTTCTATTCCTTTACAGTGTAGCAGCGTACTAATTTTAGCAGGAAAGATTTTTGAAATGTAGACTATATATTATATATATTAAATATATAATTTCTGTATATTCTTTGGAATTTATAGACATGGAAAGAACAATTCTACAATTAAGAAGTGTACTTTGTTTATAGGTATGGCTATGGCTCTAAGTGGATGGCTCCAACACATATAAATGTAAATTAGGTGCATTTATATCCTCTCATCACCCAATAGAAATGTAATAGTGGGAATGCGTATCACCTATGAAATATCAAGCAGCTCACCTTATGCACATAATGGTGCTTCTAAAATACTCTCCTTTTGTCTATTATTTTCCCCATGCCCAGAACCAAAGATGAAACAAAGAAAAAAAAAAAAAGGTAAGTTGCTGCTATCAATTTATTTCAGGTCTGGGGATATCTTCAATGAGAAAATTAAGACAGGCTATTGACAAATTATAAAGAAATCAGTATTGTGTGTAGGTATAAGGTGCTCCTGTCCCAGTACTTTGTATTCTCTCAAGCACTGTTAGGGAACAATAGTAGCACTGCTGCCTCAGAACTCCATATCTTCATGATTTCATTGCATCCAGTACAGTGGGACTACATTTATTTCTGCACTGCCATCTGAATAAAACACATGAAGATGTTGAAATGTACTACTGAGCTTGTAGGAAAGGTCCTCATTGCTCCCCATGACCTCGAGCAGCAGAAGGTTGTTCAGAGATGGAACTTGAATGATAACCATGTCAAAAAAAAGGAAAAGTGGAAACAAAAATATAACTGTTGTTTATTGTCTGCCACATGTAAGTATCTTCCAAGTCAGATGATGCATTACAGAAGATGTTGGGACCTTGAGGGCTGATTTCAGTGTGTTCAGGAACTTTCAAGACTCTTGTGTTGAAACTCTGTGAGAGAACCACTGAAACCATCATCTAATGCCCCTGAATTATTCCTTAGGAGAAAGTTTTTCAAAAAGTAATTCTTTCTAGAAACTGTTACTTAAGTCTGAGATACATTGGGATTGTGAGTCAATTATGAGCTTGTTAACAGAGTTTCAGGGTCTAGTTAAGGAACTAGGACTGGTGAGGAAGGTGCTGAGAAAGATTTCTTTTGCAATTGCTGCATTTATATCTGAAGGAGTTCTTGCCATGGAGCTTTCATAGATTCTTCGGATTTTCTGAGATCATGGTAGAAGAGTGATAAAATAATCTGTTCAGCTGACTGAAATACTGAAAATGAATCTCTGGTTTAAATGGATGGTGGTCTAGCAGAGTAATCTTCCATATCCCAAATGCAGGATTCTTGTTCGTGAACAGTCTGTATGTTTTTCTAGGCACAAATTGCTCCATACAAACCCTGAAATAACAAACTGTCTTTATACCACAAATAACATATTAAACTTTGCACATTCATCCTTGACAGGGTCCTTAACTATATTAAACTTTCTTGCTACTTATCAATCAGATCTGAAATATTATGTAGGAATGTAAGAAATCTCCCGCTGTTCAGACCAATGACCAACACAACCTCCTACTCTGCTTCTGACAGGGGGAATAGGACACTGAACATCAGCTGTGTCCACCCATCTTCTCTTCATCAGTCACCCTGTATTCTCTCTGTCCCACTTTTATTTTGTAACAATAGGTGGTATATTTCTCTTACTGGTGAATTTAATACTGTTTGTTACAAGGGCAGAAAAATTATGATGGAAAACCCTTCCACTGAATTAATATCAGTGCAATAGCAGATTCTAATCATATCAGATCTTTCTAGAGACAACTCTTGTGATCCTCACTGAATCAAAGCTTCATGCTGGAGTGTATGCAAGTTTAGCCTCAATAATAACAGAGTAGTTCCAAGATTTATCCCTTTGTAAATAATTTGCAGTTTTCCACATATTGCTGTAATAGATAGTCATTTTCCTTTTCACTCTTAGTCTACACAGGAAGCTGCTTATGTATTTTTTGGATTGCCAAGAAAAAAATAACAAATTATCTATTAGCAATTTGATTACACAGCCTTCTAAACTTGGTTAGATTTTCTTTACCAAATATATTCTACTCCTTTTAATGAAATTTACCAGGAAAAAAAGCCCATCAAGCTGCTGTACATGTTGTCTCTTCCTTTCTTTCATTGTTGGAATTTCATAAAGAATGTACATAGGTCCTGATATGCACAAAGAACTTACTGTACATTTATTTGCAACATCAAATTCCAAGTCTTAGTGTAAACTATATTTGCGATACTTCTTTGTGTCATGAAATTGTGGTGTATTTTTTATTATACAGTCCTAATCTTATTACATTCAATTCTTGGACTCAGTTTTACCAAAGAGAAAGTTTAGCAAGAGAAATGTTCATGCTAAAATTCACAGAGAATCATGGCTTTTAGGTGGGAATGATTCACTTATGTCCAAATCAGAAGGTGATCACTTTCCTGAGCTGCACCTGAGGAAAAGGAACAAAAACCTCATTTCTAATTGAATCAAAAAATACTTTCTTGAATAAACTAATATCAGTAGGGACAACAGCCGTTTGGCACCCCTAAGAATGGGTTCTTCCAAAATTCCAGTACGGAAGCACAAAAAAATTGATTGCCAAATCTATCAGTCTAGACCTTTGGGAATGACTTATGTTGTGTGGATATGTCCATCAATGGGTAGCTGAAACAGGTAGAGTTGCAATACAAACTTCTTTGGAAGTCAGCAGTTTCTCTGGAAGCCTGATCAGTGTTATTTTAATTGATGATATCTTGTAAAAGTTAACAAAGATGCAATGGCTTTAATTCTAGTTATTAGAAAACTATTACTAGGACAAATTATTACTGGCTCTGTCATACCAATTAAAAGCTTAAAACTTGTTGCTGCTACATCACCTTCTTATTTTCTTCTAGCAGTGTGATTTGTTTTTCAACAAGTACTCAGGCTATAAAAGAATAGAAAATCAAAATCCATCACAAGAGTCTCTTCTGCCTGAATTACGAAGCAGTCTAATACAATGTTTGAGTAACAAATTGGAACAGTGAACCTAAGACCAAACTCCTGACCTCAGCTCCTCTGAATTTTCCTTGTTACAGAATTTTTGCTTGAATTTTGTGTCTTGGTTGCTTTCAAATAGCCTGTGTTCTGAACCAAATGCTGCCTCTGAATCCAAAGCATTTGTAGGGAAGGTGAGGTGGACTATTTATAAACATGTTTAATCAAGTACATGAACAAACTAAGGTGTAAATGCAGAGCTATATTTGTTTTGAAAAAGTAACAGCTAAATTTGGTTTACCACTCTTGCATAACAATGTAAATGAGCAGTAATGTTTGCACATTAGAAACTAATGCCTCCACTGGAAAGCTTGCATGTTCTTACACTGACTGTGCCTCTGACAGCCTGTGGCTGACAGGGTGAGTTTCCTTGTTTTAAACTGGCATTAACAGACATGTTTATAATTTTGATTTTAAGGATCCCATGGTACATTCCTCACACATCAGAAATGTCCAGCAAAAACAGCAAGAGGTTTGTATTTGCAAGGAATGCATGAACCAAGACTTTGTAGTTATTGCTCTACCTTTTTTTTTTTTAAATCTTTAAGATGTGTACTAATCATTCAGCTTTACCATCAACTGACTTTATGATTTACATGTATTCTTCTTCACTGCAGGCATTTGTACCAGAAAATTAATATATTCTGTGCATTAACTTCACTATCCCTAACAGAGCTAAACAAGGAGGAAAACTGAATATAAATTTTCTTTGTAATAAGATTTTAGACTGTTGTAACAGAATGATAGAATATGCTGAGTTGGAAGGGACCTTCAAGGATCATTGAGTCGAACTCCTGGCCCTGCATAGGACCATCCCCAAGAGTCACATCACGTGCCTGAGAGTATCACTTCTTGAACTCTGTCAGGCTTGGTGCTGTGACCACGTACCTGGGGAGCCTGTTCCAGTGCCAACCACCCTCTGGTGAAGAACCTTTTTCTAATATCCAAACTAAACATCCCCAACACAACTTCAGGCCATTTCCTTGGGTCCTATCACTGGTCACCACAGAGAAGAGATCAGTGTCTGCCACTCTCCCGCCCCTCGCAAGGAAGTTGTAACTGCAGAAAACAAAAGCAATCCTAAAACCCTAAAATCTACCAGAAATACCTAACACACTATTTGATCTTCTGCTTGGGCTATTTTGCTTCAATTCACAATAAAGTAACATTTCTGCTTCACCAGCACCTGCTGTGTACCACTGCAAATGAATACATATAGCAGCACAAGTGCCTTGAAAAAAATGAGAATATACTGTTCAAAACATGCAGACAACTATATGTGAATTTATTAATTTCATAATTCCTTCTGAAATATGTGGACTATTTAAAAAATAATACTGTTGCAAGTGTTTATTCTAGAGCACTATATTTTCTTTCCCAGAAAATTGCACACATCAAGGGTTGAGGGTACCAGCGATTTGTCAGTCATGACATTCAAAAAGATGAGAGCTTTCAGCTTTTCTTTAGAAACCAGACAAAAAAGAGACGCTGATACTCAACTAGCAAGTGCTTATGAAAACAGTCTGGAAAGAAAATAAACAAATCCCCCCTGCAGTGCACAGTTTAAGGTTAACCTCAGACACATTTAGATGCACATAATGCTTGTCTCCCTCCACACTTGTGCTGAGACACCAGGAGTAGACAGGTTCATATCTACACTTGGACACCTGAGTTGCTCAGTACCTCAGAAGTGATGTGTATAAAATCCTATCAAGAAAAAAGTTTTCCTGCAGCCCTCTGTGCTGTTGGGAGCCCCCAGCCCTGTTAGGCAAGAGTGGTGGCTTGGAACATAACAAGGCCAGGTGAATGCAAAAAGATTGAGTTTGCTCAACCCATTTAGGTTCCCCAAAGTCCTGTCTGTGTGGGCATTAGGCTTATTGCTATTACCCAGATTGCCTCACAGATGTCTCATGGTGGAAAGTAACCTTTGCCTTTGAAAAAGAAGTGATCAACCTAAGAATATCCATCCAGGAATGCCGTTGCCAATTGCTGTCACTCCTAATGTCTTGGTGTTTGCTCCAGGAGTACAGTTGACCACCCTGACTCACACATCATAGTTCAAAGCACATCGAATAGGAGGAGATAAATGGGTTTGAACATCCAGGACATCAAACTGGACAGTGTCCTTGTGAAATAGCTGTTCTGTTGGCAGTGAAATTATGGACATCCTAGGGCATCCAAGATCTGTAAAAAAAGAGGGCTGTCTGTGAAGTTTGCTGTTTCGTCTTGAGCTTAGATGCCTACCTGCAGCTGTGACTTAGATGTCATTGAAGGATAAGTTCAAAAAAACCAAAATAAGTCTTACAAGAAGACATCTCTTAGAGTGAAGGCAGCTGTTCCATATATATTTTAGAGCAGAGCCAGAGGAGCAGAGCTGCATGCCTTTCACACAAGAGCTTAGTGACTGCAGAACTTACTGAGGCTCTGAGTTGACTGGCTTTTACATCTTATGGGACTAAGAAGAGGAAGACAGAGGTGAGTTAGCTCTGCAAGCAAAGGATTAGATTACTTTGCTGAGGGGAAAAAGTTTTGGGTTTCCAGTCATTCCTTCAGTATTTCTGGTTTTATCCAATACCTACTTATTGAGCAATATATAATCATCCAAGGTACCTTGCAAGTTCCTGTGTGATCAAGTAGTAATGTGGGGATTTTGCAGATCACTCATCTAAACTGCATGTTTTCAGGCCTCACAGTCTGGGCCTGAAAGAGACCTCTTATGCACCTCCAAGTTACTGTGCACAGCAGTAATAAGACCTTCATAGCACTTCTGTATGGGATATTTAGCTTGTAGAGGTACTACCAGTGATTTTAGGCATGATTGTAACAATCTACAAAAAACGTCAAAAATAAATGCACTAGTGAGTCCATTTTTTTGCTCAGCTGCCTGTCCAGCAGGGCTTCCCTGGGCTGTTAGCACTTGCCCTCTGTAAAAGCAGCAGGGCTGCTTCTACTGCTTGTTTCAATGGTTTTGATAAGCAGGGGATTCTGCTGCATCAGTTTGCTGTGGGCATTGCCTGTGGGAGATTGTCTCTTGAAACAGAGAACATTCAGTTCTCTTAACACTCAGGCTTCCATAAAACTTCATGAAAACATGTTTTGTTCTTCCATGCTCCAAGCAAGAGTCATAACACCTTTAGAAGTTCATGATATGGATGGTTAGCTCTGGGCTACTGACACTGGCTCTTTTTATAGTCCGTAGAGACAGGCATTTCCAGCAAGCAATTGATCCCTTTCTAATGTTTGTGTTATTCACACCCTATTTTATTACCTGAGTCGCTCAGGTGCAAATGTCTGTGTTTGGCCAGGGGGTTCCCATCCTTTTGTGCAGAACTGAAGTGACAGTTTTAAATGATCGCTGAGCAAATGGTTGCTGTCACCCTGTGCACATTTGTAGGGAGAGGTGATTAAAAGAAGGGGTTGCATGCCCTTTCCTCTCCATTAACACCCTCAGTTCCTAAGTGTATGCTCAGAATCATTTGAAAAACAGTAAAAGGTTGTTCTGCCCTCCCAGACAGATATCAGCAAGACCCACATCATCATGTTTGCAACTATTATATCATATGAAAAATAACCATGACACCTTTTTATTTTAGAAGCTTTGATGCCATCTGTGTCTTTTGAACTCCTGATGTTCACTGGTCACCCTTCACAGATCTGACTTAGTCTGTACCCAGTTATAGGGTTATTTTTTTCTTTTTTTTTCATTAAAAATCTGGCAAATTTTGCCAAAAACAGAAAGAAAATCGGAGGTAAAAATCAAAGAAGAAGGTACCAAACTGCTCCAAAGGTTTATCTGAATATGTTCATCTGTTTTGCAATATTGAAATAATTTTAAAATGCAAAGAAATATTTTATCCAATACCAGCTGGTATCTGTAGTGCTCCTGGTGTACTCATATGTGTAAAATAGTTAGATGTTTCTGGAATGGCATTATTTAAAACACTTAATTTCTCAATTTGTCTGGTTTTTATTGGAGTGCAGTGCAATATTGATGCTCTCAGTTAATACAGAGTGTCACATCAGAGGCTGGATAAGAGTTCATTGCAAATAATGGCACTGTTTAAAAGAATGACCCTTATAGTCTACATAGATGGGTTTGTTCTTTGATAGATTTTTATTGCAAACCCAAATAATTTTCCCTCAGTATTTGTTAAAAAATAGATTAATCCTAACATAAAATCACCACAAGAGAACTGTTTACATATTGCCACTCTAAAATCACATAACTAATGGTTACAACTGCAACTTTATACTGACCTTTTTTTTTTCTAATGAAACCATCATAATTACATAATTTGAAGCACTTTCTTTAAATTGCAGCTTATTACCTATCTTCTGCAATAAAAATGTTTTTAAATTATAATAATTCAGTGCTTTTAAACCTGATACTCTCCACTCTCCTAGAACTAGGGCTCCATGCTAGATATCAGTGGCATTCCATGCAGGCACAGGAATCTCCACTAATGAACCTAAAGCAGATGAGGGTCATCATTAATGTTTGACTGTGTATTTACAGAGGGAGATTTGATGGGGAGCATGGGCAAAAGTAATAGATCTCCCACCTTGCTTCCTTATCCATAAACACTGCTTGAGAACAAGTGGCTTGTGTTTGACTATACACTTAGATGGATTTCAGTCAGGTTAATGACTAAATATCCCTGAATTTCCATAGGCACATGGAGTTTAAAACCTTTTTTTCTCCTGAATGAAACTTTGGAATAAAACTGTCTTTGAAAACAAGTTGCTTCACAAGCATGTCATTTACTAGCAGCAGGAAAGGAGTACCTTTCACAGGTTGGTAAATTAGAGTGCAAATTCACGTGAGTTCTGCAGGAGAGAGGGTGCCACTAAGCAGCCACCCCAGTGTAGAGACAACTGATTCAAAAGCTACCCCATGGGCATCTCAGCTGTGTCCACACCACCTAGTTTCAAAGGGCAGGGAATTAAGCAGGGGATCAGCCTACTGACTTCAGCTGGCTTTAGATTAATGCCACCTCTTTGCAACAAATGCATGAAACTACTTTGAGAAGCTTTAAAATGTATTCCTGGATATCCCATTCCCACCTCTTGCAGAAGGTCAATTATTTGGCAAAGCAATTGTAAAACATGGTTCTCCTTAGCTTTGGTGCCCTTTATAACCTGTCTAATAACATTTTTGTACTAAGCGTGATGCAAAAATATTCTGTGAAGCTGTTGTTAAAGCTACTGGCAGTATGCCACTTCTAAAGACACTAGAAGATTTGTATTTTTTTTCCTACTGAATATTATTACTTCTGAAATTAGACCATATTTAAGCTGGATAAAATGAAACATACCACAGAGCACAGGGCTGGACAACAAGGTGATAAAAACATTTGAATCCTACCTATGTTTTATTGTTCCTTGTGAGTGCCAGCAGCCAGTTGGGTGATGAACTGTGTACATACAGACAGTGGCACAGGCAGCTCAGAAATAAATGCTGTTGGTTTCACATGGTGTCGGAGAGCACCGAGCTGGGGCCGAGTGGAGAGAACATGACTGTGTGTGTTCATGGGGTTGGAAGGGCCATCATGTTTCACAGATTCCCAACAACAAATTCTGACAAGTGAAAAATGTCTGATTTTAAAATGTCACACAGATAGCTTTTTTAAAACACTTTCTGTATTTATTTAACCTAGTAAATAGGTTTATTAGCAAGGTTCCATTCTTTGTAGTTTAGGTAATGGATTTACCATATGTTTATGCTTTAAGGACTTGTGTAAGACTGCTAACACCTATTTCTCCACCTCCTGTCTCAGAGGTTAAGACCTTGGTATGTTGCCAGTTTACTGCTGTGGTCCCTTCCTCTTGTATAATTGCAGTCCTTCCCAGAGTCAAGGAAATTCCCTGAGCTTTTGCTCTAACTAGCCACAATGTTTCACTACAAAAAGGCACTTCTTTAAAAGAATAAAAGTAATAAAACTTTCACATTATTAACTTTTTCCCTTTTAAAAGAGGCTGAAAAATGCCATTGTACCACATTAAAGACGTTTATATAAGACTCACCATTGGCTAATGAGCCTTGCTGTACAATCTACCATGTGCAACTGCCTTCAAGTGCTGCTTTTAACTTAACCTTGATGTAGTGCCAGGAATGTGCAAAAGATATACTTTGATGGTGGGGGTAGTCTACTCCCCACCACCTTCCCCACCCTTTTCCATATTGATACTCTTCAAAATATCTGTAACATTTAAATTTTACAGTTTTTTAGCAGCGCAACTACTTTAAATCCTGTAAAGGAGGAACGAGTAATTATGTGTCCTATAGAAATAAGCAAATAGATCAGTTGTTTATAGTAGAAATGACAAGAAATTGTTGATACTTTGTACTTGTGCAGCAACTTTCTTCCGGATCCAGAGCAGTACATAAGCATCCTCACAAGTCACCTGTGAAGAAAGTAGCGTGATCTCTTCTTAATCATTAATAAAATGAGTTCAGTGACTTTCCAGAAGATGACACAGAATATCTGTATCAGTAACAGAATCTGAAGAATTTTTACTTGCAGTTCCCTCTTTGATTGTGAGTCATTTCCTCTCATTGCTGGAGTGAATTGTTTTGATAGCAGTGTTACAGGAATCTGTTTAAACTTCATGTTGTGGTCAGATGTGTTCTCCATAGAAACACATATTTGATTTATATAATAATGTTTATATCACAGGTAATATGCTGAAGTGACATTGTTCTTTCCTTAAATAAAATGACTACGATGTCAAAAATTAATCCCAAACTTTCCAGGAAGACTATTTATTGCAATGTTGAGTTTCTTGAGTTTGATTGCATGCTCAAAACATATAAGAGGTGCTATCCAAATGTTTTATGTTTCCATAATTTGACAATTTGGTGAATAGAAAGGCTGGCAGATATTTTTGAAACCAGACATGAAAGGTCATTCACAAAGAATGTATTCAAGGGTAAAATGGATGACATAGAGAGTGGGAAAATGAATAGTGAGAGGCCAAAAATAAGCTTTGCTATATGCAAATATGAACATTTTATCAGTATCTTTTCAAGGCCAGGTTGGATGGGGCTTTGAGCAATCTGGTCTAGTGGAAGGTGTCTCTGCCCATGGCAGGGGTGTAGAATTCCTTTAATGTCCATTCCAACCCAAACCAACACAAACCATGATTCTATGATTCCCTAAGAGAAGCCTATGAATTTACCAGGACAGCATAACTGATAGAATTACTAAAACTGAGTATGAATTGTCTCTTTTAAGTAAGGACTGAATTATATTGTTCAAAAGTAAAGGTGATTTAAGATGAGACTTCTTTCCATTTCATCGTCTTCACAGTTAGGAAGAAAAGTATTTTCAACATGCCAGCTCCTGACACAGTGGGAGGAAAACTGGTGCTCAATTTCACAAATTACCAGGTGGCATGACTGCAATAACACAGTTGTATCAAAGCAAGTGAAAACCAAAAGATTACAAAATGGCATTTGTATCTCTTTCCCCCCCCTTTCTATTACTGTATATTAACCATGAACTAGCATTGTCTTGAGCTTTTATCAATTCAGTTGTCTCTCTCCCTTTCTAGAATAGTCTTTTTAAAGTGAAAATTTAATTTTCATAATGTAATTTCAATTTTTTTCTTTAAAATATTGATAGTGGTTATGAGAAATTTTGACCATTTCATGATATGGAGGAGTGACTAGAACTGGTTGAGATGGATTAAGATTTTTTTTTTAAAATATATTTGAATGCTTTTAATTTTTTAATTTGAATATAAATATATCAAGTTTTGAAGGTATTTATGAAATGTTTTCTTAGCAATTTGAAGTACACATTTTTAATTAAAATCCTATGGTTCTGGTTTTATTCCCTAGTTAATCAAAAGTTTTGCTTAATTTTAAAAAGAAAAAAATATAAAAAAGACACATTTTTTTAAATGGTTGGTTTTTGAAAATACTATAGTTTATTTTATATTTTGAAAGAAAAAAAGAACCATCAACTTTAAAATATAAAAAAGCCCCTTCTATGGGATATGTTGAGACTTAATTTGGAGATTCTGTGATCAAAGGATAATGATAATAGATGAAATTTAAGATGATGGTAGAAGCATGATAGAAGCACATACAGATTGAAGGGAGAGCTGGAGGGATAAAGGTAAAAACTAAAAAGATTGAGACCGAGATAGGACAGGACTTAAAAAGTGTAAAATGAAGAGCTTACCTGACCAATTTGTCTTTACCCTCCATCTAACTTCTTATAGTTATTATAAACACCTGAACAGTTTGGATAATTACAGAAAAAAAGTTATGTTGAAACATACCAGAAACCCTTAGAAGACAAAAATATATAAATATATAAACACAGCACTGTAATTTCCTGAAAAATTACCTGTAAGTGTATGGAATGTGATTTTTGATGAGGGTTTGGATAAGAATCCATGTGAGCTCTGTCTGTGTTACATACAGTCTGCTTACATAGGTAGAATTGTTTTATTTTCTCTGTTAGTGCCCCCGAGTGGTATTAAACCCTTGTAATATTCTTCCTTCCACCATGTTTGGTAATTAACTCTTCAAATGCTGGCATGTGTTAGAGATTAGTCAAATGTGATTTGCTTTGTTAATATCTTTATGGAGAAAGGGTCAGACATTTCCAGGTAATCACGTTATCTTTTTAGATAATGCTTCATGTTATTCAATCCATGATATACTTAAAATAAAGATATTTTCTTACTAATTGAGGAATTTGGGGACTTCCCAGAATACTGTGATATTTGTGGACTTCAGTTAAAATATAGAATTTTTGATGTTTCTTTGCAAGTCACAACTTGCTTTGCAAAGAAAAAATAATAATAATACCTCTGTTCTTCCTTCCACCTAAGGGAACAGAAACCTCTACTGAAGTGCAGCTAGACAGTTTATTTCAGCTGCAGACACACAGGGATAAATGGTTGGATCTGCATGAGGATAATCCTATACAGTGGTCAGCCAACTACCATTTCTGTGAGGGAAAAAAATCCATATTTAGTTACTACCTAATAGGTTACATAGCTATTATCCTATGGCCAACCAGGTGTGTAAATTGATGGGTTAACAAAAATTTATGGGTTAACAGAATCTAGGTCCTCTATATTGTTGGTGTTTGTAGGAGTGGCTGTAACTCCACAAGTTGTTACAGCTCTTAATTCCCTATTAAAGACTTGAAGCTTCGTTGTTCTGAACTTGTTAAAGTTGTTTCAATGAAGAACTGTGATGTAAGGAATGATTTGCCTGGCAAGTGTATATTTGCTAAACGAATGGAAACTTTGGAGATTAGTGAATAATTATCAGCCACCTTTCTTCTTTTATTTTTATTGGACACTGTCAGGCTGAAAAATGGAGGAAAGTAAGAAGGAACTGAGATATTAATGATTTTTCGGGACCTCAGCTTTCAAAACTAGTAGGTTGTTTCACTAAAACTGTTTCCTTTTATCTGTAAATTTCTTACTTATAAACTCCTTCTATAATGCTATTAAAGCAGATATGAAAAATTGACACTACCTAGTGTTCTGCCTTGGTGTTTGATGGGCTGCTACCACTGTAGTGCATCTCTTTGAAACTGTAATTCTGAACTGCTCTGTACTATAGAATACACTCATGGTGTGCTGAATGGTAACTGTGACTGTAAGTTGTAAACAGAAACACTGGAAATTAGCTGAAGTGCTTGGCATGCAGCACAAGCCTTATGATGGGTATTGTAGAAGGACACTGAAAAGAAGTGAGAAGGGACATCTGGAGATCAATCTCTCTGCTCAAACCAGGGTCAATTAGAGTGGTTTGCTGAGGGCAATGTCTGGTTGACTTCTGCATATCTCCAAGAAATTAATTCTCAGCAATCAGTTCCAATGTTTGACCACCTGCATAATAAAAATGTTTTTACACATGTTTAGATATAAATGTGTGTTGTTTCTTGTCCTTCCATTGAGCACCACTGAGAAGAGTCTGTCGCCTTATTCCCCTCTTGAGGTATTCACACACCTCAGCGAGATCCCTCCAGAGCCCTCTCTTCTCCAGTCTGAACAATTCCAGCTCTCTCAGACTTCACTCATAGTATGCTGTAGTCCCTTAAGCATCTTAGTGGCCCTTCACTGGACTGTCTCCATTATGTTCATGTTTCTCTTGTACTGGGGAGCCCAGAACTGGACACATCAGTTGTATGTCTCATCAGTGTGTCTGTTCAGGTGTGTCTCACCAGTACGGGGCAGAAGAGAAGGATCACATCCCTCAACCTGCTGGCAACACTTTTCCTCATGCAGTCCAAGATGCTCTTGGTCTTCTTTGCTGGGAGGGCACGTTGCTGGATCATGTCCAGCTTATTTTCCACCAGGACCTCTAGGTCGTTCTCTGTAAATCTGCTTTCCATCCAGTCACCCCCCACTTTGGTGAACAGGATTATTCTCCCAGTGGAGGACTCGCACGTCCCTTTGTTGAACTTCATTGCATTCCTATTTGCCCATTTCTCCTGCCTGTTGAGATACACAGAGTGTATCAGCCATTTGTCCCAGATC
This sequence comes from Myiozetetes cayanensis, assembly GCF_022539395.1. Taxonomy (NCBI): domain Eukaryota; kingdom Metazoa; phylum Chordata; class Aves; order Passeriformes; family Tyrannidae; genus Myiozetetes; species Myiozetetes cayanensis. The sequence goes on from NW_026087411.1 coordinate 102,864,524, forward strand.
TGTATAATCTGAAGACTCTGTCCCACCCTACAGGTGATTAAGGAGGATATTAAACAATATTGACCCCAGTATTGTCCCCTGGTGTCACGTCACTAGTGACTGGCCCCCAGTTTGACACTGTACCACAGATCTCAATTTTAAACAGTATTGGAAACACATACTGTAAAAAGCAAATTTGAAAGTAAGAATCCTTGTACAATGGGCACAGATTAAAAAAAAAGGGGAAAGATGAGTGAAAAATGCCAGCCATCCTACCTGCAATGACAATCTGATGCTGAAATATTTTGACAGCATCCTGAAAGTGTGTTCATGATCTATAGGCAATAAAAGAAATCTCTGGATTTTAATAAGTGTGCTTACTACATTAGGTGGGAATAAATCATAGAACAATTAAATATGCATTGGACTGCAAGGGAAGTTGTGATTGGGAAAAAACCAAGAGAGAACAGAAGAGCTGTCCTTGATTGCTCCACTGGCCTGGACATGCATTGGTGGAGTTGTGCATGACTGCACGTGACAGGAGGACATGACCAGAGCCATGGGTCACAGGAACTACAAGGAATCCAAGAATGATTTTTTTTTTTCCTTGGGGAAAAACAAGTAGAGGGAACCTGACTGTCAAGAAAGCAAGTGTGGGTTTTTGAACATGTAAATGTTATAATTTTAATTGCTTCTCTTATATTCAGGGATTCAGGAAAGAACTGTTTTGCTACAAATAAGTTTGCAATCAGTATTATGATCTTACCTTAGAAAAACATGGCAGCTTCATGTTTACTGCTGTGGATTATTCACTGTCACTCTGTTGTACAGAAAAAATTCAATTCTTGCTAAATGAAGTGTAAACATACACACTTTTTCAAGAAGTTCCTTGGTCTCACCAGTTGATTGCAATTACATATCCAGGACTGGTTCATCTGAAAGGAAATATAGGAAAATCAGTGCAGCAATGTATGTCTGGTGTCCTCCAAAACTAATCTTCACTCCTTTCTTTATATTAACCTATAGAGAATTTTGGTAGAATTGGTGGGAATGCTGTGCAAGAAAGGAACCATGAAATGGAATTTTGCTCAGTGTCGTTGGTAATTTAGCTAATTGCTTACACTTTCAAGAGCCACCTCTGACTGGTACAGAGGGACAGTGTCATCTTTCCAGTCATGCAGATATACTGTACATAATCTCACTAGATTTTCCCACCTCCACTGGCCATTCTTTATGTTTTGGCACAAGTAAGGATCATTCACTGCTGGCAGAAAGTCACCAGAGCTCAGAGGAACATGAGCTTCAGTCTGTGTGCTCCAAACTGGAACACAGCACAAAGGTAAGCAGGACCTGTCTTTCATAGTGTGTTTTACAACTAAGGAAAAACTACTGAGGGCCCCTGAACATCCACCAACTCTTAAAACCCTTGGGATGACAATCGACATTAAAAACTGTATCACTACAGTGCCTGCAATATCAAGATTATTTCAATAATTCATCTCCTTATGCTGTATCCTATTTTAATATGAACAAAATCCATTTAATCCTGTGTTTGCCTTTTGTTTTAGTTCTTTCCTTTTGTCATCATTCTGTGGATTTGGTCTCACACAGTTTTGTTGTGTGCACAAGCTCCCCAGATTTTCTGTTATACACAAGGATAACTTGTTTGCAGAGAGCTTTCCAATTCACTTCCATGTCAGCAGACCAATTGTGATCACTTGGCTCATGTCAGCAGAATGAGAATTTAATGATCAGAAGAACGATAAAGGTGCAGTGATTTTCTTTACTTTTGGGGACACCAAGGAGGATGAAAAAGATTATATATGCCTTTCCAGTTAGTCAGACTGCTCAAATATGAGTTTTCAGGTAATAGTAATAGCTCATGTGGCATATTTGTATCTACGTTTTAAAGCTGTGTAAAGCAGTTTGAGCTGTTACACAATGCCAAATGCTCTCCTTAACCCATGGTTTCTCACATAATAATCTAAACTCTTCAGGTTTTTGCAGGAACAGTATAAAAAAGACTGACTGGAGAGATATCAGTGTGGCAGGGGTTGTTCTCTTACACACTGAAGGTAAATTAGGCAGAGAAATTATACCCTTTTAGGTTTTGTTGTCTAAGTCTCATACTCTGCAACTATTGTCAGCCAAGTTCCCTTGGGATTTGTGTATTGCTTTGCAATTTACTGGAAAGTGATGTTCAGTCATAGGGCACATCCACTGCCTTTCCTCATAGCTCTCCCTTGCACAGAGCAGTTTGTGCTCTGTGAGACACAGGTGTAATTTCTGTCTTGATCCTTTAGCTCAAATAGCAACAGACCTTTTGAGATTTATGATGATAAAACAGTTTCTGAGATGTTGAATCCAACTCACTGAAGGGCTCGGTGTAAAGAATGCTAGAGAAATTTTGAAATTCTGTTCAAAAATGGATTTTTGGGAAACTGGTTTGCAAGATCTACTTCTAACTTACATAATGGGTACATTATGGGTCTTGTAGCTGACTCTTATTTCTTCTTTGTAATCTACAAGATTCAACTGAATTTTTTTATGAAAGTGCAGTCCCATAAAGCAGATGGTGGGAGGCAGAATTAGTGCATGGGAAAGAGATTGTACTTCAAGGGGTCATACCTCTCTCTCAGCTCACTGATGGATTTGAAGTCATCTTGTAGGTATAATATTAATAGTAAGCATTGTTCATATAGATTTTGAAGTTCCGCTTCATGGTTTCTAGGTATTGTGCTGCCTAAGGCATTATGGGTGAACAGTAGTTTGAAATACTTTAAATAACAGCTATTTCACACCATTTTCAACTGACAGGCAAAGAAAAATGTCTTGCAAAAGTATCCTGGCAACAGGGCTTATAGCATCAGTGTAATTCTTGTACATGCATTAGGATGCTGTGGAATATCTCTGTGTTCAGAAAGGAGAGCTGCAAATATATTTTTTATCCTGAAGTGGCAGTTTTCCTGAACTATAGCAGTAACTAACCACTTAAACCAGAGTATTTGTGTGGAAAAGACAATAAAAGTCAAATAAAGTCAGGTTGCATAAGCACTTTGTAAGACTTTACCATTATTTGCATTAAAAACCTCTCCCTACTTTAAAATCACAATCCTCAGCCACAGGGCTGTTGTCTGAACCCTCTGTGTTCAGACATCCCCATGATGCCACAGGTCTTTAAAATGCTTATGAGTGATTTAGAAATACTTATAGGAAACATTAGGTGGTGAAACTGTGAGGGAGGTGATATTTTCCACAAAGCCCTTCCGTCTGGGAAAGAATAGTAGTTTGAGCCCAACCAACAGGGCTTATTTAGGCACAGGCAAAGTAAACAGTAGCTTGCAGTGACAGACTGCCTGAGATGGCAGATGAGGACGTGCAGTGCATTGCTTGAGTAGCCAGTCTCTGCCTCCTACCTGCACAGCCTTCTGCTCTTTCGCTGCTGTCACTGAGCAAGGGGTAATATTTTTGCAGCAACAAGAAAGAAGCAGTGGGAGTAGGAAGCTTAAATTGCCTGGGTTCTTCACAGCTTTCTGGTTTGGCACTGCTCCTTCCCCTCCAAAGTGCCTTGTCCTCATTTCTGTAGCAAAATGTCAGTGTTGTGTACACTGTCAGGAAGCCTTAAAACCTACGAAAGAAGTGCCCTGAGTGACCCCAAGTGTGGAATCAGTTCCAAATAGCAGAGTGCCAGGGAATGCCACGGGGTCTGCTAAGGACGCGACTGATTTTTAACTGAAAGGGTTTTGACTGCAGTGGCAATAGGTAGTGATATGAAGCATAAAAAACCATTGGATATATCCAAAAATCTCTTAAATGTTTCTATAGGCTGCCAATCTTCAATGGGCCCCAATTTGTGACATAATTCAGAAGAAAAGGGAAGAAAAAAGGCAAAAAAGTATCTGATATATAACTGCTGTAACTATGTGAAATACTTGAAATAAAATCTTCTGAAAGGTTGAAGAATTTATTTTGTGTGTGTATGGGGTGGAGGTGTCGATGCATGATTCAAGCTGAGTCAGGGGAGGTTTAGGTTGGATATCAGGAAAAGATTTTTCACCCAGAGGGTGGCTGGACACTGAAACAAACAGGCTCCTCAGGGAAGTGGTCATGGCACCAAGCCTGGCAGAGTTCAAGTAGTGTTTGGACAATGCAGTCAGGCACATGGTGTGATTCTTGAGGTGTCCTGCACAGAGCCAGGAGCTGGACTTGATGATCCCGATGGGTGCCTGCCCAGGGTATTCTGTAATTCTAAGCTGAATTTGTACTCCAGGTGCTTGGATTCGGTATTAAAAAAAATGCAGAATCACAGAGACTACACAGTGAGAAAACATGAGGCATATGGGCTACTTGTTTAAAACCTGAGATTTCTGGGGCAGTGTTAGTGAACTTGAATAGCTTTCCATGAAGTGCTTCATTGGTTTAACTTGTCAATCAAAACTCTTCCTACCAACACAGAAATATGCGCTGATAGTGACTTTTTTGTGGTTTTGTATCTGTAGCTACAACAGATGCTATGATAAGGAAGAATATAGACTGTGCAAAAGCTCAGAAACTTTAGTGAAGCTTTAGTTTTTGACTGATGTTCTGTGTAGCTTAAGCATACATAAGAATATCTTTTCTTTCTCAGTAAAATGGAGATAGTTAAGTATGATATCAAGCATTTGAACATGAAGGTGTCTAGGATTGTGTAGAGAGCATCAGAAGTGGATACATTCTTTGTGTCTTCACTCAAAGTAAGAATAACAGAATTTACTGAACAAAAAATATTTTATATAGGGCTAATTGACAGCTGCTGGTGCAAACAACAAGATGAAAACTCTGAGCTCTCATCATTAATTAGCCCTGAGCATCTTACTTGTAATAAACTTGTAAAGTTACAGATTGAGTAAGTGTGTTTTAGCTCTTAAAATCCCTCTAAGCTCTTTCTCCTTCTCTGCCCTATAGTAATATGTAAATTTGAGTAGCAGCAACACAGTGTACTGCAGGTGCTGACAGTATTCCAGCATAAGATGAACTTCTCCCTACTGAACAGGATTCTCAGGTGAAACAGAGCTTTTGATGACTTGAGGCTTTTGGAGTTTCAAGTGCCACTGCATTTTGTCAAGGTTCTTGTATGTGAGGAGTGCTTGAAATAAAAACAGATAACAAAGAGTAGACTATGCTGGTTTTTTTCCATTGATTCACCAGGCATTTCTACACTGCAGCTGTAAATGAGAAGTGGAAATAATATTATAGGCTTGAGGATCTCATGTCAATGATCTTCAAGATGTCTCCTGATGTAGAGCAGTAACATTAATTTCATATAACCTAGCAGCTTGTTGTAGCCACTTTTTTTTTGTTTTAATTTAAAAAAAAAAAGAAGCTAAAATTACCTTTGACATAAAAATTCAGACAATTAAAACTAGTTTTATCTAGTTCAATCTGATGTTAAAAGCAGAAACTAAAGATATTGGGTAAAAAATTATGAGCAGAGGGATTTAGGTATACAAGTATACATTTACATTTTTGAAAATGTTTTTCTGTTTTCTTTATCACTAAAAAATAATGTAGATAATAGTGTTAATAACATAAGGAAAACAGTGTTTAGCAAGCTGAGCAATTGTATCACCATACTTCATCTGCCTGTAACCTCACAGTGAAAAGGGACAAAAGAAGCTGTCAACAAAGAGAAATACTCCACTAAACACCTCAAAAACTTTTTACTGATGACAAAGACAGATAAGAGAGGGAGACAGGTAGGGAAGAAGGAAGGCTAGGGAGAATTTTGCTGAAACCCTGCTCAAAATGTGTGTGTGAGTGAAGGATCAGAGGATAAGGTAGAAAATGAGACCCGAGATCAGCAGGTTGACTCGCTGCAAAGCCTTTTTTATTCTAAAGAGAGCCACGGAAAATTTCCTGAGGCCAGAGGCAGTAAGATATTGGAAGGCAAACATAACTGTTTTAAGTGGACAGAGCTCTGCCAGGCCTACACAAATTACATCCTTGAGTCTGAAGAGGAAGCAATGAGGGAAGAAATAAGAAAAGCCTTGGCAAGAGTTTTGAAATCTTGCCATGGATGGCAGTGACCCCAGAGAAAGGGACAGATGGCTAACTCAACTCCTGATGGTAAGAAATTAGTAGGAGCAACATGCCCACAAAGTTGACTTCTGCTATGAGAAAGATTTTGTGATAATCAGCAAGGTTTTTCAATAATTTTAATCTCTATTACATACATATTGTGTTCTTATGCTTCCTAGAGACCAGGATGGACTAAGTAATCTCTTGGCGTCTTCTAAAGTCTTGCATTTTTAATCTCTTTGATTTAAAATAACTTGTCAATGTCTGCTTTACTATAAGAAGAAAATGAATTTTAAAATAAAGATAATTTTTCTTCATCCTGATATAGATACAGGCCTAAAAAGCAACTCCATTGGGGGAAAGGTCTGAAAAACAAAGATGCTATGAAATATGTGAGTTATCATACTGTACATAGCAAAGACAAAATAATAGTATATTTGTAGAAATTTGTATGGAATCTGAAGTGTGGTGGGAGGCTGGAGGCAGATAGGACCAGCAGTCTAACATTTTCTACACATTATTCTATAAGCTGTTGCTTCCTTCATGTTTCTATTTTGAAACACACCTACCAAGGTACTGAAATTATTACTCTCTGAGACCCAGCTGAAAATACAGTTTAGTTTGTGTTCTGGTATTTAGCATCACTGAATTGAATAATATTGAGGAGAGGGTAGAAGAACTTTGTAAAAGCCTCCTCTTGTCAAAGGAATTGCTCTCAAGTATCAGTTAAGATTCCTTTCACTTAATGGAATGAAATATTCCATTCATTGTGCTTGACAAATCATCCTGCAAAATCTGCTTCTGAAGATTATGTTTGATCACTTTATCTCATGTTCCTTTTCTGCTGAAAGAAGAGACAGACTTTAAAAAGAAAGACTAGCAGGTAAGGATGTATAAAAATGAGCTTTTATTGACTGGACAAACATAAATGTTACAACTCCCACAGATTTACATTTCCCAAAACTACCTTTATGTATACAGTCCCTTCATTCAGTTATGGACAATTAATTTTCAGAAATTCTTTTTAAAGCTTTAGTAGTAATGATCTCAGAAATACAAGGAAGCATAATCCTCCTGCATTAATATATAGGGAGGTTACTTACTGCCAATAAGTAGAAAACAATGGAAGTTTTTTCCAGGAGAGAAAGTGATAGCTCAAAACTGGGATTTTTTTTTTTTGCACGCTTTCTTTTTTTTCTGACATCCATCATAGCAATGTTGTCACATCAAAACTAAATATGCTAATTTCCAGATTTCATTTTTTTTCATTTGCTAAGGTAAAAAAGCCCCTGCTAAACATACCTTCTTTCCTAGACAATAGATTATCTTCACTAAGAAATTTGCAAAGTGTTGTTGCTACTCAGTAAAGTGTGAGAAGAACTGTTTCTTTCCAGAAGGAAACTTCCTATTGAGGTGGAAATCATAAATTTAAAAATTATGAGACTGAGAAGAACAGAATCTGTCTCTTCCTCTGATCTGAATGGTATAATCACCTTTTTGTTACTGAAGAACTGTTGGTAGCATTACCTCTCATGATGATGTTTAAGGGGTAAACTATAGCTGTGATCAGTTACTTTAGATGGTACCTGGTATTTTGTGTAGAGAATCCTTATCTTTGGATTCAGATACATCGAGATATCTCTTGGAGTTTCCTGAGGATCTCAAAACAAGCCAGAATTTCATAAACTGGGATTTCTAAGTAGCTTCTTACTCACAGTGTGACGTTTCTCACTGCCTTTTTGAGGTGTGTGACTCTTCTCAGTTGTCATATAAAGAAGGAAGGGAATTTAGACCTGTGGCCTTAATTCAGCAAATGAGATGGTGTAATGCCTTGTTTGTATCATTCTGAGTTGCTTTTACTCAAGTTATTCTTTAGCTGTAGAAACTAGTGCATGAAATAATCTGTGAACAAAAAAACTCTGTGAAGCTGTTGGATCATTAAAGAGATAATCAGTACTCTAGGCTTTGCAATACTACAGGTTTTGGAATTCTGACAGCAGCCTGCCTGTGGCCATCAGTCTTTCTTGTAACTGTTCTTTAAGTATAGAACTAGCAGGGACTTTTTTTTCTTTGCCTTCTCATGCTTCCACCTGAGATTTTTTTCTTGCTTCACTGCATATATTTATGCATAGAGTCTGACTGATAGGTGATAAAATTACCCACTTTTATAGGAATAAAACAATAATTCCAGATCTCAGAAAAAAAAATAAAGCTGTTGAAATCTTATTGGATTTACTGGTGCAAAGTTGTTACATTAACATCAGCTCTCCCTTGAAAGGGAGGTTGAATGCAAGTAATTCATTATTCAGATTCTTTATCTGTTGCTTGCAACCTTGTGATCATTTACCTGTCCCCAACTAGACAGAAATCAAATCCAATTTGTAAAAATAAACTCTGACTTTGAATGGATCAATCAAAACTGGTTCTCTTTATTACGTTAATTGAACCACCTTGTAATTACTGAAATATTTCTTCTTAATTATCAGTTTCCATTTGTTCTGAATGACTGTATTGTGCCTCATTGCTCCAAGAACAGTTTAGAAATATACTATGGAAACTTCAATAGGTTCCATTGTGGAAAAATAATAATGAAGTTAAGAAGTGAATAAAGTGAATAAAGGATAATGATCATCCCAGGGCTATAGCTGTTAAAATATCAGGGAAAATTGTCTTTTCAAAGTAATGTATTACTTTTCACCTTTTAATAAAAGTGTCACTATCACATCATGAATATCCCTAATGGTGTCATTCCACCAAGGCTCTTCCTCAACTTTATCTGTCCTTCTAAGTTTAGACAGTCAAATGCACTGCTCTATTCCTAAACTAACACCAAATCTCTCTTATTCCTTTGAGTATATAGGTCAGTTGCTGTTTCAGAAATGGGTCAATTACCTATTTCCTGTAAGTTCCTCTAACATTTTCATTCATAGTTTAATGAAATGGGAAAAATAGACTGATTGGGCACTGTAGTAAAATTTCAAGATAGTAGGAGCTTAGCTAAATTTACAGTATGGAAACTTGGCTTGGCTTTTACCACATCTCAAACAATGGTCTGGACTAACCACTTTTGAGGCAAAGAAAGAATTCCATCTGAAGAAACAACTCTTCCCAAAGGTGGAAGTAGGGATATATCCACCTCCTCCACCTCTGGTTTTGTGGAAATACCTGCTTCCGTGCAGAATAGTTCATTGCTCTGAAAGGCATTCACAATTAATAGACAAACAAATATTTTCAGATGTTCTGTGAGAAGCATTGCCTTTTCCACAGTGTCCTGGTTTCAGCTAGGGTAGAGTTAATTTCGTCTCAGTAGATGTTACAGTGCTGTGTTTTGGATTTGGAATGAGAATAGTGTTGATAAAACACAGATGTTTTGGTTTGTTTTCTAAATCGTGTTTATCCTAAGTCAAGGACATTTTTTTTTCATGTCTCATGCTCTGCCGGTGAGGAGATATGCAAAAGAAACTGGGAGGGAGCTGGGACAGGTGACCTGAATTGGCCAAAGGGACATTCAACACTATAGAGCATCATGCCCAGTGTATAAACTGTGTACCTGGAAGGGGGGGCTGATCTGGGTTTGAGAAGGGGGGTCTGGCATCAGTCAGTGGATGGTGAGCAATTACCTTGTGCATCATTTGTTTTTTCCCTATTATCATTAACATTATAATTTTTATTATTATTTACCATTCCTATTGTATTTCACTTTATTTTCAATTATTAAACTGTTCTTACCTCAACAAACAAGTTTTATTTTGATTCTCCTCCGCATTCCACTGGGGTCGGGGAGGTGGAAGAGAGGGGAGGTTGAGTGAGTGGCTGTGGGATGCTTCATCTCCAGCTGGGCTTAAAACCATGTCACCATGGTCTCTTGAGAGTCTATCATCTACATCAGAGTATCCAGTTTCCCAGAGCTGTGTATTGATGCCCATTAGCTGCTTGGTTGCACTGATAACATCACTGCTGCAGTGCAGGGTGGGCGTGGGCACCAGCAGCTGGAGTGTTGTGGCTGTTCAAGTGTGTACTTACCATGTACTGTTCAAGTGTTACATGAGACACTGGGGGTCACCACATGAAATGTTAGAAGGACTGGCATGGAAGGAAAAAGTAATGCTGTGCTGTTCTGTTGTACAGTTTTCTGCCATCCAATTTTCTGCCTAAGGAAGTGACCCAAACCTCTCTGAACTTTGGTATCTCACACTTGATCCTTCCACTGTTTACATCAACACAGTGGAACAGTGAACTTACTGTGAAACAGTATTCATCCATGGTGTTTCTTTGCTTATTTGGGATTTTTGGAGACAATGAACTTTTCAATATATGGTTTTTCATTGCAAGATTGACTTTTTTTATTTTCGATTTGTTTTCACATAAATTATAGCATAAATTAAAGCAAAACTGTGCTTTTTGTAATGCTCCAGAGTTCCTCATTGTGGTCACTCTGAAACAGGCTGACCTGCAAGGCAGTACTTTACTTCTGGGAGTGTCTTGATGATCCTTATGGGTCCTTTCCACTTTGAGATATTCTATGATACTATGATCACTCAGTATTACCTTTTTGCTTTCTCTGTCACAGTTAAGTGCAAAAATGACTCCCTGTGTATTTTCTGAGCTGAGGAAGTACTCTTTCTCATAAAGCTGCACATCAGGAAAACATTTCTTGGCAGTCAGGGTAATTGGTTGCCAATGATAAGGCTCTGAAGATATTTGATTCACTGTCACTAAAAGTCTCCAAGAGTAGGTTATGTATTATGAGTGAGAGATACAATAGATACAATCCCTTTCCTGCAGAGGGCAAAGAGAGATGATCCAAGCCCATCAGGTATTTTCCATTGCTATTAGGTATAATTAATACAGGAAAATAATTTTCCTCCCCTCTACAACAAATTGGTTTTTTGGGAGGCCCTGTATTTCCCTTACTCTCACTTAGATCATTAACTGTTTGTTTTTCTTTCCATACATACACATTCAAATTCCATTGATATTAATGGAAAATACATGTGCAAAGGATAATAAACATATAAATATTTGGATTCTGGTAAGTGTTCTGCCTGGGGCATAACAGTAAAAATGTTATAGGAAAATACACTTGCATAAGAAGAAGAGAAGAACAGAAGGACCAAATCTGGTGTCTCCTTTTTTCCCATTGCAGTGAGATAAAGAAGCAGTAGAAAGTGTGTTTTGATTCTCTTTAGATAAATCTATTCACATAAAAAGAAATAGACATTTTAATATTACTCCAGCATCTGTGTTTGAGGAACATGGCTTAGTTCTGCCTAGCAAGGACAGACATGTCATTTATGTATTTGTCAACTTCTTGGTAGAAGGGAAAGGCTGTTAGAGGGCTGGGAGAAGCAGCATGCCGAAAGGTGTGGATTTAAGAACCTTACTGAGACAACTAAATTAAGAGCATGGCCACTTTTTGCTTTGTCTGTCATTAGTAATGAACAAGACAATCATGACTTCAGGGCAACTGAGGTCACAGGTGAGATGAATCCTGTTTGCAGTCAGGATGTCTTAAAAGCCATTAACGATGTATGGTTTGTTGTTTCTCTGTGTAGCACAAATCTACTGTATCACAACACTCAAATGGCATCAATTAGATCTCCAATTTTGGCCGTTTTACCACTTTTATTACACTAGGATGGGAAAAGACCATCTATGTCAGCAAGGCCAGGCCTTAACAACCACTGGCATACCTGCCCATGGCATGGGGTTTGGAACTAGATGATCTTTAAGGCCCCTTACAACACAAACTATTCTATGATCCTATGATTCTATGAACTATTGGAAACCATGAATGGGATGGCTGTGTTAGGAAGATCTTATTCTGTATATCTCTGCAACTCCCTCTACAGCACCATATGGGCAGTTGCTGAAGATCTGCGGTATGAGATCAAAAGCTGCAATGACAAAGTGGCACAAAACTGGGAGTCTGAGTGGAGAATGCCACTGCCTGAGAATGTGCTGGGACTCATTAAACCCTCTAGATTATCCTAGGCAGGAAACCATGACCCGTGATGTAAAAGGTGAAACACAAGCACATAAACATCCTTACGTGATTCGGGGATTCAAATACCCAGCCAAATCTGGTGGTCTGAGCATGTAAGCAAGCTGCACAAAATTTCCCATACAACATAACCACTGCAGAGAATGCAATGTTTCAGAGAGACTAGAGCAACCTGCCTCTCTCTGGCCAATCTTCTGCATCTTCGGAAAAGGTGAATATGTCCTCACCCCTCATCACTATCTCTGAAGCCAAATCAGGAGATCAGCAGAATCCACAAGTACAGAAATAGGAGAGTGACGACAAGACAACCTGTTTTCAGACTCCTGTGCATACAGCAAAACACCAGATAGCCCAGGTTTCATTTGGGGATTCAGCCCAAAGGCAGATGCTTTCCTGCTCTGTGAGTTGCAGGGAAAAGTGTTTGTATATGTGTGTCAGGGGAGTGAAGGGGATTTGTTGGGGTAGGGAGGCATATGGTGGCGTTCTGCCACGCTAACCTCCCAACAGGGCAGTGTCCATTAAGGAGCCTGTTCCTCTTGGATCCATCTGGCAGCTGATGCCCTTGGGCCTTCTGGTCCACACTGGCCGATACCGAGCATGGGAGATCTGCACGGAGCCTTCGGCACCACCATCCCCTGCCCCGGCCAGCAGCACTGCGGCAGCGAGCAGAGGGGAGTCCGCCCTCCATCCCGCGCCGTGTACAGTGGGACAAAAATAATTTTTTTTTAGAAATCTTGTAGGACTGCATTTTTTCCTGGGGTAGTTCAAGCTGGCATGAATGTAAAACTTTGGAGCAGCATGTAGCACATTTGTTTTGTGCAACTGAATCCTCTGGGGTGCCCGGCTGAGTGAAGAACAAGCACAGTTCTTTAAATCCAGGGATCTCTTCCACAGCAAAGCTCTAACTACCAATACACCTGTGTCCCCTAGGGCTAGCTGCTGGCAGCAAAATTATGAAAACAAGGTAACATTTCACTCCCTTTTATCATTTTCCTAACCCCACCCTCCTACAAACCAGCCAGTGGGGAGAGGAAGGTCCTGACACTCCTTTTCTTGAAGGGACAAAACCAGTAGAAATAACTCAGCAACTTTGTGCCCCTTCAGCAACTCTAATTCCCCAGAACATACTTGTTATTATAGTGATGATTATCAAGCTATGAATGTTCACATTGCACATTTTTATTTTTTTTTTAATAGATTTCTAGATGTTTTCCTCCCCTAGGAAAGCGTGAAATTTGGAACAAACTTACTGAAAACTGCAGAACACTTTGATCAACAAGGATATTCAGACAGCTACAGAAATAATAAACATCTTTCTGGACAACATTATTTAAATCCCTTAAGCAGTGCCCCATCCCCCTTGAAGAAGGGTCATAGTATTCTTTGAGTGTGCTAAAGTACTACTGTAACTATCACTCCTGCTATGAAATTGCTTGCTTTCAAAACATTCTCAGTGGCATTCCACATAATCTAAGGCATGTTCAACCTTAAGAAAATGATAGATAGCACTGAGCGCAATTCCAAAGCAAGAAAAAAGCCAGGGGAAAGAGCATAGTTGAATATCCATGGTCAGACTCCTAATGAGTAAAAAGGGTAATTTCAGTTTTCTGTCCAGTAGTCTCTTCAGTTAGTGTTTTAAAGAACCAAATACTTTAAAAAATGAAGGAATTACTGGACAGTGATCACCTAGAAGCTGTACCTTGTCTTCCCAAAGTAAAAATTCAGCTGATCTTTAAGGTCCATTCTGTAGTCTCTGATGCTATCATCCTATGATTTTATGGGGTTAGAACTAGAGGCAAACAGGAACTCTTTATACAAGCTACTTGAACTAGTATGTCCATAAAGACTGAATACATAGATGGTTATTTATTTCTCCTGAAAAATTCACTGATAAAGCAAGCAAACTAGAAAGATTTTCTGTCAGTATTTTCTAGCCAACAACAACAACAACAAAACAAAACAAAACAAAAACCAAAAAAAAACCCCAACATCCATTCCACATCCATCTCTTGCTCTTTTTTGACCAAATCAGCCCTTGTTTGTGGGAAAGGGAATTAAGAGGAAAAGAATAGCAAAAAGTTAATAAAAATCAGATAAAATGGGTACTTTTAACACAGAAAACAAGATCTTGTCAAAATGTTTCTCTTTTTCCCCAAACAACTTCTTTCACAAGTTTTAAACCTTCCTAGTTATAATATATATACAAAGACAAAACTTGTGATGGTGGATCCCTCTTCCAAGTTGTTCCTGTTTAGTGTAATTCTTTCTGGCTTTTAGCAAACATAATCTCCTTTAATTGCGAACCTTCCTTAATGAAGACTATTCTTGAAACTGTCATTTAAAATAAGTCATTAATTGTTTTCCACCCCCCATTAAATATAATAGGAAGCTATACCATTAATTCTGTCACTGCTAAATCCCCACATTGCCAGATGCTGAAGCAGAATGGGACTATGGATTACAAAACATATGGATTTATTTACACTAGGTAACTTCTTTATTAAAATATCTTAACACAGTCATTACTGAGACCTCTTTCCCAAGCCCCTGCTGTCACACTCTGCTCTGCTCAAGAACACACACCACATCTGCTTTTCACATATGCTTTCCAGCCCCAGTCCACCCACACGGGCCCCTCTCGCAGCAGTATGTGCCCCTCCTCCTGAGCCTCAGATGCAGACACACAGTGGGGCTGTGGCTCTAGCAGGAGTAAAGGGGTTTTAAATTGGCCTTGGCTGGCACTGAGGATATGTCTGTACCATCCCAGTTCCAGCATCTCTGGTCTTCAGCAAGAGACTCTTCATGCTGACTGTGCCTTTTGTGATAGCAGTGCTCCCCAGAAGCAATGAAGCTTCTCCAGCATAAAACTGCCAAGGCAGATTTTTCACTAGTGACCCACAACCAGGGGTTTCTAACTCATTTTAAAAAATTTTAAAAGCAAGCCCACACCTTCCACTCTCCTTTTCTTTAAGCCACAAGAGTCTGAACTGTAGTCTATTGCTGAACACAGTCCCTTGCTACTGGGGAGTAAGAAAAGAGAAAGACCATGGGATGAGCAGCCTGTTTCTCTTTGAAAACTGCTCAGTCACCTTTCTGACAACTGTGAAAAAGGTGCCTGCTGGAACAGATAGATGGATTTTTCTGAAGCTTTCAGTTTGCCCTTGGTTTGCCTAGGTCTGGTTTTCTAACTTCAAGAGCAGGCGTGCCCTTCCCCTCCCTATGAAGTTTGTTCTCAGTCAGCAAAAAGATAAACAGTAAAAATTAGAAACTATTCTTAAAATGTACACTCTTTTTTTCCTACCTGTATCTTCTCCTCTTGGTTACTGACTGTCTTTTCCCTGTGGGCAACATGCTTTTGCCTTACTGTCTAATTCTCCACCGCTTCAGTGATATTTTCTTTTGTGTTGGTTATCATCTTTGAGCCAAAATGAGTGACCTCTTTTTCTTTTTCTTTTTTTTTTTCTTTTTTTTTTTTATTAGCAGAAAACACATATTCTAACAAAGGACTTTTGAAACTGCCTCCATAGCAACCAAGGATTCTTTATAAAATAAGATGTTCAAGATCTCATTGCTTAACAATGTGTTTCAAACCACAGCCCCCTTCTAATGAACTATGTCTACAGTGCATATCATACCACCATCCCCCACATTAAAACACTGAAGATGCGAAGTAATACCCTCTAAAATTAGGAAACAGATAATTAAGGCTTACTACTAAGACAATTTTATTTTTTTTCTCCCCACCTTTACTCTCTTCTCAGTGGCACCAGCATAAACTACTTCTCCCTAGTGAACATCTTTTGTATCCCTTTAGTTCAGCCATTATCATAAGGTCAAAGTACGTTGTTTCTCGACTTCTATTCATGAAGTCTCCGCTTAACCTCAACCCAGTCTGCAAATCTTCTCTCACCTGGTTCCCAGCCTCAGCTGGGATTCAAGCCAGGTCCTATTCCTTCCTCCACTCACAGTCTAGTTTTTTACCTTGCCCCTCATCTAACTCCTTTTTCAACTCCTTCTTCACTCCTAATTTTCTCTGTCCCACCATTCCTTGACTCTTGCTCCTGTTCTCTGCTTCGCATGTCTGGGTTCCTGAGCTGTTTTGCTTCCCATCTCTTCTTTGCCCGCTCAAATCCAATTGTCCAGATGGAAAAGTGTTCTAGCCTAATTGCTCCTAACCTGAGTTCTGTCTTCCCTTGTTGATCTGTCTATCAAATGGTCCCATTTGCTCTAACAGGCTCTTCATGCTGACATCTTTTTACTCAAGCAGTTCAATTCTGTTTTATCAATGAAGTTCACTATTGCATGAACTGGCAGAACATTCTTATTAACTTTTTATCCTCTGTAATATCACCATCATGGATTGAAATATAGTTTTTATTACAAATGTCTGGTCAATGGAAGCTCGTTCCTTACTATCCAATAAGTGTAAAATATATTTAATTATTTTATAAACAAGATCTATCAGGGCAGGCAGAAGATAGACAATCAGCAACAGTCAACAATCAGCAGTTATTGGAACTACCTTCCAAATAGAGGCAATGCAGGCAAGTACTTAAACTTCAACAGTGTGGATATTTCTCTCTCCAGTCCCCTTACTCCTCTGATGTGGATTGCTAAGGCTTAGTTTTATAATGTTATCTGGGGGGTAGGGGTGGGGAAGTCTTCTTTCTAGGTAGTTTGGTTACCACATCTTGGCAGATTTGAGGAGAACACACATATGAACAGTGATAGTGTTCTTCAAATGGGAACATTTAACAGACTCAAATGGAGCTTAAACAAGAATGTGGGTATTAATGATGTGTGTCTTTACAAACTCAACCAACATGACAAAATAAGTTGAAGTAATGCTAATGAATTATTACAAAATAAATGTGCTTTACATACATCAAAACAGCTTTGCAGAACACCCAGGTAATATCAATAAATTACCAACAGTAGCAGTGTCCAAAAATATTGACTGAGAATTAGAATTAACATCTAACATAGACCAGATGTGAGCTCACAAGAGCAATGGCCATATTAACATCAATGGGCTTCCACATGAAACACTAACCATTTTTCATTAACAACAAAGTTGTCACTGAGCTGTGCTTATAGTGCTAACTGATACTTCCATGTTGGGCCTTCTTCATAGGGGGTTAAAGCAGGATACAGGATACAACAGATTTCCAGAGGAAATTAATTAATTCAAACCATTTACAGCATGTTGACGAGGTTAGGTTTACAATGCTGTCACTCAGCTTAGATAAAAACACACACAGGTTGGGCTGATCCCAGGATTTAGTAAGGGAGGGAGAAAAAACAAGAATTAAAACCTTCTAATGCCAAGAGTTTTCTTTTTTTCCTCCTAACAAATAAACACGTTATTCCTCTACATGCAAAAATAGTTGAGTTTTATTAAGATTTAGAGTAGTTTTAGAAATTTTCTTGAGAACACTTGGCTCAAAATGTCCATAACATGTACTTAAATAATTCCCAAAATATTTAAATCTTCAAATTCTGAAGATCATAATCTTTCAATTCTTCTTCCTACATTTGACTTCTTAAACAAACCTCAATGAAGACAAACTCATGCCATATATAAAGCCATTTCAGCTCGTGGAAAGAAGATGAAAAGAAAGGAAGATAATTGTTCCATCACATCACCTTTCCCAGATTAATTTAGCTAATGAGAGTGCTGTAAGGACAGAAGAAGTGGATTTTACTTTTTGGTATCTTACAGATCTTTCAAAGGAATGTTCTAGCTTTTTCTGATGGCAGAAACAAAAATTATCAGTGTTCCCTGAATGTTGCATGCTACCTGGACAGACCTCAATCCCTCTAGGAGAGGGACAAGGAGAGGCCCATTCTGCCATTTTGATGCACCTCACATGTATTACATCATGTGGACATCACCTGATCAGTGGCTACAAAGTCACACTGGTAGAGTTAAAAACTATTGTTTCTTTTCTTAATTTGTCTGTGGGAGCTTTGGACTAGATTTATGCACAGTAACAAAACTGTTAACTTTTTTCCTCTCCACCCTTTTTCCTCACATGATTCTGTTTCTGTTTCGTACGGACTGTATATCTGTACGTCCAGATATCTGAGTTGTCTCCCGTTACTCTGACACCTAAACAAATACCAATATTGAAATAATTACTGAAGATTTTAAAGGCTGTGTTCAAACCGGATAAATGAACTTTTGGATGAGGTAAAATTCATTAATTACATTTTCTGTCAAGTAAAAGCTGTTAAGAAGTAAAGTTTTGGACGTGTTTTCAGCTCTTCATCTTCCAGCCAAGCCAGATATGTCTTTATTCCCAGAAACCACTTCCTTCTTCCTAGGACTCTGCTGCTGGGGTACATGGAGCAAAGAAATTACCTTCTTTGAGGACCAAGGCCATCATTTCAGTGTGAAGTTTAGGAACTGGAGAATTCACATGAATCTGTAGCAGCTGAGTCATGAAAAAAACAGGGTGCTGTTTAAAGCTGCCAGACTCCATTCATTGTTTCCACAAGGAGATTTAGAGAACAGGAGGAGCAATACACCAATCTGGATGCATATAATTGCAATCAATGTATGTCAGTTCTAATTAGAAGAAACATGGTCCCGTAGGAAGCTTTGGGGGATGGAAAAGAAAAGAGGAAAGGAGTTTTTGAAACTGACTACAGCTGGTTGCTCTTTAGAGTCTGATGTTCTCTATTTAAGGCTGAGTCTACCTCAAGCGTTGTACCAGCATGCTGCCCTGAGAGTGAGTGTAAAGAGTAGCAGTAAAGTGGTAAAGAAGACAGAGGCCATGACAATGCAGTGCAGAACTCCAGTGAGCAAAAGAAAGACAGAATTATTTAGTAATCAAGTCCTGAGAGAGTTGAACTGATCCATGTGAGTACTGACTTTGACATTCCATGAGCTGTATTTCCTGCCAGCACTCAATCCAACATGGTATGAAGAGCTTGCTGAGACTCATCTGCCTCAGTGGTTACTGTTTCCTGCTAATGTACATCTATGTAGGAACTCATGATGGTGCCAGTGCCAGGAATAATGCTGAACAGATGAGAAATCATATACTTCTGGGAGAGGGTAAAAGTCTGGGGAGAGCAAAGAAGAGGCCACTGCTGAACATATGGTGTCATTGGGAGGGTTTCAGACTTCTTACACTTATGTCTAACTTGTAATGAGTGGGAAAAATGGTGATGCTATATTATGTAGCAATTATCACACTTTATGAATATTTTAGCAGTGGTTCTTAGAATATATTCTGTTTTGGACTTAAGTGTCTGCCCTCTATTAGAAATTGTGCAAAGCTTTTGTGATCGGAAGGCAAGGATGTTGTAATTTTATCATCATTTTATTTAAGTTGCAAATGACACAGGCTGGAAAACTTTTGAGTACACAGTAGAATAGGAGCCCCTGCTGGTCTAGTGGTAAAGACGCCGCGCTATCACCGCGGAGACCCGGGTTCGATTCCCGGTCAGGGCCACTCCCGGGCAGGTGGGGCTCGTTAGCCTTAAAGGCAACCCACCTACGTCCTAGGGACCTCGCTGCCACCGTCCAAGCTCGCTTGGCCCCGGCAGATGAACCTTAGGATTAAAGGGTGGGCTCAGTTCCGCGCACACTGTGTCTCACCTAAAAAATCCAATGCGCAGGCTGGAAGGTGGAAAGACCTTCCCCGGATCTTCGCTCGCGAAGACTGGCCATTATAGAATAGAATCCAAGTTCAAAATTATCTCAGAAATCAAGAGAATCATCAAATTTTTCAAGTTGAGAGGATTTTAGGGAGGTCACCTGTCCAGTTTCTGGCTCATTAGGTCAAGCTGATCACGTCTTTCAAAATCTATACAGAGAAAACAGATGCAGTTCTAAAAAGGGCACACACAGAACTATTCTCTGTAACTGCAAATTGAGAAATGTCTGACTAAATGAAAAGATCTAAGAGTTACTGTGGCTTACAAGCTGGACAAGAGTCATGAATATTATGCTTTTCTGAAAAAAAAAGTAAATAGGAATGTTATCTCTAATTCAGCTGAAATATTTGCTGTATTTGGCACTAGTAAGGTGTCAGCTGGAGCACTAATTTCTGATTTTGTGCACAGTTCAGGAGGGCCCTCGTGGATCAACTGAGTAATGTATTGTGATTACAACAAGGGTTTCTAATTAGCACGAGGGAGATTAGATCAGATGACAGGAAAAACCTTTTAACAGAAAGGTGAGTGCAGCACTGGAATACATTGCCTGGGCAGATTGTGATGTTTCCATCACTGGAGGTTACTGAAAAACAAGTTGGGCAAGAACTTGCCAGGAATGACAAAGAAATATCTGGTCTTCTCTGTGGACATAGGAAGGATGAGATGACCTGTTAAGGTCTCCTCCAGACCTCATCCTACCTGTAATTTCTAAATTTGTCATTCAGATTTAGTGAAGAATTAAATTCCGTGACAATGTGTTGTTTAAATTATCCCTTGGAAACAACAACCAAATTATTTCTTTCTGATCTGGATACAGTCACTGCTCATATGTGTATGGTGCCTGTTCTGCCGGAGTCCTAATGAGCTGAATCTGCCAAGATCCATTAACTGAAATATTTCAGCTCACCGCCCCTTACTTTAGAAGATAAAAGTGCTCATGTGAGCATCTCTGCAAGCAAATTAAAGTGGGGGTAATAAATTCTGCAAAAGATGTAGTAATGACCAGCTGGATATGAGTTAGTATATGGCAACTTTTTTTATGGGCATACCTGTTAGAGTGGTACACATCTGTACACACTCTTAATGATGGCTTGCAGCTTTTATGTAAACTTTAGCACACCAGTACAATGCAATTTGGTATCCTGTAATGGAGAAACTACTCATCCTTTTGCAGTAGTGGGCACTTTTTTACTTGGTAAAAATCAAGCATCAATAAAGTATTATAACATTCAGTGTATAAGAACTAGAATTAGACCTGAAATGCACAAAAAGTGCCACACATGCTTCCTCAGATTTAAAAGAAAAAGTAAAGCTTTTCTTTCTGGAATTTGGAATCCTGGGTTATTTTTCTTGCTTATTTTCCTTTAAATCAGCTCTGAACAAATGGTGCTTCCCAGAGTCTGGCATGGTGCTTTTTGAGGGCTGGGAATTCAGGGTTCTCTTCTTGGGGCAGTGGTTCACTTAATCTGGGATTTGGACCAAGTGACCTAATATCTTTTTGCCTTTTTCACAGCTTTTAAATCTTCAGTACACTTTATTCTTTCAGAGAAAGGATGATAGGAGTTATCTGAGAAAGCAGATGATACTTGTGCTGTTTTCCTGCTCTAACACAGCAAAAAGCACACTGCTTACTAAATTCCTAATTTTAGTCAGTGCCATCCACCAGCTCCAGCTGTACTGCTAGCCCAGCTTACTGGATCATTACTAAAACAATTTTATTATTTGTTTAGAAGCTTGTCCTCAGTGAGATGAACACAAATTAAATTCATGTTCCTTCCACTGATTTCAGCTAGTTCACCATTCAGTTTCTGTGACCTCAAGCCACCTATATGTAGAGACTGAATTTGAACTATACTTGGGGAAACAAAGGATAACTGGAAAGAAAAAGAAACAGAAAATCAGAGTAGGAGGCAGACATATGAATAAGACTGTGCTAATACATATGATTGATTGCTATTTTATTGTTATTATTATGTTATTTTTATTGATATTGAAATAATTATTAACACTCCATGGCTTTTACTCTTAACATCTGTAACCAGACCTGGAAAACACATTGCCTCACAGTAGCAATGAAAGTATTTTTACTTATGTTTTATTGAAGAGACTGTTTGTTAAAAGATAGTCTTGAAATGGTTTCTGCAGTAATAAATAATGGATTTGATTTTCCCAAATGTATTAATTTTTATACAAAGTAACTTCACTCCTTATTAAAAATAAATAAGCAAAACAATATCAACAAAAATTATCTCAAATAAAACACATAGAATCAATTGTATGACATACTGGAGATGTTTAATTCTTACAATGCAGCCTATTTGACTTGAAAGGAGTAGAGTATTACTTTCTCAGAAACAAAGATGGAACATCATCATGCAGTGAATCAAACTGTGTTTCAACAGATAGAGACATGGGAAAAACCAAAAAGTAAGCAAATAAAAAGAACTTAAACATCTATCCCTTTACTTTTGTGTTATTATGAATACATATATGAAAAAGAAGAAGCACACTGATATCAAACACCCAATAGCCCAACTATAAATGCAAAAAAATAATTTTACTGTTACATTAAAAATAATATTAAAGTACATTACAGATTTTCAGAATAACAGTGGCCAATGAGAGCATTAATTTAATGTAATGAAACTAAACATATTACTAGGATTCATACTTATAAAACTTTTGTGAAAACTTCCCACTTAGATGAACTAGAAGAATTTCTTTTGCTGGTGCCCTCTGTGTCTTTGGGCATAAGGCTGGAAAAACTTACTGGGTCATAAAGCTCTGCTCCCTGTTGTTACAGGCAACTGAAACCTGTTTATAAATGCTGCAAGACTCATTATAAAATTGGCTAAGATTTCTCACTCTCCTGTTTCTGCTTGAAAGCTGTTCCTGGTATTAGAAATCTCCTAACTTTGTTTAAAAAGTATTCATGACCATTTTACACCTTTTTACCACTGTGCCAACAGCTATCTATTAGCTTAATAGCTCTTTTTTCTCCCTGATGGTTCCCACCATATGTGCTTACAGATATTTATGATTTTTCATATATATTATCTCCACTGTTATTTTACAGATCTATATAGAGGTTATTCTCTGAATTTGTTCTTGTTTAAATTCACAGTTTTTGAATATGGACTGGATCCAGTATTTCAGAGGAGAATTTTCCAGCACCTTATATAATGGCATCAACACATCTCTATTTCTATCACTTTGCCTGAAGCATGCTAGGATTATTTTTGCCTGCTTATAGTCACATGACACTATTTGACTGAATAAGGATATTCAGGTCTTTCTTGCCTTCTGCTATTTCAAGTTGATGAAAACTCATTTTATAGAAGAATTCTATTTAGAATGTAACTTTTGAGGATAAAATTACATCCCCCCACATGTTCTTCTCTGGGCCTTCTGAGGTGAATGACAGAAAAGAGAGAAGTGATGGATGGGCATTAACCCATAGAATATCCAGAGCTGGAATGGACCCAAAAGGACCATCAAAATCCAACTGCTGGCCTTCACTCACATACCTGAGATCACTCAGGCAACCAACATGCCCTCAGTGATGGAGGTGCCTGAGATAACTGAGTTGGTCCATGTGACACAAATTTACCCTTGCTATGTCATGAAGAATCACCTAGTACAGTGTGGTTTTCATAGGTAGGCCCAGTTAGTCTATTAGTCACAAATTATTTTTATATAAAATGAATAAAATTAGCACAGAATAGGATCTTGAGAAACTGTGTTACAAATCTCATTTCATCCCAAAAAACTTTAACCAGTCTCTCCTTCTCTTTCAGTCAGTCCAGCTTTGTGCACATTCAATTCTTCTAATATGTGTTCTATTCTCCTATTATAACTTCAAGTATTATGCCACACAAAGATTTCCCCCCTCATTTTAGAAATAACCTGAAAATTGGGTTCTTTTTATTTTTTGAGTATAAGGGTAATTCTTTGAGATCTCTGGTATGGGAGACATAGCAACTACTTTTAGTTATCTAGAATGTAGACATTTGTGTGCCAGCTCATCATCTGCACTCCCTCCATAGCCACTGGGAAGAAGTAGGTGCACTTACTGCATTTAATCTCACAGTAAATCAGACCAGATGAGACTTAAATCCCAATGAGCATCTCAAAGAGAAAGACATCAGGTGCAGCTGTCACCAGTTTGTGTTCAAAGTTAGTGGAGAAATTTCTTACTGCACACGTTTAGGATACCTCTGTAATCTAAACAGGCAGGGTTTTCCCAAACTGGTCTTCTGAAGAGTCTCCTAATTTCCTCCAGAACAATACCTCAAAGAGTTTTAGAATACAGAGCAATGGTGCTACTGGAGACTTGGATATATTCAAGGTGACCATGGACTACAAAATTATTTCCACAATTGATTCTCTGCTTAGTTTAAGGGCAAAATTGGCTGCCCCTGCACACAACTCGACTGACATAACTACTCAACTGACATAATAATAATACATGTGTAAGTATATAAAATAAGAGGGTATTAGCTGGTGTCTTCCTGTCAATGAAGATGAAAGAGATGGAGCCTCATTTACAAATGAATTTTGTAACTTTCCTGAAATTTACAGATTAACATTAACATAACATGTGTTTAGCAGATCAGAATAGTTCTTTTGTGAATAATAGCATATTAAGTGATGATTAGTAATTAATTTACCATCAGGTTGTACTATGTAGTTACAAGTAAATGAGAGGAAGTTTGGGAACTATGAAGAACCATTGAGGATATGTATACAATAAAGTTGTGGTATTTCAAAGATTGTAGAATGAATTAAATAATACATAATTGTAAATTGAATTTTGAAAATATATCAGATTAAGACTTTCTTAGATATTGATTTCACACCTTTTAGAACTTAACCTGGCTGACATTCTTGAGATACATTTTTGCATGTTCTTATAAGTTGATAATATAGAAAACAGATTGAAAGCGATATACTCAGGACTGCACATATACCTGTGAGTATGGAGCATGGGAATCGTATAAGACCTAAGCAATGAATAAATATTATTATTATTGTTATTATTATTGTAATTGTTATTATTGTTGTTAATCCTACCCTGAATTTTACAGAAGTAAAACAGGTAAAGTTCTTAAAGTGTCCATTGCATGGAAAGTTTTTCAAGGCAGAAATATTTTACTACTTTGAAATAGGGCATCTGTTATGTAACACAGTATTAATATTCTTAATTCTGCCTGATTTTTTCTTAAGAGAGGAACTGCTTTTTAGAACAGTATAGCTAATTTTGCATTCTTTTACCCCAGTGTAGAAAAATGCCATGTACCTAGATTAAATGAGCTTTGTCCATTCCCAGCCACAAAACACAGAGATGCTATCTTTTACTGACTTTAGAAGTTTGCATCTGAGACCTAGCTTTTCTTTGAAGCAGGAAAAGGAAACTAAGAAAGCTAAAAAAATACATAACACTCAGTTTCCAGCCCTTCCTCACTAATAAGTATACAGAGTTACAGGAAGCAAATAAATTCTCTTCTTCAAACAGACTTTTAAATGCAAATTTTTAATTGTAAATTACCTTATAATTTGGGAATCAGTGCCATCCCAGCAGGTGGGAAGAATTTAGGCATCATTGGAATGCTGAAGATGAAACTTTCCAGACATGCTACTGTCAGGTAGATTAATATTTGACCTGAAACCTTCACAGTGCTCATTTTGTTTCCTGCTAACCCTGTAGCATCAGTGATTATGCTGAGATAGCTTAACCTGAGATGTCAGGGCCTGATCTGTTGAAGTGAAGAAAGAGAAAAACAAAGAACCCTTTTCAAAGCAGCTAGTGTATCTTGCCTGGAAAACAGTTTTAGGGAAGGAGATTAAATAATTTATCTTGAAAGTAGATCTTGATAGCTACCTCAGAGTGAGCACAGAAAACTTAGATGTTGTCAGAGATATAGCATACTCCGGGCTGCCACAGTGTTTACTGCTTCAACCCTGATAGAAAATTCAGACCCTGTTTAACTTCTAAAGGGGAAAAGAACTGCAGCCTACATGTAACTGGCTTCTTCTATGGAGTAGAGCAGTTATACTATATTGAGATGTTTGCCATCTTTTTTTCAACATCTTATGCATTTATCATGTTCTCAAGGGGTATTTTTGTTTCAGAAGGCCAGAATTCAACATCATTTGTAGATATGCCTTATATTTCATTTCACGCATATTGAAGTATCTAATATCTATAAAGGGGGCCACATTAAGTGACTCATTATGGTTATACTGGCCTAAGACACTTTTGGAAGCCTTCTTGGACTGGGGAAGTTGCATCTTTACATCTCATAAAGAATTCTGTATAATCACAGTGAGCAAACAATGAATGTAGGAACTAAATTAATGTAATGAGTGTATCCTCCTGTGTATCCACCGTCTCTAATATATGGCAGTATGCTACTGTCGTATATTAGAGATGATGGACTGGTCTTTTACTCCAGGAAGCTAAGAGAAGCTCAATATTTAAAATCATACCTGCACACTGCCATCTTCTCAGTTACATTTTAGGCTAGACTACATCAAATAAAATTGGTGTTATTACCATGATATAAAGCACTATTTGATATCCATGTAAATTTAAAGATATTGTCAACACTATCCCTAATAAGTGAAAGCATATGTTATATATCTTACCCTAGAATGAGATCTCTTGTTGGACAAAAGCTTTTAGATATGGAAGTTGCAATATACTCAATCTCCTAAATGTGACTGGGAGACAAAGAATGTTCAGAGGATTATCATGAGAGGCACTAACTTTAAATGCACAGTGAACTCCTGTTACAGGGTTATTTGTCACTTTTCATGAATAGTAGGTTTATAAAAATTACATTAAAGGGATCAGGCACATAAAAAATATCTGAGGCCTTATAAAAAATTTTCAATAGCCTCAGCAATCATTCTTCAAATTCTGTAAGAAAATTTTGCTAATTATTCACTTAAAAATTTGTCTGGAACATATCCATCCTAAGATTCATATTTCAAAAGAAAAAGTAATTAAAATTTAAAATAAAGTATCATAAATGTACCATAACATAGGCAATGAAAGATGAAAATCCTGGATTTTAAAGTCATACATTGGCCAAAAATTATACCAGAAATTTCCATTATAGTTTATTTTTGCATAGAAAATTATTTTCAGACTTTTGTTTATTGATTTCCACAGACAAAAAGTGTCAAAAATTTAGATAGAAAGATACCAGATTGGTGTCTGGAGAGGGGGAAGAATCAGAGTCTTCTGAATTGCTGCCCAAAAAAATTGCTAAAAGATGTCAGATTGGTCCCAAAACCAAAAACACAGCCTTTCAGCTGCTGCTCCACAAGTTTACACGTGCCATATTGGCCACGAAACAAAACACAGTTTCTCAGCTGTTGTTCCAGTTCTTCATACTGAGCACATACAAATGAAGTATAAATAGTATCTTTATTTTTCAGTATCAGCAGAGCTGAATTAGTGCAAATGAGGAAAAAAGCACTTGGGTCTGAAAGCATAAAGATTTGGAAGAAAGAGATCATGCTGGTAGGAGCCTTATGGACACTTATGTTCCATTGTAGACTGCCTGTGGCAAAGGTTATTTAAAAACTTTGCTCCGTGGATGTTTCTGTTGTACTTGGGAACTCGGAAAGGTGATGGAACTAGAGAGTTCAGAAAGATTCAGAAGAGAAGAGTGACAAAACTCTGAGCGGAGAAATACTGCATATTGAGATGAGCTCTGTGGCTGTGAGAATGAGGGAGACAAGGGGGTTGCTCTCTGCTTCCTGCCACTGTCACTCCAGACCCTTTCTCCTGCAGATTTTCAGAAGAGATGAAAATTAAGAAGAAAACATAAATAAAACATAAAGAGAGATGTGGGACTTCAGAGAACTGCCTAATTGAACCTAATTGAAACGAGCAATCTCAGCCTGTGTTTTCACAAACACTTGTGTGGCCCTAATGGAGTGTACTTTCTGAAAGGGCAGGGCTGTCATCCCCTTCTCTACCTCAGATGTTTTCCTTCCTTCTTCCCAGCTCCAGGAATCATAACTCTCTGCCATTTTTTATATTGGTCAAGGCACTTTTTGAACTCTTATATAAACAGTTCTATTTCACAGTCCAGTAGAAAATTACCTTTAGGTTTTTTTTTTTTTTTTTTTTTGGTTTGGTTGGTTGGTTTTGGGTTTGATGTTTTGATTTCGGGGGGTTTTGTTGTTTTGGGTTTTTTTGTGTGTTGGTAACTTGTCTCAGCTCAGAACTGGAACCAAATGGGAGTGTGTGGTCAGGACTAGGTAAAAGAGGAGAAAAGAAGACAAAATTCCTTATTTCAGAGAATGAACTGTTACATCAGAGCATTGCAATTCTTGAAGGTGCAGCTTCAGTACTTATCAATGACATTGAAATAAAAGGATTCATTTCAAATGAGTCCTTACTTTTCTAGATGGAAGAAAGACTGGTCCATGCTCTATCTTGGAGTTCATTTCACGTACTTATCAACTAAAGGCTGAGCAATAATAACTTGCCTTCCCAGTGATTAGAGATAGCTTTGAGCTATTAACTTGGGCTTAGTTTACTTACAGAATGATCTCCTGTTAATCTGTATGTCATTCAAGGAAATTAATATATAAAATAAAAGTGTTCTATCGGGATGTTGATATTGACAGCTATTCATAATTAACAAAAACATAATAGCTATATTTTGATTACCATGGTCCAAGGGAAATGAGTTAAAATTGTCAAAAGGTTTAACATGCTTTGCTCGAGAATAAGAAAACCTTTCATGCATGTAGGTTATTGATATGGGAAGTTCAGACTTGATTGTTTTCCAAACGTATTGTGATATTACCTCTTCCTGACAAACCCTGCCTAAATATTTTGACCTTCTAGAAATTTTGTCTAAATATTCTTCATTGTCAAGCACAGTAAAAATTATGAATTATATTACCTTGATGTCTCTTGGGTTTGATGGATAGTAAGTGGTGAACAGTCCTCTGCTTTTTAGTTGGGATATTTGTTTTAAGGAAAAGGTGATGGAGACATTCCAGTGAACTAGCAATCTTGGAAATACCTTTACTAGGTAATGAAAGACTGGAATGAAAGACATCTCATCAGATTAGGAGGAATTTAAATATATTAGTCTGTTGTGTTTGAAACTCTGTATGTTCTTCCTAACCTCCATTTTAAATACAGCATAAAGTAAAGGAATAACAGCTAAGGCCCTGGGGAACAGTAAGCTGTAGAGGAGAGATTAATTGGTGTCAAGTAGGGACTAGTAAAGGATCAGCTGATGCTGGAAGAATTAGGTTGCAGGAAACATTTTATAGTTGTCTTTCTCACTGAAAGCATGGCATTGTTGTTCAACAGTCTAGTGCCTTTCCTTCTGTCAGCCTCAGTGAAGCTTTTAGCTGGGGAAGAAAGTGGATAATTAGCATTCCATTTGGATGCCTGCAGACCAACAGTCTAGAATATTAAATAGCTTTGCAAAACAGGAGTGGTTTGAAGTGATTGATATTTCTTTATCCAAGTTGTTTGAAATGAAAGTTTATATATTTCTTAAAAAAAAAAAAATCTTTGCTCATAACTTCACATCTGCTTTTGACGTTTGAAACTAATCCCCTTGATATTTGACAACAAATTCCTAAACTGGAGGTGTGGAGGGAGAGGATGATAAAAGTGCTTCTGCACATGTTATAACAAGTATCCCATGTCACTTGGGATCTCTGAGAATTGTGCTGAAGGTATGGAAATACAGGATATTAGTAATCATGGTGGTTTAACCCCAGTAGGTAGATCAGTCCCACACAGCTGCTCACTCACTCTTCCCTCAGTGGAATGGGGGTGAGAATCAGAAGGGTAAAAGTGAGGAAACTTGTGGGTTGTGATAAAGACAGTTTAATAGGTAAAGCAAAAGCTGCACACTGGAGCAAAGCAAAAGAAAGAGTTTATTCACCACTTCCCATGGGCAGGTAGGTGTTCAACCAGCCCCAACAAACCAGGGCTACATCACGTGTAACAATGACTTTGGAAGATAAATGCCATCATTCCAAATGTCTCCCCCCTTCCTTCTTCTTCCTGCAGTTCTGTCATGCTGAGCATGATGCCATATGGTCTGGGGTATTCCTTGTATTGGTTGGGGTCAGCTGTCCTGGCTGTGCCCCCTCACAGATCCTTGTACACCCCCAGCCTCCTTGCTGGTGAGGTGGGGTGAGGAGCAGAAAAGGCCTTGATGCTGTGTGAGCACTGCTCAGCAATAAATAAAAACCCCTCTTATCAACACTAATTTCATCACAAATACAAATCACAGCCCCATACCAGCTACTATCTGGAAACTTAACTCTGAGACAAAACCTGTACAGGAAGGCCAAGGATCAAGCTTATGTTGACTATAACACATCCCCTTGTCTGATTATGTTTTACAGATGTGCACAATGCTCCCTTTAGAGGATTCATCTTTCTAGTTGAAGATTTTTTTCTAACAGTATTTCTTACCCTATCCTGATTACATATGAGGTATAGGAATTTGTTTACTAATTCTTGTGATATTATGTTATCTCTAACATCAAAACCACTTTTTCTACATCCACCAGTGAATTCTACTGGCCAAAAATTAATATACAGCCTATTTTGGAGGCAGAAAATTCAGGAAATCAGCCAAACAGCTGTGCAGAGTGCTTAGTTCAAGGTGCTTGTCAGAATAATGTTGTATAAACTCTTAAGAGAGGCTTCTTTATACCTGCTCTACAGAACTGCACTGCAAGTGGGGAATAGAATAAAAAGGATGTGGAAATTAGAATGATAATTTTCTTTGCTTTTCTTTCTGAAATGTGTGCCTGTGTGGAAAGCATGATGGTGATCTGGACAGCTGTTTGGGGGCAGGTAGGAAGCACTGATGAGCTGCATACCAGCTCTCCCTTTGACTCTCCTCTCTGATCATCCAGACTGTGGAGGTATCAGCTGCACCAGGACCAGAGGAGTTGTGCAGTCCTCCATGGCAGGGTGGCTTAGCACAGAAATTACTTGGATCTGCAAAGTATACCCAGTCTTCTCTCCTGTCAAGCACTGAAAAGGGTGATTCTCAATCTCTCCCTTTCTATGGCCTTATACAACTGTAATTTTCTCTCCTGGTCTTCAGATTTTGGAGCCTGTGCAGTTGTCTCCACAATCCCTCACCAGCCTCCCCAGAGTTCCCTTCACCTTGCTGACAGGCCAGGACCCCATTCTGACCTCAGCAATGATGCAGCAGGGCTGGTCTCCAGCTCCCCAAGGCCCAGCCCTGCCTGGCCATGCATCCTGTTGAGCCAAGTCCACCCACAAGCCCATGTCCCAGTCTGTCCCCAACCCCCGGGGCTGTCCAGTGCCCCAGGCTGGAGCTGGGTAGGGAAGATGATGAAACACAATGAAGCATATTCTCTTGGGAGCCATGTCCAGGCATAGGAAGGACAAGAAAACTGGGAACAGCCAGCATGCGTTTACCAATCACGCCTGATCAGTCTAATTGGTTTCTCTAATGAGACACATGGCTCTGTTGATGAGGGGAGAGGAACAGGGATTTTTCCATGGCTAAGAGGACAAGATACAATCAGGATATATAGACTTGTGAGTGAGTAGAAAATTACCTGGATGACCAGCCTCAAAGAATTTTGATCAATAAAGCCCCAGTGGCATCCAGTTTCCTCAAGGGTCAATACTGAGACCACTCAGTACCTTTTAACATCCTCATTAGGGACAGGAGTGATGGAATGGAGTACACCCTTAGCAAAACTGGGGCTGTGGGAGGAACAGTCAATATTCTGGACAGTAACACTACAATTCAAAGGGACCCCAGAAGAATGAGATGGAGATGGAGAAATGAGATGACATGAGCCTCATGAAGTTATCAATCAAGGTAACCACAAAATCCAGCATCTGGGATAGAGTAACCCCATGCAACAGCACAGGCTGGGAACCAGATGACTAGAAAGTTACTTTGAAGAAAAGGTCCTGAGTGAGCACTTTTCCCTGTTCAGTGAAAGGGTTTCTGGAGTACTGTGACAAGTGTTTGCCATTAAAGTAGTCAAAAACTTCAGAAATCTTCAGTGTGCATGTCTGAGCCAGTCAACCTGTGCCCCCTGTATAAAAAAAAAAAGACAAAAATAGTTTTAAAATGTGATTCAGCTGACTGATTAGGGCATCTTATTGTAGAGAAATTAAACTGTGCCATAAGTAGTGCCTATGTTTCTCCACTGATAGGGAGTCCAGACAACTGTAGACATCTGGAACATACAAAATGGGTATTTGACCAAGTGCCTCATGTGACAGAAAACAACTTCTCTGTTCATATGATTTGAACAGTCTGAGCTGCAGCCCTGCAGTACTTGTGAAATGGTTGGTACCTACTTTGTCCATCCTATCAGAAACCACAGCCTTCTGAACCCAGCTTTTCTGCCTCCGCTCTCAGGCTCACTGAGATTACCAGATTTGGATGACTTTTAAAATCTTCCTCTACAGTCACTGGACTTTAGAACTTACCACAGAAATCTTACACCTGCTTTTTAAGACAAATTGTGAAATTATTCTGCTTTCTTCAGCTCTTAGAGATGAACAGATGCTAGTGCAAGAGGAAAGAGTGGAGTATTTTTACTGTTTAGAAATTGTCAGAATTTTTAGATGAGTTGAAAGGAGTTGTATATTACAATAATTTGTTTTTACGGAAATACTGTCACAGGTCCTTGTCATCATGGACTTGCCTTTTCTAGTCTTCTTTTGTATATCAATGAAAATAAATAAAGATTAATAAGTTATAAAGAGGAAAGCTAGAATCTAGAGGGTCTGTCTTATTTCAGGTTTGCAAACAGACTTTATGATGTCTAGACAAGTAGAGAATGTGTATTCACCTTTCCTTTTTTCTACTCTAACATCCATGTTTGGAGAGGGACATCCTGACTTCTTTATCCTAAGTGAAATATGAAAAACTACACAGACCTTTTTGAAGGAGGATAAAATCAGGCTTTTTATCATTCAGAGCTCCCGAAAGGACCATTTGAGCATAGTCTTCCTGTTCAGAGAGGAAACAGCCATTTCTGTCTCTCAAATGGACTCTGATTTCCAATAATTTTCCAGTGGTAAACTATGATTCAGTTTCCATTTATAAAGTGAAATGAGTGCTTAAATAATCAACAGTAAAGAGCCAGAAGTAGGAAATGAGCCATCCTTCAAAACAATTCCGCTCTGTTTAGTTTGGACTTCATTCCATTGTTAAAGGATTTCCTTATGGGCAAGGTGTTACAGATTGGCAAGTTGAAGCCATTCTAGGCACGAGTATTTCATTTTATACTGTGTGTGAATTTGTGATAATTATTGGTACAACTTTCAAAGTTATCTGGTACAAATGTTAGCTCTTCCAATGCTTTAAAGGAGAACTAGCTGCCGGGGCAGTGGAAAACCATTACTAATGAAGGTAAATAGAGCATCTCTTAAATTGCTTTAGTTTTCTGTAGGTACAAAAGCAGACTGGCTGAGTCAGGTTTTAGCTGAGGGTGAACTGGGAACTTATTTGCTTCCTCTGTGATATAACCTCAACAAATATCACTATGTACTGATTTGTAAGCTGCAAAGACAGATAAGACTCCACAAGGTGATATGAATGCTGGAAGCTCTGTCTCTGAAGAATACTCAGCAATTTAGGTGGTTCAGATAGAATGGAAATACATCCTTTGGGGTGAGACACTCAGTCACATTGGGCAACGGGGAGAGGTTGCAAAAAGTACACTTAGACACATTGCCTAAAAGCTGGTTCATCATGTCCCCAAGGATTCACCTTGCTACTTGTTCTCAGCTACCTCTATATGTACAAAAGTTAGTTGTTGACTGCTGAATGAAATGGCTGATATAAAACTTGCCATAGTACTCAGTGAGTTTACTTCTTTGTGCCTCCCCTTTCCCGCTCAATCTTATTTATGCATGAACACAAATTAGTGGTGAATGCAAAGTAAAATCTATGATTTGGAAATTCCTAAATTAGGTTCTGAACTGGGACACAAATTCAAATTTATGACCTAGTTCATATTTCTTTAAAATTCAAAACAATAGCTTCTACCTAATAGCTGATTGCTGAAGTGCCTCAGATGTCAAGTGTTACCACATTCATATGTAAGGTTCAGAAAATAATGGATTTGCCCTAAAAGTCATTTAAGGTTGATTTTGTTTTTGTGGGTTCTTTGTTTGTCTTTATATTTTTGAATTATTGCATTTTTCCTCTTTTCTTTCTGGTTTCTGAGTAATATACATTTCTTATTTCACAATTACAGGCAATTCACCCTCTGAGGTGTCTAAAATATTTTTTTTAACAAAAGTTTAAATTCTTTTACCTTTTTTTGATTTTAGCAGCTGAGATTTAAAGGAAAATAACAAATATTCTGAGAATTTGGCAAGTTCTAAATTGGAAATGCAGTTTTGACATTCAGCCTAATTTTTCTGTATTTGTTCCACAAACTTATTTCTAAAGCCAATATTATTTTACATGCTGGCCTGAAACCTGGATGAAAGACAAGCTGAGTGTTTTATAAGACAGGCCATATATAAAATTTTCAGTCACACTGAAAATTAAATTCTAGGATATCCCATCTTTTTAAATATCTATCCTTCGTGTTACTTTATTGAAAGAATGTTAGCTAATTATGATATATGCAAGAGCATTAGCAGAAAAAGTCTGTCCTTCAGACATGAGTGAACTATAGTGTATGAAATGAATTTCTGTCCAGGTGGACAGACTATTTCAGACAATTTCTGAACTTTTTCTTAATCTAATTGGCTATGGATTCACTGATAATGATTCACACAGTAAACAGTGATGTTCAGACCATTCGTTAAATTCCATTGTCTGTTTCTTCTCGAGACAGTTATTTACCTTCATTTAAAATAAACAATTTTTCATCAAGAACAGCTTTCTTAATTTGATTGGCTGTATCAGGCTACTTTTCTGTGATTTTTCTTTTTTGGCAACAGTCTTTCCAGCTTGTTCTTTAACTGTCATTTGCCTTCTCCTGTATTTTAAATCTATCATGCCTCATGACAGACAGACTTGTAATTTGGACTCTAATCATTCCTGATTCTCATGTTTTGACAGACACAGACTTGTCTTTCTGCACCTCCTTCCACACTTTCTCTCTTTATTCTGCATTTACTTGTGGCACACAATACTCTCTGCTTAACCCTTTACTTTTCCATCTTCCACTTTTTTTATGAAACATACACTATAAGCAGAAATGCTTTAAATTATGGATGTGTTAGAGAGACTTCCAGAAATTATTCTGTTGAACTAAAAATGCTGGTGTATTTAACTATGTACAGACATATTTATTTCATGCTCTAAGGTTCCAACTGACTTAATTTGGAAGGACTAAAAGTAGAGATTATTTAGTTAACTAAACCCCTTTTCCTACTCTTTTTTCCTTTTACCTTGTTTATTTTAATATTAAATTCAATTTCTGAGAAAATCTTTTCTGCCATTGTCGGTGGTCTTAAGATAAGACCAAAACATTCCTACTTTGAGAATGGAAGGATTCAAGTTAGAATCCAGTTGTTTAGTTCCACCTACACATTGCAAGACCATATTAGCTGCACTGGAGCTATAAGGCTGTCTGCTGGGAAAGTGAGGTTCCCTTCCCAGTGAGAAACCACATGAGGACTGTTGTATCTGCTTCAAGGGAAAAGACTGTGTTATAATATCAGCTGTGTTTCTTTGGAAAGGTGAGAAGATGCTTCTTCTTGCATTCAAATACACTGTGTTCTGCTTAAAGTCATGATCATGTTTTTACTACATCATAACTGCAGCTTTGTGGAAATCATCCCATTGGCAGCTTGTCCTTGCAACAGTGCCTGCCTATCACATCTAGCCTAGGCAGAGGTGATTTCCTCTTGTCCTCATCCTTCCTTTTAGGACAGTCCACGTAAAGTGATTTCTAAAATGAGACACATGTAGCTAACTCGTGTCTTTAGTATTTTCTGCACCTCTTTGTGTCTCAATATATATTTGAAATATGTATAAATATGAACAGATAGACACACACATATGAATGACTACATGATCTCTTAACTAACTTTTCATATTTAATTGATCCAATAGTTTTCTGAAATAAGAGAAATGGCTTGGAAAATGAGGGGAGAGCAGTGGATGTAACTTATCCACTTTAGTAAGACTTCTATTTTTCAGAAGAACCTCATAAACTAACTGATTAATCAGGATTAGGTAAGAGGACAGTGAGGTAAACTGAAAACTGTCTGATGTGCCAGGCTCAAAGGTTGTGTTCAGTGGCCAGTCACCAGTGGTATGACCTGAGGGAGGATAATGGGAACAGTGCTCTTTGGCATCTTCATCAAGGAGCGGAGGATGGAGTTTATGATAAACAAATTTGTGGATTATATAATACTTGGAGGAATGCTTGATATGTCCAGAAGGGTGGGTTGCCATTCAGGTAGCGTTGATAGGCTTGAGAAACATGCTGACAGGAATCTCATTAAGTTCAACAATGTAAAGTCCTGTGAAAACTCCATGCACCAGGATAGACTCGGGGCTCTCCAGAGGAAACCAGGTTTGCAAAGAAGGACCTGGAGGTTCTGTTGGACAAGAAGGTGAATGTGAGGCAACAATGTGCTCTTGCAGCACTCTGGTCTGCCAACAGCACTGAGAACTGAATGAGGAAAGCAAGTTAGGAGACGTAATCTTTCCCCTCTGCTCTACACCTGGGAGAAACATCTGGACTCCTGCGGTTCTGATGAGACAGACATGGACTTATTGGAGCGAGTTCAGTGCAGAACCACAAAGAAGATTAAGGGATGGAGCATCTGTCATATGAGAAGAGACTGACAGCATTGGGACTGTTCAACCTAGAGAACAGAAGACTCAGGGGGATCTTATCAATGTGTATAAATGCCTGACAGGAAGGTATAAAGAATGGAAATAGACTTCAAGGCTATTGTAATACAGAAAATTCTATTTAAATACAAGAAAAAAACCTATTTTTCCTATTAGTGATCTGACACTGCAACAGATTTCTCTCATACACTCTTTTCAGAACAAAAGTGAACACGAAGAAATAACTTCATTATCTCTTCATGAGGCACATTAATGAAACTGAAAAGTACAGTACCTCAGAACTACAGTGGCCTGTTTGGCATGGAATTTCAAAAGAAAAGAAGTGACAGCAGGGAATATGTAATTTGTCAAAACATTCTGAAGAAGAGAGAGAAGAAGGAAAA
The DNA here is from genome assembly GCF_022539395.1 of Myiozetetes cayanensis. NCBI lineage: Eukaryota > Metazoa > Chordata > Aves > Passeriformes > Tyrannidae > Myiozetetes > Myiozetetes cayanensis. Next base: position 102,901,453 of record NW_026087411.1, read on the forward strand.
ATACTGAGATGCCACTGCCTTCAGTGGGAGACAAATTATCCTTAATTACCTTCAGGGTCTTTAGATAATGTCCATAATGGGTATCTTTCTATGTTGTTCATTGTTAGGATCAAGACAAATGTTAGCAAGAAGAAGAGTATTTTTTCTTTTCTATTTCAATAAATGCTTTTATGGCTTTATAAACCAAATATGGCATACCTGTCTCTGATAACAATGTATGTACACCCAGTGCTATCATCTCTAGATATTTTGCAGATAAAATCAAAAGCAATAGAATATTTAGTAGATTCTCAGTACTATGGCTGAACTCTTGGACACAGGAATAATGCCGAACACCAAGGTCTGGATGGACATCATCTCTGTCTCCTGGCAATTCTGTTGAAAGAGAGACATGGAATGTCTTGGCCTGAGCCACCAAACCCCAAGTGGTGACATGCCTGTAGCACAGCATAGACTTTTTTTTTTAGCAATTTCCTTTTTTCATTAGCTGCTTGAAATTTAGGGTTATGTGGGGGGTTGGTAGTATGACTCAGTGGTACTGTGTTTTTGTACCTGTAACCTGCAGGTTATGTCTAATAAAGATCCACATGTTATCAGCAGGACAGGTTATTTGCATGGAAGGGTATAATGAGGGGAAGCTTGCTGTAACATTCCTTCTTTTTTGGTAGCAACTCTGCTTTTTACAGAACTTCAGATCTGGATGGAGTTTATGGGCAGTGAGTTTCTTTTTCTTTGTAACCCACAGATCTGCAGAGTAGAAGTTGAAAAATCACTCAGTCTCAAAACTCTCTGTTTCCCCACTGTCTTTGTTCTGATTTTGCCCATTTTTTTCTGAGCATATGGGAGGTACTTATTCCAAAGCATGAAGTGAAATGGAAGCAGGTTGTTTGGTTGTCAGATGAATTATTAGATGCATAAAAAGTATAGTGACCATGTTTAGCCAAATACAATTTTGATGAAAACAGAACAGGCAATTTCTCAAGCTTTCATAGAATCATAGAATCAGATGGGTTGGAAAGGATCTCTGAGATCGTCAAGTCCAACCCTTGATCCACTACCACCACAGTTCCTAGACTATGGCTCTAAGTGCCACATCCAGTCTCATCTTAAAAACCTCCAGGGATGGAGAATCCACCACCTCCCTGGGCAGCCCATTCCAATGTCTGATCACCCTCTCTGTAAAGAATTTCTTCCTAACATCTAACCTAAACCTCCTGTGGCAGACCTTGAGACCATGCCCTCTTGTCTTACTGAGAGCTGCCTGGGAAAAGAGACCAATCCCCACCTGGCTACAACCACCTTTCAGGTAGCTGTAGAGAGTGATGAGGTCTCCCCGAGCCTTCTGTTCTTCAGGCTAAGCAACCCCAGCTCCCTCAGCCTCTCCTCACAAGGACTTGTGCTCCAGTCCCTTCACCAGCCTGGTTGCTCTTCTCTGGACCTGCTCCAGCACCTCAATGTCCTTCCTGAACTGAGGGGCCCAGAACTGGACACAGCACTCCAGGTGTGGCCTCACCAGTGCTGAGTACAGGGGAAGGATCACTTCCCTGCTCCTGCTGGCCACACTGTTCCTGATACAGGCCAAGATGCCATTGGCCTTTTTGGCCACCTGGGCACACTGCTGGCTCATGTTCAGCTTTCCCTTTGCTTTATAGGATACTGGGTTTGTGTGAGAATTTTGTACATGTATGTTCACATCACAAACATTATATGCAAGTACTTTGAGTCTCATTGTCCCTGACAGTCTAACATAATGCCTCTAGAATAACTCCAACAATTACATTTCTGTCTGTGGAAAGTCAGGCAAATCTTTGATTCCTTGATCTCAGTACAAACTACAGGAATTCAGAGGACATAAATCTCACAATGCTGCCTCCAGCTATGATTGTCTTCATAAAGCTTGAGGCAAAGAGCATTGGCTGCATGAAGATTTTGGAGAACCCTCCCTAAGGCAAGTCTGACATTGCACAAATACTTCAGTTGAAGAAGTAGGAGCTATATGTATTTTTCATTTTCATAAAAAGCTAGATTAATAATAAATTGTTTTCTGCTTTCATCTAGCTCATGTTATGCTACATACTTCTTAAATATTACAAGTCTTTAGTTTTGTTCTTCCTTGTTTTGTGATTCTCTCAGTTTAAAATAAATGTAATTATAGATAAAGACTCTTTCTACCTGTAAGGAAATGTAACAATAGATGCAAAAAAAGTGCTATGATTAAATAATGAGCAATTGGAAAAGTATGGGACAATAAGAAGAATAGTTCCTGGCATTTTCTCAAGGAAAAGCACTATTTTATCTTGGCCTTTAGGAGGTTCAGAGTCTTTTTAAACTGTTCTTTTTTCCTTTTTCTTTTTTTTTTTTCCCCTTCGTTTATTACAACACTCTGAGACCAGCTGCCAAACATACATGACGGATAAAATCTATTCTGAGGAATGTGCTGTTGAAGTTACTCGCTTTACTGGTCATTCTTACTTCAGTGTTTCTCATGCTGTATTTTAAACATCTGCCTTACCAAGAACATAATTCGGAAACCATGTAACAACCTTTGTAGCAGTTGGCCGCGTTCCCGGTTTGAGTTCCTCAAAAGCCTTGGCTGTGGGCCGCAGATGAAAGGAAAGCAAAGCAATAAGATGGTTTGCAAAGTGGTCAGCGCTCGCTTGCGGCACAGTAACAAAGGCACTTACTCCTCCAGAACTGCTGCCTGTCTGTGTTCCCTTTAATACCTGATGGCTTATGTGACCAGCCAATTTTTTTTACTCCATGATCCTCCTGTGAGCTCGCTGGAGTCAGTATCAAACCTAGACTGAGATTTTTTTTATTTTTAATTTACATAATGATAGATAATTGGTTGCACCATGGAAAGCCCTTTGAAATAGCTCAGTTGATATCTACAGTCTGGCTGACAATACCTGACCTCTTTGACACTTTTTGGCAAGGGACCTGAGGGTACTGGTCATGTTCAACAGCTGGTTGAACATGAGCCAGAGTGTGCCCAGATGTACAAGTAGGCCAGTGGCATCCTGGCTTGTATCAGCAATAACGTGGCCAGCAGGACCAGGGCAGTGATCATCCCACTGCACTTGGCACTGGTGGGGCCACACCTCAAGTAATGAGGTCCCTCAGTACAAGAAAGACATTGAGGTGGTGGAGTGTGTCCAGAAAAGGACAGTGGAGCTGGTGAAGGGTCTGGAGCACAAGTCTGATGAGGAGCAGATGAAGGGAGCCAGGATTGTTTAGCCAGGAGAAAAGGAGGCTCAGGTGGAACATCATTGCTCTCTCCCTGTACGGGCTATTCACTTAAGAGTTGGACTCAATGATCCTTGTGAGTTTTTTTTTTGCTACTAGTTAGACTACAATGGTTAGGACTATGCTAAGTGGTTTAGAGGGCTAAGTATTATGTGTGTATTATGCCTCAGTGTTGCTCAGTTTAGCTTTGATAAACAAAGCATGTGGATATATGTTTAACTTTAAGCACAAAATCTCAAAATGGGACACACATATTTGAAACTAAACATATGGTTAAGTGTTTAACTAGATCAGCATCTGAGTACTTATTTTGAGACTATGGTATTGGTTACCTCTTCTTTCCATCTGGTTTAAAGATTTTTATTGATGATCCAAAGGAAAATATAGAATAAATCAAACACAGTCTTTCATGAAACTTTTTCTGCAAAAATAGCTTAAAAGGACCTGGAGAATAATGCAAATGTGTGTTCAGAACAACTGATACAAAAGAATACCCTGTCTACACATTGCATTTGATATTGAATAATGCTGTACTTACACTGCATTTTTTCCCCATTTCCCTTCAACCCTTACTGTTGTATTAAGTAATATTCTTGGCACTAACAGCCCAGATAAAGGATATTTTTTCTGATGTGTAATTGGAGTGGTGTAATTCATCATTTAGCACTTCATTTCCATTCCCATTCGCACTTCATGGCTTATTATCAGCTACAACAGAGTATGTCTGTAAACCAAAATCAAGTAATGCTGTATAACAAAGGCTGTCTGTTTATTTTCATTGTAGATTTTTACCATATAGATTCTTCCTTTCAACTTATTTAACTAACTTCCAAAGAGACTTCCAGGTACTTGAAATGTTTGACAATTTTAATGTGGGTACTTTATTTCCTGTGCAATTTATTGGCTGATGTTCTCAGAATACTTTACACATGCTAATTGATTTGATTTCAGATACAGGTGAGTCAGACAGAAATTCTGTCTACTTCTAATGAGACACTAAGAATGAGAAAATGCGAATACTGCTGAGCTCAGTCCCAGATGTTAGGCGTTACTGATCCATCCATGCACAGTTTAAAGTCTCAAAACTCTTAAAAGACAGTCAGTCAGCATTGTGGGTACATCTGAGTGACTCGGCAGAGTTACACTTGTCTATCAATTAACCTTTGAAGGAGTTTCCTTGAGAAAGTATGATGTTTAGGCCCCCTAATAACTGAAAAAAAAGAAAAAAAATAAAAGAGTCCTTTTTTTTTTAGACACACTGTTTCCTTTCAGTGTTTGCTATATAGCTGGAAACGTTCCCTCTACTTGTTTTTCCAGTTTTCAATAAGGGTAAAAAAGCTGACTCTGGAAACTATAGGCCTGTCAGTCTCAGTTTTGTCCCTGTTAAAATTATGGAGAAGATTATTCTGTGAGGTATTGAAAAACACCTGAAGGACAATGCAGTCATCAGTCACAGCCAGCACAGCTTCATGAGGGAGAGTCCTGTTTGTCAAATCTGATTTCCTTTTATGACAAGGTAACCCACCTTGGGAAGGGAAGCCAGTTGATGTAAATTTTTGCGCTTCAGTAAAGTTTTTGATACCGTCTCTTGCAGGACCCTGTTGGACAAAATGTCCAGCACACAGCTCGTTAAACAGAAGATGTGATGGGTGAGTAATTGGCTCATGAGTTAGGCACTAAGGGTTACAGAAATCTGGTTACATTAGGCTGGTGACCTGTCACTAGTGGGGTTCCCAAGTGCTGCATCTTAGGCCCAGTGCTCTTCCATATCTTCATAAACAACTTGGATGCACATGATAAAAAATCAAGAGGGGCTGTTTAGTCCGTCGAAGGCAGAGGAGCCTTGCAGAGAGACCTTGGCAAATTAAAGAGATGGGCAATCACCAGCCATAGTGAAGTTTAATAAGGGTAAATGCCAGATTCTGCACTTGGGATGGGGCAGCGCTGGATCTTTGTACAGAATGGGGAATGAGATGTTGGAAAGCAGTGCCACGGAAAGGGACGTGGAGGTCCTGGTTGATCCCAAGTTGAAGATGAGTCAGCAGTGCCCAGGCAGCCAGAAGTGCCAACTGTGTCCTGGGAGACATCAAGCAAAGCATCACCAGCCAGTCGAGGGAGACGACTGTCACCTCTGCTCTGCTCTGGTGCAACCTCACTTGAATATTGTGGCAGTTTTGGGCACCAATATAAAAAAGGTATTAAGCTCTTACAGATTTTCCAAAGGAGGGCCCTGAGGATGGTGAAGGGTCTGGAGGGGAAACCTGAAGAGGAGTGTCTGAAATCACTTGGCTTGTTCAGCCTGGAGAAGAGGAGATTGAGGGGAGACAGCTGTCTACGACTTCTTCAGGAGAGGAGGCTGAGGGGCAGGTACGGATCTCTTCTCTCTGATGACCAATGATAGAACCTGAGGGAATGGTAAGAAGTTATGTCATGAGAGGTTTATGTTGGATATTAGGAAAGAGTTCTTCACCCAGAGGGTGGCTGGGCAGTGGAACAGGTTCCCCAAGGAAGTGGTCGCAGTACCAAGCTCGACAGAGTTCAAGAAGCATTTGGATAATGCTCCCATCACATGGTGTGAATCTTGGGGATGGTACCGTGCAAGGCCATGAGTTGGACTTTGATGATCCTTGTGGGTCCCTTCCAATTCAGAATATTCTATGATTTTATAAGACTTTTAATAAGAGAGAGTCCTGACACAGGGAATCAAAGACCAGACAAGAATGTAGCACTTCTCTTGTGGGTATTTTTGATTTTCTTTGTTGTTGTTGTTTGTTGGTTGGCTGGTTGATTTTGGTCTGATAATTTCATTTCAATTTCATTCTCTAAGTTCTATTTTTTTATATATTCTTTAATATTTTGACTTTTTTTTTTAACCAGGCCTATAATCATAAACATAAAAGCAAAAAGTTATTATTTCTCAGACAGTAAGAACTGATGATATTTAGATCCAGAAAAGAAAGATAAATAATTTCAACTTAACTGCAATAAATTTGTTCCTTCTCTGTTTTAAAAATTACCTTTTTTCTAGTTTATGTTTAAATACTTCACAGTCTCATTTTCTTTTTGGTACATTCCCTTTATGCAAAAGACTGATTTACTTCATTTCAGGACCCTAACTGAATTTTTGAAACATTCATATAGTTTATAAAACAATAAATGATGTTTGTAGATAGAGAAATAGTTGATACGTTTTCATGAAAAATATTATTTCATTCATCCAACCTTGTTTAACTTCCTGTAGATGAAAGGCTGTTAATGAGTTCTTGTTTAGAATAACTATGAATTGCCAAATGAAATTTCAGTGTACCTGCTTACATAAGACTGAGAGCAAAACTATTGAATATCTATAAAAATGTCATCTTTTGGTATTATGAACATCTTATTTACATTTTTTTAATTATTACAATACAGTTTTTCTTCATATTGTTTTTTGAATCATATTGATAAATAGTGACAACATCTTTTAAAAGTGTTTTAAACATGTTTTATAACAGTTCATTAAAGCTGTTTACATTTGAAATCTTAGGGAACAAAATTGAAACCCAAAATAATAGATGAGTGTGTTCTATAGATTAATTCAGAAAGAAGATATATGGAAATATTGCATTGTGTAGCTACTATAAATAAATATTTCATGCTGTATTGGGATAGAGGATTGTGTGGAATTCTTATTAGAAACACAATATATGCCAATTTCAACTGTCCTTTGCAGTAACCATGAATTCATCTGTAAATTCTCAAAATAATCTTTCTTCAGGACATGTAAGAATTCAAGCAGTCAGCCTCATTTTTTCAGTTCTGACTTAATTAACTTGTTGTAGACCAGTGATAAAAAAGGCCCATGCATTTGATTTTATCCCAGAGTTAAATTTCTTGAATACTCTCCAAATCTGACTGGAGAGCAGAGCATATATAGGAATGACTATGTGTAAGAATGATTTAGCATACAAACTTTAAGTCAGAGCTTTCCCTTGTACTCAACTTTCTTCTAACTACAGAGTCCTGTTGCCTACTTGAAATTAACTTACCTATTTATATGGCTCCTTTGTAGACCTGTAGATCTGTAAGCTGGGAAATCAAATAGGAAGTTTATATTAATACTTGTTACAGCAAAATAACTCAGCATGACTTAAATAAGGGGTAATAGAAATTAGAGTTTTTTTCTCTAGAGTAGTAAGGAGCGTATAATACGGGCTCTAAAATAAGAGAAAGCTGTAAACAAACAAAGGAAGATGAAAGAGGAAAAGCATAAACAGCTGTGCAGATGAAAGTTATTTCAGAAGGAAAGCTCTCATAAGTGCAATAGAGCTGCTTGGCACAGAGTAACTGAAAAGATATTTGCTAACTCTCCATAGGTATCTGAGGAGCCAATACTGAAGAGAATGCTAAATACCACAAATATCCAAAGAGAAAACACTTTCAGTGGACATGGATAAAGGCAAATCTTGGATGAATTTTGAGAAAGACTAATTGCTATTAGCAAAGATTAATTTGCTATAGAATGATGAGGTAACCCTGCAGTGCTGCACCTTAGGATAGATACTTACAGAGTAATTCAAATACATGATATCACCTGCTTCTCATCATCTGACAGAAATATCACCTTATTTAACAAAATTAATTAAACTGAAGAAAATTGGAATCATGTGTCCCACGTGGTCAGTCACATGCTGTGGCTTGTAGATAACACGTGTGTCAGACATACTAATACAAATGCACCGTACCTTTGTGTGGTCAGATTTCTATCTGTGATCTGATGTGAAAAACCTACATTTTTTCATGAAATAAAAATAATTCTGTGACAGGGGAGATTAGTATGATTCACTGCAAATCAAGGAACGGGCCGTTGGCTATATGAACTACTGGAAGCATGCAGTGTATCTCTAAGGTGTGCAAAGGACAATCTAGCCTCAGTTAATTTAAATCCATACTTGAAAATAACTGTTGGAGTAATCTTAGCAGAAAAGTTAACCTAATAGATAGTGCTTATCCGCATTTGAATGATTCTGTGGGAAATAAAAGCAATGTTCATTTTTTGTTTCTTTTCTCAAAGGAACTATTTTACCAGTTTGACTATAGAACATGTTTGATTAACTTTATGTATACTCATTCCTAAAATTTACACAGTAGCACTCACAATAAATTGTTTCAAATTATAGTATCCATTTAAAGTTGAAGGTGGTAGCTTTTGATAATTGTCTGTTATAACAGATGGAGAATAGATGAAATTTACTATGTAGATGAAGGTAACCAGGTTCCAGGAAGTTTGATTTTTTTCCTGTCAACTTACCTGTTAATTATTCCATCAATACTGAGTGATTAATTAGACAGTGCATTTGTTTTTCTGTTACAGTGCCTTACAGTGGCCACTAAAAACTTTCAAATGCTCTACATGACTGCATGTATATTCTGGAATGTCACTCCAACAATTGTAATACATCAGATATTTTTCATAGTAAATACAGCAGAATATAAATAGATGCTGCAGATTAAATGCATGCATTTCAAAGCCTGAACAATATGCTATTAGAAAACAAAAACTCTTCTTGAATCTGACCAGCATGAATCTCAGACTACTATTTCAGGGTAATCTGAGCTGAGATGTCAAAATTCAGAATATTCTGTGAAACCTGTGGAACTATAGAAACTTCATTATTGAACTTTAACTTAAAAGTTATGACCCATAAAAGCTGAAACTCAGGAAAACCTTTAAGATCTTCTTCCAATCACTTCTGTCTCTAACTCTTCCTTAACAGCCAATGGCTTGGACTCAGAATTAGCAACTCTTGAGTAGCTGGAAATCAGAATTCTTACCTAGATCAGAAGCGTAAAGACTTTCAGAAAAATGGTATTATCAAGAAAAAATTCCCCGTCACTGACAAAATTACTACATCATTCTGTTTATTAACAAGTTATTCAGATCACAGTTTCTGCTTAACAGAATCTGTGACACTGCTAAATATGTTGTCCTTGTTATTGCCAGTTACAAGAATATATCTAGCATATATTTAGTAGCTTAACATGCCCAAATTAATGCACATTAACTGTAATTATTGCATTGAATTTTAATTACTGTATTCAAGGCTGTGTTCCTTCTGCTGGCCAAGAGTTAAGAGCATAGACTCGACTTCCTCCGATGTGAGAAGCTATAATAAAAGGAAATGGAACAGCATCAATCTACTTTTCCTGACAGAGATAGTTAAGCATCTGGTAAATGCTGTAACAATCTTGCTTCAGTTTCAAGATAATATTCTCATTGGAGAAATGAATTCCTAGGAAGAGCTTTTTACCTCTAGATTGGTGATTCAAACACAGCTGAGGTCAACAGAGCTGAGAGTCATGACTGATCAAGCGAGCAATTCTCCGACAAAAGCCTCAGCTGATACAGCTTTGTAGAGAAAGCTGTCTGTGAAAATTTATACTTTCCACCCACAGACCTTACCACCTTGGAAAAATCAGTGGAAGGACCATCTGAGAAAGTGGATAGCCCTTCCCTCATTTCTGCAGCAACAGTCTTGACTGTGTAAAAGCTACTGGTGACCTGTAATGGCTCTATATGGTTCTATCTGTGATCAGATGTCACTAGGAATATTTTATTTTCTTTTCAGTTATGCACTGTACTGTTCATTAGCTTCTAAGATTGCAAAGACTCTACCTGTACACATGTAGGTCAGGTGGGGTGTTACAGTCTACACAGTACAAACATGTAAATAATAATGGTTATTACCATTATTTGCACAGTTCACAGTCAAACTGAAGTTAATGAACATTATTTCTAGTAATTTCAGACTCTTACAGTGCAATTGATCTGATCTCAGCTAGTCACCTGGATATGGATGAGATGCACTCCAGACAAGTACCTTTTGCCAGAAAAGTCCTTGTTGACATGCTTTTCTGTTTACCTAAACAATTTTAGTAGATACAAAATATTATAAATCCTTTCAAATTTCTGAAGCCCTGGTATGCAACTCTCAAGCAGGTCTCACAAAGATGCTGGGCATCCAGCTACATAATGAATTGTTTTGTGTGATAGTTACCACTGCATATGCTCCCAGGCAGGGTATTCTGACTAGATGGTGGGGGAATATGCTGGATGCAGGACTGTTTATGGGAAACATGCTCATTGACTGTCACACTGTTGTGGATACTTTTGCTGCTGCAGAAGCTCATGTGACCAAGCTGCAGTGGTCATGTCAAGACCTGGAGTAGCAGAGAAGCTCTGTTACTGCACTGTACAGATATTTCAGGGTAGAAGAAACCATTCAGCTGGGTTAAGAAAGTGAATTTCATACCCAGTACCTGGGACTTGGCTAACCTGCAATAGTCTTTATTGATTTTGTCACTGTGAGTCCACTGCTCCTCTGCACTTTGTATCATGGCACTCTCAGAAAGATTTGCTTACAGCTGTGACATCCAGCCAATGGACATGAATATGGAAGCCCTCCCTTGGCCATGCTAACAGCTCCCTGGGGCAGTTGGCAGCTGACACAAGCTAAATCAAACCATCTCAGCTGTGCCAAGGGCTCCTTGTTTGCACCTGAAGATCTGCCCCTGTACTGTATCCAGAAGAGAAGTCATGGACTTTGTACACATGGCTTACCTGTAGAGCTTGGCATCTTCCACCTTGATTAACAGCTTCTTATCTCAAAAAGAAAATGAGCTTTAATCAAGTAGCATGTATGTAAGAAATGTCCAAAGATTCCCTCAAAAACTGAAGATATTCCTCACATAAGATTTCTTTAGTTAATCCCCTTTAAATAGCTGTTTCTAGTTTATACTAGTAAGATAAAATAAGCATTCTAATACTTATTATTCCATGTTTGCCACTTCTCCTTGATATGACAACTTTTTCTGTCTCTAGAAAAAAGCTGTCTCTTCCTGGTTTTTTTGTGGTGTTTTTTTGGTTGATTTTTGTTTGTTTGTTTGTTTGTTTGTTTTGTTTGGTTTGGTTTGGTTTGGTTTTCTTGTGTTAGCATGCATGCATCTAAATTGAGATTTTGTTTCCAAGTGTTCCTTACAGTTTTCTTACCTGACCAACCTGATCTCCTTTTATGACCAGGTGACCGGCCTAGCGGTTTAGGGAAAGGCTGTGGATGTGTCTATCCGGACTTCAGCAAAGCCTTTGACCCCATCTCCCATAGCATTCTCCTGGAAAAACTGGCAGCCCATGGCTTGGACAGGGGCACTCTGTGCTGGGTTAAGAACTGGCTGGAGGGCCGGGCCCAGAGAGTGCTGGTGAACGGGGCTGCATCCAGCTGGCGACCGGTCACCAGTGGTGTCCCCCAGGGATCAGTGCTGGACCCAGTCTTGTTTAACATCTTTATTGATGGTCTGGATGAGGGGTTTGACTGTATCCTCAGTATGTTCACAGATGACACCAAGCTGGGGGGGAGTGTTGATCTGCTGGAGGGTAGGAAGGTTCTGCAGAGGGATTTGAACAGGCTGGATCAATGGGTTGAGGTCAACAAGGTCAAGTAGTTCCTGTACTTTGGCTTAACAACCCCCTGCAACACTACAGGCTGGGGCAAATTGGCTGGAAAGCTGCCCAGTGGAAAAGGACTTGGTAGTGCTGGTTGACAGTGGCTGAACATGAACCAGCAGTGTGCCCAGGTGGCCAAGAAGGCCAATGTTGTCCTGGTTTGTATCAGGAATAGTGTGGCCAGTGGAACTAGGGAAGTGATGCTTCCCCTGTACTTGGCACTGATGAAGCTCCACTTCGAATACTGTGTCCAGTTCTGGGCCCCTCAGTTGAAGGACATTGAGGTGCTGGAGCATGTCCAGAGAAGGGCAATGAAGATGGTGAAGGGTGAGGAGCACATGTCCTGTGAGGAGCAGCTCAGAGAGCTGGGATTGTTTAGCCTGGAGAAGAGGAGGCTCAGGGGAGACCTCATCACTCTCTACAACTCCCTGGAAGGAGGTTGTAGCCAGGTGGGGGTCGGTCCCTTCTCCCAGGCAACCAGTGATAGGAAATGGCTTCAAACTGCACCAGGGGTGGCTCAGGTTGGACATTAGGAAGAATTTCTTCACTTAAAGGATTGGTGAGCACTGGAATGGGTTGCCCAGGGAGGTGGTGGAGTAACCGCCCCTGAAGGTGTTTTAGGGAAGAGTGGACTTAGTGCCGTGGTCTAGTTGACATGGTGGTGTTTGGTCAAAGGTTGGACTTGGGGATCTCAGAAGTGTTTTCCAATCTAATTGGTTCTGTGATTCTGTTTTTCTTTATAATAAAAAGAACCTTTTCAAGTATCCAAAAGGCATAATAACATTGCTAAGCCTAATTCACTTGAGTAAAAAGCAGTCAAGCCATTTTTCCTCCTGAAAATTGTAGCATGTCCAAATTGTTAAAAACTGTGATAAAACTAGTAACTTTGTTACTTTCTTTCTGGTACTTGCATTCTAGTAGTTGAATTTTTAGGATTTCTTTTTACTAACACTTATTCATAGCCAAACAAAACCAGAATATAATATTTTTGTTTCATAAAAAATGAAAAATGAAGTTCTCTAATATTCATTTTGCTTTGTGAACAGGAACAACATATATTATGTCAAGGTTGAGGTTATAATACTGAGGTTACAGAGTACTGTTCTCACTTTATTATTTGTAGTTTGTATTTTTTTACCATAAACACTGTATCTCGGATCTCCCAGCTTTATAACCCCATTCATAATCTCAGAATAATACTTTCCAGACACATACAACAGCCATATACAATATGGTTATCATCAATTTTATTTTGGATTGAGGAAAACCAAACCAAAACAAATATGTATTTTATAAAATGCTACAAATTGTAACTCTCCTGTCTGTGATGAAAGAAAGACACAAAACACAGAAGAGAAAGACGTAGCATTGACAAAGAGAATTCTTCACGTTTGCTGTAATCCAACATATTTGTTGCTATATTATTTTTTCTTACTTCTGTGAAGACTTTACTTTTATTTCATATATTATCTGCCATCTCAATTTTTGTAAAGTAGGATAACATTATAACTGATATTAAATTTTGTATTTAATCCACCATGGAGAAGTAAAATACAGCCTTTTAGAAACACTGTGTTTTAGACATAGCTGTCCCTGTTGTAGGGACTGATATGGAAGTAAAGAAAATTAACTTCCAGAATTGAATGCTATACATAGGATTCATTTTTATGCCTGCTCTTCTGTTGGCAATTGTGGTCATAACAGGCTTAAGAACTCCAGCAGGATTCATTTTTTTGCTTCCTAAGCCTTTGGAGCACTATCTATTTGTAGGTATCGTATATTACCTCTGTGTGGGGCCTGCAGATGAAATCTATTCCAGGAGTAGTCTTTGTTGGTAGATTTCCAGAAAGCCATCTGTTCCCAATGGAGCATCTTGTCTGCCTTCCCTAGCAATTAGAAACCAGCAGATGAAGATGCAAGGCATAAAAAGAGAGAAGGACACGAAAGAACAGAAAATTATATAAGAAAATCTTATGTGTTTCAGGCCATATGATAATAAACTGTTAAAAACATAAGAGACTGCAACCACCTGAACAAAAGGATTTTTTTTTTTTGCAGACTCTCTGTAATAAAACACAGGTCCTGTAACAGACACACTCCCCATCAGCTATTGTTGCTTAGTTAAATTCCTCATTGCCATGAGTTTATTATGAATCAAAATGAAAAAAAAAAAAGACACATATATTGTCCTTGATGGAGAAAACAATGGCTGTCACATGAGTGTTTCCTTGTGAAAGAAAGACATTTGGAATTATGTCCAGAAAAATATATTTAATTTTGCAGTTTTAGTCCTTTTGATTCTTTAATTCTGATACAATTATGTTATATCTGAAGAATGACGGAGTTGATTATAATACTAACATTCATATGATTCCAATCAGTAGCCTGTAATAGATCACTGTGTATTACAGTCTTAAAACATAATTTAAGATACAAATATACCTTTTTTTTTTTTTTTGTGAACATACAAGAACACAAAGGGAGAAATTATTGAATTATATTTCCCTCTAAAAGATGTGGATGTGGTATAATCCTGATCACTTGGGTTCCTTCTACACTTAGCAGAAAGAAATCAACATCTCCAGAAAGTTTTAACCCTACTATGTTTGATGTTTTTCTTATCAGGAATGAATTCTTTCTAGAAGTACCTACAGCTGTAGGAGTCAAGATAACTAGCTGAGACTACACTACTTGTATTTAGGCAGTTCTCATTAAATAAGTTGAATGTTACACCAATCAATTAAAAAACTAATTTTAACATTTAATTTTATTTTTTTTGGTTTTGGGGTTTGTTTTATCTTTCTGAAAATTACATGTAAAATGTAAAGGAAAGTCTTGACAAAAAAATTTGGAATTTTAACTTTATGCATAACCTAATTTCAAGTCTTTCATACAGAAGCAAATGATTCTGAGAAAAACTTGCATGTAATATAATTCCTCTGGAAGGGACAGAAATAAAGTTAAAAGCAGTGCATTGGTATTCTACCTGAATGAAGCAGTATAGCTAAAGAACAACTCACAAACACTCAATTTAGATCAAAATTTCTTTAAAAGTTCTCTAAATCATCTTCTGTAGAGGTGGTACTAAGAATCTGCTATTGATTCCAGGATCAGAATTGGTTACGGATATAGAAATGTCTTGAAATTGTTACACTTACAATTAATTAACTTACAATTGTTAATATTACTGGGAATTGTGTCACTGTGGGAAAATTTCCCAGCTATAAAATGAGTCACAAATGAGGAATTTCTCAACAATTCAACTAATGAAAAAATTCAAGTAACTAATGGTAGGACTCAGTTGTTCCTGGATGTATTAGTGGATAGCTTTACGTCTTACTGGTTTCATGACTGTATAGAGAATAAATCTAATTTTGATCTCCTTTTCTAAATCAAGGATGTTCTAGAAGACCTGGCTATAGAAAATAATTTTAATTAAGGGACATCAAGATTATTCCAATTAAATTACACTGAGGAATAAATAGAAAAATAGCTCAAGGTTCCTATATGAAAGGACAGATAGGAGAAATTAGGAGACCTAATGAGTGAGGTCAACACATCTGCAGAAATTAGGAGCTGAAATGTCTTTCAATCTGATTTATCTAAACTTCAGAAATTTTTAAGGATTGGAAGAATTTTAAATAAGATTCAAAAACAACAGGAAAGGCTCCATTTATAATTGAAATGAAAAATCACATAAGGGTTATTTAGGAATAATGAGACTCTATAAGGAGTGGAAAAATCGTGACAGATACAACTTGGAGAACAGGAAATTTAAGAGTAAAGTCCAAAACCCTTGCCAGAAGTCTAATTCAGCTTGTCATTGCAAAGGAAGTTAAAACAAATAATACAAAGCTTCCCAGACATCTGAGCAGGAAAAAGGAGAGGTAAACTTTCTATGAAGTGGGGAAAGAAACGAGGTTCATACAAAAAATTAGATTTTTTTTCCCCCCTCAGTATTTAAACCAAGACGATTGATTGATATAAAGTTTTGGTAATGCAGATGACCAGACCACATGGATTCTCTTGCTTGTAGGAGGGGTGGTTACTTCTCAGTACAGATAAGGAAGCCATAATATCCTTGCATAAGGTATCAGTATGATTTCACCCAGAAAGCACTAACCTTTCATACCTTATAGGGAACAAGTGCAGTAGATGATGACTGAGGAGACAGAAAACTTATTTTAAAGATGACAATAAAGACCTTGAATTTATTTTAAAAATAAGGTAAGGCTGAGAGCATCAAAAGGCCACAGGGAATCCCAAGTCTCCTACCTTTACTTAGCACTAGCACTAGCTGTTTTCCTTCTTTCTTGCTCTTTCAACCCAAGACTCTTATATACATGTTTATACAAAGGGAGTTTAAGAAAAGTGAAAGGGCTGCTGTGTATTTATGCCCAGGATACGGAATCATCTAGTGGTTGATGCACGAACCTGGAGCATAAGCTCTGTCCCTCTCATGACTACAGGATGCCCCATACTCCCTTTGTCTGCACCCTGGGTGAGTAATTCTCAGCTAGTCTATGTGAAAGGTACCATCAGTATGGACTGTGACAGGTCTGTAGATGTGGCACAGGTACACCCAGCTGGGACCTGCCCTTCTGGCCATGCAAATGTGACCAAAGTGAAGCACTCAAGGAACTTTCCTGTTCAGTTGGAATAATTCTTTAGCATTAAGTGAAAAGTTAAAATCTGACTTGCTGTTTGAGACTAATGGTTTAAACATAGGATTTAAGCAGGCTGTATCTCACTCCTGTATAGCTGGAAAGCTTCAGAAAGATTTTTGTAGAGGGAAGTTAATGACCATATGAAGACCCTGACACAGAATGCTTAAAATTTCTAAAAAATTTTGACATGGACCCCTACTGAAGACTCTCAAAGAAATTTAAGCTCTTATTGGATCAGAGGAAAGGTGTTCTTGCAGAATTATTAACTGATTAACATTAGTTATATGTGCAGAATATTGGAATCTAATGTAGCCATTCCTATGCAGGAAAGCGATCTTATTAAGTGTATCTACATGGTTCCCCGAGAACTTCTACCCAGTAGCTCATGACATTGAAAAAATGTTAGTATTATTAAGAAAATACTAAGAACAAGAAAGAATCTGGATAAATATCTATTGTATGGTGATGGGTGTTACATTAATCACTTCTGAGTACAATGTGTCGTTTTAGTGATTCTGTAAGATGATAAAGTGAACTTATTTTGGCATCTGTAGGAGGGAAAAATAAAATCAATCAGCTTTGAAAATAAATTCTCGAAAATGGGATCTATCCTGCTGTCTGTCTGTAGATGGGTTATATCTACTGTCTGTAGATTGGTGTCTGTTTGATTGGCATCTGTGAAATGGGAAAAGATATATAAAAGTTTTCTAGGGAGTCACTGTCCACTATTACTTTTGAAAGAAGAACTAGAGGTGACCAGAACTTTTAAAACAAACAAAAGAAGTACTTTTCCTTACAGTACATAATTACTTTGTGGAATTCACAGGATGTTGTGGAAGCTAAAATTATCACTGGATTCACAAAGGACTAAACAGATTCATAGCAGAGGGGCTATTAATCACCGTGGTCTGTACGTTGCTTCCAACTCCAACTTAAAGTGCTGGTTGCCAGAAACTGAGAAATATTTGCAAAGCAGGATCAGTCCATACTTGCCCTTTATATTTTCTCTCTACATCCCCTCTCTCTGCGCATCTTTTGTTCTCCTCATCAAAAAGAAGATTTTATTTTTTTATCTTTTTCTTTGGAGCAGTATGACTATTTGCAGGATTTTATGCTTTAGTAAGTTAAACATTGCGAAGAAAGGAGACTTCCAAAACCTCAGCTTAGATGATTTTACAAGAAGTGAGCGGTACTGATTACAAAGATTAGTGATCACAAAGATTTAGACAGGATAGCATGAGAAAACTGATGAGTGAGCAGAGAAATAGGATTCCAGGATATCTTTCAGAGTGGAATAGTGAGAGATATTTTCTAAACTTGGTTCAAAAAGAAGAAATAAAGTATTTATGAACAGACTATAAGCAACATGTTTGCCTGTGATGGTGGTGATTCACCACAAGGTTTCTTCTGGTCCTGTGTCCTAAACAGAAACTTGACCCTTTTGAGACAGCCCATCACTAATTGAAATACAGAGCTGTATGCACGAAGCTGAGCTCAGTTGCTCTTAGTTCCACCTTTGAAGTTGTATTAATATTTAATGGTTAAAAGAAAGCTAATAAAACTGGAGGGAAGCTGAGATGCCCAGGTCATATCTATTTTTATGATGCATTATTACCACAAAACAGAGGAAGGATATTTATGGTGCATAAAGGTTTCTCTCATCCTTTGCATGTGTTCTTGGGCTGTCAAAACCAGTTCACACTGTGGAGAAAAATGTCGTCCTTAGACATGTCTTAGCAATAATAAAGTAATACTAGTATTACTGAGAGCAAATTTGTCCCAACTTGTGTTTCATGGTCACATTTATTAAATTTTTATGGGTAAATATGTGTAGTAAACTCCTAACTTATAAGACTATAGACTAAATCCTTTAATCCCGAAGTATGTGTGAAGTCAGTGTGACTCCACTTTCTTAATCAATAGCTAATAAGAATACCAAGTAAAGTTTTCCCAAGTGATCAGAAAATAAAAAGGAAAACAGCCTGGAAACCCTTTTCCAGTCTCTGCTGTTATGGTTAGGGAGTTCATAGCAAAATGTCAGTGCTTAGGAGAAACAGATTGCTGTGCCTTGACACACATTCAGCTGAGTTTACAGTGTGTCAGGATGTTCAACTCTGTAAGAAAAGAGCAGGAATTATTCGATATGATGGTTTGGTATTTTGTCCTGGTGTGTTTTTTGTATACACATGTACACACACCCTGGAGGAGGCAAAGGAACTGTGAAGTAGAAGCAGCATCTGAGCCACTGCACTTCAGCCAGAGGAGTGCATGCTCTGTGAGTGACTCAGTGCAGCACTGATGGGTGGGATATTGTGTCCTGGATAGGTAAGCAATGTCAGTATGTTACTCTTTCCTATTTTAAAGAAAGGAGTAAGCTAACATCCCTGCTCTGTGTGTGTATGTCACAGCCACATCACCTTGCCCTAGGTCTCTTAACAAAAGTTATCAACTAGGGTGTTTTTGAAATTTTAAACTGCTTCCAGTTAAAGCCAGTGAATTATTTTGGTCATGGTTTAATTTTTTGGCAAGTCTTTGGTGGCAAATTCTGATTTTAGAAAAGAAAAAACAACAAAATTTGCATCCTATTTATTTATCTATCTCAAATATTTGACATTATCATAAAGCTATGTGTCTCTATGTGTAGAGTACAGTAACAGTAATTGCAAGGAAATAATGCATTGGTATGAGATACAAGTATAAGCCTACTTCATTTGTCTGAAATTACTTTAGAAGACCTCCTCAGAACATTGAATACAAGAGTTTCTCAATGGTTTCTCAAATTCAGCTACTAATTAATTAAAAGGACGTCTTGAGAAACTCCCAGTTTTACATTCCTATGGTAATTTTAGCAGTTACTTTAAAGCAACTGTAAGATCAGGAACAACAAAAAAAATCCACCTTTTCTTTCAGCTGCCAAAACCCCCAGATCTCATAATAGTTAATAATGTTGCTTTGTAATGTCATGTCTTCCCCATCTGCTTTCTTCCTTTCTTTCCCATCACTCGTTTCTCTGCCTCTCAGTTTCCTTCCTCTGTTTCCCTCAAAACATCCTATTTCCTGCTCCTCTTTTGCATGAAAGCATGTGTCCCCATTATGGTTCCCAGTGTTGAGCCCCCCTGTTCTCTAGAAATGTCCTCCCTGTCTGCCTCATCACTGGCACCCGTTGACTGGGCTTTTCCCTTCAATAGCTGAGTAGGAGGTTTCAGTGACTTCAGTTTCTGTCCCTTTCTCCTTTGTAGAGTTGTACTTCCCCATGCCAAACTGCTCCTGGGAAACACAGCTTACTTATTCCTCTCTAAGAAATTAAAAGCATTGTGCTACTTTGTCTCAGTTTACATCCTTATATACAATATTTACATTGCTATTAATCCATCTTAAAGCATCCCACTTCTACATAGCTGCTAAAAGAAATAAAAACAGGGAGTCAATTCATGATGGAGAGGCACAGCATTGTTAAAATCTCATTTCAACTCTATCACTGATCCATGTAAGATAATATTTTTCTGTGATTACTTCTCCATTATTGCCAATGGAAAAACCATCCAATTATTTCTTCCCAAAAAAAGACATTCTTCAGCTTAATAAAAGTATATTGCCCAGGTTGACATGATACTACCAAACACAGTGCACTCCTGTTCACTGCTGTCTGCCTAAATAGATTAACTTCTCATGTCTTATTTTCCTGTGGATTGGGCCTTCATTTCTGACAACCCTGAAAATGAGAAGTTTTTTTCTCCTCTTCTGGTCCTCTGAAGTGAAAGTCAATCTTAGATAAATTAGTAATTTGTGTATATTTTAAACATTTCTGTCAGATCTTCATTGTAACAACTCAGTCATGAGGAAAATTGAAATTGTTAAAGACCAAAAATCTATTTATCCAGTTAAAACATTCAAGTGTTTTTTTTTTTTTTTTAAGAATCTTTAAAATTATAGCATAAACCCACAGCATGGCAGGTTGTTTCACAAGAATGTCAAAATTATTACTTCTGCATTGAAGCTAGTTATGGCTAATATTCTACACATAACTGAGTGTTTTTCATTGTTTTAATTTTTTAACCACAACCACGTCTTCACATGCTGTTCATCTGTTTCACCTGGTTTTCAAAACCCATTGAATGCAGCTACACAAATAGTCCCTCTCTCAGTTAAGTTTCTTAACTGAAAGTTGAAAGAGAAAAAAAAAGAAACCAATACAGCAACAAAGTAATAGAGACCTCTCAAGCAACCTTCAGGCTAACCTTGAATCCCTTCACCCTCTTAGTCTGGTCCCCAAATACATCTGATCACAGCTGACTCCAGCAGCTCAAGTTTCCATGAACTTTTCACAGGGTACGTGGCTGGCTTTAGAAGGCCAGCCCTGCACTTATTCTCCAGTATTCCTTCAAAGCATGAACTTGTTTCTGCCACTGTTGTTATCTTGTAGTTCTTCTCCGAAAATATTTGAAGTCACCTAAAATGAGGTTTACCAGTATCAGAGAATTCATCATCTAAATTCAGATTTTGAACTATGTGAACTTACAGGTGGATTCATACAGTCAAGTAACAGTCTAACAGGGAAAATGTGTTACTACAAAATTCAGTCCCATATGCCTAGTGGATTGAAATGCCTATTTCTAGCTATTGACTAAGAAAGAAGCATAAACCTATTTAAGTTAGGTAAGAAAAGTCCGGCTCTTGGTTCACAAGTGATAATTTGGGAACCCACGCCATGCATCTCCTACTCAGCAAATATACTTTGTGGAGAAGACATCTCTTCTTTGCTTCTTTTCCTATGATTTATTTCTAATTGTTTTATTGTTCTTTCTGGTGGACAGCGCTGGCAGATCAAATGTGATTCCTGTTGGTTATTCGCTCCTTCCTTTAGTGGAACACTAGGCACCATACATCAGCACAATTACAGGCTCTTTTAGCCTTCCAAAACATTGCTCAGCCATTGTGGGACACAATAAAATTCTAAGTATTGACCATGCTGACTCCAGTATTTATCAACTATTCCATAGCATTTGAGGGAGTGATGGGGTTGGTAAATCAGATGCAGTATCTCTGGAAGTCCAGAATGTAACCTCCTAATAAACCATCTGCTCTCAGTATGACAAACAGCGATCTAACACATTGTTGGTATTTATGAATGATAAATAATAATATCATTGCTAATAGATCTGTTTCTATAGCGCTTCCAGTGGATAGCAGCTGATCATGCTTACTGCCTCCAGGGAAGGAATGCCAAAAAAGAAACAAATGAATCTAACCAGCTGTGAGGCTATTTTTGAAAAGCTAAGGAATTCAGTTGGTTGCTTTCTATTCCCTTTAAAGGTGGTACAGCAGTATCTCAAAGTTATCCACACAGCCTTCTTACAAGAAGATATTTTTATTTGCTTTTTAATGTCTGAGGGAGCTGTGTGACCCCAGTGCCTCACAGAATACTTTTGTATGTGTATGATGCACAGAAACACTGCTCTGTGTCTGCTGTCTGGACTCCAAGGCCCCTCTGCCCGTCACTTCTTGCGCTGAAGGAACTCACAGCGTCAGAGCGTGCACCCAAATGTCAGAGCTACAAGGCCCACTGCTGCCTGCACGTGCATGAAGGCAGCATCATAGCTCCAAGGCTGTTTTGTGCCTCAGCTCTTATATGGATGTGAACGCATCACAAATCCAAGGCCTCTTTCTGCCAAAACTCTTACACTGCAGTTCGAAAGCAGTTACGAGGCCTTCGCTTCTGCCAAGGAGATTTAAATGAGGATGATTGAAACTTAGGATGGGTGTGATTTTGAATGTCTTGCTGAAACATGCTGTAAAACCAGTCTTCAGAAAAAGGAGAAATGCCATAAAAACTGTTTTGCTGCATAAGACTTGGGAGCTCTTTCTCAGCTCCGCCAGCAGCCTTTTTCCCCCCTTTTTTCCTCTGGCAACGAGGCTTAAAAAAACCTCAAAGACATTTATACGCTGACCAAAGAAACTCTTTCTATAAACAAGCAAAGAAGGGTTTATATTAAATGTATGTTGTTTATCATTGCCATTGTTGCAGTATATTAAGATAACAGGCAAGATGGAGCATTGACAGCTCCTAAAGCCACTGAATAAACCTAGGCCTGCACGTAATGTGCTGCCTGGGGCTCCTTAGAGCTACCGCCTTGGGTTTCCTCCTGCCTCTGCTTGTTGATTTCTATCAAAATGAGTTAGAAAGCAACTCATCATGCCTATATAATTCCATGCACACTTCCTCTCACCTCCAAACGGGAAGGTCAGTTTCTGGACAAACTTTGTTTCTACAGCTTTGAGAGGGTCTGTTGTGTTTCATTCTGTTTTGAGTGGTGTAATTATCAGTAATTATTGGGAAATGAGCAGGAGTCAGAGGCAATTCCAAAACCACCCAGAATAAACTCAGCATTGTTGGAGAGTTGCAGCATGGCTGTTTTACAGAATTAACCTTCTGAAATAGTTGGAAGTGACAGTTTCTTTTTCAGGGAGGGAAGAGGGCAAAGAGCTATGCTGCTGTTTTAAGGTTAATCTTCACATTCAGGAAGAAGTTTGAGCTGGAGAACACAGGGGCATGGAACAGATCCCTGTGTAGCCCATTTTTCCTTTTAAGTGAAGTTTCTTGGATGAGTACTTTTTCTGTGTCCAGAGAAAGACTTCAAATGTCAAAACAGGTGAAAAACTTCTTATAAGACATGTATAAGGCAATCAATGAGATTTCCTTTAGAGAACAGAAAATTACAAGGAAAATTACAAATAATTATATTATTCAGTTTTAAATGACAGCCTTTGAAAGATGAGGTTCTTAGAATAACTGAGTTAGTCCCATTTTAAAATAGTCTTAATGTCCTTTTCTTTTCAAGTAAATTAATAAATAAATGTCATGTTGCATGAGTTCAATTAACTGTGAGATAATGAGGACTGTAGAGCAGAGAACTTGATGGGTCACTGATTGTTAAAGGACTACAGATTCCTGTAGGTCATGAGTTCATTGCCAGGCTGTGTTTAAAGATTTCTACTTTTTCCTTTCTTTTTTCTTTTTTTTTTATCCCCAATTTTTTTTTTTACCCTTAAAACACTGGTTAATTGCAAAACAAAAGTGGCTTCATGATCTGAATGCAAACTTTAGTGTCTACATCCAGACTGTGATGGATAACAGTTGTGGGGCCTCAAAGAAGAGTCACACTTCTTAGAAGATGCGGCAAAACTGAATTCTTCTGCCATGAGGACCCATACCAGGTCAGCAGTACCCCCTGATGGCAGTGACTGAACAGTTCTGAAGACGCTGGCTGTACCAAGTGGATCCTGGAAGAGGTCTGTGGAAGGTTGCCCTGGTCTCTTACTTCAACACAATTTTTCCACTCTTTCAACAATGCTGACTCTGGGTACTGAGACCTCACTGAGTGATTTAATTCCATTATGGTCGATGCAAATGAGGCAGGATAGATATTTGGATCCAGTGTCAATGTGCCCATGGAGAAGATGGCTACATTACTGCTGCTGACTGAACTTTTGATTTCCAAATACATAATAGGCTTCTAGCCTGTCTATACAAGGCTTCTACCTCTTATCTACCCTTGAAAAGCACAGAGATGACAGAGAAGAGAAAGACACAAATGTGCAAAATATAGAGATTTATACCCAGGTGTATGTGTGAATGCCACAAGCTACAGGAAGCAGCTACAGAGCAGCACAGCATTGGCTTGTGGATCAGATAGATGAGATGCTCAGACTGGGATGAAGAGAGAGCAGAAGGGTGCAGATGAGAAATGAATGACAAGAAAGAAGCTGTTTTGCATTAATCTATAGCAATATCAACCGCACAGACTGTTCACAACTGCCTAATGCAGGCTCTTCCATACAGCAGTGCTCCTGGGGTTTGGTGCACAAGTAAAGATGCAGAAAGGTTTAAGATTCCACTGAACCTGGAACTGGTTTTGCAGTTCTCACACTACATAAATATGTATCAAACCACCTGCCTGGCCTACAATAATCCCAACTGTAGTTAAGTCTGTTTTCTGATATAAACATATGTATCTGAATGAAAGTCTATTTGCCTTAAGAAGTTCGTGTATTTAAATTCAAAGCCTATTTGATCATATGGATAAACAGAAGATGCATGATTGAAAAAGAGTTCATTAGAAGTGCAGAGAGGAAACAAAGGATGGTGAATTTGGTGATTATGGAAGTGAATATTTAATACAATGTATTACTGCCAGACGTAATACAGACAGACACTGACACAATCATGCAGTCTGCTAGTCTTTAAAACTTATATCTTCCACTCTTTCTACTCCAATCTTGAGCCATTCCAGCTCTGGAAACAGTCACCAGTGTTAAATTTTTAGTGGTTTTGTAGTGAAAACAAGAATAGAGAAGAATACCTTAATGAATATTTGTCCTTGGGATTACAGAGGTAGGTAGAAATAGGACTCCACTTCCAGTTGCAACATTTATTTTTCTTCTTTGAATGGGTACTGGATAGAAATGCATGACAGTATGTCCTACTGACCAGTATAGAGCCAGAAAGCAAAAGAACACGCAAAAATATCAGTTTTGCTTGTCGTGTGCGTCAGCTTCCTTTTACCAACACAATTTTGTAGCTGAGACTATGGATTTATGGATTTATGACTAGAAGTACGAAAAGGTTTCATTGAGGTTTTTTTCTGCATCACTGTAAAATATGTTTTTCATTTCTGAATTGCTCTGCCCTGCTTCCTCCATTCAAAATACAAAAAGTGCTGAAAGCAGCCAAATATTGCTCTAAAGCACAAAATTTGCTTCTATAATGTCTTCTGTCCTGCTAAGCAACTGGACGTGAAGCACTTATTTCAAGTTTTACTGGGAATATTCTGTAGAAGAATACTTGGCATTGGCCAAAAATGTCATTCCACATCAACAATGTCATTTGGTTAATAAAGCAGTAGTTACCTGGAGTGAGCATATGTAAGTTAATTGCATCAAGGTACTGGCAACACTGGTCACTGACAGTTTCTCCTAAATGCCCGTTCAGCTCAAGAGAAATAGAGCAATTTCTTTCAGCTGAAAATATGTCAAGATGTTATTTTGGAAAGAAACTCTTGACATTCAGCTTTACTGTTAAACATTAGTGTCACTGTTCTTGTCAGAAGCCCCCCTATAAATCTGAGCTGTGAGACCTTGAGCAATTCGTGAATAGGATAAAATGCTATGTAGAACAAATTGATAATAGTTCAGTCATATCTACTTTTGAAACAGTATTTTAAATGCAGATATATTTACAGACATACAAGTAAGGGGGGTGGAGAAACCCAGGACTACTGTGAAGAGATTTTTTTGTGCACTATACCAGAACTGGTTAAACATTTAAATGTTTAGTGTTCAATATTTAATGCACTTTAGTTGCAACTAGATGAACACAAATATTTTTTAAAAACCCAAAGCAGGTCTTAAAATGAGAAAAATCAGATTGTCATGAACCAAACTAAGAAATTTTTGACTGTGGGGTATTAAAGTGTGAATAATTTGTTTTATATCTGAGTTTCTCTGAGCTACAATTAGAAACATGTCTATGCTACCCCTCTTGGTAGCCAAGCCTACTTTCACCTACAGTTTTTACAATTGTGTATATCTAGAATGAGTGGTAGAATTTGGCTGTGATATTTACTAAACCATTTCCTAAATCTCCACGAGCCATGAGAAATAAAAACAGAGGAAAGTTTTATGAGTTCAAATAACTTTCCTGAAATCATTGTTTTCCAGAGTGGCATTATGTGAACAAATTTTTAAATATCTGACTAGACGGATAGGCAGGTGTTAGACTTTAAGTACAAAAGCTTGCCATTCATGGGCCATGCCAATTTTCCTCCGTGTGAATAAGAGAGCAGTGCTCACCCCTTCTGGCTGCAAGATCAAAGGAATGGTGGTCTTCTGTCAAAAGCTTTTCCCTCAGGGCATAGTTCTAGGATTGTGATGTGGCAATAATTTTCTAATTGCTACTAACTGCTCCTTAAGGGCTGGATTGTAATGGAAGCCTTTGTCTTTTCTTTAACGTGAATCAGCTGAATCGGAACT
Source organism: Myiozetetes cayanensis (assembly GCF_022539395.1). Classification (NCBI taxonomy): domain Eukaryota; kingdom Metazoa; phylum Chordata; class Aves; order Passeriformes; family Tyrannidae; genus Myiozetetes; species Myiozetetes cayanensis. The sequence continues at coordinate 102,927,874 of NW_026087411.1, forward strand.
TCTACTCCTGGTGGGGAGTTTAAGACCAGGGTTTCAGGTTTAAAGGCTTTTTTTTCCTGGAACCACTTGGTCTGGAATGCTCGTGTGTTTAAAATGAAAGGAGGCTGCTAAAAGCGGTTTTTACGTCTTAACATTCCTGTTACAAACTACGTTTACAATAAATTCTTAGAAATTCATTATGCTTACAATAAACTTTTAGCTTGAAGCAAATTGCTCTATAATTATCTGTATCAGGGTTTCTATGTTGTCCCGCAGAGCATCTGTTACTGGATACTGCCCAAGGAGAGGACGATAAGGACTGCAGATCTGACGCTGTAGGCAGGTCACAGGATAGCCGACAAGCTGGTTAAGACTGGCAGCTGAAGGTCTGCTCCAGCCTCTCTGCCTTTCCTCTCACAGCGGAGTTAGTCACCACACTGGGTCAGGTTAGCCCTGGATTTGTCCAGCTGAGTCTTGGAAAACTGTAAAGACTGAGAACTTACCTCTCTGATCTGTTCCCTTGCTGCCATATTCTCCAAGTGAAGAAGTTTTCCCTAATGCACAACTTGACCCTCCCAAACTGCAGTGTGTAGATTTTGTGCCTTATTATCTGCTGCCCCCAAGAAAAGTTTGACTCCATCATATTTGCTACTCCAGACTGTAAGCTTGGGTTAGGTTGCCTTGGCTTCCATTCTTGCCAGACGTAAGAAACAAAACTTCTTCAGGTTTTGATCACAAGTCCTAGGTCATAATAGTAGCAGTCTGCTGGACCATGTAATTTCTGAACAACTTTTTTGAACTAGGTGCCCCAAAACTCAACACAGAATTCCAAGTGTAGCCCCAGCACTCATGACCAGCGGGGGATACTAAGCTCCCTCTATTGACTAGCCACACTCCTACAGCTGTAGCCAAATAAGCAGTTTGCCCTATGATAGAGCACATTGTCGGCTATATCCACTGTGCCACTTCCCGTAACCCCAGGGTCATTCACAGCAGGGCCAATATTCCTGGCCTGTATTGATGCATGCAGTTATCCTGCTCCTTGTTGACTGCCATGATTCATTTCTATGACCTGAGCAAGGAATATTTCCTGAATCTCTTTCTATTTGCTGCACAAAATAGGTATTTTCAGCTATAGGATTTTTTGTGGATACTCTTAAAAATCTTTTGATGCTGTTAAATTTCTTAGAGACAATTTGGTGCAAAGGAAGCAAGCATGGTCTTTCAGTCACATTAGACTTCAGAATATATATCAGATTTATATTGTTAAAGTTTTCAGAGAAATAACAGCAGAGGTAATGGATTGATTTATTAACAGGCTCCCATCTTCCAGCTAAAGAGCTACCTGATTACACTCAGTTGAAACTGATATGAACTTGATCATATTTTAAGGGGGCAGCAGAGAGTGACATGCTTCCACCCTCCTCTTTGTTCTCCTGTACAGCTGATGATTGTCATTGGCTATAAGCAATTGATAATTAATCAACACAGTTATAATTAATAACACAATTATAGTTAATAATACAATTAATGATTATGTGATTTCCAAAATTCATATATCATGTTAAGAAGTAGCTTTCATGCATTTCATTCACTAAATATGAATATTCATGTTTCATTTTGTAATGTAATGATTACATATTCTCTGAAATAAAATTATTTCAATATCAAAAAAAGTTCACTTTTTTCAACACTGGGTTGCGTGTTTAGATACAGCGTAAAGTAAAACAAAACAAGACCTTTCAAATGTAAAGTTTTCTATTGATAAAATCAGGAATGTAAAAATAACCACTTAACATGTATTGTTGACTTCATTTTACAGTATTTGACAAATATATGCAATAATAATACAATCAACAAGGCTGAGTTACTCTTTCCATAAACCATGCATTTTAGCAGTTCTGTACTTTTATCATTGCATGGATGTGATACTTATAACCTTATTTTGAAATGTTTTCTAATCAGGAAGTTTCAATAGTATTAGTAAAGCTTTTACAGAGGAAAGCATAAAGGACTTGCAATAGCTAGCAAGCATGACATCATTAAAAAGCAATGAATGTTAGGAATATTCCTGCTCTAATCCAGGCCACACATCCTGCTACCCTGGAAGAGAGCCAAGCTCAACATCCTTTTAGGGTTACAGGGCAGGCTGTGGCCTTTCACAGTTTGCTTTAGTAATCTCTGCATGTGGAATATTCACTGGCAGGCATTACAATAAAATCTAAAATTACTCCATCAGAGAGCTGGTGTTCCACCCTTCCTGCATTCTTCCCTGACAGTGAAATTGCCCAAAAAGAGCTCTATTTCATTTCATAGATTTCTGTGAAGGATTGTGCACAGAGCTGATGGGGGATGATTTTGCACATAGGTTCAACAGCACATTTCACTTCAGAAAGAAAAATATTTAGACTGTTTAAAAATATGTTGTGATGATATCCTTTTTAGTTCCATTGCATGAACTCATTAGGGTTCAATTCTGCAAGCTTTTATCTGTATTTTCAGTGAATGGTTCAGGTGTCCAGAGGAAAAATGATTAGACTTTTCCTTTACACAGCATGGCAGTCACACGACTGTACAGAATATAGCTCTCTGGGGCCAGGCACTCTGCCACACTAAATCCCTATGCACCATTCCTTTGGGAGAAAAGGGAACAGAAAGCTGCAGCAGCAAAATGAAGAGTGGAAGACTTCTGGAGCAGTGGTGTTACTTAGCTGAGAGAAATGAGGATTTCAGGATACTGCTTTATTATTCCCAGTTAATGTCCTCGGCAGCATTCATTGGAGATAGTTATACTGTCAGCACCCAGTTTAGATGATGAAGTAACATTATATTGGGGACACATAGTCTGTAATTTGTATGAGAATTTTAGGTGCCTAAAGAGTAACTTAGGGAAAATATTGTATCTCTGACCAACTATTGGAAAGAGACACAAGTTTCTGCAGCCTTCACAATGACATCCTGTATCTCTAAACATAGATAGTAGCTATTGTTTGGCTTTCTCTATTGACAGCATGGGGAATGTGTGTATCCATTTTAAAGTATTCACTGGGGACCTAAAACTCAGGTGTCTTATAGATGCTCCAGCCAGGTGATTTTATAGTACCCCTTTCTCCCTAGGCTTCCTAAAACTGCAATGAACTGAAATAGCTTCCTTTAGCAAGTAGCCAAATTTACTTGTGTTCTGAATCTTCCAATAATATTTACCATGGTCAACTAAAAAATGGGGGAATTAGGTTAAGTCTTTTGTAATACTTTACAAGACACATGTTTTGGGGAAAGCCTGGATTAAGAAGTTCCTAACCTTCACGCCATACTCCTGCAACAGCTGAACTAACATTTACTACTTCAATTTACAAGGTTATGCAGCAATTGAACAGGTGAAATTATGCAGATTAAATATAACTACTCCCCCTTTTTTCACAGATTGCCCTGTGATCTATTTAACACCATGATTTCATGAAGTGTTGGGTCACTACAGCTCAGAAGCTATAAAGTGCGGCACAGTTTTTTAAGCTGTGTCTACCTCCAAAACTAGAATCTTCTGAAATTACACACAGAGGCACATAAATTAGATGTCTAAAATATGACAGCTGAATGAAATTCCTTAGTTACTATTATTTAATTTGGTTCTGCAGAGTAATTAGTAATTACACTTAGACTAAAAGATGTTATAGGATATAATACAGAAAAGCAAGATTTCATGCTCAAAATTCTTTAGTAAGTGTTAAGTTACGAAGCCCAATATGAAAAAGTATGTTTAGAAAAACTGTACAGCATTTTTATAACATAATCAGTCCCCATAAACTGGACGATTGTCTGGAAGAAAAGAAGTTATCCGTAATTAGTCATACTGAGAAAGACAGTAGGAACTGGAATTTCCCTGGGTGTTTTATAAGAAATAATGGCACTTACCAGTCAAGACAATCCCAGAGAGACAAGATGAGGAAAACATAGACACTCTGAAGTGTATTGTTATGCTGGTAATTGCATCAGCTCTTTGTCTTGCTGGTTTGTAACTGTTATTCTGTATAACAGGAAAGGAAGTATAGTACAAAGGCAGTCTCAGATTTTGTCTATGGGCCTACCTATCCCTTTGTTTGGCTGCAAAATATATACGACATAAAAAAAAGTATGGCAAAAAAAGTTTGTGGGAGTCTGTACCTTCTTTACATCATGATATAATATTCTCTGATATTCACTGTAAGAAACCTTGAGAAGCACAGAGCTGTCTAGAGATGACACACTGCTCTCTTCTCTGGCTCCTTTATATCTGATAGGACCAGCATTAGCTATTCCTGGAGGATACATATCTTCCTTGACAAGGAGTTTGTTCCTGCAGGAGCTGCCCTGTCTCCCCTGGTGATCCCCTTTCAATGCTGGTGAAAGTAACATGAGCTTAGGAAGGGTGCAAGGAAATCTAGACAGTACTACATGTAGAAGAAACCATGATTCATTAACCATCACCACTAACTATTCTTGACACCAAAATTAGGGTTTTGTGGTGCTAAGTACCATGAAGGCAGATGAAAAGCCCTGACTGTGTGATCTGACTTTGTGCACCATGGGGAGTCCAATCTGCACACCGACACCTTCATACCAAACTCAAGCACTGGGAACGCTGATGTACCTATTGCTTCTTTGCAAACATAGCTTTTTCTCACCATGACCACAGCCTCAGGGTCTTAAAGGAGACTAGATGTGTAGAGAGGAAAGAAATGCTATATTATCTTTGGTTTCTGTAGGCCTTCTCATGTACCCACAAGTGTTGTAGTCTACCTCATTGCCCTATTAAGAGTCCCTGTGAAGGCCCCTCACAGGCACAAGAGACACAGGAGCAGAGCTCAGTGAACATTTTGGCTAGGTGCCCCTGCCTGGAGCACACTCGTGTTGCAGGAAATCATATGTAAAAACAGTGAGGTATGCAAGCAGGGGAAAGTCTGGTGGCGGGGTTTAAGTACAAACATTCCATAGGCTGTGTGACCATAAACCATTCCCTGCACTATATCACGACTCCACTGTTCTCTGTTTCCCTTAAGTTCTTCATTTCCCCCCTCCTTGTCTCTATCAACCCTCACTTCACATGACAGCATTTTTTTGGATGGAAAAACACATGGTTTTCCACACTCTGCATGGTGCTGCACAACTCCAGAGACAGTTGGATTACAATCACACTAATTAGTTATAATTACTAGGCCCATTCTCTGGACCTGTGGTCAACAGCTACAGTCTGGTAGCTTCCATATATCTTAGCACTTTTGGCCTTTGAAACCAGGTGTCCATATCCAGACTATCTGTTGTGAGTGATCTCTCACCCACGCTAACTTATATGCACTGTATGTGAGTGCTGATTTGGGCCAAAACCTTGCAAGGGATCATTCAAATATTATAGCAGTTGAAGACAATCCAGAATGGTAGTTAAGCATAGATAACAACAGTCATTTTTCCCAAAGAAGGATCTCCTTAGAGGTTATGACTATGAAGACTTCTGTTCCCATTGAATGGTCGTAAATTGCTATGAGCTAAACATCCCACTGGATCTTTGCAGTTCCCAGAAAACTATGTTGCTGACCTTAAAGAAGACTGTTAATGCCTCTACAGGTAGGTTCAGACATTACACAATACTCACTTTGGGCATGAAATGGTGAGAAACTTACCCCATGGACCATAATCAGCACTTGATTACACTCTTTGCTTTCTCAGTCACTGTGGTCCGAGACATTACTCAAGCCATTATGTCATGTTAGCTGAGGAGTCAGCAAGAATTATTCCTAAGGATTTAGCCATCATACAGATGTTGGAGTGGTTTTCCAGTGCTAGATACTGAATCTATATACTTCCCTAGCTGATGGTTCGTGAAACCAGATAAGGATTGGACTTCATGATCTCAGAGGTCCTTTCCAACCCATCTGATTGTATGATTCTATTCTAAGTCTCTTTCTCCAGTTCTTCTCCACCAGCTAGTGCCAACATTTTGGAGCATATCTAACCCACAGGATCAGAAAACTGATGGAATTACAGCAAGTGGAGGTTGCTGAAATAATTGTTTGGGAGCCTATACTGTTGATATAGTGTAGGTGAGTCAGCTGTCAGTGTCAGAAGAATCAAGACAGGTATGGGTTTGCAGGACTGGCTTTCCCTAAGCAACCCGATGTGCAACGTGAGTAGAACAAGGCCATGCTGTTCTCTGCTTAAAGTAAATTGGGAACTGTGATCTGGTGTCATGAAGTAACACATTAAATGGCTTTAATATGACAGAGCTACAACTAAGAGAAGTGGAAGTATCCACAGTAAGTTATCTGTAAGTTTCATATTCCGCTGTGTGCATGGGACAGTTCCAAAAGAAAGGCTGTTTTAAGAGTCTTAAACAGATATTTCCCTGAAGTATTGCACTTCAGAGGAAGTTTGCTCCTCCTTTCCCTGTATGATATTTCCTGCAGAAGACCTGTCTGCTCTGTTTGCTATGGTACTTAGTGCTTCATCCACATGGAAGCTCAGACCTGACAGTTATTTAACTGACAATAGTGGCATTTATTCCTTGTATACTTTGGAAAAGTGAAGGGTAAAAATATGTAAAGTTTAGAGATTTGGCATTATTTCTGAATTCTTCAAGTATTTGATCTCTTCAGTTAAAGAAAAAAAAAATATTACCACTTAAGCCTCCAACAGTATATGACATTTTTATTAAACCAATTTCCCTCTTTGTCGGTACCCCATTAGGAATTTTGAATGAGAACCTTTGTGAAGCTCTAATGTATGATAATATTTTATTTCCTCCTCTGTATTTAGATCCCACTGGTGCTTAGACAAATTACTAGGTGTTTATAACTGTATATTTTGTCATTAACATTGCTTCTTAAGCTCTTTGAAAATTTGTTAAAATGGTCTCTTGTTCTGTGTCTTTGATAGATTCATGGAGGATTTTGATAAATTAGAGGAAGAACTCATGCCTTCCCAACTATGGCAGCTCTTACAGGTTCCATATAGTGCCACACACCAAAATATCCCTGCAGAGATTTGTATCCTAAATGTTTTTGGAAAAAGAGAGGAAGGATCACTGCTACATGTCATACAGAAATGGAAAATAACAAAATTAAGTGGTGTTAACATAAGCAATGGACTTAACCAGGTACAGTATTTTAAGGAACAAAGGAGAAACATAAATTTTCAATATTTTTTGTGCATGTTGGGTTTTTTGAACAGTCCTTTGAAAGGTGAGATAGAAGATACTAACTTTTTCATGATACACAACAGAGGAGAGATGTGTTGTCAGCAATGTCAACTTCCATAGCTTTCCTGTAGAAATAATTAATCTACAGATTAGTGTTGATTGTGAATAGTCACTCATTCCTAATTTGTTTTTATTTATTGATTAGACCTTCTCCTCTGAGTTAAGGAGTGTTGTGTTGTTAGTGTGTGTCGTGGTTTTGCTCTGGGTCAATTTGCTCTCACCCCACACACAATTACTTTAAATTGAAAGAAGGTTTAGGCAGACAAAAGAGACTTGATTTGGGAAAATAATATTAACATTTATTACTAGTAAGTTAAAATTAAAGGACTATATCTACAACAGTTCTACTTAAGTAAAAGTACTATGTATTTACAAAAATACTTCTCCCCCCTTTATATCAGTCCAAGGAGGAGAAGTAGTCTCTATCTCCATTCTCGGAGCTCCAGGTTTCTTCAGTAACTCTGCAGCACTCTCGTCGCAGCTGGAACTCTTTCTTTTTCTCTCTTGCTCTGTGTTGGCCTCCAGGGCTGGGCCTATCCCCCTCCTGGGCTAAGACCGGAGGCTGGGGGTTCCCCAGGCCCCGAAGGTCTCTTCCATGGGCTTGCAAGGGGAAACTTTCTTACCATGGATCTTTACCACAGGATTACAGAGGATAATGGCTTTTGACTCCACCCCTGTTTCCTGTGGGGGTCCCTTCCCACAGGAGAACAGTCCTTGATAGACCTCTCTGACATGGGTCTAGCATGGATCCCACACGTGGATCCCAACATCCCACCTGGGCCGTCTCACTCCAGCGTAGGTTTTCCACAGGGTCACAAATCTTCAACAGGACTCTGCTTCACCTCAGGTCTCTCATAAAGTCTTGGCTTCTTCATGCATCAACTTACTCCAGCGTAGGCTTTTCCATGAGTAGTACAGGGGTCTTCTCACCCCAACAAATTCTTACAGGTGGCAGAGATTTATTTTTCAGTCTTTTCCCTGCTGAAGGGAGAGAGTGAGAGAGGGGAGAAACAGCCTCCTTTCTAACTTTTCTTCTTTCTTTTCCAGCTGCTAGCTTTGACCTTGGAGGTCCCTTATCTCTCTGCCCCAGATTTTTCCTGCAGTTTTTATGTCCAAGTAGTCAGTCCTCTAAAGTTTTTTTTCTCCACTCTCTTACAAGATAGAAGGGGGCTTCAGTGCTACACCTGCCCCCCGGCCCAGGGCCAGGGGAGGAGGTGGCCTTGGCCCACCTCGGGGCCCGCCACCGCCTCTCCTACATGGCTGCCACTCTTAATTTCAACTGCGTAACCCCCCTTCTCTTCGTTTTCTTAAATATGTAATTAGCAAAGGCGTTACTGAGAGTTTTGATTGGCTTCTTGTCTGGAAATCCACCTGGACAAAACCATCCTCAGCCCCAGGGGCTGGCTGGGCAAAACCACAACAGTGTGCTAGTTGGTGGGTATTTCATGGGTTGTGCAAGAATGCAGCTGTGATCAATATCAAATCAGATATTCAAGAACTTCATGTGGAGTTGAGGGAGAGCTTATTGGAATTAGGGTTTGGAGAAATTTGAAATGCTTTACTCCTGTACTAATGGGATTGCACTGTTCTAGAACAAACCATTATCCTTCAGGGTCGTTGTTTTATCCTGGTAGGCAACTAAGCTCTGTGGGGCCACTCACTCACTACCCTGCAGTGGGATGGGTGAGAGAATATGAACAGTGAAAATAAGAAAATTCATGGGTTGAGATAAGACAGTTGAACAGGTAAAGCAAAATTTTTGCACACCAGCAAAACAAAACAAGGAATTAATTAATGAATCCTCACGACAGGCAGGTATTCAGCCATCCCCAGGAAAACAGGATTCATCATGCCTAACAATGGCTTGGGAAGACAAACACCATCACTGTGAATGTCTTCCCTTCCTTCGCCTTCCCCCAGCTCTATATGCTGAGCATGATGCCATATGGTCTGGGATATCCCTTGGGTCAGTTGGGGACAGCTGTCCCAGCTGTGTCCTCTCCCAACTCCTTGTGCACCCCCAACCTCTTCACTGATGGGGTGGGGTGACCAGAAAAGGCTTTGATGCTACATAAGCCTTGCTCCTAAAAATGAAACATCCCTGTGTTTTCAAGACTGTTTTCATCACAAATCCAAAACTCAGCCTCACACAAGCTCCTATGAAGAAAATTAATCCTTCCATCCAAAACCAACACATCCAGCTTTTATAGATGTCAAGAATATGGGTGGGATTTTCTCAGACTTCTGCTCTAAGTTGATTGAACAAAAGATGTCTGAATGAAATAGTAATTTACAATAGATCTGTTTTACTTGAAGAATTCCTACAAACTTTTATCCCTGCTAGAGAGTTTGGTTAGCAAGTTACCCAAGCTGAACTTTTCCTTTTTGCTCATTAATTACAGTCCTCATTTTTAGAATGTACATTTTTAGACTTTTATGCCTTGTTTGCAGAACTGCTGAGTACTCACAGCTGCTGCTCAAGCCATTGTGTTCTGAACATATGAAATGAGTGTTGATGTAAAATAATACAAGACAGCCTAAACTGCAGCTACTGGCACAAAGTTGCAAAGGTAACACAGAATGACAAGGCAACCAAAACACAGGTGAAATGTCAATGGACAGGAAATGATGCAAAGAGGAGGAAAATAACCCAGAAACACAAGTATTCTAATTATGCAAATAAAATTAGGAGTTCTAAATTAATTGTCACTACTTAGGAAAGAACTCTAATGAATGCCATCAATTTAATTCTCTGTGATGGTTCAAAGACAGAATAGGAAACGGGAGAAAAAGAATACATAAAAAATACTGCTGTATCACACACTGAATCTAAGCACACTCATATTTTGAATATTATTTTGAACACTAAATGGATTTTTGTTCTGACAGAATGTAACCATTTCTTAAGCATTATACAAAAATCTCTGAAAACTCTGATACTTGATATATCAGACTGGGAATTAAACATTACTGGAAAATGTGGACATTCACATTTTTTCTCTAATGGTCACATCATTAAATCAGCATGAGTCCTGCTTCAGCTCACTGGGAACTGGCAATACAAGACAGAGACTAGGAACTAACTGTGTCTTTTATACAAGCGATGTTGTGTGTTAGTACACCAGCCACCCTCCCACTTAATTGTTAGCATGTTCCTTTTCATGCTTTTGGCTGAGAAACATAAATCTCTTGTTGCAAATGCCCAGGAGATGCAAAGGTTGCATGAGATTGCAAGATGATGCAGGCATGAGGTGATTCATAAGAACAAGGTGATTCTACAAGGTTCTACAAGGAAGAAAGTTCAGTTTTCTGGATGCAGTTGTCCCATTCTACTTGCTTTCAGTGTCAGAAAATAGGCTTTGGTTCATTTTATTTACTAGGATAGATATAACCTATGGAGATGACTGCTGGAAGAAAGTCTAATAGAGAGTATATCTGCCTTTAGAGAGGGGTTTGAATAATGTACAGTAAATAAATGTGCATACATACACTGAAAGCAGGGAATAAAATAAACTAGTGTGTACATCTCCTCTACAAGCAATCATCATCTGTCATTTGTAATGAGGTAGGGGTCTCACAGAGAAAGAAGGCTAATATATAATTCAAGGTTATATCATAATCATCATCCCCAGAGTAGAGAGATGGAGATGTCCTAGGCAAATCATTTCACGCATTAGTATAGTTTATTTTCCATGTGAATACTGAGGCTTAAAACACTTTTATGTGTGTTTTTCATGAGTGTTTCACTCTGCAAACATGTGCATGCACGTAGTCCTATGTTTACAGGATACATCTATCCTATCAAATATTAGACCATAGGAGAAAGCTTTCACAGTGAAATAGTTAATGCCAAGGTCCCAAAGTATATGTTACAAAGAGGGGTAGATTGGATTAGCTCTGGTCTGGTCCTGTAGATCTAATATTCATTACTAAATGAGACTGCACTGCAGGAGTGCATCTCCTGGGTTAGTTTCAACTGAAATGATCCCTGCTCAGGGACTCTGAAACTGCTCCATGAAGTGAACTAAAGTAATGTACAAGAGGGCAACCAAGGGATTCATATTGAGTGTACATGCCTTATTCAAATGTTAGTATAGGGTTATCTGGAAGCAGATATTTGTTTATATGCGTAAATTTATACAAATCAGAAGTTTTTCAACAAAGGACTGTGGAAAATCCAAATTGCATTCAGTATTTAAGTTATGTGTTTGTTTTGGTGTTTTTTGATATTCCAATAGGATGAAGTTTTGGGCTTCTATCAGAATGCTAAATAAAACTCTAATTATGTCATCTGACTTTAGTTTTGTTTTTTTTTTTATGACCAGTCTTCGCGAGCGAAGATCCGGGGAAGGTCTTTACACCTTCCAGCCTGCGCATTGGATTTTTTAGGTGAGACACAGTGTGCGCGGAACTGAGCCCACCCTTTAATCCTAAGGTTCATCTGCCGGGGCCAAGCGAGCTTGGACGGTGGCAGCGAGGTCCTCAGGATGTAGATGGGTTGCCTTTAAGGGCTAACGAGCTCCATCTGCCCAGGGAGTGGCCCTGACCAGGAATCAAACGTGGGCCTGGGCGGTGATAGCGCCACGCCCTTAACCACTAGACCACCAGGGGCTCCCCTCTGACTCTAGTATGACTATACTATAACTATAATGGAAACAGACTTGTGAGTACTATGTCAGAGCCAATGCCTACATTCCAAATAAATAAATTAACTGCTTCCTCGTCAATTCTATGTAATTTTTGCTGTGTTTTGTGAATCATTGTGCTTTAAGATTATTAAGGATTACAGCAGAATGTTTCAGTGGATAGCAAAGCTATCTCTTTCTGAACATTTATCTTCATTTTGATGAAGTGAATCGTGATGGCTGTTTGCAATAATTCCTGTGATGGAGTGTTTATGTGCATTCATGTATGTATGCTTAATGTGGAGAGTAATATCAAAATCTTGGTTCTTCATTAAATGTATACCTTTTTAGTATATTTAGTTAAATCCTGTTTTATTGTCTGGGTGACAGATTAGAACATCTATCATTGCATAATAAGATACAAATAGAATGTTAATAGCATCTATTAATGTTAGCTCTAAGGTTTGTGTCTTGTTAGTAAACAGTGCAGAAAATTAACTTCATGCTAAAGAATTTTCCTTGGCATACAATTTCTTCAAGAAGTGTCTAAAATACTGAGTATTTTAGTGCATCTGAGTGGGCTCTAATTCTCTAACAATATACCTGAATTTCCACCAGAGAAGGCTACTTACTACTGCTATAAGTTGCCTTTCTATATATTAAGATGAGAGATTAACAAATGCTAAAAATAGAATGTTTGCTACAGTCATGGTAACATGTATTTCAAAATTTGCAAAAGTTAGCACAGTATTTTAACTAGGGAAATATGATATCATATCAGATAAACTTAGCAGAGATTAAAAAATTAACCTTTTTCATTTGGGCATCGTTTGTCTCTGAGCAAGTTTAGAACTGTGTCAGTTCTGGAAAGGTAAGATTATAGCCCAGATCCAACACAGTTGTTACTGCTAACAATATTAATATTAGGCATTGGAATAGACAGTATTGTGGGGTTTTCATTAACTGGAAGTATTTTGATTTTCCATTTGTTGCTATTCATTTACCCATACAGAATAAATAAATCCATATACAGCAGCCACTGTCATTGCTTGTTTTCAGGCACTTGGATTAATAATCTTGGATTAATAATATTTTATATGAGTGTTTTAGCAGTTGACTGCAGTGAGCTATAGATTCTGCTTTGGAGCTTTAGTCCTCCACTGGTTGGCTACACAGACTGACTGCCAGGCTTGCTTTTGCTTCCTTTGTGTGAAAGTGGAGTAGGCTGATGGCAGCAAGAATTGTGGGGTTATGCTTTTATTGTCTCTAAGCAGATTTCCTGCTGATGACCTGGGGATTTTATTGACACAAGAAGACTCGGCTTGGCTCATACAATCATGTACTTGGGGAAAAAAAGAGAAGACTTGATTTTATATTTGTAAGAAATAAAGCAGAAGACGGGAAAATTAGGTTTAAATCCTTGTACCAAAGTCTATCATAAGCAACCACATAGAAGAACTTAAGTAAGGCAAACAGAGTCTGGGTATGACCTCAATACACAAGCAAGCACAACACAGCTGTAAGTGACTGCAAGAAACCCAGGATTTTTGTGGGTACAGAGTCAGAGCAGTGCCAGACCAGGCCATGAACCCTTCAGAGAGGAATCCTGCTTGTAGCATTGCCCCACTGTGTCAATTCCTACAAAGGAACCATGAAACTCTGAGGGCTCCTGTGACACATTTGTCTGAAGACACCTTATCATCTGTGCTTCTATTCACCTTTCTTGCATCTGAGGGGGAAAATTTAGGAAAGTACATCAACAAGCAGATGAATATATGTACAGGAGGTTGGCATGAATGTAGACAAATAATGAATTTTTCAAGGGCTTATCAGTATTTTACACCCCATGCTGTAATATAAAATTGAAATGTGAGAGACACTAGAGAAAGTTCTTTTGCTGAAGAAATGGGAATCAGACTGGGGAATAAATCCATTGCTAATATTTTGGGATTTGTTTATTGACTTGTCTGTTGAGCCAAGAAAATAAAATGAAAATTATGCTAATTAGACCTGTACATAGAAAAAAAAAGAAAAAAGGTTGCACTGACTTTCTTCTAATTCTTTTGGTCCCATGAGAGCAAAGCTTTAGCATGAAAGAAAACAGAAAAACTGGTAGCATAATAAGATATTTAAATAAATACTTGCTTCCAAATGATTTGCAGGTGTCAAATGAACTAACATCTGCAAGGAGTTTGTGCTGTGACCTTGCTGTTCATGAGTCCTTTCCAGAGCAGCTAATATTTTGTAATTGGATCAGCTGCTAATGCTCTGGAGTTTCATGTTTCATTAATTAGAAAACTGCTGTACAGTCTTCTTTTGTCTCAATTACATTGCTGCTATATCTCATTTACCTTGTTTACAGAAGACAGTAATGTTTTTCCAAAGCATTTTGTAGGTGGGAATACATGCAAAGTGGTCCCTTTCCTTGCCCTTATATTACATGGAAAGTCAACATTAGAAAAGGGCTGATGGGCTTGAGTATTCCCTTCCTTTCCTTTCCCTTTCCCTTTCCCTCTTTGTTTAAATGCCCTATACTGCAGACTAGTATCAGCTTGCTTAACTGATTAATCTCTCTTACCTCTTTATATATTTTGGCACTGAAAGAAGTTCTTACCAAAAACGGCAGAATGATTTTATGGGAGTATAAGGAAGCTGTTAAAAGCTTAACCCATGATATGAATGTTTTAATCATATCTAGGAGTCCCAGATGAGCTGGAAGACACACACAAAAAAAAATTCCTTTGAAGAGTTGTATGTGGATAGAAGATAGAGATAGTATTAGCTTTATTTTTTTGACAGGGAACAAAAGAATAGAGAGATTGAAAATTGGATTCAGGAGGTTGATTTGAGATACTTAACTTCTAAATTTAAGCAAGACTGACATGCTAAACTCCTTTTGTTTCAATGCATAGCAAACAGGTAGCTTTGGAGGCAGAGGATCTTATATCTAAGTCCCACATGGTAGAAAACCTTGGGATAGACTGTGTCTACCACACTTTTGAAAACTGATCTGTAGGTATGTAGTAAGTACCTTAGCCAATAGGTATCTAATAGGTATGGAATTTGCTTAAAGAAAGAAACTTTACTTCTTTTTCTTCCCATTTATAATTCTTAAATATTATTTTGTTGTATTTCAAATATAATTAATTTGCTTTTGTTTTCATTGCAACAAGCATGATCAGGAAGATCTTTAAAGAATGGATTTTATTAAAGGTATCTTCTCCTTCAAGTCTCCATCTTCCCTGATCTCTGATGAGATCCCAGTCTGTCTCCACTTTAGGAATGTAATGTGAAGATGGATGAACACCTGTGAAATTGTAGTACAGTAGCACACAGTAAGACATTTTGAAAAACATTTTCTGGATTTTAGACAGAAATATGTGCAAGAACTGGTTTGTTTTTGTTGTCTGTTCTGTCTCACTGATGTTCCAAGCAGCTTCTATAGGCCCATACTCTGCACACTGTGAAGCAAGCAGAGGAACATATATTGCATTTTCATTACCCATTGCAAGGAAAGCAGAAAGACACACAAGTCTACTGTTGATAACGTTTTCAATTCCTCCTTTATAGGCAATCGTATTATCAGTGTTCTTACCAAGCCTTGTGGTTTATTTTACAAATCTGATTTGCAAGATATCAATAGAAGTTCTTAGAGGAATTAGGATTTCTCACCCAAACAATGATGACAGGATCAGCCTGCAGCTTTAACAAATCTTGAATAGCTGGATGTGGAATCAGATTTAGTTGATAACACTTGTAAAATCTATCAGAATCTGAGGAACTGATAAAAGTCAACAGAACTTTTTTTTTTGCATTCAGAAAGCTTTGAACTGCCATAGGTAACCATGGCATTTCATATCTAAGAAGTATAAGCGTACACTGTATTTACAAAGTCTGTCTTTATTTCTTTGAACTACCAACAGCTTTGCTGAAAAAATCCCAGATATATATTTGTGTATTTTCATGTAGGTCTTGCAATGTTGGTCATTCTGTAGCTGACAAGTATTCTAAATTACTAGAAATAAATACTCTTACCATAAATATGTGAAAGTCCAATCAATTAATTTATTTCTTCATAAGGCTTTTGAGTTAAATTTGCTTAAGCTTTTTTACTTACTTGTTTTGCTCTTACTGAGTATATTGTCAATATTTGCTTTCTTTTCTGCAGCCATACCAACACCCCAAATGAGGAACACTTCTTTTTTTATCTCACCAAAATATCAACAGATTTAAATTCCCAACTTGGCTTAATTTTTAGCATTCTTCAGTAGGCTTTCATGCAGCAATAGGTGAATAACGAAGAGAAGAGAAGAGAAGAGAAGAGAAGAGAAGAGAAGAGAAGAGAAGAGAAGAGAAGAGAAGAGAAGAGAAGAGAAGAGAAGAGAAGAGAAGAGAAGAGAAGAGAAGAGAAGAGAAGAAGAGAAAAATTATATATTCCTCTAAAGCTGGTGATGCCTGTGATCTCATCTTTCATAGACAAAATCTAGTGAAGTCAGATATTTTGTGGACATTCTTTATAAATCTTTCACTCTGTCAGTGACAGTGATGTATTAGATATATCATGAAGATCAGTGTTTGAGGAAGAAAAGACATCTCTTTGGTTATGTGGACATTGAAAGTAAGAGTAAAAGATGCTCAGAAAATGAGCTTTTCTTAATTGAAAATATAACCTATTCCAGGACTACCACTGTGCAGTGTTTGCACTTTCTTGATCATATGCTATGGATGAGACTTACCCAGTTGTTCAATTTTTCCTGCCCCTGCAGCCCATTTAACATCAGTGTCCATTCTTTTCTTAATATTAATATTCCAATCTTTTTATTGTTGTTATTATTACTATTATTAAGCTTGTTTTGTTTTTGTCATTTCTTAGTATTGCAATAGATGTTGAGACATCTATTAAGACAAGGGAGTCTTGTTAGGCAATGAAAAACTCAACCAGTTTGCCTCTGATTTTGATAGGTAAGAGACTTCCCCAGGTCTACCAGCAGAATCCTGGACATACAACACAGTCCACACTGTTGTATTCTCCACAGTGAAATGTATTATAGTTTTCCATGGTTCATGGTGTTTTGAAGCACCCCTTTTATGTCAGCTTTTGACGTGTCTATCTCTTAGAAGTACACAATATGCTGATAAAGATCAGTGGTGCCATGAAGAAAAGGTGACAGTGTCTAGGTACACTCTGATTTATGAGAGTAACTGACAGTTCAGAGCAGAAAAATAACACAAGCAATTGTTGATATGATGTTCTCACCCAGTGCTATAATGCAAGGAAACAGAACACAAGATTAAAAAGATGAAAGATTTGTCTTATGTCCTTGTCACCCTGTCTGAATATTGGCTGCAGGCAGCAGAAAAACGAGGACAAAGCCAGCAGCCCACAAGCTGCATCACACCTCAAGGCACACCCAAAATCAGCCTTGAGGTGACTCTGAGTTAGTGGGGAGAATTACCACTGGCTGACCTCAGAACTAGAAGGTCATAAGTACACTGTAATTACAACACAGTTCAGAGCTAGTTCTCATTTTCATAACCCACTTTAATATATCTCACATTACATTATCTGAATGATACTATGGCAATAACAATACCAGTAACAATAAAATGCTTCCTATCAGCCACAGGGAAATATAAAATGTCTTGCATAATGTCTTATTTCCAGATAAGTAAGAGAAAATATACATTACTGCAGAGGAGATTTACAGTAAATTCTGTTTATTCTCTGCCATATATGAAATTATGTGGAATTAGAATATGTCAGAAGGCTGATATGCAATCAAAGTAACCTCAATTAGTTGTTTGGGGTTTCCTTTAAGAAGGAAACTATCAGAATGTTTGTTGTTTTGTTTGTTTTGGTTTGAGTTTTTTTAATTTTATAATGCAATTTGAAAAGTGTATATTATAAAAAATAAAATACTTATTTGCCTGTATATTGGATTTTTAAGATGAAAACAAGATCCTTTTACTTTGCTTTTCACTTTGCTTTTTCATCTCGCATACTTTCTTCACACAGCATTTTAAAGCCATTGGACCGAAAGGAGAACCATATGTTAAAAATCTATATAATCTAGAAATCTCCAGAGGGGAGTTTCATCCTTTCATACCGAACTACTAATTATCTGCAAACTTAAGTGTGAAGACCATGTCTTGTATATGCTATCATGAGTGTCTTGGTTTCACATTTCCACATGCCAGGCTAACATGCATTTCCTAAATACCTGGGTTGAAATAGATGGATTTAATGTGTGTATGTGTGAGAGTATCCATTACTAATAAATATTCTAAATATTCTTTGAAATAAATGTTTCCTTTTTGAAGTCATAGTAGTTTATTTCTCTCCTTTGAATGCAGAATTTTACAAGGTTTTGAAACGAAAGACATAAAAACATTTTTTTTTTAATGTGACAGAGTATTTCTATATTTCAGAGACATTTTTGACATTTACATTGTGTAAATGATGCAGAAAAGCCTTGTTTTCATAAACCAAATGCCCTTTCTTTGCAAGAGGTGGAACCATCTGTGTATAGTACGTATTGGAAGTCCTTGGTCACCATATGCTACTGTGGGATTTAAACTCTGTCACAGAAACTTACTTTAGAATTACTCCAATCATCATCATGTTCAAATCTTTGTGGGTAGCTAAATCAGAGCGTTCAGTGGATATATATATGGACATGGACTATGAGTTATTATCAGAGAAGTCTCCACACAGACAATTGCTAAACTGTGATATATAGGCACAAAGCATAGAGCCATCCATTCTCCAGTGAAACCCCTGACATGTAGAAGCAGTATATCCTTGTTTATTTTCAAAGACAAATAAGGGTAGGAGCTGTTGCAGGCAAATGGCTTCACTACTTTTAAGTCTGAGCTGGTGACTATACCTGATGCTTGCCTCCCAACATGCATGAGTGCTACCTTGTGTATGTCTGCAACTGGATTCATCAGTACAGTCAGTTTTTTGCTAAACTGGCTGTAGCATGAGTGAGAAAGCTGTAGTGTCGATTTTCAGGCATAACTATATTAATACATACATCTGAAAGTGAAGGGTTGAAAATGTTAGCACATTTAAAGCATAAGTAAGATACTGTTGGTTCTCTATAGAGAAAGCAAGTTTCTCTTGACTCTTCATTACTTTAATGCTTTCTGTTAGATTTTAGTCATCACAGCAAAAGCCACAACATTTACCATTGGAAAGCCTGACTTTTTTCTCCTATACCCACCAGTTCACTTTGCTATTCTGCTCGTCTCTCTGCAGAATAAGTACCCTGCAGAATAATCAGGTTTTAACAGAACTGCAACAAGTCCCCTCCACATTATTATGACCTTCCCTCTCTCTAGTCCTCCAGTGCACCCTCCAGTGTTTGGTCTGAAGCAGTTTTAAGTAAATCACAGACTCAACCCATGGTCCATAAACAATGAATGCCCAGAAGTCACACAGGACAACATGAAGCCAAATTACTTCTTTGTGTGCCTTTCAGGAAGTTCTGTAGGGCTCCAGATAATTTATAGGTGACTGATCTCTTATTTAACACCAGCTCTGCTTACAGAGAGCTTGACACAGTTGATCACCAACCTAAAGGGGAAAAGCTCAACCCAACAGAGCTAACCAGAAATAGAGCTTTCTCTGTTTTTTGGAACACCAGATATATGGAAAACATGGTTGCTTGATTGCTGTAGGAAAATGTACACAAGCAGGTTTTATGGAGCACTCAACCAACTTAAAATGCTGTCTACAGTAGGAAATATGGAAAGTTTCTAAAGGAATGTGTAGTGAATTTTTCATAGGAGATTATATTCTTTCACTTCTGCTTGGTCAGCTTTGGAATTTGAGTCAGCCTCATATGTTAAACCCCACAAGATACAGAAGGAAGTAGATCTTATTCTCTCTTTGAAAGTCTGGGCAAAGGACAGGAACCAAAGAATGCTATTATGACTAAATAATACTTTGAAAAACAATTTGAATGGTTAACTTCCTCACTTGAATCTCAAGGAGCATATTTTTCTATGTCTATCCTGATCTTGTTTCTATCAAGTTCTCTGGTAGAACTCTACTGGGGGAAACCTGGGCTACCTGCATAAGCAGCCAAGCTGCCAGTATTGGAGCAGTTTTGTGGATACAAGAAAGCAGAGACTGGCATAAGGGCAGCAAGTGGGCAGTAAATGACAAAACTCCAATAGTTCATTGTGTTATACCCACATCTTCCTAGGGTGATGAGGGAGCTGGCGGAAGAGCTCACCAAGCCACTCTCCATCATTTACCAACAGTCCTGGCTCACTGGGGAGGTCCCAGATGATTGGAAATTGGTGAATGTCATACCAATACACAAAAAGGAATACAAGGAGGACCTGGGCAACTACAGGCCTGTCAGCCTGACCTCAGTGCCTGGCAAGGTTACGGAGCAGATCATCCTGAGTGCAATCACACAGCACCTACTGGAGGGACAAGGGATCAGAGCCAGCCAGCACAGGTTTAGGAGGGGCAGGTCCTGTCTGACCAACCTGATCTCCTTTTATGATCAGGTGACCTGCCTGGTGGATGAGGGGAAGGCTGTGGATGTGTCTATCTGGACTTCAGCAAAGCCTTTGACCCCATCTCCCATAGCATTCTCCTGGAAAAGCTGGCTGCCCATGGCTTGGACAGGGGCACTCTGTGCTGGGTTAAGAACTGGCTGGAGGGCCGGGCCCAGAGAGTGCTGGTGAACGGGGCTGCCTCCAGTTCACAACCAGTCACCAGTGGTGTCCCCCAGGGATCAGTGCTGGACCCAGTCTCGTTTAACATCTTTATCTATGACTTAGATGAGGGGATTGAGTCCATCATCAGCAAATTTGCAGACGACACCGAGTCGGGAGGGAGTGTCGACCTGCTGGAAGGCAGGAGGGCTCTGCAGAGGGACCTGGATAGACTGGAGAGATGGGCTGACTCCAATGGAATGAGGTTCAACAAGGCCAAGTGCCGGGTCCTGCACTTTGGCCACAACAACCCCCTGCAATACTACAGGCTGGGCACAGAGTGGCTGGAGAGCAGCCAGGTGGAAAGGGATCTGGGAGTGCTGATTGACAGGAAGCTGAACATGAGCCAGAGTGTGCACAGGTGGCCAAGAAGGCCAATGGCATCCTGGCCTGGATCAGGAACAGTGTGGCCAGCAGGAGCAGGGAAGTGATCCTTGCCCTGTACTCAGTTCTGGTGAGGCCACACCTGGAGTGCTGTGTCCAGTTCAGGAAGGATATTGAGATGCTGGAGTAGGTCCATAGAAGAGCAATGAGGTTTGTGAAGGGACTCGAGCACAAGTCCTGTGAGGAGGGGCTGAGGGAGCTGAAAGGAGGTTGTAGCCAGGTGTGGGTTGGTCTCTTCTCCCAGGCAACCAGCAGTAGGACAAGGGCATGGTCTTAAGCTCTGCTAGGGGAGGTTTAGGTTGAATATTAGGAAAAAAGTTTTTACAGAGAGAGTAACCAGACATTGGAATGGGCTCCCCAGGGAAGTGGTGGATTCACTGTCCCTGGAGGTTTTTAAGATGTGATTGGATGTGGCACTTAGTGGCACCACCATGGCAGTGTTGGATCAAGGGTTGGACTTGATCTCAGAGGTCTCTTCCAACCCAGTTGATTCTATGATTCTTTTCTAAGTTTCCTTGGTGATTTCGTATTTACTAAAGCAATTTGTGGATCTTCCATTTATGCATACAGACAAGTACTGAGGGATGAAAAGATAGGGCAGACGAACACGTGTGTGCATTAGGAATTGGTTTTGTCTCTCCCTTCTTTTTACCTCTGTCAGAAAGGTAATATGGACTGGGCTACAGCAGTGAACTGATGTCTCTTCTTACATTTAGGCTGTGTGGTGAGAAGCACTAGATAGACTTCCAGTAATTGCAGTAAATGAAGATGTACAGAGAGAGTATTAATCTTCAAATATGTGGTTTTTAATACTTCATTATCTGATTCAAACATTGTGAGCTTGGACCCAGCTTGTTGGGTCTATGTACTTTTATGTGATACTGTTGTTGTTTCATCCATGTGGGAATCAAGAACATTTGAAGACAAATTCATGGGTCAAGCTCCAACAATTTAGACCCTCTCACTGTAGAGATGGTGACCTGTATCTGATCAGACAGGTCATTTTGGATGCCAGAGTGCACACCCTTTCCTTTGCATTTCACAGTTTTATAATTCAGGAGACTATCTCTCTTAATTCTCCAACTATGTTGACATTAGTATCAGTATTCATATACATACAGCTGTGGCTCAGGGCTGAGACTTCTACCACATGGCAACATAGAGGAGGCATTAAAACACTGAAGTGCTTTTAAAGCTCATGTTAGAGTGTTTTGATCAAGCTCGCTTGCAAGCTGCAGTGCCTGGAAGACTTATGAAGTCCTAGGCTTGTGCTTTTAAATGCTGGTCCAATCTTTCCCTAGGTAGGCAGTTTGTTCAAAGAACCTCTAAAGATGTTTTTTCTGTTGATCTTCCTTGTGATCAACAAGAAAAAACTGACAAAAACTTCTTCACAGGAAGAAAAAGCTCAAAAAGGCAAAGGCATTGAGTAGAAAAGCAGCAAAGGGCATCAGTAGAAAAACTTAGCAGATGTCAAGAGATGCTCCTGCATCAGTTTCTCTATAGGTAAAGTATTTATGATGTCTCAGGAACTCCCTTCTCAGATGAGTATGACCTAGATATCAAATTAATCACAAGGGAAGAAAAAGAGTTTAGGCTTCATGAAGATACCTTGAATCTTCAGAATACGTTCTCTATATTTATAGAGACTACTTTGTGAGAATGGTCTTAAGCTTTGCTTTTTATGTGTGCCCCTGGTGGTCTAGTGGTAAAGGCGCCGCGCTATCACCGCCGAGACCCGGGTTCGATTCCCAGTCAGGGCCACTCCAGGGCAGGTGGGGCTCGTTAGCCCTTAAAAAGGCAACCCATCTACGTCCTAAGGACCTCGCTGCCACTGTCCAAGCTCGCTTGGCCCCGGCAGATGAACCTTAGGATTAAAGGGTGGGCTCAGTTCCGCGCACACTGTGTCTCACCTAAAAAATCCAATGCGCAGGCTGGAAGGTGGAAAGACCTTCCCCGGATCTTCGCTCGCGAAGACTGGCCATTATTATTATTACCTAATAGACCAGAACAGTTGCATTGACTCAGGAGAGCAACAGCTTTGACTTTTAACCAAAACTTCTTGTTTTTGACTGAAATTCCATCTCATTTCAATATTCTTGACTTTCCTAGTATTTTGTTTTCAGTTTGTGTTGATTTTAATATTTTCATTAAGAAGAGCCAAAACCAGCAACATAGTATATGTAGCTCAAGGTAACCCCCACAGAGGATAACTGAGATGTTTTGGGGGCTGTACCCCACCTTTACTCTTGCCTTTCAATTCAGAAGTTGCTGGTTCACAGCTGGTTTTACTACCAGAGTCAGACACCAGAGAGCTGGGGTGAGTGTGCCAGATTGCAGTGCTTGTTAGGGAGAGCCTTTACTGCAACATCCCTCTCCCACAAAGGCCAGGGGTCACATTCTCCTGGTAGGAGACCTGTCAGGAGAGCTTGCTCTGTGGTCAACAACAGGTGGAAAAGATTAACCCTTTGAGAGTCATGCCCCTTAGCCCATCAGGGGTCATGACATGGAAGGCATGGTCCGTTGTCATCAGTGAACAGTCAAGCTGCAGTATTGGATTTATTAGGTACATCACAAGGCACTCTGTGAAATAACATTTTCCTCTCTCTGTATTTGTTTGGCAATTCCCTAGAGCTGATCCAGCCAAATGAATTAGAGAAGTGCAGTTAAACTGATTAGTGACTGAAAGCCCAGTAATTTGTTTATTTACCAGGGCTAAATTTATCTGTCTTTTTTCTTGAATTGTCTTTGCTCTCCCAATGGTAAATTGTCTCTACTTTTTAAAACCTTGGTATTCAAATGGAATAAACTAGCTTAATTAAAGCAGAGTTATAAATTCATGTATTCATTATATGTGTTATAAATTCATTCAGATATTGGTCAGGATCATGATCTTTGCAACATCAGACACAAGTCTCCTTCCTTTCTGATTTCTAAAGGCTGGCAGGGAACAACGGAGTTTGGTGCCATTTTTGTTGGCTCAGCTTTGCAGCATGACCTTGTAATTGAGGTCCTTCCCATTGGGAACTGCAGCACAGCTCATCTGAAACATCATGAAATTCAGTGCAGAGCTACATTACCATCCTTATGGGAGCACTTACAAAACCATGCTGGAACTTTCCACATGGACTTTGTTCACTACCCTGCAATAGCCCTCTCCCGTGTGGGAAGAAAACTCCTCATGCCTTACTAAGCAAGCTAATTTTCTTTTCCATCATCAACATTTTATTTGACTTTTTTTTTCCTCACAAGGAGTAAAAATGGGTGATTCAACCTCAGACTCTGTTGAAAACAAAAGCTGAGTTCAGAAATGTTAAGGTTTCACCCAGGAAGCATAGGAATAAAGCCTGTACTGCTCAGACATCTCAATTCAATCTGCATTCAAGTTGAATATCTCTTATTTGACATATTTTATTTATTTTTATTCTTATTATAATATATATTATTATACATAATATATATTACTATTTTATTTATTTTTATTGTATCTCTTATTTGACTTCTTTGACATGTTAGAACATTGCAAGTGTGAAAACACCACAAAGTCAGCATTTCTATGGTCCTTAAGCATTTATCTCTGAAATATTAGTGTGGCACTTTTTGAATCTCAAGTCTTCAAACACTAAGTGGTGTGTCTATGCTGAGGTTTTTAACACTATGGGAATGCTTCACTATCTGTGTAATAATTTGCAACTAAATGTTTTACAAAAACATAACTAAACATATAAGGTAGTGTTTGGGAAAACATTTTACTGAAATAGAAAAAACCTAATACGTACACTTTAAAACACGGGTTAGAAAGGAGGCCCCCCTGACAATAGCTGTCTGTGCCATATTTCTATGAAGAGCAGAAGTGCCATGTTACTAAAAATGAAAACCAAAATGACGGGAAAACATTTTTCCAGCTGTCATCACTTTGTTCTCTATTAGAGTACTATGTACTTAGTTACAACTATTGCTTAGTTTCCTTATTGTTTGTTTAGGTCTTTTATATAGCAACAACATAATGAAAAATATTGTGAAAAATAGGGAAAAGGGTTTTGATACAAATGCAGATATGAACAACCTGACTTCAGATTATGATGGTATCCATATGACTTCCTTCTTCCAAGCATAAAAATTCAGATTCACGAACCATATACTGAAATTATTTAGGCTTGGCTTTTAGCACATGCTAGTGGAATGCAGGTATTGCAATAAGATATCATAATGCAATGAGATTTGAAACACTCCGTTTTAATTGTTAACTGCAAACATATTTTCTTCTTCCCCTCTGCTGATATTACAGATAATGAGTGTGGTCTTTTTAGTTAGATCAGATCCAAATGGCAAGACTTGTTATGGAGAGAAATTTTAAGTACAAAATTTGGGCATGGGTGTCTCTGAGGTTTTATGAGGACACAAATCCAGGCAACCAAAAAGATGAGGTTGATGTATAGAGTTTATAAATCTACATCTTTGTCATAGTTCCAAATTATCCTTTCTAAAAGAAACAGACCAACAAACAAATAAACTCTTAAAGATTTACAAGTAGGTTTGAAAATATGATACAGGGATGCATTGTCTAGGAAGTCCTGGAAAGGGCTCCATGCATTTCTGGGATGTGTTTACTAAGGCTACATCTTTACCCACACTCAGGAGTCTTTTGAGATATTTTTAATTGACCTAGAACAAAATAATGATTGTTCTATCAATTTACTAGTTTGTATACCTGAATGTCATTTACTTAGTTATTTAATTTACTAGTAGAGTACTAGGAACTAAGATATCTGCTGTTCAACGTAACTCAACAGAAAATTTTCAGTCTGGAAATTTTATGGGTCTATGGCAGATCCAGCACATTGCTCCATTATTGAATAGATTTTTCTAGGATACTGGCAGAGCACTCATCTGTGGCCATGGCAGTTCCTGAAGAAAGGAAGGGGAGTTCTAACTCTGACTGCAAACTGTGGATCCAAATCATATACTTTTTGAGTGTTGTTCAAACATTGTTTCCTCTGTTATAAAACAAAACCTGTGAAGTTTCATTAATTATTAGAGGATATTCCTTAGGGAAGAGATGCACTATTCAGAAAAATTGTGCAGTGGTGTGACTAGAATAGTAGGCCAGTTGTGACTCATGATACCATTGCAAATAGATCTGTCCTGCCTTGAAGCTGTCACCTTTCAAGTGAGGTAACAGTGACACTCTGACTTTCACATGGTCATTCTTAGGAGTGCCATAATACTCAGACGGGAAAGAAGGTGTCAAAGCTCACAAAGAAAATCTTGTGTGATTTCTCAAATTGCTTTTGTTTTGCCCTGGAGAAAAAAAAAATAAAAAGGAGAAGGTTTTGATTGTGGTAGAAGAACTTTGGTGGATGCTTATGGAGTCCCTTCCAACTCAGGATATTCTATGATTCTATTCTGTGAACTGCCCAAGAATGGAATGGGATTTTATGCATCTCCTCAAGAGGTGTCTGTGAAACTTCACTTAGATGAAGGATAAATTCTTGGATGAAAATCAGACAAAGGACGAGTCTATCCTTGAATTTTACACATTCCTGGAAATTTCTTTCGGAAAACTTATTATCAGCTCTTTAGTAGTTTCTATTAAGATGTGTAGGCTACTCTCCTATTTTAAAAACATTTTACTTCATCCATGTTATCAGAAAGTTTCATAGGAAAAAGACTAAATGAATTTCTAAGAGCAAAAGAAAAGAATTAGTTAACCGAAAAAATTACTAATAAGAATAAAAACTATAAGCTGAAATATAGAGACAGTGACACTCACTGGCTGAGCCACGTGAAAGTTCCCTTCTGAATTCATATTTGAAGCTGACTTAGATTTCTGTCTTCTTGTCCCAGAACAGCTGTATAACTTCTCTAAAGTGTGTCCTTTCTTACCCAACATTTCTATTCCAACTCAATCTATTTCCAAACTCCATTTTTACTGTCCCCAGAGCTACTGTGTCCTTTCCTACAGTGCTACTTGAAGTGCAAGACAGAGGGGTGTGACAGTTCTTGGGACTTGGACTGACCTAGACATTTCCAAAATCTGCTTAAGTGTTAATATTGTGTGGCAAAGTAAATAATTAATTCTGCATTTCTGTGCTTGATTCAGAGATAGATGATTCAGTTGGACAATTTGCTGGTGGCTTCACAACCTGTATCAACCTCTACAGACCCAGGAAGTGGCAAAGATCGATGGTCACTTCAGTGCCACTCCAAAAAGGAAAAAAGTTGCTTTCATTTGTGATCCTATTGCAAGATCTGAGTTCATATTAGAATTAATCATTCAGCTTGACAATGAAGCAAATATACTGAATGGATCTGCTTTCTACCTATAGTATGAAAAACATTTCAGAAAGAAATAATTCTGATTGAAATTGATACTATGATGACAACAATAATAAACTCATTAGAAGAAGGATACAGGAAGGAAAAGAGAAAGAAATAATGAAAAATAGAAAGGAAAAGACAAGTATTTCAAAAAAATCTATCTAGAGATGACTGTATGTCTTCTGAAAACTGGTATTTTCTTCTCATTATTTTGTTGTTATTATATTTGATTAATTATTTACATTGTACTATATATGTGCATACATTCCTCAGAAGTGAGGTATTATTTACCCAGTAACTACTATGTAAATCAACTTGCAAGAACTGTTAAATATTTATAGTCTGTCTGGAAGGTTAGAAGAAGTGCAAGTTGTAGGAATTGCAACTGCATACAGATAACAACAGTATAACCAAAATCACAAACATTGCAGAGGTCAAGAACATTTACTGCTTTCAAAACTTTTTGTTTTGTCCCAAATCCCAAGATTTGAAAAAATACATTCTTTTAAAATATATCTGTTACATTCCACTGGCCTAGTAAATTGCAGATTGCCTCTCACAAAGCTTTCATGGTTGAGATTTGGTCTGAATTCTTTAGCACTTCAAAGCATGACTGAAGAAGAGTGTGTCAGTAATTTACTGTGGCTTTACATCTGTCATCTTGATTTTCCTCAGCATAAAGCTTTAAATCTTGGACCTGGAAAAGGTGGAAGCAAAATGCTGGTGCAGCTCTCTCCTCTTCCCACTATCCTTGCAGAAAAGAGGGGAGAATTCAAAACTCTGAACATACAACCCTCCCAAATAAGAACTGTTTTTTGTTTCAACATAACTCTTTCAAGAGTTAGCAGATGTTTCAAATTGGATCTTCTAAAATGCTGATAACTGTGCATATCTCAGACTCCAATCCTTTCCAGAAGTCACTTTACTTCCGAAATATTTATAAAAAGACCATATGGTGAATTTGTTCTTGGAGTTGGGGGAGGGAGTAACACAACAATGCATCGATTTATAGCTGATTTCATTTGCTTTTATTATTGTGCACCCAATACACGCTTTCCACTAAAACTGTAACATCCTTCACTTTCTGGACTAAAATTATACTCTTGCATTTCAGCAATTTCTGAATTTGTTCCCATTAATAATATAAAAAATAATAACAGTGGCTAAACATGCATATAAGTGTGTGTCAGATGCATAAATTTTATATATTCCACTTCTCTAATTTACAGCTGTTTACTTCCCTACTGCTATATTATACCCGTGTTTTATGCCTAACCTGAGAAACTGAAGAGAAGAATAGGCTGTCACTTCATCAGATTGGAGGCAATCCTTGCTTAATTACTTGGGAGATGTTGCTGTCTTTCTTGAATCCCCTTTTATGTCAGGAAGCCAAGAAAAATGATAATAAATTAAGTGTCCCAAAGGGACAACTAGGAAGATTCTGTCTTGCTAGGCTTACGTCACTTTCTGCATATCAGGAAAGCACATATATGATGGGATCTCTGCAGGACAGGGACCTCTGTGTTTGTTGTGATCTTCACACCAGGAACCAGCAACAGAGACTTGGTCAGTGTGAGGCTTTATAAGGCACAGGGAGAGGCCAATTAGGACCGTGTGCCTGGGATTCCTTTCATCTAATTTCTGTCAGATAAAAGAGCTGCTTTGTCAAAGTAAAGCTCCGTTTCTAGGTTTCTACTCACTGGGAAGAGATAAGCATCTCCAAAGGCAAACTGTTCTACATATTTTACACAGCTAATGTGGTGATGTGAGATGAGCCATCATCCAGAGGTGCTCATCTCTCCTCTTGCCTCAAGGAGTCCCAGTGGTTGGATAGGCCACACTTTGAGGTGATTGAAAGTGATAAAATTTAATCCCAGCCAGTCAGAAACAAGGACAAAACCTAGAGGCATCAGTCTGGCAGGTATACTGAGAAAATACGTATGGCTTAAATTGTCTATTATATAACGCACCATGCACAGATGGATGCAGGTTAAACATCAGACTGCATGGCAAACCTGGATGCTGTTTGTACTGCCAATGTAGCATTGTCTGCCCTTGGTTGTTACGTAAGTAAGTTTTAAAAAAAGACTAATAGCTGACTGCTTTATCTTGTGTAAAAAGGCTTTGGGAATCTTTTATGAAAAATCTTAATGTCTGTCACACTCCTTTATAACAGATCGATCATGTATTGGTTATTATAAGAAAGCAGGATCATCAACACAATAGGAAGTTGTATTTCTCATCTCTCAAAAGGTTTCATATTGATATGGTGGTACAAGTGATATGGTGATGTGGTTCAGGACACCAATTCATTCAGTAGATGAATTTTGATAAATGTACATGATTCTGAGGAAAAAGTTTATGTTCAGAGTCAAGATGGAATCAAAGTGATATCATAGCATATTTCATGTTGTCAGCTATGAAAGAAAGGATTTCAACACTGGATCTGTTTCTCAGGCATTCAATTTGAGGAAAAGAATTAGCATTGCAAAGAGAAAAGGGAGAATAGTGACTTTTTTCTTGTGCATTCATTGTCTTGAATCAGCCTATTGTCTAGGGCTGTACGTGTGTGGGAGTGCAATTCACTGGTGGTTGAATTCAGCTCTTAGTTCTTTCAGCTGTGTTTTGAGCTTCTGATTTCCTATATCTCTCCCTGTAGTTTTAATAATGAGGGAGATATTAGGACAATATGTTCTACTTTTCTGCATTATTGAGCTTTCTTCATGGCCTCTCCAGAACAACAGAACAATGACTAAAGCTTCAGCAGTATGAAACTAATGCATATAGATAAGTATCAGTACCAAACAAACCAGGAGACTCCTGGGAATATACCATATTCCTTATCTAGATAATCAAAAAATGCGACATTCATGTAGCCATACAATTTGCAGTCATTGAGGTACTTGTTTTAATACCATCACTACATAGTATAGTTTTAGTCATGGAGGCAACATGCTTTGGTCTTTTGTCTCTAACTCCTGGGTCTGCTGGTTTTCTCATAAGATTGGTCTTTTCCTGTCAGTGACACTTTGAACATATATGTGCAGCTTTCCCTTCGTACGTGTATGTATTTGGGTGCACAAATTCATACATATGCGTAGAAATCCACAGTTAGTAGGTCACACCCGGAGACATTCACTGCTCATGGCTACCAGATTAATTCAATTGTTACCTCTGTCAAGACTGGAAGAGAGGGAAATGGTAGCTAGAGGCAGTGATTCAAACGAGAAACAAGCAATAAGCCTTTTAAACCATGGGGGTAATTAATGATTAGGATATTTACTGAGAAATGTTTTAAATTTCTCACTTGACTAGAACACTCTATTAGTAAAAGTTCCAGTGACTGCTGATTGTAAAGTCTAAAAATTTAAACAACAGACTTCAAATTAAAGCATTTATGAAAATAAAGAACATTTCTTTAAAATTAAATGCAAGTGAAGAGAGGAGGTGGTGCAGTTTGGTAGCTGAGCAAATACCAGTAAAAATGAACCAGAAAGACAACAGGGAAATACGACAATAAACTGTAGAAAGTGATCTGAGGATTTTGCTCCTCTATTGAGAGCAAAGGTAATGTTACTGCTGTGTTCCCTTATTTTGAACTGGATTGTGTTCATTCACATGGACCGTGTAGTAGAAAATGAGAATTTCCCGGGGGGAATAACGTAATCTGAACAGTAGAAAGTTTGCCTGCAAAAGGGAAGGGTTTTCCCATGAGCATTTGTAGAAACATGAATTTATAAGGCAAATAGTCTGTAAGGGCTAAATTGTTAACAAATTCATGGAAACTAGATGTGCTCTGTGCTTCTGATAAGTACAGAAAAGAGAATAAGCCTTGGTCTCTGCATAAAACATGCAGAAAATATGGTCTGTTCTTTTTTCCATGTTATTGCTTCCAGCGAGATATCTTAAATGTCTTATTAGATGATTCTGAAAAAAGGAGATAATTTAACATGGCATAAAGTTCTGGAGAGATGGTTTCAAAGGGGTCAGCAATAAATAATGCATAGTATCAATAGCTGTTACTTGAAAAATGATTCACTGATTTTAACTGGAATATGCATCTAACCTCAAGGTATTGTCTTGCTTACCCACTTATTCTTTCTGTCTCATTCATGGTTTCACATATTCAGGGATCTATAGTGAAGCATATTAAGGTTATGTAGCTATATTTATGAAAAACCTTCTAACTTCTTGTAAAAAACCCACAAATCCCATATGTAAGCCAGTATTCTTCTGAAGTTCAAGAACTGAAGTGATTTTCTAAATATGTCATAAATTAACTTCACCCTGCAGTTTGCTGGGAGGTACATCAGTGTGATGTGTGCCTTGGGAAAGGCCACTCACATGACTGTAATAATAGATATAATCTTGGCCTACCCTATGTGTCCAGAAGGAGGTTTACCAGGATTGTTCTGCGTTAATTACACTTTAGAAAACTCTACATTGTAATAAATCAGTGATCAGTGAAGAGGTAAATCATATATTGGGAATCCTGAGGCCACACAGATTTAGCTAAACAAACAAAAATGTGTGAGAGATGTATGTACACAAATCACATTACTTCTAAGGAAACAGTGTTTTCAGTATTGATGAGTAAGTGATTTGTTAGTTAGTGTAGTGTAGAGATTGTTTAGGAAAAGCAATTATTCCTAGTAACAGTGGCTCTATAATGCCAGACTGAAATCAGGCCTTGCAAGTCTGTTTTCTGTTCCTAAAGTCATTATTCACCTACTGTTATAATTTCTGATTTGCTCTTCCTGAGCATTCAATCCCAGTGTGTGCCTTTGTTCCAAGTTTATTTTAACTTCAGATGGGTTCTCTTCTGTTTGATGGTCTTTTCTCTGTGGTTTTCAGAAGGCAGCATGGCCAATCACCTTACTGCCACCAGTTTGCGACACAGCTTTGAAATTAGTATCTCTCAAAACCCAGAAAATTTCAAAATTAAAAATCTTTTGCTATAGGGAGATTGATACTGCAAGGGACGCAACGCCTGTGGTCAAGACTGGACCTGAAAAAAATGACTTTTGGATCATGAAAAAGTCATACATGTAGGATGGGCTGTATAAGTGTGGGAGATGGCCCCATTGCTGGAGGTCCAAAACAGTTAACCCACAGGAGGGGAGTGACAGCTGAAACAAATCTGGGGTCAGCATGTACTTCCTACAGACTATGTAAAGTCACACAGTGATGATCAGCAAACACCTTTGCATGTCACTAAGTTGTTGAAGAATAAAGAATACAGAGACTAAGGACTGGAGAGGCTTTGGTGTGAACAAAACTGGGACAAGGGGAATGTTTGTTCGGTTTCTGCTCCGTTTGTGGGCAGCATTATATGGCTGAAAGTAAGATCTTAAAGGCACGTTATGCCAGTGTTCTACAGCTATCAAATAAAGATGAGACATCTTAATGCCATGAGATTGTCTAAAAATAAATTTATTGCTGAACTGTTCCATTTTCAGATGTGGCAGCAATAAGATCTTAAAAGTACATTTTATTATAGAGGAGAAAATGTAAGAATGAACTATAGAATTTAACATGGCTTTAGTTCCCTGTTTCTCAAAGCAAGAGTGGTGAAACTATCAAATGAACAAATGTCTGTTTCATTTGTCTACTTTTTGAAGTGGAAAATTAAATCTCAGTCACAAAATATTCTGCAAGTGTTTTTTTTTTCCTAATTGATTTAAAACACTCGCTTTCTAAATCTGAAAAGTCGCAAACAACATCCACACTCTGATTTTCTTGAAAGAGTTCTACACCATATGTAAGCTGTTAGGCATCTGTTTTGTCCTTGTGTACATGTCAAATCATGCTCCAGTTCAGTCTTGATTGTCCTATTGTGGATCAAAGCCATGTTTTGCAAAAATGCACGAATCTGAAGCTATGCTCACTTACAGCCTCACTGTTAATGCCACCAAAATAAATTTTATCAACTTCCTTGCTTCAGCAAACAGCTGACATTTCTTTTGGCAAAACGAACCACAATACTCCTGATCTGACGTCAACGAGCTGACAACGGGTTTGTAACAGATGAAGCTGTGTCTTCTGAAAGGGGTACTGTACACCAAACCACATGTAGCATTGCTGCTTTGAATTGTAATTTGAATCGTTTTCTAGCTTTTTTTATTCACATAAAAATTTGGGGCTGGACACTGAAAATCAATTCTTTTGATTTTGAAATAAAAGGATGATGTGTAAAATGCCAGTGTTGAATATGATGCATATCCAGTGTGCTGGTCCCAGGTGGGATTTTTCTTGGAAATTGAGGCATCGTGATACAACTTGATATTACACTTCTCCAGTAAACTGATCCACCAAGAGTTAGTTTCTATCATTGCATAAATAGAAGTGAATTATTTAATATTATTCTTATCTCTCTATCATTGCATAAATAGAAGTGAATTATTCAATATTATTTTTCTTTCCTTGGTGTGATTTTTGCCATGTTTGGACTACTTTTCTTTCATGAAAGCAGCAGGGTTTTTCTGTTCTCCTGCTGAGCCACCAAGCAGGCTTCTTTTATTTAAGTAAAGGTCATTTTATCATCTGTAGTCCTTCAGGTAGCAAAAATTTGAAGGATTTTCTTCATAATGGAGAGTACACACTTCTGCCTGAAAATTCAGTCCTAAGACATTTTAAAAAGATTTTAAATAAATTTGTAATTGTTATTAATTAATTTATTTAATTCTTACACAAGTTTAAGGAATTCTAGTAGAAAAAAAAAAAAAAGACATTATTTTAACTGCAGTCTGGAAGGTCAAATTCCAAGTGTGCTTGAAAGAGCATCTCTCATATCCAGCTTTCTGTATCTGTCTTAAGGCCCAGCTTACTCGTGATTCCATTAGAGTTTTGTCTGTAGTCCTTGTTATCACCAAATTTTGATGTTCCAGCCTAACTTGAATTTCTTCTGCCAGCATTTCAGTTACACTGCACAATGAGCTCTTCATGAGGCTGCACACCGTAACTTCCATGTCATGGGACCCAGCACTCAGTTTTGTTGATCTTACTCTTTCATCCAGTGCAGCTACAGAGCATTTCCCACAAATTTACTCAGACATCATCTTCATAAGTTACTTAGTCATGTTTGTTTTCATCTTGTACAATGGACCTTGTCATAACTCTTTTTAGGCAATCTTGGACTATCAGGAATATATGTTGCCCACCCAGAAACTATCTAAATAATGTTGTAACCAACCTGCCCATAGGACATTTGTCTGTTCTCAGTAAGCAACAGGAATAGCTACACGATGCAAGTTCTGCAAATCAAGGTGATGTGTACATTTGTGTCAAGACCTTCCTCTTTCCTGAAAACTTAGGAAGTGGTCAACAGTCCTTTAAAAAAGTATTATCTATCATGCACAAGCCTGGCAAAACTCAGACTTGTTGAATGTCTTTGAGGATCTAGAACTGTCTGTGCATTTGGCCAAAACTAATCTGCAGCTTAACATTGTAGAACAATAAGAGAAGCAGCATGTGGCTGTCACTAGCCATAGGATGCTGAAAATCATAAAACTAGAATGAGCTAAAAGGTCATAGAGGTATTTCTCTCTAAGTATAGGCAAAAACAGAAGCTGCTTTTTGGTTTTGTTGCAAGTAATACAGATAAAACACTCAGAAATGGACAGACTTGTTTCAGGAATTATTGTTGTCAGCTTTGAAATGATTCATGTGATTTGATTTTGAAAAACTGCTTCCTTTTCAATTGCCATTTGACACTGTTGCCTTGGTAGAAATAGAGAACAGAAAATGCACATGCAAACATAAACATTTAACTGCCCTCTAAGCTGCCTTGCTTGGGACCCTGAATTGAATACAATTTCATATCTTGGGTCATTCCCTAATTCAGAGCCTCTCAGGGGTTAAGAACTGCAGTTCAAAAGGCAACTGAGGAGCCTTTGTACTGAGCGTTACTGGTCTGTCTAGATACAGAATGTTGGATTTAATGATTCTGCCTCCCACTTTTTGGAAAATGCTCATATAATTTTTAATTATGATTTTTTACAGTATTCAAGCAAAAATTACCTCAGTTTTTCAGAGAATGAAGTACATAACCAGGCACACCATATGTGTGCTTGGCCACCAATTAATGACATAGTTGCATAATGGCATAGTTGCATAAACAGTGCAGAGGGAGGAGGTCAGTTTGAGAACAAAAAAAATTATCTAAAGGCTATGATCTTGTTTATGAACAGATTGATTCATGTAAATTCACTCACAGTTGAGAATTGTTTAATGATTATGTTATGCAAACAAATCTGCTATACACATTGTTTGCAAGATATCAGTGTAAGTACTGAATCTTCTTCCTACATGGCCAGCTATATAAAGCACATGGCACTGCTTTGTTCCTTGGTTAGTAGATTTAGGCTGTAGAAAGTGGCCCAACTAGAATATCAAATGACTTTTTATGATTTCACTGCTAAGCAAAGTTTATTATATAAACAAATCACTGCAACAAGCTCTAAATATTCATTAATAATAATGAATAATATTAATATTAAACATAGACATCTGATTTAAGATTGTATTTTAAATGTAATTGAAATGCAGTATTATGGGATACTAATGCTATTTTATTTTTATTTAATGAGGATTCCATATATTTGCCATTAGTGTAGTATTAAACTGTGTCATTGGGCAGATTTTACCTGTTCTCAGAGTTTCCAATGTAATGCACTTCATGCCTTTGGTCTTGTCATTGTTTGGGTCTCATCTACACTGTATATTGCTATTGGCTGCAACAAGTAATGACTAGATTTATAATTGCACCAGTGCAAAATTCCCCACTTGAAATCTTGACCTGTTGTACAAAGGAAATAAAAGCATAAGTTACAATAAGGACAAGATTTATAGCTCTAGAACAGCTAATGGAGGTTTAAATTTAAGCCTAGATTGCTCATTCAGGTAAGAAGGAGGAGTGAGTACAGATAATTCAAATATTGCCTGTGTCTATATGAAATACTAATGACATAGCTTGAGTAGCTGCTTAGCATTTGCTGCTGAAACCAAGAGCATTTGTAGCAGTGTCAAATCAAAGGATTTACTCCATTTAGGAATTCACAGTGCTGAAGTAGGTGCCCAGAACTCTTCTATGTCCATAGCTATCCCCTAGTCCCACTGGCAAAATAACCCAGTTGATTAATGGAAAATGTCATGCAAATATGAGCGTACAAATGCAAGGTGAAGGGTATCACAGACTAAATTATTATAATACCTGCTGCTGCCTCTTACAGATAAACTGTGCTGTGCCAGGCTGACTGGCAATGCTTTTATTTTTTAGTAATTGTATTTGAATTTAGTAATTGTATTTAATTTTATGTAAGAAAAGACAGCAGCAACAGATTTTCATAGAGACTGGGCAGATAATGAAGGCTATAGAGCATTAGCAATGCTAAAAAGTCTCAAACAGTCCTTAGAGGAATGGGAGTTTCATAACAGACTCTGAATGTGTCTCAAATATCATGCTGATGTTTGTCACCAATGAATTTCCCACACTGTGGGAGTTTTAAAGAATGACTTATTAGCTTATTGGCCTTCTCAACCCATGCATGCAAATCCAAAGAGACAGATTCACTACATTTTTGCATATCCTTAATATTCCAAACCTTTAGAATTCAAATATTGCCGTTCACAGATTGGTGAGCATACAAATGTGAGAGTGCAGGGAAGGACTGGCAGCACAATCAAAACAGAAATTACAAGACAGGTCATTGTAGTCCAGTGTGTTACAAGGCATCACAGAATAAATAAGTCATTCAGAACCAAGTGTCTCATTCTGGAAATGAAGACATTTTAAAGGATCAAGTGTGATTTTATAGTTGTGAGTTACTTGAGTGGGATTTTCATTCTGCAATTTTAAAGCGCTGTCAGAGCACCTAAAGCTGCTTGCTTTGCCACATTTAGTCTTGAGGTGTCAAGTAATTTTAGTGTTGACAAGTGCTTCTTCAAATATTTGTGAAAAATACTATTCCCTATTCATGGTGGATTGTCATGGCCTAGTGACCCGTCCTCTGGAATATCATCATGGGTTGTCTACATGGAGAGACTTCAGCTCCCAGCAGCACTGCAGCCCCCAGGGCTAACACTGAGCTCACATACTGTCGGTTATCGAAGATTATTGATTTCAGAGAACAGTTCAAAGCTGCCAGTCAGCTGTCAGCAGATTGGCCTCTCTTCAGCCCACACAGCCCTTCCCTCTCCGTGTTACTCAGCAGTAGCCTCAGAACAGCTCTCTAGGCTTCTGGTTAAAAGTGCCTATACGTGAGAGAGAAGACCCTTGTCAATAATGATTATTAAAGCTATTTCTCAGGACAGCTGTATGAAGCCTGGATATTTTGATCCAGAGTGTTTTAATTGTTTGTATCAAAATGCACTTTTCATTGAAAATGCCTGACTTTTTTTGTGTGTGTGTGTGTGTGATCTATTTTCTAATACTTTTTTTTAATACACTAAATGAGAACTTTAAAACATTTAATTATTTAAATGAATGTGCAGAATTTTTTTCATTATTTCCTGCTCTTTTTCTTTTGTCCCTCCCTTTCCAAGTTTTTCCAGTTTAAAAGAAACATAATGAGAAAAGTAGGAGTAAAAACTAAAAACTGAATGGTATGTATTTCTTATATTAAAAACTTCAAAATTCTTTCAATGATCAAAATGAAAGGAAAAGAGGCTATGTATAACATACTGTCCACACTTCCACATAAATTATTTTACATTTTCAATAATTTTTTTTCAGCATAACAACAACTGTGTGGAGGAACCATGAAACTTTAGAAAAGAAATGGCTCAAAAATTACATCCCCAATGAATTTATTGTCTTCAATGCAGCCAAGCATTTGCCATCTCTGTTTAGGTCCATTATACAAAAATATGAATATTCACGAGGGGAAATCAGGTGGATTTATTTTTACTATTTTCAGGCAAGTTTGTTGCTGCTTGGGTGTTAAGTATTGCCAGAGTTCTGAAAACTTGCAAATGAGTGTAGGAAACAACACTGAAGGGATTCCCTGACAGAGATAGCGTCAGGGAAAGATGAACGGGTCACAGACAGCTCGGAAGATGAAAGCAAGATAGCAACATGTGGATGGGTCTCCTGGATACTTCTAAACAGATAAGGAACAAAGCAAAACATAAATCAGTGGCAATCAGGAACACAGGTTTCACTGCCTCCTCCTAGAACTGGGCATCAGAAGGACAGACATGTCTCAACAGTGTTGCCAGTGTGCAGCAGCAGAAAGTGCCTGCTATTTGGTAAAGATGCTTTATCGGTGATGCCAGCACCATTTTTCTTCATTTGATATACAGGGGGTTAATACTAGGTGAGGTTTTTCAACCTATTTAACCATGTGTTGTGAATTTGGTTGACCTTTGACTGCTAAGTGCTGACAGGGTCCTGTGAACCCTAGAAATGATAGCATGATGTTATTCTACTGCTGAGGTGCAAGCAGATAAAGAACAAAATAGCACATAAATCAGCAGAAGCAAATCAGGGCGTTCCCACTCCAAAAAATTTGCAGAAGGAGAGGAAAAGAGATGAGCCATGATTATTATGCACATTGGAAATCTGTCACAGTCATAAATTTGAAATAAAAATCCTATTGCTTCAGAACTGGGCAGGTTGTCAGTAAATACTCCAGAAACTGGGGCTTGGCAAAACTGTACATCAGAATTAAAGTTTTGTGAGGGTAAATGCATCCAAGAAAGACCTATTTTTGCCACATCTACATTATATCTTGGCACCCCATTTCTCATGCATTCCATTTCTGCTGTTTTATTACAAGATACGTTATTAGGGAGAGCTCAGAATAAAAAGCACTGAAAAATGGGAAAAATCTTGACCCGATTTATCTCTTTTTGAATTTGATTGGGGGTTCTATGCTGGTAATAAGGATTGAGAAAGCTTGGGAGACAGCCTTGAGCCTGAGAAATGGCTGCATGCTGCTTGATCTGCTACAAAAAGTGATATGCAGAATTAATCCTTAAGGAAAAATCTACTTCACTTTCAGGTGCCTAGGCACAATTTGGTCTCATAACTTTAAACAAACAGTAATCAACTACTATTACACAGCTGTTTCTTGATCTCCCATGCTAAAGATAAAATGATTACATAGAAAAATATATATTATTTCCCTCATTTTACAGGTGGTGAAACCAAATATGGGAATGCTTCAATGGATTGGTATGTCATTAAGAATATAACCCAAGGGCACCAAGAAAAATACCAACACACTGCTAAAAGTCAGTGAAAGGCTGAAGAATGGGCAAGAGGAAATATTATGTTAAAAACTAGCGTCACGGTTGTCCTTAGTGCAGGGAAGCTTTTCATTCCTACAAAAGTACTGACAGGATCATGATAACTGACTCAGGATCCTAAGAAACAATTTTCAAAGAATCTGAATAACATCTAGGAGCATATTGCTATCAATATTCAATGGAACACAGTTATTCTATTATCTTGTTACTGTAGAAAATGCTATTTTCTCTCAAGGCTATTCTAGCTCTTAGTATGTAGCCATGCCTATGTTCTAACTTGTTGGGTCATTTGCCTGTCTGATCTCGGGGAAAGAAATGTGAAAATGTTCAGGCAACTCAGGGTCACTGTTTCCAAAGCATATTGTTCTTGCCTGAAGCTGTTTTTTGTTTTGGACTTAGTCTGGAATAAATACTTCTTACTTAGGATTTTCAAATACAGGTATTTGGTGTGCTGATTCTAAGAATTCCATACATAAAATAAATTCCTGTGCATAAGAGAGGAGAATATTTTTTTCTTGTCAAAACAAATTTAAAAGTAATGAACACATTTTCTTATCATGTAGTCACACAGGAACTCCAATTCTTTTGGGAAGCTGAATGACACCTATTTTTTTTCTTTTTTTTTTTTTTTCCCTTACCTTTTCTTCATACATTCATCAACTGTGCTTTTCCTGACACATCTCCAAAAGGTGTGGGCTCCACATGAATGACCAAATCATTCACCAAGTTTTGAAAGTAGAGGATGCAGCACCATAACATCAGGAACTGTGCATAATTAATACAAACAATAATTTTTGTGGACATATTTATCTTTTGCATTTTTGTTTTTGTTATTAATTTTGGAGTAACTGGGGAAATATATAGGGGGGATATATACATTTCTCCATATGTGGCTTTAATATTGGGTGTGTTTTTATTCCACAGACTAAGATGAGAAACCTTAGAGAAGTTTAGTTGGTCCGTTGATCAAAATATTCATTTCCAAAAAGTCTCTAGTATCATAAAATTGTGCAAATGGAAGAGTATATAAATCAGACAATTATTTTCTCATGTTTCATTCTGTGTATTAAATTATTAACAGAAAAGTTAGGGCATGCAAGATACAGATTCTTGTATTATTTTCCTGATTATTCTAAGATTCTGATTATTTTCCTGTGTTTCAGCCTTATAACATTTCTACACCTGTTGAATGATGGTGTGTTGCATTTCCCACCACCTGTCAACAGCTATTAAATATGCCATCCAAATGTTGATTCATCAGAGCTTTCAGTAATGGTGCTGCTATAAGAGATAGGAGAAGAAAAGGTTGTTGATGCCCATGGATATAAAAATAGACAAGTTGAATGAAACTTTTTAATTTTAGTTATACTGCAACTCTTCCTTTCCTTCACTGAGACAAATCAGTCTGCTTCTGGCTAAAGCTGCAAACACAGGCACGAAATTCAAATTTTTAGATGAAAATTATCAATGAAACATTACATAACAGTTTCGACTTTCTTAAGACATTTCATATTGATTTCTTTTTAGCAGGGAAATGTTATGTGTTGGGAAGCTAGTAACACATTTGATGTGTTAGTTTCTATTGTAACACCTACTAGGGGCTTCACTGATGGGCTGGAAGGTACTGGTTACTAACTCAGCACTCGACACTGCACAACGACAAGAAACAACTTGCGGTAAAGATGGATGACAGGAGGCACAGTAAGTTCAAAGATTATGGAATGCAGCCAGAGGAAATCAGCTGTGCCCTATAAAGACAGACAGCTACGTGTGAGTGTGAGTGTTCCTCTCTGATAGTCAGTTTTTAAAAGTCTCTCTGGGACCAAACACGTCTCAGAGTTTTCCACACACTGGTGTAGTTTCTTGTCTCTCCTTTGTCACCAATGGCAAGGACGTGAATTTGCACAGCTCACAACAGGGATCAGCATCCAAAGTGAGGTTCTGGGCCATATGGGGACTGTCTTATTTATACATAAACCACAAATGTATAATCACTACACAGGATGCTCCCCTTGCTGCTCAAGCTTACTCCTCCATATGAGTTGTGACTCCTCTGCAACACTTTGAACAAGGGCAATAACACCCACCTCCTTCCATTTCCTTGCACTCCTGCATCTCCTCTTCTTTCTCTGACCAATTTCAGGGTCAACTGTGTCTATTGTGCACAGCTCAAAATGTCAGTTGGCCCTGAAGCTCCTCCATTGTCTGTGGAGTGTTGCTCAGGCTGTGTCTAAATGCTTTGAATTTGGTATTAAAAGGAGAAATCCTGTCTGACTCTTTCTGGTCAACAACAGTGCTGCCAGCCAACAGCTGACTCAGTACCTCCACTTCCAGGCTGTGAAGATGAGTCACCTACCCTGATTCCAAAAATGTTTGATGCTTTAGGTCCTGAGTCAAGATCTTATCAAAATCTTGACTCTCCTCAACTTTTCTACTCTTAAAAACACTATTCTTCTCTCAGAAACAAAACATAAATGGGTATTGTTTTAACATATACCCATAAAACAGCAGTTTTCTTCACTAATGAAGAAAGTTTTCCAATTTTAGACTAAAAATATGATTCCCACTAGGAGATCTGACAATAGTTACAAAAATCCTGTGCTCAGATGTGATTTTGTTCAGAGATAAGTTAAATAGCTTTTGAAAAGGAAAAAAAATTATGTATGATTGTAAAAATTCTAGTTTGCACATGAATTCAACTCAGAACATACAGAAAAATATTTAATAATTTCATTCCTTACTCATGTAAAAAAAAGGCAGGTTAAAAAAATCCTTGAAAATGCATGTATTAATCTTGGAACTTTAGCTACCCTGTGTGTAACCAAACTAGTTCTCTGCACTCAAAGTATGCTTCCGTACAGTGTTTGAGGACTTAGTGGAGCACCTAATGTGAACCCTATGTATTGGCAGCTAAATGAGTGGGGAAATGTTTTTAAATGTTCTTAAAAATTGTTTTGTCTATACCTCACTAATTGACCCATGAAATATTTCATTAGTGATATGAACTTCAGACAACCTGTTCCAGTTCTCCTCAGTTGTGAAACATTTAGTAAAAAACAAACTGGCACATTTCTGTGTGGGATTTTTCAGGTTCACCAAGATACTTTAAATTTCTCAACAGGGAAAAAGAGATATACAAGTCTGTGACTGATATAAATCTTATCATGCTTTCATCCCAGTGTAAGTACAACTCAGCTAGGTTACCTTCCCAGAAATAATCTGCTCTTGAAATTTATAAATAGAAAAATCTATAATCTGTTTGAATTGATCTTCGATAATAAATGTAAAGAGAAAAAGTTTGAGGTTTAAAGTAGTTTTTAAATTTGGCGTATTTTTATTGTGAATCTCATGCATTCTATGACATTAATATCAATGTTTCTTGTTGAAAACTGTGTTTCATTGCTTTGTAGCCAGTAGCTGAGTTACTCAGCATGCAGACACAACCACAGGAAATGGGCATGTGTATCCTACACAGAAATGGGAGGGGATAGGAAAGTCCATTCATAAAGTTACATATATTTATATATATTTATACAGGGTATTATGATTACTTCACTTGGCACAGAGACGTACCAGTAAATCAAAACATTTGTTTAAAGAATGGTAATGACAATTTTTAATTCTATTTCATTGTGTGGGTCTCTAGGAAGGTGCTGGAGGATGATGAAGAGAATATATCTTTTTTTATTTTCCTGAAATTTCTACTGATTTTAACTGTTCCCTTGGATCATCCTTATAATTTATTTAATATATTTTGTACTGCAATAGTCATAGAATAGTATCACAGATTGGATTGGGATAGAAGGGATATCAAAGACCATCCAGTTCCAACTCCCTCACCATGGGCAGGGATACCTTCCACTAGACCAAGTTGCTCAGGAACAAATCCAAGCTGGCCTTGAACACTTGCAGAGGTGGGGCATCCACAGCTTCTCTGGGCAGCCTGTGTCAGTGCCTCACCACCCTCTGAGTAAAACCTTTCCCCCTAACATGTCTTAACATTCTACAATTTTTCCAGTTCCGCCTGGAAATTGCCTCTTCCTTCTGTTGTGTCAACTGCACCTTTCTTCCTGGTGTCATTGTAATTACTAGATCTGTCCCTTTGAGATAATGTGAAGAATGAAATAAATGTGAAGCATGTCTTCAGGATTATCAAGAAGTTTGAGATTTACCTTTCCAATCAAAAGGAAGTTCATAGTGTGGTTTTCAGTCCAGTGTTCCAACCAGATGATTATCTAACCTTTCATATACAGCCAACAATAAATACCAGGAAAACTTTATGCTTTTTATGGTTTTAATTTTCTATTGTGAAAGACATGCTGTAGGTTCTAAGGCAGCTTGCACTTTTAATCAGTTAGTCGAAAAAGCAGTCTTCTGCTTCATTAAGAGAACAAACATTGTGAATACACAGAATTCAAGGCTATAAAAAACATTAAAATAACATAAAAAACTGAAACCAGTAGAAAAATAACCAAACATCATTGGTTTTGATAATGAGTTGTGCCAAGCTGCATTTCAGCCAGAACTGTGTCTGTGGGTACATCAGTCGGAGTTGTATCATGAGAGTGGTATATAACGAGAAAGGATTCCTGGAAGGGTGGGATTCAACTCTTCCCACAGCTCAGTGCTCACACCCTCATTGCTAACATTGCCTATGCTTAGTGGGAGTACAAAGAGTCTGGGTTCTCCTCTGGGTTGTGATAGTTATCAGAACTTCCTTCATCCCCAGTGTTTATTTTCCTCTGTCACGGTGTATTCCCTGGTATACAATACCTCAGGCTGATCTGTAAGTGAGAGACAGCACCTTGCATTGGGAGGATCAACAAAAACAAGTTTGACAAAGAAACCACCAAGCACTCTCATTATGGACCAACCAACCAACCATTGCTGGCAGTTTCAACGATGGTGGTAAAGTCACAGAGGTGACAGATTTAGACAACAGGGTTAGGCTTTCATCAGCTAACTCTGATCAAGTGTCTGAAGGTCCCAGATAACCTCCTTGACATCTGACCAACAGGAACTATATGTAAATGAAGCTTTCATCATGTAGTGAAATTAGAATAAGTAAT
The DNA here is from genome assembly GCF_022539395.1 of Myiozetetes cayanensis. Classification (NCBI taxonomy): domain Eukaryota; kingdom Metazoa; phylum Chordata; class Aves; order Passeriformes; family Tyrannidae; genus Myiozetetes; species Myiozetetes cayanensis. The sequence goes on from NW_026087411.1 coordinate 102,972,462, forward strand.
AATTATCTATTAATTACAAGTATATAATAATATTGTAAACTAAATATATTAGTGAGCACAACCCATCAAAAGCTTTCCTTAAGACAGCTTTGCACATAAAAGAGAGTCTCTTTCTCTTTCTGTAAAGATGTCTTACATTTGCACCAAGACTTTCTTGTACTGCTTTGTCGGGAAAAACAGCCTGTAGGTAAAGGAGAATAAGAAGGTCTTAGTAAAAATAACATTTACGATGCTGGTGTTTGTTTCTAGCAAAAGAAAAATGTTTTATAGTTGCATTCCCAGATATGTTTCTGACGCCTCTTCAGTGAACCTAAGCTCAGTAGAGCTCAGGTTGGACCTACCTTCAGCCTTCCTTGTTGCCTGGATTCCTTGCTGCTCTTCAAGCACTTCAACAACTTTTCATTCTGGCCTGCTTCTCTCTTCCAAACCTACTAAAAGCTCATTAAACATTGTTTTAAACAATGAATGATAAAAAATAATTTACAATATCCAAAATCATAGCAATGGCCAAGAAGAGGACAACAAGTAATTGTCTTTGTTTGCAACCTCTCTGTACCCCAGAGATTTTCAGTAGAGCTAGAAAGTTCTGGTCGCAGAATGAGTGATACAGTAATGGTAAGAGCACAAGTTTTCTTAAAAGAAAACAGACAATCCTTGCCTTTTGCAATGCCTGCCCAAAGACCATCTACACCAAAGTGTGCAATCAACAGTTCTACAAGATCTAAGCCTTAAACATTTATTTAAACTTGAACTGTACAATTAATTACATGTAGCTATGCAAGGTTATCCACTGATATCAGATGCATTTCACAACAACCAAACTTGCAGCAATCTTTGGGTGATAGTTGAGGCACAGAGAATTATACTACAAAAGTGGTGTTCTTTTTGGATCCCATTCTCAATTGTTTTATTGCAAAACCTAATATTTATGTTCTAGGTTTAATTTAGTGTATTGCACAAAGAATAAATATAGAAGATAATATCTTCATAAGGAACTTCAGGGTTCTAAGCCATTTTGCTAGGACTGAGTATGATAAATATAGGAACGGGTATAGGAAATGCAGCTACACACAATATCCTGGATGTTGCATGTGACTGCATATAAAGTGACACAGAATGGGTAAGACAAATGACTGATACTAATACTTGTGGCCTGGTAGAGGAAATTCTTTTGTTGAGTAATAAAATTGATTTTCACTTTGGTGAGAAAAAAATATCTGCAGCCAATCAGCTGTGCCACCACACCTAAAGGAAGGTGGTGAAAGGTTGAAGTTTAACATACATGGAGTGCTTTCAGGGGCACACAGTTTTTCCCCCTGGTTCATTTTGACAGCATTCTCATGATAGCATTCCACAGTTTATTTTGTATGCTATACATCTTTATTCCTCTCAGATTATGGACTCTGAAAGTTCTCCCCCTTTTGTTATCAGGTAGATTTTATTTGTCTTACCCCAGCCCTTTGGCCTAGTGAAGTCCCTTTTCTTTCCAGCAGGAAGTTTAAGAATTGAATTCATATAAGGAATTTCAAGAACATCTCTCAAAAAGATGAAACCCACTCAGGGAGCATTATAGGAAATAATTCATCATTCCACCTCTTGTATACAATCAATAACACTAAAAGACTGTCTTGTCATCTTATCAGGCTACATAGGTTTTAGCAGTTCCTTTATTAAGCCTGGAAAGAAAGCAAGGAGAGGGGAATTCTTTGAACATCCAAACACAGTGTCACACTGAGTGTGATCCTGACACTGCCCAGGGAACCTGCTATCCTTTGTTTACAGATGGATCTGTGATAACCCGACAGCTCAGATGGAAGGTCACCCTAGAGGACAAGCAGAGGGTTCTTTTCAATCATCCCTGAATCCTGGAAGTGGCTGGTTTGACCACCCTGGGTAACCAGGCTCTCTGTTAAATTCTACTTTTCCTGCTGACAGAAGTATGTGGAATGTGATCAGGAGATATTTGGGTAATTTGTCTTCTACTACAAGTAGGAGAGAGAGAAAAGGGTGAACAAACCTCTACGAGCTGTCTGGAGGAAATTTTATTTCTGTAGAGAAAATAATACAGCCATGAAATTTTACAGTTTTTTGACTGTTGAGACAACAACTGTGCAAGACCGTTTTGGATGGTCATGTGCATCTCTACTAGCAGGTGTACACAGTCATTAATACCATGTGTGATATCAGAACTGCACTAGAGGCAGTAAATGTTATCCCACTGACTGACCTGAGCATATCCAGGCCAACATTTCATTCTCAGTTGCTGAGTCCATGGGTGTCATCGCAAACCACAAAGGGTTTGCTGTTCCCTGTTCACTTAGATAGGGACCCTATCACATATCTTTGTGGGAAGGAGAGAATTCAGCTATGTGTAATATATATATTTTTGGTTACAATCATATAGTTTAGTTTATGTTTGACATAAGGAAAGGGCAACAGATTTATTCTTTCATATTCATATGATTCTAAATTAAAGAAACCATAATATACCCCAAGCTTTCCTTCTCAAACAAATTAGAAACAAGAATCAAGAAAGAAGATTTACTTTCTTACATTTAGTGCTAGGGGATCTTACTTTTAGAGAAAGGTTTCAAGTTTATTTTTAGTAAGGATACAAGTTTGGAGATTATATGAATGTCTTTGACAAGAAAAAGGAAAACATGAGTTGTAGTAGGGCAGTTGGGCATTTCACCTCTGTAGTGGCTTATTTCCCTTTTGTTTCAAATACTTTTTTCTGTGTTCATATATAGTGCCATGTAATAGCAGATCTAGCATGAGTGACCAAGTACATATACAATGAGGATAAAACAGCATGAAAACAAAATACCTTGATATTCATGTCCTTGGCAAACACTCTGCTTGGCACTGTGCAAGAGCCTGTCTTTATTTGGTTGTTATTCAAGTGATTTACTAGCCATGCTTTATTTTACTTTCTTTTATGCAACTTACTGTAGTTATGTCAAAAAATATTAACATTAAAGGAAAATTAAGAGAAAAAGGTTGTTAAAGCTACATTACTGTGTATAAGTGATACATGACACGAAATGGTGAAAATTAATCTGTGACAATTTTAATTACAACTTAATTACAAACATTAAAAATAAAGAGAAGTTGGACAGCAAATGCAAAGTTTATCTTGCTTAATTTTAGACATGTAAAGCAAAATGCAGATTACTGAAATGTAGTCTGCACACACATTAGAGAGAGAAAGTGACCTGTAAATGGCAGTTTAGGCCTTGTCTTTTAGACAGCTCTCTTGGAATAGTGTGAAGCTTCCACTGGAGGCATCTGTTTTTCTGCACTGAAAACTCCCAAATTACCTCTTAAACCAAATGTCTATGTATTAGATGGCAAAGATAAATGAGATGAACATTATTGACAGTCTCTCAACAAGAGTGTGGTGGTCTCTAGCCAGCTCAAGAACAGTATAGTTATGCACCTTCCCCCCAGGTACAGATCTGAAGAGCAGAGTTTCCAACTCAGACCAATGTTACTCAGCTGCTCAGCCCACTGAGAGACACCAAAGAAGCTCCTGTGAGCATGGTCTCTGAAGCTCACATCTTTATTCCAAGACATTTGCTTTAAAGGTGATGTGTGTGTATCTGGGGGGGATGTTTCAGGTGTCAGCTGCTTGTTTATCTAGTTTACTTACTGCCTAAATTTCTCAGTATTTTATCATATCTGTGTGTTGGGGCACAATAGGTCTTGCTATAAACTTCATAAAGAACAAAAATAACTCAATTGGCATTACTCTAGGAAACAAATGTAAGTTCAAAATACCCAGGAGGTAGATGTTGTTAAGAGGATTGCTTGTTCTTCTGGTCAATGTCCCTGCATTGATCTTCACTTCTGCAGTCCATCTGGAGCTCTTACACTGAGCCAGCCTCTTCTACTGACAGAACCGTGTGAAATGCCTTGCACAATGGGTCTGATGCTGGATCAAGGCTTCTGTACAGAAGAGTGGTAAATGTACTGTTGGTCATCATCTTAGTAGTTCCCATTCAACTCCAGCAAACACTCTTTACCTACCAGTTTACCTCCCACTGTCTGTGGGACAGCATGACAGCATGCTGACAGGCAAACTGTTGCTGTGCACTCATCATATCTCTTCCTCTCCATAAACTGTGGATTGACTGTAAAATCATTTTAATCTGTGGATCTAAGCCCAAATCTAATGCTAAAACATCCCAGGTAAGCTTAATCCATTTATTTTAAAAAGTTCTTCAAAACTGTACCTGAAGGTTTGATTTAAGTAGCATTTCCCCATGGTTGAAGAAGGTTCATTGAATTCAGCATAAAAACAAGACCAGGCAGCTAGAATGGTGAGCCAGATGTACAAAAGATAACTGAGTATAGCACATACAAACATATTTTCTGATCATTGCTTGCATTTTTTCTTAACTCTGACTGACAAACCTTTAATGCCTTAAGTTTCTAATTACTACTCTAGTAGTAAGAAAAAATTTACTGTGAGAAATCTTGGGAACCTACAAGAAGATTTTCATGCACTGGATTTGATAGTGTTTCCTCTGATAAAATGTCATTGGCTTAACCTGTCTTTCTTCTTTTTAATCACTTTCAGAGGCTCATTAGTCTAAAAGGAAGTAAGCTTTAAAACTCAAACCATATGCCACATATAGAGAACAAAACAACAACAAAAATTACAGACTGTGTTCTTAGTTTCAACATTGTATGCTATCTCAGTAATAAAAGAGTTAAAAAGGTGTTAGAAATACCCTTTTCAAATGGGAAAATGCATATGATTTCAAGGCTATGGCTCCTATTAACCCCCACAAAATGGGAGTTTTCAAGGACACTGCACAAGTTAATTCTTGCCTTTCAAGGACTTCCACTCCACTTCACTAATAATGAGTTTCTTTTACTTGTAATCTTTTGAAATTAATATAAATTCTACAGTGACTTCCTACAATAAACAAAATCATGTGTCATTCATTCTGCATTGGTAAATAGATGGGTAGATACGCATAAAACTAATTTTAAAATTTTAGAGAGCTGAGTAAATCTTATATTATGGGGATATGTAAGACCCACCAATATGATGCATGAATAACCTTTGTTGTTGCAGAACTATGTAGGAAGTTCATAGAGCAACTCATCCTAAAACATAAATCCACACAAAAAAATGTACAAAATTAAGAGGAACATTTAAATGAGCATCCAGATTTGAGGCATGCCTAAGCCCTGCAATTTTACAGAGGTCTTCACTGCCTTGAAGTTCCTTTACTGTATTTTTCCCGACTTGTCTTTCATTTTTCCATCTGTTTAAGGAACTGTAATGAACAACTATAAGGCACCTTGAGCTACTCAATTATTAGAAAAAATATCCTTAATGCTTATCTGACTGCAGAGAGCTGACACCAGGAAGGGTGTACTTAGGCACCACCATACATAGATCCATGTTCTATTTCCTTACATACTGAGAGGTACAACACAATAGCAGAACACTAGAATTGCCCCATTTCCAATTCCTGGTCTTCATTGTTCTGGTCTCCTTTCCCCCTTTTCTGGAGGAGGTGAAATCTGCTTTTAGATCTCCATTATCTATTAGACAAGGTCCCTTTGGACTGTGCCTAACTTGCAAAGTTATTTCTCATCCATAAAAAGATCTGACAAATAAGAATCCAAGTGATGTCAAAGATCAATGACACATTAATCCTTTTAGTTTCTCTTTTTAAAAAATTAGGTACTACGTGGTGTTGGTATTTAAATGTAAATTACTAAATAAAAAGACTAACCCTAGATGAGTTTATACTTAGACTATTAGGGGTGGGGAAGGATTACACTGAATTCTGGTAGACTGATTTTTACTGTTAAGAACCAGATTACTGTTATTCCTAAATAATTTTAACAGTAACAAAGATAATGCTGATAATTTATTTGTTCTGAGCAGTTAGGAAAAAAAAAAACCTTAACTCTGATAATTGTTCAAATTATGAAAAGAAGTTAAAGCTATATGTCAAATATTTCTTTTGTTTTCAGGTATAAAAAGAAAATTAGCCCCCAGAAGATCAAATCCACAATCACTGTACCCCACTCCTTGGAAAGAGTTAGTAGTCTTTTCAAAGTGTCTCTCAGCTAGCTTTCCTCATCACTTAATCACACAGACTTTCTCTGCATTGACTTCTTTTGCTTTTGCCTGTCAGACTCACAACTCTATCTAAACAATATCTCCTTGCAGAGCTCATTCACCCAGTGTGTGTTCACTGGATGGTGACTGATGTCTGCATTTTGGGGTTAAGATGCTACTGTTTCATGAGAGATCTGATGCAGAATCTTTCAGCTGATTTAAGAGGGGAAAACTGACCAGGCTGTGTAACACTTTCCTTGTGGGGCAACCTTCCGAACCCTGAAGATTTGGTAGTTAAGGCAACAGAAAAAAGGTCTTAAGAAAAAACAACAAAACAAGGAATATGAGATATGGGCAGATAGAGCAAGGTCAGAAACAGATTTACCATGTGTTTGGGTTTTGTTAGCTAGAAATAGTTACCATCTGTACACCAATGTGTATGTTTATGTATGTGACTACACAGGCAAAGGAGACAAGTATTTACCTTTTTCAGATAGGTATTATGTGGTGGCTTTCAGTTGGGAGTTTCCACAGTATGGCACTTTGCAGCATGATTTAACCCACGAGAAGAATGCTCAGGGTATTTCTCAACAATGGCTTTGCTTTAAAAGAACATTAGCTGAAAACAAAAGATATGCCCTAGTGGGCTCTACTGAGAATATTGCCTCTTTGGTAGAGCTTCAAGACAGCATTTAGGAAGGTGAAAGAGGAGGCAGGATACACCACTGCTGTGTTCTCTACGGTAGGCATCATTTCATGTAAAAGGCAATAGAAATGTGTAACTATGCCATGTTGCAGAGGAGATCTAAGAGGTTTAGTGCTCTGGAATGTTTGGCATTCCTTTTAAGACTGCAACTCCAAAAAAAAAGAAAAAAAAAGTTCTAAATCCCTCATGTTTATTTGAATAGATGTTGGCAGGATAATTAAATGCTCCCTTCAAACATCCTGTTGGAAATATTAAACAGTAATTACCTTACTCAAGTCGTTCCTTTTGTGAGAAGGGGAGCCACCTGACTGCCAGCTTTCGTTTGCCCTGACACAGATGCAAAGGCTCTGCTGCCTTTCTGAGCTGTTCACACACTTTCTTCCCATGAGAAAGTAAGCATTGATTGAAACGCGGCATTTTCTCCCAACTTGCACACACAACTGCTGCTTGTTTCAGAAAGATGTCAACTAATTTGAGCAACCTCTCCAAAGGACTCTCCAAACAGAAATGTCTTTCATAAATTTCCGGGTCAGCAGCCCTTGGTAACCCAGGATGACTATTCCAGTCCTGGAGGCACTGAAATAGTTCCATATAAATAGAAACAGCTTCTGTATCACACTGTTGCCTCAAGCACAGCATTCAACACCTCCTTGCACATTAAAATATCTCTCCATGACACAACTTTACACAAAAGAGTGTCTTTGACCATATGGTCTCTCTTTGATCTGTTGATTTTCTTTACTCTGATCCTCTCATTTACTGAAACCTTTATATCTTCTGGTCTGACGCTTTAAATGGTCAGCAGTAATAATGCATGCAGGAGCCTCCTTCTCTTCTACTCTATTTGAATGCTAGCAGATGTTGAAGTACCATAGTGCTTCATGAAGTATTTCTATTGAGTGGAACTATTTGTAAAAGAGAAAGGGTATCAACAACATCTGTAGAACAACCACCTATTTTCCTTTCCTCTTTCACCATGAAAACAAATATGTACTGATTCTACTTCTGTAAAAATAGTTTCCCTTAAGGATTCTGAGTTTAGTCCGATGTTCTTGTGGATCAGAATAATTTCCTTCAGTGATTTCTATGGACTTCTGGCATACTGTATGTACTATTTGCTGATCCTAAAGTGTTTAATAAATATATATATGACCACAGCGATTAAAAAAGAATGACAGACAAGATGGGTGGAAAAGAAGTTTTGCATTTTCAAATTAAGATAACTATACTTAATATACCTAAAATTTCTGTCCTCTTTTAGTCTGCTTTCCTCTCCTTTTCCTTTATGTCTAAGTCACTAGCCAGAGTAGGACCCAATTGAAATTGAAGGGAGTTTTGCCATTTTCTTCAATGCTAAATCTGATGCTCATCCATCATCTAAATCTAAGGATTTTAAACCACTTATAAACCAATATGTCATTTGTTCATGAAAAATATTATTAATATGCTTTTGTTTCGTGGGTACAGTGGGTTTTGATAGTTCCTATTCAATGCATTTTTTTAATAACAAAGGAAGTCAGGTAGGCTGCTCAAACCACAGAGTGTGAATGCAACCTGGAACAGAACCTTCAGACTGAAATTGTCTTCTCACAACATATATCCAGCATGGTTCTTGAAAAATAGGATTTTCCAAAGCACCTAAGTAAAACAAGTGGATCATTTGATCATTTCTGTAATGGGCATTGGGAAAATTGTTTACTCCTAGAAAAGTAGTGGTAATTCTTTCCTCTTTGTATATCAACCAAGCACAATCCCTGTTCTGAACCTTCATAATGAAGAAAAATAGAGCCAAAACCACTCATACAGTGCCTTACTCAACTAGCTAAAGGGTATTTCTCAGTTTTCTGCAGCAACTAAATTAATCTTCAAGGTAGTGTTCACATGTGAATGATTGCAAAGTGGATCATTTCCCATAGACAACTTGCAGCAAAACTGTGCTTGAAGAAATTAAACAATGGTTGTTTTCAGAAGCAAAGAAGAAAAACCAACAAACCTTTGACATTTCACAGAGTAATCTGCTTGTTTAATTTGTATGTCAGATTTAAGAAGGAGGAATTGGGAGACTAAATGGTCAATTCTCTCATCAGTATATTTTAAGGTGAATCCATCTGTAAAAAAATCCCTAACCTTTATATGTTTTCAATCAATCTGAACAAAAACTAAAAAATTCAGAGTAAACCAAAGAGACTTTTAAGTTTCTTTTTACAAAAAGGAAACACTAAACCGACATTCTTTCATGTCATAAAGAATGCTTCATCACATGCAGTGAAATATTTGTGGGAAAAAAAATAGAAAAGAGGATGGATTTCTGAAAGAGTCTGCTGATCCCTCTTATCTCATGGATGAGCAGTTAGAGCATTCACTGGGGTGTGTGACATCCTTCCATCCTGCAAACTACAAGCCTTACAGCTTCAATTCCTTTTGTTGGACATGCTACTTTTTGCATGGAAGAGCAAAACATTACTGTGCCAGGCATCAAAGAGGTAATAATGACTCCACAGCCTGACTGGCTTCCTACAAAACAGGTCGGGACCTGTTCAAATTCCTGTCAAGGATGAAAGCCTGTTTTGACCAAAAAATCTTCAGCTATATGAACAAAAATTCTAACCAAGAAGGAACAAGAGAATCTCACCTGAATAACTCCCAGCCAGTGTGGAATCAGCCTTCAGCAGGACAGAAGATAATAGGTCATATCCCTCCACAAAAAAGACATAGATGAATATACTTCTCCTGTTTCCTAGGAAAATTATCTGTCTCGTATCTGTTTACTCAGAGGGAGAACATCAACAAAAAATTAGTTTGTTTAATTTAGAGAAATATTGCAAATGGTTCCAGATTCAATACATTCATATTCCAGGTTAATTTAAAGTTGGTAAAAACTAGGTTTTGCAATGTAAGATATTTCTGTTGTTCAAGAAACTAAGATTCAGCCATTTGCCTATATATATAATATTTAAAAAAACCCAGTATCTTATAGCAGAACTTACAAAAAAATCTAAATTATGTAACAACCAAGAAATAATTAGCAAGCTGTTGCTAATGATTTGTCTGCTGCAATCTGAGGTAGCTATAACAACTAAACCAACATGATTTTCTCTGTTCTGAGAAGCATTTAAAAGCCTCATGGCTTTTGGGATAGGATGCAAGTTCATCCCAAAAATGTCTGTTTCAAAATATAGAAACATACAGAAAGTATGAGTGCACTTCTGAAATGGTTTCACATACTTTTGTGAACTCAGATTAGGTCTTGTAACAAAGGAAAACAATAATGTATAAAAAAAATATCAGAGGAACAAAAAAATACTGGAAATATGATAGTATTCAATAAAGAGATGACAATGACTAGGATTATATTACTGGGACTATGTAAAATTATCTTTATGTCAAAAGCTCTGAATAGCAGATAGATTTTCTAGTGTGTAAAACTTGAAAACATAACCTGAGTAATGAAATTTGAAAAAACACCATGTAGCATCAAAAATAATAGAAACCATTCCAGTTTTTTATGTTTGGGGTTTTTTTTGTTTGTTTGTTTTTTTAAGTGGAACATTTAGACAAGTATTGTATTGTTTGCCCTGGGGAATCATCAAAGCAAATACTACTTCTGATTTTAAGAAATATCTTGATAATTAAATTATCCATTGTATTATTTGTATTTTCATATACACTATAAGATAATAGCAAAGATAAAACAGTGTTGTGCTTGTGGCTTAAACTTATTGTTAATAGAGTCAAGAAGGAACATATTGCTTGTGGTAACATACCATACAATTACCTAATTATATTTCCTTTATTCCTCTGAGACACTTGGGGTGGGATACTAGAGTTTAAGGAAAAAAATGTGGCTTCCTTCCTCACACATATAGTTATCTCTACTTCAGTGAGAGTACTTATATTATTTGTTTAAATACAGCCTTAGATCCCAAACTATTTCCTAAGGATTTCCTTTGCTCTTATCATGACTTTGGAGCCACTGCCAGCATTTGGCAGAATTGGGCTGTGTGCACTTAAAGGCTTTATTCCCCAGCAAGATTTGTCTCACCTGGCATTAGAAATTTAAAATTTGAGATTTCGGCAGCTGTTCAGAGTCGATTGTTTAATCTCCTCCTGTAATCAGTGGTGAAGAGCAGCCACTATCAGAGAACAGTGCTGTTCACCTTAAGACAGGTATGTGAGATACTTGGGATGCACTGCCCTCCGGTAAAGCCTCAAGGTTTGCCCGATGCCTCAAGGTTTGCCCGATGCCTCACTTACCAGCACATAGAAACTGCCTAATGGCTTAACATCGGCAGATCCCCTTGGCTGCCAGCTGTGCCCTGCATTTGGGGGCCAGCAAGGACAATGCCTGCCATGCACTCAGCGGTGTGACACACACATAAAAGCCTGGTGTGGTTAAAATAGCATTATTCAAGTGTTACCCTAGTAATTAATACAGATGGTCCTTATCTCCACTTTGTTGAATAGTAGGAATGAATTTCAAAAGGACTCTTTATCTCTCCTGGTTTAAACTCCTGCATAAAACAGAGATAGAATTGAGGAACAGTATGCAGGTATGGACCCTTTCCTTCTTTCTACAGATATAGTAGCAACCTCATCTGAACCAGAAGACAACCTTCTATTTTATTCTTCTTCTAAAGTACAAAATACCTCAGCATCTTGTAATAACTTTAAGACCAGTTAAACTACAAATTTGGCCACAAGTTAGCTATCCTGGCTAATCCACAACATCAGGACTACCCAAGCTCAGGCTAAAAGCTTCAAAAGCTAGAGAACGTAATTCTTCCTCTGGAAGTCTGTCCTGGCATCCTCATTGCTAGGAAAATGCTTTTCATTTGAATTTAACAACATTCAACTTCCAGCTGTTAACTTCCAGAAAGGACATTGTGGTTTCTCCCCTAGGGACAAAGAGCCTTTCAAGCTTAGTTTTTTTGGCTTTCCATTGTAATCAAACCATCACATAGTCTTCTTTTAATAATGGGTGTGTCAATACTGACTTTAATGGAAACAGGATTAACTTGGTAATTTCAAACTAGTCACTGAAAATATTTTTCTTATCAGAAGTTTTGCTCCATCACATGGTACACTTTACCTCATTATTGTTGGGCTGCTCACATGCTGTGCTGTGGGTTAACACTGTTTGTTTTGTAGAAGAATGAAACTCTGAATCATTTATTTTTGGGAAAAACATGCAAAGAACAACACAAATTTCTTAAGCAGAGAGAAGAAAAACTCAACAGAAATTAAATCTTGGTACTGTGCACAGCACAAGCATCTTTTGTATCTACATCTGCCTTCATCTGAGCCAAACCTTTCAGAATGGTGGAGCAGCATTTATCTTTGGAAATCACTAATGAAGTCATACATATAAAAATAAGCCTGTTTTGCTATTTCTAAGCTTGTAACACTGACTCAGATTGTGCCTAGGTGGCACACTGGGGATAACTAGAAATGGAAGCTCATCATATACCAAAAACAACTAAGACCTGACAAGAGTATTTTTTTAATACCTTTTGTTGCATAAGTGATGGATTCTTCTTAGCAGAAAGGAGACTGCAGACTGAACTAAGGAGATATAAACTGGCATATATTTATGTCATAAAAACAGGGGACAAAGCTGAGTTACTCTCCCTTTAAAAAAAAGAACTAGGAGAACTGAGGATAACAGAAAATTATTCCAAGAACAAGTTCTGCATAGCTCACCATGGACAAAAGCTTCTGGAAGACACTTTTTATCATGTGATCTTGCTTTTGTCCTAATGGATGGAATTTCTATGTAGCAGGAAAACCATCACTTCCAAAGAGGTTCCAGAACATCTCTGAGTCTTTACATAGCCAAGAGGAAGACTTGTGTGCCACCATCAGTACATCTGATTCCAGTTACTCGATAAATGTAAATATTTGATTAACTTAAAATATGTTCATCACTAAAAATAAGATAATGTCTCCAGGGAAAGGACCTAGACACAAACTCAGAGCTCATGAGTTCCATTCTTTTGCACTTGCCACTGAGTTGCAATTAATAAAATATAATCTTTTCACACATTATAACAAATCACTTTCTTCCAAGCTAAATTAAAGGTAATATTTCTGTTAATGAAACTTTCCAGGTGCCTAATTTAACCAGTGTGAGAATAATGACCTTAAAGCACTCATGCAGAGATTTAAACAGGAGAAAATGAGACTGTTATAATGTTTAATTTCATTTCAATCTTTTCTGCTGGTCCAAATGGTCAAAATACACTCAAACACTTTCTAACTGTATGAGTGTCACAGTATTGGGTTGGGTTTTTGGTTTCGTTGTGGTTTTATTTGGTTTAGTTTTTTTCCCAGGGAGACAAAATATCTCTTCTTTTTGCTTTTCCTGTAGAACTTAGTGCATATGTATTTCCCTAGGGTAGAATGAACACCTACTCCTACAGAACAAGAGGACAAGGTGAGGGACATCCTGTTGATTGAGCTCTAAGCTCACAAACTGCAATCTACAGAAACCATCTGAGTAAGTTTGCAAAACAAAGTGTTTTGCTTTACAAAACATGCATTCCTGGCAATTTTGTCATTTCGCTTCTTTAAAATGATTCATACAGACTAAAGAGACTCACCAGTGGTGGCTGTGTTGACAGCATTGTCTGAAACAGTTGTCCATCAGTGACAGAATACACATAGAGGAACAAAAACAGGTGAAACATTTGGCAATTCCACGAAACATGGAATGCTATGGCATTGTGCTGAAGAGCATGCATGGAAGTGCAGCATGAGCTCAGTGCATTACTCAGTGTGATTAAAGACTCACCTTCTGAAGCAGTTCAGTGACAATTATTTTGATGGAATAAAGTGCCAGATTTGATTTTGGTTTTCTGTTTTATATTTAATATTGTTATCTCATTGCAAAGTACTTTTATTTACTTACAATACTGTTGTAATGAATGCAGGCAGGACAGTAAAATCTAAAGAAGTAGGAAAATTTCCCTTCAACTGGGACATGATCAGGTGAGAAAAGATAAACAAAGGGAATACTGGTGCAAACAGGAGAAACGACACATTTACAGAAAAGATCCTCTTGGCCAGATGGAAGGAAAGGGAAGTAGTTTATTCTGTTCCTTTTATATCCTCAGTGGACATAAACTTTTATCCAAATATTTGTTATGCTTTTTCCTCTCCAAGAATACTTGTTCAGTGTTGCATTCTTACGTTTGCACTATAGTAACTGGGGTTTTAGGATTCTATGGCTCTAACTGATTAATAAGTGCACAGCTGTAAGTAAATGTGGGCCAAAAAAAATGCTAGGCTCTAACTGTGCAATATAACATTTAGTGAATATGTACATGTTGAATCTACTCACTTCTGCATTTATCCTTCTATAGATTGTTTTGAAAATAGGGAAATAATTTTTTTTTATCCTTTTCAGTGATAAGGACCACAGTCTAGCAAACTGATGTAGGATTCTGGAGTGTCATGAAAAATAAGATTAAAGGGAAACTCCTTGATTTAGTCAAGGATTTGAGGTTTCACTGGCCTCATAGTTCTAGAAGAAAGCAATATTCATTATAGTTTTAAGAATTTGCTTGATTTCCCTTCCTTATTTTTTTGTAGGGGAAATAGGAAAGCAGAAAATGGGAAAAGAGAGAACATCCCCTCCCATTTCTAAAATACACTGCAATGCCTCAAGCTTGTCCACAACGATTTCTTCAACAACTCCAACTAGCAAAGGCCTTCTGTGCATGAGCCCCACTCATGAGACAAAGTGAGCAGTCTGTTTTTAGTATAATCTTGAAAGATGCCCCGTGGCTTTAAAATTTTCATAGGAGAATAGTGGCTGACAGAAACTTGTCCTAAAATCTTGAACAATTGCATGCTGGATTTTGGATTGATCTGTCCCTGGCATAAGGAACCGATGGCAAAGTCCAGATCATAGAGATGTTCTTATAGAAAAAACCAGATTTCTGTAGCATTTAATCTATACTATTAAAAATACACCCCTTTAAAGACTCTATTTTGCTTTGGATTTCTGAGACATGTAATATAGATATTTTTCTTATATTACTTAGAAGAAGTTAGTAAATTCTAAAAATTTCCACCCTTTCTGTTCAGGAATTTGAAACTTGTTTATTTGTGGAACAAGCCTTAAATAATGCCATGGGCTGTGTGTGCTTGCTTATCTATTGTTCTCTTTATCTCCCATCATTCTCCTAAGCATTTAAACTTGAAGGTGAATTTGAACCAAACCTATCAGCTAAGAAGAGATCTAAAAATTCTAAAATTCCTGTAAAAATATGTGCCTGGATAGGTGTCTTACTAATTCCATCCCAAGGGAAAGAAGTTGGTGTGTTGGTGAAAGATTTAACTCTAAGAAAAAGTTCCATTTTGAGTTTGTCCTTTATCACGCATAACAATTGTCATTCTTGATTCAAGATTTCTTTCCTCAGGCATATAACAAGGTGTGAGCTCCAAGTGATACTTTTCCTGAAGTTGGGAAAAACATCCTTTCCTTTTTTTCATCCCTCATCTATTGCCTATCCTTGAGCTAATTTCATTTCTCCAATTTCTGCTCCAGGGTAAGGTCATGTTAAAGCTTTAGTGTAGTACTTTCAAAGTCACTTAATCATGTGACATAAAATAACTGGAACCCAAACTTCATTATTTTCATTGTTCAGAAAACTTCTGTTTTGGAACTATTTATAAACTACATGAAATATGTGATCAATTGCACTGCTACAAGAGTTCTCTGGGGGAAAACCAATAAATTGCCCTGATTATGATTCTGCAACCCCTGTGCAAATGGCGGGGTTCCAATTCACCTCACCTATTTGTAGGCACCTCTTGCATAGACATCCATATATAAGATCAGCACTTTGACACTTAGTAAGAAGAAGAAGCATGTGGTGTGGTTCATGTTTCTTATTTAGAAATTGAGGTCTTTGTTAAAATGTAATGTTTATTGTCTTACCAATAATTAAGAAGAGTGGCCAGATTATCTTCTCAGATGCAAATGTCTTACATGAGGTGGTTTTGCATTTGAGCAAACAAGTTCTATCTCAAGGTGTTTATCTCCTTAAGTGTAGGGTTCTGTCTTACAAATACGAAAATTAGCACTCCCTGTTTCCCAGCATTGCTGGTTTACCTCTTTTCCTTGACATCTGTGGAAGTTCTCTGTGGATATAGGGATTTATGAGTACAAAGGGAGAAGTTAATCTTTAAAGTTCCTTAAAGTGGGGCTAGGCAGGATGTCATAGTTTCCCTCCTTTCCACAAAGATTATCATGGAAATATTATGCCTCCTACCTGAAAAATACACTGTCTCCTGCTCGTACATTGAATTCCTTCAGACTTGTTGTGTAGTTAGGAAGGATGATCCTATGTTAGTCAAGCTTTGAGAGACACTGCCTGAACAGCTTTCAAAGCCAAACTGCTGAGGATGCCAGGCTCTAAGGAGACCCTAGTAAACATGTTACTGATAACAGAGAATGTTATCACTCACCTTGGAAAAAACTTGGCTCATTTTTTTAAATTCATTCACTCTGATCCTTGGAACAGGGAAACCTGTGATTTTGGGATTTATGCCTAGAAGGCCATTAGATAAACCCATGTACTGTAAAAAGCATCCGAGGAAACAACCTGCCCTTTTATATATTTACTAGGCATTATTTTTCTCCCCCAAATTATCATGTGTTAAACTGCTATCATAACAGTAGCTATTCCAGCTTATGAACATATGAAGTCAAAGACCAGCTATGGAGGTTAGCTTTGGGATCTTTACTTACACAAACTGGATGGTTTGCTAATTCACAGAGAAGTATTTTTGTAACTAAATCCTACTGTAATAAGTCATCTGGTTCAGGCCTAGAAAGTGCAGTTGGAAGCGTCAGCTAATGCTACTTAAGAACACTTGAAGGTTCAATAGATTACTCAAAAAGGCACTGAACAATCTTTTCTGGAAGTGCATAGCTGACACTGAAAATGTTTAAAATGTAATTTGAGAAGTTTTTTCATTAAAGGCATACTCAAATGTATACTTAGGAGGTGTCACTGGGCCCAAAGCACAGACATTCTTAGACGGTCAGATGCATTC
The DNA here is from genome assembly GCF_022539395.1 of Myiozetetes cayanensis. NCBI lineage: Eukaryota > Metazoa > Chordata > Aves > Passeriformes > Tyrannidae > Myiozetetes > Myiozetetes cayanensis. The sequence continues at coordinate 102,989,321 of NW_026087411.1, forward strand.
CTGACATAACATTGGCAATTGAGAACATTTAGCAATTGCTAAGGAATATTCACTTGAGTAGGTCTGTGAATTTCGGAATCTGCTAAGACAATGCAAAGGTTCAGCCCCCAAAGGGGTCGAAAGTACATCTAGGCAACAGAATTGAGTGCCTTTCACCATTCTCTGGTCCTGAGACCAAATGATACAGAATGGTCTATGTCCATATGATTAACACCTCTTGCCCTTTTAAATACTATTGTCAAATCTATCATACCTATGCATACAGTCTTTGGACCTATTCTAACTCTCAGGAGTTGCCTAATTTGCCCAGGAAGAAGCTCTGATTGCTCTTAAACAGGCTACAACACATTTCACAAATGTATCCACAAATCTAACTGTAAATGTTTAACTTACTGCTTAAAGACAGACACCCTTGCTGGGAAGAGCTGGGATGCCTGGCCTTGCATTTAAGGGGAAGTTTGAATTCTTCCTTACTAGTATGATAATATCTGTGGACTTAACAAGAAAACAGATTATGAGTAGAGGGAATAAATTAAGACCCAACATGTTCACAGTGTATCACTAAAGGATAACATCTTCCAAGGAAAATTAAGGCCGTGGAGACTTAATAAAAGGCAGTCTTTGACTCAGCTAAAAGTACGAGAAAGGTCCTAAGCATTTCAGTAAAAGCTTCTATAAGGAGTTAAATTATCAATGAAAAAATGTTCTAGTTCTTTCCCTTCTTTTCTTTGGAGATGGGAGATGGATACTTTTAGAAAAATTTACCTATGCATAGATAAATTAGTACCACAGTGTTTTAGAAAAAAGAAAAAATCTCTTAAGTCTCAGAAAAATTGTGGGTTTCCCTAACTTACTGTATTATTCTCATAAAAGACAGAATTATTTCATTCTGTGACAGATGAAGGCAAAAAGAGCAAAAGGGAACTCTAGATGTACAGCCACAGGAACGGAGAGGTTCTGCTCTGTCTATTGCTTGTGCAAAGCTGCTTGACTGCTCCTTCCAGTTCCAGTTCTCTTGAACTTACAGTGCAAAATGGATGTTGATGAACTATGCAGAATTCAAGAAAACCCAAGATGGGAAGCTAAATATTATTGTAAAAAACCTTCATAAATTCCAAAGGTGAAGTGATGCTTTGCTTGGACATTTTAAATCATGGGAGGCACCAAGTTGATAAGAAGAACTCTAGAAAGTCAAAAGCAACATTAAGGTTTGAAGTTGATGCAGGGTACATTCAGAATAGAAAGAAGATATTTTAACAATAAAGAACACTTTACCTAGATGGAATAATTCACCAATGGCAGCACTGGACTGAGTGCCCATCCTTAGAATTTTGTCACTAAGCATTCATCTGTTTTTTTCTGAAGATTCTCACAGAATCTAATTTAAGAATGTCTTATATTAGTTTTTTTCTGGTTTCATAATTCATAACTTCATGAACAATCATTCAATAGTCAAACAAAACTCAGTTATACATTCAATTTTTTTAAATTCTATAAGTCCATTCAGGGTTGAAATACTGTATCTTCTGCTGAGAATGCTCCTTTAGGTCTCATTTCCTTTTTATTTGTTTTCTTGCCAATCTGCATATAGCAGAAACAGATGTTAAAGGTTTGTGTTTGATCTGAAAATGGGCCAGAAATTCTCCCAACAATGAAAATGTCATTTATTAATATTTGCCAAATTGTTGAATCACACTTGCTACTGTTTGACGCAATTTATTAATAAATGACAAGCACTCTAGCAAGGTTTTCTGGCAAGAATGAAACAAAGGAAATGAGCCAGAACAAGTGTAATCAAGAAATGTAAATAAACTTTAAGATGAAAACATGGTATGCTTGAACTTTGTATGAAATATAGACAGTTTCCTCCAGGAATTCTGCAGGTGGAGGAAGAAACTTGGAAATCTTCTGTGGAGGAGTGAGAAAAGGAAAGACAAGTCTCCACAGGGAAACAATGGGATTGTCTAACACACCCTATCAAGATCTTGTCATTGCAAAAGGATCAGCACTATGTTCTGGCATTTTAGAGTTGCAGACTCTCTTCTGTGTTTTCAATTAAAATTATTTCAAAGGATTTTAGACAACACATGTAGTTCTGCAAGCACTGTTTTTCAGTTATTTCATTTAGAGGTTCATGTGTTCAGACTGGGACTTAGTCATTAGTGATTGCATTTTAAAGGCAAAGACTTTTCAGGAGTTCTGGGTCCTTAGCCCAAGGCATGAACTATTGCCTGTTCACCATGATTTGATCCAGAATTACCAGGTGTTCCAAATGCTCCCTGACATCTTGTAGCTGCCATAGTCAGCCTGACCAATCTAAACTTGTGTAAGAAATTGTAAGTTCTGCAAGTACAGAAATTTTCACAAATTTTAAGCTTTCCTGAGCACACAATGAGCTCTGTAGCTTATAGCTATAGGTAGTAGAACTAGTAAGTCTTTTGGGTGTAGTAGTTTGCAACTCGCTTTACTTTGTAACTTTTCCCTGGGACTGGATGGTCTTGCTCCAGAGTCCTACTCTGCCTATGGCTCACATCTCTGACTCCCTTTAGATCTGACAGGTTGGTTTGTGAAACAGAACCTGGTAACAGCCAAAAATATCACTGCAAAAGGAAGGTAACAGCCCATGTGGGGTTTTGTGCTTGTGAAGAGTCTGCTAACACAAGGCCTGCTTGTAAACCCTCGGTTCTGAGAGCTTGCACAGCAGCAGCCCTGGCTGCATTGGCACTCCTGCTGTAGGTAACTCAGCAAGGAAAAGGGTTCCAAAGAGGTTTTATGGCACGTGTGTCATAGGGAAGCACATTGGAAAAACAGTCTGATGTTATTTAACCTCTTCTGGGCTCAGGCTGTTTATAGTGCTAAAGAAAATGGGCAAGGTGCTCTGCTCCTGTAGCCAGCTGACGTGGCATAGCTCAAATTCTTTTCATTCTCAGGCACCAAGGACCCCACATCCAAAGGACCTGTTGGGGCAGCCAAACCCAAAACAAGGCACCATCTGGAGGAATCCTTGCTGGTTTACTGCAAACTTTGCCAGAAGTTTTGTGGTGTGCGTGGGCCAAACATGGCCAAGCTTGCACCACCTTCAGCCCTCAATTGGCAGCAGATAGAGCTAATGCAGCTCTTGTGAGTGTACTGGCATTATGCTAAGCCTGTCCTTGAGCCTGAAACATGGACAGGAATTCAGTGGGTCACAGGGACTTGTGTGAATCTGTCCACTCTCAAGGTTGTTTTTCCTCTAGAAATACCTCCATTGGCTTCAGTGGAGTTCCAGTAAGGATGAGTTTCACCAATTCACATCCATTCACACTCTTACGTAAAAATTTCTTTGCTGGTATCCAAACTGTGACTTAACTCCAGGGCATTTAAAACATACAGGAAATTTATCAACTTCACTTTGGTTACTGGAGGGATATAGAGAGGTAGCACTGAATGTGGACACCAGTTCAAAACTGTCCACTATTTAAGTGTTTCACTTGATAAGATGAGAACAAATTTAAAAAAAGCCAAAACACTGAAATTGAAACATGCACTCTACAACAGATTAAGATTAGAATTAAGGAAAGTTGGAAATTATAATCATTTAATCACAATTTATAAGCCTAATTTCCTGCATGTCACTCCCAGATAATAAATAATTTTCCTTTGGCTTAGAAAAGCTGTGGAAAAAAAAAAAAGTTAATTTAAGGCTCATTAGTTTATTTTTAGTAGCTTAAGATCTGAGGGATTTGAAAACACTTCCCTTTTCTAATAGAACATGCCTTCCTGTATACCAAGGATGTCCACTGACCTCACTCCCTCCTGGAAGGTGCCACTGATCCATGACAGAAATCCTGTGAGGGCTTTGAAAGCTAAATAGGAACCAGAAAAAAAGTATTATCATGCTTAGCTGATTATAACATTGGAAATAAAGTTCAACTGTGAGTTTGGGGGGTGAAGGAGGAGTGCCTGAAACAAACAAGCACTTCCCGTGTTTGCCTGGAAGAAGCCAATCTTCTCTCTGCTTATATAATAAGAACATTACTCACTAATTTACCAGTAGCTGAAAGGGATTTCTGTTTTTAGCTCTGGGTCTGTGGCAACTGTTTTGTTTTAAATGAAAATGAAAAGGGAACATACAGCTAAAAAACTGTCGAGCCATAATTGAAGTGCATTAATGGTAATTACTTCTTTCTTTCACTCATCATTTTGACAGAGGAATCCATTACTCCTCCATCTCCATGTTTCCACAAATTACTCTTCCCTGTGGATGTGCAGTGACTGAAGGAAATCATGGCTTTGTTCTACGTGTTTTTCTTTAGTGCAACCCTGTTCTTCCTGACCTTCTTTCCCTGGGGATAGAAACGAAAATATCAATAACATGTATAAGCAATTTACTACTTTAATAGGGATAAGACGAAGAAGAAGGCATCAAGTACTGAAGTGAAACTGTGAATGCTGGTTATTGGGAGGTGTAATGTGTCTGATATTGCTTATAGCCATAAATTAATTGCACTGATTTATTTCAAGATGTTTATCTTGCCAGGATGAGATACTTCCTGGAGACAGTAAGTTCACAAGGTAAGATTCTTTTAAGAGTTCTATCACTTTGAGCATATTTTCAGCTCAGAATCTTTTTAAATGTGCTCTAGCAGTCAAGGAAACAGAATTATCCCCATAGGTCCAAGGCACCCTCCTTGGTTGATGACCATTTGTGGACCAGTGTAAGGAATTATTTATAAAAGATGTGGAAAGGTCTCTATTGCTACTTACAAAGCGCTATTTTACAGGTAGAAGGATTCTGTAACCAAAGTAATTTTCTTTGCACTGTAGACTGATATGAGATGAATTTTATATGGGAATTAGTTAGAACTTTTGCTTTCAGAGCAGTCTTGGAATATGAACACTTGTCTTGAAGATACTTCCATTCCTTTGGGGAGACTGGATAGGGCAGAAGACAACAGCTATTTCTTCATTTGCATTTGAGGTTTGCAAAAAGTTTTGGTTTGCAGTAACAATAAAATATCAATTATTTCTGAAGTAATCACATAAGGAAACAGACTAAACATAAAAGATAAATTCTGGCTATTCTTCTTAATTAAAATTAAACATACATTTAAGTGTTTTATTCACTTTATTCACTTATTTAAAGGTAATGATGAAACTAAAATTAGTAGGTTTTCTATGATGATATCACCCCTCACACCCTGAGAGTCCATTACTGTAGGTTTTTCCAGGCCTATACTGAAGGCCTGTTCAAGAAGGAAGTCTTCCTTTGCCACAAATTTTCCCTTATTTTTGCAAATTTCAACAATAAAAATTCTACAATGATAAATATATAATGTTCAGATGATATCACCACAGGAATACTTTATTTGTTTCTGTACTTAAATTTTGCTCATATAGTTCTATAATTTCTCACATGGATATTAGCTTTAGATATAAGATGAGAAATAGATATATAGATGGAAAAAAATAGAATGAAATCTAGTCTTACTTGTGAAAGAGACAAGTCTTTCACTTTCTTAGTCTCAGAAACTGAAGTTTTTGAAGAATCTATTTTGTTAAGTATTGTCTGTGAGATTCTAAGAAAATTGTCATTATATGTTACTGATAAAGTAATATTGACATATTTCTTAGGTGTTTTAGAATTACATCATTTTACAGGATGAAGTTACTCAGCAGAATTCTTTCTTTTCTAAAAAGCATATTTCCTGTTCCGTGGACATAGACCTCTACCGGTGCAAAGAAACAGGAACAGTGACCTGAGGTTTATCCTGGGATTCGAATAATGTCATGGAAAAGAAAGCATATTGTAATACTATATCACCAGAATCACAGTATGGTTTGGATTGGAAAACACCTTAAAGATCACCAGGTTGCCCAAAGAACCTCTCCTAGGAAGGGCAGGCTGAGAGCTGGGGTTGTTCATTCTTATAGCACTTTCCAGTACCTAAAGGGGCTAGAAGAGAACCCAGAGAGGCTCTTTTACAAGAGCATGGAGTCATAGGACTAGGGGGAAATGGCTTCAAACTTAAAGAGGACAGGTTTAGATTAGATATTAGAAAGAAATCCTTTACGGTGAGAGTGGTGAGGTACTGGAACAAGTTGTCCATAGAAATTGTGGATGATCCACCACTATTTGAATTAAAAGAATAATTACATGGGTTGGTGATTAAGTTCTTTGGTCTATAAACTGTCTCCACTGCATCAGAAATGCCCTGATCTCAAAAAAATCTTTTCTAATGGTAATTTCTCTGGCCTGCAAAACAACTACATCCACCTTAGAAAAAAGAAAAAGGTTTTGTAAACCAATATATAACTAAAAAAAAGACATTCTTAATCCAACCCCCAATTGACTGGCCTGAATTACTCCAGCAATACAATGATTTTACAATAATAATAGAAGGGAAATTAAAAGAAAATGGAAAGAGGAAAGAAGTTATGGAAATATTACCCAGTTGAAATGGCAAGAAAAAAATTATAAAGCAAAGGTGTGGCAGAGACCTCAGGACACCATCAGTTAAAACTTTGCTAACCCTGACAAACACTCCTGAGTGCACAGATCTCTGTTGCTTGCCTGGGAAATACTCTGGAGTTCCAAGGCAGGCTGTTCCTTCAATACTCTGCCTATTGCAAAACGGTTTCCAAATGTCCACCTTTAGTTCCCTTGTTACACGATCCATCCATTACCTGCTTTCTGTCTCCAGTAAGTGTGGATAGCTGATAGTTCTCTTCTTGCTTTTATGGATATGTTCCTCTCAGCCTTATTTTCTTTAGACTGTACAACCTCAGTGAACTTACATTTTTGGTTTTAGATCTTTAAATTTTTTTTCTATTTTAACACCAACAATTTGAGCAAGATTGTCTCATCATGTTATGTCCCTCTAAACAAGAGACAGCTTATTAAAAATCAACTCATTAATTGCATTACTGTTGACTCAGAGAACTGGTGCACAATCATCACTTTCCTTTCCCCTTGTCTTTTTTTTAATACTGGCGTTCAGTATGGTGGGATGCTTGTGCCCTTTAGATGCTTCTCTTTTTCCATAAATAGTAGCCTAGACACCTAGTTCAGAAACTCTGAATTTTTCAGTTAGACCAGACATCTGTTTTTAGTTGATTTGGCCAGAGTTGTAAGCAAGAGAGTTGTAAACAATGAAATGTGGTCCCTGGAGCTGCCTAGTACATGGCTACACCACATCACACAGGTTCATGTGCCAGGTCAGACTCTACCAGTAAATACCAGTAAATAAAGGTATGTTTGAGTGTATAAAGGTGTAACTAAATGGATATTTTGTTTGTACTTAAGTCCATGCTGAACATTAAGCATGAGGTTGCACACATTGTCATTGTATCTATATTAAAAGAGCAAACTATAAAAGATGGTTGAACTTTTGTATAGAGGAAGCTGGTTAACCTCAGTGAGCCCTCAGAAAAACACAGTTATATTGTTCTGGGGCACTGCATGGGGTAGATGCCAGTTTGATGATTGTCTTCTTGGATGAACTGGAAAGATGCTCTTGAGCTTAAGCCCAGTGCAGGTGGTACTGCAGCACTTGAGTCCTGCTGAGAAGTTAGTCCCTCTAAAACCCTGAAACGTGTTTTAACAGATTATGTGCCTGGTTTTTCACCTGAGGTTATTTGTTTCCAAAACTTAAAAGGTTACTTGCAATTTCTCAATGAAATCAAGGGAAATCAGATGCCTTAAACATGAATCTTAGTGGGGTTGGTTTTTTGTATGCCTCCAAATGCCTTTCAAAATATTTTGGTATCAAAATGTTTCTGCTTTTCTAACTCCAAGATTTTGGAGCCTGTTCACTTAGTGACAACTAGTGATTTAGTAGAGCTGGGGTAAGCCATCATACGGCAACTACCTCATTTCCCGAATGTACATACCAGGCAACAAATATTTTTTTCTGGAGACATAGGATAAAGTTGATCTTTTTCTTTAGGTTAAAGAGACACATTTTTAATATTTCTCTGTATATACATTGATATAAATAGAGATGTGATTCTACCATAAATTTCCTCTTTTACATCGTGCCTCCTTGCCTTACACATTTTTTTCCTCACCTACAGCAGTTCCTACAGGAAATAGATTTCCTCCCACAGTCGCCCACAGTCCTTCTGTCCCACCAAACAATACAAGCTCAATTACATCATTACATGAATTAAATAGAAAAATAAATAAATAAATATCAATTGCAACCTTTTGGGTTCAGCATATTCAGAAGAGGCTTTTGACACCTACTTTACAGAATCCATTTTCATAGTATTTCATCATTCCTGTCACATGCAATCAGTGACAAGGTCACTGAAAGGCTATGATCAAATAAGGGCTGGAGCTGAGCTACCAAATCCCAGTTATTTTTCAAATCAGCAAAGGATCTGTTGCTGTTATTTGGAGTGTTTGTATTGCACCTCTCTGTATTGAAGTTAACTGCAAATAAAGAGTCTGTTTGTTTTGCAGTACATAGAAAGTCTAAAGATTTTCTGTGTTATATTCTGCTGATTGGAAAAGAAAGAGGAATCCACTTGAAAGATAAACTAGGGCCAAAAATTGATTGAAAGTATTACCCAATATTTTGGGGAATATATGAATCCTGCACTGGATTCGTGCCACCTAGCTTCAATTGCCTAAACCTTACATGTTTAGTCTAACCTTGTCTACTACAGTCCTTTTCTGATCGATAGGCCATCTGAGGTGTGAGATAAGAGCTCACACCTCACACCTTACACAGCTCTCAGGGACTTCAGGAGGTTTGAAAGTGTTGTTGAGTAATTCTATCTGCTAATTACTAAGAAAGGACAGGTAAAAAAAAAAAATCACATCCTGCTACACCCACCAGGGCTTTGCAGGGCCACCACAAGATACTCTCAGGCATTTGTCTGACATAGTTTCAGAGGACCTGTCTGTCCAAGGTAGAAGTCATCTGAGACAGGTGAACATATGAGATCTTAAGTTGCTGATGCAAAAGTTTGGTTTTTTTTTTGAGCTCAGTCATGTAATGTAACTACTGTTGCCTACTGTTTATACCATATGCTCTTAAATACAAGGCCTGCTGCTTGACTGCATGTCTGTATAGGTCACTGAACTGCAAAAGAGTATTCCATGTCTCTTCGTTCACAGGTTGATCATCATTGTCTCTGCCATCCCATCCACTTTTATCTGCTCCTCACTGGTTTTATATAGAGACTACAAGACAGAAGGAGATGAGATCTGAACTCCTTCTAAAGCTGCAGTGGTCAGAAATTTTGCAAGGGAACCTAAACACTTAGAGGACTTTGCTCTACAGGCAGCACCTGAGGAGTGACATGGAGAGGCCAGTTAAACTGACAGTTTTTGAGGGATACTTTCAAACCTGTCAAAGATTTTTAAAGTATTAGGTTAAGTCCTCTACAGGAAGTAAATTTATGGTACACTGTGAATACTGTAAAACTGTCTGCTTATGTAACACAAGTGTCATATTAGTGTGTTTTTGACTGTTTAGATAAAAGAGAGAAAAATATCCCCTTCCTCACACTCTCTATATTAAGAATTGAAAAAAAAGCTAAAATCCCTGGTCCACAGGAAAAATAAAATGTTGGTTGTGGCACCAAAACTGTCTTAATTATACTTTACACTTGACGACTGCTGCTGTATAATCTAAACCTCTGCTCCAAATCCCATAAACATAAACACAAAAATGAAGCTGATTTAGTGCACCAAGTGTCTTTTGTTCCCCAGCACAAGATGAAGAAAATTTAGTGTTCCTGGAGGTCAAAACCCACACATGGTTGCAGACTTTTTGTAAATCTTCTAGATAAGTTTGGAATGGCTGCTGTTATTTTTGTAACCTTCCTTTGAACCATAACTTCCTCATCAGGTACTTCATATTCTACCTCAGAGACATAAAACTCCCAAAAGCAAAGCTATTTCTTTCAGCCCTTTTACAGTACAAAGCAGCCATCCAACCATCTCTAGGGTCATGTAATATTGCTACCTTTTGCATTGGTACTTTGGAAGACAGAGCTCATCCCTTATAATTTTTCATACTTACACTGACAGAACCTACCTGGAGGAGCCGTAGGCTGCAGCTCATTTCAAACAAGGGCACAGGGGCACACCCAGACTGACTGCAGGTTCAGTTGTAAGTCTGGAAATAAAGCTGGGCTACCATAGCATCCATTATATGGCTAACACAGTGTTCAAGGGAAAGAGCTGAGCTGTAAAATAAGTTGAAGATTGAAGAACAGAGTTTATCAAGGAGCTGAAAATAAGGAAGTCAAAAAGGGCCCTATTGAATCTCCACTGAAATTTTGTACATGTGGCTAATATTTTTATGGTCTGTGTGAATGCATATGTGTTTGAGGTATTTAAAAGCCTGGAAAATAACTGGGTAAACATTTTAAAACTGGAAATTAGAAATTTTTGTTTTCCTACTTTCTAGGAGTTTCATGAACGTAAGTGTATAAAAAATGACATGTTTAAGTTCTGTAGTGCTGGAGGCCATATGATTATCTCATTATAGTTTCATATTGTGCATAAATAATCACTGTATTATTCACCAATAAGCCAATGTTACGCTCTGGATATCTCTTGCCTTATTTCTGTAGTGTTTTTAGTATTTTTAGCTAGTATTAATCACCGGCCTCACAAAATCAATTCCAATGACATTAACCAGAGCAAGTTAAACAGGGCCATTACCTGGGCCCAGAAAAAAAATATCTCTAAACTCAAATGGTCTCTGAACTGAACCCCAGCTGCCTGGCTTCTTGGTATGCTTCAACAGTCTAGAGGGGTCTTCTAGAGGGCTCTTCTAGACTATGTCCTAACTTGTCTTGAAGACTGTCATAGCTTGTCTTGAAGACTGTGAGATAGACTTGAACCTCCCCAGGTGCAGTAAGGTGATGCTTCCACCCGTTTCTGAGTAATGAAATATCAGACTAAAAAGTAGAATATGTATGTTCTTTCCATCCCGCAGTAATGCTTTGGGCAGAAGTGGCCATTGTTGTTTTCTTTGTATATGGGTGAGCTCCAGGTTTTTTGGGACTTAATAGTTGCTCTCAGAGCATGTGTACCAGACTGGATTCCCTGGAAGACTTTGGTGTCCTTATTTGTGTATGACAAATGCCTTTAGGTTACTACTAGATACCTAAATACTCAACACATATTGACATCCATGCTGCATTCAATAAAAGGTAGTATTAGTTTTTAACTGTCTAATTAGTTTTCTAAGTAAACATCTCAGTGTTTATGGACCACCTGGTCTGTCAGCAGGTAGGTGGGGTTTGTTTGAAAGTTCATCCTTTTTCTGGAAAAGCTACACAGTAGACAAGTGATTGCTATTGAGATTTCACACCAGCCTTTTACACAGATTTAGAAACTCTGCTGTGGTTGCTATGTGCACCCAATTCACAGAAATTCTCTGAATACTTACACAATGGGGCATTGTTTTGTTTAAGGTATAAGCTAAATGCAGAGCTTCTCCAGAGTTCCTACAAGAAACATAATGGTATTTTTTTTTCAGAAATAACAAATGACAGTCACCTTTTTCATTTCAAAAAGCAGGAATGTGACTGTGATAATTTTAACATGCTGGGGTAGTAGACTGTAGTTAGATTTGTCAAAGTTACTTATTTTACAGGGTGACATTTAGCATGAACAGGTTAGCAAATGGCTTGAATTTGTCTAAAAGAGAAGACTTGAACAGTGACAATAAACATCCCAGCAGAGATGAAAGGAATATTTAAAATTGGTTTCATTAAACTGCCATTAATCCTTCTACTTTTGGTTCTCAGTAGCTTTAGGGAGACCTCTATGGTACCCACACTAACCCACCACCTCCCACCAAACAAACAAACAAAAAAATTAAATGGACTAGTACTTTAAATTGGAAGAAGGTAAAATCTTACAGCTACGTGGTCCTGAACTTCCATCAGGTCTTGTAATTTTTAATTTTTCCTTATAAATCAATCCATGGCAAGAATCTCAGACTGCAGGAATCTGCAGAAAAATCATAGAAGTAACCATGTCTTTGTGTACAAAATTGTTTTAAGTCATACATGTAATCCTTATCCCTTTCCTGTACTGCCTTGGACCCAACCATATCTCTTAGTATAAGAGTTTCTGTCTCCAGACTGCACTGCTTACCAAAAGTAACCAAAACAGCTATGTCCTATTTCACAGCTTCATCCATTTCCTCTCCACCAAAGCTGGCAAAGGCAGTGCCAAGACTCACATCCATTTAAAAAGGGGAACCCTCCTATGACTGGCTTCACTTGCAGTTTCTTGTATAGTTCCTACTGTAATACTCATCCAGGTAAGTTTATATACAAAGCAAGATTAACATTAAAATGTCGAACATACATATTGGTATACACAGCTCCAAACAAATTATTATAAAGTTGCCAGAAAACTACGTGTCAAAGCTTAAATGTGAGACAAACAGTCCACATAGCTGTCTTCATGTCAAGCCCACTGGATTCCAGGAAGCACTCAGCACCTTTATAAACCCTCTGCACTTCAGCAAGATTTACCTCAAATGAACTGAGTTACAGCACAAAGAAAAGCCATCATAAACTCACACTGTACTGACTGCTGAAAATGATTCAAAGAACAGCTCAATCTGTTCTTAGCTGGAACAAATTGTTCAAAGAACCAGACTGGTTCAAAATTATATGCACCATTAATGTGCAGCGCACAATTCCCCGATAAAGTGCTTGTTTCTGTCATTCACTCCACCAATTTTACTTATGCATAAATGATAAACCCCATATTAGACATGTAATCACCAAAGCGATGCCTCTCAAATAATAAATTAAAAGGTACATTTTCTCAGATGTTTTCTACTGCAAACTCATATCTGACACAGTGGCTGCAACTACCTAAAGAAAGGGAGATTACACACTATTCTGCCTATAGGACCCCCTCAACACATGCATATGGGTTTGAATGTGTCAGAGGGTGTTTGTCTGTGTTCCACATTATTTCAGCTCCATTAGCAGTTTGAATTTAGAGAAGAGGGAGTTTCAAATGGAAACATCTTGTAACTGAACAGTGGTGGCACAGGAAGTCTAGAGGTGTCTTTGGAACATGACATTACTTACCAAGTGATATCAAGATCTTACTGTGTACTGGTCAAGGGAAAAATCTGGAATCAGCAAAGCAGAGATTAAACCTGAATGGCTGAAATGATGGAGGTTGATAAGGAAATAAAAAAGAAATCTTTAGGAGCAAAATAAAGCCTCAGCAGGAAAGCAACATACAATAAGGTCTCCTTGGAAGAAAGAAGGAACAGCTCAGTTCAGCAATCAGGAATGACTAGAGCTCAGTCAATAATTCTTTTAAAACATTTTGGAGCTAAACTACGTTTATGGCACTGTAAAGTCAATATGTTCTCTGAAAATTCTATAATAATAATGAGTGAAATTAGGGAATATTCAGGTAGAAATTGATTTGAAAAAAACCCTTCTTTTGTCCAGCTATTCTGTCAGACCTATACAAATAGGTGAGAATCCTTGAATAGGGTCAGTACTGCCAACTTACTCCAGCATTGTTTTCTCTAATTTGAAGTGACATCATGGCTTTTCACTCATGTTCATAAAAATATCAGATTAATAACATATAGACAGAACACAGCCCAGACAACAGTGTTTAGGAATATTTTCATCAGGATAAACCTACCCAATCATCAGTTATTCTAACAAGATACCATTTTGTTTGATATGTGTTAACATAGACTATGCCTTTTTTAAACTGTAGCTTTTACATACTGCAAGAAAACCTTATATTGTGTTGCTTGGAAACTGATAAAAAACCAAGTCAAACAGAATTAGAAAGAACTGTCCATTTATACATAAAAATTACCTTTAAAATTGTGTGAATTAAATACAAATCTAGCTTAGTTTTGTTTACAAATTATAGTGTGTCATTTTAACTTACTATGCAGCTGGTTTAATAGAATTAGTGACAATTAAGATAAAATTTAAATAACTCTGTTTACCTAAGGCAGTGAAATATAGGCTATAATTTAATGTGGTTTTTAAAGGCGCCTCGGTGAACCCATTGGTCTCTAGTTAAATTTGTCTGTTTATTTGTTTGTTTTTTCTTCTCGTTTGGGAAAAGTCAGGAGCATACAAATGCCCCAGCAAGGTCTGGTGGAAGAGCTAGAGGCAAATTCAATTAAGAGAAACACATTGTCTGTGGTCTTATGTTTTGTTTAGACACGTGAATTCAAGTACCTGAAAGAAACAGAATATGCAACATAATTCTGTCTCTTAATTCTAATGAAAATTGAACCAAGAATTACATAAGCAATTGAAATTCCATCACAAATTGACTTTTCATAGAAACTTTAAAAATACAACAAAACCACTTAGGAAAAGAAGGTGCTGATTTTACCCTTTTTTCCCCCCACATTCTGAAACTAATATTTTGATTTTTCATTTGGTGCTTTTGTTGAGACATTTATTAGATTTTACAGAAGATACAGAAATATTGCACATAAAATCACACTCATCAGAATACTGAAATATTTTAAAGTATTTCTTTGTGTAAAAGTTTGTATTTTATTATAAGTCAGTGAAAACAAATTCTGGAATGATCAAATTTGCTATTTTAAAAAGAACCTCCTCAAATCTGTCTCTAAAAGGTGATGTCTGATGAAAAGTCAGTGGCTACTGAAGTTCCTAAAGCTGTGATAACAATGGTGTGTTGGTTTACAACTAGTTTTGGCAGCAATCATCACAGAATCAATTCAATATATTTACAGAAAGCTTCTGCTCTAATACTAAATTCTAATTTTGTCAATTCTACCTTAAAACAAATAGAGAGAAAAACTGGGGGTCACAACTGTGAAATCCAAGTCAAGGAAAACATTTTTATCAGACTGAAGAAAAACCATACTCATGAGATAAGTAGGCAACAAGAGCCTTATGCCATCTTGTTCCATGGCTTTGGTCAAGGTCACCACTGTAGGTTGGAACACTTTCTAAAGTGTTCTGAAGCATGTCCTGTTTAACTCTGGTGCTCTGGTAGTGATGTGCATAAGTATCTGTGTGAGAGACTATGTCCTCCCTCCAAAATGTGTTTGATCTGCTATCTCTGCATCAGCTGTGGGTTGTGGTGAAGCCCATGCTGGGACATCATGACTATTCTGCCTCCATTTGGGATGTCAAATAATCATCATACTCAAGCTAGACTTAGAGATTAAATTAGGTAATTTCATGGGGTAATTACTGTATTCATGCTATGGTCTTCTCAGAATGACTAAAGATCATTAAATAATTAAAGATGCGAGTAAATAAAGTTATTTGAATATTGCTATTGCCAGTAGTGTGGGAGCAATGGAGTTATTGAATGGATGCAAGAACATAATTGTTCTGGGGAAGAGGAAGGCTCGTGACCCCTCTGCCTTCGCAGTGCCACATACATAGGAAAACCCACTCAAAGGACTTCCAATGCATAAACGTAATTCTGTGTCTCTGTGAATGTCAAAGCCATTTTGCCAACTTTGAGTGAGCCTGAACTACAGGCTTATTGTTTCTGCAATTTCAGTGGAATCTTCAATGAAGAGGACTCATTAGAGGGAGAAAAATAACAGAGATTTTTTATCTTCTGTTCCTAAGGATGAGGAAACAGGTTGTGATTCTGCCAGCATGACCATAAACATTCTCTCTGGCTTCAATAATAGTGGCTTTTGGCCTGTCGAAATGAAAATTCTCATTGTAATCACACTGTAAATCATAGAAGTTCAGATTTCCTGCTTGGTCCTCATCTTACATGACACTGCAGTTTCTTTTCTTTTTCAGGTTCCCTGTTGCCCAAAATTGTCAGGTTCCCAAGACGGGGCAAGGCACCACGTGACAGGATCTCACTTACAAACCATGTGCCTCTGCACATGCCTCCACTGCTGTATTCAGCAGGGATTTTACACTAATGCTTA
The DNA here is from genome assembly GCF_022539395.1 of Myiozetetes cayanensis. Lineage (NCBI taxonomy): Eukaryota > Metazoa > Chordata > Aves > Passeriformes > Tyrannidae > Myiozetetes > Myiozetetes cayanensis. Next base: position 103,005,223 of record NW_026087411.1, read on the forward strand.
TTTCTAGAAATATTGGGCAGAATTTTATTTTTATCTTGAAAAGCAATCTTTACAAAGGGCATCCTCTTGGATTTAACTTCAGTATAAAATTACACTGTTTCCTCATGTGGGAAAATTAAAAATTTTTTTATTACCCCATATATATTTAGGGTAACATTTTCTTAGCAGATCTATGTTGAAATGACTCAGAGATCAATGGGAGCTATGTGCAACCAAGGATAGAATGAGTTTCCTAATGCAAAATGATAATGGGTTATTTTATTTTTCTTCATTTGACTTTGAACACTATCAGGTTAAAAAAAAGGATCTCCTTTACCTTTTAAGTTCTCAGGACAAACATCTCACGTTTCCTTGATGAGTTCTTAGCTTAATTGGCATAACACCAGTCCATGGAATAATCATTCAGAAAGAAATCTTCAATTAAGCGACCTGCCTTCATATATTTTTACATGAGCCAGTGTTACATTTCCCTTCTACTGTTCACTTCAGATGTATGTTTGTCTAAACCTACCCAGAACACACTCAATTGTTTGTACAGTAACAGAAGTCCATTTTTTCAACAAAGAAACAAGAGAGGTGGAGCATAGAGGAAACCATCTGGTAAAATTAACTCTGCATGCAGGTCATTCAAAGGAGATTTCTTCAAAGTAGACCAAAGCTCTCAGTTTAATACTGTAGAGATATTCCTTGCACAGTTCTTACACAGAGAGAGAAAAAAAAAGAAATGTAGCATGTTCCAAGACATTAACAGATAAAGTAAGTGAAAACTTATACAACATTTGCCCAGTACAAGGACATGTTCCAACACAGAAATGCTCTGCTTTCACATATAAAGCTACAGTTAACACTAGAAAGTGGTAAAAGAAGTCCGGAATGATTTAGGAAAGTCAAGTTCAGACACAAGAAATAAAGAACTCCTTGTGAAGACTGAAAAGAAAGAGAAGACCCTGTCACCACAGCTGAACTTTCATCCTCATCCTGTGGCCTTGAAAACTGAATTTTAACCTACAAACTAGAACAACTGGGCTCAGCTCCCTAGCCTGGTTTTACTTTCAGGATTATTTTCTATTTTTATGTAACATAAAATGCATAAGCAGTACACAACACAGTACCCAGTGCTAGACTTTGCTTCTTGGATGACAGTAAGACTGTCACAAAGACTGAACCTATTCTCTTGTCTATACCACTTTCATTTTTGCAGAAAAGATGTTCAATGTCAAAAATAGGGAGCATCATGTTCCAACAGGATTGAGTTGTAACTTTCCTAACTGGAGAATCTTTCTACATGGTGAAGAAGCTGATTTTCAATCCATTCAGACTGAGGAAGAAGCAAAATCTGGGTCTTCTATTGTGAGGTCAGTGTGCTAACTTTCAGTCTTTTCTAATTATCAGCTACTCTGTGAGGAACAGAGTCTGACTATATAAATGCCCAGATGAGATGGACAATGACCAGTTTTTTCACTCTTCAAATCTCAACTTGATAGGGTACTCAGCTCAGGGGTGCATTTACAGACCCAGACTAATGACTGAGGCAAAATTTTAGATAATGTCATTTTGATGATATTTCTGGATGACTGTTATATGTCCCCTTTTTCAGGCTTTCAGCTTCTTTCTCTCAGACCTATTTAGTCCTCAATTAAGTCAAGAAACTGAAAGATAATTAGTGGCACAATTTAAAGCACAGCACTGCTGAGATAGGGGTGGGGAACACAGGTGTGCCTACGACATAAAGGCATTATGCTATTCCAAATACTTCTAGTCCTCCTTGAACCATAATATATTGTGTCTTACTCCATCACTCTCAGTGATGATGCAAACTGAAATAACTTGATGTGTTATTAAGAGCACTGCTGTTACTGGACTCTCTGTGGTAACGGGGGCTCCTGGAGCCATAGCCCAACAGGCAGGGCTGAATGCTGCATTAGCAGAAAGTAGGTTTACTTGGACCAAAAACAATCTAAACCTCTGTCTATCTGCTTGAAAATTCATTGCTATAAAATAGCACACATTTATGAACAGCACTGCTGGGGCCATAAATAGACTAAGATGTTATTTCTCAGTGTTCTTTAACACTTGCTCTTTAGAATTTATTAGATTAAATTATTTACATTTAGTATTCTAAGCAGATCAAATCTGTTTAGTATTCTTTAGATTTAATTGTTTATATTTTAATTCTTAGTAGCCTTTATGTGATGGGCTTTGTTAAGGAAATAAAGTTGTTTATGGGGTTCATTTGATGTTGACTAGCTTCATTTTCAGCTTTACAAAGCTTTTTACTGACTGAGCATATTTTGGAGAAATTCTGATTCTTTAGCCTATTATGTCCTTTGTGTGTCCTAGACCATATAAAAGTTCTGTTCACTGACTGCTCTTTAATCCTTTGCTGATTCTGCCCTGGTGTGGTGCTCTACCTGGAGGGTATAAAACCTATGCTCAGCTTCTGAGCTGAGTGTTACGGGTTTCATATCCCTTACACTTCCAGACTGCATGTCTCTCCCAGCTTACTCTCCTTGCTGTGCCACCAGGTCAAGCCATACTCTGGTCTCCAGCAGCTCTGCTTGGGTGAGCCTCAGGAAGCAGCTTGCTGGTGCAGGTGGGTATCACCCTGTCATCCATCTCACAGTCTATGACAGGCTGAGAGTTCAGCCTGGAGAAGAGAAGGCTCCAGGAAAACCCTAGAAGAACCTTCCAGCACCTGAAAGTCACTACAAGAGAGTTGGAGAGGGCATGCAGTGATAGGACAAGAGGGAAATGGCTTTAAATTTAAAGAGGGAAGGTTTAGATTAGATATTAGGAAGAAATTCTTCACTGTGAGGATGGTGAGGCACTGAAAGAGGTTGGCCAGAGACATTGTTGATGCCCCCTCCCTAGAAGTGTTGAAGGCCAGGTTGGATGGGGCTTAGAGAAACCTGGTCTAGTGAAAGGTGACTGGGCCTATGGCAGTGGGGTTGGAACTAGATGATCTTTAACGTCCCTTCCAACCCAAACCATTCTGTGATTATATGTTTGATGGTGACTGGGACAGAGGGAAGGAATTATTTCTTTCATCTCTGTAAATGTGAGGTTTTGCAGTGAGATGTCTGTTTTCTGTTAGATGGCTTATACAAATGCATTATACTTTTTGAGGTATCAGTAGTAAGTAATGAAAATTAAAAGACTTTTTCAGAAATAGTGGTTTTCCCTGATCACTGAAAATATGTCAATAGAAGGGCTGAAGGGTGGCATCTCCACAGACTAACTTATTGCACAGGAAAAGGTTTCAAGACATCAGATGAACCTCACTCCCTTCTACTGATCATAAAAGAAGCCTACAGTGATGAGTCCCAATCTAGAAACACTGTTTTGAACTACTTCAGTTAGGACAGATGGATCTCGTAATTTTATAAAGCAAATAGAACACAGATGATTAACTGGTTCACAGGGCTGAGAAGCAGCCTTGCAGAAACTTACATTGCAAGTTAAAAAAAAGGTTATTTTTTAATTGTGAACTAACTACCTGTTCTGATTTAAAGGACTAATTCTTGGATGGAATTAACAAGATGTTACTATGACTACTACTTTGATTCAACTTGCATCTGCTCCCCTTGGCTGTCAAAAGGTCCGAACCAACAGGGTTTCATAAGGCTAAAACAGAGACTAACTAACTCTTGGGGATGTTAGTGGAACAGCTGCCTGCTGTCACTATTGGGAAAAGGCAGTGTTATCACCATTTTTGTACATGCACTAAACTTCAAACATAATCATTCTTAAAATGCAAAGGCCTTCAACAGCTTGTGGATTTTGACACAGCCATGGGAACATTAAAGCCAGGCTGCCAACCTTCAGCACTCCAGATGTGCTTGAACAAATACATGACAGCAGGGCAAGGGCACACACACATCAGGTAGCTCTGTGTCATCGCGCTCCTTTGTCGGTTTGCATCGATGCTGAAGGGACGTGCACAGGCAACTCAGACCTGGAAGGAAGTTAATGTTTCTTAGAGCTGTGGAAGTGTCAGACCTCTCCCTAATAGTCACACCCAAAATAATTTATCCCCCACATCAAATAAAATGGTGTCTGTTAATTAGTAAGGAAAGCAGTATTAGTGGGCCTACCTGCAAAATTAAGAACAGCAGTATGAGAATAAGACTTTCAAATGTTAAATACAATTAATAGTCTTTTCAGGACACGGCTTTTCACTGCAAGGATTTTTAAGATTATGTTTCAGTGAGATAATAAAGTGGCTTGAAGAAAAACAAGCTAGTGGCTTTGAAAGAGCTTAATCTTTGCTTTTCTGTTTTCCTAGCGGGTAAGTTAGGACTGGAAAGACAGCTCCCTAGTTTCACATGTCAGTTTTTAGAACTTGTTGTTACAACTCTAGCAATAATTGCTCGTAATTTTTGGTTGTAAAAATATGTGCTTCTAATGTTTCTAAGCTGTAAGCATCAGCTCACATTTACTGGGAGTAATGGTGATTCTGTCATGTCAGGACACTAGATTAATGACAGCTGATATTAAATACTCCCCATTTATGTATGTGAAAATAACTTGAAGGTGAAACACAGATTTGTGTTTTTGACTCACAGGAACTAGCAACAAGCCCTGCTAGGATTATGATCTGCAACTGGTGGCTTTTTCAGTCTTCTCCTAGGACTTACCTCTGCTTTGAAAAATTACTTCATGTGATTGGGTTCTTTATATAGCAAATATTTTGCAAGACGTGTAATGTCTTTATATAATGTTCCACATATGTATCTCGTTAGAATTTATAAGACCTACTGGTCTTAACAAGATTTCATAAAAGAGCTGAAACAAGCACCTCTGAACATGGAGCACAGCACAGTTCTTGCTTTTTCAAGTGTTCCTGGTACCTTCTATTTGCACAGGGTGGGGAGGGGAAATAGTGTCAAGCAAATCACATCTGTGGGATCTAACTTTCCATGGAAAGCAATAGCATGGCTTTTACTTTTCAGAAAAGGCACTGAACACACCAATATTAACTCCAAATGTTCCAAAACCAGACATTGGGCCTCATATCCCGAGTGACGTAAAAATGATGCAACTTATTTTAAAAAGAAGCAATAAATTCAGAGTTTATGTTCTTTGTCTTCTATATGAACTTCTGAGGTTCCCATTGGTCATATTTTCACAACCATCCTGATTAAGAGGGGAGATAATTGCTTAGGCATATGATAGGTGTGCTCAGAGTCATGTGATGGGGGATCAGTTGTGCTTTCCCCTTCATTCACACACCCCGCCCCCATCCCCCATACATTTTCATTGAAACTGGCTCTGGTTAAAAATATACTTTATTTTAAGGAATGAAAGCTCTGATTGTCCTAAAATAACATGAATTCCCATCAGGATCAGGGCACCATTGTGCTAAGTGCTGTACAAACACAAGGAGATAATGGACCTGATTCATCCCTGAATTACTCTGGTTTCCATGGATTTACAGCTGTGCAAGTCAAAGGCAAATGTGATAATGAGCATGCTGCAAGAATGCACAACTTAGGGCAAGTTTTCTTCTGGCCTAAATCCTTTGAAATCTCTGGAAGTAAGGCAACAGATGACTTGATGTATACTTTAAAGCTGCATCTAGTCTACTGAACTAAATAGGACCTGACTGTGGGCCCTGGATCAGTATTTCCAGTAGTTGACCACTGGTCTCTCCAAGCACTTTAAGAGAAAGTTGAGGCTGGGAACCTGCCGAATAGCCTGCCTGGGTGAAACCAGGCTACTCTGCAGACTAAGATAGTTTAATAGGATGAACATGGTCAGACCACGCCAACTGGCCTCAAAGGTAGAGGATCAAGTCCTGGTACTGACTACTTTACTGGTAGACCTACAGTCTGAAAATCTTGTTTCTACTTGTAAGAGCTTCTGTTCTTGTTTAATATTAGTCTATTATACACGTTTAACCAAAGCGTAGTATTAAAAAAACCCCCACCAACAACCAACAACAAAGAACAACAAGCAACTTATGCCTGCTACTCTTACATTTTTCCTTAAATCACTGCTTGTCTCCCTCGTTCCTTTTGAAGAGTTTTGCTGAGGACCAGAGCAGTTGCAGCCTGGCGAAGGTGAGGAGCTGTAGGGCTGCACAGCTGGGCTGCTGCTGCTGCCGGACATGGCTGGAGCATGCAGCAGCACCAGGCAGCACCAAGGCACCCGACATCAGCCTTGGTTTGACACGGCTTTGGAATCTGTTTCTGTGGTTTACCCTGCTGCCTTTACAGCACCTGCCTACTGCCTGGTGATTACTGGCAACTTCTTGCCCTGCCCCACTCTCATGGTTTCTTTTCCTTAAAGGTCATATCTCATCCCAGTACAGTCAGATCATCGCTTAGCACAGGTTCACAGGGCACTACAGCAGCGCAGCCCTGACATTGGATCCAGTGATATTAAGTAATAACTCCCATTTCAACATCTATTTGTGCAGCTACTCACTTTCCCATATCTCCTTCTCTCTTAAGCCATGCCCCCATATTGTTCAGCCAAATGTAATTCGTCAGTGGAATGAGTTTGTCAAGATCAGTCTGCTGCAGGTTTCTTTTAACAGCTTCATGCACGTGGTCTTGTACTTTTCTCCATCACACTAATGGTGAATGGGAAGACACTCTCCACGCACCAGAAAAGTGCTCAACTTGTCCATGGCACTGCTCATTTTATAGCAGGGGCAGTAGGGAAAAAGAAAGTCCTAACTCTGATTTTGTTTTGACAATTGAATCATTAATATCACCGCCCGGGACCCAGGTTCGATTCCCGGTCAGGGCCACTCCCGGGCAGATGGAGCTCGTTAGCCCTTAAAGGCAACCCACCTACGTCCTAAGGACCTCGCTGCCACCGTCCAAGCTCGCTTGGCCCCGGCAGATGAACCTTAGGATTAAAGGGTGGGCTCAGTTCCGCGCACACTGTGTCTCACCTAAAAAATCCAATGCGCAGGCTGGAAGGTGGAAAGACCTTCCCCGGATCTTCACTCGCGAAGACTGGCCATTATTATTATATTACTACATTTCAGAGTTTGGAGCCCTGTAAGCATTTAGAATGAATTTTTAGAAAGCATTTCTAGTAAAAACACAAGCTTTTTGACAATTAATTCTGTTTAGATGCTTTGAAACAATTTCACTTGGAAAAATACCTACGTTCATTCCTGTTGGTCTCAGGGACCAACAAAAGGCCCAAGGGAGTAATCCCTGTTAGAGACAATGGATACAACACAGTGCTCATCTGCGTGGCTTACTGCCCCCAAAAGGGGCTGGTTGAACACAAACTGCCTGATGTGAATGTCTTGTGTCCCAGTGCCATGTCTGGGTAATTTCTGAGAAAACACAAAGGCAAAATTGCTTCAGGGAATGTGCCAGCTATTTAACAGCATGGATAATAGCTGTGCCAATGCTGTTCTGTTTAACTTACTTATATAGATAGAGCCAGTGAAAGCAGAACTGAGCCAACACAGGACTCTGTGAAAACCCCTGATGGACTGGGGAGAGGCTTCCAAGTGTGAATGAGCTCCCACTTCTCTTCCTTAGGATGGAAAGTGGACCTTCACAGGCATCTGAGATTTTTTCTTTGTAGGCATTTGAGACTTTTTCTGTAGTTTTGTTGCAAGAATTTTGTAGTGTTTCAGAAATTCTTTGTCCAGTTTTGCTCTTATTCCTACAATGGAAAGTAAACTGGTTCCGGGCAGCTGGTTCATGCAGCATATGAGTCAATTCTTCCAAACTGAAAGGGTACTTGGAAAATGTAGATGAACAAATGAAGAAAGGAGATGTAAATCTATGCCATTACTTCTTTCAAAGGTTGCTGTGAATATATGTATGCTTCTAACCCCCCGGAATCAACACTCACCTCCTGTTTGCTTTCTAATGGCTTTGCTGCCAGTGTAAGTTGGTCTTGGTTCATGGTGGTCACAAAAAAATTATGACATAAAGATGGAACCGTGCAAATTAAGGTTCGGTTTTGTTCATTTTCTGAAATAAAAAATAGAAGGAATGAAGAAGAAGAGATAGCTGAAATATGTATAGTTCTGAAAGAGGACACTTTTTTTTTTCTCTGTGGCAAAATGAAAAAAATGTTATTGTCTACCAGCTCTGGAGGCCACTTGTCCTGAGCACAACCTTTCTTACTGTTGAAAACTGAGGCAAAGAACATGTTAAGTACCTAGCCTTTTCCTCATCTTTGGTGACTATATTGCCCCCCACGTCCAACAAAGAATGGAGGGTTTCCTTGTCCCTCCTTTTGCTATTGATGTATTTGTAGAAGCGCTTCTTGTTATCCCTAATGGAAGGAGCTAGATTGAGTTCAAATTGTGTCTTTGTCTCTCTAATTTTCTTTCTATATGACCAGACTATATTCCTAAACTCTTCAGGAGTAGCCAGCCCTTTTTTCCATAGTCAATAAGCTCTCCTTTTCCCCTAATATCGTTTAAAATCTCCTTGTTCAGCCAGTCTGTTTCAGTTCTGTTTAATATCGTTATTGATGGTCTGGATGAGGGGACTGAGTGTACCATTCGCAAATTTGTAGATGACACCAAGCTGGGAGGGCGTGTTGATCTGCTGGAAGGCAGGAGGGCTCTGCAGAGGGACCTGGATAGGCTGGAGATTTGGGTTGATTCCAACGGGATGAGGTTCAACAAGTGCCTGGTCCTGCACTTTGGCCACAACAACCCCCTGTAGCGCTACAGGCTGGGGACAGAGTGGCTGGAGAGCAGCCAGGTGGAAAGGGACCTGGGGGTGCTGATTGACAGGAAGCTGAACATGAGCCAGCAGTGTGCCCAGGTGGCCAAGAAGGCCAATGGCATCCTGGCCTGCATCAAGAACAGTGTGGCCAGCAGGAGCAGGGAAGTGATCCTTGCCCTGTGCTCAGCACTGGTGAGGTCACACCTTGAGTATTGTATTCAGTTCTGGGCCCCTCAGTTCAGGAAGGACATTGAGGTGCTGGAGCGGGTCCAGAGAAGAGCAATGAGGATAGGGAAGGGACTTGAACACAAGTCTTGTGAGGAGAGGCTGAGGGAGCTGGGGTTGTTTAGTCTGGAGAAGAGGAGGCTCAGAGGTGACCTCATCACTCTCTATAGCACCCTGAAATGAGGTTGTAGCCAGGTGGGGGTTGATCTCTTCTCCCAGGCAATCAGCAATAGGACAAGAGGGCATGGTCTTAAGCTCTGCTAGGGGAGGTTTAGGTTAAATATTAGGAAGAAATTCTTTACAGAGGATAATCAGACATTGGAATGGGCTGCCCAGGGAAGTGGTGGATTCACTGTCCCTGGAGGTTTTTAAGATGAGACTGGATGTGTCACTGAGTGCCATGGTGTAGTAACCATGGCGGTGTTGGATCAACGGTTGGATTTGATGATCGTGGAGGTCTTTTCAAACCTGGTTGATTCTATGGTTCTGTGATTCTATGATTCTGGGATTTTTCCATGTATCCACTGGCAATTGGTAGTTTTTTATTCCAGCCATAAGCATAGAACTAGAGAAGCTATGTAGAGAAGATCCACCTCATCTATCCTTTTCCTAGCACTTTCCTCATTTAATTTGCACAGTCAATAAAAAGCAGTATCTGAATCTGATTTTCTTTGTATACCTAGAATCAGCTTTATCTCTGGGGTAAAATTATTGCAACTGAGGCAGCAATTCTCTTGTCTTTCACTTAAATTGTCTAAAATAAATAAAACTATCCTTAAGAGAGAAGAGGAAGGTATCTAGATGACAGGCTAAAGAAAGCAAAAACCCCTGCCTGTTATTAATTGAAAACAAACCCCAGCTAAATTAGATCAGCACCTTGGGTGGTTTTCTAACTGCATTACTGATTTCAATGCTCACTAACTATTCCCCAAGGAGAAATGATGCTTATGAAGGTGAATCCACCCGCAGAGGAAGCCTCCCCTGGAAAAACACTTGTGAAGAGCAGAAATGTACCACTGAAATTGTGTGTGGGGTTTTTTTTAGAGGTTAATTTGTCCTGTAGGTTCAAAACTGGTAAATTTTTTTTTTTTAATTTTTTTTTTTATTTCAAGATTTGGCTTTATTTTTTTCAGACACTCTACATGCACAATAGTACGACTAGATATTACTTATTCTGGAGAGTTATCTATGCACAACTGGCACTGGCTACCCATGGGGTTGAGTTCTCTAGGGGTGAAAAAGAAGTGCTGGTTGGAAAGTTGATAATGTGAGTAACTTCGTGTACCAGACTACTCCCATCAAGTACAAAATAAGATCACAAAATACAGGAATTATAAGATCTGGAGCTGTTAACAGAATTGTATGTTCTTTTACAAAAGAAACATCTAAGGGCAAAAGCCAGCAGTTCATCTGTGACCTGCAACAGATCACATAATATGTGTGTTACACTTCCTCATGTATTTCTGAATTTGCTAAAATTATCTGCAAGAGATGGCTATTTGCTAATGTAGGACAGGTGTTGCAAAATTAATAATTCTTTCATGAAAGTGATGAAGATTAGCTCTACAGTTAGATGTTTGTACAAGGAAAAAATAAGCCTTTCTTTAAGGATGTGTCCATCCTAAAAAAAATAGCTATTTTCTTTTTTCCGGCAAGTACCAAATTAACACAAACCAGATCCTCTGTTGAAGTTAGTGTATACTGCTGATGTCCGACCTTCCTCTTTTATGTTATAAATAATATAACTTTGTAAACATTAAAAAGTAGGTGTTGAATTCTATGCAAAGAAACCAAATATCTTGGTAGTTTTTCTCTTCTCCAGGTTGTACAAATTCACTGCATGTTATACACATGGACTAAAACCATTAGCCCTTTCAGTGAATGCAGAAGGAGAAGTTCTGTTTTTCCTAATGCAGTATAAATAAGGAGTAAGCCCAGAGAGTCCCAACAGGCCCAGGCAAGAGGAAATGAGAAGATAAATAGTCATTTAGTAACTGAAAAGGACCAAAGGATTACTTTGATGTAAGCAGAGATGATTGAATTAATTTTGCCAGTTACAAGTTAATCAATGTAATTCAGCCATCCTGATCTTCCTGTAGAGTGGAGAGAAACAGACACCTCCTGAAGGCACCTCATTGTACGATCTCCCTCCCTTGACTCTTAAGGAATGAGGATGACTAATTGATCTAGATAACCAAATTGCATGCAGCTAAATTTAGATGAAATCAGTTGCACATTTTGTTCCTTCCCTGTAAGATGCTGAGCACATGATTTCAAAGGATGATTTAAATGACCTGCTCTGGTTTCTTGCATGACTCTTTGCACCATCTTCAACCAGTGACATCTGTTAGCACCAGTTTCAGCCTAAAGCATACTATCTGTTTGGATGCCTAAAGTACTGCAAGACTAAGAATTTACCACAATCTTAGGCCTCCAATGATTCAGTGATTCTGTGACCCCCCAGCAAGTAAAATGCAAACCCTCTCTAATTTGAACTTCTTTTTAATTCAGCAGGAGTATTGAGTGCATTCAGCCTTACAGAAATTGTGCCTTTGAGATTTGCTTATCTTTTATCTCTTTCAGAGAATTTCATTATGATTATAGTGTTCTTTACAGCTCGGAGTTTTCTGTATCCCACCATGCATGCTTGAGAACATACTTTAATATCTCCAGATTCCACAAGTGTCCTCATTCTGCAGTCTGATTCAAACCTTTTCAGTTGGAGTGAAGGCAATAAAAAGCTTAGTGCTGACAGAGTGAAACCCTAACCCCACCAAAATTGAGGATGGTTATCTGTAAAGATTTTAATTTCATCTGTAGTCACTTTAATTTATTTTCTTTCTTTATATTTTTCTTTTGGATTACTGTCCAAACCCAGCCAGTATTTTTCTCTGTAACTCTTATTTACTTCACAGAAATAAAAATAATGTCTAGAGAGAGATCTTATTGAAGTCTCTAAAGATATTATGGAAAGATGAAAACATATTAAGTTAAATATGAGTAATTAAGTTAACCCAGACAATTTCATAGCTCATTCTTATGTACTGAAATCTCTCTTAGACTTCCATGCTCCAGAATGACCATTCCCTTCCTATGGAGAGGAAGTGAGCAGTGCATTTCCTTGAATGTGGAGACAAGTTAATTGCTTAGCAAGTGGAGGAAAGGCTCAAAGAATTTTTGTATCTTTCTTCTTTTTTAGATTACTCTGCTAGAAAAGTGAGTTCAGCTTTTTTGGGTAAATGTATGTAACCGGTTTCTCTAGACAGTATCTTCAGTTTTTCTAGAGCTACATATTATAATCTAATATATACACCATTGATCCTTCTGCAATACAATATTCAATTATATCAGAAATGAAACATAGGCAATCACAACCAAAAGGTGAAAAAGAAAAAAAAAAACCATGCAAAAGGAAGAAAAATTCTTAAAAATAACAAAAGTAAATAAAACTAAAACTAGTAATGCAGCAAGTAATTCTCCCCTTGCTATAAAAGATGCATTTTACATCTTCCATTGGCAATTAGCTAACTCATTTTGCTAATGAAAATTAGAACTAAGACTACTCTCAATATTAGTGCCAAAGTAATCCAAAGACTTCAAGCTGGATTTTCAGTTAGTTGTGGTGCTAACTAGTGTTGCAATATGCAACAATGTACAGACTAGGCATACACACTTGTGGAGCAGTCTTATAACCTATGACAGATTGAGAATGCCTGTAGACTTCAGGTGCAACTCCTAATTGGGCCATCCCAAGTCATATTAGAAGTTTTCATAGCTCAGTTTACACAGTTGCTCAAATTAGAGCTGTAAGGGTTTTAATAATTTTCATGGGAAACAGGATAAACTCCATAGCTCCAATTTTGATTTGACATCTGGTGTAAATGCATCTTAAACTACTTACCCAAAGCCAGAAAAGAAGCTGGTGCCAGAGCAGAAAACATGCATCAAATCTTATCAGCCCCATTCCACCACTGAAAGACTATTCTTTAAAAACATGGTACAAGACTACTTTGTCACCTCCCAGGAAGCCAGACTAATCTTTTTTTATTGATTTAAAGTAGGAGTTTTCACCTTGTGTTTTGCAGTGGATTGCTTCTGCCATGGAGGAGAGGTCATATTCACCAGCGGAGAGGAAGCCAACTGTGCGGTTATGAAACACCTCTGATTCATTTCACAGCTAAAACAACCTACAGTGACACTGACTGGATGTAGCACAGCCATCATGAGCACTGCACTTACAGTAAGTGACTCATGTTATTTGTAAAGGAACTTCAAACCTCTTGTCCTGATCCTGATCATCATTCCAATGTTAACACTTCCATGATTTTACAGATTTTTCTCCCCTACAAGCAAAGATTAGAGGTCTCCCTTTCTACTGCTTCTCAACAGATAGAAAATGAATTAAAACTGAGCCTTTAAAGACTCATACTTTGAATAAAATCTAAATAAATTAAAGGAGGTTCATAAATGCTACATTTAAGGGACATGAGGATGTCTTTACTTTTTATTCAATTAAATCTGCTATTTTTTTTTTAACTAAAGAAAGGTGGGCACAGTCATATGCTTATAATAGAGCAATGCTTCAGTGACAGAATAGAGGTTAGCAGCATCACTGAAGGCTCTTTCATGTGCTTCATCCTTGCTTCATATCACTATTTCAAAAGAAATTGCCCCCTACCTTTCAAATCCTCCTGCTGAAGATTTGTTCCCTTGAATTAAATAGAGCAATATTTATTTACCCCAGCTGATGATTTGTTGCAAGTGATGACAACAAACCAATCAGGTCATCAGTCTTCTCTTCTGCTTTACAAAGAAACCCTGAACCCTGAGAGGATGTCTATGCTGATGGATAGTAAAGAGGATGGATGATAGTAAAGAGGATGTCTTTACTCCTTGTGGCACAGAGAGTATTACCTGAACTGCATCGGTGTAGCTCCTGTGGGTGCAGCAGGCAGGACACCTGCAGTAGCTCAGCATTTAGAGGGGCTGCAAAAGTAATTGTGTAAATGTTACTGCCATGCACCCAGACAATATCCTGAGTTCCTGTAGCTGCTCAGCAGTGGCTTAAAATGTGCTAACATGTGACTGTGTGACTATTCCGGCAGAGGAGCCAAGATCTGCTCAGACACTCATGAACTTTCTTTAAAGTAGGAAATCTAAGAATCTATCATAAATCCAAAGGTTATTACTGAAGAAGCAGCAAGGTTCCTGGGCAATCTGTCTCCATAAAACAATTAAAGTCAGACAGAGGAAGTCACTTTCATGTAAGCTGTAGTTCTTATTACCCACATATAATTTACAACTGGGTTAAGAGAGTCTGGAAGCCACAATTGCATTCTTGCCTTCACTGTGCTCTGCCAGGCCATTGTTAGAGGGTGTTCCTCAAAAGCACTGTTTAGGGTGGCTGAGTACTGGCAACCATGTTTTATGGTTGGATCCATGAATTGACCTCAGACCTGCAGGGTTCCATTTTGCAATGCCTGCTCTCTGCTGGAATTTATACCTCTGAATTAGTGGGGCTACATAACCTACTGGGTGAGGTGATACAGAAGTGTGAAGGATGGAGCTCATCGGCTCTGCAGTTCAGAGGATAGAAGGTCAAAGACTGCATTAAAGCAACTGTTCCAATCTTCCAATATGCCTTTGACTCATCTGTCTACACAGCCTGTACTGTCTTGCTATACATGAAACTGGGACACCTGTGATGGAGCCTGGTAAGTAAGTCTGTGTGGTGTTTGTGCTGGGACATTCCTGAGTTAAAAGAGTCAGGGGCAGGCTTGGTTCCAGTGTAAGGTTTTTGCCTTTTTGGTATTTGGAGCTTGTCTTAGACCTGTGTCATCAAACAACTTGAAGTGAAGTGAATCTGGGCACCCCAGGGGACACTTGAATTACAATATATATTCACTCTTCAGAAGGCAGCATGCTGAGCAGAGGAAACACCATAAACACCATAAACAGAGCCTGAGTCTCAGCACAAGAGAATTCAGCATTTCATTCAGTGGGGGAAGGCAACTCAGTCCACATGAGAAGTTCAGACATCCATCAGCTTCTGAATCTAAGTTCCTTTGTGAAGGAACTCCTAGTAAACCTATGGAGCAGGAATTCAAACCTACTATGGTATCTATGTAGAGATACCTTTATCCTGTGCTTTAGCTTTTTCTGAGATAAAGATCAGCACTTGGGCTTATTTCTGCCCCCCATTTTCTATAAAGTACTTCAGCATCCATTTAGAACAGAATGTAATACCTTGGCTTACCTCAAATGAATGTGTTAAGAACAATTGTTCATTCTTTCATTAAAGAAATGTGATTGCTTTGATCTTTTAAAAAGGGTACATAGAGTATGTAGGTAATGTTTTGTATTTGGCACTGATATGATGGTTGCTGAAATTCTGTGTTCAGTTCTACTTCATGAATAATAGAGAGATTCACGATTTTCCCTGTTGAATAGCTTAAGGAAACATTCGAAGAATAATGAAAGGATTAGAATAAATGGCACATAGTAAGGAGCTTAACCTGCTTTCATATTTGGTAGAAGATGGAGGGGACTTGAAGTACCTGCTTCAAGGATAAAAATTGTTCATAGAGTTCTCCAGCCTAGCAGATCTAAGTGCTGAAAGATGAAGCTTGAAAAAAATTAACTAAAATGAAATGTCCACTTCTCATTTTGAGAGCACAGAAAAAGAATTGCAGAACAATAATGGATTCTAAACCATTAAAAATTTTAAAATTGGGGATTATACCAAAAACAATGTTCTATTGGGTTTGAGCTAGAAATTAGCTAAGGGGTCCAATGGCTTCCACTGTGCAGGGGGTTAGACCAGGTGATGTGTATGGCTTCTTTTGAATGCTCTGTGAAGTGGTATCCCTTGTAGTATCATTTAATCTTACAGAGTTTCAACAAGTAGTAATTTGGCTCAAGAAGCAGGAAATCATTATTAGCTAAGCTAAGTCAGAACTAGAGAAGAGAATAACCAAAACATGCTTTTTCTTTTGGGTTATCTGAACTCCTGCTTGTGAAGTAACAATTAAGATATACTGTAGATCTTGTGGAGGTTCAGGGGCTATGAAAAATGACGTGAGTCAATTTGATCTGATTCCTTATAGAAAGAGAGAAGTCATTCTTGAAAAGCTCCCCAGTAAGACAGAACTTACTGGACTCAAAATCCAATTTTCCTTTCAGTTGGGCCACTGAGCACTGTAGCACACTGATATGGTCCCATGGGACCAGAAAACAGGTATAGAGAAAGAGGGTAGGTTTAGATTAGATATTAGGATGAAATTCTTTAGTGTGAGAGTGGTGAGGTACTGGAACAGGTTGCACAGAGAAGCTGTGGATGCCTCATCCTTGGAAGTGTCCAAGGCCAGTTGGATGGGGCTTTGAGTGAGTGGCATCTCTGCTCACAGTAGGGAGGTAGGAACTAGATGATCTCTAAGGTACCTTCCAACCAGTCCTGGTTCCAGCCAGGACAGGGTTGATTTTTTGCAGTTAGCAGGAGGACAGGTGGAGACGACCCCAGGGTTATTCAGTACTACCTCATGGTCCGGTATCCTTTATTGTTGGGTGCTTTCCATGTAGATTATTTCTTTTTCTTACACCTTTTGTTATCAATATTGTTGCTGTTTCCAGTAAATTGTCCTTATCTCAACCCGTGATCTTTGCCTTTTGTGCCTTCATTTGGAGGGGGAGGGGAAGGGGCAGAGTGGAAGCACTGAACTGGAAAATACCATTCTTAAACCATGAGACAACACAACCCATTCAATGATTCTATGAAACTGTTGGATGTGTCCTGCTTTGACAGAAAATTATTGCCTTCTCTACATTTCAGGTCTGGGCTTTTCACTTTCAGTCACTGCTTACTGGATCTAGTGTGTAACCATTATTACATATCATTAAATATTCTACCCTATATTTAGGAATAATTGTATTTCAACACATTGGGATTTCAGCTGAGGAGTGCCTCTATACTTGTGAACTACAAAGGCTCAGTTTTGCCCTGAGCCAACTGAGTTAAATATATCTCAGCAAGGAAGTTGGTTTGGCCTTCTTTGCATAAGGAAGCTGTGATTGCACATCTGATTTTGTAATTTACCGTTAGGCTCCTAGAATTATAGCATAATTTGTTAGAAGGGTCTTCTGAAGGTCAAGTTCAATGACCCAGTTAAAGAAAGGCCAACTAGAGCAGGTTGTTTAGTCAACTGAGGTTGACTGAGGTTGCACTTTTGAGTGTCCAGAAGGATGCAGTTACACATTTTTCTGACCAACCCATTCCAGCATTTACCCTTAAGAGAAAAAAAAAAAAAAAGAAGCCCAAAACAACCCGCAAAAAAGCCTCCCAAACCCTTCCCTGGTCATTTACTATATTTATTCACCAGACCAAGTAAAACGAAGTTGATGCAAGGAGTGAGCTTTCATCCTTTTATCAAGATGGAGATAGATGATGTTCCATAGCATCAGAATAGAAGGAATTTGATCTTGAAACCACATTTTGTGTTTTAAAGAGCAGCTTTGGGCCACATGGTGCCAATGTGATGACAAAAGCATCTGCAATACTTCCTGTATTTTTAGCTAAAAGTTTACATATTGATTCTATAAGATAGACTTTTTATTACTGCAGATTTGCTTTCACTCTGAAAATCAGCTTCCTCTGCAAATGCCAAGGGGTTTTTTTTTGTTTGTTTTATATTAATAATAAAGAACCTCTGATAGCAGTCCTGCAGTGCCAAGTCCAGTACAAAAACTCAGCAAGAAATTCTTCGGATACTATCTTATACCCAAACAGCCACACTACAACCCAAGCAGCTGGAGATACAAGGAATAGTGTCATTTGTTCATAATAGGGTATTATTTAAGACTGAGACAGATAGATAGATTCAACTCACCATCTTGTTCTAGCCCTATGTCCATGAAGGACTCGCAGCAGAGTTCCATGGACATCACCTCTAAAATTCAGTCTTCTGCCCCTGAACAGACACAATTTCTGCTAATAAAAAGGGATAGAAGAATGGAACCAATGCAATTAGGTCTGAGACAGACTAGGATATTGATCTGTTTTTCAACTACATGCTTATAACAGGAATTCTATCAAGGTTTGCTAATGACCAGAGTGCTTTACTGTAATCTCTATTCAATGGATGGCTATAAATGCTGGCCCACTATGCCAACACACATTTTGTTTCATAAAAATGCAAATAAATAAATAAGGTGCCTCTAGAGAGCTGCTTTGCATTCCTTAAAAGCTCTGGCCCAGAAGGGGGGGAATCATAAGGAGGTGTGAAAATTTAGCACTAAGGTCTTAATTCTGCTGTCATTCCCATGGTTGCACCAGCTGTTCCAGGAAACGAGAACTGCTCCCTGGAGATCAGGAGCAGGACAGGAATTAATGGAGCAGTGTGGCTTTGCACCAACCAAAGAACACATCTGAGTGCCCAGCACACTAATGGTACCACATAAATAAGTAATGATACTCTCTCCTCAGGGAGGGGGTGGTGTGATGAAGAGTGAAATCCTGGCCTTTTACAGCCAATGCCAGACTTCCCCTTGACATCAGCAGGCCTGAATTTCACCATAATGGGATTTGTTGCAGTGTAGACTTTCTTCTCAGTAACAGTGTGTTGTTCTGAGAAAGCATCCCTGATAGTTAGGACAGTGAACATTTACACAAGTAAATATACCCATTGATTTAATGCCCCAGTTTGCCATTGGAATGCATCACTTCAGAGGCAGCTCTGTGGCTTTAAATTCCAGTAGCATGCTTCAACAGGTTTCAAGGAGCTGAAAGCAATTTTTCCAAGGATAAATTACTTCTTTTGTGATTATAGAATTCCACCATGGGAGTCTCCAGGTTAAATATACAGTGAACATGGAAAGGAGTGAATCTTAGCTGTAGTTTTGAATGCAGTTGGACATGGGTCTTGAAGTTATTCCTGCATTGTAAATGAATGATTTGGGTCTTGTCTTAACTATGTCCCTGAATAAATCCAGAGCAAAAATGATACATCAAAATTATCATGCTTGAAGAAAATATAATTCCTTAACCAGGACCAGTTAAAAGAAGGTAATAGTTAATCTCATACACATCTGCCTTTCATTTCCCTAGCAAACAACCTAGTTTCTGATAAACTAATCTATCTGGGAGTTTTCTGGATCTATAATGAGATGCTTTAACTGTCCCACTGCCATAATGGTGGGAGTTGAATGTGAGAAAATATCAGTATTATAAATTTGGAGAAGGCATAATGCATGATTACTAATGTCTGTAATATACTTACGATAGTCTTGCTTGAAATTCTTGCAATATAAATTAAAGTCATGTCCTGAAGTTCCAGACAGGTAGAAAGTTCTCTATTATAAAAACCCCTTAATACTCCTATAGTGAGTTTCATTTGTGCAATCTATCCACACCAGAAGCTGCAGGTGTAACCTGAGGCAACTGTTTGGGGAACAGTTTTGAATTTTGGGAGGATCTGGTCCTACAAAAGATTCTGAGAAGGCACAGATCTGTCTGTGGTAAGGGTTTGCTTCCAGCCCTGTTGGAGGGTCCTCACTGGTCCCAGTTTGCTCCCGTGGTAATGATCCAGTGCACGGAGTCTGTGGTCAAAGACACCACTGGGGTTTGCAGGGTTGCAGGGCAGGACCGGAGCTGGGAATCGCAAAGGTCCTCTGTGGCAAAGTGCCTATGGGGACTGAAGGCAGATCTCCAGAGCAGCAGGAACAGGACGGTCCAGCTCACAGTAAAGAGGAGCAGCATCAAATGAACTATTACCTTGTCACCGAGTGGGAGGTCCTATTTGATTCTTTATATACATCGTGCTGGTCTGCTTTCCTGGGTTCCCACCTGCTCATCCTCCTGAAGAAAGATTTCTGTATTCAAGTACTGGCTCAGAGAGCTGGTGACTGGAAGAAGTTCAGCTTTTAAGGGAAGCTGGTGACTTTCTATTTTAGTTTTCCCCATTTCTAGCTGATGTCTCAGACAAATAAAAATTATTCTTCAGGAGGGACAGTGTGTATATCAAATGCTTCCCCATTAGTCACTGTTAACTACCAGAGAATAGGGTATATATATGAACATATACGTACAAGTAAGAATTACTGATTTGTAACCAAACTGTAAACCATCACATATATTTCCACTGAACAGTAAATAAAATTTAGACTCTAAGTTTTCAATAGAATTAAATTTCTATGTGAAAATTTTATTATAAGTGGCACTATCTACACAGAAAAAAATCAATGTCACAATTTTTAATATAATTTAATATTCATAAACAAAACTAGAAAAAATCTATTGCTAATGATAACAAATTCTGATAAGAATTTCTTTTATGTTTAAAGTCTCAGTTCTGCTACAGGTCCCTGCCTGTGCAATACTTGGTTACAGATATACACAAAACTTCTAAGATCTTGAATATTTTCTGTGGTGTCCATATTATATACAATATGCAGTAAGTTCCAGTGTAAAAATAGCAATATTCACAATTTATCATTGGCTTTTTCATGACAGGACTAAGAATTAAAGTGAAGTACTTCAAAGCTAATTTAGGAACAGTATGTGAAGACATGACTCTTAGATTCTTTAATTTTTTTCCTATGATAGAACACCCCATTCCCCAGAACACATCTTTTCCTTAAAATCCATCTTTCCTTAAAATGCATCTTTTCCTTATATTTTAAAGCTTCACACTTCTTGAGTTACTTTGTTGAAAGAATGATTTGTTTCAAAATACTGCATTTCTCTGTACATTGTTAAAATATATCTCTGCTTCCTAATGAAGGAACTTTAGTCAAAGCATGGAAAGCCAGCAGTAAATTTTAATGCACTGGAGTTTAAAATAAGCATGGCCCTAGTTTTAGATTCAAAAGTCTCTCAGGGCAGTACTCTGATTGCAACAGCAACTGCCTTAGGCAGCACTGCAGTTTAAGCGAGAAGCCAATAAAATATCTGACCAAATAGTTATTGCTGTGAAATAAATCTCATACATGAAAAATATCTAACTGGTCCTATTTGTATTTATAACAATACAAAGCAATGTTTGAATAAATATTAAAAGCAAAAAATTAATTTGATGAAATTCTTAGTTATCCTAAAATACCACACTATGCCTTTGAAGTGGCTAAAACTGGGAGACCCCCAGGAGACTCTGGGTTAGGCTTGTATGCAGCTGGGATGGAGGATTCAACACAGCTCTTTTCTTAGTAGTTTCCCAGATGGGTCTATTTTTCTTCAGTTGTTTAAGCTTCACTCCTACTTCATTGATGGCTAAAAGTGCATATGAGTTTAACAATTTTTGTGTCAGACTTAAGTAGCTTTAAAGAGATGCATGATATTTTCATTTCCTTTTCCTCAAAAATAATTTTTTATACGAAACCCTCCAATTTACGTCTTTATTTTCCCTTAAAATTGACTTTTGAGAAACATTTCAATGTTAACCACAAAATTATCATGAAGTTCAAGTGTTAACACCCACTGAAATGAACAGAGCTAGACTTTGTCTTTTCAAGTATAACGTACTTTGTTTTCTGTAGTTTAAAAAAGACAACTATGCATGAGCTTTCACCAGCTTCTACTCAGTGCATATTCAGAAGCTCTTTTTCAGAAGCATAAAAACTTGAAACATGCATTTTAAAAAATGAAAGCACATGGGGTGCAAAATCTGAATCTGTCATAGAAATTAGATAAATAGCTCAAATGGGCCAGATCTAGCCAATGAACAGAGTGTTTAGCATCAGTGATTTATACTATTTCCCTTTCATGTTATAATAATTGTCACGAATTGAATTTATGTTGTGTCATTTCCTGTTCTAGCTGCAATCTTTGCTTCAAGAAAAAAGGTTTCAGAGCTTTAATGCCTTTACTGTTCTTGGAAAGATAACAGTAAACGGGCCTATGTTATGATTTCATTGCTTGGTTATTCGTGTTCTTTCTTTCTACAGCCTTCAGGGAGAACTAGAAGGAAAGGGCAAGACAAAGCACTGGCTTCCCATCGAAAACACAAAGAATTGGATTGTCACTGCTGAAGGCAAAAAGTGAGCAGGGGAAAATGATGCTCCCCAAATTATTCCAAAACAGGAAGCCCTATAAATGTTTCCCATGCTTCTGCTAGATCTGCATCAATTTACAGTGTGAGCAGCAGAAAGGGCAGATATTGGATCAAAGAGGAAATGTTTACCTAAACAATGAAAAAGCACTCTCGCAGTTTGTCTATACCCAATGCAAGCCAGATTGCACAGAGCCATTACTTGCTAACAGAGGCAGAAGATTTCTATTAAGCATGGTGTTGCCTGATAGCAGCAAAAGGAAAGAGACAGTCAGCATGAGGAGAGACATGAATTCCTAGTAGGAGTTCAGTCCAGAAGCTAGCAAGAAATCATTAAGAATGTATATGTTTCATCATGATATCTAATGTGATAATATTGTCTTTATTGACATAATGCATGCCTGTCAGCTCTACAGTGGAGTTCTCCCTACTGAACTGCACATATCTAGAAATGAAATGCATTGACTCATAAAATTCAGCAATATGTTGAAACAAACAATAAAGCTGTCCTAGAAGTCCTCTTGACACCATGGCAGGAAAGAAATATCAAAGAGTTCATTCATTATATTCTTCAGAGTTTATTTAAAACAGAGGCCTCCTCCAGCCAAAATTACATTGTAATTCTCAATTAATATAACCATAGTATCCCAGCAAGAAATGTAGTTAATACTCCTCCAAACAGGAAGTGGGCTACTGGGTCACCTGTTGGATCTACGTCTCCCCCTTCCCGTGAAGCACACATTTCTCCCCCATTTAAAACAAGTTGCAAAGACATCTCCAGAAGCATGTTTAGTAGATGGATTACTCCAGACTAGGAAAGGGAGAAAGTCCCCCAGAGCCTTTAAACAGCCTTTTCTCATGAAAGCAGGATGTGGAACTAGAGGATCTTTAAGGTCCCTTCCAACCCAAACCATGCTATGATTCTGTGATTTTGCTGCATCTCTCTCTTTTCCACACTGCAAGCAGGAGTTGGGCATTGAATGACTGCAATGGCAATGTACTCCTCAGGCTGTTGATGGTGCAGCAGAGGAGGGCAGGAGGAACCTGTGCAGAAGGAACCTGTGTCACAAGGTCTCCTTGGCACAGCCTCTCCCTGCAGACAGTGCCAGAGGACAGGGACAGATTGGAGAACGGATGAATGGGAGGGCAGGGAAACTGGATGAGCACCCAGCCTGCTCCAATCTCCAGGACCAAGGTGGAGCCAGGAGCAATGCAAACAGTATTACCACCTCCACTGCTGTTTAAAATGCTCATTTTCTACCTCCATAGGATAAATATCTAACAAACTACTGTCTAACCTCCATTACCTGAATGAAAGGAGAAGGGAGTCTGTTGGATTTTTGGCACATGCTGCAGCTCTCACAAGCACTGATCATCCCAGGAAGCACTGGTCCCATCAGCTGTGCTCTGAAGAGCTGCTCTGTGTATGGGTAGTAAATCTGATGTATCAGGAGGAGTTCAGATTTACCATGAGGGTAAACCATGCACCTGCTTGGTGCATTCGTTGTATGTGCTTTGTGTTCCAGATGCACATGTACAGCTGATCAGCCCAGGCTCAGTTTCTCTGAATTTGGAAGCAGCTCTGAAAGAAATCTGGTTTTGCCTGCTGCTCCAGGGAAACCACTAAACATCTGGAAATTTGGGATGGATGGGCAAAGTTAAATACCACCAACATAAAATATCCAGAGAGAATATACCTAATATTCTGGTACATTATTATTGCTTTACCTGTAAAATAATTTCTTTCCTCTTGACTTCTTACAGTTTATCTAGGAAATAGCAGTGATTCATAATCCCCACCCTCTTCACCCTGTGAAAATGACAGGGATGCTGAAAAGACTGAAGAAAATTTGGATAGCTGGGACTTCCTACCCCACCCAGCTTCAAAAAGACCATATTGAGCCTCTGGTGTTGGATGTTGTTCCAAAGGTCTGTAATGATACAGAGTAGCCCTAAAGCCATGGCACTGGCTTTGTGTGAATGCTTTCAAATACCTTATTATTTTGATCCCAATATTGTTTATAAGGTTCCTTACCCTGCTTTAGAAATGCTCTCATCATTCCATTCTGACCACTCTTCTGACATTTTTTTGATCTCAGCTGCATTGAGAATAAGAGCAGAAGTAGAGAATCAGTCCTGGCCAGATTCTGACTACGCATCCCAGATTCTCACACCAATAAATCTAGTCACTTCTAGTGGAATTACTTCAAAATTATACTGGAACAGAGTCAGCATACGAAGGCCAGAGGTTTAGAGCTCAGCTCCCACTCCAGCAGCTAAGCCGATGTCCCCTTTACAGTAAGAGGATATGGAAGGTGACAGGATCACTGTAGGAGGTTGTTTTTGTCAGGCTTCTACAGCACAACTTGCATGCTTCTAACACTGCTCTGGAGGAATATCTCTGAACAGAAAAAGTCCCTTGCTCTTGCAGAGTAAAAAGCCTGCCTCAATTTTAAATGCACAGCTAAACAAAATAACAAAGTTTTTAGACACATCTTGTATTAGCATCTGGTATTCAGGGAAATTAAACCTTCTAGTTGCTGGATCCTTCTACAGACATACTTCATTCTTCTAGCTGCTTAAAACACCCATGCAGGGCAGAGTTTTAAGTTTTGCTCTGTTTTTCCTTCAAACCTTAATTGGTCAAACCCAAATCGATGGCACTTATCTCTTAGAATGCAGATGAGCTAAGAAAATAAAGAGTCTTTGGGATTATGATCAGTTGGAACACAGTGATTGGCATCACGTTTTACCTGTCTTGTGTTTCTTAGTATGGACAAATAAGTTGACTTTTTTTAGAGCTTGCAGCATAACCTCCTCATTATCACATTTGTCGAAACAGATGGGAAAGCATTTGGAAGGGCTGTTTAGAAAGTGGTGCTTTCTACAAAAAGAGAGTTGTATTTAAACACTGTTATTCAAGTTGTTGGTGAGGCAACAAATTCAGCTTCCCAAATCTGATCCATTTGCATAATTTGTCTTTTGTTCTTCAGTTTTCTGCTTGCTGTTCACATTCCCTTCTTACCCTTTACAACTCCACTGAGTAGGATATGTTTGAGATATAGTACCAATATAACTTACCAATATAAGTTCATGTCTTTTACAATCCCAACAACCATTTTACAGGTTTTTTTCCACTTTTTTGTGGCTTCATTTGGGCTGGATTTGAATTTTCTAAAAGATATCTGTTCAGTTGAATAACCTCTTGAGTTTTACAATTATCCCATACTGTTTTGCCTTCCTCCTTCTTTTCTTTTTTTTTTTACTTCATTCTTTTTACATGCCTTCTGTGACTGTTAAGAGATATTCTAAGACTTTTAATTTTGCTTCTTTTGATTTTAAAGCTTTTTTTATTATTATTTGAATGGGTAGGCAGCTGGTGTTCTGTGACAAGAGCAGTAATTTTCTTTCTGATGAATAGTTTATTTGAGGAAAAATGCAATTCTGGATGTCCCAAAACTATTAAAAAATTTAGGTCAAATTCATGAAATAGTTTTGGCTGGAAAAACAACAACTTTGATATGTTACATTGGCAAAACCTTTCATCTGTTGGTTTTGAAGCTCTCTCAACCTTATTTATCTGAATTTCCTCTTTTTGAAAGATAATGAATGTAGATCTCAGCAGAGGGCTTTAGTAAGTATCATCTTGCACTGTGGGACAGTGTCTGAAGAGGGTCCCCAGAACCACTCTTGTACTGCAATGTGTCTGTGTTGACTCCGAACACATTTAAATATGTAATGGAACATGAATCTGCTCCAAAAGGTGGGACTGAAGAAAACCCAAATCACAAGTAAGGACAACCAGATGACAGAGAGCTCCACACTGGAAGGGGAAATGTAAAGTCAAGATTTCTCAGAGATGAAAGTATCACATCCTGTTTAGCCACCCCAGGACCATTCTCTAAAAACTCACTTTTAATCTTTGACGTTTGCTTCCTTTTTTGGACTAATTAATTGATTAAAGCAAGTTTAATGATTCTACTGGATGCCAAATTATTGCAAGATTGTTGTTTATGGACCCAATTTGAGCATATTTTCTTCAGCATATAGAAATAGTTATGACTTAACCCCTATATGATAGGTGATTTTACTGATTAGTCAATAGCCCACATCTACCAAAGTATTAGACTGAAAATTACCTATATGATCTTGGAACTAAAATTCATACAATAGAGTAACTTAACATGGCCTAATTTGACCCCTAACTGACCTGTTTGGACTGTTTTGGTGCATTACCTTGCGTTTTTTTGGGATTTTTGATTTCCTCGATTAGTTTAAAAAAAAAAAATAATCTGTTTAATCTGAAATAGTCCAGTATCACCATCAGACAGGGCAGAATTTTCTTTGCTCCTTATTTGTTCATACCCAGACAAGAGCATCAATATTATTATTGTTAAGTAAGATATAAAGTGTTATGGAAAACAAGTATCTTCTTCAATATAGGAAGGGTGTATGTTTTACTAATTAACATATTGGTTAAGCTGTATGTTCTCATTCATGGTTAACATATTACACCAGTTTGGCAGGAGCCTGGTATTTTCTACTCCCTAGTTCTGTGACTATTTGTTTCTTTATGCATCAGTACTAAATTTTTTACCTTCAGAATATAATTATTTTCTTGCAAAATGATATTATTATTTCATGTAATGACTCCCTCTGGGGTTGTGCTTTGTATTCAACCTTGCTGGAGCAGCTGAGCTGAGTTGTGTTCATGACAAAGGCCAAACATGCTGCTGTGGAGGCAGCAGCCCACACTAACTTGGTACTCTGCAATCCACATTCCAACCAATCCAGCAAAGAGAATAAATAGGTGTGCAGACGAGTGTACGTGGGCACCAGGCAGGGCAGCAGATCCACTGCAGCTTAGGGGGAAACTTGTGTGCTTAAAACGCACATGGAGCGTATGTTTAGTGAACCATGTCACATTCTTGTTACAGGCTAAAAATTCCAAAGTAAAATGTGTAGACAAGCCTGGTGTGAGAGCCTATTTAAGGAAATTGTCTCCGAGTCCTGGAGCCATCTGTGATACAAAAGTATACTGCACGGACTCCTTGAATAAAAGGATTCACTGGCAGGGATTGCTGGAAATCTCAGTCAGAGATGCTTTTCATACAGCAGGCATATAGATCTTCCACATGATGAATCAGATTTACTAAGAATGTCTGCTGTTTGGAAGTGATTTCAGGCTTGAAGAATGTCTTATTGGAGGCCTGGTTTGATCTGGGGAAGGGAATGGGGGTCACATGCTGCTGGAGTAGGTTTGATATTCTTTTGGGCTGACCTCTAGAAAAAAAATAGTCATATTGCAGAACCAGCTCAAGGACTCATAGCACTTGGAAACTAATGACAGCTCTGGCTGTGCACTGAAGTTTCCCTCATAGGCTGCAGCACTGATTTAGTTGGTATGTTAATATGGAAGTCTAAATTAAATCAGGCTTGTGTCAGTACTATTGAAGGGGCACATTCACTTAGCCCTGCAGTTTTATAAAATGCAAAGAAAGAAAACCATATGGCAGATTAGGGCAAATTGCTCTAAAATTGTGGCTGAGAGCCAAGGGAGAGTGAGCTTGAGAGAGCATTCATGTCTGTTTGAAATATGCCCACTTTCACTCTGCTGCTTTACACACTTGGAAGTGGAAGGCTCATTTCCCTGTGAGCTGAAATGTATTAAATGCTACACTTCTTAAAGAAAGTAATGCGTCCACTATTTGTGGAACTTACAATAAAAACATATTTTATTTTTTTAATTGGGATTGGATTTACTACCAAAGACTGAATAAAAGATTGTAGTGCAAGCCCAGAAGCATCAAGGGGGGAATGAACACATGTAATAAGCAACACTTAGTAGACAGTCCTGGCTATTATTACCACATGTATAGCACAACAGTGACTACAAGATTTATGCAGGAACTGAGATCATGCAGCACTGAAAATAACTATAATAATGATCCCTGCCCCAAAGAGCTTTCAGTGTAGTTTTATTTTTTGAGCCATGAGAAGCTGCAATAAGGAAATGAAACAGAAAGGATAATAAATAAATGGCACTTTGAAAATCTCTTTAGCTTTAATAACCTAGAAAGGTGTCCTAGCACTTTGTCACTCAGAATAAGGAGAAAAAATGAAATATTATGTTTTCTTCATAGCAATTTGGCTTTGATCCACAGTTCCTCTGAGTCATTGCACCCTCTTCCCGTGGACATTCCATGGATGGCGGGGATGGGGCTAAGGCAGGGTCTTGGAAAGCTAATAATCCGCAGTACCTATCATTGATGAGTACTGAAATGCATGGTGATGGCAGAGAACACCTGGGTCCTCATCAGCGCTCACTGCAGTGGCCAGAAGTATCCTCCAGGTCACCAGAAGGGCTTTCCTCACATCACAAGGATCGTTTGGATGACAAGGCTTCTCTTCTCTATCCTGCAGGTCCTAAATCCTTCATCTTAGATGAGTGTCAAGTCAGAAAGCTCAGAACTTGCAGCTTCAGGGGGTTACAAATCCTGATCTGTGTAGGGCCTCTGATGTTTTTTTCTGAAGCCTCATCTCTTCTAACTGTAGTCAGAACTGTCCAGCCTGTGGCCAAGAGGACTGTTGCACCTGGCCCTTAACAGTGAGGGCCCTCCTGTGCATGATAGAAATGATGCATGCCAGCCACCATGCCATAGTTTGACTCGAGGTGTCCACTGAATCAAGAAGCTGAAAGATAGACTCTTCTATGAAAGCTGCTATTTTAGTAGAGCTACGGCTGGGTGCCTCTGAAGAGGGATCTCAAACAGAAAATTCCCCAGGCAAGTATTGCCTTGCACTCTAAATTCCCTACCCTTCATGCAAGAGTTGGGACCAGTGGTAATATTTGGGTTTGGGGTCTTCCCATCCCTCACTGGGTCCCTTCACTGTCTCTAGGTGGTGGTGGTGGTTTCCTTTCTTATCTCTAAGGGTGCAGCTTCTGTTAATGAATGCAGTTTCCTTATCTTCTGGCTTGAATGGGCTCTGGTTCCTTATTTTACTTGACTAGGTGAAAGTTCAGCATATCTGGGTGAAAATTCACAGCTTTTGGCCTAAGGCTCCAGCAAATTTGGCTACTAATGATACACAAGCTCTGCTAAATGAGTTGTATAGTAGTGTACCAGATCACACAGCATGTGCCAGCTCAGCAGATGACTCCACCCTACTGTCACAACGCTGGCCAGCCTACAAACTGCCCCCAAACACCCAGCTCTCTGCTCCAAACTTTGAAAAACCTTGATCTGACTGCTGAAAATGCTTTGGAAAGCCTCTGCCTTGCACCAGGGCTGTGCTGCACCATGCTGCCAGTGTGGGGTACCCAGCAGATACTTCTCTGGTTTCCATGGTAACTCTCTCTGTGCATTTATAGTCTCTCACTTACAGCCTTCATTAGATTTAACATTCAAAGAGACATTGATTAAAACATGACATTCCTAACACATTGAAAAACCCATTTTGTACAAAACCCTATTATGTGGCATAGACAAACTGGTTGATGGCCAAATTAGTTAATAGAAATTTGAGATGATATTGGAACAGACCACAAAAGGATGAATTCATATAAAGTTTGAGTATGTCTCTCAAACTTAGAGATGCAGACTGCAGAAATGTGGTACATGGGTGTACGAGGGATGTCTTACCCAAAATATGTCTGCTGAATCCAAGTCTAACCTAAGGTGACCTGGTTTAAATAGTGAACTTAAAAAGTATTGAGGTACTATTGAAGCAAGATATTTGTCTAGACAGGGATGCAGTGTAATATCTTGGAGGACAATGAGTGTCTCTTTCCTGTCATTAGTTTCCGTCCCTCTGCCAGCTGGATTTTGCTGGAGACTAGAGCTTGTGTGTGGTGGAAACAGCAGTGCAGAAAGGCTCTGAATTTCCAGATATGATTCCTCCACACCATGAAAATGTCTTTGACCACCAACTGCTGTTCCAGTACTTTCTGTTCTTCACTTACAGTACTACAATATGAGATCTTTCTTTCTCAGTCCTACCTTTGGGCTGAAGATCTCTGCAGACTGTGCTCCACAGCAGAACTTGACTGGGGAAGGGGAGAAGGGCAGCAAAGACCTCACAGAGGCCACAGCGTCCTAGTGTGGGAGAGGGACAGACATGTGATCAGAAACTCAGAGTGCTCAGGTAGCACAGAAGGAGAAACATGACTCGCATTAGCAGTACCACAACTGAAAGAGTAACTAATAAAACCGGGGGGGGGGGTGTTGATAGAACAGCAGAACTATCATGGGGTCATTGCACTGTTCATTGCCAGTTCAACACCCTAATGATACCCCTTTAAATCTACCTCCTGCTTCTGCCTCACTTTACACCTAAGTACAGGGAAGACATACCTGGATTTCATGGAAACCAGTTACCATCCAAGGCAATGCATCTGCAAATCCCTTCAAACAGAACAGAGTTATAAGGCTGTATGGACATCCAGGGGTCATCTAGCCTGCTGTTCCTAAAGTTTTTTAAACCCTTCTTCCAGATAACCTTTTTGAAATTATGCCAAGAATCATCTAGTACAGCATTGCCTTGATGGTTTTTATTTATATCCAAATAAAATTTGTCTAGCCTGGGAAAGATCTACAGTGACATTTATTTTTTTCCCATTTTGTTTTCCTGCTTTCATGCCTGAAAATATATGTGTGTGCATCTATATTTAAAAGCTTTTGACGTCATTTCAAAACAATTGTGAAACCTCCTTGTGATGTCTTACAGATCACCAAATGGTTCACAGATCACAGCTTGAGAAATATTCATCTACATTTGATGTCTATATTGGGAGGAGATGAATTACACCTTGAGGCTATCTCTACACAAACAAATTAAACATGGCCAAGAAACAGTGTTGGACATTGGAATTCAGTCATCCCTACCGAAAAATTGCTAAAGCAGTGTGTGGCACAGCCTTGGCCTGCACCAGCTATCACTTTACCAAATAACTGCTGGGCACAGCTCAGTGGTCAGTACGTGTGAGGAACCATTCCCAATACAACTTTTCTGCATGGCCATTCTGTTTAAGATGGTGAGAGAAACTGCAGGCAGATGCTTAGTCAAGATAACACAGTTGGGTCTCACTGTCAGAGAATAAACGTGGTACCATTTGTTTTACTCTTATATATTTTAGTTGATGCCATAAACACTTAAATGTGGTCAAATCTAATACGGACTGTCCTCCATATCAGAAGCTGTCACCACATTTTATCCTGTCACCTGTCACTACAGAGTCAGAATATTTCCTAATAACTCAGTAGAAGTGATAGAATCTCTACCAGATTTCACAGTCTCTGGGATCAAATTTTTTGGCATTGTGTTTTCATGAGGAACTGCCTTACCTTTAATGGGTTTAACTAAGCATTTATTTAATGAGATTTAGGAGTTGAAAGGCGTACCAGAAATCGAAATTAATTTGTTTGATTTTAGGTCTCCAGATATAAGTGTTATGGTCCAGGCTAGTCATATTGGCTTTTGCTTTATTTGTGAACCATGATAACTTCCTCCAGAGGGTGATTCCTCCTAGACAAAGTAGACATTTGGGAGATGTAGAATTATTCCAGGGAGCATTTACACACACTTCCCGTGGTCGTAAAAAGACATGAGACCAAATTTCCATGTGAAATAGAGTTCAATCATTTAGTGTACATTTCAAACAAAAATAGTGAAAAAGAGTTTCAGAAATTAAGTGAATAACTGAAACAGAATAGACTAGTTAGGAAGGCAAAGCTATCAACGATAGAGTGATTTCCTTCCATATTTTGCTTTGAATTTAGGTAAAAACTGTACAGTTGTATCTTCATAGCAATGAAAAATAAACTTATATAAAAAACTGAGAAACAATGGGTTTGAATCTTGACTGTGTTGCAACATTCTACATAAAAAATATACATTTATATCCTTCTATACTTTGTGTGGTTTGTTCTTTCAAGCATTTGTTGTTTGCAGCAAATGCTTGTATACATTCTGTCTATATATTTGTTCAGTGAACAGTGCAATCGTTTCTCTATGGTCAGTTCTTCCTCAAGGTGTTACCATAAACAGTGACAAATAAATAATAAGCTGTGTCTTTTCTCTCTGTTTTTTGCCTAGCTAGCGATGCAGTCACTCTTTAACTTGGATCTTTCATCACAAGGATTTTCTTGGATCATGCAAGACACACGGGGGAAGAAAAAAAAGAAAGTCTGTAACTCAGTAGTTGCACTGATTTCTATCTGCTCCCAAATCACTGGTTTATGTCTTGAACACATTTACTCTGTCGTCTTTATTTTGCAACTGGGCAGAAAATGAGATTTATCCAATTGCCAGATTAGCATGAACATAGTTCAAGAGCCCTTATCAAGTTTTAGAGCAGATTATCTCAGAAAGTTCAAATGGTTACCACGCGTTGTGTTGCAGCTGTATTCTCCTAGAATACAAAGGAGTCATGAGTTTCAGTACGAACCAAGACATGATCTTTCTTGGTAAAGA
Organism: Myiozetetes cayanensis; assembly: GCF_022539395.1. Taxonomy (NCBI): domain Eukaryota; kingdom Metazoa; phylum Chordata; class Aves; order Passeriformes; family Tyrannidae; genus Myiozetetes; species Myiozetetes cayanensis. The sequence goes on from NW_026087411.1 coordinate 103,037,618, forward strand.
AACTCCCAATTTCTGTTGATATTTTCCAATGGAACTTAATGAGGAAAAGAAAACAGGACTTGGGCAGATGGTAGGGACAGGCTGAACATTGCTTATTCTGCTTTGGATATCCATCAGACTCACTGCCAGGAGCAGTGCTCACTGAAAAAAATAGTGTTTCTGGGCTATTTTTCAAACCTTAGAATTCTTGATCTGTGAAAATGCCAAAACCCAAACTACACCACAAGCCATTGTAAGCCTTCTCATCCACAGCTATGCTCACTGGCTGGAGGCTGGGCTGCCTCATGATGGAGAAGGGGAGCAGAGACCACCACAGCCAAGAACAGATGCTCCCATTAGCAGGGGACAAATCCAGAGAGATGCCAAATGCCCTGTTGAGTTCAGTGGGAGTCAAGGTCATTCAGCATCTCAGCTGATCAAGTCCTGGGAATTTTCAGCCTTTATTTTGCACATCACCCCAAAGCAGTTAGTCTTGCTCCTTTCAGCAGGACTGCATGCCTGAGCGAGCTCTGCTCTGGCTGGGAGGGTTGTGAAAATGGCCTCAGCTGTGAAGGACTGACTCTCTGTTATTGCAATGAATGTCACCGGTGGGAAATCACTGTTGCAGGAGTCTGTAAGCCATGTCCCCCCATTATATCCAGCTTGAATATATTTGAATAAATTTAGGAAGCAATTAATTTCAGCAGTAGACAGTACAACATAGGCAATAAACAATAACACTAAGCTTTTCAGATATATTAATTGTACTCAAGGACTTCAGTGAAACATGAGGATTTCCAGTCCTAGCAGTGTGATTTCCATTTCGACAGGGCCAGCCCATGGGTGTGAAGGAGATGGCCATACTATGTTGAACCCAGCACACATCTCTTTTCCCTCAGTTTCTTCCTGAACTCAGTTGCTTGGTTTTTTCTTTTTGCCTTCCCACTCTTTCTTTGATGCCTGCTGGAGGCTGTCAGTGAGGTACTTGACCTTCCTTTGAGGGTCCAGGTATACTCGGTTTCCCATGCAGCTGGTGCCAACACTGCTTCATGGATCACTTGACAGGGGAAATCCTGAGAGCCAGCCAGCTGGCACCATCTTTGCCAAAACCTAAAAATGTTGTCTTAAACTTTTAAGCTCTTATCTGGAGACTCATAAATCCTATGCCCACGCTTGCCCAGCATGTGTAACAACGTGCAGCATGCTCAATTGTGCTGGTGAGTGAAGGGGTGAGTGCTTTCCAGGGAAGTGTGCCACGGATGCAAGAGGCCATGCACAATGTACTTTCATTGAAGCAACCTGGAGTTACCAGTAATGCTTGTGTCTGAACTATTTTTCCATATGGTTGTTAGGAGAGAAGAGATTTAAAAGAAGAGATTTGAGAAAAGTAAATGTTGTTTTTCTGTTTATTTGAGCCTGTTTACTTCCTGAATTTGGCAGCATTTTCTCTATAGTCAGCAGCACAGTTTCCTAAGTCCTGGCAGAAATATTTTACCCTATTGTCTGATTAAGTCTTTCACACAGAAACAGGAAAGAGAATTTTCTTTTTTTAAGTTTTTCAAAGCCTATGAAATACAAACAACAAATTATTGTTGTTATTCTTGTCTTTCCTCCTCTTCATCTTATAGCTTATTTCATTTTTATCACAGTACATCTGCAGACTTTGTCTACATTTTATTCTTCATGCTGATACAGCTGTCTAGGTGAAGCTATACTGGTATAATCCCCAATGTAAACAGCTTTGCTCTGCTTTAAGCATAGCTGTTCAATTTAACTTAAACGTCTTCTTAAAAGATATAAACAGACCAAAAAATCAACTCCAACAATATTAGATTAAGCCTAATCAGTTTGAGGTTTATTTGTCTCCTACCCTCAAAATTTTTTGCGTAAGACCAGACCATATCTGAAGTTCTTTTGAGAAAAACTGTGAAAGCTTATACCTTGTTCTTTGAGCAAGTATAAGCTTGCCTTTGTCCACTTCCAGACTGAGAAGAAACTATTTGACTTCATTACATGACGTTTAGCCCAAGGTAATAAACCTCTTTGAGGCCCAGCTCTTAATTCGTTATAAGTGTGGAAGTGTCTATTTGATTTTCCACTCTGAGTAGACACAATGAATTAATGCTCTTCGTGGTATAAAACATAGACATCTCTGAAATATCTTTAATTGTATCATGGTCTATTATAACAATCCTTTACATGTTCTTTAAAGGAACATCATCAGGTCAGACAACTCCATTAGTTATGGCAGAAGATTCTTATGCCTAGCAGCAATTTATGGCTACATTCCTGTGGATGTTGGCCAAGTAGAACTTATGGACAAAAAGCCACTACACACAAGTACAGGATTGTACCTGATCTGAGCTCAGTGCACATGGGATGGTTCTGAGTTCTTGGATTTGCTATGCTCAAGTGCATCCAATAAACCCAGCAACAAATACAACAGACCTGATGCTTCTGAAGTAGCTAACGCTGTAATTCATGCTGCACAGAGCTGCCTCTGGGATGCTGGCAACTTTGGATAACCGAGCAAAGTATCAGTCTGACTTCTGTCCACTCTGCACTCTTACTTCTCTCAGGTGTAAATCATAGAATCATGGAGTATCCTAAGCTGGAAGGGATCCACAAGGATCATCGAGTCCAACTCCTGGCCCTGTACAGGACCATCCCCATGAATCACACCATGTGCCTGAGAGCATTGTCCAAACACTTCTTGAACTCTGGCAGGCTTATTGCTGTGTCACTTCCCTGGGGAGCCTGTTCCAGTACCCAGCCACCCTCTGGGTGAAAAACATTTCCTAATGATGATATAAACAGAAAAACTCGCTGGCCACGTTCACCAGCAAACTGCACCTACTTTGTGCTGTTCTTTGTGTTAAATAAAACTATATAGCACACATCCATAGAAACTGAGGTACAGCTCTGTGTAGTGGTGAAAAAGGATCCAGAAAATGACACATATATGTGTGTGTGTATGTATATCATCTATATCTATATCTATATCTATCTATACTTTGTATCCTAGTAGCATTATTTCACCATTCTTTCTCTTTGATAACTTCTTAAACTACCACATATTTTTGCTTTTTTTCCCCTGCAGGTGACAGGACATTGTGTCAGTAACTACGTAGCAGCTAACAGTAGGTTTTGACAGACCAGCAAGGAATAGCTACTGGTTGTTTTCGGCCTCCTGCAAACTTATTTAATTGCTAGTGGCTTACCTCTGGCTTTGCTCTGACATCCCTGTTAGACTGGGACAACAACTCTTGCAAGAGAAGTGGACCACTGAAAATATTCCAGACATCAAAGATGGAAGAATTTCTATTTCTCCTCACTCAACCCTAGCAATGATTTGAACACATAAATTAAAATGTATTCAAAATCACAGTTTCTCTGCATGCAACAAAGATTGGAAATTGAAACACAAACAGTACCTAGCCATAAAGATATACATTCATATATATCCTACACTTTATATATGTATATCTATATAAATGTGTGTGTGTCTGTGATCTCAAATATGGTTTGTAGTTAGAGATGCAACTGGTTTTCGTAGTTGGGTTTGAAGCAGGCTAGATTAAAAGTGTGTTAATTCAATGGCTAGTTGGGGGCTAAATCAATGGTTAATTCAATGACTAGTTAGTTCAATGTGTACCATGCTTCTACAAATGTCTTTTGTCTAATAGTACTATCCTGCTAGTGCAGACTGTTCAACCATGATGCCTCAGAAAAGATATGTCCTTGACTGGATTTCTTGTGCTGTGCACAGCAGAGGAAGCATTTTTTGGTTAATTCAAGGCTGCTTCCTCAGCTGGGATTTAACAAACAGGTACATTCATACCAAGCCTGGGTGGCTAATCTGGCTTTTGACCTATACATTGCTTTGTACGTCAGTGATCTGCTTCTGTTTTCATTCATAGGAAACTTTCATTAATTTCAATGAGACTGGGCTCTAATTTCAGTCTTGTGATATAACTAAAATGAGAATAAAACAGCTTTAATCATACCTATGACAAACTTTTCTTAGCATATGACCTGGCATACCATATTTTGGGACTTGAAACAAAACAGTGATCAGTTCTTTATAATGCACTATCTAGTAGGGAATAGAGATATGATGGATTTTAGGCACCAATGCTGTGGAGAGGTAATAACCTTTATCTAATCAATCCCTTTGTTCACCTCATGTCTAATGAAGTAGCACATTCACAGTTCAGTAGCAAATGAGAGCTAAACAGAGGCAAAATACTAATTTGTTTAACTTGTGGCAATGTCTTTTTAAGATGAAAATCTTTTATTATTGTTTGTTTTTCACTTCTTTCACAGGAAGAAGAATAGAACTTGTAGATAAAAACACCCCAAAACAGGTATTCAGAACCAGCACCCTGTTAAAACTTCCAGGTTGAGCAAATCTCTTATAAAATGTTGGAACCTGTTGGGTCTTCATTTCCTCTGGGAAAAACAAAGGGTCTTTACCTTCTCCCAATATACATCAACTGTTTGATTCCCATAAGACAACTGGTTTGTATGCCATCTCCAGTGAAAGGTGAGGGAACACCTCTTCACTTGGCCAAGTGTAATCTCTGCATGTTATGAACCCAGCTGAGAGAAAGTGTAGGTGGCACTGTTAGGAGAAAGAAGGTTGTCACCTTCTCCTTCAGGATAAACAACCTCCTTGCACCCTGGAAATATCCAGATACTTTTAAGGCCATCTCAGGGTAACAGCAAGCCTACCAGAGCACTGCATACAGCACTCAAACCATTCTGGAGATTTCTTGGCATTCAGATGGTACTAAACTGAGTTACAAAACAATCTTTCTCCTATTTATCTCAATAGCTGAAATTCACATTAATTTTCAACTTTAAGATGTACTTAACTCTCTTGATGTTTGGTCAATAGCCTACCAAACTATGTCCTTGTGTATGCAAAACCATGGTAAATCATGCCAAATCTGCAGAATTTATGATGTTACAAACAAAAGCAGAATCTATTCCTTTATATATGTAATGTTATTAAAATTAATGTTATTAATGTTATTAATGTTATTAATGTTATTAATGTTATTAATGTTATAATGTTATTAAAAAAAACACCACCTCATAGAAATTGCTTTCTAGATGAAAATATCTTTTGCAGAGTTGCCTCTTGTTCAGTAATGAAAGGTTCAGGGTATAATGGAAACGAATGGGAAGAAAACAGAATAGAAGAGTGGTAGTTGTCTTACAGGAGCTGCTCTCAAAGTAGTCCCTACCATGTGTATCACTAGAGCAAATTGTTGCTTTGAGCCAGCTCTGCAGACCTTTAAGTGATGATTGTATAGTTTCTGAGCTCCATCGGTCTCTTTGAGCATAAATATTCTTTCTGAAGGACTAAACATGCACCTCTGCTCTTCTTGGCTCGTTAGGCGTAGTTCCTGACTGGGGAAAAATATTCACTGATGGCATAATTTAAATACTGTAGGCTGTAGAGCTTCAAAAAGAGAATTCATTCACAGGAGATGACACAGATTTGTAACCTTTCTTGTGCCCTTTTTATGGAAATGAAATGCAAGTCTAACTTAAAATAATTAACACTAGAAAGTGAGAGTTGGTTTCCAGTTAAGAATGTGCTGGTTCAATCCTGCCTTTGTTTTTTTTCTTCTTCTTTTTTTTTTTTTTTTACTGTTTCAGGACCTCCTAGATTCACATTTATATTGCTATAACCAACATGAGTTTGAGCTGACCATACTAGTTTCAAATATTTGTTAAGCTAAGATTTGAAAAAAAAAATAGCTTAAGATAATACATATAGTACAAAGAAATTTCCCTCTCCAACAACAGTAGTTGGTTTGTTTTCATGCCACAGTCTAAAAGGAAACACTCAGCACTACCACCACGCCCCACCAAACACTAAATGAGATTGATTTTCTGTTGTATTTTATATCCTTTTTGTTGCTTCTGGGCTTTTTTTTTTTTTTTTTTTTTTTTTTTGGTAAGAAACTAGTGAGACAATATGTTTGTAGTTAGTAACTTTCCTTTGCTACAACCTGCCTGACCTGCCAACCTGGTTGTAAGGAGTAGGATGAGCAAAGCAGGATATGGCAGAGTTCCTGCTGCTTGTTAAGAGACACAAACCAGACACTTGAGCAGTGTAAGACAAAATGGAGGGTCCATAGCTCATGTTCTCACATCTCTGTTGCATCCAAGGTGCAATGAAGCCACAGTTCAAGCTGTGGTGAACGTGAAAACTGGAATAAACAAGATCCATCTTATTTGTAAAATATTGAAGGATACTCTAAGCTGAAAGTGTGACATAAGGGTAGAGAGCAGAGTCTGGCTTATCCTGTACATATGCATAAGTGTAAAGCTGATTCGGAGGACAGACAGTGTTGTTCTTTAGCAACATTAGATTAGACTAGAGTATAAAGATTTACTTCTTTATTCTGTCCAACAGAAGAAGATGCAGTGAAGACAGGAAAAGTCAATGGCAGAAGGGCTATCTAAGCCTCTCATGAGCACTCTCCTGCACTCAGGTACTTCTGTGGAATGCTTTTTCCCAATCCACAAAGCCAGATTCGGTAATCCCTCTTCCTATCAGTACTCTTAGAGCAGCAGTATAAACATGCAGACTAGCTCTAAATAACACTGCTAGCACAGTTTACTGCAGATAATAACAAAATCATCTAGTTCTAGACAAAGAATTACACTGGGCTGATTTTCCTATCGTGTACACCCAAGCTACACCCTTTTCCCCTAGATCTGAGACAAAATTTCCTTGAAACAGCATCATGACTTGGAAAGGTTAGCTGCTTTATCAACTGCACCTTACTTTGTCACACCTCTGGCTCTGCAATAGAATCATCATACCAGACACTGTCACAACAAGTAGAATCTGAAATGTGAGGTTTCTTCTAGGCCAGGTGTGTAGCTAAAGAGATGTTTGCCCTGGAGACAAAGCTGAAGAGGGAAAGGGAAAAAGTCAATGTAGTAGATCCATTTTCTTATGACTTAGTAATTTTAAAAGTAATTTATTAATTAATGCAATGGAAAAATCATTTTAAAATCTGGTTGTTTCTTATTTCAACCTATTTTACAATTAAACAGGTAAAAAGAGCAATTATATGGATATTTCATTTCTTAAATAAATATATGCAACTCATGCCAATCATCCATCCCTGCTTAACTCTTGATACTGCAAGCCATGTCTGACAGCCATTTATAACCAAGCTGTCTTTGTATGCAATTCCACACACACTGTCACGGAATTAGCTAAGCTGTAGAATTTCCAGACTTAAATCTCAGCAATTAAAGACATAGGTTTTATCTTAATCTACTTAGCTTCTGCATTTAAAAGGTATTGTCTTTTATTGGAGAAATCATAAATTGATTCCATCAATACAATTTTTTGCTTAGAAAGCTTTTGTCCTAATACTGGCCCGGTGTGACCCCAGTTAGCTCGCACATTTTCATGATGCCATCAACAGAGTTTAGCACATTTGCTGGGCAGGGAGTCACTGTAAAAGTGCTGTCAGACCCTCTTAGAGAACTGCCCACACAACACAGTGTTATGTTAGTCTGTATCCAAAAGCAGTATGTGGTGGCAGTAACTGCATAAATAACTTTTTTACCGAAACAAAACCTTAAAAGAGATTATACCAATTTCTACAAATTAAGCTGAAAGGAAAACCTCTTGGTGGGTTTATTTCATGAAACCTGCTCACAGTAAAAGGACATTGATCATATTTTCCCAACCAAAGGTGTATGTTTCCATGTAAGCCATACCAAAAGTACATCATGCTACATAAAAACAGGGTCATGTGCTCAGCCACTGACTGAAATGAAAGGAGTTACAGAGAGATGTGACTCAGTTCACAAGAGAAATGTCTTTGCTTTCATCATCACTACTATAATAACAAAACTCTCCACTTTTTTAAAATAAAGAAAAGAAAAGAAAACAAACAACACAAACTACACATTTGAGGTATGAGGAAATGATCCAATTCATAAAATATTTAATCTTCACACATCAAAGTACATGCATGCGTTGCACTCCTTGTCTTCTCCAGTCATTTACAGTCTGCTAAAACTGACATTTAGAAAATAACTAACCTCTGTTATCCAGCTACAGGCACTTCACTAATCATGAAAGAAGGAAGTTCAATTAAGATTGAAATTATTGAGACTGGGAGTGATAGATGTGACAGGAAGTTTATTAAAGAAGAAGAACAAAGTTTCCTTCACCCGGCTGCAATTCAGATCTCTTATCTGTGGTATGAATCGTCACAACATTTGTATGATGTGGAGATACTTTGCCTTTTAATGTCCTAGTGACATCAGTAGGAATCCCATGAACACAACTTAACCATGACAGGAGTTTCAACTTGGAAAAAATTATACTTCTTTCTCTGAGTGAGCCTTACTTGAGTAAGAAAATCAATAACATGCATAACATCCTTTTGCAACATTACCTTTTTTAAAGTGTCAAGCTTTATGTCATGAATAACATTTCAGTCTTTCCAATGGACACTTTTGTACTACATTATGTTTACTTGGGTAATGCAAATAAATCCCATCTCCACATTATTCACACTTGGATTCTTGCTCTATGGCTTGTAATTTATTTTGGAGTAGATGTATTTCAGTTCCTCTGCCGCTCATTAACTTCATTGGAGAAAACTGTTTGCACTAGACTTGTCCCTTGCAGAGGCAGGTCTATCTGTCACAATAAGCATTCTTTGACTTCATTTAGTTTGAGGAGTTTAATCTTTAACTATGGAGCTGTTGGTATTTTAGTTCTCAAGATCAGCTTTATCATTTCTCTTCCTAATAGGAGCTCTTGTCATTTGCAGGTTAATTGCTTATGATTTTTTTTCCCCATACTTTCTTTTTGCTTCTACTCTTACTCTCTGTGGAATGGACTATATATCTCAAGGTCTGACATAAGAAATACAGTAATACTTCTTTGTGTCACTGCTTGATTACAAGATACTTAGCATTATAATAATACAAAAAGTAAAGTCAGGAATCTAAATAAATTGAAGGTAATAAAAGAATGAAAAGGATGACACATTCAAAGTCAGCTGACATTCTATAAAGTAGTGTTGTTGTTCTCATTGAGAATATATCTACGCTTTTTATTTTTTTTTTAAATCATAGGATATTTTATTCTTTTTATTATTTGTGGGTAAGACACATGGTAAGAAGTCTGCTAGTGATCACATATCTGATCTTCAGCACTTCACTCATAGATTTGAAGGATAAGAATTTGCAGACTGAGTTATGTGACTTAAATAACGTCCCTAATCAACCCTACAGGTTATCTGCAGGTGACGATTTCTGCCTGCCTGAATAAACTCCTGACTAGCTGCAGATTGTTCTATGCTCTGTGTTATGCTAAAGCAGAAGAGAGACCTAATTTCCACTTCTTTCTCTCCACAGCTGTCCTATCTATATAAAAATAATGAGCCAGTTGCAGTCTTCACAGTTGTGACTGGCAATGCTGGTATAAAGAAAATCCAGAGCATGGAACCTATTGACAGAGGGTACAATTTGTTTTGTAATATGGCAAATTTGCTGTCAGCCTTTGCATTAGGAATCTGTTTATGAATATCTGAGTATAGTTGCCTGCTCGTCAGAAACTAAAAATAATTACTTTAAGAGAGGGGACAGAATTTGCAAATATTTCTCTTTAACATCTGTGGTCGCGGATGCTACTCTAGCCAAATGGGGGCTGTCAATCACCATTTGAAAAGATCCAGAGAATAGCCAAGTTCAAACAATTCTTTTTTTTCTTTCTGAAAAGCAGGATCATAGCCGGCTAAATAAGGTCTGTACTGGAGGAGAAGGGAGGGGAAGGGGGAGCATGTGCTTGTGTTGTAACATGACTCCTTACTCATCAGATGGCACCCATCATCATCACAACCACAGCCTTTCAGTGTGCTGGAATAAACTAATTATCTCACTGACAGCTCAGGTTTTCATCCCCATTTGTAAGCATTTGTCATGAGCCTTGGTCAGCCAGTTTTTAAAGATTGCTATGAATTATATATTTCTCCCTTTTTAAGACTGCCTAAATAAGGACAATTACAATGTCTTGGAATGGGTTTCATTAAACACATTTGTGCTTGCTGCTGCTGCCAGACTGTGAATCGGACAAAGCTTTTTACAGTGCTGATTGTAAGTTAGAGTTCTAATATTCAGTTCTTCTAGAGCTGAAGACTATTCAAACCCCATGACAATATGCAGGGAGAGATCCTTCTCGTGCTGTGAATCAATGGAGCCATGCTTTTAAAAGGGTAAGATACTGGACTCACAGAATTTATTGACTTCAGTAGAGTGAATCCAAGTTCATATTTCCCTTTGTTCTTCCAGTCCGAATGTGCATTACATACACTTATTGGGGAACAAATAGAAGTCAAGCTTCACCCCCTTATGTCTAGGCACTTAACTGGGATGTTGAGACCCTGCCTACCCTTCATCTATTCTTGTTAAGGAAACAGGGGATATTTGTCTCTCAAAGGCAAGTGGCACAAAGGGCAGATCCAATGGACAATTTTTTTTTTTTTAATAGGGCAAAACAGCCTTGTAGTGAAATTTATTATGAAATGCAATACACCTGATGGTGTGATGACTATGTGGTATTTTTCAGTAGTCATTAATATTGCACTCATTAGCATAATGTAGGGCCTTTTTCAAGGAAAAAAATTCATACTGAAATAACTAAATGAAACAGCTAAAATTCCTTCATTTTTGCCTTGTCTGCTCACAGTGTACTGCTCTATAAGGTCTTAATGAATCAGTGAGGCAGTCTTCTGTATGGTGTATGTTGATATTTAATATATAGCTTCAGGAAATACCTTCAGAAAAAGCACTATTTACTTCTTTCTTCATGTTGTTTAGTAAATTAACAGCTTGAGCCAAATTAATCACTGGTGAAATTTTGTTCACTTCAGTTGCATTAAATGTAGTTACAGCACACAGGAATTGGCTTAGGGGCTTTACATTCTAAATCTTCAGCAATCTTTCAACATAGTGTATGCTTTCCATGTGTTCTACACTCATTTTTTGGACACCTGAAAGAATAAACAAATAGTAGAAACAAGCTGCAGGTAGAGGCAAGGTACCACAATAAAGTTGTATTTTTATTTAGGCACCACTTCTAACAACTCATCAGTACTCAGAAATAAAGGCTGTTCTGTAACTATGAAGTAATTTTGCATTACTGTTTCAGTGATAAAAGTACCATTTCTTTTCTGGTTGCCTACACAAACAACCTATGTGACACTAAGTACTTTGAGCAGAAATATATTCTAGTATATAAATGCAGTAACACTTAAAGAGAAAAGAAGCAAATATCTTAACATTCCTTTCCCTTCTAACATTTTTTCAGGTTGGAACAGGTTCTTCCTATTCACATCTCAGCTGTTGTCAAGGGTAAGAGCACTTTTCATTCATTACAGGGTAACAAGAAAGTATTTACATGCTTTTATCAGTCAGCTTTGATAAACAAACTGTTTTATGGTATTCTCTTCAGTCCTTGAATATTATTATGACTTTTTCCTATACTGTTTCCAACTGTTTACCATCTCTTTTGCAAATGTGAACATCAAAAGCATGTCTACATTAATTTTTTTCTCAAGCAGAAAAGAAACGGGTGGGTAGTTACATACAATGAGTAGGGTCACTTGCAAAGAGAAAATCAATTCTCTGCCTATATTCTTTGGTTGTCTATCCACATATCTTTCTAGAAGTTTAATTGTATGTTATCAATGGTTTATAAGTCATGTGTTCTATTATATGACTTTCTCTGTGCTCCAAATCCCTTCCCCACTTTGAAGATGCGCTTCAAATTCCCTGCTTCCAGACAATTTTATGCTTATTATTATTCATTATTTATTTTGTTAATTTTTGTACTGTAAGTGTAAGCTGTATAGGAATATTGATGGACCAAGGCAGGATACAAATCTTGAGGAGAGTCTAGGGTTGAAGGCGATGTTCAGGTTATCATTCAACATGAAGGGTAAAAGTGGTAGAGATCAGGAAAAGTGGTAGCTGTGAGGGTGTATTTGTTAAAAGTGGTGATCACAGGCAGGGAAATAAACGTTTCACTTCATCTGCGCTGAATTTGATTTGTCAGATGAGTATATACTAAATGATGTCAGAGAGAGAAGGCAGGACACTGATTTGCACAGAAAGGTTGTATGCACACTAATATATAGTGCAGATCCAGGCACAGGTTTGGTCCCTGGAACTCATTCACTCTCACCATCAGAACATTCCGCAGCCCCTGCTGGCATTTTGACCTTGCCACTACGCTGGAAAACAGCCTGGGAACTAGCAGAGGTCAGGAACCACTCCCAGATTAGATGAGACCATCCTTATGTGAAAGAAAATGTAACACTATGGAAGTGGTCAGACCTGGATAGTTACCCTCAAAATGAGAGTGGCTAGTTTCTTCTTTTTTGTGGTGATGTAGCCAAGTAATCATGTCTGGAGTAGACAGGTATATTTTTGAGTACAGAGAACTCATAAGACATCTAGCAGACAACTGAACCACTCTGTGTCAACAAGAGTACCCAAGGATGCAATGCAGAGGCATCAGAGAAGCTAAAGAAGAAAGATAAAAAAACCTTTGGAAATCTTTAAATTGAGTACTTGGTACTAAAAACATTTTGGCACAGGCCAGCTTCCTTAGAAGTTTCAATTTCTCTTTCTGACAATACTGTTCACCACAGTAGTTTGCAGGCACCCTTTAGATTTCAGAAATTTCATTGGTAGTAATTTACCAACTATCATGACATTGATGAAAATACTGAAAAAATTATATCTAATGCAAGAGTACAGACACCTGCATGAGGATTCTCTCTTGACAGCTATTTTTATGATTTGTCACTTAGCCATCCTTAATCTAGTATTATGCTTTATTGTTAGTGTACTGTGTTGTATTTTGAATAATATTATGAGACAATGTGAAGGCATTCACCCTACAGGAGTCCAAATATAGCTACACAACTGTTTCCTCAATCAATCATAACCTTGTCAAAGGATCACATCAAATTCTTAGAGAAAAACTAATTTTCAGAAAATTATCTTGATCAATTATGCTCCTCATCCTTCACTCCTTTTTAGCTGAATTCCACGTGAGTCCTCTTGCCCCCTCCCTTCTAGGATTTGTACCACATGATCTAGCCTGTGATTACTCTAGTATTCTTGTTTCCCTTTGATGAAAGTGGTAGTACACAAACACTTAAGCAGTTTCCTTCTAATTAATGTCTTGATCACATCCAAGAGCTTCAACATTAGAAATTCCAATACTTTCTGCTGTTCACCTGGGTTCCTAACATTAAGATGCAGCTCTTTGACTCCTCATTTTCCTTATCAAGTATCAGTTGAGTCTGTTCACATCTCCTTCAGTTTGATTGTACACTGTAATTGCATTCTAGGGAGGATATTTGATCCCTTAGCTGTGACTCACATAGCATCCTATTTTTACATCTCTCTCCCCCTGGAAAATAGCCCAGCATTCTGCTATAATAAAACTTCTACTGGACAAACAAAGCTTTCTGCCTCCTCCCTGTCCTTACTCATTTTCTAAAGTCCCAGCAGTCTTCCACTGTACTCTCTATAGTTTAAAAACCTTGACATAATCAACATGTCAAAATCACATGAAAAGTGTAGAAGTATTAGAAAGGCAAGTAAGTGATGTTTTGAAGCAAAAGAAAAGACTACATGATCTTCATCAGTAAAGACCTTAAAATTTAAATATTAGACATTTAAATAGGGGCTCTAAATCATACTCATTACACAATTAGATTTCATGCAAAGCATCTGAACAGAAATACCTGTGATCTAATTGAGACACACCAGAAATACAACTACAATTGCTCTTCCATGCTTAAGCATCATGCCAGGTAAGCAGAAGACATTGCCTCCTTTTCTGCTTTTATATTGGTTAGTAGTAATTTTGACATGTTCCTAAATGGGAAATGGAGTAGAGTTATATCCTAATATATGGTTCCCCTCTGGGGTTCATAGTGTTATTGCCATGACTAAGCTCATTCAGCTTCTTACAGCTGTGAGAAAATCATAAAGAAGCATTTCTCCTAGAGAAAAAAAAGGAAGGAGATGGCTGCTGAACAGCAAGCAAGGAGATCGATCTACATGCTAAGCTAATGTGACATCCCCTGGATCTGAAAATGTTTTCAGGAATTTGACATGAGGTGCCAGCAAAACTGGCTCTGTTGGCAGTTAAATGTTTATAACTGACAAAGGTCAGCTAGATTGCATGATGTTCAGTGATGGAAGAGTAAAACTCAACATACATATATTAAGAGTGCTCAGAAGTTATTGAACATTTAAAATCCATTAGCTAAAATAATCTTTCAGACAACTTCAACGGGCATAAACAGTACGCGCACACTTCTAAGAGAATTTGTGCTTTCAAACTGTCTTAATGTTACAAAATTTGAGAAGCTGTAATTGTTGGGGGGGAGTGTGCTGATACATTACAGATTGTGAACTGTTGGTGCCCCTGAAGGCACCATAAAGGCACCATGATTCATAAACTTTAGCATCTTAAGGATTTTTTTTCCCCAAACACAAATGCCAGAGGCATCAAAGCAAGATTTTGTAAAGGTGACAAATGTGATGTTATCTGAATTACTAGGAAACTGTGTTAAGAATGCACAAATCTTTACAAAGTACAGCTGTCTCAGTATAGCTTTACATTGCTATACTTTTTCGTACAAATTGTTAGGATATAAGATGATAATAAGCACTTACTAATTTAGAATCTAATCTAAACACAATATCTTCATCCTGAAAGCTAGGTGGTTGTCTCATCAAATTTCCTCTGCTGTTTGTTCCAAAGTTTTTGAAATGAGAGCAGTGTATTGTGATGTGTTGGATATCTGATCACAGCAGATTACCTAATGCTAAGAGAAGCAGAAAACAGGGGTGTTTTTTTTTTCTGTTTGGGGGGCTTTTCAACACTTGTATTGTGCTTGGGGACAAGAATGACTCAGATCTGGAAAAGAGAGTTCATATTTTCCTTTAATTATGCACATGCTACTTATCTCCATTTTCACACCTCCTCCCCCCCATCTTAGGAATACCCACGGTGATCTGAATGGTCATTTTGCAGAACAAAAATGTCTGCAAAGGACCAAAATCACTCACAGCCACACAATTCTATTCCCAACACTGGACAGCAGGGTGAGTGCAAGCATTTGGCATGTAAACAAGACCTCTCTGTTTATACACATATTGTAAGTATTAGGTGCTAGTGAGTTGTTTCTAGCAGACGTAAAACATCCGGATACTATTATATGTGGGAAAAAAAAGGGTTGGTGGCTTACTTGGAATTAAAGTTCACCCTTTTTTCTCGTTTATACATGAGAAGGCAAATCTTCTGTAGCCTGGTACAGATTGCTAAGACTGCTTCAAAGTCGTAAGAAAGACAGTACAACTTCACAAATGCAAGAAAAGGCAGCCACGAAGATCCATTGACCAAACACACCTCAGTTAAGCTTCATATTGTGTAGCACAGCCGTACATTTCTATGCATGGTCAGAATACAAATGTTGTCTTTGAAATGCACGGACAAATTTGGGCACCCACCTGAACTTTGGAAGTGTCAACTCTGTCTTAAAAATGGCAGATGAGTGAGATTATAAAATAATTATTCAGACACTTTGAACACAAAATTAATTAAAACATCCAGCACTTGCATTCTCAGTCTTGTCTGATGTGGCTTTTACTGGCCACTGTGAAAGAAAGGCTGCTGACTGATCTAGAAATACACTGAGCATCTTCTCTTAAAAACCAGAGAAAATAGTCCTTATTAGTAACTGAATTAAGCATCAGAAGTTTATCAACTGGAATATCTCTAGAGCCTGGCAGAAAACAAAAGCCAAGAAAGACATAACAAGGAGACATATTTTTAAAATTCTTAGGAAGTGAAGCTTATATCTACTAGCTTCTGTTGGCCTATAATGCAGTGTGTCAAAATGTGTTTCTATTATAACTTATCTACATTCATCTACCCAGCTGCTAATTTGAAAAGGCTATAAAAAGCAAGAGGTTGCATGTCTTTTCACCATCACTTTATTTGGATGAAGCTATCCTGTTTTTACTGCATTTTAAGGGACTCTTTTTTTTTGGTCACTGTGATCACAAACATCAAAATTTCAGAACAATCATCCCTATGACTTCAGTGGTTCTTTGTTGCTAAAACACAGGTAAATTACAGTCATCTTCAACACAGAAAAGGCCAGCCACCTTCCAAAGAAATGTCTGCTGAGAATGTCCAGAGCAATCTGTACAGTAGCTCCAACAGCAGCCAGCAAGTTTAGAATAAAACCAGGCAAGACAGCTGGAAACCAGCCAGATGGCAGTCCTAATTTACACATAAGCAGCAGCTCTTACATTTAATAAACCCGCATAGCTCCATGGCACCGTGCCGAGATGCATTAGCTGAAAGCCCACATAGCCATTTTTTTTTCAGTGCTAACTCTCTTTTTCATGTCTGCTGCCTTCCAAAAAGTATATGCAGTGTCCACCAGCCTGACAGAAGCATGCCTCTTCCATAAGCAGAACTGCCATACTTGCTGCAGAGCAATGCGCAGCATTCCCAGTGGGATGACCTGGTTTCTCCACACTGTAATGACAGCTTTCACTGTGGTACTGCAAAACTCCTCTGCTCTCTGAGGGAACAAACCTTTAGGAACTCATGTTTCTAATCCCAAACACACCCATAGTTTAGGCAACTTTTTTCAGACTTGGCTCAGACTCAAAATTTTACGTTAAAAAAGGTGAAGTACTGTAGTGGAAATAGGTATGACTGTTCAAAGACATCACAGACAAAATAAGCACATAGAAAATGGCACAAATAATACACTAAGAACATATGCAAAGCTATCACTGGATTTTTCCTGGAGTAAGAACACAAGACATGATTTCTATTGCCTTCGAGGATTCTGCTCATATGCATCTTTCTCCTTCATTTATCTGCTGTTTTCTCTTTTTGCTGCTCTCATAATACCCACAGCAAGGGAGAAAAAACCCAAACAAATTATTTTATGAACAACTACGACATTGAATAATCACTTTCAAAATTATTTTCTTGATATAAGCAAAAACCTGTCTGAAAGACTCAGAAGCATAATGGTATAACAGTACAGCAGACAGTAGTTCATATTTTGTAAAGGTACCTTTCATGGCTACACAACATTTATTTAGCTAGACAAAGAAGAAATTTAGGCTAGAAGACTATCAGCAATTTGTTCTGTCTCTGGCAGGAAATTGTAATGAAACAATTTGCCAAAAGACAATTACAGGGTGATGGTAACTGTCTTCTTGTTGTCTGAGAGAATAGATAAGAAAACAAGAGATACATTTTATGGATTTTTTTCTAAGCATTCTTCACATTCCTCTACCTGCCACTGACAATGACTTTAGTAGCTGACCAGCATTCCTTTAAGGAGTAAACAGATGGCTGTTATTTAAAAGTCTCCACCCTTCTGTGTTTGGATCAGTACCAGATTCAGTGCTGACACAGTAAGTTATACACTGAGTAGAAAGAATACAATGGTCAACAGGATAATGGAAACAGAAAGAATGCTTTCTAATAATATAATTTCTTCTCTGAAAGGTTGTTCTTCTTTAAGTAGTCACAATGTTTGACATCAGAAGTTGCAATGTGATGACAGTGAGCTTAGATTTAGCTATCATTAAAGTGGCACCGCTCTGGGAAATGTCCCTTGCATTGATCTGCTTTCTTGGAAGATTAAAAAATTGTAGGAGACTGTGCCATGTTTCACTCACATATTGCAGGATTGTACCTTGTGACTACCCCAATCACTGTATTTACTTTTAGTCACAGCATAAAACGCTACCATTTATTCATCATATCTGTGCACACGGTTACTGACACCAAGAGATAGCAACAGTATGTAGTAAAAACATGCATATGAGTTTTCAGTGACAGTGTAATCAGTGAAAAGAGCATGAGGACACACTCTTTTAACTCGGATGGCAAAAATTACCCATTTAAGTGCTGCTTCAAGACATGACTGCTGTCCCCACTTTCCTCTTTTAATCTAGCTGAGCTGAGGTCCACACTCTTAGGGGAGTACTTGGTGTATAGATCTCCTGGATCAAAATGCTTATAAGGTCAATAACATAAATGTCAATATTTCTTTAGGTTGAGTGAAGATTGAATGGATGAAGAATATGCTATTTTAGTACCTGGACTCACCAAGGGATGTTTTCAAGCATCTGACTGAAGACCTATATGAACCAAAGCCATACATATATAGAGGTAAGTGTAAAGTTAAATGGCTCAATTATTGACTTTAATAATGTTTATTTTAAAGATACATGTAGGTGTCCATTAGCTATGTGACAATCATAGTTAAGAAATCATGGTCTCTTCAGGCTGTGGTATGACACTTTTTATATGACAAAGTTCAGATGAATAAGTAAACAAAACATCATTAAAATTCTGCATGCTCTATTGAATAAGATGCACTATTATGACAAGTATGCTAACACTTATATTTGTATGCTTTTTTATTTGCAAGTGCAATGATTTTTTAATTTTTGTGTTGCTTAACATCATTTGGAAATAGAAAAAATTGTTAGAACACTCAAACGATTTTAGCATTATGTTAGCATATAAGTTTTACAGTATATCCTTGGGCTCAGTCCTCTTGTGCTTTTTCAGACAAAATGTTATTGTAATCAAAATAGCTTAAATAAAAGATTATGAAATCAGACCCCAAATCATTTCATGAGAAAAAGTGAGTAAAAAGTCCTGGACACCATAAAATATGGATTAACTATGCAAATAGTACTAATGACTTTGAAGAAAGCCTTTTAGTCTCCTAAGTAAATGTATAATTAGGCTGTTTCTATTTACTCAGGAGATAAGAACATGTTGAAGAAACTGCTAAGGCTCTTTGGCAACTTAGACAAACTTTTCTGTCTACTGCCTGTCTACTTTGGAAATAGCTTTTTATGTAGTGCAGGGAAAGGCACTACATAACAACTGCAGCTACAGTGGTATGTGGATCAAAAGGTAACCTGAGAGGGTTTTTGATCTGCCAAAATCTCACCTAAACTTGATATGCCCTGATTTAACAATCTGCCATACATGTGGTCTTATGGTTCTTTTTGTTGTTCACAGCCTACTATTTTCCAACACAGGTAGATAATACAGGCTGTCATGGCTATAAAGACTGAGGCAGTGCTTTTGTATCTCTGGTTCGATTTCACAATAAATTCTGCAAATTCAATTTGAGCTGCACGGTGAGACGTACAAGAGCCCTTAACTAAGCTCAGTGATACTCTGGGACTCTATATCTCTCTAATAAATCAGTATTTTCCCAGGGTGTACAGTTCATCCTCAATGCCATCTTGTAGTTAAGATACTTGTTGAGTTGTTGAAAGTCCATTGATCACTTGCAAACTTAGGTTTTATTGTCTTTTGTTTATATTTATAGTTCCAGTTGGCTAGAAGAGAGTTTGTCTTTTCAATCTGTCTGTCCTACAGAACCTATTTTGGTCAGGTTGTGGGCTACATCTAGGACTTCCACGATCTTTGAGAACAGAATAATGACTATTAACACAAATTATCTCAGCCTTTAGTACCTGTGATGTATCTACCAGCTAGTTATTTCAAACTAGAAAACAAATGTTATTAAAAATAATCCAGAGGATGGATTTTACTGGACGCAGCCTGTCAGGCAGCAGCAAGAGCAGGATGGATGCACAAGGGAGATGAGCCAGGAGCTGGTAGTCATCACAGTACAGGCAGGGCAGTGACCACCCTGACAAGGGCACAGTCCCACAGTGTCTGAACCAGACCAGGTTGGTCAGTAACTGATCCCACCACCAGTCCTAGGCATAGCGAGGAAATATGTCATGTTTGGGGTCCATCCAGTCAGGAACAGCAGGAGGCAGGACCCAAGACTGCACTGGAGACAGGGCAAACTACAGTGCAGGTCATCCAGGGTTCATCCAGTGAGTCAGGAACAGGACTGGCTGGGCACAGGCTGTCCTGAAAATTTACTGTTGCTAACTGTGGTGGACCTGGATGAGCTGGAGTTAATTTCCCCATAGCAGCCCTCACAGCGCTGTGCTTTGCACTGATAGCTAAAAAGGTGTTGATAATGCACCACTGTTTGGGCTATTGCTGAGCATTTCTGGCACAGCATCAGTACTGTAACATTACACAAGATCCTGTGAGGGAACACAAGTAGGCCAGCTGACCCAAACTAACCAAAGGGGTATTCCAGACCAGACGACATCAGCTCAGATATAAAAGTTAAGGAAAGGAGGATGAAAGAGGGGGAATTCATTGTTCACAGTGGCTGCCTGCTGAGAAACCACGATGAGTGCTGAAGCCCTGCTTCCTGGGACATGGCCGGACATCACTGCTGATAGGAAGTAGAGAATAAACCTTGTTACTTTCCTCTTCGCTTTTGCACATGCAAATTTTTGCCTTTGCTTTAGTAAACTGCCTTATCTCAACCCACGAGTCATTTTCTGTCTTTTTCTCTCTCCCCTGTGTGGCTGGGAAGGGGAGTGATAGAGCAGCTTGGTGGGCACCTGGTGTCCAGCCAAGGTCAACCCACTACACTAAAAAAACCAGCTATTTATGCCCTTGCTCCCTGGCTGACGTCTTTCAACCTACAGCCTGCCCTTAGGATGTCTCTTGACTCTGTCAGCATGAATACTCATAGCTGTACCTATTCATGGATATGACATCAGTCCTGTGAATAACCCAAATACCAATCACCGCTTTTTTAAGACTTACTGTACTTGTCCAGCACATACTCTGACATATAGAGCTTTCAAATCAGCTCAGAATAAGTCAGTATATTTAGATGCCAGATTGTGACAAGCATCTTTTCTAACCATTTATCACCAGCACAGGAGTAAAACAATCCCTCTCTTTTACCTGTCATGAACCTTCAGCCTTAGATACACCACTCTTTGCAGATTGACTTCCCCTGAGATTCTGAACCAGCAACTACTCTCGGAAGTATTATAATATACTGGGTTAACTTAACTTTCTTTAATCTCAGCATTTGAGAATCTGACATATTGATGGAGAAATCATATAAACATTTTCGGCCCCAGGCATGATGTCTTCAAATAGTATAACCATCTCCTGTTCTCTGGGTGGCTTTCAGGAGCATATTCAGGCAATCCATTACTTAACTACATTCCAAATCCAATTAGTTCTTCAATAAAGTGTTCTACTGTTACCCATCAATATTGTATCTGGTGACTTTCCAGGGACAATAAAAACCTTTAGCAAGGTCCTTGATGAATATCAGGAAATATCTAACAGCACTCAAGTGTTCCTAGAAGTGAAACAGGAGATGATGGAATCTCTGGAAACTGAAATAGAGAGGTGTTCATCAAGGTGCAAAACACAGAAGAGAATTAAAATGCATGTTGTCTATTAGTAGATGTTTTCAATGGTTAAAACAAAGATGGAAATTAAAAATAACAACAGTAAGAATGGGAAAAAATGGTAAAATAAGGATAATTTTTTTCTTGTTACTTCTAAATGTTTCTAAAGATAATTTATGTTTCTAGCTCACAAATTATACTCGGAGAATTGCACTTATTTGATTCAGTAGACTGTAACTGCAAATGCAGCTGTTGAAAATGGAATTGTTTATTCTATTGCTGTGCTTTTCCAGCTGTGACCAGATGTAACCAGCTGTTAACCAGTTGCTTCTCTCTGCTCATCTCCTGGCAATGTGGTGATCAACAAGTGCTACAAATGCTTATAGCTAACTAGAAATAGGAAACAGTTTAGACATATACTTTAAATCAAATGATCTAGGGATTCAATATTTATTTACTTAAGATCGTGAATCTGTTCACAGGTTGATTTTAGTATGACTAAATTCGTATTTAAAAGTATCTTATGCTTAATAATGAGTTTAAACATCTGCTCAACTAAGCATCTGTAAAATCAAAACACAGGCAAAAGATACTGACAGGATGTTGTGATGTATGTACTGATCTTGCAGTAAATGCTTTAGTATATGACCAAAAACACTCAAGATACTGATTACATTCCCACAGGTAATTCAATATTTGTTCCTTTACTCTCTCCCATGTGGCACACAACTAAGTTTCCCTAGCCCATATTGAATATGCAGGCCATTTAAACACTGGATTATTATGGGCTCCTCCTAAGTTTTTCAATATCATGATAGCCTCTCAGAACTTTACAAATGTCAATGAATTTATCTTACACCCCTTCTGTGAATAAGATTTACCATTCCCTCTTTTGACGGAAGAAAGCCAAAACAATCAAAACACCATCAATTCTGTATGCACACTCTTTTTTATGATAATTTAAATGGTACAATTACAGACTCCAGTTAGAGCTGTAGTGCTTAGCATTTTTTTTAATTCTAGGTCCAAAAGCATTGTGGCTACTTGAAAATAAAGAACATGAAATTCCCTCCCTAACTTTGAAAATCTGTTTAAAAGTGGCTTGCCAAGCAGAAAGAGGACTAATATAAAATTAATTTTTTACAGGGCACTTTCTGACTTGATCTTGAGATCTTTCTTTCTCTTCCAGCAATATTCTGCCTCTTTCAACTTTTGCAATCTGAACAGTGTTATAAAGTGCAAAATATTATTCAGAATGATTCTGGAGGAGGATATCCTTTGCTCTGTGTAAACCTGGAACTCTAGACTAAAAAGAGGATGTGTTGCCATCGAGGGAGAGCATGACATAAACACGTAACAGCTGAACTAGGAATGCACAGTTATTTTTAAATGTGAAGTTTTCTTGTAAATGTAACGTTTCTTTAAGAAGGATTTTTGGGCATAACAAGAAATCAAATCCTAAACTATCATTCATCACTGACATAGTTTATCACTTGGAGGAACTGCAATTACTACAAATAAAAGATGTGCATGCCAGCAGAATAATAGATTCTGGACCAGCTGGGGAACTCCAAAGATGATTCCACATGATTCCACTCTTAAGTTCACACTTCATAGTGAGGTTATTTGCTTTTGCAAATTAAACTTAGATATCACCAGCCTAAACCATCTGTATTTAGTCGTGTTATTACTGATTCTTGAAAGAATTATGAAGAAGGCCTTTTCCACAGAAATTACAAATATGGATTTCAAAGAAAGAAACTCGTTTTGTCTTTCAAGCCCAAACTAGTTTGACTAGCAATGAGGGTTGCCTCTTTGCGATCCTTAATAATTTCAAATCAGACAAAAAGCAGATCAAATCTCTCTCCTTCCTGAACAAGCTCATTCGGAAGCTGGCCAAAATCCATGAACGTTCATCTATGTGAAGCTAGGAAAGCAGACCTGGCATTTTCAGGATTCACACCCATACCCAGACCTGAACATACATTAGTTGTGCTGGAAATGGTCTACTAAATATGCACAGGAAGAAGATACTCAGTTCTCATTTTGGATCTCTTTCCAGGTTAACTCTGCCAGCCATAAAATCTTTTTGCCTTATGGAGAAGAAATGGTATGATACTAACTCCACGTGCAAGAGGCTGTTGCAGTATGTTTTTAGGATATAAAGTATGCTGAAGTTGTAAAGATTGTTTAAAGTGAGCACGCTTCTAAAATGGTGATTGTAACCCTTTGTGTAACCCTTCTTGTTCCCAAGATCCCTCACTGTACCTTGGAATGTCTAAGAGATACCTGGAAATCACCTATTGGATGTTAATCCTTTCTTCTAATTGGTTGGTTTGTAACACCTCCTGAACTCCCACTGGTCACATTGTGATTTCTCCAAGAGCTATTTAAGCCGTTAGCAGAACAATAAAATGCTCTCTGCCTGCATCTCTCCTGCCTGGCTGATGGCGCAGGTGGACCCTCTGGGGGGCTGTGAGGTGCCACGGGGTGGGGGGCAGGGGGAGGGCACGCTCCCCTTGGAACAAGGGGTAAAAGGAAAGGCCTCTTGCTCTGGGGTTCCCTCTCCCTATCCACCTCAGCGTTCGTCAAGAGGCTTCTGGTCTTTTCTGGAATGACATACCCAATCATAATGGTAGGGAAATTTCTCTCATTGCTAGAATCACATATTTTTCTGCTTGTTCCAGGATTTTACATGCAATATCAATTGAACAAATTTTATGTCAGCAAAAACTGGATAAAGAGCAGCTGTAACTTTTACTCTATTATTATTTTACTTCCTCATTATTATCAGCACTTAAATAAAATCTGTTGCTAGGTAAAGAACAGAAGACTGAAACTGAACCTCAAGAAGGCAAGAGTTATAATGATAAAAAGCATTTAATTTCAGTGAAAAACATCTCAAAAGTTTTTAGCTAAGATAGAGGGGCTTTAATGGTAATGTAGGTGTCCAATTAATCACTAAACCTGCAGCATGAATAATGCTTGCTATCATCTCAGATTGTACAGGACAATCTTTTTTCAGATGATTATAAGCTTTCTCAGTGATTTCATTTCCCACCAAAACCCCCAGGTATCTTAGGAGCCTTTTTTGTGGTTTTGGTTAGTTGGTTGGTTTTGGGGCTTTTTGAGTTTTGATTTTTTTTTTCCTACTGATCACAAGAAGCATGATCATGGGCATGAACTAAAGTTCACTCATAGTACTTAAAAGTTTAGAAGCAGCAACCGTGATGTGGCAATGCAAGTGCCACATCTGTATCATCATTAGTTGCTTTCATCTAGACTCCACATTCATAACTCATTTGCAATGAGCAAGGGGTCTGCATGGGTCTCCAGACTGGTTCCTACAGAATACTCTTCTCGTTCCTACAGAATACCTTGTAAAGTCACATACTCTTTTTTTAACTCAAGGCAATAAAACCATTAATTTCCTGGATGTATTAAATATTTTGGGTTAAGAATGTGATTAGCAAATATCCCCTTACACAGTGAATTCTCACAACACGGACAGCACTTATTTCCATAGGAAATTCCATTCTGTGAGAACTTCCATGGAAGATGGACTGAACATGATCAAGCTGCTTTAGGAAGTAACTTAGTGTTCTTATATAGTGCTTTTTGAGACGTCTTCTGTAGTATAAAAATAAACCAAAATATGTATTAAAAAATAAATATATCCTTAAACTTTACAAAACCAGGACATTCAATTGTTCATGAATTTTCTCAGTGTAGAATTTCAATTTCCAAACCCAGCTAAAAGCCACTTCAGAGAATAAAACTGCATCTCAGAACAGCGCTTATCACAGTATTATGAACTTTTACAGGTCTATGGAATTTCATGGTACTTCAAAATCTGATTAAAATTCATGTGTTTGACAGCTTGTGACTATTTGAAAAATCTTATAATGGGTTTCTTGATTTCACAATTATGACAAAAAACTCAGAAAGTGATCTCAATGAATAAAATCAGTGGGCAAAACAAAAACTAACCCAAAGTATATTTAAACAATTTTAGGATATCTCAGGACTACGTTGGGACTTGATTCACATTTAAATGGTTGGCACTACCAACAGTGATATTCCTTTGTATAGCAGTTCAGTTAACTGCTTTCATCCCCATCCCACTTTCTAATGCCAAAGCACAATGTTACTCTTCCACATCTGGCATTTGTAAGCCTCATTGCTGGGGCATAGACTAATGAAACAATTCTTTGTTTTTTAAAGCAAGTGTGTTTTCTAAAGATTCAGAAGCTACATTTTAATTTCCTAACTTCTTCTTAGTATGCTCATAAAGAAAGACTTCTATATGACTGCAAATACTGATGCAAGAAAAGACCCTGAAACATCATAATGATAGCTAATAAAATGTAAAAGCAAAGGTTTACTTTCCTGTTGCTTTGCATACACAGTAATAAAACTACTTCCCTAGTAGGATATAAAGTCAATATCTTTTTCTAAATTGCTTCAGCACTTGTGCTCATAAATGGTATGGTATTAAGCCTAAAGCAACATAAACATTATTTTATGGCATAGTACACTCTCAGTATGGAAATACTGTGTACTATTCAAGAAAGAGGCTCTCTAAAACACTTTCAAAGGCTATGGTCCCATTTGATTGATGAGTTACGAGATCACAGTGAGCGTTGTCACATTTGAAAAGTCAGGGTTGATAAGCCTGCAGGACACAGATTTAATCCTCAGGAGGAAGAACAAAAAGCTAACAGAGTAATACTGATATGCAAAAGGCAAGAAGCAGCTGGCTTTAAATTAATACCTATTTAAATGGTGTAGATGGAAATAGGCCAACTTTTAAAGTGATTTAGAGGAATCCTATTTTTACCATATCACTAATTACTGAACTTTATGAATTGCTTCTGTACTTTTTAAAACTCCATTAGGCATATCTATTGAATAGATAAGTTCTTCAACACAGAATATCATACTACAGTTGTATTTCAGGGTGGGATGGCACCATTAGGAAGCTTGTAAGCTATAAAGCTCTACAAGGTACTTGTGAAAAAGAGGTAGCACTGTAACAGAGGAGGAATTTCAATTTGAATGTACGAAGAGTGGAAGTGAACAAGAGTGCTATTGTTAATAATTACAGAATCACCACAGAGTAATGGAACTGTATTCCCTCCTGAAGCACCTTTCTTATCCTTCCTCTCAAGGGAAGGAGGAGGCAGGGTACCACTTGCATAGGATGCATAAGAATGGCCACACTAAAACAGTTCTAAATTGCTTTCCAACTTTGGCTTCAAGCTATTCGAGGGGTAGTTAATATTGCATAACTCACATGGTCATCTTGGAAATGAAAAAACTGCAGTTATTATTCAGATGAATCTCACTGATATCCTTTCACATTTGCACTCCTTTGCTTGAGAGCAATTGGAATCTAAATCACGCTCTTTGACCATGATTGCTCACCTAAACATACCGTCCTGCCCAAAACCACATTGCCTTGCCAAAAGTTTTCATGCATGTTCTTTCAATATTTGAAGTAATGGCTCTTCACCAGAGAAGATGCTGGATAAGACCGTTTAGCCAAACTCCAA
Organism: Myiozetetes cayanensis; assembly: GCF_022539395.1. Lineage (NCBI taxonomy): Eukaryota > Metazoa > Chordata > Aves > Passeriformes > Tyrannidae > Myiozetetes > Myiozetetes cayanensis. The sequence continues at coordinate 103,064,554 of NW_026087411.1, forward strand.
ATAATTACTACTTCTTTGAATTGTGGTAATACTTAGAAATTCCATCTGACATCAACATCACATTCCAGTATGCATGTTACAGACACACTGAAGTTTAGGACAGAGCTGGAGAGTCTGTTACCTGAATACAGTGAAAGCGAGACACAACAGGAGCGAGTAATTTGATCAAGGTTACACAACAAAGCTCTGGCAAAATTTACAGGAAAGGTCAGGTGTCCTAATATAAGGTTTTAAACATTAGAGCATGAACTATAACACTCATAAAAATGCAAAAAAAAACCCCAGCAAACAAAAAACCTGAAAACTTTGAGACACAATAATTAAAGGAAAAACATCTTTTTAGAATAAAGATAAGTGTTTTCTTTTCCAGTGACAGAAGCCAGAATCCTTTTAACTAATTTGTTGAGGAAATATGCCACAGTGGAATTTAGTATGACTGATTAAACTATGTTAATACATTTTTCAGCTTTGGGTCCCCAGTCTCATTGCCCCATCTATGACCTTTCTAACTCAGGAGTTATGTTACTTGTTCTACAAACAAGCATCCATCCATGCCACAGGATATCATGGTTGAAAAGAAATTATTTGAAGTGCAAGCACAAAACAAAGAGTGCATGACATTACAAAGCACACATGTGTGTGTGCATTTGCTGAATATACTATCTGTGACATTATACTGCCACTATATAAAATCATGATCTAAACGGATTCTTAGAAGATTGATCCTTCTCGTTTTGATTAAGTATAACCTGTAAATCAATCCCACAGCCATCACAACCCCAATATCTTTCCTAATAAGGTGTTCCTATGCAAAGGTGCCACATAGGGATAAACAGCAGCTGGGAAAATCATTTACCTTTTTAAGTCACTTGTATGGAAGACTCAGAACGTTACTTTTCACTGTTGTTTCTTTTCATATATATCTCACTGCTGCAAAACCACATACCCATGACAAATGTAACATATACATGTTCTGCTTGGTAGGTGTATTCATGACTTCCCTTAGAACCGTTACTACTGGTCTGACCAAGATCTGTTTGTTGGAGGATGGAAGGTTGAACATCTGATCCTGAAAGTATCAGCAATCCTCCAAGCCTTTCCTCTTCAGGGTGACAACTGTATGCTCCAATTTAGAGTGTACAGGACAGAAATAGTAGCAACAAACTGGAAAATTAGACTATACATCTGCATCATTAATCTTTTTGCCAGATTCAAGCCTCAGCAACTAACCCAGAAAAACATGTAAGCATATAAGAGAGCTAAACTCGTAAGCGAGAGCAGGACGAAGCAATCTTAATGTGGATCCACACATGGAAATACAGTTTTTCTTGAAAAAATAATACAATTCCAGTTGAAGCCTGATGATTCTTGCTGAACTGTAAATGGCTTTCCTAATAATATACACCAAGAAAGAGGTATTTCTCTTGTCAGTGTTTTATCTCATCCCTTTGTCACCCCTTGATCACTTGGTCCTGCCTTTCATTCACGAAATTGTGTAAAACAGCACCACTGCAGCAAGAAGGATGCGAGATGCCTCTGGTATCCAACAAAACGAAGAAAATGGAATTGTCTTACCACCATCCTTTGAACCTCTGTGGGAATAGTTGTGTTAATTACCAAAATGTAGAGGAAATGATTCCCATTCTCACTTGTTTTAAGGTCCCTTTAAGGCTAGAGCAGTGTGAGCTGACTCAGTGTAAAGAAGGCTCATTAAGTTTAATGCTGATGATGTCTGGCCAGTCTTAGCGCAAAGAAAGTTTTGTTTGCTCTTTCACTACTATTTCTACTGCAGCACCTTCTGTTTTCTTCCTGAGACCAAGGCAATTTTCAGTTATTTATGGGCAAATAGTGCAACCTGCACCTACATTGGGGAAGCAAGGAGCATGAAATAGCTGCTGTTCCATCCTTTCTCATTCTTATTGCTTAGGGCAAATTATTCTGAAGGGAGGGAAAAATCTGCTTTTTTTTTTCCCCATCACATTTTTTTTGTATTACATCACATAAACTCTTCTGAAAAAAAAAGTGTAGAATTTCTACTGTAAAATGTCTGTGGTAACAAGGGGGTTTTTTTCATTCAGAATGTAAATGCTGGTAGTATCAACATCTGGAGGACTATAGCCTTAGGCACCATTACAAGAAGCAAGAGATTTGGACAGGATACATTCAATCTTGCTTTAATGGTGTGATGCTCTGCCAAGATAAACTTCTAAGCTTTGACACATTTGATTTTGAAAAATGTTATCATCAGGTGTAAAGGAAATTCCTCTTCACTGAGAAGAGTATTGTAGAAGTGTATCTGATGACATAATTACTATGTGACTACATATTTCATGAACATTTTTCCTGACCTGAATAAACAAGAAGCAACAAACATTCTTCTGATTACAACTTCATACACCAGTGGATTTAAATAACAACAAAAGGAAAGAACTCAGATTCTCACTAATAGCTCTGTAAGAAAATTATTTTCTATCGCCATGCTGAACTTTAAATCCACTGCTTGTAATTAAAGGAAGTCAGCCGCTCAAAAGCTTCTTATGCCAAGCCTCCCTCTCTGCATTCAGCCTTAACTCAGAATCTCAAGTTCTCTCACCAGTCCAAAGTCTTCACTTTTGTCATATCTCACTTCCAACTTTGATTAAAAAACACAAACAGTTGTGACCTCCTACTGTGATTGCTCTGATGTCATGTGTGGCACCTTTCTCCAAAATTGTCATTATGCACATTCTTATGGACTGCTCAAAACTGTTGCTGACACTGCTTAGGATTCTTTGTCCATCTTTGTCCACTTGGTTCAGCTGCAGCTTTGAAATGACCCCAGAAAACAGCTGAAAAGGAGAGTGCACTCACTGTGTACCCTGCACGAGGCTCTAATGGCAGAATAAAAAGGTCATGTCTGGGAAAAGTGAACATACAACATAGCCTTGTTTGTCTTTTGAGCCTTTAATCACTGAGCAGACATTTCTATGAAGGAGTGGGAAAAAAAGATGTGAAACTCAAGCAGAATTATAGGAAGCTCACCCAATGCCAAAATCTACAAAGGCAACACATAATCACAAGGAATACTAGGTACTGCTAAATTCAGTTTTGCAATGTCTAACTACTAGATAGACTCAAATTAGGATATGTGCTGCTGAACACTGCTACTCTGGGGCAAACAAATACTGCCAAGGAGAACTGAAATCACTTTTCTTAGGGCTTTGTAGCGTTCAGCCCCAGAGAGCTTATAGCACAGGAGGATACTTCAAGTGGATAATACTGTGATGATTGTGAAAAAGATTCTCAGCTGTTTAAATCAGTAGAAGTTTACCAGAATCAATAATCTAAAAGTCAACTACAACAATGTGAATTAAAATTTTAGAATTGTGTTCAATTAGCGAAGTTTTATAGAAAATCCATCAGAAACAAAAATCTCACTTTTTTCTTGGACTAAAGAAAACTTGGACATTTCACTGATAAGCATATTGTACTCTTCCCTTAGTCCTGTATACTCAGAAGCAACTGTTGCTGGGATGTCATTCCAAAACCTGCTTTTCAACAACTCTTGGGTCATCCCTGCCTCTATAATCATCACAGACGTAAAAAGTCATACCTTTTATATCCAATTCAGTTTCTACCTTTTAACTGTAGCATTAACATGCCACAAGTATTCCCCAGAAGTATTGGTCATTATAATATAGGGTTCAATTCATTCACTAGAGGAAAGGTTTGCAGAGCTCCTGGAAGTAGCCAGCCTCAGATAACAAGACCATTGGATTAAATATAGGTTTAGACTTCTTTTTTTAAAATCTTTCCCTTTATCTCTATCCAAATCCTCACCCCCGTTTGGCTGCTGCCACTACAGCACTTCAGATTCTGGCACAGAACCAGTAAAGGAGGTATTTCAAGAGATGTTAAATCAATTTATTCAATGCTTTCCCTGGCTTCCTTTCTCAGAGGTTAAATATGTTTTCAAGCCAGTAAAAGTAGTGAAAATTCTTTCAAGTCTCACTTCTCACAAGGCAGGACAGGCAGAAGGGGGTTTTCCAATATTCACTGCTAACAACAATGCAAGTCTGAGAAGAGCTTTTTTCCTTCTCTAAGCCATGGGATATACACAAAGGCTTTCTCATTATCTTTTCATGTCATCTCCAAAATGACAGATGCAGGGCTATCAGCATAATGGGACAAGGAATGTACACATACATCACATTTCGTTATCCACCTTTACATTTAACTCAGATTCCTAAGCCAGCTCCAGGAAAAAATGCCAGCATTTATGTGCATATGAGAACTCTCTCTATGCTAATTTCATGAGAACAAGCTCACACAAATAACACAGTCTTAACGTGTAGTTACTCTCTGTATGTAATAATATCCCAGTTCCAAAGAGCCTGAAACATATATTTTTGTAAATATATTGAAAAACCTTGTATTCATATCACAACTAACAAGCAAATGTCTGCAATGACACAATTCACAGAACAGGTAGAAATGCCATTGTATCTCAGAAGGACCTTCAGAAATAGAGTAGACATTTTTATAACCTTGTTAAGCAGTGACACATCTTTCTAGGTAATTATCCTGACATCAGTTCAAATCCAAAAGTCATACAATCAGAATAATATAGCAAAGTGTATATGCAACCATCCCGATAGCTGGCCAAGCCAGACTCAGCTATTTGTCAAAATACTAATCACCACTTCAGCATTTCACTGTGGCATGCCAAATGTACTTTTCATTTTTTACAGCAGTTGCTGACCAACACTCAGCACTTATTGTCAAATATGATGATATTCTATGAGAAGTGGTTTCAACTGCTATTCATATGCTCATTAACTATTTTGAAGGTTAGCATACAATATGGGTTGGAAGAAAATGGGAAAAAATAGTATCACCACTACAAGCATTAAACTGCTTGTCCAAAAAAGAGTTTAAAAAGGACTTTATGTAAGTGGTGCTTTAGTCAAACAAAAACAACCACAACCAATACAGAGCAGCCGAAGATACTTCTACGTAAGATTAAATTATATAATGAGCACTATTCATGAGGTATTATTCATTTCCCCTTCAAGAAGACATCTAAAGAAAGTAAAATGGATTATGGCAAGTGTTCTCCACTGATTATGAAGGCACCCTATAATGACTACCTGAAATGTACATCTCTGCACTGTAGCCATCCCTTAAGGTGAAACTGAATTCCTTTGTTTCATACCAGCATTTATCCCTACTTTCTACATAGTAGAGCAATTCTACCTTCATTGCAGAGTATTGTTCCCCCATCATATTTATTAGTAGAAATATATTACAAACCAAAAATCTAGTAGTTTTTTATTGGCTTAGTTATCAGCATGCAACTTTTCCTGAAGTTCTCAAAACACTTCACAGAGGTGCTAACCATCATTACCCCCATTTTACAAGAGAGGAAAACTGAAAGTAAACATGAAAATTTACATGACCTCGCCCACAATCTGTTGCAGCTCAGAAAGTTAAACTGAAACTAGAATCAAAACCCCAGGACACACTCGTCCAGTATTTCATCCCACCTTAGAAGTATGATCATCTACCATCAGTTCAGCTCTGTTGCATACTGTTCAACAAAATCATAGGCCTGAAAAGTGAGTATGAATATTAAAAAGAAAAATAAAATAGTCAGTGAATTATGTTAAATATTTATTTTAAGAGCTTAAGACAAACACTATTCCTGTTTACGACATGGAACATCCACACAGCACACTGGAACAGGATGCAGTTGCCTAGCTGGCATTGGTTAAGCCTGTGTCGGAGCAAAACACACTATAGCATTCTCTTATGCTGAGCCCAAGTTATTAGCCTTGTAAAGGGAGAAAACTTACTATCCTGAGCAGTGGCCAGGCAAATACAGTTTATACATCTTCTGGTACTTGAGCTATCAACAGTGCACTGTGTTTTGTAGATTTATCAGCCCAGTTCAATTCAGGTGAACTGGGGATGGTCTTCATGCTCTGCTGCCCAATGCAGACGTATCCTAAATTCTCCATAAAAGTAGTTAACTAAAACAATACTACAGATCATGCTTTAAAAAAGATAAACATTATAGACAAGTATTCCGCTTTATTTTTTTTTTTTAATTTCTGAAGCAGATAAACAGTTTAAAAATTTACTATAGGGTAAGTTGGAGTATAAAACTACACTTGCACACACATAGACGTGTGTACATCATAATGGCCAGTCTTCGCAAGCGAAGATCCGGGGAAGGTCTTTACACCTTCCAGCCTGTGCATTGGATTTTTTAGGTGAGACACAGTGTGCGCGGAACTGAGCCCACCCTTTAATCCTAAGGTTCATCTGCTGGGGCCAAGTGAGCTTGGACGGTGGCAGCGAGGTCCTCAGGACGTAGATGGGTTGCCTTTTAAGGGCTAACGAGCTCCACCTGCCCGGGATGCGCAGGCTGGAAGGTGTAAAGACCTTCCCCGGATCTTCGCTCGCGAAGACTGGCCGTTATTATTATTATTACATCAACACATACACAAACACACGCTTTGCTACTACTTCTTATAAGTATATTAAACTACCAAAGCATGGTCTTTTTTTAATTGCTTAGAATAGAAACATTTCAGTAATATTTTTTCCAGAGTAGGCAAAAAACGAGTCCTCAACACCATGACACACTGGAAGGAGGATGCCTTCCAATCTTGCATTTGAACTGCTGGCCTGCCAAGAATAAGTCTTTAACAGTAGTCTGAAACCCTGGCACAGGAATGTGATTTTCTGCACTGATTAATGCTGATCTACCTGCCTGCACCCAGAATACAAGTCAAAGGATCAGGAATGCCAGCACAGTACTAGTATGTTTGAGGCAATGACCTTGCCAAAACGCTACATATTTAGCACTCTGGAATTGATGAAATGAAAACTGTTGTTAAAAGACTTGAGTAATTTCAGAATAGAAACAAAACATAACAAATTCTCACCATTATTCTCTTCCTTTAATAATTTTATCTCTTTTGAAATAATGCACATTTCTGTATTCCTTTGGTAATATGACACATCTATTCAAAACTTCAATATTAGACAGAATTACATTTGAGAATACCAAGAACAGTTGTGTTAAGTAGCAATTGTTCTCAGCAATGAAAATATGTCAATGGAAAACAAATATATGCACTACCAGTACAAAAAACCTCAATACTGTAATGGCTCATAAATATTAGATTACTGAGGAAAAAGCATTTTACATGTGATGTCTGATCACATAAACATAGCTGTGCTCTACCAGATCAGGATTACAGTTTTGGATGTTTCAGTTAACAGTAAGACAAGGAAGACCTTCCTATACAATGACCAAAAGATAAATTAACAGTCAGAATATAAGGATATATTGTACAACAGTGGAAACAAACCCAAATATATGTTTTTCAGTTTTCTCAGCCCTAAGTCAGACAGTAATTTTTAAACTCTTTTAATTAAGGGGTGCAAGGATATTCTGACTTTAAGTACCTCTTCTACCTTGACATTTCAAATTACCCAATCAAAAGTCATTAAAGACCACCAAATAATAATTAATTTTGGTAAAAGTAAAGGCAGAACTAGTGAACATTTTTAAAGGATGTTTTAAATTATGTTTTATAATATAATTCAGCCAAAACTCCATGAAACCTTTTCTTCTCTCATTCACACCCACTTTGGGGTGGCTACAAGACTAACACGCTGTCTTGTCTCCTGTCTTGTACTGTTTTTTCAACTTCAGCTTGGTTTGCCACTTACTGGATGCTTCTTGCTCAGGTTTTTTCACTTTTTTCCTGTTACTTCAGGAACTGAGGAGTGGGGCAGCAGAACTGCCTTTATAATGCCATGAGAGACAGGTTTAGATGGAATTTGACAGGTCTAGTGTTTTCAGTTATTTCAGCAAATGTGGCAGCACCAAAATTTTAAGACATGTGGACAGCCAATGCCAAAGTTACAATGCTGATGAGCCCTAAAAACATTCAAAGGAGAGCACTGCAATAACAGTAATCCAGTGTTAAATACAATCAGTACAGGAAATGGTTTATTATTAATTGAAGAGACAAAAATCAAATAATAAACCACATTTGTTATGGCACTTGCTTCTAAAACTCCCTGTTTCTGAAAGTCTGTAATATATCATACCATTTTGCAATAATTATGTATAATAATCAGAACGAGACACCTCTTTCAACTTCTTATTGATCATGCTCACTTCAAAGCAATTTCTGACTTACAGGTTGTGGTTCATTCAAAACTCCCTTGCATTTGCCTAGAAAAACATATGAATATATTAAATATATGAATAGATCATAGGAGCTGCCGAAAAAACCCCGCAAACCTGGCTCTGTTGAGTCTGATTTCTCATCTAGAGAAATCATTTGTTTTACCAGGAGGTGAACAACTTTTTCAAGCCTCGGGTGTCCATGATTTGGCAAGGAAACAACAGGAGAGTTCCACAGAAGCCCATAGGAATTAGACCAAGTGACATTAAGGACACATCCAACTCTCTATTGGAGATTACGACAGGCATGCAGAAGAGGAGGAAATGGTAAGACATACAAAGATTGTGGCATAGCTCTTCATACACTTCTGCTTATAGGCAGAGATATATCAATAATTCCTGACACATAAATAAACAAAACTCTGACATGCTGATTTACTAAAGCAGAAATGGCAATAATAATAAAACCATTAAAACTCCATAAAGGCCTTTAATGTGTCTGAAGATATTTTCATTACTGCAATAAGTGTTAAGTGTTTCCTTTGCTGTTAACAGTTTTTATGGCAAAGCTTTGAAGAATGTCTCACAGGTTATCAACAAAGGCTCTATCCATGCATATAAAATAGGAACAAACTAAACAATCCAGAAAACTACTTTCAAGTTGTGGTCCAGGACTAAAGTTGGAATCATGACAGGACAGATCTATTACTCGTCTCATCGGGCACAGTCCCAGTGGAAGGAAACCATCTCAATTGACACCAGCTGAAAGTATAGTCTGATGCATCCTTATTCACTCTCTTAAGTCCACATCTTTCTTTTTTTCCCTCTTATTTTCTAGTCACCAACACCCTTCTGGCCAGTCACTCATAGTCTTTAAAGGCTAATCTTCCTGTTAGTTTGCATTTGAAAATGAATCTCAGATGCAGGAAATGAAAGCCTTCCTCTCAAACATAAAGCAGATTCCAACTGAAAACTAAGGAACTCATGCTTCAAACCAATCTCCAAGGATGTCTTTCTCTATTGGTAACATTTGGAGATGTTTGAAAGGGAGCTAATGAGGACAGGTTTATGTGACTGGTTATAATTTTACCTTCCCAACTGCACATTTCGCATTTGTCTCAGTGAATTATCTGGTAGAATGTTTAATGATAATGAATAGTTAATAGGCTTTGTAACCAGAGAAACATTTTGAGCTAAAGTTTCAAAAATAGTCTGTAAAGTGAGCTTGCATAAAAACTTACAAATGGCTGATTGCTCAAACAAAATTTAAAACATTTAAGTACATATAAACATAAAATGTTGTAGTGCTTCAAACCACTAAATGATCGATGAAAAGCAGAGGGGGAACAGGTAGAAAAGGAACTGGGTAAGAATCAAGAAAAACTATATAATTAGCCCATTTTACAAGCCACATGAACAACCCCAAAGGTCTTCCAGTGTTCACCGACCAAATCTTTCCTGCTGTGCTATTAAAAAGATTTTAGCCAAACCAAGCTTTTCAGCGAATTAAACTAATTGAGAACAACAAGTCTTCCTGATGAAGTGGCATCATGGCATTTCCATGGACTGCTGTGAGGAGAAAAGCTTACTTGATGAAGCTGTCAGACCTCACTAGTCCTCTTCCCACCTGCCTATTACCTGCAGCAGCTCAAGAGAAGTAGGAAGCTGCCGTTCAGTGCGGTTCTCTTCTCTCCATGCTTAGGAACTGCAAAATATAACTATGAGTCTCCTGGGCTTCACTAAATTAATTTTCCAAAGAGCTCTTCCGTGGCTTTAACAGACAGTGGAGTGGGCTAGGCTCAAACCCTTGACTTTCAAAGAAAAACTGAAGACCTGTGATAAGATCATTTTATAAAGTCTAACCCTGAAAGAGGTCTGCCATATTTGCTGTGGCTGAAGGGCACAGTAAAAATTTGCATCACTGATACCTTCAGAATTATTGGTAGATGACAATTACCATTTATTTGCAGCACAGTAATACAGACTAGTGTCTCAGTGTGCAGAACGCGAATTACATTCACCACAATTTTTTAAAAAAGAAAGTAAAAAGCACAAACTATTTATCTACATTTGTCAACTTTTTTAAAAAGTTAACAAATTATTTTAACAAAAAACAAATTCATCATTGCTTTCATATCCATGAGACCAGAGAAAAGGAATGTTTGAAGAAAGACTTTCCTTTGAACAAGAAGAATTGGGTTAGAGAACACCTAGGCAAACTTGACATTCACAATTCCATGGGCCCTGATGGGATGCATCCATGGGCGCTGAAGGAGCTGGTGGAGACTACTGAGACTGCTCACAATCATCTTTGGAAAGTTGTGGTGATCAGGAGAGGTGCCTAAGGACTAAGAGAAAGTAAATGTCACTCCAGTCTTCTAAAAGGGTAAGAAAGGGAACTATAGGCCAGTCAGCCTCACTTCAATGCCTGGAAAGGGGATGGAGGCCTTCTCTAAGAACATGGAAGACAGGAAGGTGATCAGGAGTAGTCAGCATGGATTCACTAAAGGTAAATTATACTTAACCAACCTGATTGCCTTCTACGATGAAACAAGTACCTGGATGGGCAGAGAAGATATTGTCTGCTTTAACTTCAGCAACACAACTGTCTCATAATATCCCCATAGGCAAAGTCAGGAAGTGTGGACTGGATGAGTAGAGAGTGAGGTGGATTGAGAACTGGTTGAATGGCAGATCTCAGAGAGCTGTAATCAGTGGCACAGGGTCTACTTGGAGGCCTGTCACCAGTGGTGTGCCCCAAGGTTCAATACTGGGCCCAGCATCGTTTAACTTATTCATCAGTAGTTTGGATGAGGGGGCAAATGCCTCCTCAGCAAGTTCACTGATGATACAGAGCTGGGAGGAATGGCTGATACCTCAAGGCCTGTGCAGCCCTTCAGAAGGACCTCGACAGGTTGGAAAGATGGGCAGAGAAGAACTATCTGAATCCTAACAAAGGTAAATGCTGAGTCCCACACCTGGAGAAGAATAACCCCATGCACCTGGACAGGCTGGGGACCAACCTCTTGTAAAGGAGCTCTGAGGAGAAGGACCTGGCAGGTGAGCCAGTAGTGTGCCCTGGTGGCCAGTGGTACCCTAGGCAGCATCAGGAGGAGTAATTCTGTGCCCTGTGCTCTGGAATGGCCCTGCTTGAGCAAGGAGATTGGACTCGATGACCCACTGTGGCCCCTTTAAACCTTAACCATTCTTTGATTGCTCTGATTATGTACCATCAAGCCATTTTTTACCTACTCACCTGTTACAGGAGAAAACACTTGCCATGGCTGTTGTCCTGAAATGTATGAGCATATTGAATGTATTCATTGTCACAGGTATTTACAAAAACAGGAATATAACAAAAGAACAATCCACAATATCTGCTGCTTAGTCACATAGTCTCTACTGTTATGTCAGTGATAGCTTGATGTCACTAAGCAGCAGATATTTCTGTGACAATTAAATTTAGGAAAGTTATATCTTTCTACTGATAAAGGTATATTTGCCAGAAAGATAAATGCTTATAAACGACTTTATAATTAGGATATATTTAATACCAATGTATACATTTAGGAGGAAGTAATTACTGTAAAAATGTGTGTGGGTTAGAATATTGTAAAAGTGAATTTATGCACAGATTTTGTATTAATAATATTTCTTGTGGCAGCCTAACAGGCACAGTGAAGTACTTTTCCTCTATAATCATTTTTGTGCACAAAGAAAATATTTAAATGTTAAAATTAAATAAATTTAAAATGTAAAAATTCAGGTGCTTGGTTTCCTTTTGGCTTAGTCTCCTAAGGAAAACAAATAGAGTCAACATAATTATCTGTCTGTCATTCCCTGACATGAATTTTGAACTCAATAGGTAGTTTCAACCTAAAGGGAAAAGGTCTACAAAACGTTAAAAATCTTAGAGTTTTCTTTAAAATTGGAAATGGGAGCAAAAAAACGTCCTATTAATATTTCAGCTGAGAAAAGTTTTAAGATCATTCTTAATTAGACATCAAAAATTTTCATAAAAAGAGACAGCTGAAACAAGGTTCTCAAAATTTGTTTCTAATACATGTCCAGTATGAGGCTCAACAAGACCAAGTGCTAGGACCTACACTTTGGCTCAGTAACTCCAGGCAACTGGGATTGTTTAGCCTGGAGAATAAGAGACTCAGGGGTGACCTTATTACTCTTTGCAACTGCCTGAAGGGAGGTTGTGGTCAGGTGGGTGTGTTGGCCCTTTTACCAGCCACAGGACAAGAGGACATATTCTTAAGCTGCACCAGGGGAGGTTTAGTTTGAACATTAGAAAGAAATTCTTCACAGAAAAGGTGGTCAGGTATTGGTATGGTCTGCCTAGGAAGGTGGTGGAGTCACCGTCCCTGGAGATGTTTAAAGAAAGACTGGACACAGGACTCGGTGCCATGGTCTAGTTGACATGGCAGTGATTGGTCACAGGCTGGACTCGGTGATCTCAGAGGTCTCTTCCAACCTAACTGATTCTACAATTCTGTGATTCTATGTACACAGCCTCATTGTGAAAAATTTCACTTAGTGGATTTACCTGCAACTTTTTGAAGTTATTTTTTTTTGTTTTGCTTCAGAATACAACCATAAGATAACAAATGCTTAGATGTTTATCTAGCCATATATAGGGTTTGAAAATCTGCTGCGAGTAGGATGTTTCCCTGAGAAAGTGCTATCAGCTTCTGCCAAATCTAAAAAATACCAGTCCTTCTGGTTTAAATGAAAATTTTCCAGTGTTCTCTGAGCAGCTAGAAGGGAAGCTGAAGAAGACTAGTACACAAATACCTGTCTGACGCACTTTTAAAGGAACTTTTAAAGGAACCAATTACATATGAAAAGCAGAGAAGGAAGAAAGCTCTTTTTCTTTTTACCAGCCATTGAAATATGATTTCTTATATATCTAGGAACACTTAAAGGTATTCAACCACAGTTACCCAGCTAAATCCAGTATCTCCTCTGGTTTTAGCTGCCAGAGTATCACTCTGTTATCAGACTATTTCTTATGAATAATTACCTCAAAACCAGTTTTAATTAAATAGAACTAGTCCTCTGATTACTAGGTACTCCTTAAAGTGCTTCTGGATGCACAGGTGAGATTGGCTAGAGACTTCTGCAGTGACTGTAAGTGAAATAAGTTTTTCAACATCTTGGTCATGTGAAACACTATACAGGCACTAGGTATTATGGCCAGCACTCGAGAGTTTTTACGTCACAAGAACATCTGTTATTCTTTGCAGGGGTGACATCCAAAGGTCTTCGGGACTCTGCACTATTCTCTCATCTTAATGGACGATGCTGATGTGCTCTGTAAGAACTTATGGGAAAGCAATTGCTACCTCAGACTGTTACAATCAGCATAGCGGGGAAATCTCTTTTTGTTACCATATGTGACACTAGGCAAGTCCCTAACGCTGTCGCACCTGAATGAGGGTAAAAGCAATACCAGAGTCTACCTTCAGGGAAATTGGCAAGGGAAACAGTTTAGATTACACACCCTGAGAAGCTACACATCAGGCAGCAGCACAACTCCCTTGCAAGTTTATTTAACATATGCAGGAATAAATCTGTTCCTCTAAATCTGGTAGTTGCTGTAACTGTTATGCTAACTTAAACAGCTACCTCCAAATACTTAATTCAATTTACTGAAAATTTTACTACTGCTATCTAACAGGCAGTGTATTAGGACTAAGGAAGAAAAATAAAAATCCAGGTCTACGAGTGTTCATACTTATGTCCTTTCTAGTCCTACACAGAAAGCTTCACATGTAGTTTGTGCTGTTTGAGACAGAACAGGAATAAATCATTCCAATTCTGTCACATTTTGCCAAGTGCACTCAGAACACTGGGGTATTAGCCACTTTCCCCATTCCCCAATCAACAAAACTATTTATAAAATCTTTTACACTGTAATACAGAGTCAAGAGAGTTCATACATTACTTCTGGCTAGTAAAGAAAACTAGCAAAGAAAAAATATTCAGAAATATACTGAAGATTTGTGTGCCTCTGAGGAAGACAACTGCATACATATCAGGTAATAATACCCTGGTTTTTTTGATCTTCTCAACAGTTGCAGGCTGTTAGCATGAAAGAAAGGTATGTGTGGCCAGAGAAATTTGCCTCACATAGCATTTCTTAAGGAATCAATAATGATGACGGGAAAATGCTCTGTAGCTCTGACCACCAGCAACTTACTTACATACTATGCCCAAGTATGCATGTTCAAGCCCTTAGCGTAGTGCTTTGCCAGGCTCATCATTAGGCCAAATTAAAGACCACTGGATCCACTTAGATTCTTCTAAGATTCCCACTGTATAAGCAAAAGTATCCTTTAGCCTTTTAGGCACTCTTTTATACATATTTTTCTACCTTTCCAGATAACGAATTCTTACAATGCCTTAATATATTTGCTACACAGCTGCTTTATACTGGTACCCAGTTCTAGTATCAGCACATCTTAATTGCCAAGTTTTCCCAGTGAAACAACATAATAATAAATTTACAGTAACTACAAGTCATTTCAGATTTCCATTTGCCTTGAAGCTTCTCGATATATGTCATTTCAGAGACAGAAGATATCGGAGAAAGAAAAGTAAATGTTGATAAAAGAGCCCAAAGTAAGCATCAGTCAAAACTCCACAAAGATTTGTGCAGTTCTACTGAAGATTTTCATGTCTTTCTTAACTCTATAAGACAAAGCAATAGATCCAGACTTTTAACAGGTCTTTTTACATAAACAGAGCTAGTGCTCATACATGGCAATGTTTTTCAGAGTACTGCTTTCCATTTCCTGTTTGTTGGGGGTTTTGTTTTTGTTGGTTTGATTTTTTTTGGCAGTGAAAGTTACTTTAAAAGATTTGTCTTGAGTGTTAACCCTTATTAATATTCTCATCCAGGGTACTACAAAAGATATCACACAGCACAGCAGAACTTTCCTAGAATTTGATAGTTTTATTCCCATGCACATACATCTGGGAAAAAAAAAAAAAAGGAAAATTAAAAAAGGCTGTTGAAAAATCTAGGTGAGAATTTATAATAAATTA
This sequence comes from Myiozetetes cayanensis, assembly GCF_022539395.1. Taxonomy (NCBI): domain Eukaryota; kingdom Metazoa; phylum Chordata; class Aves; order Passeriformes; family Tyrannidae; genus Myiozetetes; species Myiozetetes cayanensis. The sequence continues at coordinate 103,079,801 of NW_026087411.1, forward strand.
ACAAAAAGTCAGGTCCCATCTCCATTTCCATGTGGAAAAAAAAATTACTTTAAAGGAGCAAATCATATATAACTGTTTAAATCCATGAAGGTCCTTGATTAATGAGTATGAATAAATTGTTCACACATTCTGTGAGCCACATACTAACTGTTCTCAGGCTGCAACCTGTTTAAGGCTACTGAAACGTGAGGGGGGGGGGGGAAGGGGAATCCCAACCACCCACACCTTTTTTGTCCAGACAAATCATCCAAAAAGAAATTAATAAAGCTCGGTGTTTTCATAAGACTTCGCATCTTCAAAGAACCGAGTGCACATTAGCTAATCAATGAATTCCCCTGTCTTGAATCCAAAGTGAATTAGAGGGATGGAGGCCAAATCACCAAAGTTCAGGCAAGCCTGATGAGCTTCATGCCACGGGGACTGGCTGCAGCCCCAGCAGCAGCAGCAGCAGGTCCAGCGCTACTCTGCTTTATGGGGCGCCGCCCCTGCCAGAGCTGAGTCCAGCCAAACTGTAACTCATAAAGGGGTATCTAAAAGTCACCTTCAGCACCCCCTGCTTGAATAGTATTCACTTGGAAGCTCTGGTACAGAGGATTCACCTTCCAAGTGCCCTTTCTGCTCTAAGCCAGGACCAACGGAAGGCTCCTAAGCAAAAATACAACCAGTTACTTCGGGGAGGAGAAACGCAGGCAGGGGCGAGATGGGGGGACAAGGAGCCCAGCAGAAGCTCACTGCCTTGGCTAGGGTCATTGCAAAGCAGTTGCCACCTTCGGTGAGCCAGCTACACTCCAGATGCCCGGCGTACCCGACCAGCCCCAAGGCCGCCTCAGGGCACTGAACTCGTGGAGCCTCCAAGTTTTGGCCACTGAAACGTGACACGGAGGCGAGGGGGGTATCACCACGCGGGAGAGGCAGGACCTTCCTGCCCAAAACTGCCGGAAGGGACGAGGCGAAGGCGCACACGGCACATCCCTGCCTCCCTTGGAGTTTATTTCCTCCAGCTCGCTCCCTCACTGCCGTGCCCGCCGGGTTTGAAGAGCCCGGGCTCGCCCCCACCAAGGCGGGCCGGGAAGGCGGCCCCAACGCCGCCAACGCCGCCGCACACAAAGCGACCGCCCGCCGCCACCGGCTGCTGCGAGCGACGCCCAGTCCCCGCCTCAACCTGCAGCCTATGAGCGAGGAGGCACCGCCCCGAGCGGCGGCGGGACCGGGATCGGGATCGTACCAGCGCCCGCTGCCGCGCACCGCCGAGGGAAGCGCCGTGGTCCCGTCCCGTGCCGCCGCGTCCCGTCCCGTCCCGTCCCGTCCCGTCCCGCGGCCCCGCGCCGCGGGGAAGGAGGCGAGAGAGCGGTGGGTGCCGCCGCCGGGGGAATGCGCGGGGGCGCCGGGAGCGCCGCGAGCGCCGCCGTTCGCGCCGTCCGTCCGCAAGGTGTCGCCGTCGGCAGCGGAACGCGGGCGGCTCCCGCCGTATCCCGATCCCGGTCCGGGTCCCGGTGCAGAGCCGGGAGCGCTGAGCGCGGGGTCGGTCGGGCCCGTCCGCCTGCCCGCCCGCCTACCCGCCTCGCCCGGGTCCGGCCCCGACAGCGCGCCCGCGGTAGCGGCGGCGTGAGAGCCCCGCTCGCCTGCGGGGAGGCGATCGCTGCTGGGCGAGTGCTACTGATCATGTATAGAGCCCCGAGATGGAGTGGCTTTCTCGCCCAGCCACTTCCCTCAGTCCCTACTTGTTTATTTATTTTCAACTCCCCCGGGTGTTTGCGCGCGAGGTCGCAGCGCCGAGTGGCGAGGGGACACCACTCCGGAGGCGACGTTTCCCCCGAGCTTGGGGCCGGGGGGGAGCGGGAAGGACAGGGTACACTGGGGGGCGGCTCAGCAGGGCCGACCCCGGGACATCCGAGCGCCCTCCCGGAGGATAAAGAGCGAACGGGGCTTTTGGCGCCAAACGCGCGGCCCCGCCCTGCGCGCGTGGAGGGGGGGCAGGGCCGCCGCTCCCGCCTTTCTCCCCCTGTTTCCCAGCGCTCCTTCCCGACTGTGTCATGGGGTTTTTTACCGATTTTTTTTAATGCCTTTTTGGGGGGTTAATAATATCCAGCCGCTTCAAAGCCAGGCAGTGACAGTCATCTGTCTGCGAGCAGAGGGTGGATGCGGAGGCCGGGCGGCCGCGGGGGCCGGCGGGCGGGCGCGGAAAGTGCCACAGACACCATCAGCTGCCTTTTTTTTTTCTCTCCCCTTCCCCCCGCCACTCCTCCCCCTCGCACACCCACCACCATCACCAAGGAGGTAAGAAGAGGAAGCTGCAGGCTCTGGGCTGCAGGACAAAACCCCAATCAAATAAATCCAATTCTCCATCGCGTTTGAGTTGCCGAGAGGAGGATGGGGCGGGAAGGGGATCGCAGGGGCAGAGCGGAGCGTGAATGGGGTTCTCGCTGAGTAGAAGAAAATCCTGGAGGATATTTGTGTTTTGGTTTGGAGCTGTCGCATTGAGATCGCCAGTGTTTTGTAGGTGCCTCTTTACTGCTTTGCATTTTAAACGGTTTAATGTATTTCCCTAGTAGAAAAATGCACAGTCCGGGAGGCGCTCAGGGGGCGGGGCGGGAGCGCAGCTGAGCCGAGCCGGGCGCGTTTCTCGGCGTTTCATCATAAGGCTTTTCATGGATTTTTTCTTCCCTCCCTTTTGGTCTCCGTTTCAGCGTCAGCTGTTGTGAACCCAGCAGAACGATTTCCTTTCGCGGTACCTTTACCAAAGTGAAGGGAAACGCTGACTGGCTTCTTTGGACTTTAAGCTTGCGCTTTTTTTTTTTTTTCCGGTTTGGCTTTTTTTTTTTTTTTTTTTAATGTCTGATGCAACGGAGCTCTCGGCAGAGGAATGGGGCTGTGGTTGAATGGCCGTGGGTAGTGACTGGGGGGTCCGGCCGAGGTAAGAGCAGCAGCGTGCATTCCCCGGAGGTGAGAGAGCTGGAGAGCTGGTGTGTTTGCGGGAGGTTTGAGTGCATGAAGTGGCAAAACGAGCAGAGTTGTTGTCTTTGCAACCTCGCTGCTGCAGGAAAAAGGAGAAAAACTTCCCGTGCCTTCTTGGCAAATCAGGAGGCTTTGTTGGTGGCGCCGGGGTGGTTTTAATGCATTTTGTGCGTGAGATTATTACATAAGGTTGATAATTTCTGTTGCTGCTGGATTTCTCCTCCTCTCCCCCCTCCCCCCTTGGGTAGTGTGCAGATTTCGCTTGCTCGCTTTGAGTGAGTGAACTGGCGATTTGCGAAGTTGCAAAGAGCCCCTCCACCCCCTTTTTTGCATCCCTCTCCTCTCCCCTTTGCACTGCTCCGCAGATGACAAAAGGAGTAAACTTCCTCTACTTTTGCTGGCATATTAAGAAGCCTTTCTGGAGAGATTACGGTATCAAAGCCATGCATCTGTCTGCAGTTACCCTGCAGTTTTGAGCGTTTGAAGCGGTTTGGGGAGAGCAGGCGAGGGCTATGAGCACAGGCTGGGTTTGTGTCCCCGCGGAGTGGCGGGGCAGGCTCTGCTCTGGAAGGGGGAGCACTACCTGAGCGCTTTGCTTTCAGTATCTTGAGTCGGGAGGAAAGGTGTGTGAGATGCATTTTTTTTTCTCAACTTTCTGAAGGCTCCCTCTGCCTTGCTATTGATGGTGGGATTGTTATTTTTTTTTCCCCTTCCTTTTGGAGGGAGTCACATTCTTATCTGCTTCTTAATTCGTATTTTAATTGTGGTGGTTTTTTTTTGTTGTTGATTTTTTTTTTTTTTTTAGTTTCAGGTCTTGGGAGAACCTCTTTTCTTCTTCCCCTTGGTGGAAATACTCATAAAACCTGTCTTTGAAACCATTGCCCGACCCAGGGATCAGCGAACAGAGACCCGTAATGCCAGGAATGGTCAGTAAAAACCCAGATCTCGAGTTCGACTCTTTGCAGCCCTGTTTCTATCCAGACGAAGATGATTTTTATTTGTGCGGGCCGGACTCTGCTCCCCCCGGCGAGGACATCTGGAAAAAGTTTGAGCTGCTGCCCACCCCTCCCCTGTCTCCCAGCCGGGCCGGGCTCCAGGAGCACCCTCCGGGGGGAGCCCCGGTGCCGTGGGGAGGGGCGGCCCTGGGGGGCTGCCGCCCCACCGACCCCCTGGACTGGGCGTCCGAGCTACTCCTGCTGCCCCCCGAGGCCGACCTGTGGGGCGGCGCGGACGGAGGGGACTACTTCGAGACGGGGCCCGGCGTGACCAACAATCTCAACTCCATCATCATCCAGGACTGCATGTGGAGCGGCTTCTCAGCCCGCGAGAAGCTGGAGCGGGCGGTCAGCGAGAAGCTGCAGAGCAAGGCGCCCGTCGCCGCCGCCCCGCCGCCCCCCCCGGGGCCCGCGAGCGGCCCCGCCGCCGGCAGCGGCCGCGCGGAGCTGGGCGGCGCCGTGCCCGAGTGCGTCGACCCGGCCGTGGTGTTCCCCTTCCCCGTCAACAAGCGGGAGGCGCCGGCGGCGGCCCCGGCGGCCGGTGGGGCTCCGCGGGGCGGCCGCTCTCCGCGCCCCGCCGGGGACAGCCGGGCCAGCAGCAGCAGCAGCAGCAGCTCCGGGGACGACATGCTCAGCGACTCGGGTAAGCGCTCCAGCCCCGCGTGGTGCGAGAGGGGTGGCGGTTCCGGGCCCCCGCCAGCTGCCCCCGGGCGGGCGGGCGGGGGAAGCTGCGCCTCGATGGCGGCCCCGGGCGGGGCGGGGCGGGAGGCCGGCAGGCGGCAGCAGGGGCGGCAGCGCCGGGCCCCCCGCGGGGGTGGCGGACACGGCCCGGGGGCAGCGCCCGCCCGCCGCTTCTGCTGAGCGGGCAGGGCTGGGGGGCGATGGGGCTAAAGCTTCACCGGGGAGCCCCGGGTTCCTTCGCCGCGTTCTGCCCCTCGTGGGGCGGGGGGGCCGGTGCGGGCCGCCACTGCCATCCTGAGCACGGGGTGTATGGGGCTGACCGTGTGCGTGTGCCCTCAGGCGCGATCCGGAAAGCCTGGAGCCGGTCTAGTGACCCCTTAGAGCAGCACTTGTACTGACAGAGCCCAAAATGCCCAAAACATCCCCTGTCCGTGCACGCAGAGGAGTCCACTTGAGATGAAATGTGGTTCGGCGTGTGTGGATGAGCTGGTCCCTATGACCACAACCACAAACTTGGTGATCCGTCCCGGGTTTCAGAGCCTGCTGTCCCTTTAATGTCTGGTTTGACAGCTTTGGGTGAGGAAGCACTTCCAACAGCTGTCTTCTTGGCAGTGCACCAAGCGCCGGCTTAAAGGGTCCCCGGCTGGAACAGCTTCACCTTCTGCCTCAGAACAAACCCAGCGATTGTTTCGTTTTCCGGCTGCTTTTCTACCAAGCAGGGGCTGTGTTGTGGCTCTGTGCTTGCCTTTTGTGCTGCAGCTCGACGATTCCATTCAAAATACATAAATTCTGCCTAAAAATTCTTTTCTGCCTCCGCGATTGTGTGGATGGTAGCCCCACTTGGATTAAAAATCAGACGTGTTTAAAAAAACCCACCTTATTAAACTTGAAAAGTTTTCAGAAATCACTGTTCTTCGCTCATTTCATGTGCATTACATTACTTTTACAGATCTATATCTGACTACATATGGTGGGCACACCCTATTTTTGCCATCAGTTATTTCATTACTGCTTTGACCGGATATATTTTGTCAATAAATACATCTGGATTGATACTTGGTCAGAGTATTTTCAGTCAGAATAACATCTATTTTATTTTCTGTTTTTTATTACCAGAAGATGATGAAGAGGAGGAAGAAGAGGATGAAGAAGAAGAAATAGATGTTGTTACAGTGGAGAAAAGACGCTCCTCCACCAACAAGGCTGTTACCACCCTTACTATTACAGTGCGTCCTAAAAATACCACTTTTCCATCAGTCAGGACACAGCAGAATGGACTGATTTTAAAGCGTTGTGCACCAATTCACCAGCAGCATAATTATGCCGCTCCTTCTCCATACGTGGAGCCTGAAGAACCTCCACCACAGAAAAAGCTAAAAACCGAGGTGCCCCGTCCAGTAAAGCCCATGATCCAACCAAAGCCTAAGAGTTCAAGTCCTCGAAACTCTGATTCAGAGGATAGCGAACGTCGACGCAACCATAACATCCTTGAGCGTCAACGACGTAATGATCTTCGGTCAAGTTTCCTCACACTAAGGGACCATATTCCAGAACTGGTTAAAAATGAGAAAGCTGTGAAAGTTGTGATCTTGAAAAAAGCCACTGAATATGTGCATTCTCTTCAGGAAGAGGAGCAAAAATTATTGCTAGAAAAGGAAAAATTGCAAGCCAGACAACAACAATTGCTAAAGAAAATAGAATACAAGAGGACTTGCTAAACTTTTTTTTGGTTTGGTTCTTTTTTTTTTTTTTTTTTGGCTGACCAGGACAGTCATTGCCACTTTGCACATTTTTGATTCTTTTAAAAAAATTGTGTTTTTTGACGTTAAGAATGTTGGTTTTAATTTCAATCCAGTCCCTGAAGTAATTGACAAACTATATTATCCGGGTACGGAGCAAATGGATGTTCTTGCAAGGAGTTTATTGCAAGACTACCAAACAACAATGAACTGCCTTTGTTTTTCTTAAGAACTGTAGATGGTGGGGATTTTTTTTTTTTAATTGTTGTGAGCATTTGGAGCTGCTGATGACATCTAGTTGAGTTTTAAAATGTTCATTCCTAAGTTTTATGGTGCTTATGTTCTAACAGATGTTACTTTAGGGGTTGGCATTTTGTACCCCTGTGGGAATTTCTGTAAATACCATCTACACACTTGCCTTTTGTACATGTCTTGGGTTATGAGAGGTGGCTTTTGCTGCCAGTATTAGACTGGAAGTTCATACCTAAGTACTGTAATACCTCAATGTTTGAGGAGCATGTTTTTGTATACAAATATATTGTTAATCTCTGTTATGTACTGTACTAATTCTTACATTGCCTGTATACTTTAGTATGATGCTGATACATAACTAAATTTGATACTTATATTTTCGTATGAAAATGAGTTGTGAAAGTTTTGAGTAGATATTACTTTATCACTTTTTTGAACTAAGAAACTTTTGTAAAGAAATTTACTATATATGCCTTTTCCTAGCCTGTTTCTTCCAGTTAATGTATTTGTTAATGTTTGGTGCATAGAACTGGGTAACTGCAAAGTTCTGTGTTTAATTTCTTCCAACGATGTACATTTAGTGCTGCGTCTTATAGCACTTTGAAATACCTCATGTTTATGAAAATAAATAGCAATTACATGATGTGCCATTTACTATTTTTCTTTTAAATAAAATCTTTAACTTTGCAATGTTGATGAAATAAGCAACATAGTCCTGTATCCTGGACATTTCAACTCTCAAACTATAGGTGATGCTTTTTTTACAAAAAGTCAGCTAGGCAGGACATTTCTATTTCTGGTTAAAAAACCATTGTAGTAAGAACAATTTCCCTATTTCATACTTGTGATGTCAGGATCATCCAAGGGGACCAGATGTCACAGTTAATGGAATGACATTGTGTCTTATAAAGACTTCTGAAATGTCCACTGTAACAAGAGAATTGGGAGGGATCAGAAACAACACAGCTGGCATGCTTCTGATTAAGGGACTGGCCTCATCGTGGCACACAGGTGGATAAGTATATGATGGAGGTATAGTTGCCAAAGCACAGAAGCTGAAGTACTGGTAGTAAACAAGAGATTTTACTTGGTTTCTGTTCTTTGCATTGCAAAAGGCTTAAAGCTGTTCCATCACTGCATGGAGGAATTAATGTTCCTGTTGGTAGCTGAAGATCCTGTTTGTTACTCCTTGTGTTAAGTCAGTAAAATTAAAAATCCTAGGGAAGATTCAGAGCCATGAAATATGTGTCAAATGAACGCGAAACTGGCAGGTGGTTGTCTTAAGAGGTGGCATTTGATGTGACAGCAGCAAGATGTGAAAGTCCATGAAATATGTTTGGTCATTGGTTTAAACACCATGGGACCAAGGAGTTGCCTGTACAGGTGTTTGTGACGTTGTCTTTCTTCACACTGACAGAAAAAGAAGGTATGAATTAATAACCAAATGGCCAGCAAGTCCTTTGAGGATCCACTTGTAAGAAACTAGTTTGGGACATCAATCCCTACTTCAGCCACAAAGGAAGTTGCTTGGTGATGGAAGTACAGAAATCTCAGGTTTGCTATGAGGAAACAGTAAGTGCAGGTTGGGGGCAAAGTCACCACAATAATGGATGTGCCATATGTCCATCCCTACAGTGTGCTACGTATTCATAAACCTGTGTGTTCTTGGGCCCCAGCAAGTTTGTGTACCATGACTATTGGGTATTTTACTTAGTTCAGTGCAGTAAATCCAGACCTTCAACAGGCACAAATTGATGTGACACTGAATTCAGCTAGGCATTTGACAAGTTCAGGCATTTGAAGAACTGGCCTGAATACACTTGAGATCTAAATTCAGACTTGACCACAGTCATTCCAAATATAAAATCTTTGTTTTCATTCCCTTGATGTGTACTTTATCATGCTGCTTCTACTTTCCCAGTACAGTGGAAAAAAAAAATAAAAGCTTAAGCAGAGACAATTGGTGTGGACAATTACAGGGTACATTTATTTGCACTAGCTAAACCAATTTTCAAACCCCATTTTATTAGCCAACTGTCATACTGTTTTCAAACAAGGTATAAGTCACATGAGTCTTCCTGAAGAAGGAAAGCTTCCCTTCCCTTCCCTTCCCTTCCCTTCCCTTCCCTTCCCTTCCCTTCCCTTCCCTTCCTTCCTTCCCTTCCCTTCCCTTCCTTCCCTTCCCTTCCCTTCCTTCCTTCCCTTCCCTTCCCCTCTCCCTTCCCCTTCCCTTCCTTCCCCTTCCTTCCCCTTCCCCTTCCCTTCCTTCCTTCCTCTTCCCCTTCATTCCTTCCCTCTTCCTCCTTCCCCCTTCCCCTCCCCTCTTCCCCTCCCTCCCCTTCCCCTCCCCTCCCCTTCCCCTTCCCCTTCCCCTTCCTCTTCCTCTTCCTCTTCCCAGTCTTGAAGAACTTTTGGTCTAAGTCCTCCACTCAGAGCAAACTGGGTCAGATTATGTTGCTCAGGGTCTTGCAACCAAGACTTCAATATCTTAAAGAATTGAGATTCCACAGCCTCTTTGGACAACACACATGTTTTTTGACTACCATGACTGGCACAAATTTTTGTGGTATCTGCTTGGAATTCTTTTTGTTGCAAACCTTATCCATTGCCTCCTGTCTTTTTGTGTTTAAACTCCTGGAAGAGTCTGGCTCCACCTTGTCTGTAACCTCCCATTAAGGAATTGAGGAGAGCAACTACTTTTCTCCTCTTGAGATAACCCAGTTCTGTCTTGTATTGTGGTAGCCAAGCATTTAGAATATAATAAAGGTGTCAAATACTCAAATCTGTTTGGATATTCAACACAAATCCTGTCTGAAAGCCTTTATTTCAGTGTGGGAGTCTTGGCCTGATTCTTTAGAATTCAGTTATAAATGTCCAACTGATGTCGATGGAGACAGAATCTGGCCCCATAATGCTCCCATATGCTGTACTGTTTGCTGTTCTGTGCTGTACTAGGAGTACTCTGGGGTTGTTTTTGTTTTTGTTTTTTCTTCTTTTAAATAACTTAATGGAATTAAGAGGTTTGTTTTCATATCGTCACTGTAGGGAGCAAGTTGTCAAGGACAAACGTTTTTGGTAAAACAAAAAATCTCAGTTGTAGGATGTTAGTAAGTTACAGTTAAATAGAAGATTTCTTTTGTATTTACATGATAAAAAGAATTGAGAATGGTAGAAAAGATAGCTTTTGAAAAGATGAAGTAAACAATTAATTGTGTAATATTTTCTGAAGAATCAGTACAGTATCCAGAAGGCTACATAGAGAAGGACACAGAAACAGCCACAGCTGTAACAAAAGATCCTTTTGCCTGCCTGTCTAGAGTGAGGAGTCCATAAGGACTCAGTCAAATAATGAATTGAGACAATATTCCTTTTTTTCTCCTTTTTTTAAATATACATATATACATTTACCCAACAAATGCAAACAGATCTTCTAGAGAATCAGTTAGAAAATGTGGCAAGTACTTAGTAGCTGCTCATTATAAAGTAGGTATTGCTGATTCCCAAAGGGAAAACTTAATTAAATTGATCTCAGTCTTATCTGATCTGTTCTAAAAATTCTCAAGTTCTTTTTCATACAAGACAGAATTTGTTGATGGAATCAGGTGGTTTTATCCAAAATCATATATCCTAGAGGATGGTCTCCTTCCCCTTCTCTGTTTATTTTCTTAAAAATAGCACTAAGAGCGCAAGAGACTTGTAACACCAAAGTGAAATGATTCCTCCATAAACTAGTATAAGTAAAACACCAGTGGGAGAGCTTAAAAAGGTGAAATGTGTTAATAGTGTTATTACCACTTGGTCACCTCTTGCCATGAGTGCAAAGGAAAATGCATTTCTCAAATCCCAAGCTGCTATTATAGCAACTTATCACCAGGTCTTGGCTGGACTGCTTGAGATTTCATGAAGTATGAATTTTGCTCCTGGTAAGTACACTGATAAACCAAACTAGAATAAAATTACTGTAAATGGATCCCGTTCTTAATCTTGAATTTTCTGGTTTGTGGCTGATTTAAATCAGAAGATATAATTTTGTTTAAAATATTCATTTTGAGATAATTGATGACTTTTTAATCTACCATTGCCAAATGCTACATGATCTGTAGCTGGGTTACTTCTTGTGTCCATTTCCCCTTTCGCTTTTCCCCTTTCTTGTCTCTTCTCTCAGGAACCCAAAGCCATCAAACTTAAAGGGATATGAGGTGTCACAGCAACTCTTTTAATTAAGTAGGGATTTCAGTAGAAACACGATATACACAGAACTTCCAGAAATCTCACAGGAAAGTAATGGTATAAATCATGGAAGAGAAGCTGATTGTAGGGCCACCATGATTTTTTTTCTCAGCACTTCTGGCTGCTCCTGGAGCATTGACAGGCAGAGTGCCAGCTTTGCCTCAACAATTGTCTGAATTCAGAGCCCTTGGTCTGTGCCAAGACAAGATTTCACTTCTGCTGGGCTACCCTTTCAATCTGCTGCCCTACACTAATTTTTTGCTACCTATCTGCTTGTACTGACCTTGCAAGGAGGCTTGGCCACAGTAAACCAGGGATTTTGCTGCTGGGTTGCATGAGGTGGTAATTTCTGCTGCCTGTAGACCTGTGATTCTCATTCAACTTCTTGCCTCTAGTGGCCAAATTCTTCTTTTGATGAGATTATTGATATTTTTGTGCAATACTTGACTCAGAGGAGATAAAATGAGTTCTTGGTCTCTGTACCGTGAAGATTCCTTGTATGTGTGTTGTATATATAGATTAACACACATGCTGTGTGCACAGAAGGGATTCCGTAAGTGTTGACTCACAAGCCCTGCTAAATAAAGCCATTTTAACTGAGTAAATTACAAGGCTGTCCATTTGGCCTTTTGAAGAAAAAGCAAACATAGATTTTTTTTTTTTTCCCTGTAGTTATGATCACAATATGACACACCTAAATAATGCAGAAATTAAAAAATAAAGTGCCTACAACGTAAGTACAATTAATGGCAAGGTTTTTTAAACTCCATGGTGAAATGAATGGGTGTGTAGACTTTTCAGACTTCAAATTTATCAGACTTATAACTGAATTATGACCTATTTGTTACTGATCTCTGAACTGTTGAGTTACATTTTGTATGCATAATCATTGTTAGGCTCCATATATGCTATTACAGCTGCTCTATTTGTGAGCATATAATTTGCCATCTTGTAGTGCTTCTGTCTGATATTATTTAGATAAGTGGAGACACTTTCATTTTACAGCAAAATAAGATTATATAATTTTTCTTGGGCTGTGCTCCCAATTTCCCAACCTCATTTGTCTGCTTTAAGTGTTTATTGCTTTCTGTCTTGTATACTGCATGCATTTAGGGAGAGGAACTGTATTCTATGTTCTCTGTCTGAAGCTGAGGTTAGATTGTGTCCCTGTGAGTGGCTGTATCAATCATTATAAAATTATAGCAAGAATCCTGTTGTCTAACAGGACTCTTAGCTTAGTTTTATATTAGGGGTAGGATGAGTCATGTTATCTACATCTGTCTAGTTTCACCTTCTAATCTACAAGCTTTGCAAGCATTACAGAGTTTTAAGCACCTAGCTGCTTAGCTTCCTAATTCTCCTTATGTAGTCACCAGAGTGATGCAGGCTCTTCCCAGAGGACAGTTTAGAGCATCTACACTGGGCTCTTAACTGGAACAGGCCCAAACACTGCTCTGCACCTTGAGGAAAGAGTGATTACAGCATGCAAGGGGTGATTATATGAACTATGTTAAGGGCTGCTTTATTGCTGCTGGGAACCATCAAGTTTCTTGATCCATAGCTGATCTTACTTACCATATGAAATTTAAAGCAATGATCTGGAGAAAACTGCAAGTTAATAGATTTGTTACTTAGAATAAAACAGCAGATGAATGTATAGTTAAATTAATTGGCATAGTCATTTGAGCTGCAATTTAATAAAATATTTCATTGGTACTTATCTCCATTTTGCTTCCTAACACCATCAAAAATAAATACATAGTGTTTCAGCATTCAGTGATTTCACTTCCTCACAGAACAAATCAGTGTAATTAGAATATTATTTGAATGAATATTTTTAGTATCTGTATACAAATAGTATTTTTCTTCTGCCATACATGGCATTTACTTTAGGCATAACCTTGTTTCTTCAATATGATATAAATTTAATAAAAAGTATATTGTAATTAATATTGTAACCAATTTTATTCTAATATGTAATTAATATTGTGACTCACAGTGTAGGAGATGAGGAAACTATCCAATATCATAAACACAGTTCAGTGTCAGATAGTAGCTGGGAATCCTCATAAAACATTTTAAAATAATTAATTTCTTTTTTTAAATTCCTAAGATCAATCTTCAACCATCCCTGAAATATTGTATGAATTTACTTTTTAGTATAGAAATTATATCTGTCTTCTAAAATTGTTATTAGATTTGGCACTTTATTATTTTTGGAGCAATTTGACTTTTTTTTTCCTGAGCAAATGTTCAGAAAGGAACAATGTTACAGAAAGGAAATTGCACTGTTCCAGTGCTCAGTCACCCTCAGAATTTGGTTCTATAGTACTAGAAGATAATATTTACATTACTAAATCAGGTACTAAAATGAGAATGGTGACATAGAACAGCCTCTCCCTGCAAGTAGCAATGCCTTTTTATTTTTAAAGAGATGTTTAGAGGTTCATGCTTGATATTTCTCCACTCCAAGAAATTTGGAACGTGTTTGGTTGATCCCATGTATTCTTAAGCAAGAGACAGAAAATTCTTAGTGTAAACCAAAGTCTAACAGGAAAGCAAAAATACTCAGTTTTATCTAGAACCTGGATCATCAAAAATGTACTGTAAACTATGTTTCTGAGTCTTTCTTGCTTCTCATTTTCTCATATAATGGTTAGTTTTAGTCAGGGTTCCAAGACAACATTCCTGAGTCACATGCTTAATAATTACGATTACAAACATTTCTCTGAAAGGTCTACTTCAGGCCAAACAAGCCTGAAGGGTAAACCACAATGTGCTTCAACTATGATGTATTATTTCTCAGGTGTACAAGATAATATTGGACATATCATAACGTTGTGAAGCCATATCTTTATGAACACTTCTTTCAAACATATGCTAATTCTGCTAGTAAAGCTATGTAGTGATGGAATGTATTTCAATATTTTTTAATTATCTTCAGCATTTAAAGATTTTTATGCTGACCTGATTTATTACTTCCTGTCTTTTCTTTTGCTTCCCTTAGCTAAGTAGCCATGCAGAGGCAAGGGGGATTCATCTGAGCAGATATCAACTCTTTTTAGTCAATACAGATAACAGGTCTTTTTAGTGGGCAATTAATTTTATCCTTAAATAAATATTGAAAATAACAAATTAATCTCACCCTGGAATTACTCATTCTTGGTGCACATTACACAGAAGCCTTGGGTGACCAGATACATGTACCAACATTGTAGGTGTTTAATGTGGGGTTCAGTCTAAGATACCTAGATTTGGATGTTTGTTTGTAGACACCTAACTGAAAGCACGATACATAGGTGCTATTATAGTCAGTGCAGTCTGGAGAGAGATTCAGTGTAGATGTCTATTTTAGGATGAACTGGATTAGTTCTCAAGGTTCAGTTCACTGTACTGATTAGCTCTCCATTGGCTATAAAAGGAACTCCAGGTATATAGTGAATATATAAACACCAATTAACACCCAATTTCACTGCCTTAAAAGTTGACTCCTTCTACTCCTGTCTTCCACTCACTTTATTTCATTCTACATCTTAAAGGTCTTTCTTGAACTAGTCAAGTAATCTTAAACCCAGTTCTGTCTAGTTTATCGCTCCTGCAACGCTGAATATCCTTTTTCCTTTGGTTGTCTACTATAGCATCTCCATATCTTTAGCATCTTTGGATTTCTTTTATCCTCTCACAAGTCCTGTTTATGATCAATGTATAGCAATATTCATCATTGCCAGAAAATTGCTTGCACTACTGATAAATTCCCTAAAACATCTCTCATGTTACCATATTGCATGGTGGGCAGGACCTTATTTTCTCCTTCTCACTCCTACACAAAGCTCATTTATGGGGCATGTTGATACATTTCAGATGGTGATATACTGACAACATTCTAAATTAAATTAAATGATAGCACATATCACTTTTTTTTCAATGTAAAAAAACCACAAACCCACAGGAGAAAACCAGAAAGTAGATGAACATTTAGAAAAATCACTAGTAACTTTTACATCTAGATCTATTATTGGACTTCTTATAGTTCTAACTATTTCAGTGTTTCCCTTCACTTGTTTTTACAACCTTACTCCAGTAGTTCTTATATTTCTTTGTTTCTTTAAGAAAATAATTTCTTTTCATAGCTCCTTTGGTCTTCAATAACTGTTCTCTATCACTCTACGCCAATTTCTCCTTTCATTCAAGCACTTAAATGAGTCACATCTTTTTTTATGCTTTACAGTCTCACCTCTCCTACTAGTCTCAACTATGTCTCAATGTATTTTTTTTGTTTAATTCTCTGAGCTGCTGAACATTTGCTGAGTAGCTATAGGTCTGTTGACTTCAGAAGGAGTGTATAAAGTGGCCATCTATCCTACTGGAAATTTTTTAAATTTACGTTAAAAAAACCCCCATGTAAATGTTTTTCTTCATCATTAATAGAATGACAATAAAAGAAAATGAATATTGGATGGTTAGTTTATTTCTTATCAGAACTCTTAATTTTGAACTTTCAGGAATCAGTCTAGCAAGTGTCAGAGTAAATAAATACTTCCTATGCTGATCTGTGTCACTCTACAGCTGTGTAGGAGTACCTTTGGTCTATACTGTGTGCATTATCACTTCTGCTCCCAGACAGGAGATCCAAGTTCACTCCAGAAGAAAAGTCCTTGCTTTTTCTTTCATTGGCTGGGGAAAAATGACCCAAGAAGGGATTTTACTTGTGCATTTGTTCTGTTTGCCCAGAAAACTGAGCTGCTATAAAGCAGTGTAGCACCTTGGGAGTCAATGGATTATGCCATCTGAGGAGCTGGAGTTGAAATAAATTGAGAAACTTGATTATGACTGTGCCATTGTATATCTGGAAAACTGTTTGAAGTCTCTCAATGTTTCATTGTGACCACATGTAGATATGATTTTTAATGCCCTAAAATGCCTTAATCAAGATCTTAGTTTTAAAAATTGTTATTAAACATCCTTGCAAAAAGTATTTTTATATTTGATATATCACAATTGTCACCTACATTTCAGCAAATATGCACTGTGATTAAAGGTTATAATCTCTCAAGAGAGGTTTATAATCATTTTAATTACCCTGGACTTAATAAAAAGACTTAAGGGATTTAATAAAAGGGCATTAAGAGATTGCCAAAGGGTTATATATATATATTTTTATAAGAAAAATTGTAAAGCTTCTGTGGCTTTGAGGTGGGAAGGTGGGAAGACTTAGTGGGAAAAGAGGAGGAGGTGAGCAAAAGTCAAGATGAGGATTAGTGTCAATTAAACTTCCCTTTGAACCTCCTAACTTGCATATGCAGAACCTGACACAGCTGAAAATATTTGCAATTTCCTGGGCCACACAGACCAGAGAGGTTGCTGTACAGCTCAGTGACCTACAGGAAACTGCAAGGGAGTAAAAGGAAGGTATAAACCCAGACAATTTCTTCTAGCTCAATGCTAAGATGTTTTAGCTCTAGTCCAGAGGAGAAGATTTGAGTGGATGATGGAATTTTGAGAGTTAGTAAATTAATTTCTCAAGGCCCAAATATTTTGTTTGGTTTTGATCTGTCTTAGATCAAAACTAAACAAATTATCTGCCCTAATCCTCATCCCCTTCTCTTAACTTTCGGGTTAGCATAGAACTAGGTGTTCTTCTAGCTTTCTGGAATATAATAAATGTAATCAGAGAAGAGAAGATGAAAGAGAACCAACAATCTCCAGACAGGAAATTCTATAGCTGTTACAAAACAAAGCAAAATCCAACATGCAAACATCTAGAACATTGCCTCACTTTGCCCTTATACTGAATTGAACCTCAAGACTTATCCAGAAAGATAAGGTGGAGATGCAAATGTAGATACCTGAACATAAACCAGCACAAGTTCCCTTGAAGGTTTCTTTGGCTGGAAGTAAAATGAGTTGTTTAGGTTTTCCAGTTGGGGTTAACACATATTTCTAATGTGTTTTCCATTTCCTAACACTAGAGTCTTTCAATAATACTGGGATAAATCTTGTCTCCTGGTTGTGGGCGTTCCTGTAGGCCTCAGGGATAGACTTTCTGCACAAGGAAGCACAGAGAAGTGCCTTGGGGCTTATAATGAGTGTTTTCTTCTCTATAGAATTCTGCATAGGAGCTTCTTGAACATTTTTATATGACCATGTGTAAGTTTTGCATCTTGTAACTCTTGCCCTTTTTCTCTGTCCCCAGAGACTACACCTCTGGTGTGCAGAGAAACCTGGTGTTGAAGTCAGCCTTCACAAATGAAAACTAAAACCCAAGAAAATGCCAGAGAAGCAAATCTGTGCCCACCTTTATCAATGATAATGCCACCAAACCTTCAGATAGATGGGGCAATGTAAGATTATTTCAAAAAATCAAGGCTAGTATCTGTTCATATATACCTGTGCATATCTCTGCTTTCTTTACACCTCTTTATTTGTAAGTGAAAGCTACAGAAACTTGACCAAAGCCACTCAGCTCCTCCTATATTCTGTAACATGCAAGGGTCTTTAAGTCTACACTAAACAAGAGATAAGTTTGAAAAGTACATTTTCTCTAGCATGAAGGCATGAGGATAGCTGAGAGAGTATGTATGATTAACTCATGCTCTGTTCATTGATCAAAGCATAACTGTTTCCTCACCTTTTTGTGACATGCTAAAAATGCAGGGCAATAGCCATTTAAAAAATATTTTTGGCAAGCAATGACTGGAGATGGCAAGAAAAACGTAGTAGTAGAGAACATTGTATATTTCAGAAAACTGTTATGCTTAATCAGTTCTTGTAGCAGAAACAATCTAAAATGGAATTTTGAGAATTTTGAGCAGGTCCATGCAACCACACTAGCTTTGTTCTGAATTCCATGAGGTTATAATTCAAACAAACACTACCAAGCACAACATATGCATTATTCTGTTAACGAATGAAAGCTAGAGGGTTTTAATGCTTCTGTTGAAAAGAGATTGATTCACTGCAGAGTAATTCAAGACATTGTTTCTGCTCTTGGCAGAAACAAACAAACATGCAAACAAACAAATTCCTAGGCATATAACCTGCAAAACAAAACAGTTTGCTTGTTTGTTTGTTTGTTTGTTTGTTTGTTTTTAACACTGGGAGCTTCTCATAAATAGTGAGGGTAGTTTTTGATTTTTCTTCCCTTTGGCTTAGAGTTGAGGGCCTATGCAGTGGAAATATAACATATGGATTGTAAACCTTTAGAGGAAGGAACTGTGCTTTCCTCTATTGTGGACAGCAGTCAGCTCTACTGAGTTTCTATGTCTCTGACAAGGTTCTCCAGGTCTGTCTACATCGCAAAAATGCACAAAAATTCAGTCATATCTCTACATGGACAGGTTAAAGCAGTAGGAGCTTTAACACTGTTAACATTTCATGTTCCATGTTAGCTAACTCCAATTGCCCTGTCTGTCTTGATTGCTGGTCAAGGCCAAGGCTGAGGGGCAGCAGTGGCTGCTGCTCACCTAACTGCTGGCTGATGTAGTTCCACCCTCCCTGGCAGTAAATAGTTAGATTGGTTTAAATTGCTGTGCAACTGCAGCCTAAATTATCTAACCTGGGATAGGTAAGTCAAGTTAAGAACACACCTTTCTTTGTGGTGTGTTTCAGCATGACTTTCATGTTGGTTTTATGTTTCCCACTAACACAGAGATTGGTATGGAAAGTGCATGTAGTCAGAGGCACACTACTGAGTTCCACCGGAGATTTAGCCTTTGGCTACAACAGGCACAGCCTTAAGTCCTGAGAAAATTCCATATACTCCCTGTGACTCATTTCTGCATACCTTGCCCAGGCAAAGCTTCCACTTAATAGGATATTTTTAAAAAAGGTTAGACTAGCAGTTACACAGGATATAGCTGTCAGATTGTCAGATCAAGAAAAGTCAGTTGGCTTTTGGGGGGCAGTCAGGGGGTACTACACAATGTTTTCATAGCATAGGCAGTGGAAAATAGTCTTTTTAACAGTATTGGTGTTTTTGAAAAAGGTGTGTAAAGATGCATGGGCCTTATTTTTAAGGTTTTTCATTGTTCTGGTCCTGCTTTGCATAAAGCACTTAAGCCCAAGCTCTGTGTTAAGTATGTAGGCAGTAGTATGAACTTAAATTTCATTTCATTAAATTTAAGCACACGCTTAAATGATTTGCTGGACTGAGGCCAGAATGCTTGCTGAATCAAACTGAAATACAGCTATGTCTGTTCTTCCTACTTAAACAAACAAGCACTAAATGAAATACAATAAAATAACATTCCCAGAGAAATCTTGTGCCACAGAAAGAACTTCTCCATTGTTGTGTTAGTAATTTGCCTAATGTTCAGTATCTGCACTGTTCATACAAGTGTAATGCAGTAGTAATCAGGTAAGCGTTATGATTTTATCCTCATATTATACTGGGCATGGTTTTGTAGAGGAAGAAAGCAAAATGAAACTAAGTAAGAAAATAAAAGCTGGAAATGTCATTCAAAATTGTTTGACTCAAACTAACTAATAATATTGCAGTCTTTACAGCAGCAGTGGAATCTTGAAAAAATCTGGATTCACTTCCTCAGTGAATGGCGTGCAATTCAGGACATCCAAAGCAAGACTCACCTCACAGAGCTACATATGCTTCATCCAAGCTAGTGATTTACTGTCTATTTCTTGCATAAACTGTAAAATGAGAATAATGCTAGTTATCAGATACTACAAGGGAAATGTATTGATTTTTCAAACATGCTGAAAAATATCCCATCTGTTTCCTATTCTAAGTAAAGCCTAGTCAGTATATTTTGATTTTTATTGTGCTTTGTTACTAGGAGGGTTACATGTAAGGTATTGACAAATGAACCAGGGCAAGAGTGTAGAAAGACTGTAAAAGAATTAATAACAATTGAACAATAGCAAAAATAATACCAAGTACCTGTGCACCAACCAGTGAAACAGAAGGAATATTTTTTACTTTATTGGATTAAGGATCAGGTCCTAAGTTGCTGGGAGTTGTTTCTTTGGGGAAGGCAGTTACTATTCTTCTCCACCAAAACAGGTAATGCAGTGCAGGTTTTACCAAAAATTTTTACATGTACATCCCCATACCCAAGCAGAATAACATTTTTTAGGGCCTTTCACACTAGGCTGTAGGCCTGTAGTAAATCTGTAATGTTCCACTGACCATGTTGGAGTCTTGAGTACTTTTCCATGGACAAGCTTCCTTGGCATTTCAGAGTGTCCAATGCTTCACAGTGTTCTGCTCCTTCCTGCACTGAGGGAGACAGGCAAAGTAGAAGGACCAAGTAACTTGTGCTGAGCTATTGAAAAATAAGATATCATGGCTTCAAAGTAGAAGTGTTTTGTTCCCAATCCTGTGCTCAAACTTTCCCTCCTCCTACCTTGTTGTCTTTCTTCCCCGATTTTTTTTCAAAGAAACAAAATAGCTTTAAAAACCTTTTTCAGACTATGACCCATCCTAAATTTTCTGCAATAAAATGGTGAGCTTCCCAATAGTCTCTTCAGTTGCTCAGCTGAGATGTGAAGCCCAGACGTATTTCCATGGACTCAGCCTTGGATACAATAGTCTTCTTGTCTAGGTGCAGAGAGCATGATTGGGCCCCAACAGAAAGGTCTGGTTTACACATTTTCAGAAATGCAAGATTTTTTGGTTTGCTTTGAACTTCTTAATCCCATTTCTTTTTTCCTTTCTCTTGGTAATGTTGTTATTGTACTACAAATAATTAGACCTGCAGAAATTAAGAATGTAATTAGAAAAATTAAACAGGGAAAGACCAAGTGAGCCTGTCCCAGTTCCCACCAAAGCCCTATTGATTTAGCCTTTGGATCTGTCAGATTATGTATGAGCTAGCAAGAGAAAGAGGCCCAGGGCACTGACATTGGCAGTGGCCTGAGATTGTCCCCACAGTTACATGGCCAGTACGCATCCTGGCAGGGCTTTGACAGGGACAGTGGTCTGGGACAGCTGGGATAGAGAGCACTCCCAGAGTAAGGAGGCTGGATGTGAAGGTAAGGGGGCATAGCTGCCATGCCTTGCTAGGTCTTGGCTTGGGTCCAGAGATAGCTCACTGAAATTACTGTAATAAACATTACCAACAATTTTTCATGCCCTAAGGGGCAAAGAGTCTTTCAATTTCAGTCTCTAAGACACTTTTACAGCAAGCAGACCCACCCAAATTTAGATGTCTTTTAACAGAGCTTTTGTTTTTACAACAAGTAAAACAACTTCATTAATTGCAGCTCATACTCAAGTGTGGTGCCAAGAATAGTTTTTCCAAGGTCAGAGGATGTCTCCTGCTGTCCTGGCATTTGGACATTTCCTGGTCCCAGCTGACATACAGAGCCAGGTATGAAATCCAGCCTCCAGTTTTGCCTTTCAGCTCTGTCTTTTTTTCCCTGCATTGCTCTGGAACTGTCTTCCTCATTCTTTTTGGTTCTTTTATGCAACAGGAATGCAGCCAGACAAGGCTGTAACATCTTACCTTATTCCTTTCTTTTTTTTCAGAACTAGGTCTCGGATGTAAAATGAAAATATAGTCAATGACTTACTTGCCCAATTGAAAGATTCTGTGCAGAGACCTGTGTATGGTATCTCTTGATTTGCACCTCTTTCTACAGACAGTGAACTTTGTTCAGTCCAGAACATTTCTAAGAGCATTACTACATTTTATAAATCATAGTCATAATACATATTCATTGCACATATATTATATCAAACTCAAAAGATCTATCTCTCACTTGGATCTTCACAGGACTACGCATGACATATTACCAATAGGGATGACATATCTGACATTTGGAATATTTTACGTAATTACTTCCCCCCATGCCTTAGGGTAAACTCATGTCATCTTGCATACACACATACACACACTCCTGCAGAAAGGAGTAGACAATTCCATATGGTCCTTTATCATCACACAAGAATATTTGTACTTTGTGACACACAATTCATTTAGAGACACTTGGTAGCTCAATGTAGTTATACAAGAATACACGTTTCTGCTGGGGAACCGATTCTCACGAGGTTTTGAGGAAAGCATGAATGTTTCTTGGCTGTGTAATAAAAACCAATTGCTCCTAAAAGTTGTGAGGTATTCCACAGAGAATTTGTACAAGAAGAGACATTGGTCCCAAAGGCATCATTTTGCATGGAAAAAGGGCTGTGTTGTAAGAATCTGTGTTTTCCGAAGACTTCATAGCTGATAGGGGGGAGAAGACATGACTGTATTCCAGGAAGTGCTGCTTTTCTCTGTAAAGTTTCCCCAAAATCCAAACTTGCTGTCTGAATGGTGAGTGGGGTGACATAATGTTGGGAAATACTTCAGCTTAATGGGCAAATGCTTCAGTAAATTAGTGTTGGACTTAATAGGAGAGGATGAGGGCTTTTATTTGTGTATAGAGACTGCTGCTCTATTTGTTAAAGTTTATGACTCTGTCCACTCCTCATATAAAGATTTCCTTGTTTGTGCACAGCTGTAGAGGTCTTAAAAGTGGGAGAAATTCTTCCAGCTGCAAGTGCATGTGAGAGAAGCTGCCTTTGCATCCCCCAGGCAAGCAACCTCAGGACAGCTCAGTTACTTGTCAACAGGGTTTCAAGGTGTGCTAAATCCATGCCTTTTCTTGGGAGGATGTAGGGAGAATGGTTACATTTGAAAGCAGAATCAGGCTGGAAATTTGGTGTAAAACTGAGAGCACTGTCCCCAGGTGGAGACAGAAACCCCTCCATCTCCCAGAGTGATAAGGTACAAACTGAAATCTAATCTCTGACACACAGACCTAGGGAAGGGTTGGAATTAACCCCCATGGAAGCATTCAAAAGAGCATATGGCACTTGGTGACTTGGTTTAGTGGTGAACATGGTAGTGGTGGGTCGACAGGTGGATTTGATGATCTTAGAGGTCTTTTCCTACCGTAATGCTTCTATGGTTCTATGATGATAGAGATCTAAAATTGCCACAGAAGAGACTCAATGTCCACTCACATCCAGCTGCCATTATTTTAAGGCGGTGTCACCTGACCTTTACTGGGCTCAGTACCTGAGTGGCTGGGGAGGCAGGGCCAAAACGGAGCCTGGAGGGGTGCTGTGGGATATAACGCGCTTTTCTGTGCCTTTTTGTGTACTTCAGGGTGCACATTTTTTTGGAGGGGGCGGGGGGAGTGTGTGTGGGCAGCGGGCGCTCTCCCTCCGTAGGGCCCTCTCGCTCCGTGCCGGCGGGATTTGCAGCCCATTGTTCCGGCGTTGCCGCGGCGACCGGAGCAGCTGCCGGCGGCGGGGCCTTGGCGGCGGCCCCGGGCGGCCGCGGCCGCTGTGGGCCGTGTTTACCAACACCGGGCACATGGTCCCGGGACAGGCACCCTCCCTCTGGAAGCCGTCCGTGCCCATGGACACGCTGAATAACTTTGTTCTTCACCCCGCGGGGTCCCTGTCGGCACTCGGGGTTCTCCCCGCTGTGGGGTGTTACACTGTCAGCAGGGCCCGCGGGGCTGGGGGCGGCAGCGCCCGCTCCGCGCTGCTGCTTAATGTGCGCTTTTACTGGCGTGTTGTTCCTCTCGCAAATTTACAGCAGGAGATTGCTGCTGGGCTGACCTTGCTTCCTCCGTCCAGGGGTAATGAATGTTGCTATTTAAACGCTCTGCCTCCACAGCCCCTGCGCTTCAGTTTTTCAAAGAGTAGCAGAGTACCCAGGGGAAGCCCTTTGTTGCCTGGATGTGAAACCTGAATATGGGCTCTCCTCTTGGAAGCTTGAGGCAGAAAATAACAGCTGAGAATAGATTTATGGCGTTCAATTTTGCCTAAATCATGTCACGTAGATAGAAAATATGGATCAGATCCTGAGCTGTGTAAATCAGTATAATCCCACGGAGAAATGATGCTTACACGGGTCCAGGGGCTGGCCATTGCTCCTTAAAATGCAGACAAACATCGTCCAGCAATAGCAAAGAGTGGTTTAAAGGAGGCAAAATGGCAAAGAAGTTTCCTGATAGGCAGCACATAATCACTTAAATTAAAGTACGCTAAATACAGGAATGTCAGACAAAATTTCTTGGAATCCTTATATATACACAACAACTTTAGGATCAATATATTCCATATTTCTTGTTCTGTATACATATCTCTTCAAAGTTTGAATGCCCAGCTCCAGGCCTTCTAGTTTAAAAGGGATATATTAACACAAAGCCATGGAAAAGAGCAGTATCATCTATATATCAGTAGCACATCGTGGAGCTAGTCCCTAGAAAGCCTACTCTTCAGAAACAGTATGTTGTAAATGAGTCAAAAATATAAAATAAGGAATCATAGAGTTAAATCAGATCCTATTGAATTTCAGTCTTTATTAAAATGTCTCATGAAAAATTCATATTCATGTTATTAATCCCATTTCACTATCCCTAAGCTGATAAAGAAGTATAGTAATATTTTGTAACTGTAATCAATTATACTAAGAAATATTCCAAGAAAGAATCAAAAGGTTGCACTAACATTTTAAAAAAGTTTTAGGATTTCTAGTAAGTAGTTATCAAACACTTATGAAATATAACAAGAATAATAGGAGATAGCTAGAAAACTGAAAATCTGTATTAATTTCTACTGTCTGTCCTGTAATCCTGCTCCACTTCCTCTCTCTCCTATTGGGGGGGAAATGTGTATTGTTTTAGTTGTGGATGTGAATTTAAGTGACATTTTGAATGTAGGGTCACTTGCTTACTGTCTTAGTCTGGTGGTACACTCAGTACTCTCCAGTGGCCAGACAGACCATTAGACAAGATGATCCACACTTTCACCAAGAGCAGGAAGATTTTGATGTCACTATCCAAGGTTACAAGATCCCACTAAAAATTCAAATGGAGTCTTTATTTTGCAATGCATTAGAATAAAGAGATGTGTTTACATTTTGCAGATGGGATGCTAAATACTGAAGAGATAAATGACATCTGTTTTAGCAGAAGATTGATTTTCTGTGATTCCTCCTAAATCACACAGTAGACATAGAATTATTGAATCATTTAGATTGGAAAGGACCTTTAAGATCAATGACACCAACCATTAATCCAGCACTGCCAAGTCCACCACTAAACCATGTTCCCAGGTGCCACATCTACATGTCTTTTAAATACCTCCACGGATGGTGACTCAAACACTTCCCTGGAAAGCCTGCTCCCAACCTTGACAACCCTTTTCCTGAAGAAATTTTCCCTATATCTTCCCTGGCACAACTTGAGACTGTTTCCTCTTGTCCTGTTGCTTGCTACCTGGGAGAAGAAACCAACCCCAAACTCACTACAACCTCCTCTCAGGTAGTTGTAGAGAGTGATAAGGTCTTCCCTGCCTCCTTTTCTCCAGAATAAACAACTTCTACTGCTTCTCATCAGTCTTGTACTCCAGATCCTTCACCAGCTTCATTGTCCTTCTCTGGACACACTCCAGACCCTCAATGTCTTTCTTGTCATGAGGACCCCAAAACTGAACACAGTATTTGAGGTACAGACTCAAGAGTGTCGAGTACAGGGAAATGGTCCCCTTCCTAGTCCTGCTGGCCACACTGTTTTTAATACAAATAGTCAAAATAATTCCTTAACTAGAACAAACTCTCACTGTACAGAAATACCCTAACAGGTTTCTGGTTAATCAGCACACCAAGCAGCATAACTGCATCTTTCACATCATTCAGGTCTGCATTTTTAGAGCTCCGGTGTATCTTTAGGCACTGAAAAGACAAACACTGAAGCAAAAAATAAAGCAAAAGAAAACAACCAGTTTGGTGCCCAAAAGAGTTCACAGTCTTCTAATATTCCAATTATTTCAGCAGCATGACTATTGCTGGATGCAGGGGAGATGTTAGAAACAGGCTATCAGTCCAGTATCTTAAGAAACCTCTGGAGTACCTCTAAGAAATTAATTCCTAGTGAGACAGAGGAAAGTAAGCAGTTTTAAGGAAACAGTTTTCAGAGCTTAGTCTGAAATTTTCTTGTTTTGCTTGCTTTTTGTTCTTTTGTTTAATAAACTCTGATCTCAGAAGAAGCTGAACAAACAGTGATGGACATATATGTTAAAGGAGCAGCCAGGAAGCTCTCAGTGTAATGTGCATACCCAGAATATTGTCAGGACCCCACTGATACGGCCTTTGATTCAGGGCATTTACAACCTAAATAACAGAAGACCTGTGTCATTTAACAACTTGAAAGGATTGGTGTTGAACTGGATATGTACCAGCAGATGCAGAGGCTGATAAAATTTCAGTCAGGGAAAGACAGAACTCATAAAACCTCTGCCAAATTGCAAAAAAAAAAAAAAAAAAAAAAAAAAAAAAAAAAAAGGAAAAAAAGTATTGTTTGCTGTGTGTTTTTTTTATTTTTTTTTTGTTTTCTTTTTGCTTTTTTAGTCCAAATCTCTGAATACTCAAATTAAAGGTTTTAAGCAAAATAAAGAAACAGGAAAAGCTTTCATATTTTAACTTTTTTATTATTATTATTGAACATTGAAATTTTCAATAAAGATCTTTGATTTCCACAAAAACAATTTCTATTTTCCTACTCATCATCTTGTGTGAATGCCACCAGCAGGCCTGAAACCTGTGTTTGTATTCATCAGCCAAATGTGAAGTCAGGCTGACTGCTGCTAACACACAGTGCCTCTAATTCTACCATAGTGGTTTCTCCATTTCTGATGCATGCTCCTGACATCTCAGCTAGCATAGTGCAAGAGGAGCCGCCTTTGCCAGACCCCTTATGATTTTACTTTGCCACTGTTCCCTGATTTTCCTATTTATTCCCTGTACACATCTCTTCCACAGTAAAGCTACTTGAAGAACTGGAGGGGAAAGTATCCTAAAGTTCCTCATGAAGTGAAGAGGGGCATGGCCACATGTACGGGGACACCATGCATAGCCTTGCAACTTTTCCATTGGCCAAAGATTTTCACAGTCATATTTAGCATTGAAAAAACCCAGATTTATAATTCCACTCTACATGTACTTCATTTTCAAGGAACCCTTTAATGGTAGGATAAACTTCAGAGATTGCTACGGGAAAATTCCATTTCTTCAGCAGCTGAAATCTACAGTTTCATTATATTAGCAATGATCTGCAATGAAAGAGGAATTTTGCATGTAGCGCCTCTTAAAATAATGAAGAAATGTGGCTCCAGAGTAAAACCAGTTAATCTCATTGTTAGATTGAACTATTTCCTCTTCTTTATTATTTCCTTCTCATCCACCAAAAACAAAATATTGAAAAAAGGAAGCATTCATGTCAATGTTGCTAATAAATGTCTCAAATTTTAATTTTCAAGTTCCTATGGTAAATGTAATTAGATTTTTAAAATAAGGAAATAAAGCCAATTATATAAGAACACAGTTTTGATAACAAAATGAAAGATTTCATATAACCCAAGACAGAATTTGGGAGAGGAGGGGATTTTCTTTTGTGTTCTACCAGGAAAATGAACACATTTTACTCTGTTGACAAATCTGGCCATTGTACAGCATCAATTGCACCGTTTTACTACTTAGGATTTTGTAGTAGGACCGGTCTCTTGCAAAGAGATTTGGATTCACTGTGAGTTCTCCTATGAACTGTCTAAGTGACTTTGTGGAAATGTCAGTCCTGGAGTGGGGTTCGAGTACAAATTTGCCATCCATCTGCGTTGCTTGTTTACATAAACTCTGTCAGTTCAGTTTTGGGACAATCCAGCTAATACTCCTGGCAGGCTGGTGGACTTCCACCACTCTGCATCCCTTTCTCCTCCCTGTGCTTCCTGCTGTTTTTGGGAGCAGTTGTGATTTGGTACAGACATGGTCACACTGGTTTTAGATAGCTCTGTAAAAAAACCTTCATAAAAGTTCTCCTATCTACTTTTTTGTCTTTCTAGGGAGGGCAGTCAGGATGCAGGGTGTGGGATTATGGGACATGCTTTCATAGACATGATGGTCTTAATCTTACATAAAAGATGAAAAGTGGAGGTATGGGCTCTGGCTTATCTTATTAACAAGAGTATGAAACCTAAGTTGCTTGGTAGCCATCAGTTGAAGTGGTTGAGTGGATCTTGGGAGAGTAAAGGAAACAGGAATCCCTCCCTAGCCCGTTACGAGCCTTCACTCCCCTTTTGCCATTTTCCTAGCAGGAGCCCAAGTTCCGTTGTTTCAAAGTGGTGTTACCTGCTGTTAAAACTTAGAGCAACAACTCTCTGTGGTTGCTAGAATTAAAATAGAAATCACACCATGATATCTTCATTGCTACTCTTAACCGTAGTAGATAGGTCAAAATTGTACATGAAATATCATCATGCTTCTTCCATTTATTGTGCTGCCATATCCTTCAGGCTGGAGCTCTCCATGATATAGACTGTTCAATGCACAGTAACATCTCAGCTAAGGGTGTCAGGGTATTACCACTACGAATTTCAGCCCCCATTCAAAGTGCATATGCAGAGTTAGGAAAGCTATTTCCAAATTGGACTGATTTAACCATGAACTAATTGGATATTTAACTTGGGAAAGAAGGATGTGAAACTTTTGCAGCTTCATTGATTAACATGCATCTGGATATAAAAAAATGTTTCTACAATGAAGGAAAAAGAAACTCAGAAGTATTACACAGAATGGTGCTGAGAAAACACAATAGCTTGATTTTAAAAAACCCAGTTATTAGTATGAAATAAAATTCCAAGCAGAGACTTATATAATCTGTAAAACTGGGATGCGTTATATTCTTTGTGTAAGTAGAAAGAAACTAACACGGGAAAAAAGCATTCATGGTAATTCATGAAAAAACGTGGGTTAACTAACCTTGAAGCAGAGCCTTTTAAAGATCTTCTCTTTAATGCTGGTCCTTAAAGTAAACACTCCTTACTGAAAACTGAACAAAACAAAAAAAGACAAAAATAAAGACAGAAGATGGGTTCATAATATTTTTGTTTTGAATGGAGCCAAAACTTGCATAGCTACATTTTAACAATATCAGAGTAAACAATTCATACATTAAATAATTCCAATATGCATTTGGAGCTAGAATAGTTGATCTGTGCTGCTTAGAGGAGTTCAGCTGTAAAGTGAAGTTTTTCAACAGTCATTAGAAAATAAATTGCTGCGGTTCTTTTGTTCTATACTAGAGAATAAACTGGAGAATAAAAATTCCCTCTTATTTTTTTTCTTTTCTTCTCTCTGACAGGTGTTTTGCATGTTGGTTATCAGCTTTAGTGGTGTAGGAAGAATGCTGCTAGCCTCTCCAAAATTCAATTTTTTTTGATCTGCCATGTAATAATTTAGCCTTGGGAAGCATAATAATAGAGTGATACTGCTGCAGGAGCAGAGCAGGCACCAGGTGGTGACTCCCATTTCACATTCTGGTTCTGTGCCCCTGCTCCAGAAGGACTTAGCTGCAATGGGCTTTTCTGGTGGAAGAGTTTATGTCCCACACCTGCACCAGCTTCAGGAGGCAAGCTGACACAGGAGGGTGGCAGCCAAAGAAACATCTACTCCATGCATCTTCTCTGCTACCAGAGCAACAGGATGCATAGGCATTAATATGTGCTTCCTCACATATACTCCAGTCTTGTCAGGCAGTTGTGTAACAGAGCTTATTAGGCCTTGATGTGCCTTCTATAGTCACATCACACAATAACTACTGAGATCTGGGTTTATAGAATTGATTATCCTTGCATGGACCTTGTTAAAAGACTCATGTAATTTCTATTCTATTCTATTCTATTCTATTCATCCTATCCTATCCTATCCTATCCTATCCTATCCTATCCTATCCTATCCTATCCTATCCTATCCTATCCGTCCTATTCTTTATTACACCATAGGAATCAGTGGTGTCTCTTGCTTATTTTACTGTAACATTTTTCTTTTCACAAAAAGCAAACAAAGAAAACGTTTTCATTCCATGCCCTCCCTCAAAATCTCTCCTTGTGAAAAAGTTAAATGAACAGAAACTGTCCAAAGTAGTCTTGCCAAGACTGCAAGAACCCTGGATATGACTGAGCTGACAAATATGTCTTATGAGAGACTTTAGATTTAGTCTTGACACATGGATGAGGTGTACTTGATAATAGCAACAACAGCAATTAAAATATGTATTCTAAAATGATCTAGTAGTATTTTTACTTTGAAAGGTAGTCAGACTGTTTCTATGAATCCAATTTCCCTCTCTTTTCCTTTGCACAGAACTACTAAAACCACCAAATGTTGGTTTGGGGTGGGATTTTTTGTTTGTGGGGGTTTTTTTTGTGCTTCTAGCATAAAACTTCCTGCAGAAACTTCTGAAGGACTAATTCTCCGTTGAAGCCAAGCATTTGCAATCCTGATGTAAGCCAAACAGGTGAACCAATGCTTGTTAGCCCTGGGTCTTTTAAGAGAAGCTTCTTCATCAGTCGCTGGTGAATAGCTCACTGCAGCTCTGTTTATATAGACATATGGTGAGAAGAACACTAATACAGTTGTCTGTGCACAACTGTAACAAACAATCTGCTTATTGTGTATTTTTTTAGGCAACACTTCATGCTGTCTAACAGGTGGCCCCAAGTTACAATAGGCACACTGTCGGGGTAGAACAAACCCGTTTACACAAGAGCCTTGACTGGAGATTGTGACTAAGACAGCCTGCAAAATCAACATTAGAATATGATTGTTTAAAACACTGTAAATGTCATGAACCTCCAATGAATATGAGCCCTGCCTTTTACATCCTCCTGTTGCCCTCAATCTATCTCAAGGCCAGTGGAGTTAATTCCTCCCAATGAATGAATGTCAAACAACATTTAAAAATCTCTCATGTAAGTCTCAAGTTTATGGATATAACGCAGTATGACTTATGCAAAAATGGAGTTATTTTTGTTTTAAGTAGCCTACCAAGTTTTATTGCGGGTTTTCAGTTTGTTAGGAACAAGGTTTGACCTGTAATCTCAGAGTTTTTAAGTGTTGCACACTACGCCTATGTCAGAACATATTGTGGCAAAAAGTGTGTTTATGTTCACTGCAAAGGGGTAAAGCGAATCATTCAGCTTTTTCTCTAAACCTCTTTTATATTCCTTATTTCATTCTCCTCTGTGATCTTTTCGCCAGAAATTTCCTTACCATTCACTCTTTTTAGTTGCTAAAATTTTCTTTTTGGATATGCAGTCCTGGATCATTATATTTTCACTAGTTCTGCAGGAAGTTGGTGTTTATGTTTGTTATTTTTCTTCTTTTTTTATATTTATTAGTTTTATTTTAATTTCTTATTCTGTAGAATTCTCCTGGCAGAAAGGGAGATTTCCAGGACAGAATTTCTTTAAAGTTTCTAGAGCTGTGTTTTTGACACAATACTCAGTTCAGCTGTCATTGATTTTACAGATCAAGCCCTGTGTGAAAATCACAAGTGGTAGTGGGATGATAAATGGACAGTCCTATCAACCCTATAAAGCTGGCACCAATGATCATATCTGCATAGTAAAGCCGGCAGTAACTTATAAAGCATGCAGAAAAGTACCAATATTCCCAGACTTTGCTCCATCTTAATTAACTTCAGTTATATGTATATTCAAGAAAATCTTCTAGGGTGTCCTGGCAGCCCATGGTGAGAGATAATTCATCTCACACCAAGGGAAGCCATCTCTCCTTTTACAAAAAGGAGTTCCAAGGTGAACAATGCCTAACTTCTCAGTGGTTGCAGTAAGATGAGACCAATGCCACCCATTTCAACTGAATGTTTGAAAATAAGCATTTTTTGGCCAGCAGAACTAGAAAAGGGATCATTCCCCTGTACTAAACATTTGTGAGGCTTCACCTGAAATCCTGTGTCCAGTTTTGAGCCCCGCTCTACAAGAAAGACACCAAGGTACTTGAAGTGTCCCTACAGAAGGACAGTGAAGGTGGTGAAGGATCTGGAGCACAGGTCTGATGAGGAGTGCCTGAGGGAGCTGGAGTTGTTTAGCCTGGAGAAGAGGAGGCTCAGGGGAGATTTTATTTTGGTCTCTACAACTACCTGAAAGGAGGCTGTAGCCAGGTGGGAATCAGTCTCTTCTCCCAGTTAGCAAGTGATAGGACAAGAAGGAACAGCCTTAAGATGTGTCAGGAGCAATTTAGATTGTATATTAGGCAAAATTTCTTCATGGTTGTCAAGCATTGGAACAAGCTTTCCAGGGAAGTGTTTGAGTCACCATCCCTGGAGTTATTTAAGAGATGTGTAGATCCCTACTTAGGGACATGGTTTAGTGGTGGACTTGGCAGTGATAGCTGAATGGTTGGACTACATGACCTTAATGCTCCTTTTCAATGTTAGTGAGTCTATAAACATATGCCAGATGATGTCTTCCCTCAAAAGGTGTTTTCCTTCAGATCTGCACAGTGCTGAGTGTTTTCCAAATTACTTGAGTTCAGAAATATCTGACTGTACTGACTTTCGTGACTAGTTCATGAAAGGAATGAAGCATCTCGATAGGCTGGATCAAAAATTATTCAATCAAGATTTGGACATGTTTCACCTTTCTGATGAGATACTGGCTTTTATCTTATGAGGATCAGTTTCAAAGGTTACTTGCCCAGATAAGTGTTCTGATTATTTTTTTCCTGGAGCTTTTTAATCCCACTCCCATTCCTTTTGCAAAGTGTGGGAGAATTTTGAAGCACGCCCATATTTCCTCATCAGACAATATCTGAATGAGATTACATAGAACCTGAACCAGAACCAAATTTCACAAAGTCAGTGGAAAAATTCCAGTGGTTTCAGTGGTATTTGAGTGAAGCTGCTGCTTCAGTAATTCATGAGGATACCTTGCTTAATTTAAAAGAAGAGCTACCTTAGGCATCCTGTCTGGAGCACTTCAAATAATTTGCTGGGAAAGTCTTAAGTAACCTAACTATTGAATAGCTTTGTACCCATGCACAGAGTTAGGGAACAGGGTAAGTTAAAACTTTATCAATGATCAGGTCTTGAACTCTTATAGACTACAGATAGCTTAGTAATAGAATTTTGCAGTCAAGCCTAAGGGACAAGACTTTATTTGCCTTATTTTACTGACTTAGTTTTTCAGGATGTTTACCATTAAAGATGTCTGAGATGGTGGATTGAAATAGAAAATGAAACTATAAAAAAGAATATTCTCACATTTTGTGTTTGTGTGCTTGGATGACTGAAAAAATGTGTCACTTGAATATGTAAAGATGAATCCTTATTCCATTCTCGGCTATATCTATACTAGTGAACTAACAAGAGCCAGAGCCACTACTGAAACTCAATAATTTGTTCTGCTGACAAACATTCCCTGGCACAACTTTGATCAAGGCCAATCAACAGTCAACTCACAGACAACTCAGAGGCAAAGTTCAGGAGTTTGAACAGGCCACGCACCACTCCCAAAACATAATTTGGATGTGACCATCTTGTTCTGTAAATTAAGAAAGTGTAATAGCATAGACCTGACCAGACCACACTATTTGGCCTGTGGGCTTAGGAATGAGCCTTGACAAGGTTTAATTTATTGGTAGGGATGTTCCCAGTCATTTCCTGGGGCAGAGTATGCCGTGACCTGAGTGTGCACGATCTGAAAAAATGTTTCCTTGGCTCCAGAATATAAATATTACAGGAATCAGAATTGAGATTATCTTTTTTTTTTTTTTTTAATTTCATCTCGTGCCATTATACCTTTCTTTTTTCTTCAGAGGAACAGTAAAAATACAATCATGGCAAAAAGATGAGGAGTTTATATAAATTTACATATTCCCAGTTTAAAAAAAAAAGAGACTTTCCTTTTAATGGTCTATTTCAAGTAATCTAATAATCTGGGTGCAACACTATCTTTTACACAGAATTAATTTTACTGATTTAAAACTCAATCCAGCATTTAAAAACTAATTTATCCAATGCCAACAACTTCCAGCCCTTAAATCAGAAAAATGAATGTGCTTTTCAGTATGGCCTCAAACATTTCAGAATAGGGGGCAAGACTGCAAAGCTGGTAGATCTCCACAGGTGACACCACCAGCCCTTGCCTTTACACAGGAGTGAGTGTTTGTCTCAGGTGCCTCCACAGCCTGGTACACAAAGGAGGTGAGAGAGGTGAGCAGGGGGAAAGCAGAGCCTTTGGATGGGTCTGTGTGGTACATCAAATATTGTGTATTCTTACAAATGATAATTTGAATGAGTGCCATGTGACTTGGTACCTCGCAAAATGATACTTTATCATCCGTAATGACAAGTTCCAGAAACCATGGGTTCATCAGGTAGATCAGAGCAGAGGAAGATGCACTCATCAACAGAACTGTAGGAATCTTGTGAAAGTGATGTCAATGAACATTTTGAACAGTTTTCCAAGAGAAGTAGCAGAATTTCAGTTTCTATATCTTTGGATAAACAAAAATTTGAAGTCAAAATGAGATTTTAGTACTCATTGAATGTATTTGATATTGCTTTAAATTTGCACCTTACTTGAATTTACAGTTTAAGTGCTTGATAAACTCAGTAAGTGGCTAGGTGCCCTGGTATCCGCTGCAGAGAAGCAGATGTCTTTTGAACCTTCCAAAGGAGACTGTCTGCCTGCTTTTTTATTAACTTCTAGAGCATCACACTCAGATAACAATGGTGAGTACTGGTTCTTAATGAATACAGTTCCATGCTCTGTAAAATCACTTCACCCTCTTACCACTGAAAAGAAAATAAATTGAAACAGAAATAAAACTCTTCCTTTCAGTCCTGCTGTAATTTCTGACAGCTGCATAAGGCAACTGTTACTGGGAGGAAGAATTAATACTAAACTTGAAAAGTTCAGATGGTGTAAGCTCAATGTCTCTGCCGTATGTTTGGGGAAGAATGATGCACCTGAGGCACTTTTGTGTCTGGACATCTGTTTACAGTATGTTATATTTATAATAGCTCAGTCTAGCAGGGATCACAAGCTCCTCAATTTCTGCTAATGCCTTAGGGCTGCCATTTGTAAAGTTCTTCAACTAAATTTTTTTCAAATGTTACACCAGAAGGCCTTTCTGTAAACACCTCTGTGTGTTTGTGAGTGTATGTATATATGTGTATACATGTATGTATACTTACAAAGTCTCCTATTTACTACTTCTAAAACAGAACCAAAATAACTTTTATTCAAAAAGAAAAATTATAAGTAATTCTCTGAATTAAGGAGGGCTAGTGTCAGCAGTTACTGTTCTATCTTGCCCTGGAGGGGATTCTCTGTCTTTAAGAATGAACTGAACTGCAATAACGCCAACACTTTCTTTCTGCAGGATGGATAGCTTCCTTTTGTATGTTTATACGAGCTTCTCAAGTCCTTAAAATAAATTTTGCATTTTAAAATACATGCCTCAATTTGGCCTGTCGAAAAGTATTATTGCCTGTACATCAGAAATCAAAGTAATTTTCCAAGTTTTGTATAATATAGTACTCTGTAGGAGGTGGGCTGAATCTAGGCATCTCTCTCCTTTTGGTCTAATTGAAAAATACCTACATTTTTTGGTCACTTCTCAGTCTTTTGTATAATTTACATATTGGAATATTGCCCCAGTGTTTTCAAGCCTATGTCATCTTCCATAGTCAGAAAGAAATTTTGAAAGACGAATGAACAGTTTTAAAACCTGTACTAGTTGAACCATGTGCTTCGTGGAGGGATGGAAGTAACAGAATGGGTGCTGTGCCTTCATGGTGGCTCCATCCCTGCATTTGCTGGACCAAATGGGTCTTCAGAAAGATAATAATAAATGTATAACACTAACATTAACCACACTGAGTCACAAGTAAAACACATATGGAACAAGGTTAAATGTGTTCTTGAATGGGGCTTTTGAAGGCATCTGCACGGCCCTTGTACACAACATATAGGACTGTGCTCTGTACTGGCCAATCCTGATAGGTACTGGACTTCCTTGTCCTTTTCAAGGGTCAACTCGGTTGAATTACTGTGCTACCTTAAAGGTTTTTTGCATGGGCAGACTCTCTGTATTCCAACAACAATTGTTCCTACTCTTTTTGGTGGTGAATCCCGTTATTCTTTGCCTTGTCTGGATACAACATCATCAGTCTATGTTTCACTCTGTTTTCCTTTAATTCTTTTTCTCTCCCTGAGTGTTTTCATACATCTTGGGTTTTGGCGATTTTTTCTTTTATTTGTTTGGTTAGTTTTGTGTGGTGTGGGCTTTTTGAATAATGTTTTCTTTGATTGTTTTTACTATTTTTTTCACTTAATATTTTGATATTTTATTTTTATTTTCCCTCCTCCTTTCTGTGTCCTTTCTTTTTTGTCTTCATCCTGTTTCCTGCTTTATGTTCCTTGCTTCCTTTTCCTATATTTTTCCTATATCTTTGCTCTTAAGAGGCCACCTAAGGTTGCCCTGCTGTGGTTCAGCCTCCTTGGCTTACCTTGGAGTGAGACAATATTTTCCCTGTTCTCTGAGGTCTGTGGTTCAAACACTCTCTCTTTTGCCCACCTAATGGAGTGAGAACCGCTCTATCCATAGCAGACTATTTCTCCCTTGAGTATTATGCTTCTGTGTGATCTTCTGAGAAGTCTAACACTGGATGTTGTCAAAGAGAATGATAGCATTTATTAAAAATGGTTTAAAAGGCAGAAATGAACCATGGAAACATGCTATAAAAATGAAACATACAGAAAAAGGCTCTTTTAAGTTGCTGTTTGTAGTCCTGGAAATGTGGTTACTGAAGAAGATGATATAAGTTATAGAAACACCCTTCATAGAAATCACAGTTGGCCTTCTACCTCAGGAGCTGACAGAGCTAGAAAGCAACCAAGAACAACTTCCCAGATCCTCATGCTTCAGCTATTTCTTTCCATAGGAATCACTCTCTCTTCTGTTTCAGTAGGCTCACCATTCCTAGCTCATACTCATCAATAATGTATATCCTCTTTTAGCATCTGGAAGCTTTATATGCACTTCATTGATTTCTTGACTTCTTTAGTATCTGATTTCAGATAGAAACTGCTCCTGCCTCTAAGTGGGATGGGCAACCCTGGTTGTGTGTATAGATGGGGGAACAAGAGTCTGGAGAGCAGAGCTGATGAAAGGGACCAGGGTGTACTGGTCAAAAACAAGCTGAATATGAGTCAGCAGTGCCTGGAGCCAGGAGGGCCAACCGTGTCTGGGGGGCGTCAGGCAAAGCATTGCCAGCTGGTCGAGGAAGGGGATTGTCCCACCCTGCTCTGCACTGGGGCGGCCTCACCTTAAGTCCTGTGTGCAGTTTTGGGTGCCACAATATAAAAAAATAATGTTAAGCTGTGAGAGACTGTCCAAAGGAGGACAACGAGGATGGTGAAGGGTCTAGAGGGGCAGCCTTTTGAGGAGTAACTGAGGTCACTTGGTTTGTTCATCCTGAAGGAGACTGAGGGAGACTTCACTGTGATCTTCAATATCCTCATGAAGGGAAACAATGGGGCAGGTACTGATCCCTTCACTCTCATGACCAGTGACAGAACTCAAGGAAATAGTATGAAGCTGAGTCAGGTTTAGGCTGGATATGAGGAAAAGGTTTTTCACCCAGAGAGTGGTTGGGCACTGGAACAGGTTGCCCAGAGAAGTGGTCACAGCACCAAGCCTTTCTGAGTTCAAGAAGTATTTGGACAATGCTCTCAGGCATATAGTGTGATTCTTCAGGTGTCCTGCACAATGGACTTGATAATCCTGGTGGGTCAGTTCGAACTCAGCATATTATATGATTCTTACTATTCACAAGTTGGTGTTATTATCTAACATTTCTCTTTTGCACCCTGAGGTGCAGTAGTGTCTCCACACCCCAGGGCCAGCTGCATTTTGATTGTTCTGTGTGTTATCTGATTGTTGGACACCTTGTGATCCTTTATGATCACAGACACTTTATCAATGAAATAGCAGTCATGTTAAACCTTCACAGAAGTACACAGGAACAAAACGTAGTAAATATTCTAGAAACATGAATTTAGCAGCAAGGCATCCATTTTTCACCCTTGTGAGAATGGTAAATTGTAACCTCTGAATTAATACAGAGCTGTTTGTTGGCAATTTTTAATGCAAGCTATTGCTGAACAGTCTACTCTTTTTCTCCCCTTTTCTTTTTCAAAACACTTTTTTTTCCCCCCTTGCTTTTTTTTTGGTTTTTTTTTTTTTTTTGGTTAAATACCTTGATAGACTACTGGTAATCTACCACTAATCCTTTCTCCTCAGTACATGCATAAAGAAATAAAAGATGCCAGTTTGTGGCTTAGATGCATTCAGGAAAACTTCCGTATTGCTGCCAAGAACTGCCATCTGCCACCTACAAGCGCAGGTGCCAGGGAGTCTCCTCTGCACACAAAGCATAATAATATAACACAAAGGACCAATGTGCACTAATAATTGCTAAACACACAGAAAGAGGGGCCAGAACATTTTTATGAAAGTTTACTTAGTCTGTGGAGATTTGCATACAGATGGCTAGGTCAGGGTGCTGTGTATGCCGCCTGGGCCACTGTGGGGTAGGGCTGCCTTCAAGCAGCCTTTATAAGCACACACGGCTTTTACTATAGCATAGTGTTGTGGAGAGACCTCATTCTGCACACACTGAATAGTCATTCAGGTAGCTTGCTTTGAAATGAGAAAAGACCTTGGATAGGGGGGAAAAAAAGCAAATTCTTTTCTTTGTGAGACAGAGGAGGAGTGTTGGGAAAGAGGCCAGAGGACTTAAAGAATGTGGGTTAGCAACCAGGAATTAGAGGAAAGTTTCTGTGGAGACACACAATTAGATATGTGGCATTCACCCCTCTCCTTCTAGTGGGCAACAAGAGCAAGCACATTTCAAAGGGTTCATCATCTGCATGAAACAAGGATAGGGAGAAGAAAAAGCACCCTAATTTTTAAAGTATAAAGCAAAGTTGTAACTGTCTTAAAATAAAACAAACCCAAAGGTTAAGCAGCAAGAAATTTCCCTTCAACTAAGAGCATGAAGACAAACTGTGAATTTAATGCATTTCCTTTGTGTATGTGTGAATCTGAAAATGTATATATGTGTGCATACATACACAAACGTGTAGGTGCCTTCTAATATATTTGGATATTTTAAATTTGAAATCGTTGCTATAAGAGTTAGTTTGCAATGAATTTATGAAACACCTATTTATTTTTTTTTTGTTTATTTCTCTGTAAAACATCCAGGACTTACTGATCACAAAATCCAGAAAGCTGCTACCTTATGTAGAATACTCATGGCAGGTATCAATATTTAGTTACTGCTATAGTAGGTGCCTTTACAAACATTGTATGTAAATAGAGGGTGATTTTCAAAGATGCTCATCTTTTATGAATTTTCAAGTATAACTATCAATGTTGTCTTTGAAACAGTCTGCTATCCTAGATGAGTGCTTCAGTTTTTTCCTTGCTGTTAGCAGGCCGATTTCATCACACCTGTGAATCAGTTCCTGGTTCTGAAAGAAAAGAGGATTAGTTGGCTCAGACATTTACTTGTCTCAATGCAAAATAATTAATCTGTTTTTTCTTCCTCTCTCTTACCAGAGATTCTTGGAAAAAAATATTGCACATGCTATATTTCTTTGCATCTTTAAAATTTTTTTTATAGGTCCTTTCAGCAAACACTAATGCAACTCCAAAATATACTGCAATTATCTCAGTGTGTCTTAAATTCGAAATCACACAATCTTACATTTTTAAAACTGTATAGATTCATGGCATACTTTGCAATCAATGAATTAAAAAACCTTGCAAAAGCTCTGTGAGATAAAAATATATAAAATATGATTTAGAGGAAAAGAGCAACAGATAGACTTGCCCAAGGTCACAGAGGAAGTCTGAGAGAGGTAAGAATTGAATCCTAGTCCCCTGAGTACCAAGGCAATTCTGTATCCATTATCATTCATCCTACTTTGAGAGTGCTAATTGATTTTGACTGCTTAGCATGAGCTCTTTAAAGGGGCCTGATTTTCAGGGCTGTTTGTCTCCTGCAGAATGTGGGGCTGAGGTCTGGGGCAGGATGAAAAGGGCAGCAGCGAAGCTTTTCCCGGGTTTCGATTACTGCAGGGGTGGGTGCTTCCTCCCTGTCTCTCCTTGTCCTCACCTTGTGGCTTCTTCAGCCACAGTGTGTTCCTGCAGCCTTTACACTGCCCCGGCTTCTCTGGGACACAGCACAGAGCTTGGGGTGCTCGTTACCTCGCTGTACTTCTAATAGTTGGGGGCCTGAGATTTGCAGTCCTGTCCTTAATACTGGTTTTGTGTCAAGTAGTGCTTCCTATAGGCTTCTAAAAGTGAGCTGTAGCAGAAACTGTTATCACACATGAACTCAGATTTTATATGTCATGCAAAGGATTCTCTGAGTCTACGCTTGATTGCTGTGTTAGCATGTCCATCCTTTGAAATAAATAATTTGTCACATTAAAATTGCAACTTTAAAAGACAAAATAAACCTTAAATATTTGCATGCACTAAACCCACCAATACTTTTAATTTTCTTATTTGCCCTATGTAGGGGATTTTTATCTGACCTGCACTCACAACATTGTGCTTTCTTAAGGCGCTGTGCCGGCACAGCAAGTCACATTGTCCTTTCCCAAAGCAAGCCTCCACCTCTCCCCTCACGGCACTGGAATTCCCCTTTCCTGACACTTCATGTACAATTAGGGTGTAGAGGTAGATTCAGCAGACAGAGAGCAACCAAGTGGGAGGTCTCTAATAACTCAGCAGCAGTCTGCAGCTGCTCACCAGGTATGTTCTAGTAGCTGATATAGTATCTAACACAGTGGATGCCAAACTGCAGCTTTAGTTACACATTTAACTTGATCTTTTCTTTGAACATGTCGTTCCTTTTGTGTAGGGCTACCATATAAATCCTGGCTAGAACAAGAATGGGTACAAGAGCAGAGACCTCTTTGGGAGCCATATACTTAAGTGACAGCATGATTATGGGAGAGCACAACAGTATCTCTTTTCTTAAATTTAGAATTTCTAATGCATTTCATAAGCCTTCTGGGTAAATTAGGACAAAATTAATAAGTTAGCAATGGATAGAATCCAGGTTCCTAAATACCAAACACTGCAAAATTTCCATATAAATTATCCCTTCAGGAGCCGAGCTTTGCTTTGAATGCCTTCTTGGTCTATGAGGTCTGAAATTATGCCAGTCTGAGGGAGTTCCAGATATTTTCCATAAAGGCTGCTTTCCAAAATCTTTCAAAGCAATCACAGGATGTCCAAGACTGTTCTAACCACTGTCCTGCTGAGCAGGAGGACAGTGGTTAGGAGGATTGTCCAGCAGGAGTGTCCTCCTGATTGCTCCCCCATAATGGTAGCTCTGAGGTGCTTTGATCCACTGCAATGACTTTAACAACTATGGTAGAGCTAATGTGGAAATTATTTTAAAGCAAATGTTTATTGCAAGTAATTAAAAGCTGTAAAAGTTTTAAGATTCAGCTGCCCCAAAAGTTTTATGTCATTGGTAAAATCCAGAATCAGTAGTTAAACTTTGTGACTTAGAGCTTAGAAATTAAATTACTGAAGTTGAAATAAATTAAATGAAAGCTCCTGTTCAATGCCTCTAAGTAAAACCTTGACCTCACTCAAAGCAGTAAGGGCAGTAAGGTGGTTAGTGACAGCTACAGAATTAGAATCTCTACTTCTGGGCTCGGTTCTCCTTCTCTAAAACTGAAATAACATAACTTTCTTACTTCAGGACAGATGCATTAACATTCATGAGATACTTCCATACAGCTCTGTGCTTGCTCTCCTGTCTTTGGAAAAATACCTGTTTTCTCTTTTGCAGAAAGGCTATGGTGATTCTAAGTGTTTATATACAAGTCTCAGTTCAAAATGTCATCTGTTGATGTTGAATTTGTTCAAATCCTGCAAATTGTAAAACCAAATTTTCTTGGATATGGCTTGCACTGAGTTCACAAAATAGTCTAGAATTCATAGAGATAGATGTTTGAAGTATGGTTGCCTGCTTCTTAAAATGCAGTTAGTAGGAATGTTTAACAAATACAGGAGAAAGCTTTATTTCTCTCACTTTTCTCACATTCTAGTGAAACTGTGTTACAGATAGATAATTTTCTTGAATAAAGTATAGGACATATCCAAAAAACATTTAATATATGAGTCAAGAATTATTATAATTATTATATATTATACAATATTGTATATTATATAATATTATATATTATATTATATAAATATAATATATAAATATATTTGATATTATATATATTATATATTTATTATATATATTTATATTTATCTATTCCATAACTTGCCTCCAGATTTCCATCTGATTTGTAACCATGGAATTCTCAAAGAGAAATTACTTGAGAGATGCTGCTTTGAAATACATTCTTGTACTAAGCCCATCCAACTATAAAGATATTTATTTGGAAGACATTTCTAATAAGGAGTCATTAAAAATATCCCATGCATGACCACTAACAGGCACTACTTGTATGAAAGCAATGGATTGGTAGAATGGATCAGTCTTTTAAACTAAGTATCTAGCCTGCCTCAAAATAGCAGATTTCTAGGTGAAAGGCAAAAGTATGTGGAGTTCTAACAGTGTTGTTTCAAGGGTAATCTGAACACATTATAACCCTCTGACAAATCATGTCCCTTTTCTCATTTGAAAAATTTATGCTTTACTACTTTTTAGTTACAAATATGACTTGGAAAACACCTTTCTCTCTTGCAGTAGGTAAGCACAGATGCAGCTGTCTACAAAATATACATAAAACGTGGATTAACATCTGGGAAATATGAAGATACAATCCTTGTAATTTTTGTTAACTGTCTTCTTAAAAACATAAAACTGAGTTTATCAGCCTAACAAAAGCATGTTAAATTTGTTTAGATTTTTGATATTTGCATGTCAAAGGGCTGGTTTTTAATTAGAAAGACAAGGATTCAGAATCAGTTCCCTTGGACCAGATCTCTGACTGATGGACAGGATTTTCTTAAGGAGAATGGGTCATTTGGAGATGTAGAGAGGATGAGGTTCTAGGTCATTCACAGAGATATTAGGAAATTATATGGGACTTCAGGATAACAAGTTAACAGACAACAAGAAGACAGTGGAGGAAAGACTGCAGAGCTTCCAGTCTTTTCCTAAGTAGTATCTGGGTTTTTACATCTAAATCTGCTCCCTCTTCTCCTGAACAACTTGTCCTAACTTGAAACAGCTTCCAAATAACTGGTGAGGTAATGCAGTACTCAGAGGTGATTTTTATTTTAAATGCCTTGGTTGCACTAATTTTCCTTTGCTTTTGGAGTCAGATGGAGAACGGAAGTCTATACTAGGGAAGCTTCTTGATGTAAGACAATGAAAACAACTCTGAAGAGGGAGAGTAACATGGAAAATTTTGGTGGCCAGAGGCTTGTCATTAGTGTCACACTCTTAAATCCATTTACCTAAAAATGGACTGAGGTGCCTAATTCTAGTAAATGAAGTTTTTGAATCTACCTTCTCATTGTCTTGCATAAGGAGTAGACCACAATGTGGGTCTGTTCTAATGCTTTGGAAGAAAAAAAGGACTACAGAAGTATGACATTGATATAGAAGGACACTATTTTCATTCGTGAAAATGCACCTTTTTAGCCCTCCTCCTGGTATGGCACCCTAGTTACAATCAAAACAACGACTTGACTTTCTCACAAATTTAAAATACAGAGTGAAAATAGCAAAGGAAACCTATTTTCTTAATAAAATAAGCTAGTTAACATTTTTTTAATGCTGAGACACACTTCTCTGAAGCCATTAAGCAGCTTTTCCATTGACTGCAGTGGGCACTTGATCAGGCATTTATGTTATAAGAGGAATTAGTACCATCTTTAACAACACACATTCCATGGATTTTGTTTTCTTGTAGTGGATGCACCTTCTCTTCTCAAATTACAAAGAGCTTGTCATGAATTATTTTTTCTGCTTCATACAGACAATGTCTACCTGAAAAGGTAACTAAAAGAATAACCATGGAGACGCCAATTTTACGGTAATTAAAAA
This sequence comes from Myiozetetes cayanensis, assembly GCF_022539395.1. NCBI lineage: Eukaryota > Metazoa > Chordata > Aves > Passeriformes > Tyrannidae > Myiozetetes > Myiozetetes cayanensis. The sequence continues at coordinate 103,123,575 of NW_026087411.1, forward strand.
AAAGAAAAAAAGCGACTTCGCTAATCAGCAAACCCTTTGATCTGGTTGACCCTAAAGGTCAAACTACCCTGACCCCATCAATGTTCTTGCTCTAATGTTGCCTCGCTTGGATCACTTCTCCCATTGTTTTATTCATCCCATATTAACTTCAAAACGAAGCTGCAGTGTTCCTGTGTACCTAGCAAATCTTCCTGATCTTACAATGAGGTGAAGGCCCATTGTTTCACACCAAATCAGTTACCATTGTGCCCATTCAGCAAAATCGTTCATTTCCCCAGTCTAATGACTATATCCTATGCAGGCTGTAAGCATTTTGTCATTCTGACCGCAGAGGCTATTTAAGCCCTTTGATCTTACCTGTTATTGCCCCACTCTTCAGCTGCTGAGCTGACAAAATACGCACTGTTTTAGCTACGAGCATGAGTGAGTGCATTCACATTTTGCAAGGCGTATAAGTAAATGGAAGAATATGAACGTGTTGAAAGAAATGCCTCAAGTTTTTAGTTTTAGTGTAATATGTGCAACTTGTGGGGAGTTGGGATTGTCAAACATGCTGCATGTTAGTCCCTGATGAGAGGTTGTTTTTAATCCTGGATGTCAACAAGAGTTTTAGCTTTCATTTCAGTGGGAGCAGAATTGAACTAAATCCTTCATTGCTTTCAGAAATTACAGCCTCATTTTATAAAGCTTCTCATTAGAATACATGCCTTTTAAGCAATGTTTTCCAGGGGAAACAAGGATGAGATGGCCAAAAGCAGTATCCCCAGCAGCCTTCAGAAAAATCTGTGGTTGAAGTGGGCAGCTCTGGTCCCCTCCCCTCTTCCATTTGTAGCCTGCACAGGTTAACTGGAAAAAGAGTGATTGCTTGGAACAGATTTTTCAGGTGGTAGTTGATTAAAACAAGAGAACAAGCTTGTAGCTCTTGAATGTATAAGGTAGGAAAAGAATGTATAAGGTAAGAAAAGTGTGATAAAAGACAATACAAATCGAATAGAAGGTCCTCTCCTCAAGCCAAACACATCTGACTTTTTCTCCTTGTAGTAGTTTTCTCTTTAGAAAAATTATTCCTGAGTGGAAACATACCTTAAAAAAGTGGAAAGAACTAAGCAGTGCATTGCAGAATTATCAAATGGCATTGGCTTTTAGCACAGCAGAAACTGTTGAGCACAAGGAAAAGTAATATTTTTTTTCCAGTGAAGTGACAATTATAGGCTTCTGTCCACATCCTGTGTTTTATTTTTTAATAGGGTAGAATGACATAAAAAAAATGAAATCTGTATTTTGATCACAAAAATATTCAACTGCTAAACTTCATCTGCAGGAGGAACTGGAACACCTTCTCCGGACATCTAAGGTGCATGATTCAGAGAGTAGTCATGTGACATAAAGACACAGAAATTACAATTCCAATAGAGCTCATTTGTAGCTCATAAAAATTAATAAATTAATGCTGACTCAATTTAAAATTAAATCTATATTCTCAGATAATAACTAATGCCACTGGAGAAAGGACAACCTGAAATGATGAACCACCTTTTGCAAATTATAATGCAGGTGTTCAAGCTGTTTGTTTTTTGGTTTTTTTTTTTCAGAAGAAATCTTCAGAAATCAACAATATAAGAGCTACCCATCTATACCCATTATAACAGATACAAGTTGTCATAATTAGATGAAGCTAATGTGACCTGTTTATGTTGGACAGTGAAATAATTCATGGCTTTAATTAGTCCCAGAAGATATTACCAACACTGTCAGTATGACCTGTGTTGCTGTGTGACTCAGATGTCAAGAACTGCTAATCAAACCTATGTTTTATATTTAAAATTTCTTTAATTCATAGGTGATTTTATAAGAAGAGATTAATATATGCTGGGGACCACACAGAGGGGACCAGAGGATTTATGACCTGATGCAGCTCAGTATTTTGTTCAAATTATATTTTTAAAAGAGATCCACATTTAAATTTTTAGTATTTGTTGGCCATTAGCCCTGTACAACTATTTACCTCATACCTTTCTGGTAAAAGAATGGCAAATCTTTTGCCTAATTTAATGGGGTCCATAAAACTTGAATTAATAATAATAGGTTCAGGTCTTAACCCTTAGCTGTGTCTTCTAATAGTAAATCAGATGGGCTTAAATAAAGCTGCTACATGTTCTGCTTCTTATGCTAAGTACCTCAGCAAGGAATATCAGTCTGAAATGCAGGGAAACCAAATAATATATGAAACACATCAGAGAACACTGAAGAACAAGTTTTTAAACCATTTTAATAAGAAAATAACACAGTTGCTGTTCATTAAAACCATGATTCCACTATCACGTTTGCTTCCATTTGGAAGCATCAGCTTGACATTAATTTCTAGGACCTTTTCAATGGCATTTGACTACTGTTATATACAGAAAGGTACCAAAGATTGTTATTAAGGCTCAACTGGTACTATTTGCTTCTATCACTAATAAATTACTATTGTAATTTAGCATTTACAGTGTGGTGGTATGCCTGAGTCCTCAGATACAAGCACAGGACCTACATCTGCTAGATATCCTGGAGGTGTGTAGATAAACACAGATTCTTTCCCTGAGTGACTGTGATTTGGTTTTGTCATTAATATCTTAGTACTGTTTTACATCATGCCATTCTCAAACACAATAATAAATTCATGTACCATAAAGTGAGTGAATTTAAAGTGCCATTTGAGTTTAAAAGTATTAATCTATCAAATTTGTAGAAAAGAGGTGAGATCATAAAATCATAGAATAATTTGAGTTGAAAGGTACCTTTGGTTACAACCCTCCTACCATGGGCAGTTATCCTCATTGATAACTCATAGAACATTTTGGGAAAGCCTGTAAGATTTTAATGTTTTGTCCAGACTGGGAAGGCCAGCATAGCCCCTGGCTGGCAGGATGAGAGGAAGGTTTGACTGGATTTTGAAGATTCAGGCTCAGAGGAACAGCTCTAGAACAAGCATCCATGATATTGAGAGCCACTTATTGTCTCAAAGAAAAAAGTGAATACATTTCTTTTGATGAGTTTAGAATGTGAGAAAAAGTATAAAAAAGTAGTAAACTAACATATGCTCAATATTAGTTATACTTGGGAAAGGATAAAAACTTACATCAGTCTCACCTGTGATGCTACTAAAAGGGAGCAGAAAAATATGACTCATTGGATTATTTCAATTTAAAATGGAAAAAAGACATATTGCATTAAAGAAAATTAGTATTAATTGTATTAAAGAAAATTAGTCTCCTCTAAAATGAAAATGTCTCTCTGATTTGATACTAGAAAATTTTAAATCAAAATGTTTAGTTGCTAGGGGTGTTTTGCACAAAGTAAGTGCTCAGAACTTGAGAAATTTTAAAGGTATCCTCCATAATAACAGCCCCTTGCCAAGCTGTTTTTAAGATTGTCATTATGAATACACCTAAATTTATGCAAAAAGATAATCTATATACCATGATGCTAAAGTTTAATACAGTTTCCCAGACAACGTGATTCTTCAAGACATTAGAGAGGGAAACCCAAATATTCTGGACTTGTTACTGCACATAAATTCTGCAGGAAAGAGCAGGAGTTCTCTAGGGGCTTATGAGAAGCAGTCCCTCACTCCCATACCTCCCAACAGAAAAAAGTCTGGTGTGAACTGGAATAATGCTAAAGGGTTTAGGATAGGGTTGGGTTTGAGCTACAGGCTCATAACCTGCCTGAAATATATTGATTGTATCAAAGCTCTCTATTGGAAATGGTCCCTGGGACATAAGCTGTCCCTTAACCATTCCATGGTTTAGTAATGTTACAACTGTGACCACTGCAGACCTGCAACCTGGTCTTGCTAAATTTACCAGCATAGGCACAGCTCGGGAGCACAGTCAGTGGCCTGCAGAAAGTTTATGTAGTCCTCAAACAGGTGCTGGCCTCAAAACGATCTTTGAAGTTTGCTAAGAGGTTTGTAGTTTGATTCCGTTATGCTCAAGGAAAGAAGACTCTGCACATCAGTGCTGAAAAACAGGACTGCATTAAAGAAGCACTTCACAGTGTCTCCAGTTCCTTTTGTTGGTGAAAAACCCAACAGAACTCAAATTTTCATTGTTTATGGTGGGATGAGTGTAAAATAACAAACTGTGTGTGATTGGACAGGAGCTACGTAGAAGTGCTGTATTCTGTGATCAGATATCTCTGCACAACATGCCAAAATGCAGCATATTCATGACTTTTTGTAATGAAATTTTGCATATAATTACTGTGCACTAACTTGCTGACAGCATTATTTTCCATATTTTTGTTTCCACTGAATATTTTGTATTTCTGATTCTTTTCCCTGAGAAGTGCTAATGTGTATTTATCAAAGTCACTAATGTTTTTTTGGTCTCTATAGGTCCTGTGCATCATTCCTCTATGCTAACATGTACTTCCTAAGATGAAATGAATCATGAGTTTATCAACATGTTGTCTTCTTTTTGTTTGAGCGCATTAATGAAGATTTTTAATTACATGATAGATAAGATTAGTCCTTGCCAGGTATCATTAGAAATCTTCCTCTAGTTGGCTGTCATTTACCTTTTTCTTTTTAGTTGCATACATGAATCATCTTATGTATTACACAGTTTTATTTCAAAAGCACCTAGTAAATCTCTTCTATTTTTTCTTCTTTTATTTCTACATATATGTATACTTCTTTCTCCTGTAGCAAGTACAAGTTTGCATATCTATTCTTTGAAATATCATCACTGAAAGACTGTTTTGTTTATCCTGAAAACCAAATTAATCATAGTGGGAAAATATTTATAACACTTTTCCCTAATAATTATCTTTATTCTTTATAATACTTTTGTCTCCCCTGAACATTCAAGTCAGTTGTCTTTTTTAAATACATTTTTGTCTTTCAATAAAAATGCCAGTCCAAGCAAGAATATAAGCAAATTACTGATCCTACTATGATGACACTTCCTACTATGATGGAGCTTGTCTGTAGCTTGTCTGAATAAAGCATAAAACTGGATCAGGTTCTGCTGCTGTCATGTAGTTTGTGCTGAATCTAAACCCAGATCCAACACACACCTCTGAACTCGTGTGAAACAAAGTTCTACTTGGTTCAAGAGAGTCAGCCCATTAAAACTGAATACTGGCCGAGCTGCACAGAAGAGACTTCAAAGGAACTAAGGAAGTGAACCTCCATTTCCGCATGGTAGGATCACAGAATCACAGAATCCATGTTTTGGGACAACACCTCTGCACACATAATACTATGCAAACCATTTTGAAAAAAGTTGCCAAACTGTCCCATAGGAGCGTTTCTCATTTGCATTTTCATCCACAAGTGGTGTGTATTAGAAAGATTTTGACACTACATTCAACTAGTCATTGGCTAGGGTCAGATCAAGATAAGTAACTCAGCATAGCACTTCTCAGGCATTCCAAGGAAAGGGCTCCTTTCTTCTAGAGGCTATTTCTGGCCTCACTCGTCCTTTCTAGCATGAGTGGTAGCTTCAAGCCACAGACATAAGTTTTAGGGCCTTTTGTGTGCCACTTGTTGTGGTATATTTTGCATGGGTACAGAATTATAAGTCAGTATGAAGCACAACTCGTGCTCCACAGCAGCAGCCGAGGTAAACCAGACCTTATACCGTGTAGGAAGGATACATAGAAGAGGCAGAGGTGGAGGGAAGAAGTCCCATTAGGAAAGCAAATACTTACGTAATCTTAATATTTTCAGACTAAGTGTGAACTTTAAATAATAATAATAAAAAAGGTACCAATAATGATCAATTTCAATATTGGTTGTACTGAGTAAAAACTTTCTATGTAGAAAATCACATTGATATTAGTGACACTTTGGTATAGAGCCAAACCTAAATCCCACTTAAAGCTATTAAAACATATCCACATGTTAACCGCTTTTAATTTGCAGAGGACAAGGCACTACTACTCAGTGTGAAGTTGTGTGATAAAATCCAGCTTTATTACCAGACTAAGATTTCTGTGTAAAACCTGTAAGGAGAACAGCTCTTAAATATGCTGGTGTCAACTACTTGCTTTCCCAACTAAACGCACACAAATAGCCAGGTAGACACCGTTTGCACATAGTTATGATCAAAACTTCTATGAATATTTGTCAAACTGTATATGCTTCCTTCCTTCCTTCCTGCCTGCCTTCCTTCTTTTTTTTCTCCCTCCTGTCTTCCTTTCCTCCTATTCTTCTCACCTTTTTGTATTCTTCTTTCATTCATCTGTTCCTTTTCTCAAGCTGTTTTGTTTTCAGTTGTTTGCTGGTTTTACTTTTTGTATAAAGTGAACATCCCCATCCTCAATGATTCCACACAAGTGCATAAAAACCTATTTTGAAATGGAAGTATCTAACATCACTATATAGTGTTTTAAGCTTTACCTTGGTCTGGTTGACTTTATGAAAACTCTTACTGCAGTTTTTCTGACGTAGCATTACAGCATTATAGCTTCAGGAACGATTTTTGCTAGTGAAATGGCAAGAGTAATCTCAGTAAGGTGAAAGTGTAGCAAAAATTTCATGCTTTAATGGTCAATTACAGACTAATGAAATCTTATTTCCAGATATGTGAGTCATGTTGTAAGGCTCACATGTAGCAAGCTTTGTCGCTAATTACCATTTCACTGTTTTACATAATTGCACTGAATGGTATAGGCTGGGTCTACCAGAAATAGTTTAATGGGTGAGTATCCCTTGGCATAATTAGCATCATAAGTTCTTATTTCTTTGGTGCTTGCAGGCAAAACACTGTCTACTGCAGCTGTGGTAGTAAGAATGGCCATTTCTATAGGGCCCACAATATGCTAAAATGAGTGTGTATGTTTAGTCAAGTGGGTTTGTGAACAGCATGTGGGTATTGCGTGTTGCACTCTTACTTTAAAATAAACAACTTCCATTCTAATTTTTCAGCTATACAATTGCATATTGTGGAGTGTCTCTGTTTCACATCTGTTTAACTCAGTCATTTCCCCAGTGATTTACAAAGTCTTTAGCACATCTCTCCTTTTCTTACTGGTTGTTGTCAATGCAAGATCTGATAGCAGTGATGTTTGATAGAGCTAAAAGGTGTAAAACATTCTTCATCTAGTCAGAGCCTAGGGGATGTGGAAGTAGTCACTGTAACTGTAACCTTTGAACAAGAGCTGGTCTTTCCTGACTTAGAAATACAAAACTGATTCATTCCTTACCAATAATTCAAGGAAGCTGCTGGGAGGCAAAAGATTAAGATCTTTTGAACACTAAGAGCATACAAAAAGATCAAGACTTGCCTAAGAACTTTTGTAGCCAAAGAAGTGGATAAGTAATTATCCTTGTGGTGAAAGTCAGGCTACCTATCATTTAAAACTAAGGACTATTTACCAGATGCTTCTCTACTTTCAGGTTGCCGCTTACAACCTCAGTAATTGAATATCTGTAATATTTAAAGCATACCCTTCAAAACTTGCCCTGAGCAGAACCAAAATGCTCAATATCTGATATGGTAAATTTCTTGCAGAATCCGGTTAATTGGCTGAAAATAATCATCCTCTGCAAGTCACATTTTGTAATTACTGTAAGGAGTGAATATAGGATTTTCTATCCCAAAATATTACCATCTGAACACATTTCTCTGTGCCCCTTGTCACATGTATGCCAAGTGATCCAAATGTCACTCAGAGCACTCATAGCTTGTCCATTTTTGGATTAGTCGCAGGGGATGAAGCGGAATGCAGTACACCTGTTTGTAAGATTTGTGTTTTTCTGCCCAAGGTCTGAACTCTTGAGTGTGTCTGAGAGGTTTCCAGAGTGTAGTTCACCAATATGTCAGGCAGCTAAGGAAGTTTTTTATTGCAAAACTTGCAACTGGTACAATGATAACTGATATACAAATAGCAACCAGTGATTTCATTCCCAAAGACTTCAGTATGACAATAGATACAATTTGTGCCTGTGGATGGATCTGCTAAAAGTTTTGACAGATCAAACAGGAGATGTGTAAGAGAGACAGATATTGGGACTTAACAGCTGTTGTATTTTGCTGCAGTGCAGTTTCACAAACATTGGTCGTTCTAGATCAGTCTAAAGCTTCCCTTTCTTCTACAGAGACCAAAAATATTTTGTTTGGAAGAAGTTTAAAGAACAAAATAAGCACAGGGTGATATTTCCTCAGGATGTTCTTCCACCCTCCATGACTCTGATAGTCAGGAGCTTCTGAAGGCAAAAATGTGGGGATTCTCTGTGAGTGTGTGTGATCATCCTTGAAAGATTTGTTTCAATTCAATTTTATTTTAAGACATCATGAGATTTATCTAACATCCATTACACCCTGTTCAAAGGAAATATAGACTTATTTATGAAACACTTTACAAAAACATTCAATTTTGGTTGTTGAGACTCCTAGTTCTTTTTTTGGAAGGAAGACAATGGAAAAACTGACCTACAACTACTCTGGACTTTCAGGCCTCCATCATGTTCCCAGTTTAGTTCTGTCTTTTTCAGATGGAAGGACTCTAGGCCGTTTAATCATTCTTTTATGTAACCAATTTGTCCACTAAACTATCCAGTTGCTCAGAATGTGCTCCATCCATTCTTTTTTATGTACAGTGGGTTTTCTTCCTTTTTAATTTTCTGCCTCATGAAAAGGGTTTTGATGAAAGTTGAGGGTGGATAGGGAGGGGGGACCCCAGGCAAGAGGTTTTCCTTTTACCTCTTGTCCTGGAGAGGGAAGGTGCTCCCCTCCTCCCCCCCACCATGTGGCATCCCATGGCCCCAGCAGAGACCACAGGACACAGCAGCAGCAGGCAGGGAGAGAAGGCAGAGAGCATTTATTATTCTGGGTAACCACTTAAATACCTCTTGGGAGGATTACAAGGTGACCGTTGGGAGTCCAGGAGGTCTCACAAACAACCAATGACAATAAGGGGTTAACAACCAATAGATGAGCTCTCAGTTATCTCTTAGACATTCCAAAGGTACAGGTAAGACTAAAGGGATCTTGGGAAGAAGAAGGGTTTACACAAAGAGTTACAAAGCCATTTTGGAAACATGTTCACTTTAAACAACATTAAAGCTTCTGCATTACCGCAACAGGGTATGATTTAGGTCAAAGTGGGATCATACAATGTACTAGGGGATGCTTCACAGTATTACACAGCACAAATAACTGGATCAGTGTGAACACATTTGACCAGTGTTGTATTAATATACAACATGTGATATGAAAGTGATGTTCATACTCTATCAGTAACAACAAATGCAAATGGAACACTGGGAGTATGACTCACAGCAGCTAATGTGATAATCTGTTGATTTTTCATGAGTACAGCAAAGCTGTTAGCAGCTGCTTAGCTTACCTTCAGCCTCAGCTGCTGTACCACTAGTGTTTCAAGAAGCTCAATATGCAAAAGTAAATGAGAAGTACACTCCTTTCTACCAAGATTGCCAGGGATTCCTTTTGTCAGGTAACTCTAATACTCCCTGTGTTAAAAACTAATTTGGACTGTCCTGAGCAAATGATTCATAAGACTCAAATAGGTCTCATTTTTCTCACTAGAGTTTTGGGAAAAGACTAAATGGAGGCAGCAACACAGAGACAAGCCTTGCCAGAAGGTATGATATAGAGGAACAACTGTCCTTTTAAACCCTGCTCAGATACACAGCCTCATGGTCACATTTGGGGTGATCATTTATCAGAATTTTCCTAGTCATTTTATCTTTTTCTGTACAGAAAATGTTTGTCTTGCCAGTTCCATTACAGTTTCCAGAAGTTCTAGCTAACTGACTGCTGCACCTCTTCTGTTATCTGCTGGTATTAAGCCTGGTTGTGCAGCAGAAGTGCCTATATTTCCCAGTTGATAAAAGAAATCTCCAGGTGTGTTAGCATTTTGCTAGTGTGTTTGCTACAGATTTCTGTATTAGAAAGACAATGTGGATTAAAGGATAGACAGTGCAGCACACTGGGTAAGATTCATCTCGCTCAAATTGCAGTCTCTGGAAGAGTCGTATATTTTCCTCAGATAATCATCTTTGGATTTTCTTACTGTATAGTGAATACAAGCCATAATGTATGCACCTACCTTAAGCTGAACAGATTTACACTGTCCACTACATGGTCTGTAATGACCAAACCTTGACTGACTGTAAATGCAACATGGAGAGAAGAGCTTGGATATGTGTTGCATGTAACCATATTTAGTGAGAAGCATTCCACTTTTTGAAGTATCAGTTCAGCACTTTCTTTTCCCAGTTCTTCAGTGACACAGGGTGTGCTGTTCTCTTTTCTTTGACTTTTCCTTCCTGCTTTCCTTTATCCAGTTTGGTTTACCGTGTGTAAGTGCTATGAGACAGGGAATAATCCTTGCTTGTGTCCAGTTATCAGTGGAAAGATGTGTTTGTATTTTGGGTTTGAACCAGGGGACAAGAGACCTACTTTTGTTTCTATTGCAACACAGACTTGTTCTATGGTTCAAATTATGTTCTGTAAGCTCAGTTATTTTTAAGAAATACTTCCTTAATTCAAAGGTGAGCTATAGTCATAAAAGCCATTAAACATCATCCAAATACTATACCATGCTATATAAGCATAGGCAATGTGTAAAAGGCAATTTTATTTAATTTTATTTGAAGAATTATCATAGAATCATAGAATTAACTGGGTTGGAAGAGACCTTCAAGATCATCAAGTCCAACCCTTGATCCAACCCCATTGTGATGACTAGATCATGGCACTCAGTGCCACATCCAGCCTCGTCTTAAAAACCTCCAGGGACGGTGAATCCACCACCTCTCTGGGCAGGGCATTCCAATGCCTGATCATTCTCTCTGTAGAGAACTTCTTTCTAATATCCAACCTAAACCTCCCCCAGCAGAGCTTAAGTCCGTGCCCTCTTGTCCTATTGCTGATTGCCTGGGAGAAGAGACCAACCCCCACTTGCTACAACCTCCTTTCAGGCAGTTGTAGAGAGTGATGAGGTCACCCTTGAGCCTCCTCTTCTCCAGCCTAAACAACTCCAGCTCCCTCAGCCTCTCCTCATAGGACTTGTGCTCAAGTCCCTTCACCAGCCTGGTTGCTCTTCTCAAAAAAAAAAAAAAAAAAAAAACACCAACACCAAAACTTGAAAAAGCTACCCAAATTGTTTTTTTATTCACAAATTGGAAAAAGAAAGAAGCTTGCAACTTTGTCAAGTGGACTTGATAGATTTAACGCTGAAAGTTCTAGGAACAAATTTCATTTAGCAGGTCTGTCTCTAGAAGCTTGTTACAAATTTTCAGTGTCTGAGAGTTGGAACTGTATTTACTTTATGTGAATGAAGGAGTGAATGTGCGATGCCTTTCCTTCTGGAGTCAATATAACTTCTAAAGTTAAGTTTCCATAAAAATTCTTGTGCTTAAAAAATGTAATTTCTTTAAATTCTTTATATTATTGCCTGCCAAGCCATTCATTTCAATGTTCACAGAAACAAAACATAAAATATGTATGAAATCATTGAAAATTAATGTCTTTAAACTTCAAATGAATTTTAAAAATCATATTTTGCTGTATTTGCTTTGAACTAAAATCCTTGAGATTAAGAAATTTAAATCACTTAACACCTACATACTTAAATTTAGTAACTGGCAGAGAGAGTGAGAATGATTTTATCATAAATGAAAAATTAAAATAATTTTTTTAGGTACTCCACTAGAAGCACAGTAGTACAATTTTAACATTGTATCCTGAGTATCAAACCAATTTCTTAAATGATTTGGCCTTTTCCAGACAGGGAAATCTGTACTGCTTGTGACCGTACAGAATAGTGGATTGTGCAGTGTAGTTTTAGCTGAACATTGGCTTGGCTGAGTGTCCAGCATTGTTATTATTACTGCTGTAAATGACCTTAAGGCATGGTAAAAAGAGGTATATAGGCTGAATTGAATGTTAATGTGATGATGAGAATACTTAATTTTTCAGTGTGGCATTTCAAGTTTCAGAATGAAAACATAAGCCAGCTCTTAATTGATGTGGCAGGTCTCTGAAGTGGGAATCAGCCAAGAGACTGGATGTGGCATTTAGTGCCATAGTCTAGTAACTGTGGTGGTAGTGGATCACGGGTTGGACTTGATGATCTCAGAGGTCCTTGCCAACCCATCCGATTCTACGATTCTATGATCTAAGTTGTTGTATTCTGGTGAATTGTTGCATGTGTTAACAGTAAACAAAAGACTTTTCGCCAGTAAGACTTAAGTGGGGTACAGGACTGCTGCAACAAGCTTCAGTCTTCCTTCTGGCAGATTCTGTTTCCTTTTTTTTTTTTTTTCTTTTTCCCCTCTAATAAATACATTATTGTAAGGAAAGGGAAAGTTTACCTGCACTGGTACCATGTGTTTAACTTCCACATATTTCTTCAAGAGGATGGTTTTAGTGTTTTCAGAACAAGCTAAGAAGGGTAGTTGCTTCCTTGGTCTATTGCTGCTGGATAGTTTGAGGCTGTATGTTATATTCAGTGGATGAAAAAAAATAGTGTGATGTTGTGATTTGATTAAGTATGAGAGCTGATAGACTAATTCGTGTTATGGCTCAGGGCTGGGCTAGTCATCTTACTACTGCGATTAACTGGATATTTTAATGTGTGCCTGAGGCCATGTTCTCTCAGTTACACATCTAGATCTACAATGGTACAGCAGTTTAAGTTAAATTATAATTTTCAACTGGTTTGGTTAATCCAATGTGAAAAAACTCCATTTAAAATTCTTTTTGCTTAGGCTAAGCTTACAACGTTTTAACCTAAATCATTTTGGAACAGGGCTAAGCTAAGGCAAAATGAGAAATTCTTGAAACAAGTGTCAAAATGCATGATTTTAATTGGCCAAGGCTTAACAGAAGCTCTCATCTCCTGTTCTCCTGGGTCTACATGTAAGTGATAATGGCCTGAGCTACATCTAAACCTAATACGTGGAGTGATTTCATAACCTCCTTGCAAGCTGCATTTCAGAGATGTTTGGTCTCAAAGAGCCACTAATAACCACTAATAACCACTGATGGTTGGACACTTTTTTTTGTAGGAAATTAGATATATTTTGCACTACTGTGTCTTTCTGTGTCATTGCTGTTGGCCACTGATGGGAATGGGATGCTGGACACGAAGAATTTTTAATTTGACATGACAGTCTTTCTTATACTCTGTACAGAAAATATGATCTTTGGGCTCCACTTCTCAGGCCAGAGGAGAGCATATAGGAAGAATATTTTTCCTGAAATGAATCCTCCCTTTACAAAAATTGTCTAAGTTTAGTTGAACTCAAATGTTACTTCAAGGGCTGATGAGTGAGTGTCCCCAGGAGCTCTCACAGCTGGAGTGAGGGATGATATGGTAAATAATTGTTTTAATGTAGAGTATTAACCAGTTCACAAACAAAGTCAGGGTAGTAGAGAAAACTCATGGCCTCTAAGTTTCGAGCTACTGCCTAAGGAGAGGAACATACTTGTTTGTGGGACGTTAGAGCGGCACACGGAATCGTGGGAAAAAGAAAAGGGAAAAAATAAAGACAACACATACAATTAAGCAGAAAACCAAAACACCTTTATGAATCTCTAGACAGACAAATCTCAGACCTTCTTGAAGTTTTTTTCGCTCTGGACAACATACTTGTTTCCTGTAAGTAGCAGACACAAAAATAATTAGGTGTTTTATAGGTCTAAGAGTCTTAAAACTTTTGGTTGCCAAAAAATACCTGCCATTTTCAAGTCCTTTTCTCATAGGGTACAGGGATGCACATGATCGAAGTCTATATGAGCAAATTAAACAGTGACAGTGCTCTGGTCTGAGCGCTGAGGCTTGCTAATCTTTGCTGTCATGTTAGCTGAACCATTGCTGGCACAGCCACAGACCCAGAGAATAGTCTGGGAGTCAGCAGAGGCAGACACCACTGCTGCTGCAGCACCCCGCTGCAGGGAGTGGGGCTGCTGTGGTCCTCCCCAGCATCTGGTCCACAGCATCTGACAAAATCAGAGTGCCTGTCTGCAGTTGTCTTCTCTGAGGCTTGATTCCACAGAGTGCTTGGCATGGCTTCAATTTGGGTGGTTAATAAGAGGTAGGATTTAACTCCAAGTGCTCTGTTGAACTAGAACATCAATATAGTTAAACTTCTGCTTCCTCTCAACAGTTTGGCTCCTAGAAGAGAACCACATAATTCTACTAAGGCAAAATACTTGGATCAATAAAGGTTAAAATAGAGAGGCAAGACTGCTTTGACTTTGTAGGTTAAAATAAGACACATTTAGAAAAGTTTCTCTTTAATGTGTGTATATAATGACTCCATGTCACTGTTATATAATTGTTGATTATATTACAAACATCTCCCCTTTTAACTGCCAAATGGCTATTCCTCTTAACAATTCTCAAAAATACACATGCAGAGGAAAAACCCTAACACTCCAGCTCAAAAAGGTGTGATATCTGTATACACAAAACTCTAGATTCTAGTCTGTCTACATCACTTATTTTTGTTTCTTTATGCTTCCTCTGAATTTTGGTATAATTGAAACAAATGCATCCCCTGTTTGTGAACAAACAAATCCACACTGTGTCTTTCTTCCCAAATGATTGTGTGACACTGCTAACACTGCTAACAGAGCAAGAGCAATAGTATATCTGTGGTTAAATAGCCAGAATACCAATGGTTGATCAGGGTAGTTATTGTGGAATTTATTCTAGCCTCTGGCTTGTGGCTTCATCCATTTTTAAGTTTAACTCAAATTATCCATCTGATGTAAATGGCTCCAAGTTATCTGTTCTATAAATGCCAGATGCTGTCATCTGAACTCAAATCTTTGCTTAATGCTATAAAGGATAGCTGTATTTTACCAGCTTCTGTTATTTAAATGAGCTGAACATGTTTTGCTGATCACTTGACTGAAACTAAAGCATTGTGAGTATGTGTGCTTTTGTTGTCAGCTACTAGTGAAAGATCAAAGAGATGGTACTGAACACTGTCACAGATTCTAATTAATTGGCACTTACTTGCTTACATCTCAAGTTAGCCCATAAGCAGACCCCTAAATCCGAAATAATTGGTGACTTATTATGTTTTTTAAATAATATCATTTTATTTTCTACTTCTTTATATATGCATGCTATTGTGATTGTAAGGAATATCAATTCTAAATATTCTAATCTAATAAAGTATATTTCTGATCTTAAAGAACATCCTTCAAATGTGATGTGAACATATTTTGTGATTGAATTACCTATAAAAGAAATATTCCAACATCTCTTAATTTATATCCCATTTATTCTAATGTTCAAACAGAGCATATATACTAAACATAAATGCAGTACCTCTCAGCTGTAACTTCAAATTCAGTCCCTTTTCAAATTCCTAAGCAGCAAAAGAAGCTCAGATTTTAAAACTCAGTATAAATTTATGTATTTCCTTTAGAAACTATTTGAAAATTCCACCTTTCAGCATTACCAATTGTGGCTAGTTAGCGGGCAAATGGAGACTAATTTGGGCTTTCTCATTAATAGACACGGACAGGTATCCCAATAACATACAGAAAATACAACTGTGGTCAATGTTAACTGTTTTTCAACTGGGTTTTTTTGTGAGTCAGTCCAAAGCTGAATGAGCCAAAAGATGGAACTATACCTTTAAATATAGGAACTATACCTATAACTTCACTTCCTCTAAAGACAGTTATTGATATAATTATGGCAAATTTGAAAAGCTACTGAGGCTTTTTTGCTTTGTTGGGTTTTGTTTTGGTTTTAATTTGCTTCTGCATACCCATTAAGCAACTCCTTATTAAGTTTTGTGTGAAATGTATTTTATTAAATGCAATGAAATTTCTTTGACCAACTGTCTGGAATAAGATTAAGTGTGAAAATTGTGGTAACTAAAACTGTTTGAACTCTCTATATGAATGTGTGCATTTTTTGTATATGTTTGTAGAAAGACAGATTCCATGTAATTTTCTATCTAATTAGTCATATATATTCAAAGCCAAGAAGATTCACAGTTCATTGAATGGACATTTAAACCATAGCAACACACAGAAAGCAGCAAAGTTTGTGACTTGTTTTCCATTGGTTCTCTTAAGTATAACTGAAAGTAATTGCCTCACAGGTCTAAGTCCATTATTGCCAAATACAAATAGAATAGCATAAAAAATTAGTTCCCACAAAGTTTTTTGAATACAAAACCAAATTTCATATACTATGTCCTCATAGAAGAGCTGTAGACAGAGGCTTTGTACTATCATTTAGCTAGTGTGAGCTCAGTGGTGTCTTGACAATAAGAAGCAAAACCTTGAGATTTATTTGGTGGAATAAAATAGATGAGAAATTTAAGGAGCTTGTGACAGCTTGTGGTACAGATCGGAGAGCAACAAAAGAGTCCAGGTGACTGGAACCTGTTTAGAGTGATAACTTCATGCTGGTTGTGCTGCTGATATCCAGGTATGTAAGAACAGTATGGTCACCTTTGGGATGAGACTGTTGTCAAAGCAACTGGTGGGAGAAAGTATTTTTCATACATTTAATGTAATAACTAGTTGGGAGTAAAGAGACCAGGAGCTTTCCAGGTTTATGAAAAGTCTTTATGTACTCTTAACCATAAATTGCCATGAGGCAATGAACTTCAGAACCTCCTTTTTTGCCTTGGTAGTAGTGACACAGTTGATATAATGAAGAATAGCTGGAGAAATATATGTTACTTCTTGATAACACTTGAAATTTTGTCAGTTTTCCATTTTGCTTAGTGGTTGCCTGAGGATAAACCTGAGAAAAAGGATCATGTTTCTAGGACTCTTTTTGCCCTTATACTCACTGGGACAACAGAGGGCTTTCTGGGTCTTTAAAAGTCATAGAGTTGTAGAATCACAGAACCATTACAGTTGGAAAAGATCTCCAAGATCATCGAGTTCAGCCTTTGTCTGAACACCACCATGTCAACTAAACCGTAGCACTAAGTGCCACAGACAGAAATTCTTCCTGATGTCCAGCCTGAACCTCTCCTGGTACAACTCAAAGACATTTCTTCATGTCCTGTCACTTGTTGCCTGGGAGAAGAAGCTGGCCTCCACCTTGCTACAATCTCCTTTTGGGTAATTGTAGAGAGCAGTAGGGTCCCTGCTGACCCTCCTTTTCTCCACACTAAACACCCCCAGCTCCATCAGCTGCTTTTCATGAGACGTATGCTCCAGACCCTTCACCAGCTTCATTGCCCTTCTCTGGACATGCTTCAGAACTTCAATGCCTTTCTTGTAGTGGGCCCAAAACTGAACACAGGATTTAAGGCGCACCCTCACCAGTGCCAACTACAGAGATAAAATCACTTCCCTACTTCTGCTGGTCACACTGTTTTTGTTACAGGTCAGGTCACCACAGAGGCAAAAAACCTAAAGGACTGAAGTATCAACAGAAGATTTGCTCATGCTTTCCTGTTAGTGCAGATCAATTACGTTTCTGTCCCAAATTACAAACACATTCCCTTATCACTCTTTTCCAGAGAACTAAATGGCTGTATGTTCAGAGATGCATCATTTGGTTAAATCTGAGTTATAATTGACTGCACAATGCCATAAAGTATGAGTTTAGTTACAGCTGGAAATAATCTACCATTCACTTTGAGTTTAAACAAATATGTTTTTTGCTATAAGGTGCAACGTGTCTTTGCTGTCTGTCAGTTATACACGGACCTGTTGCATGAACTGGCATAAATTGTTGTGGATCACTTCAAGGTGCAGCAAAACCGCAGGCAGGGTAACTTTACCTTTTTTTTTTTTTTTTAATAAATGCTTTACAGAATTCCAATAGAAGAAAATCAGGTCACTTTCAGTAGGGACAGATTAGGTCACTACCATAAGGATCACAATACATGGTTGTAGATAATCTTAATGGGCAGACAGCATCTTTTCTGCAGCATCATTTCTGCAAGTCCTTTCTGGTCTGCACAGTTATTCCCTCTATTAAGTTTTATTTTCTCCTTATGAATTAAGGTCCAGAGAATGGAAGGGAATGACCAACATGTTTTTGTTAGCAAATCTAGGTTTCATATTTAATATTTCTTAATCTACTGTGTATTCGAATGATGTCTTCAGCTCGCTCTAATTGGGATTTTAATTGGTTGCAGAAGAAACCTCAGAAAGCATCTCTTTCCAAGTAAGGTTCTTTAATATCACTTGTTCTTCCTCTTAAGATTAATTTCCTATATAGAAACTGAGAAATAAGATGAAAAATATGCAGAGAAAGTATTCAGCAGTGAGTAATATACGCTGGTAAATTGGGGGACTGTCAGTTCTACCCAGTGATTGTCACATCTTTTTAAACACACTGATTAATGGGTGGATCTATTACTGAAAGCATGCATGCTTAATTTATTCAGAGAAGTTGAGTGTATGTCACCACTCACAGGCCTGTTTTTCTAGCAGAGTGTTTCACATTTACAACGTTATAACTACTGACAACTCAATGGAAGAAAGAGAACTAACTCATAGCACAAAGCACTAAAAATACAGCATGATCTGTAAGTGATATAAACTGACATATAAGAAAATATCAGTGGGATAATTTAAATCCAATAAAAATGAAGCTGTCATCAGTATTTAGATACATATTCTTAGACTAAACATTTTCAATTGTGACACTTAGTTCCATATTCTTTTTTTCCACCCTGTTTTATGGGGAAATGTGTCATTTGGAGAACAGCATGTGGAAACACTATGGAAATGGCAATTCTATGAAATGCCATTTGAGAACTGAGACACACTTTTAAACAAGGAATGGAATTCAGGTCAAGCATCACAAATGAAATGGTTATTGTAAAAGCAGTGAGAGCTAGCCATCTGCCACTGCAGCACTCAAAAGGGCTGAGATGCGGGGTCTCCGCAAAGATATTCCTTAGTGCGGTATCAGTTAAGGCCCACAGAAGGCTCAGTTACAGACATTAATATAGCAACAGATTTTCTAAAGGGACAGATATACTATGTGACTCCAAAAAGCTGTGCTTGTGTCCAGGGAGTAAAGCTGAGCAAGCAGAGGAGCAGCATTTTGGTCATTTTAAAAGAAGGCAATTTGTGCCCCTTAAGGAACTGATCCTGAATTATTTACTTGGAGGCTGACTATAGCTCCTTTTTAGGAATGAATAAGATGTTCTGTGTGTTGGTGCCATGCTGAAGATTTAAATGTCCCACACATTTGATCCAGGCTGGGGCTGTGGCAACTACTGCACAGCTGATGACAACAAAGGCTGGTTTCAAGCTCATTGTCATCACCATGGTGTTACACCAGATGAATGGGTGGCATTGATTCTGATTGGCATATTCATTCACATGCATTCAAAGCTCATGAATTTTACTTAACACGTCCCTTTGCTTATTGGCTGGGATTTAATTGGAGTGATGTATTGCAGCACTGCTAGATGAAGTGGAACAGTTTCTTCTTTTTTTTTTTTTTTTACTTCTCTTTCTTCCAAACCTCCCAGCTAGAGACACCACAGCACTATTTTTTACAATCACCAAGGCATTTCCATGTATGGAACCTAATTCTTGGCTTTGTATTGAAGTTTACATTTAATATTTGGAGACAGAAAAATAAATAGACAAAGGGAGAACTCACATGGATTTAAGTACTGACTTTTGTTACTGAGTTCACAAATTGTTTATTTACCATTTTCTTTACATACCAAGAAAGCAAGAGGTCTTTTTTATGCTTGTTTCTATGAATTTTTTCCAACTTTCCCATATTTTTACATCTTTCTCAGCAAGCTGAAATGGAGAATCATGACCTATCCACTAGCAGATTGTTGATATCTTTCCAAGGAGTGAATACGTATGAGGTTATGTACATGCATTTAACAATATACTCCTGTGTATTTGTGAATACATGTATACACCATTGCTGTGTATTTATCAGAAACATTCAGAGACAAAAAAAAATCTGGAAATTTTTTAGAAGAAAAATGTATGTTTTCATTGCAAAGATATCTTTGCTTGACTTTTTCCGTATTGCTATTTTTAACCTGAAAAACAAAATCTCTCATCTGAAAATTAAATATTTATGTTAGAAAAATTAAAATTAAATATTTGGTTTGGGGTCAGATCTGTCCAGGTCAAGATATTTTAGTTTGTTGAACAAGACTGAAGAGTTTCATTTCAAGGTATTTCTGTATTAACTCTGGAACACATTGGCAGATGATCAGGGTATCTTGGGGTCAATATAGAGAACACCCTTTGGAAGCAATTAGTAGCATCTATGGTCCATGCTCTGAGCTATGTCTGGAACTCTCAAGGCTTCCACCATTGTTTCCAGAGCTCAGGCAGACCCACCTTCTTGGGTAAAAGTTATCACTGTAAATAATATCTCCCTGAGTCTGCACAGGGTTTGGTATTTCTTCCCTCCCAGCATCCTTTGCCTCCATTTGCCAGGAGAAAACCACATCAGCCAGTGCATCATTCCATGATATGTTATGATGTTCTTCCATGTTTTCTGTGGAAGCTACGTAGTAGTTTCAAGGGAATTGTTGGATGGGTTGCAAACCTAGTCCACAGTGATGATGTGCAAAAAAGTTGACACATCACTGATGAGAATTATACATGCTGTAAATGCTGTGAGTATACATTAATTCCATGCATATGTTTAGTATTACTACTAGAATATATAATCAGTTAAATAAAATCCTATGAAAGTTTCTGAATTAATGTGGATATAAGGCTATAAATATGTCAGATAAATACTAGAGGAGATTTGAACAACAAATTACAACAGAAAAGATGTGGCTCTTCTTTGGCCTTAGCTTAGTTCAGCAAATATATAATTTCTCCATACATAGTCAAAGCAGTAAAATAATTTATGAAAAAAATGAAGAAGCCTGAATCAAGCACCTTTATGTATGGGTTGATGCTTCTGTATATGAATAGATTATCTACCTGGTGTGATCACTCTGTAATTCAATGGTATCCACCCTTCTCTTCTGAAAACTGCCAGACTATACAGTTCTGACTTCTCTCTCTTCTTCCCAGCTAGGTAATCCACTGATGTGCACAATAACATAATATAGATATTCAAACCCATGCCATGCCATATCACAGTCTGAACATCTCTGAAACACAAGTCAGGAAAGCCACAGATAATCTAAATAAAAAATATTTTTCCCAGATTTTTGACATGTTTCTTTTTTTCTGCTCCATGGTCATGACATTTCCTGATTTATTGTCTTTTGTGTGTTGAACCAAACACTGCTGTTTGGAGATAATAAAATTATGATTATGAACATCTGCCTAGTATAAGTGGTTCTTTTGGTTTATCTGGCTTTTGCTGTGAATGGAGTTGTACATGGAACATTGTCTATTCTCCCTAGTGATACATTGGCTTTTGCAGAAATACTTGCACATACCTGGGTTATAGTAAAACGAAAAAAAATCTCTGACATTTGGTGTTTCTGAACTAGCAGTTCATGATTAATTTGTCAGAAGATATGTCTGAAGACTACTGCATTTTTTTTTTCTGCAATTTCAAGTAGCATTACTTGGCTGGAATTACATTCTGTGGAGACACCCTGAACTGTGCTCGAGGGATTAGTGAATGGTTACTGAGGATGTGAAGCTTCACAATTACATTTTTCTGCAAGTTTTTAAGAAAATCAGACCTAACTACCAATTCTGACTGCTGGTATGAACGTTGGCCAAACTACTGGAATTTGATGGGAGCCTTTCTATCTACTTTTTACTGTTGGATTAACAATTGTATGGTCCAAAGGAGCATGTAATCGGATATAAATTTGATACTGGAATATAAATAGCTTTTCAGAAAAAGCAAAAATAGGTTTGTTCAGTGCTAAAATCCTCATTTTCTAAATTAGTGATTTACTTCAAAATAATATAGAAACTGAAATAAATGTGCTCCTTTTGAGAAAACATCCAAAAGCTAAAACCTCTAATGGAAAACTGTAGATACAAATAGGCTAACCCTGAGCTGTGTTTGATGTCAGTGACTGCGCATGGAAAGCATGGAAAGCATATCTCAGTTTTAACCACAGGAAATCAAAGCAGATCACTGAGTTACCAGGTGGAATTTCAGATATAATGTTCAGACACCAACAGTTATCTTGCGTCAGTTTTTTTTTCTCACAGCCTTGGTAAGAAGACAAAACTCTGTTAATGATCTCACCAATACACACTTAGAGTTTCGGGCTGCAGGGGTAAAATTCCCCTGTAAATGAGGTGTCACTGAGGTGGGATATGAGTCTGGGTACTATGTGGATGGAGACACAGTCTCTGTTGGAGCTGCAGCACATGCAGGGGCCAGTGTGAGGTCTGCTCCTGCGGGGTTTAGCACCATGTTAGGCATTTCCCTGTGGCAGTGAAGAATGCAGCACAGCATCAGCTTCCTCTAAGGGAAAAATCACTATCTAAGTCCTGTTCTTTGGCTCCTTCCTGAGGAAAAAAGCAACTGTGAACAAAACTGAGAAAAGACTTATCCCACTGGAAGGAGAAAGAAAGCCCTCTGCTTTGATGCACATGGTAGCACCAATAGGTACTGCTAGCTCAGTGGTGCTCGGGGTTGTCTCATGGCAGGCTTTTGTGTGACTGCACATTCCATCCCTTCAGCAGGGCACTGCTGGCTTAGCAACATTAGTGCGCTGTCAATATTTGTCTGCCCAAATCCCACCATTAAGTTTGCTGCTTAGAGCTGGGCTTTACAGATAATAATTACTGTGCTACCTAAGCCTCCCCTACCCCACTACTGCCTCCTTCAGAGAAAAGAACTCTGCACTCTATAAAGGGGACTCAGTAGTTTCTATCACTAGTTTTTTTAGAAAAGCACCTAAAGGCTTTTGCGTGTATGCAGTTGTTAGTTATGCTTATCCAAAAATTTTCAGATTTCCTACATGATGTATATTTTTGTAATATTTTAGCCACTGTCATATGTTCTCTATTAAAAGTGCATGGGATATTACCTGTTCCTCAATGTGTCATCTTTCTCTTGCTTCTTTCAGTCCTGTGTCTCTGGCAGTTTAAAAACACCATATGGATGACATAGAAGCTTCAGCTGGCGAGAATGAGAGCAGACTGACTAGCAGTAAGTACTGTAAAAAATAGAAGATAGAAAGGAATTACTTTCCAGATGTTGCAAGAAATCAAAATATGGCTACTTTATTCTGCCATAGTCAGTAAGCATTGAGTCTATCATAGCCAGCTGGACTCCCTAGAGCTGCCCCTCCTCCTAGTTCAGATCATCAAAGTTATGATTTAAGAATATAATGACTCTGTGCCATGAAGGTTCAGAACTTGAAGGGTATTTCTATGAATAAAACTGGGAATTAGACACATCCTTAGCCAAGATCTGGATTATTGCTTCCCCCACATAGCTGTAAAGTCATTTCTCCCAAAACAAGGCAGGGAATGAAATAGGAGGAGGGAAAAAATGGATAAAGTGGCAAAAACTCTCTGAATTATCTTAACTTGGCATTGCCAAAGAAAGTTTGGAATGACCTCAGGACTGTTCTGTCTAGGTTGTCATCTCTGTAAATCTTTATTTAACCTTAACACTTCTGTCCAAAGCATTGGCACATGTGGGCTCCTACACTATAGACCCCTGCATTGATCCAGGTGGAGTACAACAGCCACTCACAAATGGGTGACAGACTGAGAAGTAATTTGGACAATAAAACAATAGGGGAAGAAAGATAATTCTGTAGTAAGTAACAAATAGATTTCCCAGTTAAACGTGGATTGGGAAAAAAACCAGAAAATCACTGAGATGCATAGAAAATGTTTTAATGATAGCTGCCTACAGGTAAAGGAATGCAAGGCTCCAATGCAGTTACCCATAAATTAGTGTGTAGTGCCTTTTAAACTGAGCTAAGGTGTCAGAGATGTCCATGTAAGGCTGCAGGTATGGCATGGTACCTGTGCTGACCTGTGGCTTATTGGAGCAGCAGTAGATTGGCTGTCATTCCTTATGGCACCAGATGCTGGATCTCACACAATACCAGGTGTCCTCCTGTTGACAAATGAGTGGAGCCTTTGGTTTCCAAAACAAAATGAACATAAATACTCTTCTAACTAATGCTGAACAGCAATTGTAAAGATCACACTCCTGTGATAAGAAAGAGAAATGAAAATCATATTCATTCTTTTAATAGGAGACAACTCTTTTACTTTGGAACACAGTAGGCTATAATACATATACCCTACTCACTACAGAGGCATGCACATACTGTAAATAGTGTAGGTTTGATGTGATGTTTACAAGGATGTGACTGTTGCTGAATATGCTTTTATACATATATACATAAAAAATACATATACATTTATGGGTTTATATATATATATACGGCTAGAGATACACAGGTGTATATATTTCTGGGATCTAAAAGCAGTGCATAAATCTTAATGTACATTACTGTCAAGTACAGAGCATATTGGTGTAAGAACAAGTGGATATACACTTCTACATAACAAACACATGTGGGGACACACCCATGCCTGCGCACACACATGTACAGTCCGGCTCTACATGAGCTGAAATGCAGACATGGGCATCACGTTAAAGCTTGGCCAATATATTTTTTTTTTGTTATGGATCTGTCATCTTCCTAGTTTATAGAAGACTGAACACTGAGAAGAATTTGAGTGCAAACCTACAGTACCAGCTTCCGCTTGACTCCAGCCTCTGCTTTGTCTGTGAAGGCGACTGGTAACAGTTAAGAGTTTGCTGGTGTGATAGGTGAGCTTCATCTGCCGTGGCTAATGTCCTGAGACAGTTGTGCCTCCTTTTGTTTCCGTATTCCCTTGAGGACACATTCTGGAGGCATAGCTGTGTTTACTCTGTAATTTTGTTTTTTTTCTTTTTTTTTTTTTTTACAAAGTCAGTAATCATGTTTGCTTTCCTTCCTTCCTCAGTATTGTTTACCAGCTTTGGTGTGGTGAGATGACTAAGTCAATATATATTAAGGAATACATAACAATGTTGTAATGAGAATTAGCGGTACTCTGAAAAGGCAGAGACATTGGCTGCTATGTTTTGCACTGTTTAGTCTGGGGGTAATGAAGAGCTCACAGATGACCTGATTTCATTAAAGTAGGTCAGATTTGACTGAAACATAGCTATGGCTCTCTCCCAGCAGTGCAGTGTCTTTCTCCCTCCCATCCCTTCCTCAGCCCCTCTGCCTGTCACCTCAGCATTGCAATCTTTCAGGGAATTACCTTAGGGTTTTGTTAGTATTTTAGCCAAATATATACTACAGATCTTAATTTCCATTGCTCTCTGTGCTTTCTGTCAGATGTGTGATGGAAAGGATGACCATACTTCTATCTTTGCTACAGGAGAGGGATGATATGAGAGCATGGCACACTTGATAACATCGATGGCATTTATGTAACAAAGATATTTCTAAGTGAATTACAATCTGGACAGGATACTTGCTAGTTTTACTATGAGGCAGTTACATTCATACACAGCTTTCATCCAATTTTCTATTTATTTCTAATGTTTCATACCCACAAGTTTAACACTGGAGTAGGTAACTCAGATTTGGCAGTATCTTAGTAGAAAAACACCTTTAAAAAGGTACTAAGAATGTCTTTACTAGCCTCTGTGCTCACAAATAAGAATATATTATGAGATATAAAAATTATTCATAACTTCTGATGGAGTGTATGTGAGATGCTGGAAGCAAAGACAGAATTAGGTATTGTTGTCCCACAGGATGTCTGTTAAGAGAGTTTCCTTCTAACATCAGTGGGAGTAAGGTGGGATCTATAGACCAGACCTAAACAAAGATGTTAGGGAAGCTCTTCAGACAGTACTTAGCTTGAAAAAAAATCAGACCCTGTTAGGTGGAAAAAATGATATACTAAGGTGTATAGAGGACGCAGCCCTTAACTGAAAGAATTTGAAAACATTGAGCTGATAAATATGTCCAGACTTGCTGTTAGGGTTCTAAAACCACACTGAGCTCCTATCATGATATCAAATATTCTTGCTACTTTTATTACAGTCTTTCCATACTCACGTGATTCCCAGAGACAGACTCAATATCCTGCATTTAACTACCTGTCCCTGTTTAAAACTATCAGGGTTTTTTGTGTCAAAATGTCTCTGCAAAGGTGTCAGCCAAAGTAAATTGCCTTTATTTTGCAGCCATGTTATCTTTAAGCAGAGGCCTATATAACTGTTGAAATTCGGGAACTTGAGTTTCCCAGCTCTCCCTCCTCACTTCTCTTTCTTGCCTTTAATTGTTGTGATTGTGCCTCTCATGACTTCTAAAGCAGGCGTTTTGTTCTCGCATTTGCTTCAGGTCATTACAGTAAAATCTTTTGTCATTCCTGAAATCTTTTTTCCCCCCATTAGTCCTGAGACAAATAAATTGATTGTGATTTTCAGAGGCAACTGGGGTGGCCAAGCAGTTCCCAGAGAAGTCTGTAATAAGATTACTTATGTAAGTAATCTGAGGACCGTGGGCTTTTGAAAATCCCAAGTCTTCTGGCTACGTTTTGGCTTTTTAATTTTTTTGTTTTTAATTTGCTTTCCCTTTACAAAGGATATAGTAGTTTTATAAAGCTTACATGATTATAAGTAAAACCAAAATGTGTTCTAACATAGAAATATCATGTCTTGTTTAACTTAGAAAAACAGGACCTTCTGGAGCATCAAGTCCTATCTTCTGCTTTTACAAGTAACTGCACAACTTTATTTTGTTCCTATATATCTATATCTATATATCAGGTTCTATTTCCTGATACAATCTGATATTCTATATATAGAAATATATATTTCTATATATCAGGTTTCTACTTCCATTTTCTGCTCTGATCTCTTGCAATAGAGGTCTGTTTGAACCGAAATACTTCCTAGAATCTAGTTATGTCAGATAAAAACTATGTTCAAAATAGTCCTGAAGATTTGATTTAAAAGAAATTGCCACAGTTTCACTAAAAGAACAAGAAGATCTGTGTTCACTTGAGAGGTTTTATCAAGTGAAGTATGCTTGTTCTTGAGGTCTTTCTATGGCTTTGAAGTCTTTGTCATAGTACTTTGTCTGCTCTTCTAACAGGTCTGTTGATCTGTCTGTGCTCTAGGGATGTACATTTGTAGGGATGTTATTATTATTATAAGGATCACCATTTTGCCAGTGAGAAAGTAACAGAGGAAGCACTAAAACTCTCTGTCTGTGAGCTGATGGTATGAAGGACAAGGCAACAGAAAATCAGCCTCATACAAACTAGAACAACCTCTTCTGAGCAGTGCTATAAGGCTTGTCCATATAGGATGTTCAGTGATGGTAGTGGGAATTTTGGCTATTCTGAACCTCATTAATCCAAATTTTTCAGGTTGTACTACCTGGGTAACAACTTGGTCACTCTGGGCTGAAGTGTAATGTTGTTACTGACTACAGTTGAGTTGACACCTAAATCTGTTGTTTCTTTCCTAACTGAAAGATGCAAAAGATGTGTGCTCACTGATTTTTCTGAATATATATTAATTGGAAGGTTCTTCATGTTCAGCCTCAGATTCATCTTTTATAAAGTTCAACAAAGGTATAATATTTTAGTTTACCACCACTCTCAAATCATAGGAGAGAGATCAAAAACACTGTCTCGAAGAAAAGATTATGCAACTCAATAGGACCTGATCTTGTATTATTGCATCCATTACAACAGCACAGTTCAGACAGGTGTTAGTTTCAATTAACCTGGGATTCAGGTATTCACAACATCTTGTCTGCCAATTACTCACATAATTACATGGCCCAGGACTGTAGAATAGAATCAGCCATCATGCTAGGCATGTGTGATTACTGAAGAAAAGAGGAATTCAGAGGATGTATGAGTAAAGCACAGCTTCAATGGTCATGGACAAAAGTGGTCTTTAGTGAAGAAAGCTTATTTACTAGGCTCTTGCTGATCTCTTGAATGCAGGAACTGTGCCAACGGTGTTTGTGTGACACGCAGATGCCTCACAGCTGTCTGTTGTTTTTGTGTTCTTATTCAGTCAGTAGGTAAAGTGAGAACATATTTAGCATTTTCAAGGAAGGAACGGAAAGGCGTTCCAGGAAGCTAATGGCACAGCCATGTATGACAAGAAATCAAAATATTAGAGTCAAGCAAACCTTAAATCCAACTTTCTCAGACCAGGATGTCAGCTGAAAAAGACAACAGCTGACATTTTGACCTGAAATATCCACTGACTTGGTCAATATGAATACCTTTTTTGTATGGCTCTGTCACTGTACTGTCAAAAATCAATCCACCATGGGCCTCCACATAAAGATCTTTTAAGGTCAAAGGTCAGAGGTCTTTCTGAGTCTTAAATACCATGTATCTTTGTACTATTTTAAGCTATAATGCCATAGAAAATGTGAAGTTACAGATGAATTATGCGAAAAGCAAAAAGTATCTTCATCATCTGAAATTGTATACACTTAATTGTATATACTTAACACCATCAAATTTTAATGGTAGTATAGTGAAGGAATCAATAGAAAGGCAAACTGTTTCTTTCCACTCACCATATAAATGCAGACTATGGCAGCCTGAAATACTTTCTAGCAAAATAACTCTTCATTTCAGTGGAACAAATTGTGAGGAATGACACTGCTCAGTCCTGATGGCAAAATATGGGCCTTTATTACATCAGGAAACTAATATGTATATGATATAAAGCTAGTATCATTTGACAGTAGTACAAGTGTATTTCTTATTTTAAAGGAGAACCTAGGCTATTTTAGACTACCTTTGTCATGGGAAATTTTTGATATATGTGATCGATTTTGTTGTGATTTTTTTTTTTTTAATACATCAACCTCATTAAATGTAATGCCAATTCTTAAATTTCTTCAACATTTTCTTACTAAACACAAATACTTAAACAAGGAAATACCTGAAGGGCATACATATTCAAATATTCTGACTTTTATAGAAACTTTTTACTTCTAGTAGAATGTATAGTATATGACTAACTACTGTACAATGCCTGAGACATAATTTTATGCCTTTCTATCTATGTATTTGTTTATGTGCATATTTATTTACATGGATAATAAAACCGCCAAATTATATGATTTGTAAATGCTATATTGAGGGATTTTTGTGGTTTTCTATTAAGGGAGTTAATATGGCTTCTACTGAAATTCTGCATCATAAAGATGCAGAAGATAAAGCCATTTAAATGTATACCAGTTCTCTGGGAACTATAGCACCCAAAGCTCAAGGGACATTTGTCCCACAATGCAGCCTTTTCTCGACGTCATATCCATACATCTTATATCAATCACAGAAATAATCTGTTTGACAGCTATGTGTTTGGGGCATTGTGATACACGAAAGTTCCAGATTAATACACGTGCTCAGAGATATTTGCTGTCATGAAAATAACAGTTTTAATGCAGTTTGAGTGTTATCTGTATTCAGAGATCAGGTTTAAAAAAAACAACCAACCCCCAAACCTATGGATATTCCTACTACTACATACTGTTTTAAATTACATGATTGTTTTGTAATTTTGTAATTTTTTTAGCATAGGACCAAGGCAAGGAGTAGATGATGATTAGAAAGCAGCCAGGATTATTCCTATGCTGGTAAATAATAACAATAATAATAATAAATATGCTGCTATTATATAGCAATATTATATATTGCTAGCCTTAATATCCACATGGAAGAATACTTCATGCTTCCCAGTATTTTTGTAGAGATTTTGGAGTGTGGGCAGAATATCCCCTTTCTGTGGGGGAGGAGGAGTCAGACAAAGGAGAGGAAGAAACAGAGTGACAGCAATGAGTCACTTGACTCAGATGGCACATATGGGCGAGCTGCATCTTTTTTCTGAATTCCCATGAATGTAGTCTGGGATGTATAGGCAGGAACATCACCTGTAAGACATTGCAATGGTGCTCCTGTATTAATCAGGTTTGCAAAATTCCAGCTGTAACAGTGTCCAGTCTGGGTTGGGTTGAGTGTTACTGGGAAGATGTAACCGAGCTGGATGGAATCCAAAGAAAATAATAGAAGAAAATGGCCCAGGAAATGTCACAGTTGGAGAAAGACAGAAAAAAATCATAGACTGAGAAAAGATCGGAGAGACATATTTACCTGGTGTTTGGCAGGACCATGAAAAGGAAAGGAATATGACAAATGGAAAGTACAGAGATAGTTTAGTCTAATAATGAAAACAACCCTTCTCTTGGAAGTTCTCACAAAACACTGGAATCAATGGCTTATCAAGGCTCTGGAGTCCCCATTAGAAGAGGTCTAGAAAAGGAAGTTAGACTAACAGCTCCCAGAAATTAATTAGATAGGATAGTCTGGTGTAGGAAGATGGATCAAGCAAGCTCTGGAGGGTTTTTTCAGCCCTATTCTCTCCAATTTCATCTTTAGGCAGGTATAAATCTACCAGAGTGTAGCAGATTAGTGCATCTGATAGCTTTTATAAGTGTCACAGCCTTCAGGGTAAGCTCTGGGTGACCAGTTCACATCTGTCAGCATTGCAAAAGCCACAACCATAACTGGCTCTAATTAACAGCCTACGTGGGGATCTAGGACAACAACTTGACTATAAAAGATGAAAGATCCTTCTGCCCCGGTGAGTGTTTCTTTAAACCCGGTGAAGCTGGTAAGTCAGAGTGAGGGAGCTGACAGTGCTGTTATCCATGATGTATCTTTTTTCCCCTTCGCTATAGTGAAGAGGACGTGGATCTCCAGGACTGTGCATTCAGCATCTTTCACAAGCAATGCTTTCATACACAGAATAACCTACTTGTGCTTCGTGCTCTTTACTGAAAATCATAGGAGTTTCAGTGGAGGGGATGAAGGGAGGGAGAGGAGATGAGAGATTTATGATAAGCAGGTAGTTAGTTGGCTGCTCTTTGCCAAAGGCATGTAAATAGAGCAAAGTTCTGACATCAGCACGTTTTCAAACTTAGGCACTGTTACAAGCTCTCCTTTTAGATCTATGTTGTTAGACAGGGTAGAAGGATGACCCAAGAATTCCTCTCAGCCTCATACATAAATATTTGCATCGTGGGTTTCAAGAGCAGAGCAAAAGCAGTGTTACTTTGCCTTCACCTCTCCTCAGTGTGTCTGTGTCTCTTGATTTTCTACTACCCCAATGGCAAAAAATACACTTTCAGCTGTGATGAGTGCTTCTGATTTGTAATCCAGGCCAGGCTGTGTCTTTGCAAACTGCCAAAATTGTGAAGGATGCTGGTCTTCACCAGATGCTCATATCTGGGGTCAGAAAAAGGCTGATCTTTTGAATTCTGCCTGCACTAAAGCCAGAAGGCATATGTGCTGTACCTGCCTGAGGGTCACTTGAGATTGCAAAGCTGTTATATTTCTATCTGTCTTTTCACTCGACTTCTTTGTTTCTGTCACACTGGAGCTGCATAAATTCACATTGCTTTCTTTGTTATATCTCTTTCATTTAAACTACACAGGAAGCCTTGTATGAAAGTGAGACATTCTGGAGCTTTGGTTCTGATATCTCCCGATAAGAAAAACCCAAACAAATTCATGACAGAGCACTAAGAAGAGCTGTTGAGAGGCCACCAGTTAGAGAACATATCGGACTAAGGCAGTGGGTTGGCATGTTGATGCAAATGGTGACTCCTTAAAGGAGACCCACAACTCTCTGTAAATGTAGAAAGGGAAACAGTGTGATAGTGTGATTTATCTAAAATCAGAGTCCATGTAATTTGATGAAATTAAGAGGAAAAATGAATGCTCCCCTAATTTCCACATGCATATCCATCCCTTAAAAATCAGTAGGATAACTAAAGTGGCATGTAAGCCCTGTGGCAACTGTCAGATAAATTACACAACAGTGAAGAAATCTCCTGAAAGTAATGCAATATCCAGCTAACCTCTTTTCCTCTCTCAGAAAAAGACCTTGAGCTGCTGCAGTTGATTCTACTTCAGAAATGTTACAAAATTTCTCACTGAGAAGGCAGATCTCTGTTTTTGTGCATGAATAAGCCTTTTATTTTCTAGACAGAGTGCAAATGGAGGCATAGTGAAAATTATTAAAGGGCACTAACAAGGGAATACCAGTCTTTAGGCTAATTTTTGGGTAACTATTTCTATTTATTTTTTCATTAAACAAAGTCTGCAGTTGCACAGATTGTTGTTATGAAGTCCCTAAAGCCCTATAAAGCATGGTAATGTGAGTAAGTTTTCAGAATTTAGTAAGTCTAGCTCTGGGATTTTACTATTACCTAATGTTTCCATTCTATGGTACTATGAAAGCACTATAAATGGCACCTTTCATGAACCAGCTCTTCTGAGACTAGCAGGCTGCTTCTGCAGTGTGGATCTTTCTTAAAACATGCACAGACACACAGACACACAGACACACACGCACGCTATGACCGCTCCATTATGAAAGCTTTCATAAGAAAGCAGAATTGTCCCACTCATAGCCATTATATCTGATGACATTCTTAATACTGGCTATTGTTAGCAGAAAGAAGCTATTGTCTAAGATTGCATATCTGCTGACCAAAGCACACGGAATAACCACAGCTTTGGACACACTGAGCCTGGCCCCAGGGAAGAGCTTAGCGGTGAGTTTGTTTGAATGTCCTGATTCACTGGTGAGCTCCAAAGAGGAAATGCCCACCATTATGTAAGGATTGCCGTTTATCTAAAGTTTGGAAAAACGTCATTTGTTCCTTTCTGTCCATAAAGGAGATGGATCTTATTTAAACCAAGACGTAGTGTTAATGAAAAGTTGTCTGAATAGAAAAATAGGGAAAATAATCTTTCTGTGTTAGAAATCCCCTTACTCACCTACACTATCTTTCTAGTAATCAATCAGAAGATAGTTTTCAAATACAAAACTTTTCAAGAGGGTATAAAGATTCAACGTCAAAAGTGACAGAAAACATCTTCACACTCTTATATGCTATCCGTACCTGAACAGTTTTACTTTGACAATTATTAAGAAAGATCACATGGCACTCAAATGCGAATGCCAGAAATCATGTAAAAATAACTTCAGAAAGTCATTGGAGCATTTTCTGGTTTTATTATTTTACCGAACTTTTACTTGTAGTCAATGGGTATTATCCAGCTTCCAGTGACCAAATAAAAAACAAAACCAAAAGCAAACAAACAAACAACCTCAGAGAAGAGCAAATTTATTTATTAAATAATTATTAGTTATTAAAGAATTATTATTTCTTTTTCTGTTTCTGAATTAGCTCTGAAGTAATTGTAGTTTCTATGAACGGCAGGCTATTTAAAAGTATTTGTATGTTCTGTTAAATTTTAATGTGCCACATTAATTTAGCATCATCTAATTAAATATAAGTTGAAAGTCTAAAGGGTTAATAATATTTTCTTCATCAATCGACCCATAGTCCCACAAAAATATATTCCTACTTTGATGGAATTTATTATCTATAGTTTTCTAGATTGTCATCAGTTACATTTTCTTCATTTAGCTTTTTACCTAGTCCTGTATCAGCTGGGACTCAGTGCTTGTTTTGCCTGAGTTCAATGTCAATCTGACAGCTTATATTTACAACAGTCTTCTTGCTATCCTTTTCAAATATTTGCATAACATTTTATTTCCTTACCTTCTGGAACTTCTATAGAAAAGCATCAAAAAAGATCCAAGGCTGCCTTATTACTGAAATGTGATTTGGAGAGGATTAAAATTTATACTTGTTGAGTAAAAATTTCTTAAATATCTATGGAAGTGTTTTATTATTATCTATGAGAAATCTGCTCATCTAGAGTCTAACCAAATAAGATGCAGATATTTGTTAAAAATGTTGGAGTGTATTGAACTGTTAAAGTTGCTGCTACCTCCTTCACCTAGGAAGAAAAAAAACCAGTTAGGCTTCTATTTATTCTCAGTGTATGTCCCCAAAATATGCACTTCTTCTTACAAGTAAATACTTTTTTGTTCATCCTTCATCTTGGTATTTCTCTGGGTCCATTTTTTGCTTACAAGCACTTGAGTAGAACAGGAAAAGTTACAAAAAGAATAGCAAAAGTGTATGATGATATGGAACCTGTGGAAAAGAGAAATGACTCAGCTGACTGGCACTCAGCCTTGTGAACAGATGAATGAGAGGGCATATGGTGCAGGTCTACAAAATCATGCAGGAGCTGGAGAAGGTTAATAAGGAACAATCATTCTGTATGTCTTTGACCATAAAAAACAGGCACTATCAAATAAAACTAACAACTGGCAACCGAAAACAGGGAGCAGATTCTTCATGTGGTGTATAATTAAGCTGAGAAACTTTGTGCTGTTGTATGCTTACAATGCTGAAAGTTTACACGGATTAAAAAAGTAATAAATTCACGTGGAAGCAAATCCTTTCAGGGCTGTTAAATGCAAAGACATTCACACCAGCTCAGGAAGTCTTTGAGCCACAAAGTATTGAAAACTGGAAGTGTATTCCAGGGATGCATTGCCACAGGCATGCCCTGTTTTGCTACTCTTTCCTAAGAGCATCTGCTGCTCATTGTTGTATTATATTAGCTACCAGCCTTGCCTTGACCTAGGATGGCACAGCTCTTCCTATCCTCTGCGGCGGAACATTTGCACCAATGTTAACTCTCGTGTACAGCTGCTCAGCTGTGTCATATGCTGCTGCTTATGTTCCTTGAGTAGCTGAATATCTTTTTGTAAACAAAACAAAAACAACACAAAAGCGAGTAAGTGCATGACAAGCAGAAACCAGCTAATCCACATGCACAAATACCTTTGATGGCATGTGAACACGGGTATTGTTTGGAACAGCTATCTCTGCAAAGATAGTGTGACCAAAAAGCTTAACTGCCAAAAAAGTAAGTATGATCAAAGATGAGCTAAACAGCTGCCATAAGCTGAAGAAAGCCTCACAAACACTGCTTTTGTGCTCTCCTGCTGGCTCCAGGCCACAATAACAGTGCTGAAGTTGATGTGATTAATTCAGAACTACACCACTGTAACATTAAGTTTTAATCCAGTGCAAAAACCAGATGGGATGTTTCCTAGCTCCTTACTTACCGAGGGTTTTTAATGATCCTCTGCTGTGTCATTACTGCAGTGTGTGTGTGAGCATTTGGAACAGCACAGGCAGGTACTGCAATGCCCTGGTGCAATTACAGGGTAAGGCATCAGGCCTGAACAGAGGGATCGTTTGAAATGACTGATGTCGGGCTGCACTCTCTGACAGATGGGTTACAAAGTTATGCTGCATGCAGGGATTCAGTGATTTCAGCTTGCTACCAGACTCCCCAGTTCTGCAGCCTGGCTGAGGCATATTTCAGGAGGTTAGAATCCTTGGGGATGATGAAGGTCATATGAGGAAGCCTATTTCTCTCCATTGACTGCAGAGGAAGCCTCCGGTGATTAGGTTAGATACAGATATCAAATTTCTAGATAGCAGTTTATCTCATTTTAGTTCCCTAGAGAACTGTTCATCTCATCTTAAAATATGTACCTAAGAAAGGTCAGATGAATTGTCATGTGAAATGGCTATTTCTCTCTACTGACCACAGAGGCAGTTTAAGGTCAATAGCTTACACTGACACATCTAGCTTTTACGTGGTTAAAGCTGGAAATGAAGAATACCACCCCTTTGTTTCACACTGAATGGATTAAATGTCATGACAGATATTTGCTTACTAGTAATAAATGTAGTGTTGCATGTTTCACAACTTGGCAAGACCTGCAAAGTCTTCATTTTAAATTAGATTTCACTCAAGATAATGTCAGTGAGCAATTAAACTATTTTCAGGAAATTCTATATTGCCCTAGGATCTCTATAACTTGACATGAGAGCAAAGGCAACCAAAGCTGGGACAAAAGAAACTATAAATACCAGATGTGTCTGTGTGTGTGTCACAGTGAGTCACTTCCAAAGGCAGAACAGAGTCCTAAGCTGTGTGCAGTGTGTATAAAATGAGATTTCCCACAAATTTATGAGTTACCATGGTGCATAACCCAGCATTAGGCTGTTTTCTTAGCATAAGAGTTAGTCAACACTCTTTGAGGTGAAATGCTGTTCTGTCAAAATAAAAATGTTTCCAGTGATTACGTCAATATGTACTTATAATGGAATAACTTCAAACTGCTGTCATATTAGCATATAGATTAGCATACAGAATTTTATGGGCATTTTATTTTAAATCAAAACTAATGATTATGTTAAATTCCATGTTTCATTTAAGGAAAGCTATTCAACACTTAAAATAATATGTAATATACTTTATTTTTACATTTTACATTTTTGTTTTGCACTTCTTAAATATAATATTATACAATACTTAAATAATTTTGAAATAGATTATTTCAACATTATCAAAAAAAGAAATGTTTAATAAAATCCCTTTGCCATTTGTGAACCAAAATAATTTAGTAATTTTGGCTTCTGGAAAATATTTTGAAATGTTAATTTTATTCTCTATCACATGCCAGAGTTCAGCAGGAAACTTATTTTCCCTACAAGTCTGGGCTTTTTGGCTATTTAAACTCTCACTGACAAACTGAATTGTCAATGGAATGCATTCATTCATTTATATCAACAGTATTGTCCCTGTCTGCTTTGTTTTCCTCTGGGTCCTTATTTTTTCATCAGCAGCTTGGAAGTGAATCAGTGTCTGCTTATTTTCTAAGGGAACTGTAAAGGGAAGGGCTGCTAATTGTCTCATGAAAATATTTGTCAGGAAAACATGTTTGTTTTAAAATACACTGTTATCCATAAGTGATCTCATGCCTTAGAATTTTCATCTTTGAGACACATTTAAATTCTTACAGTGTCCAGAATTTTATTATTCAGCCAGGTGGGCTGTAAAACCTCAAGATGGATTCAGAGCTTGTCCATGCTGTCCCTTCCACTTCTGCCCATGTTTTCTTATTTCCTGAACATCAAATAGTAATAAGAAAAAAAAAATCAATAGTAGTTGAAAGCTGTCTCAACATTTAACTGAAATATTTAATTCAAGTATTAGGAAGTCTGTGAAAACCCAAAGCTAGACAGAATATCCACTGTAACAGGCAGATAAGTACTTGAAAGCTGCTGACGTGTTCTGTTGGCTTCTGGTAGTCTCTCTGCTTCCATGAATAAATAAAATCATAGAATCATGGGTTTGAAGGGAACTTGAAAAGTCACCTAGTAAAAAAAAATTTTCTAATTCTAAATCTTTCATAAATTCTAAACAGAAGGTGACTCCAGGGTAGGCCTGGAAATGTTCAGTGAAATGCAAAACAATGTATGACAAATGAATAAAATCTAATTTTGGTCTCTCTCTTCTCTTTTTTTTTTTTTTTTTATTAAAACAATAATAAAAAAAAAAGATAAATCACACAAATCCTTTGTGGGTGGGAAAAACATACTTGACAGAAAGTTAACACTGATATGTGTTTAGCTGGTAATCTAAACATGAGTGCAGCTTGTACAGATAGCCTGGTTTTAAGCTGGCATTTACCACTGATAATATATTAGTCTACCCTGGCCTCCAATCAGGAGGCCTGGAGACACACCATCTATAACACTGCTGCTGCTTTTGAGAACACACACAGGATCACTCTCGAGGAGAAAAGACAACGCAGAAAGAATCGCGTCTCATCGATATCACCTGGGGAGTCTTTCTGCTGTGCCTTCTGCAACCGGACTTGTCTATCTCGCATTGGCCTTTTTAGCCATCAGCGCGCTTGTAGCAAGGGTGGGTAGAGCCCTTCTCAAATCGTTGTTCGCAAAGCCCAGCCATGATATTAGTTACAACATCATTGAAAGTGCTCCATGAAATCACAGCACCATTGTGATCCCTGACACCTGTGCAGGTGTACAGACAAGCGCTGGAGCCACAGGCAAAGCGATCTCTCTGCTGCTGCCAGGCACATGATAACTGTCCCTCCCTACGTCAAAGATTTGAGTAAGACCATTAACAAGCCTTGTGGATCTCACCCTTTTTCATATACCAGTGAGAAGGCGCTGCATAAATTAATTCATCAGAGAAAACAGTGGCACTAAATCATAAGAAATTCTAGTTGGAAGTTGAACACAGGATAGCTAAATTTGAATATTTGAGGGAGAAACTTTGGAAAAAGCCCTATTTGAAGGTGCTTTCATATCAGTAGTGGAAGACCTTCTGGCCTTTACATTTTAGCAAGAGCACTGCACCTAGGCTCAGTAGGAAAGTGATATAATTTAGGCATCTAGAGCTGAGCTTGGGTACCTTACAAGATGTAAGATTAGGTCATCTGCTAGGCATAGCAGTGGTCCAAACCTGATGTTACAATCCTCTGAAAAAAAGACTTCCAGATTTATATTTTGCAGTTTATTTCATTACATAGTATTATATTATCTGTAGTGGTTGCAGTGGGGTAATATAGCACAGAATTCATTATTTCTATAACTTGTCCAGCAAGTTTGGCTAGGAAATGGAGATTTTTCCTATTGGAAATTCCAAGCTTTCCAAAACTGAATCCTGGTTTCAATTCTGACCCCTAAAAAAGCCCTAAATTGTTTAGGGCAAAGATAGCTAAAACTCAAAAGCCTTTGACAAAAAATCTGTCAGGAATGCAGTGGAATAGCTCTACAGGGTATAACATCATGTGTTTGTGAAACAGTAGAAAAAACATTCAGAAATGCTGGTGCAAAACCCAGACTTTACCTGGGTTGAAAGGAACAACATCTTAGAATGGATGCAAGCCATTGTGGCTTTATGTGTTTTAAACTGATATAAATGTGAAGTCTGCATAATTTAATTAAAGAAATAGAGTTAATTATGGTAATTTTGAAAATGTAGATAAGCAGTTTTAACTGAGGGTAAAAGTTGAAATTAAGTTGCCTTTTGACCAAATGTCAGTAGTCATCACAGTAGCCATAGTATTTATAGCCACAGTAGTCCAGTGTTTACTTAAATAAAAATGTCTATTTTTCATAATATCTCCTCCCAGTTTCCTCATAAATACCATTAAGACAAACTGAATTAATTGTGAGAAATCTAACTGAGGGTAAGTACTGCTGTCTATTCCTGAGGAAAATAATGTGAACTTTCATCCTAGGCCAGATGGGAGTCAACAATCTCAGCACAAGGTCAAAAGCATGAAAACCCATTCCCAGACTGTTTTGGCTTGTACAAGTTTAAAGATCTGAGAGCAGAAGGCTTTGTCATATTCATTCTTAGCCAGATTTTTCTGGGAGATGCATCACCTTACATGCAAAACCTTGTAGAGTTGGTATCATTCTCTGAGATCAGCTCTACTTTTAAGAATACTAAGAAAAGAAAAAGGCAACAACAGGAGGAAATAATGTTGGTGGCTTTTTCTTTTTTTCTTGGAGATGTTACTGAACATCCAAGGTCCAAGCTGGTGCTAGAGCTGTCAGGTGGCAGAGGGTACAGGATTTTTCCCAGGTGAGAGCCAAAATTATTGCTGGATTTGTTAAATAGCTAAGAGAATTTTTTTACAAGAGTAGAGGGCTTAACTACAGCATTCTAGCTAGACTCTGACTCAGCTCATTACATCACAGACTCATAAAGTTCATCCTGTAGAAAGTATTATGTCCTTCCTCTCCTCAGCTGTTTGGTAAGTGTCACTGTGCCCTGGCATGCAGCTGCCATATCCCATTAAAGAGATGGTTTAAGTGATACTTATACAAAACATGGTATTTAGTAACATAGCAAGACTACTTTGTTGTTCTGGATTAACTCTGAGGGATTTCCCTTCTATTTTACACTTGATCCTTCATGGTTTTATTTCTCTTATCCCTCTTCCTAAAGCTTTCAGGTTTGGGTTTTTTTCAGTTTTATACTACCATCCTGCCTTCAGTCCCTTTCTTATTTCTGTTTTCTACTGCTGCATCTTACTGCATTCAATACTTCAGGCATGAGCCCCCAGAGACAAAAAAGGAAGAATCTGCTATTTTTCCCCCTCCCTCTCTCTCTCTCTCAATTTCTGCACGCTTTTCACTTTCATGGTTTTGGGGAAAACTTGATAATAGCAAATCCTCAGTGCAAGCTCAAAACCCAGAAATTTAGAAATCCTAATTTCTAAGCTTAGGTTGTGACTTTGGCAGGTACCACTTACTATTTTTGAACTAGAGATTAATTTTACTCTAACATTACTTACCAAGTCCCTCAGGCACATGAGCACACTTTCTTCAACTGGCCCTGTTTCTTCCTAGAAAGCATTATAGAAAACTGTAGTTTATCACCCAACTACATAACTCTTTATGAAGAAAAATTTTTTTTTTCACACTCACACATCCACACTGTAGACAACTTCTTTCTGATAAAGGTCTACCCTGCCAGCAGATCTCTCCTTAGAGGCGCTGCACATCCTTATGGCTTCTGGAGGAAGCAATCAGCACAAATTTTCTGTGCATCAGTGTAGAGTCTGCACATTTAAGATCCTGCTCATAATTTCTAAAACCTTTGAGATCTTTAAAGGTAAATGGCATGAAACAAACAAGGAACTTCCAGTACCATGTTGGTGATTTCACAGGTCTCCTGTACACGCCATGTGCTGGCTGGAACCAAGCTGCTGACCCAGTCTTGAGTTTTGATGCAAGGTCTCAACCCAGTGCAGTGTTGGACTGATTTTTATATAAAATGGCAAAGCATTCAGGCTGGAGCTCAGTTTGAGATTCAACCCTCTCATCCCAGGGCTCACACATAACTGAGGAGGACCCATCAGTACAACCTATGGTATCTCACCTGTGTATTTCCAGTAGAATGCAGCACGGTCCTGGTTTTGTTCCTCTCAGATGCCCTGTAGCCCTGCTTAGCTGTGATATATCCTGGCAGCTGAATATATCCCCAGATACCTAAACAGATCAGTTTTAACACAAAGAAATTTCCCAAAGTACAATGTCTTGATTTGCTGCATCAAAATCCAAGGAAAACTAACCCAAGCAATTGTAATATCAAGCATAAATAAGTTATTGAAGTCTATCAAGAATTTTTCTTGAAGCAAGAATCACATGGATTCCAATTACAACTTTGTCAGATCCATTCTGTGTTCCAGGACCAAACTTCTCTTCTTAAAGGAGAAGCTGCTGTCTCTTTTGCTGTGTTTACTCAGTCTATGTAACAGTGAAGTTCATGCTATCAGTTGAAAAGAAGAAAGGATAAAAAAAACTATAGACAGTTTATCACAAGATACACTTATCACAGACACACAGAAGTCAAATAACACCTCTTAAGTGCCTTTTTCTTATTAGAAAAAGCCAAATAAATATGCTTCCTACAAGTTTTATAAAGCACTTTGAGAAATGGACATAAAAATTATGTGTATATATATACATATATATACATTTAATGTAGATTCCTATCAAACATCTGAGGTAAAGAGCAATCCCTGTAAGACTTTTTATAATGCATGGTTCATGGATATTGAACTTTTTTTCTTGCCACAAATATGATGACTGTTTTAGCATAGCAGTTCCTGCAAGTAGATATTAGTTATTTGTAA
The DNA here is from genome assembly GCF_022539395.1 of Myiozetetes cayanensis. NCBI lineage: Eukaryota > Metazoa > Chordata > Aves > Passeriformes > Tyrannidae > Myiozetetes > Myiozetetes cayanensis. The sequence continues at coordinate 103,164,963 of NW_026087411.1, forward strand.
TAATATGAAAGCAACCACCTGTATATAATCTTATTAAACTGAGGTGGGTTTCTTTTTTTGAATTCACTCTGAATTAAAAAAAATGACAATCATTTTGAGTCCCATACTTGCCACCTGATAATCTCCAATTTAGTGATGTTTAAGAATTTTTCTCTGTAGCATTTTTAGTACTGGCCAAAATAATAGGCAAGAAGCAGAAAATATGATTTCTTCTTTCTGCTATAATTCTTGCACCTGTTTTAAGAACACCATGCTCTTCCTGTTAGCTAATTAACTTGCTTTGCTATTCTCCAGTTTCTGAAGCACTGCTCTTTGCATATAGCCCTGCCCAAGGGTCAGTGTGCTAATACCATCAGTCATTTGGCATCCTCAGATGGGCAAACTGGGAACAATTCTTGCTGGATCCCTGGACCCTTTCCACCCTCTTGGCATGCTGAGAACTCACATGTTATGTCTTGCTACACTTTGCTAACTGGGGACTGTGCACTGCTGATCCATGTCATGGTCTTTCTCATGCTTTTGGTCTGCGCCTAATAGTACTCTCTCAAAAAACTGCCAGGCATGGTTTGGGTCATACCAAAGCCCAGGGGCTGGTCTCAAAAACATCTTAGATACAACCACAGCTGTAGGTGATGAAACAATTTAGTTATATGGATGCAGGTCACTGTACCTCTGTTCCTCCCAGGATGAGAGATGGATCCCAGCTTTGTTAACTCCTGAGTTTAGACATGGACAATTTAGCCAGATTACCCCATAAGGCAGCCTTCTGCCCTGGCCCTGGAGTGCTTCTGTGCAGGGAGGAACCTGGGCTGCTCACAGAGCCTCTGTACATCACAGCTCTCTTCCAAGGGGTGCCAAGATGCGTGGGTCAGCCACTGCAGACAGCTCCTCTTGGGAAACACAACTAGTGCTCCCAGTTTTAACTGTGCATGGAACTAAGCCCAGGCAGAGACTGCGCAGCAGGAACCCTTCAGTCTTCTGTCAAACTTTTAATGTCCTAAGAATACTGATGCCATTTTAAACACTTATAGTAGATGGTTGGAAAAGAAACCTCGCCATCTCTCACCCCATTTACAGTGTGCAAAAACATAGCGCTTCCTTCTCTTTGAAACATGGTGATTAAATATTTTCTTATTGTCAGGTGTAGTTATTAGCAGAACATGTATGTTTTTCAACTACTCTTGTGCCCACACACAAATACTGAGAAAAATGAGAAAAATGTAACATGTGAGAGTGAGTGGTGAAACTTGTTGTTTTAACAAGCTGGAAATGAAAACATAATGTGGTACACAATTCATTAATTAATTTTATTGCACCTTTATGCCAATTTTTATTAGATGCTTTTATTGGATTAGGAATTGCATTTTGAGATTATGTTAAAAATGTGACAGTGTTTCCCTATTCTCACAGTAGATATAAAATTTTAATGGTCTTATTTTAATACGTATTTCTTCTATAATTTAGCTTTTACCATTTGGCAAAGTCTTTAGAGTCAAACATTTGGCACAAAATCAAGTCTAACTCTTTGCAGTCAGAGATTAATGATCTGTCTATAAAGTTCCTTTACGTATGGTTAACTCCCTTTGCATCAAGTGCTACCACTTCCTAATGTTACTTTTGTAGTTTGTAAATGACATTAACAAATAACAATCATTTTATGATGGTCCTGTGGCATGACTGTAATGCTACCTCTTCTTTCTTGCAATTAAAAGAAATATTTTAATCCAAATGGCACGTTTGTCAGTGAACTGTCAGAAAGAAAAGACTAATAGGAATGTCCTTTCATATGCTCTGAAAGAATCTTATCACATGTATGGATTTAGCGAACATGCGCTGTCAGTTGATGCAAGAAGAATCAGCAGTCATGCGAGAGTTGTTGTTGATTTAGACACTGATCAAGCGAAGACTCTGTGCCACTACTGTTTTTCATTTTTCCTTCCAGCCACAGAGAGCCTCTGTTCTCAGACGAGGTCTGTGTGTCAATTCACAAAAAGGGAAGCCACTGGTATCACTGGATAACACTCAGTTTTAATAAACATTTAATTGATCCGAGTCTTTATTGTTGTTAAAATGCAACATAGTATATGATACTATGTATGATATTTGATGCTATTATTTGAGGAATAGAGCAATAAATAGAGAGAAATTAAATTTAGTGGTTAAAATAAAATTTTAACATAGGTGATTTTTGCTATATAAACATATAAAAATCTGTTGACCTAAACAATTTTTTTTCTAAAGGAGAATTTGTCTTCTTGGACTCATTCTTGAACTTGTCTGATCAAAGCTACCATATTCTAGCCAAGGCAAAAATAAGTTAATTATATTTAATTTCAAATATCTTCCTAAGGCAATTTGTAAAGATATTTTTGCTCCTATTTTTTATCCCATTATGAATTCTTCTATGCATTCTCAAATAATTGCACACCACCTATGAAGACTCATGAGAACAGTTCATACTCTGTTTCACTGAGTCAGTGATACTCTGCACCCCATCAGGATCAACTTCAGCACATGAATCAGAAGTAAGGATGATTTCTTATAGCACTACAGGTGTCCATTTAATATCACAGTTTCTAAACTGAAGTAAAAGTACCTGCTTGGTTGAGTGCATTTTAAAACAATCTTTACATTTCCATGTTGGTCCTAGAGACTTACATGTTGATACACCTGCTGTTCAGTTCTATGAAGTTCTTTCCTGGAATGTTTCTTCTTGCTGTTTTACTTCTTGCTCATGCAACCACATTGTATTTGCAGGACACACTCTCATTCTCTGAGTTATTTATATAGTTTTTTTATAACTATTTGTGAAAAGAAACAAATGCCAAGGCCAGAAAATTTTCCACATCGTGGAGCTCCACAAAAAGTGAAACATGGAGAGCCTTGAAAAGTGGAGATTCTATGAAAAAAAATACAAGCAGACTGCAGAGAAAGAATCATGGCTATAGACCATGCCGCTGGAGTGAAACTTTGTTCCTGATAGGGTACAGACTCAAGCAGTGGTAAGCTTAATTCCATGTACCTGCAGACAGATTGTGCCTGTCACTTCAAGGGAGGATGGTTCTCCCTTTTATTCTGCATGGAATATAGTTGCATAAGTGGAACTGCCCTCAGAGAGAAAACTCCAGCAAAAACTTGGAAGTAAGAACACTGGGGTGTTTGTGCAACAATAGTCTTCCTGGAAATAATCTGCTTTGTGTAAGGAAGAAAGTTTTTTGGTTGGGAATTGGGGTGACATTTTGATCTGTATACGAGATTCTACACAGATAAAGAGTTATATGGTGAAAATCTACTTGGCTAAGGATATCTAGAGTTTTCCCAGAATATCCTGCTTGTAATTACATAGCTTTAGAAATAAGGAAACTTGAATAATTCAAATGTAAAATTTTCATTGGAGTCAATGACACCGAGATTTTAATTTCTGGATGTAGCAGGGAAAAGGAATTTGACTGTTAAAGCGTAGCCTTTATAATGCATTTCATTTCAGGTTTCATTGGACCTCACACAAACATGACTGATAGAATGGAAAAGCTTTAATTAGCTGTCAGAAATACACTTCCAACATGTTTTCAGGAAAATATGCTTTCAAGCCTGTATACACTTTTGCTACATTTTTTGTGACATATGATATTTTTTCAACAGTGATCTATTAATATCCAAATAGGATTTTATTTTTTTAAGCTACATCATTGAAAGAAGGTTCTGAAGTTTTTATGTTACTTGAAATACATTTAGGAGTAAATCCTGGAGTTGCTGAAGTCAGCAGAAATTGTACTACTGATTTAAAAAGGAGCAGAATATCACTTTTTTTGTTTTATGCTTTCTTTCAAACAAATGCAACAAGGCTATTCTACTCTTCTTCCCACTCCTTTGTATCAGCATTTGTATCAATGAGCAGTTGAAAGATCATTAATAGAAACAGCTGTGGTCTCAATATATATGTTCTGTGAATATATGTAATGAGATGTAGTTCAGGTGCTAAATTTGAAATATTAACTATATGTAAGATTTTTAAAAGCACTTCACGTTAGTTATATGTGTTTCCTTCTAAATTACTGGTATTTGTTACTGTGATATAATTTGGAGCATGGTTAAGAAGAAAGAAAATACTTCAAAAAGTACTTTTGAAGACACCAGACTATGACTAAGTTGGCATAGGTATAACCCAATACATTTCATGTCGATAAAAAACTCTATCCTTTACCACAGTTGGTGGTTATGACACAAAAATTGTAGTGCTAAATTATACAAGTATTGCAGGCTAAAATTTTAGTGATTTGTAAGACCTAAATGAAGGATAAAGTGATCCATTTTTAGTGAAGAAAACTCTAAAAACAATTATATAGACTTCACTGGAATTAGTTATATGGTAATTGATATATGGAATTAGTTATATGGTAATATACTGGTGGATATGAGTAAGGTTATTAAAACCTGCTCTAAAGAGGGAAAAGAATAAAATATTTATTTTGTAAAGTGCAGCAGCCAAATGACAACAACTTTCTCCCCATTAAATATATGTGTTATTGCACAGAGAAATGAATGGTATAAGTATGAAACTAATATTTGCAAAGTTCTGTTTTTTCCCAGAAGCAGTGGGCCAAATAAACACTTAAACTGCAAAAAGATTACTCTTTTTAGTGCAGCGGAGAAAAGTGACATGTACAACTGCAGCAGTTGTGGGCTATGGCTTGTAAAAAATATTGTTACATGAACACAGTCATTTGACCATTTAACTGCTTGGTGTTGCATTATTTAAGTTTCATATGGTTAAGTTTCATTTATGTAAAATTCATATAAAATTTCCATTACACATGTTAAACTTAAGAAAACATTGTCCTGTTCAAGATGAATTTTTCTTTACCTTTTCGTTTTACTCATGAGTCTATTTTAACTGTTTGAAATTAATTAAGTTAGAAGATATACCAAATTTCTTGCACTAGTGTATGAAATATAACACTGCTTTTAATGCTCCCCTAATGATGCTTTGTGTGTGAAAAACTACTTGTTTAACTGACCTTCAGTTGGCCCCTAGATAACTTGACATCCTTTCCTGCAATTTTCTCCCCTTTTATAACATATAGACCAATACCTGCTCTGAGCTGAGTTGAAGATTAGCCAATAGGTGACTTAAAAAGTAAAAATATATATATTTTGTTCTTACCATCTCTGTATACAGTTATTCAAAGAGACTGGTGAAATGGAGAGGGATTATGCCTACACAGTAAAAAGGGAGTTGAGCCCCAGATTTAAGAAGTTAATAGAATTTTTTGATCAGTTGAATTGCCCAGGAGCAGGTTCAGGCTGTCTGCTACACTGTTTACTGCCCAAGGAATACAGAATGTAGGTTCTAAATGTAAGATGGAGCATCACCTGGACTATTGGGTGCATAGCTTTACTCAACCTCAATATTTCTGAACCCCTACATTACCCTTTTTCCCCTTTAGCTACCCATACTAGCTTTTTAGTTATTAAGAGTCATCTTAGGCTTAATCAAAATTTCCAGAGAAGTCTGGTTCACTAGATCTGTTCAGAAGACCCTTATTACACAGAAGACAGCACATATAAGTCCAGCTAAATATTCATTGCCACTGTGGAAGAACTTCTGCTGAAGAACACAGGGTTAGTAGTTTCCCTACTTTCTTCTGTGCAATAGCTGATTGTCTAACATACTTATCCAGAAAGTAAAACCCTGTATTCAGCATCATCTTGAGAAGATTTGAATCAGCTACTCCCTGAGCACTGCTCTTATAAGCCATGGCTAAGGATTATGACTGTGAAATTGTACACACAACTATTAGCAGTCAAATATTTTATCATCTCCTCCCAGATTGTGTTGTCAATCTTATGTCTCTTGTTTCCCAAACAAGTGCTTCATATAAAAAGGAAGAAAGAATTTACATGAAGAATTTAGAGGAAGAAAGAATTTATAAATAAGAATATTGTGTTAACAGGTTAATAATATTGCCATTCTGGTGGCTAATAAGTCCCATACCTTTAATCTACAGGATAATGAGAATAAAGGTACTAAATTACATTATTCTGTTAATGTTGCACTTCTTATGCCAATAAGTTCAAACATTCTCAGGTATTTAGTGCACAAATAGAACCAGAATAGTTATACATCAGTAAGGAAGTGAGTTTAGTAGCAGGCAGGGATCACCTCCTAATATCTGTAGAATAAATATTGCACTGAGTTTGGCTGCAGTTTAGCCGAGTATGCAATCAAATGCTTTTATACACAGTTTATAAACAAATCTACTGGAATTTTTAAAGTCAGTCACATGCATTATCCCTTTGCTGTACAGTTACCCTGTAAAGGTACATATGCTGTGGAGGTAAAACAGTTTTGGACAGTAAGAGACAGTCACTTCACCTCTTCTGACATGTAGTCTCAGAGTCTTATGTGTTTTAACCACAGTAATTCAAGGGACTAGATATATTTGGCAGATCAGATCTAAAAAGTCTGGAGTCCTCAGTGCAAGATGTGGAGCTGTGAGTCCACAGAGGAGGCCACGAAGATGATCAGAGGACTGGAGCACCTCTCTTACGAAAACAGGCTGGGAGAGCTGGACTGGTTCAGCCTGGAGAAGAGGAGGTTCTAGGGAGACCTCATTGTGGCCTTTTAGTGCTTAAAGGGGACTTATAAAAAAGATGGAGTGAGACTTTTTACGTGATCAGATAGTGGTGGGACAAGGAGAAACCATTTTAAACTAAAGGAGGAGAGATTTAGGTTAAATGTTAGGAGGAAATTCTTTACTCAGTGTAATGAGGCCCTGCAAAAGGCTACCCAGAGAACTTGTTGGTGACCCATCCCTGGAATTGTTCAAGATCAGGTTGGATGGGGACCTCAGCAACCTGATCTAGTGGAAAGTGTCTCTGTCCATGGCGAGACATTTGGAGTTAAATATTCTTTAAGGTCACTTTCAATCCAAGCTATTCTATGATTCTGTGATCATTCAAATCTGCGTAAATATTTCTCTGTGACAGAATTTCCTTAACAGTCCAAGATGAATTAAATGGATTTTGCCTTTGATGAGACTATTTACATGATCTACTTTATTGATAACGGTGCACATTAATTCAATTCTTAAATACTTGTTACAGTGTCATGTATTAACGCATTTTCTACCACCTGAATTATACAACATGCATTTCTATTCCCTTCATTGCCCTTACAAAATTGAAAATACATACAGAGCAGAGAAATTGTAGGCATGACGGCAAATGCAATTGTCTATTGGCAACAGTTATCTTGCAGAAAGATTTGTGAGTGTGCTGGATTTGAAGGATTTTAACAGTCAGAAGCTGGTACCACTGCCTCAAGCCAGGCAGGACACAGGCAGGTGCTGAACAAGCTTCCCCAGCTTGGCCTCTGCCAATGCACGTCCCCCTGACCTGCAGCACTGCAGCTGTTCCTCTCAGTGCCAAGCTGTGTGGTGGTGGTTTTGGGATTTGGAAAAACACATTCTCTGCACAAATACATTTCAGGTCTCCAAAGGGCAGTGAATTAACCCACTGTATCGCTTCCAGTTTAATGAATTTTTAAATTCTTCTTTCTAAGCATAAAAGCCTCCTGTTTTTCGTCAGGGCACAGCAGTGAGTGTCCTTTTCATTCTTCCTCTAACTTGCTGTTGCATTTTGATTTTTGCAGTTTTGTTGCAATATGCTACTTTTAGAATGAGCATACTTTCTTTCTAGGAAAAACAATTTTCTTTGAACCATAGTTATTAAATTAACAAGGTGAGAGGAAATATTTGAAAAATTTGGGGGCAGATTCTCTACCCTTTGAAGCAGTGATGAGCTCTCTGTGGTGTCAGTGATCTAAGTTATTGTCAACAGAGGGCTTGCTGGAAAGAGATATTTGTCTTATCTGTCTCTTAAAAGGCTACTCTTCTCACTAACTGGTTTGATATGTGTTTTATAGAACTGCATGTGAGTTTTGAACAACTATATTTTGAGAGATCTCAGGTTTTTAAACCTAGGTGGCACTTTTCAGTCCCGGTTCAATAAAAGCCTTGTAGAAGAGACACAAGACACTAGCTTGGTGCTGGCAGGGAACTACAGGATCAAAGCAGCCAACTGACTGGTAGTAAAAGGGAGTTCTGATGATGTAATGAACTGTCAGAAAATCTACTGATTCATTGGCAGGTATTCATATTCATGTTTTCAATCTTTTTCAAGGACTGGGTTTTAATTTACTGTGTTTTATGCCAGAACCGAAGTGACTGCGTGCAGATGTGGTTGTGTGGTACATGGCCTTGGCTGTGCTGACATGCAGTAACTAGTTGTACCGAACACTCATCACATTTCCATATTTAAAATAAACTATGGATCACCCCACTGATGCAGATGATCTCCAATTCCAGACACTTTTTTTTTTTTTCCATTCTGGGATTTAAAAAACCCAAAAACTTTGCTTAGCAGTACAGTTTTTTCTTACTGTAGTTTCTAACTTTCATGTTAGGGCATAAAAGGTAACAATAAGACTTTGAATGACAACTTTGTTGCCATTCACCCTGTCCCTTAGACAAGAGTTATCAAAGAGTAGAATCATAGAATGACTTGAGTTAGAAGGGATCTTAAGGATCGTCTAGTTTCAACTCCTCTGCCATGGGCAGGGTCACCTTTCGCTAGACCAGTTTGTTCAGAGCCCCGTTCGACCTGGCCTTGAACACTTCCAGGGATGGGGCATCCACAGCTTCTCTGGGCAACCAGCTCAGTGTTTCACCACCCTCATAGTAAAGAATTCCTTCCTAATATTCAATCTAAACCTGCCCTCTTTCAGCTTAAAGTCATTCTCCCATGTTCTATCCCTCCATGCCCTTGTGAAAAGTTCCTCTCCAGCTCTCATTGTATCCCCCTCCCCATTAGGTACTGGAAGGTGCAATAAGAAGTAGTGGGAAAGGAATATTTGCAAGGGTTTTCTTTATTTTCTTGAGCATTGGGTCAAATTGCAACCAAAAACAACCACACTCTTCTGCTTTCCCTACCTCAAAGAAACCCCATAATGCACAACCAATTTTGCCCTTTTCCTAGAAAGAAAAGATTGATTTTTTCCTTGGCCATTTGTTTTCACTTCTTTGGTGAATGTTCCATTGTATGATATTTGAAAACTATGGTTCCATTTTTCCTTGGGGAAAGAAAAGAAGCTGACTGATATACCAAAAATCTATGAATTAAGGTGGATTAGTTTTTAAGACATGCTGGATGATCCCAGGAGCGATTTTTCAAAGTGAAAGAAGTTAGGCCTTTCACCTTCCCAAGGAGATGTACAAATTTCAGATTTGAATAGTACTGCAGAGATGAGGATATTCTACTGCAGTGGACACATAATAAGAAGAAAACTTTCCCCTGGAAAGCTTGTGATCTAAGATGTATCACAAAGAGTAGGAGAAAAAAATAAAAGTGGCTTAATTGCTGGCATCTGACAAGGCCCAATGCCTTCCTGCCCCTGCTGGGTGCTTGGTCCCCTGAATGGCTGTAGCTGGATTATCCACACGCTGGCTAAAGTTGCACAAAGAAACTGCACTCTCTGGGATGAGCTCCTCCAGTTCAGCACCTTTTCTCAGTGGTGTTGGCTTGCAGCTGGCAGGACAGAGAAGCTGAACAGCTGCTGGATTCCTCCTTGTGCAGCTGCTCATATCTGGGTATTTAAGGACTTGCTATTGTGTGACTTCAGAGGGCATGGAAGTCTTTGGGAGCTCCCCAAAACTGGCAACCCCTCCACAGCTGTGAAAAAGTTGGGCAAATCTAAGCAGGTAATTAAATCTGCAAGAATATCTGTTTTCCTAGTTCTGGGTCTACTTCTACAATGTGCTGATTCCTAGAGCATTTTATCTGAGCATGCAGAATGAGCATATTCAGTAGGCTTATTTAGTATCTTACTTTATGCCTAAGGTGAGCATCTTCTTGGTTACAGGACCTCCAGCCAACACTTACCTAAGGAGGTCTTATGTGCACAAAGTACTAAATAATATTTCAAATTAGCTTACACAAACAAATAGAAAAAATAACATTATTTACCTTAACTAAATAAGATCTAGCCCTTCAAGATAGCTCTGCTACATGAAGGTTTTGCTTCAGGCAGTAATGTGGAGGGCTTCAAATCCCCTTGCTTAAAGATGTGGATAATTATTTCTAACTTCCTGAAAACTATTGAATCTCACTGTAATGTAATATCTTCTGGAAAAATCAAAGAAAATTGCTTTCATCAGCTAGTAAGTAGACACATTTTTTCAGTAGTTGTATCTAACAAAATAGAATTTGGTAAGAGTTTCTCTTTGATAGATATGTCTTAAAAGATAAAATATCTCAGAATTTCTTAGAAAATTCAGAGAACTTTGAATTCTCAGCCAAATTCAGCAACAGTAACATCCATGAAAAGATTTTGAAAGAAGATATTGATCAAAACCACAGAATAAGTTCCTCTGACTTTAAAGCTTGCAAGGTACTTAAAAAATTTGCCTGACCACTACTGAAGTCAAGATGGGCTTTCCCACTAGTTTCAATGAATGTTATAAAGTGCTTTATTTACTAAAATAAAATTAATACTTGTAGTTTACATTATGCAGCAGATGTAGTTGCGATGCTTGTTTGACAAATCTGAAATAATTTTTTAGACAACTGAGGGAGTTTCATTGTCTTCATAGGCACTAATGTGTATGGCTCCCTCAACATGCTTACCATGAAAGTCAAACCTCTGTCTGGCTATGAAATGTAATTAATAGTCACACATGGAAGACTTCGGGAAATACAGGCCTTCTGTCACATTATATCCATTGGAAGAAGTGCGGTTTTAGAGGCTACATGGAGTATTGTCTGCCATAGACCTTCCACACAGAGATCAGTTAAAAGATCAGAAAGAGTAGGGCCATTTGAAAATGCATAGATTTTAATTACATATAGGAAAGAGAATAATAGAGAAGCAAGACATCTTTCACAACTGCACTTCATTGTCTGATTCATTCTCCTAGAAATCCATAATACGAGGTGAATGTCACCTCAACTTCAGCAGTCAAAATCTTGTGCAAGCTGGTGCTCTAGGATCCTTCTCTTGTGAAACTGTGTAGGAAATGGGCTCATCTACATTATTCAGCTTTTCCCACTGACTGCAGGGGAAACAAAAACCAAATTAGACTATAAACCTAAGACTGAGATGCCCAAAGATAAATGAGAAGATCCTTCCCCTTTGGATTCTGTGAGCTGAAAATGCTGGATATCCATTCATAATAATATTTAACTGTTTTCCTCTTAAACATATCTAGTGCTCACTAAAATCACTAAAAAAATTTCTACCAGTGCCTGCGCAGGCCCTTGATTTCTACATTCATGTAAGGTTGCCAGGAATAGATTTCTTATCTGTTACAGCAAGAGATTATCACTGTTACAGCTCTGTCCATGGCAAAGCACAGCCTTGAACACATGACCCAGGAACGCTCTTCTTTTCATAAGATGACATCAGCTGCTGCTTTAGGCAATGCAGTAAGCGGACTAAAACCATGACGTGTACACACACTGCTTTAAAAAGTGGGATCAGCTCAGGTCTTACCAATGAAGAGTTTTAAACCCTTGCATGTGAAGAAATCAACACAGTATACTGTTACACACTGAATAAAATCAGCCCCTGACACTTAATAAGGAGCTTCAACTCATGCATTAACACTGTAAAAACAGTTGATTTAGTAACACTGAATTACAAAACTTAACTTGTGAAGCATTAACAGGATATATTTTTCTTTCTGTAAATCTCCACTAATCTTACAGCAGATGAACTGGTGGCTCAGCAGTAAGTAAATAAACATGTCACTTGAGGACAAGTTGTGTGAACCTATTGACAATCACGTTCTATTGCTTGATGCAATTGCACATGTTAAGGAAAGCTCTTTAAAAATAAAGATGCAATTTATTGTCAATCTGGTCACTAATTTTGCTGCTTGTTGGGTGACAGAAGATGTGGTGAGAGAGCAGTAACTATTAGAAAAGCAAAACACCAAAGCATTTTGTGAAACTAAGGACAGTCTAAGGATTAACAGAAATTCACAAAGAGGCTGCATATCATGAGGAACAATAAATACAATATACAGAGTCACTTCCAAAGAAATTATTCTCCAGGACCCAACAAACATACGCATCTCTGACAAATCAAATGACAGAAAAGCAGACAAAGAAGCACAAGATGATCAATTAAAACTTTAAAATAAGCCCTGTCTTGTAATATGTGCAATGTAATTAGCAAATAAAATACATGGTCATTAGCCAAGATGGATACTAAAAAATATTAGTGTGTAGGGAACACAGTCTAAAAGAGACTAACAACTGTGAAGCTGTAAAATGCAGAACTTTCTATCGTGTTCAGATTAATCTATTACCTTCAATTATGTGTGTGGTTTCTGCTATGTGTTCTGAAAACGATCAACTAAAAAGAAGTCCATATCTCTAGTATATCTCTTTAAAGATGTATGCTTTACTTTGAATAGCATGCTTTACTTTTGCAGGATGGACTGTAACATTCAGAAATTGAAGGAACAGCTTGCAGTGACCAGCACTGCTTTGTAACATGTGTGAAGGTTTGGCGGATTTTTTTTTTCCAAACCACAACCATAATATGTAGCTATTTTTCCACCTTAGGACCAGCCTAGCCCATGGAGATAATGCTGCCCTGGTATGCCTATCCGAGCTCTCCTAATGATGGAGAATGTTTCTTCAGTTAAAAGCTGTCTCCTATACACCCTGTCTACTCCACTAATTATTTTTCTTTCTTTGGTGCAGGACTTTGTCTCTTCCTTTTTGCCATTCTTAACCAAATCCCTGCAGGAAAATGAGGTTTGCTGAGACCACTAGAGCTGTGTTGCTGTACGCTATTTAGAGGGGATTGACTTGTGCTTCAGAAGCTGAACAGCCAAAGGATTTAATCTCACATTCTCGGGGTATATTTCATAGTAAAAGTGGTGAAAACATGGCATTAAAGCAGCAAAGAAGGGGACCCGATTTAGAGGCAGGAAGCCAGATGTTAATTAATAAAACCAACATAACAGGGCTGTTTGGCTTGCCGAGAACATTCTCTCAGCTGCCTGTTTGTAGGCTGTTCCCCAGTTAATCAGTTCTGCTGCATTAAATTTCTTTAAAAGAAATTTTCTTCCCTGGTTGCTTAGAGCCCTGTTGAATCAAGCTGAAAGCTCGGTGAGGGGTGCTGAGCCAGGCCAGCGAAAGTAATTTATAGAACGTTACAACTCTACTGCTACCTTCAGCATTGTTCAATTTACATCTGCAAATGTCCCTGCCTGTTTCACACAGACAATTAGGCTCATTCTGTGAGTCGTGCTCGCTCAGATGGCTCTAAGTCCAGGGTAGGGTGAGTTTTCACTTGTCAGGCTGAAGCGATACAACCGCTGGCACAAGGATCCAATAGTATGGACATAACTATGTTGCTTTTTCTGTAGCTTCGGCCATGCATTGGGCATTATATCACTGCAAATGCAAGTTACCATGTGAAACAACGTGCCTTAAAATTATTGAGTTGCCCCCAAGTTCCTATCATTTACATCTCCCAGGAACAGATTTCACACTGCCTGTTATGTCAAGCAGAATAATGCATTGTTTTCAGCTGTTCACTGAAGAGGAGTCAGGACCAGTAAAGGAGAATGTAAAAGTTTATTCATCAGTAAAATCCTTATTAAGCAAATAAAGTGTGTTATTTCTCTATCAAATATATTTTAAGCAATGCTTCTATTAGGCTAGAGCCTAGAGTTTCCCCCAGCTGTTGTGCTAGAATAAGCAAGCAGTTGTATCAAGGAGACATTCTGCCCCAGAGGTTACAGTCTTAGCATATGTTAGTTTAAATATGCAGGCTACCTGAATGCGGCAAATAATTTTTCAGAATACCATTGGTAACAGTAATGGAATAAAATGGATGTTCTATTTTTCTTCAAGCAATGTTTCAAGAATTTTTTGCAGATATGTGAGTTGAACATAGTCTAAATGATGTTATTATAAATGATGTTATGATTCTATGGGAAGTGATGTGTTCTGAAGTATTCAGGGGACTACAGGCAAGACTAATTTAATTGCCATTGGATATGATTCATGGGTCAGCAAAGTGTAGGGCTTCAGTGTCTATATGGAATTAAAAGTCTCAAATCACTCCATTTCAAAGTTAGGATAGAGGATGCCTCACAGGTGGGAAGTAGAGCATCCTGAATTTTCAAACACAGGTGAGATTACAGTAAAAGTGGAAACTGGGGAACACATGAGTGCCCCTAAAGCAGTGGGATTTAAGGTGCTCATTTATATCCTCAGGATTTCATACAGGTTAGCTTGGGCAGCTCCCTGCTTTGTTCTTGGTGAACCCCACTCTGAGGTGTTAAAGTCTCCCTGTAAGTTACTTAAGGCTCCTCCACAATCACATTTTATTCTGGACTGTAGGTTTCATAAATTATGCTGGATATTTATGGCCCTTTGTGGGACTGGAGCCAGTCAGTACACTCAGATTTTGGTCCCTAGGATGACACTGTCCTTACTGGGTCAACTCAGGTCACAAACTTTTTCATCTTTTATCAGCTTCCTGCCTTTGCATAAATAAAGTTTTTCCAAATATTAAAAATGAAAATGATAAAGGACTCTCCCTTTGTTTACTAAAACTGGAATAAAGCACACTGAAGCTTTACACAAATGCTGGGAAGTCTGAAACCTCAGTAGAAATCTCTGTTCTGTGTCACACAGGGAGGAAAGAATGACAAGAAAATCCAATGAACCTTCATTTGAGAGAAGAAAAACTTTTATTTTACCTGTAATGATTTCAAATCCTTTGGGAAAAGGATTGCGAGGGTGGAGGAGGAGCAAAGAAGACGTCAACACCTTTGAGCAATAAGATAACATTTGTTTGGTGGCTGGCAGGGGGCAAGAGAAGCACAAAAAAAAGGTAAGTAGTGATGTTTATTTTAGAGAGGAAATTGTGGCAAATATTTTATTTTAAAAACCCCTGAAGCTGAGCAGTCGGACAGTCTATTGCACGCTCCTTTGGGCAGGTTCAAGATAGGGTTGCAGGGATACTTGCAGTGGTTCTGATCCAAAGTAGTAAAGTCCAAGACAGTGTCCCCATTAACTCTAACAAGCTTTGGGTCAAACCCCTGTTGAACTGTGCAGTTCACTGGCTTATAGCTGAGCTGCACTGGCTGTCACACAACCAAAAAGTCTCTCCCCTGGGTAGCTTGGCATATAACCCTTAGGTATCCTTACAAATCAACATGGGGAATGACAAGCAAAGAAAGGAAAACGGGCATTTCTGATGTCAGACACCATCCGTCTTCAATTAAGTTAGCTTCCGAAATGTTTCAAGTATCCAAGCTCTTTTTGAAAGCCCAATTGACCCAGAAGTCTCTAACAAAGCAATCCTTAAACCAGCCACATCGTCAGTTTGTTTGCTTGATGGGGGGTTCTTAACGCCATAAACCCCAGTGCAGAAGTTAATAATTTCATACATTATCACTTTGAATATGCAATAGAAAACTCAAGGCAGCTGTTTGAACTTCCCTTTAAAAGAGGACAGATTGCGTTTATTGTGTGCACTACTTCATGGCTTGTTTGAGGCCAGGGCAATTATGGGATGAATGACTTCCCTTTAGCTGTTGATGTGTAGGGTTGTTGTTGTGTGTGCATTGTTTTGGGCTTTTTCTTGTTGGTTTTCTTTGTTGTGTTTTGTTTTGTTTTTAATGAAACTGGAGGCCATGTGATAAAGCCACAAAAAGCTGACAGGTAATGATCAAAAAAGGGAATGGCCAGTGCTGACTTGGCATTTTGTTGTCTTGTAAATGTAGAATTAAAATAACAATTACAGTTCTGTGGACACCATTGTTACTGGTTTACCACTCCAAGGGTGGGTGTGATTTTGTGCTTTAATCACCAAAGCACCACAGAGAAGATGGCAGAAAGCTTGTCAAATCATGCTATGGGACATTATAGTAGCTAATGAAAAAGGTGTTAATCTTTACTCAGTTATGCTGCCGATGATCTTACGAAGTTCATGAAGACTTCATCTACTTCCTTTTAAATTTTTTTTTTCTAATTTTGGAAATAATGCAATTTGGAAATAATGCAGTGTGAAGATTATCCTTAAAATAAAATTATATATGTAGAAATAAGGAAATTTCTGCAACACCTAACTGACTACTTTGGAGGGACTTTCCCATAAACTGCTCTGTATTCAGTTGCTAATTACTGGAGAAACAAGTCAGAAGACCAAACCTATTGCCAACTGACAGTTCTTTAAGAAGTGTTATAATGTGTAAAAAAATAATTTTTGTTCTAAGAGATAAACAAAGATAGAGCACTTCACAGGGCTGCTATGCATTTGCTTTTTGGCTTCTAATGAAGCTCTTTCAGACAGAACTAGGTTTTACACAAAATATGTGTTAAAAAAAAATAGTGCCAGTAAATATTTCATGTTGGTTTATGTCTCTGCTGTATGATTGTTACAGACAAAATACAAGGTCAAAGTAAAAAATGCATGGCTTGAGTTGGAGCTAGGAATGTTTCATGGCAGATATTACTGAGACTATATGCTGCACAGATGCTGTTTGGACATTATTCTACATAATATAATGTTGACAAAAAATGACCAGAAAATAAGTATTGATATATGTATCATACCTGTCTAGAAGACTGCACTATTTGAGAAAGAATTGAGAATAGTCCAATGCAATAAATCAGGGTTTATTTCAGAAACTTGAGACAAGTTATTTACTTATTCTCATGTTCTTGTTTACATGATGAGCATCACACACAGGAATAGAAACAAGAAATCGTGTTTCTATTAGTAAGCCACAATGTTATTGCAGTGGGTTCAAATGGTGCTGTTTTTCTGTCCTCTAGATTTTCAGGGCTGTTCATATTTGTTTAATTCCTTAAATGACACAGTATTGTCCAGGATATGTAAAAGAAGAGAAATTGCGATTCATCAAGATGCATAATTATTCTCTATGAGTGATTGCAGTGGAAATATTGCCCTTTTCCTTAGTATATTTGTCTTACACTGTTTCAGGGAACTCAAGCATAGAGACACATACATGGTAACTTCCCACAAGTCTAGAAGTACATACACATAAGAGTTTCCAGCTTTTTTTTAAACTCAAATCTTAACTTCTCTCTTTAAAGCTACTTCTTTCTCCAGGGACTTCCCTCTGTTCCTGCTGCCGTCTGGGACCCAAGCTCCTGTACAGCCTTGTAGAGGCTGCCCTGAAGAACAGCGTGCTGAGGCTTTGCTGAGATCAGGCCTCATTTAAGATGCTCTATTCTGTTATATTCCCAACTCTAATATAACTTTCCTCTACATGTTATGGTAGGAACATGGAGTAACCTGATGCGTTTTGCCCATCTTATCTACGGGCTGTTAAAGCAACTTAATTAGTTAAAGCTACTGGTGAACTTTAATTGAATGATCATAGGTAAATTGCTTATTACATAAATTATTCATCCATTACATTATTACACAACAAGTACTCTGCCATAGAAAATATATTATCAATTCTTTGGCAAAAACTGAAATATATTGGTATTATTAGAATTTTTGGAGAGCCTGAGAAATGAACAGAAATGTTCAGGACCATGTAAAACAACTTCTGCTTTGGTTTTGAGTTTTCTTCAATTTTTAAATTCCATCAACACAAATTATGTCAATTGGATCAAAGAGAAAGGGCAAGTATTACATTCTGAACATATGGAGAAAGAATACTTTGATCTGTACATGAACATAGTTTTATTCTCTACAATTTACTTTTTGATTGAACATCTTCTCTGAAATTGACAAGATTTCATGAAAACTTTTGTTTTATTGCCTCCATTTTTGGAATAGTTTGGTTAAAACTTGTGCTCTGATCTTTATTGCTGATATTTCCCAGCTGATCATGAAACTTAAGTTCCTACGTTTGATTTTATTTTTTTATATAAACTTGATTTTATGTATTTATTCTGCCTGTCTGCATTCAGAGTGTAAAGTATATAAACTTGAGTTAGGATACCAAGAAAATATTTTATTTTTCTATGCTGGAGCAAAATGAATTATTATCTTGTTAGTATGACAATACTTAAGCTGAATTATTTTAAAGTTCTGCCTTTAATGCAAATATAGTAATTCAAAAATTCTCATTAAAAGCTGCAAAGAAATCTTGGAAAGAGCTTAAAAAGCCTTTTGAGGTTTATTTGCATAATTCATTTTTAGAACTTTAATTAACAAGTATCTGTAATTGCTTTTCTTCCCACTTGTGTTGCAATTTCCCATGCAAATACAAATTAGGAATTGCTATTTTTATTGTACCAGAAGGACTGTGTATGTGGATAGCACGTAAAACCAATTGTCATATTGTCAATTCTTAAATTCTGGCCATTTTTGATACTACAATTTATTAAAAACTCTTCATGACTAAAATATATTTTGCTTGTTTGAGAAAACAGTGATGAGTACAAAATGAACTTTACTTAAATCAGAAAGAAATTTTCTACTGATGCTGGAATGGACCAGAATCGCACAACTGGACACTTGCAACAGAGAAACTGGTTCTGATGGTTCCTCAGTGATTAATACAAAACAGGTGACTCTACCATGGTGGAACAATGATCTTTGATACTGGTGCAGAAAAGAACAGTGTCCTCTTGGAAATGTCTTCAAGTAAACACATAAAAATTTTATTTTTTCACTTTTTACAACTTAGGCAAAGCATGAGGATGAAAAGCATAAACACAGAAAAGCCCACAGTGTAAGAACTCTTAGGGAGTTGCTCCCCCACTTGCTTTCTTTTCTAATTCCCCAGTAGACTTGTAGGTCTGAACTCTCAACTGCTGTGAATTGATGTGACACCTTTGAAAAACAGCCTATACTAAGCAGCTGGAGTAGACAGGAATTTGAATATTCCTTTGTTTGTTTGTTCCTTTTGTTGTTGTTTATCTATATTTCACTCCAGCTCTTGGCAACTGCCTCAAATCTATCTCGCCTTGTAAAACATTCTACATTTCTTTGATCTTTTGGCTTTCACTTTGACTTTCTTCTCTCTTCTTAGTGTACTTTTTTTTTTTCTTCTGCTCTTTCTCTGATTTTGCCATGGATGTACTTTAGAAGCTGTCAGAAAACATCTTTCATGTGTGGGTGGCTACTTCATCTGTTGAGCGACAGAGTTAGAGTTACTTCATTTATACTACTAAAAGTAATTGTTACTGACAAATCTTGAAATAGGAAAAAGCTGAATGTGGTCAAGTGCATGGAGAATGGATATTTTTTACTGTGGTCTCAGTCCTCAAGAAGTGGTAATGACTGTCACTTATAGAAAATTTAATGTTTAATTCAAGTTAAATATCTAATACTCTCTGTAAAAAATGTAAAGCCTAGGTACATATTTTTACTGGTTTAATTTATGCCATCTTTTTCTTTCCATTGTCCTCTACTTTTCTTTATCTGCGATTAATATCTTCTTCATCGTTTACAAAGTGACACTTTGTTGTCTCTCACTTCACTGTTAGTTACCTAAAACCCAAGGAATGATTAGTATTATTTAATGAACACTAAACTAGTGTCATACATTTGAAGCTCTTTTTTTATCTTGAATAGAACAACAACACTGAATAAGAACATATGCTAAATATTGCCAACCTTCATAAAGTTGTCGTCATTCATCAAATCAAGTTTATTCATTATATTCACTATTTGATATTTGACTTACATTGGGTTATGCTGATAGGAATGACCTTCTAAAAAGCAAATTGAGATTGAAAAATAACTAAACCCAACAGTGTCCTGACAGCATCTACACTGCTCTATCCCACAAGTTTTCTGCACAAGAGCCTCCTCACAATATTTACATGAGTTTGAGAAGAGATATCTGATCTTCTTAAAAGCTTTCTTATAGCTTTTAACTTTCCTAACAAATCACCCTTGATACAGAGTACACAAAACGTTTTGGCAAAAATCTCTCTTGTATTCTATAAAGTTACACCAAGAAATCCCAATTTCAATGCTCTGTGATGAATAAAACCAGCATTTATGTAGCTACACCAGACAAGTGTTTTTCTGTGGGGTTTTAACATAAATGATATAAAACACACACATTTAAGGTAAATTTAGTGGAAATTGAAAAACTGAGTTGACGGTTATTAAGGGAAAGGAGTTTGATTTACCCTTGGTTTGAAGGAATATGAAAAGGTCAAGGTTAAACTTCTCTCTTGCCTTCCAAGATCAGTTTAATGATGCACAATACACTGTAAGTCTTAGTATCTTTGTGATGAACTATAAGAATACAGTAAAATGGGGAAGTTTGTATTGCACAATGTTTAATTCATGAAATCCTCAAATAAATATGCAAATGGAAGGGTCTTTCTGTATTAAATGCCATAAATACACTTCAGCTATATGCAGCCCTCCTAATCAAAGCATATAACTTTATGGTTAGCTACCAAGAACTGTAGGTATTTTGGACAAAATAATGAACCCTTAAATGAAAATTAATTATAATTATTAAAAAATGCTAAGCAACACTAGTTCCTTTTTGCAATGATGAAAAACTGTTTCTTCTAATATGAAGGTGTGCCTAATATAGTCCCTGATTCCTTTGTCTTGTGATAACCGTATAGTATGTAAGAACCATTTTATCAACAAGGATTACAAATGACACTTTTAACCTCACAGCCCTGTATGTTGTAACCAGTGTTTTCCACATAGGATTATAGGATTCTTGTTACTGGTTTCCATTTGTTTAGTTTTGTTTTTATTTTGTTTGATTTTTTTTTATTTCAACTGGATATTTACAAACTGGAACAAAAAATTACCACCCTAGGTTCCTGGGCTGCCTTTAGGATCCTCTAAAAATACCGCAAGAAATAAGTACACCCACCTGTTTTCCCAATATTGTTATTAATATTTTATATATTGTTTCTTAATATTTTTATTATTTTTATTGTGCTTGATATTAATACTAACAATAGCTCTGATATAATAAGCAGTGAATGCAATAGAAACAGAAAATATTTTCAATAATTCACTGTTGAAGTTATTACTATGCCTACAGGCAAAGGAGGAATTTCATTCAGTACACTTCAGCAGCTGACAGACAGACTGGAATAAAATGCAAAAAGAGATGTGAATGAAGCCCATATTTCTCAAGAATTCTTCCTCAAGCCAGGAAACCTAATAAACAACCTAATAAATAAATGAAAGACTAAGCAACCTGGTCTGACCTTGTAGCTGACCCTACTTTGAGCAGGAGGTTGGACTAAAGACCTCTGTGGTCCCTTCCAACCAGAATTATCATACATCCTATGATGGGGGGTGTATTTCTATGAATGTCTTTTAATCTGTTCATATGCTTCTACCACGCCCCAGTGTTGTTGAAAAGCTTGCAAAGAAGGCAAAATAACCACCTCCCAACTGTAAATAAGGATGATAAATAAGCATCAATACTCAGTTACATAGTTCTAAAATAGATCTCATTCCTACAAAATTCTAAGACATTTCCTGAACTAAACCAGGTGTTTTGGAACAGCTCCCATGGGTGGAACTTACAGTGGTTTCTCGACAATGATAAATGGAACTCTTACAGATGTCTTGCAAGAGCACAAAAACACCTCAATGTTCGTTGCTAAAATGACTTGTCAGTGTTACACAATTTTATCAGAAAGGGAATCTTAATTTTTCAGCTCTCATTCCTGTAATGATAAAAACAAACAAACACACCCACATATTTCGATCTAATAACTACTACAAATTTGTGTTGATATTAATAACAATAACAAAGTTTAATAGGTGCATCTATTTTCAACGGCACCAAGGCGGAGGGAAAGAGAATTTGGATCATTATTATTGTTTTTATTATTGGTTTTTTTTAAGTTGTTATTTTTATTACCACTATTATTACTGCTGTTACTTTTAAATGTTAATTTGGAGAAGAGTGCCAAAATTAAGGCATTGGAAAAACAAGACATCTGCCTAACTATATGAAAGACGGAGTACATAGTAAAACCACACTGATTTCTACAGTCTGCAACCATCAGCCATCAGACTGGCATCAATGTGTAATCTTTTTCTGTTTGACACTTGTCATTGTGCTACTATACTAATTTGTTGAATTACTTTGTTATTTTTTTATTTAGTTCCGAATTCATAAATGGTGAGCTCAGAATGGGCCATCAAGCATCATCTGTGTAATAGTACTCTGGCAATTTCTGTGTGAGTGACAGCTCCTCATTGAAACCAATAAACTTGACAAAAATTCCTACAAAATTTTAAACAGTGATACAGCATACTCTCTCTTATTCTGAATGTATTTATTTATTTTACTTCAGGTAGATATTTACATCTCAACTAATTTTATAGTCTTTTTTAAATAAACTGAGAAAAATAGACACCCATAAGTTGCAATTCATTACCTAAGATAGAAGTGAAACTAGGTTAGATAATTTTTTTTTTTTAAATGGACTTGGTGACTAGCACAGGTACAGACATTTACCCTGTAGACATTCAACAAAATTAAGGTTTCCCCCCCTATGTTGCTCAGTAGCTTATCCTGATTGTGTAAATTTGTCATAATTTCTTCCTTTCAGCCTTAACATTCCCATAGTGGCTAGTTGAAGGTACACATTCACAGCAACAACTACTGAGTCAGCCTGCTCTTGGAAACAGATCTGTCACCTTCCAGCACTTGCCAATCCCTGGTTTTATCAAAAGAATCCACTGTTTTACCTGCCCAGGAAGTTATATAAAGGTCATTCCATTATCTATATTTTGTAATAGCCTGCTGATTAAAACACATTCCTAGAAAATGTGATCATTAGGGTCTTTTCTGTCTTCATTTTTAGTAGTTTTGAGTTCATAATTCAGGAGACTGTCCTTACCAGTATGCTTTTAAACATCCTGAACAAGGACATACTCCTGCTCTGTTCCATCTTTCCTCCTGGAGCTGGGAGATCAAACAGTGAGTATTTAAAAAGTCATAAACTAAAAGACAGGGAAAAGGGAATCTGACTCTAGTTCACTATCTAGAGTTGTCTCTTGAAATGTGTTTTTTCTGACAGAAAAACATCAAAAAAGCCCACCCTGTGCAAGTACTCTCTCTACTACACTGTTAAAGAAACATGATGTTATAAAAAGATGCTATAAAAAGATGACTATTATTTTCTTTAAGGGAGATATTCCATGAACAGACAGACACTTCAGTGTGAGGCTTATTGGAGAACATAACTGACAGGCAATTCTGGCTGACATCCATAGGAGAAAGGAGGAAGAAGTGGATGCTGTGTGATCTGACAGAGGGAAAAAGCAATGAATATGCTGGCTAAGAGTTCTGAATGGCTTTGAAAGTGGTAATCTGGTATGCTGAAAAATAGGATGTGTTATACAAGGGAATTTGAAATTTGCCTAGCCCTAGTGTGGAAGTAGCAGAATAACTCTCAGTTGGTGCTGGTTTTGCAATGCAGGCACATAACGATGCTTGTAATTCTAGAGAGAATAAAACATTGGAAAATCTGATCCTAAACATACTTCAGCAAGCCACTGTTCTTACCAGTTCAGAAGAAAGGCTAGGGTACACTTGTGCATAGATCTGTCTGGGTCTAGTAATTTTTTCAATATCTGCCTTTCACCAAAGCTACAGGTAGTGCAAATGATGAAAGAGGGAATGAGTGAACTTCTGCAGTTAAGAACATTCATAGCATCAATGACATCTCTCCTTCCTCCTCTGAAACAATATATACAAAATAGTATCGTGCAGTGACTGTGAATTACAGCACAAATGAATCATTCAGCTCACTGAGCATTTGTTTTCATACTGGCTCTTAGAAAACAAAACCAGGACTGCCAGGGTGAATACTGTCTTGGCTGGCAGCGAACAGCAATGTCCCTGTGAACTGATTATAACTTTATTCCAAATATATTTTTCCTAAAGCACAATTCACAGGGTCATTCTATTCCAGAATACTTTGCTATCACAGGTGGTTTTGGATATTTGTACAGGTAAAACCCATGCTTTGAGAGAGTGAAAACTGCCATGCTTATTGTCTCAATTTTTTAAATGGAAAGATTATATTAAAACATCATCTTTGATGGTTTTTGGGCATCTATTGTCCTATGCCTTTATAATGTAAATCATTTATTTGTGAATACATATTTCAGAGAAGCTCAGCAATATTAACAGAGTGATTTACTTTTGAGAATGAGCAGACTGAAAATGAAACCTCCCAAAGACCTTGGTACTGATGCCTGTGCTCCCTTTGTAATACTGGATAGCATTCTGGCATTATAAATTCCTTTGTAATCTTGCAGTGACTTCATGTTTTGAACCAATCAAGTCTCTTTTGATTAAAGCTCATGACCCCATCATAATTAATAATCTATTATATCAAGAACGTTAAGTTGAAAAACATCATTTCCCATTAGTGACCTTTTACAACCCATCCTTTGGCTAAATTAGTACTAGCAGAGCATTTCTTCCGGCTGGCAGGGGGAGTAGGTGTGAAGGGATTCACTCAAGACCAACCTCTGCAGTTAAGGACAGGGGACTTCCTTGATAATCTGGCAGTCCCCAGGGCCCTGCTGCTGAGCACTGTCAGTGGTGAAATAACAGATTGAGGGATATGGGTAAAATGTTGCTTACTCGTGTTTTTGACCTAGGGGTTCAAAAATAGTGGTTTGATGCAACAACAGTAATCTAAATAACTTATCAAAAAGGCAGCATATTTTAGAAAAGTCTCTGGGTCTTTTTAAAATCAAACTCTGATAGACATTGTCTTTGCCCCTTGTGCAGCCTGAAATGGACCTCTGTTACTGCTCAGTTAGAAACCACTATGAGACTGTGATCAGCATCCTCGAATATTTGATCCAAATTGATCTTGTCCATCAACAAAATTAGATTTACATGAAGAGTTAGTTTATTCCCTGTTGTCCTTTGTCGGGTGAATTAATCCCAGGATGTGGTCCTAAATAAACCAGTAGAGGTTGAAAAACCTGGTTCTGAATAGAATTCCCAGAATCACCTCTGCTGTAGCCCATAACTCTTGTAACGCTCCATAGCCTACAGTTTGAGCCTCTGTGTCAAATGCAGAATTTCCTCATGGGTAATTTTTATGCAAGCCTATAACATAACAAAAAGCTTACAGGAGCTGACAGAGCTACCTGTTCACCTCAGTCAGGTTAGGTCAACATTATAGAAAAGTCGTGCCCTGGAACTACTGTAATTTTATGTCGGCTGATCTGCTCTTTGATTTTAACAGCATCTACAACTTGACCTGAATTTGTAATATGAACATAAATTATAAATTTGCAATAAAGTTATCCAGAAATTCTATAATGAAAATTACTTTATTTTAACCATCAACATTCACTGAAGGGAACCACATTTGTAAATTGCCTTGTGAAAAGCTTTACTGATATGAATTTAAGCCATGAGCTTTCAAATCCCCATTTTCTGCAGACATTTACTTTTTTTCTTTATGGAAAATAGATTTGAGTATGATAGGTCTCATTCTCAGAGTTAAATTAATGAATTTCTTATTTTAATGCCTATAATACACTAGTTTATAAAATGATAAATATAGGAATATCAATATGGTACTGCACAATGAAACCTACAGAACCTGAGTTTTAGTGATTGGCAGTCTCTAGACACCTGCATCTCTATTTCTGTCTGTGTTAGAAAGACTTTTTAAGTTTTGTGTCATTTTTAAGCTTAAAAACTTGTCAGAGTTCACAGATAAGTTAATCCTCTACCTGTCTCAAGGGTAAGTTGCTCCCCTATAGACCTCACTGGTCCTGCTGTGGTGAGCACTCTGAGGATGCTTAGAATGCTGAGGTTACTCTGAGAACATGTCAGCTGAACCAGACTGCACAAAATAGGAGAAGTCCCTCCTTTAGTCCATAACTGATGGTCAGGGCACTGACACTGGATGTGGGAGATTTGTGTTCAGTTCCTTTCTCTGTGCACACAAATGACAGAGACTTCTTCTCTAGGGCCTCTTAATAGAGGGCTGTCAATCCTGCTACCAGCAGGATTCAGCCTTGGCTGGCACTGATTGCATTTTGGAAGTGCAGTGGGGTATCACAACAGCATTAGTTCAGTATTGTAAATGCTGTGCTTTGCTGCAGAACTTCTCTGTCCACAAAACACTTCACTGGAAGAATTTGAGTGCATCAGATGCTAGACATGGCATCATAGAATCGTGGAATGGCTTGGGTTGGAAGGACATTAAAGATCACCTTGTTTCAACCCTACTGCCATGGGTAGAGACAGCTTCCACTAAAACAGATTTCTCAAAGCCCCATCCAACCTGGCCTTGAACACTTCCAGGGCATCCACAGCTTCTCTGGGCAACCTATTCCAGTGTCTCACCAGCATCACAATAAAGAGTTTCTGCCTGATATCTCATCTTACCCCACTCTGAAGTGCTTTTCAAGGGACAAGCTGATGAGTCCAGAGGAGAACAGCTGGCAAAAACATCATTTATGGAATTGTTTAGTATAAAAAAATGAAGATTGAAGAGTTTTTGTATGGTGAAGGTAATAAGTAGCCAAAAGATTGCATATTGTTCACTACATCTATTGTAAATAGTGTAAAATGCAGCAAGGAAAATCTAGTTTGGAAAGAATTTTCTTTAGGTGAGGATTTTTAAGCACTGAAACAATTTGTCAGAAGCTGTTGTAGCATTAAAGAACAAATATCTCTTGGGAACAGTATTAACTGTTGCTCATTAGGCCAGTATTTTCTCATGGTATGCATATTATGTCTAAATGACCCTCCAATCCTTGTGTTTCAATCACAATGTCCTACTATGTCCCTGTAAAGCATATAAATGCTATGAGGTCAATAACATCTGAAATAAGTACTCTAAAATAGGTGTATTGGTACTTAAAACATCAATGAAACAATTGCTGTGAGCCCTGTATGGGATGTTGATATTGCCTCTCTGTCCTGGTCAGCGAGCTAAGAACAAAGACTTTGAGAAAGTCACACAGGAAGTCGTGACCCAGCTTGTGGGCTGAATATAGTGACTAAGCCACAAGCTTCTCACTTCCTCTCTAAATCATTTCTAATGATCAACATAAATCAACAACAGTTTTTATGATAAGAGAAAGATGTATTATTATCAAAATGTTTTTGGGATTCAGAAGGCAGCAGGGCCGTCTCAGCCTTGTTGTTTGAAAGTAAGATTTCATCTTAGGCATAAAGAGACCGGTACTAGATTGACAGGTATTTATTAGAAAGAGGTCTACAAATAAAGTGAGAGTAAAGCCTACAACTGAGAAGCCCAGGATGAAACACACACTTGCTATGAAGACAGGCTGAGAGAGTTAGGGCTGTTCTGCCTGGGGAAGAGAAGGCTCTGGGGAGACTTTATAGCAACTTCAGTACCTAAAGGGGCTACAAGAGAACAGGAGAGGGACTCTTTGCAAGGGCAGAGAGTGATAGAACAATTGGGAATGGCTTTAAACCGAAAGAGATTTAGATTAGATATAAGGAAGAAATTATTTACTGTGAGGTTGGTGAGAAACTGGACTCTAATCGAGTGTGATAAAATGAACTTTGAATTATAATTGTAGGGGAAGTCAAAAGTTAGAAGGTGAAATAAACAGCTCAGAATTATTGGAATGACCTGCTTTTAGTGAAGACTGGCATGTTTACATGCAGTGTGCCACCCAAAGATTTCAGAAAGCAGCGAACTATAATTTATATGCATCTGAGCCTCTTCTCTGGAAAAGAAATCACTTGTAATTCAAAGAGGAAATATCAAGCATTTATAGGCCAAGAGAAAAAGGAACAAACCACACTCATGTTGATTGTACATCTAACCAACTAAAAACATTTTCCAAAGTACAATACAAACAAATTTCTTTCACATAATTGAGACTTCCCACAAATTCAGGACAATCCAAAGTCTGTGTTTGAATAAATGAACTCTAAAATATATGAATGCATTACAGTACAATGAGAACAAGCTAAACAAGTAATTTCTGTACTCATCCAGAATGCACAGTGGAGGGTACCTGAATTTAGTCAACTGGTACTGCATATATGGGAAAGAGAAAAAGTTGAAAAACTTTTCCTTTATTTCAGCCATTGAAATATTGCTTATTAAACATATCACAATGAGGTCATGGTAATGATTGTTTTACACACACATCTATCTGTCTATCTATCATTTATCTGTCTATCATATATGTTTACATGGATGCTTCCATGTTATTGTGACTTTCATACTTTAAAAAATGGCTTTGTTTAATCATTGAAGTCCTAGATACCTTACTTAGCCAACACAAATACAATGATAAGCTGCTGTTGTCTTAGAAGTAAGGTGAATAAAAGGTAAAATGAACATTATTAAAGAGAAAGTAAAAGGGCCTGACGAAAAACAATAAGCTCTTTTTTAACTTTCACTTCAAAGAAGCAACAATTAACATCCACCAAATTTTAAGGGCTGCATTACAGAAAGCAAACTGGAAAATGTTCTTAGAAAAAGATAGACCTGGTTTTGTAAGTCAGAATTGTCTATCAGTCATTTGTCACACGAAACTTTCCCAAAACCCATCTTGTTCAAAACTACTAATTGAATAAATTTCTTTGAATATACTGCACTGATTTGAAAAGAAGGTGTTTATATAATATGCTATAGGACTGTCTGTTTACACATGATCTGCTTATGCCCTTTCTAATTACAGAAATTAGATCAATCCACTTCAAATGAAATAATCTTTTACAATCATATGCTCTCCCCAATACATACCAAATATTGTATAGGCCTTTCATGTTAAGAGATTGAAATATGCTTGACAAATTTCATTTAATCCATGACCTATGTTGACTTTTTAAAGCATTATGAAAATCCGAAGCATACAGAAAAAAATAATATGAGTCATAAAAATGAAAACTAGAAAGTATGTTGTATATAATGAAGAGCTATCCATTCAAGATGCAGTTTGTGTCATAACAGTTGCAGGATTCTTAATCCCTTGAAAAATGTTATCTGTGAGTTAAATATTTGAATATTTTTAGGAGTCCACTTCTATTTATATATGGATGTTCGCATGTGAATAATTGAAACTTCTTCTCCAGAGATTTAGCTACTAAAACAAGTCAGTTGTGGGATGAAGGCCTACAACACAAATTCTTTAATAGGTGCAAAAATAACAGCAACATTTCATGGTTATTTGTCAAAAATTCTTAAATAATACTTCGATGTTAAATCTTCAAAGAACTACACATACATTAGTAATTGGTCACTTCTTCTTTGCTGTACAATAGGTAAACATATTTACATTATCTGCTTTTTCTTACTTTGACAAAGAGTGTTTTGGACCAGTATTTAGGTGACGACAAAGTAAAAAGAAGTAGAAAACAAAAAAAAAGTACTGAAAATACTAGCTTTGATAATAGGATCAATTCCTGGGTATTATGCATGTGAATTTAGGATCTGAATGATCCAGTGAGTTGTACAAATCTTATTTTTACTGGAGTTCAAGCTTGTTAAGATCAGACTTTGCTGCTGTTTTTCTCAGGAAGTATTATGCAGGGATGGATCAGTGTTATGTACCAAAATTACAGTTTTGGGATTGTAATTACTAGCTCAATATACACCTAGACCAGAGACATGTGGCTGCAGAATTCCTGAAGTTACAAGGTTTCAGACCAAAGGAAGACAGAGGTTATCCTCTTTTAGTAGAGCTGGTTGGGAAAAAAAATGTCTGAAAAATGCCTGGTATTTATTTCTATCTTAGTACAGAAAACAAGAATAGATTATCCAACAGAGAGTTCAACAACTGAGCAATTTGTCTTGGGGGAGGAGAAAGTGGAGGTAAAATTCTGCTTTCTGTTTGGACTAATCTGTAACAAAATCTTGAAACTTCCACATTCTAGAAGAATGCACCTGACCACCAAACGACAACATCAGGGCACGGCAATGAAAAGTTGCTGCTGGTTACATACTATATTTTCTTTAAACAAGCTAGTTTGAGTTCCCAGGATCTGGGACAAATACATGGGTGTCATTTCATGCTGCTATAATTATGGAACTAGCTTCAGCCCTCACTTTGTACGTAGACATGCCTCAATATCTGCTTTGCACCAGGCTTTCTCCCAAGGCCAGTGGGAGACTTTCCTATTAAATGTTCATTATAATTAACATTATTACACATGTTTGAGAACATTGCAGGCACATAGACTCTTACATGTTCACCTTTCAGCCTTCCAGGTCAGATAATGCTTCCACTTCCTTTGAGTTATTGTAGATTTGGAGGGAATTAATAGTTTTGAATGGGATATCTTATATAAGTATGTTATTAGATAAATGTCATGAACACATAGATATCATGAATAACAGACGTTTGTCTATAACATTTTTCAGAACTTGTTGCAGCATCGTATCTTGTCAAAGTTTTGCAAGAACAAGTTAGACAAACATCTGTGAATGATGGGACAGATACTGGACCATGACACAACTCAGAATATTGGGCTGAAACTAGAAATTTTCAACTAATTTTTTACTTGTGGGCTCCTAAAACATTCCACTTGAGATGTAGAAATGTCACCAACTGATGTATAGTATACAGGACCTTGATCTTAGTGACCTCCCCTTAGTGACAGGCCCCTTCAGAACAGTTATCAGACCTCCATGTCTGACTAGATTAAAAACTTCTGGACTGTGAGAAGGTCTTTTATAGACCCATGTATCAGTGGTTCTGTAATACACTGTACTTTACTGGGTTATTATCTTCTTTTATTTTTTTTTTTTTAATTTTTGCTTAACCTACATGAGACAGTCCTGGTGACATGGTTCCATAATTTTTTCTAGGGTAGGACCTTCCCCATAGTTCCTCCTGCCACTGTTCTATCCAATAGCCTTCCCTCTGACTTTAATAACAGGGAAAAATTAGCATGGAAAAGCTATTGAATCCCTGAGAGGAGAGATTTTATTAATTTTGGAAGCAGGTAACTAGGTAACATCGTCAAAACCTGCCTACGGTTGTCTGCCAAAGCTATACATATTTTTATAAATGTTGTGGGGTTTTTTTCCCAGTAGTCACTGTACTGTAGCTGCATTAATAAACAGCTATAAGAACTATTAACTTACTGCTATAGTAAGTCATCATACCAGAAGTGTAGTTAAAGCCTGTGTGAACACTTGCTTCTCTGGCATGTAACAGCTTGTCTATATAACACCTTGTTGACTGATCATTTTGACTGAGTTGTTTAGTTTTGGTTTTTAATGATGCCTAAAAAGAGGGACAGTCAGTATTATAAACTAAATTACTGTAAACATGTATCCATAAAGATAAACCAATTGTTTCTTACATGAGAAACATGTATGAGAAACAGGGATAGAACTGTTGGAATGGATTGCCACTATAATTTAACTACAAAATATATGTGAGAGCCCAAATACAAGGAAGCTATTAACTTCAAAAAGTTCAAGACTAAACTTGCTGCAGTCTTCATAAGTGTTTCTTAGTTGTTATGGATTTTTTTCCCAGTTTATGAAGCAAAATGGATAGCTGTAAAAATGCTCATTCAACTACAATATCTAGGATTTGAAATTTCTCTCTCTTTTTTTTTCAGTCACCTTTAAAAGATGTCATAAGTCATGCAGTCCTACATCTTAATACATATTATACTTATGGACTCTGAGAAACACAGTGAACAGAAGAGCTTTTAAAATGCATTTTGGGAGGAGCATAAAGGAACAAAAAGAGAGGAGAAGGCAAGCATGAACAGAGACACACAACAGAAGTGAAGAATTAAACAGCAGAGACTAACAGCAACAGAATAAGTTGTAAGTTAACTTGATCAATTGCAGCCATACTGCTCAGAGCAAAATATTAATCTTTGTATTGGTAGTTCAGTTTCAGGTCATTTACTACAAAATCGTGTCATGCTCATAAAGCACAAGGAGGTGAACTGCATAGAGTAACTTTTCCCAGAACAAAGTTAACCAAAGTGCTCTGAAGAGGCAAGAGTCACCAAAGAGAATTGGTGCTACATTGGTGATCAAAAGAGATCAGAACTTACCCTCAGACAAGCATGTTCATGTTCTTCACTGGGACTTGATAACTGCTCTGGAAAACACCACCTAGTCAGGACTGTCAGTTAAGGCTTGTGGAACCAGCCATGATGACAGTTTCTCAAGTTTCAAGGATGTAATAAAAAGGTAGTGAGTTTAGTGGATCTAGAGTGTGGGATACTGCCTTTCTGGCATGACTTGGGCCATGAAGAAGAAAAAGTAAAATTATGCATTAGAATCACTGAGTTAGTATACAGTGGCTTGAAGCCTCATGGAGAAACAATCTCTTCTTATAAAAGCAGGACAGTGAGGAAAAGAAAGAACAGCGGGATGACTTCCTATCACAGATCCCAACACAGCTGGGAAACCCTAAAAGAACAGAAGTTGCTCTGACTCATATGTCTTGTTGATAGAAGTGTGGGAAGGGAATTCTGAAAAAACACATGGCACTACTGAGTTGTCTTTTTGTCTAGCAGATTCCTAACTGATCCTTGGTGGAACAATATAGGATCTAGAGGATGTTGCTACCCTCTGACTAAGCATGAGTGCTCACACCTCAGTATGCATTTTCTTCCATATTTATTTTCTTCACCAAGAAATGAATGATTTTATTAAGCATCCATTGAAATCTACCAATCATACAGAGTTTATACGACATGCATCTTTGGCTGACTTCTGAAATGTCCTCCAGACTTGAAAGAATCCTGATGTTGCATAAGATAATGTTCAGCAGTGCACCCACTGTGCTTCCATTTGTCCTCATGCCATCTGAGTGCACCCCTTACTGTACTTCCACATGCTCAGAGTGTAAGAGGTAGTTGTACTCCGACTACTCAGCATGTTGGTCATGTTGGTATAAAGTGGACAGATAAAAAGAACTTTCTGCTTGTTCTGCTTGCAAACTGAGGAGAATCACAATGACTTGGCTTGGCTTGACACTCTCTCAGTGTCAGTTTTACTTAGCAGTTCTCATAAAATTAAAGGCAATACCAAAAGCAAGAACAACATCAGCTATCACTACGTTGTTGACATCTCTACATTAGAGACAGAAGTTTTCACAGTAAGGATCCTCCTAGTGTGTTAACATATTTTTGTCTTACACCTGTATGAACAAAACTCTACAGTGATGCAAGTATTAGATGAAAGTATTTGAAAACTAGTATAGTTGCAGATGACCTAATTTTTCATGTCTATAATATTTTCTTTTATGCCTCGAGTTTTATTATAATTTTTCCTATGACATTTTACTAAACAAGAATTTATTTTACAAGTCTTAAATATTCTGATTTTCAATCTACAGAATTGATTCTTATACTATTTAAACAGTGTATTTCAGTCCTTAACTGGGTAATTATTCTTGATATAATGTTATTTTATCGTGTGACTAAGGATAAGGGATGCGGTTTTATGCTACCTGCAGTCTGCTACCAGAAAAGTTGAGGAAAATTTGTATCAGATCCACAGTTTATTTTTCTCTGCTGGGTCCATTTATTTAAAATTCTTAAACATATGTAAAAGATGAATTTAGCCCTATTATCTCTTACACTGATTTTTACAAGTATTTCCAGACTTCAGGCACAGCCAAACAAGATGATGGTGTTCTTTGCTAAGGATGTTTCTCCTCAGCTTATTTAGCTGCAACTCAAGTAAATTAAGTAAACATTTCCCATGGCAGCCCCCAAGGTGTACACAAATGGTAATCTGGAGTGGGTTTTTTCAACTTTTTTTTTTTTTTTAATCTTGGGTCTTTATTCATGGAAGTAATTTAATCAATTTGGAAAGAAATTGCCTTTAAAACAAGGGAAGTTGAGGGTGCTTTCAAGTGTCTATTTTTGGATCACATATGAAAGAGGAAAATAAACAAAGCATTATGTTTATGCTTAAGACTCATTTAGAAATGGTTCATAATGACATATGCTAAAGATGATGAATAGTTAAGAGAACTGGTCATGTAATTATTAGAAGAAACCACACATTGTCTCAGAGAATGTAAATCAACAAATTCAAGTCAACCACAGTCAGCCTACTCTGGGGATTTACTCTGTGGCTCTGACAAGACCTCTGTTCAGCTGCAGCGCTGCTACTGCTTGTCTGGTTCCAGGGCAGCACATGCTCACTGCAAACTGGCCCCTGGGGTTGCTCCTGTCCTACATACTATTTTTGAATGCAGTCCAGCATTCTTTTGCTAGACTGTGTATTTCCAAGAACACGTGGCTTTTCTGTTTTCAAAAGGTGATTTGAAATAATATGTTGTGAAAGTCAGAACAAATCCCCATAAGGTCTTTGGAGAGGACAGGAGTTTAAAAATATCTTTCAAACAGCAGTAACATTTTATGATAAAATATTTCAGACAGCTTCTCTTTGTTGTTTGAACTGTGCATTCCATGTGAATTACTGGGAAGAGGCAAGGCTGTAGATATGTTGTTAGAAAACATACAGTAATTTTCCTTTTAAACTTGCAAATAGTGAGGCAGGAGAAACAAATAGGCACTGATTGATGGCACACATTTTTATCCATATCTGAGAATATATCTTTAATTAAAAACAAAATTCCTGTCAATAATATTCATCTTTCTCTTGAGCTTCCTTTTTAAAAACACATAATAGTGGTATTTGGTTAGACAGAACTTGGAATAATAAGTGGAATATAAGTTCAGATATTCACTTCATTTAGGGTTTCTTCCAAGATTACCCTTTTGTCATGCCATCAGTAGTTCACCTAACAACTACCATCAAAAGAATTCATATTTCATATTAGGACTCTCTGAGTAACTTTTGGGGATAATGAATAAAGGAACTTCTATTAACTTTGAGAGGAGTAGCTTTAGATGTCAAGAGAATGATGGAGAACTTTGTTTTCTCCACAGTTAATTTGTTGACATTACTGTCATAAATATTTGACCTCTATGATTAAAAGATCAGGAATGAGATAAATATATATATTGCAGATTTTGAACTACCTGATTTTACATCGACAAAAGTTGATGATATTGAATTCTTCATCCATACAACCATGGAATAAGCAGTAGAAGTCAAACCTTTACTCTTAATTTCTTATTACTCTGAGTTATGCTTCAGTGGTACAGAAGAATGAGGGTCTCCACGTGTTGCTTTCTCTGTTGTACAGTTTGAAACAGTGGCTAAAAGTCCCACCATCCTTTCCCCTGTAAATCTGTGGTGCAAGAGGAAACACTGCTGTTTCAGAATGGAAGGCAAGTGCTTCTAAAGTTAGGTTACTTTGTGTCTTTGCTAACTCATTTAGCAAACTACAGAATTAAGGCTGAAGAACGGTTGTGTCTTTGGAGCACCCTGCCCAATGAATGCCCTCTTCTCAAGCATTATTTATCCTGCTTTTGTACCACAGTCAATTATCTGTGGCTGTGCTGACTCCCTTTATTCATTTTTAAATTCACTTCTGTGGTAATGCAAAGTGATGCCAAGCTAACCACAACTTCTGTCTGTCCCCAGAATAACCGTAGCACTGAAGATTTACAGTAATCTCCACTGAAATTGCCCAAGGCATTCATTCTTCAAACTTTCTGGCTACATCCATATAAATTAACATAGGGATGATTGAAAGCCAACAAATTGGGTCCAAATGCTGAATTTTATCCATGTGTTTCTTCACTGAAAGGAAGATGGGATTGGTTTCCCTCTACCTTGTGGGGTTTTGCAAATCACTGTTGCTTTGGGAAGAGGATTCATTGTTTTGCAGTGTTGCCAGGACAAGTTAGGCTTACTAATTCCAAGACTTTACTAGGAAAATACTAGTCCTTCCTGAACTACAGGAAGATGCCATGGTAGAAGGTAGGTGTCTATGAAGGGACAGAGCTGACAGTGAATAAGGATCAGAAGTGGACAAGCAGCAGCAAGGATGCCCAGGAAGGAACAAAGGGACTGTCTAGCAAAAGACTTAATGGGAGGAATGTTCCTAAAAAATAGGATCCAGGAACAGAGAGAAGGCACACGGCAAGGTGTAGGAAGGAGAGAACTACAGGAAGGCTCAGGAAAAATCAGGCAAAGTGTAACAGAGGAGTGAACAGGAGTTTGGGTGTCAATGGCAGGAGGTGACTGGAAGCATAATAAGCGTGAAGTCTGAGGCAAGAAGGAAGGACAAAGCCTAAAAGAGCATAAGTAAGAAATACTGGGTAAGAAATACTCTTCCTATCATAGGGAAGTTTAAAATTTAAAATCAGGGTTGCAGAACCTGATCATGCTCACAGCAGAGTCTTTTGCACTGAGGATGAAAAATAATTTCTTCAGTTCCCCCTCAAATTCTTACAGCTTCAAGCAGAACAGTCAGTTATCTTCCATTTCAAATTTGAGTATATTTCTCTTCCTCTTGTAAATATAAATTAAGTGTTAGGTCATCTTACACTGTTTATTTCCAGCTGTGCTCCTGGTGCAAATTCTTTTATGTATTTGTTAATCCCAGCATGGCCTTCTGCACTGGCTCACAATTCTTCTTGGAATAAATCCAAGATACACTGTATTATATATGCCACTTTTAGAGAACAACTTTTTACAGTTGAGGGGAAAAAAAAAAAGGATCACTTTCAATTTGTGTTCAAATTCTTCTGTCTTAATTAGCTTTGTTTTGTGGCTTAAGGAACCAGATTTTACTACACATTATCAAGGCAGATGCCTTATCAGCATCATTCTTCTCTGTGTGTACTTAAGTATTGCTGAGCTCTGCAGTTTTGTAATCTGCAAGCTTTCATTTATTTTAAAGTTTTTTACAATTATATTATGCAAATTATTAAATGCAAATGTTGTTATATTATCAGTTAAAAGTGCCAAAGTGAGAATAAAAATAAAATAAAATTTGAAAGGGCAAAGAGGAAGAGATAACATGAAAAAATAAAACAAATTAAATAATGCCCTCAAAATACATATTTATGAATACTAATGCCTCTAGGTAAATTCTTTTACAGTAAAGGCATTGCTGTATAAGAACAATGAAGTAAACTAAAATGGATAATAACTGAAATTCCCTGTTTTATCCTAACATAATTTCTACAGTGTCACCAACACTATAGTTTGGAAGACAAATTAAACCACAGTTACAGACCAAAGATTTACAGTCCTTGTTCTTAAACCCATATATGTTTATATATAAACATCTTAAAAATTCTACTAAGAGCCCCTTGTGGAAGTGTCTAAGTGTATAACTCCTATCAAAGTCAATGGGGTTAGACAGTTAGGGCAAGAACTGTAAAGGGATTCACTAAAATTCATAGCGTGGGAATTCACAACCTTGAATCTGACACCTAAACTATGCGTGTGCTGAAAAATAAAATAACTTAGGCACACAGAGTTGCCAGCTGGTATGGCCTGGCCAGCATTCACATGGATACTGGACATTCCCTTGCTCTAAAACAAGCAGGTCACTTTTGACTGCAGATCACAAAAAATGACATGTTTGGTGAGGAGCTGCCTAAATTAATTAGGGGAAAACAAAAAGTTAACCTCATGATATTTGATTTATTTTGCTGTCTTTGCTGCTCTGTGCGTTACATTAAGTCAGTTCTTTGCTTGGATCCCTGTTCCCATCATCAATATGATAGCATTGTAATGAATTTGGAGACTTCCTTCTCCTCTACCTGACCACCTGTTTTGCAGCTTGGAGGATGTTTCTCAGACTATAGCCATATTAGTGTAGGTAAATGTACCAAACCCGAGCCTCTGGAACTTCATCACCTGTGTCATAATATTGTTACCATGGACCTTGACATTGCTTTGGTCAGTCAGCAATGAGCACTCTCCCAGACCTCTGCCAGGCACAGTTCAGGAGCTAGCACAGTTCAGGAGCTAGCAGAGTCTAGGCACCCTTTCTTATTGGCAGTTTGAATATGAGTTGAATATTGGCAGGTGAACATGAGTTGGAAACAAGTTTAATAGAGTGGAAATAGAGCAAAGGAACCAGTCTTATTAGTCTTTGAGGGTCTGTGTTATTCCTTGACAGTTCTTGGTATGGTGGTGTATATAATTCTAGATTTAGTACTAGAGGACTGAGCTCAATTCCTTTTTTTGCTGCAAACATCCCCTCCAGGCCTACAAACAGCTTCTTCTCTGGCTGTACCTACCTCCCTTCTATGGCTGCAGAAACCCTTTTATATAGGATACCAGTTTCTCACTGGTGTTTCCCAAATGCGTTTTATTAAGTGTTGGACTGTAATGTTGTTTGTTCTGTGGTTTGTATATTCTTCAGTTTTTGTATTTCACTTTTAAATTTTGTTCATATTTCAAATCTGTTTGCTGCTGTTTTACTGTTGAATCATTGTATCCAACTTCCCTTGAAATTTCCAGGTGATTGCTAGGTCTGCACACAACCACCCCTATAAAATTAACCATCCCTATAAAAAACTGAATTAATTTTGTGTCACGTGATGTTTGCATTTTCTTAGTAGTTAGTGGGCTAATTTTGTTTTCTCTGTTGTGGAAGGGCAGATTCTACTGACTTCAAGATGCAGTACATGGCAGATTGTGTCTATATTGTTCCTAAAGGAAATTTTTTACGCCACAATAAATGCCAAAAGTTCTAGCATTGCATGTGAAATAGGAGGTTTTCAATTTAAAACTGTTAATTACTTCTTTAGAAGAAAAATGTTTTTTCTAAGAAAAAAGTTGCAACAAAATGAAAAAAGCTTTTATAAACTTCTCAATCAAAATGTTTAATATTTATTCTGAATATCTAAATGTTCAATAAGACAATGACTGATGGTATCAACTAGGTGTTTTTAGCAAAGAGAGATAACACAGTTGTGTTTTTACTCATGTGGAAAAAAAAAGTCAACTGTTTGATTTGCAATTGCATTGTACGTGATTCATCTCTGGTTAACTGAACTGAGATTAAAAGAAATCCTTCCTGTTAGTAAATTCTGGTCAAAAAATCCATTCCAGCTATCCAGATAGAGAAACCTCGCATTCCCATATGGATATTCTTGTCTTCAAAGAACTTGACTATTAAGCATAGTTGCAGTGTAAATTGAATAAAATTTATGACCTTGAATCTTAAGAGCTAAGCAAATAATCAAGGTAATAGAAAAGTGTCATCACTGTGGCTGATATTCGGCTTGCCATAAAATATTGAGGAAAATGCTGTTAAGTACTATAGGTTAACATTAGATACAAATTTGAAAGTCTGTCTCCAGATGAAAAAAAGGCTATTCATCATAATCATCATTAATATAAATATAATGAATAGTAAAATTCTGGAATATAATATTATGACCTTACTTGGTCTGAATCTGTTTAAATTGATTTGGATTGTCATATAACTGCTTATATACACTACATATTAGATATGAGTTTTCATGTCATTCATGTGTAAAGACATCACTCATCTTTCTAAAATCTAATTTAAATCTGCTGCTAGATTATGTTGAATCAAAGCTAGACGAGGCATCCAGAAAAACTCATATACAACATTATGAAAGATACCAAAAAAAAAAAAAAGCCTTGGAGTTTTTTTTCCTGTATACTTTATCCCTGGAGTTGTTCAAGAGGTGTCTGGATCTGGTGCTGGGTGGTATGGTTTAGTGTTTTAGGGGTTACAGTGGTAGTGCTGGGTGGATGATTGAACTGGATGATCTTGAAAGTCTCTTCCAAGCTTGATGATTCTATGATTCTGTATTTCCTATATATTTGAACATAGGAAAAAACCCCCAGATATTATCAAGTGTTAGAAGTGTAAAATAAAAATCTTTTACTGGTATAAAACTCCAAACTTAGTCAGGAAAAGAGTCTAAAAATGTTATAGGTCAGAGATTTTTTGGAATGGTTTAGGCAAACATCTGTCAGGAAGGTCTGGTAATAGATATATTTGCCCTTGTATTTAATCATGTTCACTGGATGCTTTCTTGAAATTCTTTCTAACCTTTCCTTTTCTGGCAGACTATTGCATCTGCTTTCTATTTGACAGCCACTTTTTCTTTCACTGTTTCAGACAGTGATGGACCTTAAGCAAAGTGGAGAAACGGGTGAGATGGTACTTCATGTGGGCTGGAACAAGCTGTCACTACAAACTTGAATTTCTGAAATGATGAGACTTCCTGCACACCATTCCTATAGATTTCTTTGACACCTTTCAAGGTGTCAAAGAATGGCAGAGCACATGTGGAGAGACAATTCTTTCCAAGTCTATGGCTCAGGAGGACTACGGGCTATATTTTCCTCCTATGATGGTAACCAATACAATCAGCTGCACGCCCTGGACCTCAGTGATCTGGTTCAGGCCCTCACCTGGACTCTCACACATTGTTGCAATTAGGAATAAATGTTTATCACTGCCCTGGACACTTTCATGGATCATTTCATGTGTTGTAGGTACTATTGATGAACATTAGATACAAAGATTTTTCAAATGGTCATTTGCATTTAACTGAAGTAGTGGGGTCAAGAGAGAGCTCAGCCCCAGTTATTCTGAAATTGTGGCAATATTTATAATCCTCTCTGGCACAGCCATGAGCCAGAGTTCAAAGGCTATTTCATGTCAGTGACATCAGTCTGTCACAGAGAGCACATTACATTTGGGTTCACATGATTTTGGGTATCTTCAGGCTAAGGAATGTAGTAAAAAAAGAAGAGTAATACAAATGTTTAAATGAGACATGTATCATAGCATAAAATTTCATGGAATTCCCTGGAGGGGAGACCAATGATTGACATTAAACTTAGGATGACAGACAAATCTTCAGATATACTGACACCATGATATACACAACTTCTAAGGATCCACAGTTCTATCAAAAGTATCCAGTTTAAGATTTCTCCATTTTTTATTTCTCAATATTCTACTTCAAGCTTATCAAATAGAAGGAGAAAAAAAAGTCCATATGGTAAATGTAGTTTTAGTGTGTTCCATATAAAATATTTACAAATTATTCATTCTTAGTTTTCAAAGCATTTAAATTCTTGTCTTTAGTGGTTCAAAAGGAAAAACCCCAATCTCTATATTAAGGTCAAACATGACAGATTTTTCAGTGGGAATGGATTTAAAACTGGTTGTTGAGGCAGTTACATATTTTTCGTTGACAAGGCTTCAAAGTCCTAGGGATCCTGCAGAAGTGGCAGCTGCTCTCGTGCCACACGATCTGCAGCCTGCAGCAAAAGGTGAAACATGAGCCAAAAACATGCAGGTAGGCAGAGACAGGGGAAAGACATGGTCAGCGTGATAGTCAGAAGCTTTAGCAAGGGTTATGCTGGTTATAAGTCTTAGCTGTAGATTGATTAAACCAACTGTTGCCATTAACAACATAATTTGGAACATATCACTTGCTATCATTTGTTACCAGATGGTACCTGGACTCCAGCAAAGAGAAGCTTTGAGAAGAAATTTGATTAATATGGTAGCTTTAGAGACCTTGACCACACACGTTAGACCAGAAAATGGTTTAATAACTCTGGGAAAAGTGAACATTTGGGTGATAAAAACTCATAGTGTTTGTAGAGCAGAGGGGATGGATGACTGATATGAAAACTGGAATACCCTAACAAAGTTTTTTTTTTAACAACATCTGGAGTTTGATTAAAATCAGGTGAAGTATGATTTAAACCAGTTTGGACAGAATTCAGTATTCAGTCTAATGTCAATAACTTGTAGCTGGAAAACAAATAGATAAATAGTACAGCCTATAGAATATTTATTTTTTATAATCATATTGTTAAGGCTCTAATGGTCTAAAAATATCAATCAGATTTATTTTGAAGGCCACAGTCTTGCATGTTTCAAGGTTTTTAGCAACTGCATGAGTCACATGTGCCACATATTTTATTCAGACTAAATGATATGAGACACATTACAAAACAATTTATTTTCAAAACATTGAAAAAGAAGTGCGGCCAATTCCTAAGCACTCTGAGTCATAAACCTGAATGAAAAATGTTGGATGGAAAAAGTCAATGCAATTCCTCCACAATTCAGGTATACTAGCTAAGCAGCTTGAGTGTGCTGAGACATTACTTTGCTATATGATTTCAAATCCTCAATGCTTATTTGTGAGAAATTACTGTAAATTTCATTAATGTAATGACACATCCATCTCTCACAAATAAAAATCATCGATATAGTAAATAAGGCAGATAAATGATTCACATGGAGTGAGCACAGCCTTCTGAGTTCTCACCTCAAGTGCAAGGAGGTGATTTTACTAAATTTTAATCTTTTCTGTGAACTTTGAACAGACTTTGCTTTGAGGGAAAGAATAGCAACATCTTTTTCTAAAATAAATAAAGTGTTTATACTTCTAAATATATTTTATATATATATATACACACCTATGCAAAACTACTGTCATTTCAATGATTTTTTTGTTTAAATAAACATGTATTAACAAAACAGACATGCATAATAGGCAGATGAGATAACCTTTGAAATATTATCTTCTCATACATTTCCTGAGCAATTGAGAACATCTAAATTATTAACATTATCAATCTCCTTCAGCAAAGGAGATTTATTTTGCAAATTCCAGCAACCCTAATCAGCTGAATTTTTAAATACCCAGTGTTTCTGTATTCCTTTACTGTTTGTTTTCAAATGTTGATTTTTTTTTTTTAAATGCCACAAAAGAGGAAAACAAATCACATCTTATATTAACCCATAACCTTTTAAGCTACAGAAACAGACAGGTCATTTTTTTTTTTTAGTGTTGACATTCTGCATGTGTAAGAAAAACTTATGTATGTAGATTCCTCTCACAAGAGCTTCAGGGCATAACCCAGACAGAGAAGCCATCACTTTTCCATTCTGCACCCAGGCTGCTGACAAAAGAATTGTGCAAATGAGCCTTTAAATCCTTAAATAGTCACTACACAATGCATGAAAGAATGCAGCACGGGACAAAGGGCAATATTCACAGTTTATCTCAGGGTGATGGATCTGAATCGACGCATGAACATGGGTTTGTTACGGGATGGAGTAGGCCGAAAACCCCTACTGAGAACCCAGTGGCCACAGTCTGTAATGCAAACAGTCAGGCTAAGTCCTTCACAATTAGGGTAAATGGAACTGGCCATTATCTGAACTTCAACTTGTTCTAATGATTGATATGGGAAATGAAAAGTTGTATATATCTCTACAAAGACTGCAAGTTTTCTTCTCCTGACCAATGCTAGGAATTGGTAGATTCATATTTTAATGAAGAAATTCCTATTCTATATTTCCGTTTAGTAAAAGCGCTGGCACTTCCATCCACACTGCCATGAACCTTACCAATTTGTTGTTTTCCTAGAATTTTAGCTATAGATGAGACATGAAAATAAGTTCACAAAACTGAATCTATACAGAGACTATGTAATCTATACTGATGATAACCTATATGGATAGGTTCATCCACATCCTCCACACCATCAGCCTGTATAAGTATTCATTGGTAACCAGCAGCTAAAGAGTTACTTGTCTTGGGGCATTCAGCACTTCAGGAAAACCAGAATCCTTTAGAGAATGTGTGCAATGTAGAGCATTTATGAGTATAAATAAATGTATTTTACCTATACTGTCCTTAACAGTTATTAAAATAACTTGTATTAATGTTTCATGTTTCCTAAAATATGAGAAGTCTAAAATTAATCTTGAGGTAATGCATTACACTGAGGCAAATGTTTACTTCTTAAACAGGGAATGGAGGGGCTGGAGCAAGGGTTGCTGCACCCTGTCCTCTGCTTATTCTCCTTTTTTTCAGCTTGCAGCAGTGAGAAGGGAAAATATGACACTGCTACCTGTAAAATATGTGCAAACCAAGCTGTCAAAGCATCTACAACGCAGCAAATGCTCATCTATACTTTTGAAGAGGAAGGAATTCTCATTAGCTCATTAAAAAATACCTGACTGAAATAATCTCTTTTGATTTATATCTCACCTGCTAACATTTATGGGTGTACAAATTCAGGTAACTTTTCAGGAAACGTGATCTGTGAAAGGGCATATGATTTCACATAAAGACCTGAGTGAAGGCCACCAGGACAGCCAATGAAACACAGAGGCTTCAAGAAACTCTCTTCAAAGCAACCCTATGTATTCAAGTATACACTGCATTCAAGTTGGATGGATTTCCCTTTTGTCTATAGTCATCAGAGGCAAGTGACATCTTGAACGCCTCAAGAAGATTAAATAGCAAAGCTCAGTCGGAAGCTTAAAAAAAAGAGAGAGAAAAGAAAAGGGCCAACTTGGCCATTATGGAGCTGGTCCTTTCTTGTCTGTGAAAGAGCTTTCAAGGAGTACTATTGGAAGAAGAAGGCCCAGATAAAGAATACAATGATATTAGAAAGGGAGAACTCCGAGTGGAACCAGAGGGTGTGGGTTGCGCTGAATGAAGGATTAGTGCAGCTTCACAGCAAAGAAAAGGGGAATCCTAGTCAAGATGAAAATGAGGAATTACTTTTTTTAGACTCCAGTTCACTGAGCAGCGACAATGCATGATGGGAGGTACTTGACATAACACTCTTCCAGGCCATGTTTGCTCTCCATGTGGGACCAAGAGAAAACAACAACAGTGGCACACCAAAACAAAACAGTTTTTAACCTAATAAACTTACTCAGAAATTCTTTTCTGCAAACCTTGGGTTTTATTTACCATAGGGTATCTGAATGTTGAACCAATCACATATGGGAAATTAGCATGCCAGATTTGCAGACAATGCGCCTTTTAACAAGCCTATATTTTGCAAAAGGTTCAAATCAATGCATTTTTATTGCACATTAGAGGAAAGGAAGATATGTTGAGTGTTGAATTCTTCACAGTCATCAGAAATAATTACCTTCTGGAACATCTTACAGCAAATTAGAAGGCAAAGTGATGCAGAAATAAAAGACATGTTGAATTCTTAAGATGTGTGCACA
This sequence comes from Myiozetetes cayanensis, assembly GCF_022539395.1. Lineage (NCBI taxonomy): Eukaryota > Metazoa > Chordata > Aves > Passeriformes > Tyrannidae > Myiozetetes > Myiozetetes cayanensis. Next base: position 103,209,820 of record NW_026087411.1, read on the forward strand.
ACAGTCAGGTTGATTCTGAGTTAGGGAAAGGATAGTGAAGTTCCCTCACAGACAGTCTTTGAGTTAGGGAAAGGACTCTTGATATTATTTTGTAAATCACTGACCTATTTTCCCATGTGTGAGGAATCTGTAGTCCCAGAATCACATAAATAGTTGTGACATAGCCAAGGTGGAAAATAGGCTGGAACACAAGGTCTCTGTTATGACTTATTTGTTAATATGATAGAAACACATGCTTTGGGTTAGGGTGAGAAGTAGCAGGTTAGGAGTATTCTGGGGATGCTGCCACATCCACCTCACACAGGGAAAGGAGTAAGAAGGACTCCTTTACCTGCTGGTGAAATCAAATCATTATGGTAATAGAGGGCAAAAGAAACAAGCTGGTCTACCTCATCCGCTTCCCTAAAGTGTCAGGAAAAGCTCAAGCAGCTTAGGATATTACAAAGTATTAATCTAGTGCAGAAACCCCTGCTGTCCTTATGGGCTAGGGACCCTTTGCTGTAAAGCTTTCTTCAAGGCTTGATAAAAAAGCTGAATGGGCAAAAAAAAATGACCCTGGGATCATCCAGTTTCCTTGGGTACCTCTCAGTCCAGGCAAACATAAAGTTTTGACAGGACAGAAGTATCACCTCCCTCCAGTACCACACCAGGTCATGAAGCTGTTAATCATGAAGTCAGAGACTGCACCTCAAGAACAGCTGGAACAGCACAGATATGGATATAGTAAAAGAAAGTTTCTTCCTAAAATGTATGAATTACCTGCACTTGTGGTGAGGTGTTATTTAGATAATCAATAAGAAGAGAGAATTTGTGCCATTGGAACACCTTGGTTTGACAGGCTTAGCCAGAAGAAGATGTAGTGGGGACATAACTACTCTCTAAAATGTTCACTGGCAAATGCCATGAAAGCATCTAAAATAAAGGAAAGGCTGACACCTGGACAAATGAGCTGTGGCTGTAAATACACTTAGGAAATCAAAAGGTCCTTTTTCACCTTTTGTTTTGACAAGGGTCTTTCAATAGCAACAAAATCAAAAAGTAACTAGCTCAAAGGCTGAGCCGAATGTATGGATGGTATGATTGCTGGTGTTGTTAATAGTTGACTAGACTTGAGGACCTAAAGCTGAGGGAACTGAACTGTGGCTTTTGAGCCCAGGTTATAGTGTGATACGGAGGTTCTAGTGTGCAGCCTGCCAGTCTGCTCTCCTTCTATGATGCTTCCTATATTTGTTTCCTTTTCTTCTTGCATTATCTGTTCTTCCTTTCTACTCACTCTACTGACTTCTAAAGGATAGACCACAGGTGCTGGATGGTGATCACTCTCCAAGAAGAGTGATGAGAAACCAGAAATTTAACAGCCCATGACTATGCAAGGGCAGTCACTGCCTCTTCTGCTTCCCTGCATATGTATGTGGTTGTGTGGAACTGAGAGAATATTATATATGCCTCTGATCTCTAGTATAAAATCCTGTTTTGTCCTGTTTATCATATCCAGCCTCTTTTTCTCTACCTTATTAATAGGAACAGCCTTGCAGTCACCTGGGTCTGCACAACAAGAGAGGGATCATCTGAGTGTTCTGCAGGGTGACTGTTCAGGACTCAAAGCTTACTTCTCATGCAGTTATCAGTTTGGAGACAGATTTCATCATGTGCTGCATCACTGGAAGGAGGGTTTTAGCCTTTTGGCAAACTTGGAAAGAATTTCTGATTTCACAGTGTCTACACAAAAATTCTAGTGGATATGCAGCATATTTGTAGTGCATTGCAATTGGATAGACAATAGTTCTGCCAGATGAGCATTGCTGGATACGAAATTTTTCTTTCCTTTCATTTTGGAGATATATATCTTTACTTTTACTTTGATTGTTATTACTATTCAGAATTTAAATAGCTAGTTCTAATACTTGTTTATGCACTACCTTTTTGTGCAACATCTTTATTCATGAAAAAACGGTGAGATTTTGCTTTGGAAGTGATTCTTCATGTAATAAAAATAGTATCATATCAAATTATATGAAAGATAATCTAAAGACACAACAGAGATAGGTAGTGTGGATAAATAGTTTTACCAGTAGAGTGGAGCTCCTTAGGTTTACATAGCAAGAACCTCACTCTGCACTGCAGAAAAGGAGCAGTGAGCTATGGAGTCCTGAAATAGGGGGAGCTGAAGGCACAGTGACATACCAGCTCTTGATCTTGTACCCTGATTTAAATACTTAAAAGAAATACAAATGTCATCTTGTAAATCCAGATGATTCTTCTGTAAAGGTTCTTATTTGACATGTTACCTGAATGCAATGATCCTATGTTTTACTACTCTGCAGATGGCTACCTCTGTTTAAAGTTCACCCTCCCCTATCCTTGCTGCTTCAGAGACAAACTCACGAGGTTGGCTGACTCAACCTGTTTGCTCTGAGCAGTTTGGTGTCTGAGTGCTCTGACCCATCCAGGCTTCTCCTTGAAGGCAAAGAAGAGCTTGAGAAGCATCTGACTTCCATTCCCTAAAAAGCATTTTTCACACAGATAGCCCAAGATTTCTTTCCCTAAATAGAATGTAATGAGGTATATCTTGATATCTTTGACAGCAGACTCAGCTGAGGAGGTGGCTGACTTGATTCCATTACTGCTGTCGCAACCCTTGAAACTATAACAATGGAGGAGAAATGGCTGCTTTCTCTCCTCTCTTTTTTTTTTTTTTTCCAAATCTCTGGTTTTATATCATAATCATCAAGACAATATGACAGCTGGTGACAAAGTAGTAAAAAGTAAAGAGCACCTGATAAACAGAATGATTTTCACAGTGTCTACATTTATATTTTTCTTGCACTTACTCCTGAATGTTGGGTAAGAAAATGAAGTTAATTGTTCAAGAAAATTCTTACAGTTTTAATCAGATGTTCAAATATCAAGTGTTTTCAAGTTTTTCCTTCGTAGTTTGATGGTATGGGTGTATTGTAATGAATGAAGTTTCTCTTTGATTAAAGGAAAAGTAAAGTCTGTAGAGGACAGACAGTTTCCATACATGTCTTTCCTGTTTTTCTCCTCCAGTGTAAGAAACATCTTGAACAGGAATGTCACAGATCAAGAATTTTAAGTTGTATTGTATTTTGCTTAAGTGTACCAAGTATAATATGAACAAAACGTGACAGTGCAGTTATGTTAACAATAATGAAATGAGAAACTCCATGGTATGTCATAGCTAACAAGACAGAAAGCAGAATCATACTGAAGAACTGGAATTTTTCTGGCCTTTATTTTGGTTTTGATACTTATAAAAGTGGGACAATTCAGATTGGAAGGGGGACGTCCAGTCTAGCTTCTTTCTCAGAGCAAAACCAGATATAAGGTTGGACAATTGCTTAAGTTATGTTTGTCATTGTACTTGAAGAGTAAACCAATCAAGATTTAAAATGTTTTCCTGTTTTTCCATTTTCACCTACTTTTTCTCCTTTCCCTCTACTACTTCCACTAACAAAACCAGAAATCCATGGTCTGATATTGTAATTATACCTAAACAATTATTTCAACTTTGAATAATCAATGTCCTTTAAGATAGTGCAAATTAGTCTGCAGAGCAACATGAGAGAAGTTAACACGACTATTCCAACTTCTATTTGTAAGCACAGATAGCAAGACAATTGCCAATTAAAATAGAACATATTCAAATCACTTTATGGTTGATTAAGCTGCACGATATAACAAGCCATGTGTTGTTATGGATATTACCCTAGAGTTTGCAGAGTTCCTCTAATTGTCCAAAGAGTGCTTGTGATGGCAAGAACTCCTGCACTGGAAGTCTCTTCTTTATCATTTCAAAGCAGAATGTCTCCAGGGAAACTGGTGATAAGGAAAATATTTTCTTAAGGTTTATCTAGATATATGAAAAAAACCCCAACAAATACAACAAAATAAAATAAAATTAAAAAAACACAGCCAAACCCAAAACATTAAAAACATTTTTCAAACAGCAGATTTGACTCATTCCTGTATGCACAGATGATATATCTGTGGCAGTGGAAGGGTGCAGCAACCTTTGTGATGCCTTTCATACAGGTTACAGTTGGGGATTTAACCTCATGGATCTGAACAAGACATCCTATAGTGCTTCCCCAGGGCCTTGGCCACAAATCTTCCCTGTCTTTCTTCCCCTATACAAAGGAATCAGAAGATCTGTTGGTTTATGCTGCTGCAACTCTTCTCTAGTTTTACTTTTTGTCAGTATGGGCATGAAAAACCGACTTCTACTGCTGGCATAGCAATAAAGATCCGGTGCTACAAAGAAAATATCTTAATTTACATCTGCTTAAGTTAATGTAGAGAAAAGTAAGGCAGGGTATGATTTCAAACAGATATCTTGGAGGTATCCTTTTAAGTTCATTTTGCATGGAAAGTATCAACATAACTTCAAAAGGACAAAGAAACAGTGAATCAGCTCTTTTGCTTCTCAACATGCTGAATGAGCTCCACTTAAAAAACTAACACCAAATTGCAATTTTTGATCTGAAGTTTTGTTTCATCCCATCTTCAAAATTTCACCATGCTACAACTGTCCTTTTGATGCAACCAGTAAATGTGTCGTTTCCTCTGTCCATAAAATCATTACCAGGCAGCGGAAACTCTTGCCAGAGGGAAGAGCCTTGCTAAAGCTTAATAAAAACTGTTGATGTTCCCTGCAGGTACTAGCATGTCTGATCTAAAAATATGTATTTGAAGCAGATGCCATAATGTATTTCTCTTAGCAACAAGTTACTTTTATGAAAATATTTTTTAAAAAGGTAGTAAAAGGTGCTAAAAGCATCCACATGACTGCAATTGCTTGATACTAACTCCATGATTGTAGTAATTAAACAGAAATGCTTAGGGTGTTCTTACAAAGCACTAATATTTTGCAGCTTCACTGACTGGTGTGCCTTAGAATGACTGCCTTCAGCACAATCTCTGTGTAGTATATTACCATACTTGACAAGGTACATAGCAGCATATTTACACTACTCATCAACATAAGCAGTTTCCTCCCTTCATCATTAGCTGCAGCTGACTCTTAGATACTGTTTTTACTGCCATTACCCACCAGGAACTTCTAATTCAACCCAACTAACCCAAGCAGGATTACAGAAGCCTCTTCACCTTCTGCAGAAGATCTGAAGAAGAAAGGTAAATCCTGGGGAGAAGATGCTTTTCCCTTTAGAATTAGTAACCTTTTTTTTTTTTTTTTTCAAAATAACAAGGCACATGTGTTCAGAATGCATCTTCTGGCCATGGTTGGTCAAGTTTGCAAGTCTGATGGAAAATTTTGATCTTCAGAGTGACCTTCAAGAAACTGTCTCAACATACCTGACACATTTGGTGTGGAAATGAATTGACACGGTTTTTGCCTAAAAAGCTGAATTTCAACTCGTAGCTCCTAGTTCTAGGCTCCCAAGAATAAACTCTGTAACTCTGACAATAGTCCCTTATGTTGTTTTGCCAAAAAACTTGGTGAATACTGCCCTTTTCTTGTATTTTGCACATTTTTTGTTTCTGTTTTGGACTGAAAACTAATTGTGAAGTACAAGCCCAAAAGAGAGTGCTGAAATAAAATATATTGAAAATCTAAGAAATAATTTTTATTGTTTCCCTTGTGCATTTTTAGATACATTCACCCCTTAATTTAATAATCCTCTGGCTCACTTCTTTCATTAAGGTATTCATATTTGAAAGTGATTTGTGATAAGAACGTGTCCAGGTCAATAACTTTTAACTAATGAAAAAAAACCCCTAATTTTCACTCATATTTAAATGGGTAAAGAAATTATTTCATATCATTGTTTTCCCAGGTAGAAAGGCACAGAGATGATATTTATTGAAGCCATTCAGTCAGGTTAAATCTCTGCATTCAGGACAAAGCTTCAAAGCACAGGCAAAAATGTACTGTCAGTTACTTTCCAGTAGGTTGTGAAAAACAATACTTAGAATATGGATACAACTCTCTCACCCCACTCCTATATGGAAGGAAAGAAATAGGTTAACATTTGCATTAATTGGAGCCATTCTTGTGAATGTTATTCATATCTAGCTGTGGTTGAACCACAACAATTTGCACCAGCTTATGGTAGTTTTAAGAATCTCTGAATCTTTCTGTGAGACTTCTCAGATGCAAGACATGTTTGGGAAAAAATTAAAGAGGCTCATGCTGGTAATTCCAATATTAGAGCTCTTATAGGATAAAATCCAATCAGCTCTTGCTCAGATCTTGTCAGAAAAAGGAAAGATGTAAAGATCTGTGTGTTGAGTTTTCTTACCTTTAGGGACAGTGAAAGAGATCAGAGTTTTTGTTTTTCTTACTATGCAAGGAACAGTTCCGACTAGAGAGACAAAAGGGATTCTGGATGCCTAAAGGCCATCAGAGTTATGAACTCCTGGGGGGATGTGTGGCCATAGTAGCTGGAACAGTTGGCTGACTTAGCTGAGCAGGGATTGATCTGAACCTAAATATTTCTAGAAACTGAGTTCTCCCTTTGAGAACACGGGTGCTTACACACACACAAGGAATCTGTTTTTTTGGCATGGAGGTGCAATGGTGCAAACACCTTTTGGTTTATCCAGCTCCTGAAGTATACCATAAGCCAAAGGAGCTTTCTAACATGAACTCAGTAAACTGTGGGGAAAAAAAAAAAGAAAAGGGAATGAGTTCACAGCTGAAACAGTTGGGAAACAAAGAGAATTCAAGAAGATCTGTTTAGTCTCCAAATGCCTATTTTCTTACTGATAGTCCACCGACTATGAATGATGTATTTCTATTCAAATGCAGCACAAGGCAATTTCCTTGCATTAGGAAGCTCAGACAGACACTTCTAGAGAATTACGGATGGATGTTTCTTCTGGCTTTCAGCTGTAGGGTCAATGCTACTTCTTTGTTCTTGCAAATGCCTCAGTTTACAGGGAAAGGATGACATTATCATTCTGTTTTAAAGTTAAAACTGTGAGAGGTTTTGTATCTGAAAAGCTATTCTGAAGGAACTGTACTTGAGAGATCACACTGTACAAAAGGGGGCAATAAAATGTAAGACAACTTCATATATCTGTGCTTTTTTTTTTTTTTCATTTTAAGAGTGTTTCCTGGAAAAATGTAAGCATTTGACTCAAGAAACCTTGCAGAAAAACATTATTAAAGAAATTATTAAGAAACCAGAAACACCGACTCAAGCTGACTTTTTAGGACTATACATTCTTCTTTAGGTGATATTTTGATGACATTAGGGCTAAAACCATGAAAACTGCTAGCTATGGCTGTGGTGTATTTGCTCAAATTGAAAAATCTGTCATAGTTCCTTAAGGTGTTTCAGAATTTCTTAAAAGCTAATTAGTTCTATTTCCTATTAAAGAAAAAAGCCAAAACAAAACAAAAATGAAACCATTAAAAATAATTATAATTCTAGTTGTCTAACAGGAACAAATAGTGTCCAGATGCTCTTTTTTTGTCATAAACACTATCAGTAAGTATATTTTTGTAGCTAATTAGTGTTACATAGTAGAACAGGTATCTGGAATGGAAATTGCTAGAAACTTTCACAATTATTTTATTAGCAACTGTAGAAATAAACCTGCAGTTACCATGGCTCATTAAACAAATTCTGAAGACCTGAGGCTCTGCAGAATTATTTGTAAGTTATAAAAAAGTCCAGCTTCAGCTACAAGTCCTGGTTTTTCTGGTGGAACTCCATATTCCCTTGGACGGAGTTCAGTGAGTCGTACACTTCCTCAAGAGAGATTGATCTCATTTGAGCCTTCTTTCAGTGTCAAGGCATGCCTAGTCTTTGGAATCTGATCTGTCCTGCACATTATCAGAGGTTGTCAAAAAGGTGTTCTGAATTCCAGAGAGGGATATGTTACCACCAGTTATTTGCAGGTCAGTGAAACACTACATCCATTCTGACATACAAACTTGCAGAATTACTTAAATTAAAAGAAAACAAAAAAAGTTCTACCTGCTAAATACTGTTGCTATGATATAGCAAGAGGCAGCTAATGTCTCATCCCAAAGAGCAGGATTTCTATAGGTTTGAAGAAAGTCGCATTTCCGAACATTTCCCCACAAGCGCCTTGCCGGTTGGACTCCACTGGCCAGTTCAGAGAACCATGTCAGATTTTTTTCTCAGGTTCTGCTGCAGAAATATATCAGGGACAGATGTTCCTCCAAATCCCTGAATACATCTACTGCTCCAGAAGTGATTTTCCGTGCCACAGTACTTCCAAAAGTAATAGCATATGTAATGAATGACAAACCGGGCACTTGGCTTTTGATATGTCCCCACTGGCTATTCACTGCTTGGTTCCCTTCTGTCTTCAGGCTCCTGGGTATCTTACATGAACGATCCAACTAGTGTCACTTAAAGGGCAAAGAGATAAACTGTATGTGAAAAAGAATAAAATAATGTGCCTTTGTCTCTTTCGAACAAAGGAAGTCAACCTATAACAAACCAGAAAAAACTAGCTTTATGACTGAGCAGCCTGATTCTCACTTACACTGCCTTGCATCTTCCCAAGAGGAAAAATAAGTATTGAAATGGATATTAAAATATTTTTCTTTTTAAGCATGATTTCACTAAAGTTCAGTCTTCCTAAATACTTGTAAAGGGTCCTTAACCAGTAAATTTAACACACATTAAAAATATCTTTACTAATTAAAAAAACCCACATAAGCAATTGAAAAATAATGTAAATAGCAAAATGTTAAGTGAAACAAGAATAGTGTGAACTTACCAGTAAGTGTCACAACAACTGTGATATAAATTGACCTCTAAATGTATTTGTATTCTTGGAAACCATTTTTTATTGTAGCCGTACCACATTTCAAAGGTATAACACCCCCCAGCCCCGTCAACCCACCTTACCTCCCACCCCAAATCAGCCTAAAAGTAATTCTAAGTTGTTTTGGATGAGAAATAAGAAATCGGAGGATGAGAATAGTGAAAAAAATTCATGTAATCACCATAGTTTTTATTATCACCTGGTTTTGCATTTCCAAAGCAGACTTTCACATGCATAGCTAGACTATACAGTGGCATCCTGTATTGATCTCACCCAGTAAAGCTTTCAAGCAGCGTGGAATCTTGTTTAACCTTCTGCAAATATATGCATTTAAAGGTCACACACATGATGTGAGATTTGCTTGCCAAACGCATTCTGTCTGCTCATTCTACAATGTAACCTGACAGTTAACTTTAGCCTGCTTGGTGCTGGTTAGTGCCGGGTAAAGCAATGCAGCCTCAACATTTTATGTTAAACACAGAATTTTCCAAGCTGCTATAACCATGCAATCTACAGCATTCCTCAGATAACCACAATGATGTGGTGGACCAGCTCAAGGAACATTAAACAGCTAGTACGTTTAGTAAGTTTAGTAGTTTTCTACCGTTGTTTTAAAATTGGCCTCCAAAATAGTCTGCTGTTGGAAGTTATTAAAAATGTTGTTTTCTCATATGGCTCCTCCATCTCCTAATATACTTAGGCCATTACATTTCCTACCTAGGTCATTTTACAATGACCCAATATATATGTTAGTTGTGGAGATGCATGGTTTTTTTAGATGCTCTTTGAAAAGCAGAGATCCAACAACAAGATTAACTGCAAGAGCCCTTAAGGAACCAACTACTTGCAAATTTCTGTCATTAAAATGTGTAAACAACAGGAATAACCGGCAGAAAAAAAAAAAAAAAGGAAATTAAACAGCCTCATGCAAAATACTGTCAACTGTAGTCCTTATTCCTGGAAGTAGCAGGAAGACAAAAGCAGAGCTGCTCTACCTTGTGGCAGTGAGCAATTGATCCTTCTGTAAAAAAAAAAAAAAAGGACCCTTAAAAAGTACTAGATAATTTTAAGCTGTTTTATCCCTTGATATTATATAAGTGCAATTTTAATTAATTCTTAAGAGTTAAAAAAAAATAAAAGAAAGAAATGAAGATTTGTGTTTCTTAGGAATGCTAAGCTGTACAAAAGCTCTGGGCTTTGTTTTTGGGCTGTCATTCTAAAGGAGGTGAGGACGGATTATAATTGCACTGTGGGGCCTGAACAGAGGACCCCTGTAGGTAGAGCAGGCCTTTCAATCTTCTGATCAACGGAGCTGAAACAAAAATGCAGGAGGGCTGTGTTCCCACGTTCTTTGACAGTTTCCTGCTGCAGATAGCGTCCTTTTAAACCTCCCTTATGCTTTCATTATGCTGGTGAAATAATGAATAATTTGCCTCCTCCACTCTTTGATATGCATGGTCAGATATTATTGGGTAAGAAGCAAGAAGGACCTTCCTATAACCTTAATCCAGTTCACACTAATAAAATGATTTAGCTGAGCATTCTTGGGAAGCAATTATTTTTCTTGAAGACAATGACTATCAAAAAGTCCCTAATGGGCAGAGGCAGATCAGGTCACCTCAGCTTTCCATTTTCTTCAACACAGGCAATGTTTGGACCCTTAAAGTATGAGCTCCCTTCTGCAGTTTTGTCACAAATACTCAATCATTACTGTTGCTGAGTGTAGGGTTAAAAATGAATTAGACTTAATTTTGATTTATTCAAGTGTGCAGTTATCGACTGTGAGAGGTTAACTGTACTCTGATTTCTGTGAGAGAAAATCCACAAAAGGAGAAGTATCCTGAGAAATGTGAAAGGTATTTCTGTTTCCTAGTGGTAGTGATGAGCAACATATTTCAATTCCTATTCTCCTTTTTGTCATTAAATTATGAAGTTAGCATTCTTGAATAAAAGAACTCCAGGATTATTTTGTTCCTAAATTAATACAGTATTAATGAGATGCAGATTAGTTAATTTAAAACACTACTCTTTTTTGGCAAGATTAATACTCCTTTAAGGAGATTAGTATTCTCCTCTTTTATATCTCAAAAATCATCAACAATTACAAAATACATTGGCTGCCAAACAATAATGCTCTTATATTATCTGGACTGATCCAAGAGTCTTTGCAAACATAACTGAATTGCTCTCACACTCCCCTTGGTACAAAAATCAAGTGTATCCCCTCACTACTTGTGACTTATTATGATTGCTGTTATCATCACTACTTAACATTATTGTTAATATTCTTAACAAAAACTCTCTGGCTGTTAATATTCTTAACAAAAACTCTCTGCATCTTTTAAAGACAGGTAGATATGTGCTGAGATTTCTAAAGATGTGTAGAGGCCTCTTGTTCACACTTTCTATTATTGAAATGATATAATTAAAATGAGTAGAAGATATGGGTCACAGATCCATTTGCATATCTAAAGTGTAGCCTGATCATGAAAAAATCAAAGACTCTCATCTTAGGTGTAATGCAACCTTATAGTTTTTGATGAGAAAACAGAACTTCTAAATAAACAGCATCAGTGAAGCCCCTAATAGAGTGTCATTCAAGTATGGCCCTGTAGTGTTAGTTGCATCAAAAAGCTTGTGTTAAACAGGGTCATTGTAATAAAATTGAGTCAACTTCTCAAGGCTATATAACCATAGTTCATATTGAAAGAATTATTAACAAAGTTTTCCTGTTTTTATCCTTGGTAATGATATTAATGACCTCATTGAACATTTTAGTAACAAATTTGACACAAAATGTGGGAATTATTCTAGTTCCAATTGTTTACTCAAAAATGGGTGAATTGTGCATTCAGATTCAGTTTATTGAATTTCAGACATCCAGTTGAGGCTCAGAGACAAGGAATGATCATCCACCTCTCAACTGAATCAGTCCCATCATTGTTAATTTAAAAATAATACTATGAGGTGCTCCTAATTCACATCTGCAAACACAATTTGTGATGAATCTGAGCTTACAGACTGATAAAGATTGCATTGTGAATTGAAAGCAAGTAATAGTTATGAATCATCCTAGTAAAGAATTTTTTTTTTCTAATACAGAATTGGAATTATGACATTTTAAAAAGTCACAGTAATATATCATCTGAAATATTCCACATACCTCTGAATATCCAAAGTAAAAGAGACAAAATAGAATAAATGCAGAAACTTTCTTTTCTTCTGAGAAAAGATGAAAGACAAAAGCCAAGCTAATTTCAATTATCCTGTCACTGCATCACTCCACCTTCATTGTAGTAATCAATATTAACTTGGATGCAACTATCTCATATCCCTGCCCAACACTCCCAGGGTCTCAGTTCCTTCACCCTGTTCTGCCTCCTGTCCTAGATCTTGTCCTACCAGGAATTGTTACTAAACTAAAGTATGAAGATGCTAATAAATAGATGTAGTGTAATGATATGCATTATAAATACTCTCTTCACAGACAGCTACTGTTGTCCAGAGTACACATTACAGATGGAAAAGGTGAAAGTGAAAGAGAGGGAGAGAGAGAGAGAATGAGAAGACATACTAGAGACAGTTGATTACTGCTGATCAGGCTCCACCAGTGCAGCAGGGATTGAGAAACACCAACCAGTCACAGGTTTGGCCACTCTTCCTATACTGTGGTTACTTTAATTAGCAACACTGAAAATTGAATAGTTAAATTAATGCAACTTCTGGTTAAAGAAAGGTTTAAAGTCTAACATGGCAAAGTTAAGTATACTATGCTACTTAAATGACCAGATATAAATACTCAAAACATATCAGGTTCCAAATTATGGATTTCTATGGTAAATTTTTAGAATCAACTTTTTAGAGCTGTAAAAAAATATATTAATTGCTCAGTGAACATGGTGCAAGAATAGAAAAAGTTTCCATGTCAGAAATTCTTATGAATATTTCACCTATCTTTGAGTAAACTACTTGCAGACAGCAACTGCAACACAAACTACATAAATTCAGAAATCCATAAAACTCCTTTGTCTGTTTTGGAGAAGTGACCCAAAAAGCAGTGCATGTTGCTATTGAGAACTATTAACCAGCATTTTCATCCTTTCTTGTTCAAGGCTAGAAAGTGATACCCATTTGCTCTCTTCCCAGCAATAAACAGTGGAATCTCAGTCAGGAAACTCTCTGGTCCATTGTGATCACTTAACTTAGTAACTTCCAGGATACAAATGATGTATCAATATGACTTTAAATCAATGAAAAATTTAAAGCCTCAAAATCAAGATAATTCATCTCTTGAAAAAAATAAACATAAATTTCAGACAGTCGCTTGGAGTCACAAAAACTATAAACCAGGAAATGGTCACTGTTAATCTTTTACTTCAGTGTGAACTGAGAAACCATTTAACTGTGTTTTTCTCAGGAAAAGATAAAATTATTAAAAATCAGTAAGGAAGTTGATGAACATTAGAATACTCCAGCTTTTAATATTTGTATTGAATAAGGTATTGTTTGGTTTATTTTTTTTTTCTCCCCTGAGGGATTTTAAGAATATAAGCTTCCCTGAAAGATGTGTGAGGTCTGATCTTGGTTTATATTGTAAGGATTTTTTTCAGATCAGGTTATAAAGCTCCTCCCACAGTGTTATATCTCTGCACAGATAAAATCATATCGATGCCAGACAATTTTAGAAATCTGTCAAAATGTCCTGTATTGTCTGATCTCACTGCCATCGAGGTACATCAGTAGTAGTAGCTTCAGTAGTACAGTATTTTGAATATCCATACTACTCATTCATTTTGGTCAGAATCAGATTAAGTTTTTTTCTACAAAGTAAGGAAAAGCTGCATCCAACATAAAAGAAAAAATATAATACAAGTCCTGATTCATGTAGATCTTCTTTCAGCTACTACTGAAATGTTAAATACTAGAAATAAAGAGAGAAATTGAATAAAACCCTTCCATTTTTCTCTATGTATCCATTCCAGAATTTTTAATGATGAACTTATATTTCCCTGTATCCTAAAGTTAAAGTCCTTCTTGCCTATTTCCCATATGAGAAGCTATTTTTGTCCTAACATTCTTCCTAAAATTCTTTCTATTATTGAGGACCATAAACTTTTACTCCCAGAGCAAGAACAGATTTCTTCCCAGCAGACTGGCAGCATCCATTGTCAGATATTAGATGTACTTTTCCTTAATTTGTCCTGTGAGGAGTGCCTAAGGATTTTGGGATTACTCTAGGCTGGAGAAAAGGAGGCTGAGGGGCAACAACATTGCTCTCTACAGCTTTCTGAGGAGGGGACAAGGAGAGGGAGGACACATGGGAATGGTTCAAAGCTACACCAGAGAAGGTGTAGGCTGGACATTAGGAGGAATTTCTTTGCCAAGAGGGTGGTCAAACACTGGATCAGGCTTCCTAGAGAGTGATTGGTGCTTCCAGCCTGCCAGTGTTTAAGAGGCATTTGGACAATGCTCTTGATAACATCCTTTCACTTTTGGACATCCCCAAAGTGACTGGGCAGTTGGACTAGATGATCACTGTAGGTCCCTTCCAACTGAAATATTCTGTTCTATTCCAGTCCACTCTAGTCTAGTCTGTTCTATGGAAGAAGTACATGCAGGTAGGATATTGAGACTGCTCTTGTTGACAAAGGAATAAAAAGTGACTTCCAAGGGAGCCTGAGTAGGAGTTATGATCCTTCACTGCCTACCTTTAATATCAGGAGCCTTATACATATTTGTGGCCTCGAGCTGGCAGCAGAATGGCTCTGGAGGAGCTTGCTCTGGGCATGTCACCATATAGAGAAGGAGGCTCAGTCTTAGATCCTCTCCAGCATTCCTTCCTGTGCTTCACAAGGACATCAGTTACACCAGAACTTTCTTTTCTTTCATTGCATGTAAACCAAAGCATTTTTAAAATTATGTGTGGAAGAGTTTAGGTGGTTAAATTGTTGGAATGACCACCGTGAGCCTGAGATATATATATCTTTTATGAGAAGAATGTTGCAAACAATAGTCTTCCAACTGCTCTTACTGTATTTATTATCCAGCTGAATAACTTTAATATTCTTTCTCTGCTCAAACATGCATAAAAATAACTCTTGCTGCAGTGTAAACTAATTTATGCCTGAAATATTTTTCCTGAGACATTTTAGAGATGAGTGAAATATTTGAGAAAGTAATAGAAAAATTTAATTAATTGATAGATGAAAAATTGAAAATGTCTATATCACACAGACATTGTCTATTTTTTGGATTAAGGTAAAACTCCCCTAAGAAAAGATGTTATTTTTCAGGAACAGTGACTCCAGACAAGATTTGTTGAAAGGGTTCTATGATACTGTTAGAAAACAAAGATCATCTCTAGTAGATAGCAGGAGGGCTGGTATACATAACTGAACCAGAAAAATAGTGAATAAATATAGCCTATTACTCTTTCATACAGTGATGCAAAATCTTGACAAGTAGTCATTTCAGTCCAATTCATATTAGGAACAAGGTGCCCACAAAAAAAAGTATAAAAGAATGAGATGATTTAGACAGAATCAGGTACCTTGGATATAACAAGGTTGTTATCTACCCTCACTGAATATTTATCATGTCACTATTCACTTGATGTTGATTAAAAAAAAGGTCAAGAAAGTATAAAACCATTGGAAGGAAAATATGGTATGTGCATGAGCATACCAAATAATGTTATAAATATGAAGTAATGACCTCTGTTTTGCATTTGTGAGTAAGGTTACATCATTTAGTGTTGTAAAAAAACCACCGTTTTTGTGTTAGGCACTGATGATGTGTGAGTACTAAGGATGAAATTCCTCTTAGGTGACACAAAAATGCCACAGAACAACTGTGTCTATAAAATCATTGTATGCTCTGCATTTGTCTCTTAGGAGAACTCCTATGTTTCCTTTATGTTGCGGGTAGGTTGAATGCATCATGCCAGTGGACATATAAGACCACCCACCTACTGGCCCCTGTTATCTCTGTGAATAACCTCATCTTTAGAGAATTCCACCTGTAAAACTCATGGTCTGGGTCAGGGACTTCAACTATCTGCCACACAATTGGTATTGCATGAGCTTTTCAGAAACACAGTATCTTAAGACTGCCTCCATAGCCCAGACCTTACGTGACGATAATTTATGCAAATGTCTCATGGCATTTGTTGCCACTTCTTGGGGTGAATAAGCCCTATGAACATTGTGTAAATACACAAGTTATTCAAGGAAAATATCTAAGTCCTCACCATCAGTGTCTGCTCTAGACAGAGGCTGACTGGCAGGACAGGAAAGTTGGTGGCTTTTCAGCCAAGAAGAAATAGAACAAAGAAGGACCAAATTCCATTTAGAAGAGATTACTGGGTAAATTTATGGAAGGAGGGCACAGTGCTTCATAACACTGGCTTTGAAGTCTGAAAAAGATACATGTGAAATATAAAACTTTATTGGTTTTACATTTTTTCTGAACACAAATACAGGTATCCATGTACAGAAACATACAGGGCCTTGGAAGAATTGGTTTGGGAAATACTACACTTTCCAAATGTCATCTCTCCTCAACACTCCTTCCTGCCCACACCCTCCCCAGCTTCTCCGTGTTCTTTAAATTTTCCAGAAAGCACCAGAAGAAGGTTTTAACTTGTTTATACCTGTCCACATATATCTACTTAATCTTTTTCCATATTCACATGCCTCAAGTTCATCCACAGCCATGTGTCACCATCTCTGTCTGCTAAAACTCCTTGGACTTACCCATGCATCTGCTCTCACCTATACTTTTTCCAGAGATGACAGCAGAATGCAACTAGTAGTTTCCCACTTGCCCACCATGCTGCAAACTGAGGAAGGACAAGCAGAGAATGATTACTTTTCTCAGCAGACCTAGGCAGTACTTGAAGTCACAGCATCTCCTGCGCTCCCCTCACACTGCAGGTCACCTGCTGGTCACTGCCCTTTCACAGCGGGCTGAAGCCACCCTCAAATCAGCCTGCAACACTTTATCTTGTTCAGACAGACTGCCAGAGCTGCATTGTTATAGACAACTGCGTTTTCTGCCTTCTGCTTGTATTACTCTTACATGGCAGATAGTAGGGGACTGTTAGAGGAAAAATTCAGATTTTAGGTTCCCATTTCACACAAATCTGTAGCAAAGTTCCTCTGAGTCCAGACAATCCAGATATGCAGCTGGACTAAATGAGAGGATTAGTGTTGATAACAATAATGTTATTCTAATTTAGTGAAGAACTGGGCCCAAGGTAATTTATTCATTGAATATGGAAGACACTGGAGAAGTTTAAAGGCTCTAAGGACAATATGATTATCTGCAGGGGAAACATTTATTGGTATTTTCTTTTTCACCCTCTTTCAAGCCTGTGGAAGGGAGTGAATATGTTGCATTGGAAAGTATTCCCAATTACAGGCTTAGAGAAGCAAGGAGAAGAAGCAATTACAGTAGAGGGGAGCCTGATGGGTGGGAATGGGGGAGGGGACTTTCACTCTAGGACTATAGTTACTGTAAGAGTTTAGGACAGCTTTCACATATTTATCCAAGATGGCCTTTGAAGTGTCTTGTGGGTTACAATTGGAGGTCTGCTGTCACTGAGACTGTCAGGGGACCCTGAAGATTTACAGCACAGCTTTCTCAGCAGACAGTAATTGCTGCTACAGGAGTGAGGCTGAAACAGCTCTTTAACTTTTTAAGTTGGCAAAAGCCAATGTTAGCCCCTGCACTGCAGTCTGGAGAGCTGAAAGCAGTGGTAGTTACACTTGCACTGGCTGGGTGTGGTCTGTAAGCTACCCTCCGCCTTCTCTAACTGCAAGTCTCTGGGAGACAAAATATTTTATCAGTGCTCAGGAATCAGTTTTAGTAACTCCTTTCCTGGCTCTGCAGTCTGAAACAGCCAAAGAGACCTAAACTCAACAGAATTCTGAAGAGACATTCTCTAAAAATCAGGTTCCCTTCAGATACCTACCCTAGATCTATCTCTTTTAACCTGGTTATGGACATTAGCTTCAGGAATGAACTCATGGCTAAAATTGTCTGTGTGTTAACTACCTCTAGGAGCACCTCCAGACTAATTTAAAGGTAACTTGGATACTGGTGGTCATACAGATGGATGGACTGTGTTACAATTTGCCATTTTCCCTTCCACTCTTATGACTATTTATTGTGTCAGACATCTCAAAGGTTCATTTCCCGAGCTTGCAGTAGCTGTCCCAGAAGGACCTCAATGGTGATTTGTGAGCAAATGCACTGATGTCCCTTTGCACAGTTAGTCCTAAGTGTGACCAGTTGTTCCTTAGCTTTTCTCCCAGCAGATGCAGAGATGGCATGCAGCTTCCTATTAAAAACTGTGTGAGACCAAGGGTGTAAGTAAAGCACAGCATCCCTCACACTTAACTTCTGAGCTCATTCATTCAGGTAGGGTAAAACTTTACCAGACTTTTCTTATTGAGCGATCTTCTTAAGCAAAATCAAGAAATCTTGTTCCACAGAGCAAGAGAGGGTCAGGCAGACCCCAAATATCAGAGTGAAGGATGAATTCTTTGGTTTGGTATGAGAGCAGACAGTGCATGAAAAAAGGTGACAAGGGGTCAGTAGGGGAACACACAGGATAAGATACTTTCATCTATTGTGCTGGGGTCAATAGGCTCCCATCAGGAAATCTTGAGCCCAAGATTAATTACTTGTTGCAGTAGGTATACCATTGTGCTCTGGAAGACACTGTGGTGACTTTAAGCATCTTGCAGATTTCTGGTTCACACAATGCAATCCCATATAAAAAAACAATAGTATCTAAGAAAGTAGTAGTGGGTGGTGGTGAGATGCCTTTTAGTTCATTCTAATCAAACCCTTTTCAAACATACCTCCAGCTTGGTTAGAAATTATGAGAAACTATTTGTTAAATATTATGAAAGAATTTCTTAGTAATTCAGAATTACATGTCATGGCTATTATGTAAGTTTACTTTGCAATTTATATGACAGAACACATTCCTTAAAAAAACCCAAATCCTAAATCTGTGCACATTCCATGGAAATTTATTTGAATTCCCCGTCAAAAACTTGGGAGACTCACAATTTGAAAATATGTTGCAATCCGATTTTTGTCAGCATCAAAAATATGGTTCCCTTTATAGTGATTAGACATAGATTGTTTTTGTTTTAAAATCACCTTAAAAAAAAAAATTGGAGCCAAATCCTATAACACTTGTTTGGGGTGACATTTCTCATAAAATTTAAGATTATTAATACTTAAAATATTACACAAAAGTGAAGTTCTGGTTGATATAGAATAGCAAGATTGGGTTTTTATGGCATATGTCTGTTTTAATAAGCAGTTTATCATCATTTTAGGTGAAAACCATTTGCATCAACTGATTCTGACTTCTTGTGCTGAACTGCACTGCCGTGTTTTGGTGTGCTTGATTCTGCACCATAGTTGACAAAATACTAATGACATGCAGAAAGACCAAAACCCCTACTTTTGTCTTTGTGACTGAGATTCACTATATTTGTAAGAGTTTGTAAGTAGGAGCAACATATTTATTTTATTATTGTCTTCCCTGGACATATTTAAATATTTTAATATGATTTCCAGTAAGCATATCATCTAGTACTTAATCTACTTAGTCCATAACATGAATTAAGTACACTACAAAAATTGCAGTGAATCTTTCATGAAATATTAAAAATTTACTAAATATGCACTTTAGGAAAACCAGAAGAAAAAAATCATTAAGTAATAAAGAAAAAGAAATTTAAAAATATCAAAATTCAAGATACTCTGCTGGTTATAGCTCATCATATGAACTCTTAAAGCTTAGGACTTCTTAAATACAATTTAAATAAAATAATCTATTTGACATGTGATTGTGAACAAGTTTTTATTTATATTAAAAACTACAAACAAACAATAAAACACAGATAAGTCCATAAACTACTTTTCTTGAATACTGGAGTACGGTTTCCTATGGGGTTTGTGTCTTATTGCTCATTGCAAGCTCTGATTGAAATTTCCCAATGGCTGGACTCTCTCTGTTGGGTATCTCGAGTCTGCTGAATTATGAACTTCTGCTGCTCTTTCTTCTGCCATCACAGCACTAAAAGGGACTTCTAGGTCTCTTTTGGACCCTGTTTTCCAGATGTTTTAACAGCTTTGTAATACTTCTATTTCTCAATTGATTGACACTGTCCAGAATGTTCAAAAGTTATGGGAAAGACAAACAAAAATAAAGGTAGATTATTTGCTTATTTTTGAGAAAACCTGCCTTAAAATGTCTCCATAAGACAGAATGTTTTTCTTGGTTTAACAGTAAATTTTACACTTCCTTTCTCCTTAGGATGTGGTTTTTCCTGTGGGAAACATAATTCTTGCTATTGTACTCAGTCTAGTGCATGGATTAAATGAAGATGTAAAATGCCATCCCTGTTAAAGGACAGATGTTGGTTTGCTGGACTCTCAATCACGTCACTGAATCTGAGACCCATCTGACGTCAGTTTGCATACAATGGCCCCACTAGACCACCTAAAGCAACGGAGACACAGAGTTGTATTAGTGGAAATGTGAGGAGCAATAATGGAAAAAAATCAGTAACGACTTCATGGAGGTCTTAGTGGTTCTGGGCATTCACACAGCCTGGTAGTAAAAGGTACCTGATTATTTCCTATGGTGCAAATGTGGCCTCATATATGGATTCCGAACATATATTATATCCTGTTCCACATGTGTGGATCCTGAACATATAATACAAGCATTTCAACATGTGTAAACAATTTCTTTCCTATTACTCTGTTTGTTTGTCTCATTAACATTAGCCATGCACCCTTCCTTCAGCTATTTTCCAGCTGTGTGTGGCTATGGATCTACTGGAAAGCCCACTGGTTGACTTACAGGAAAGTTGAATTGTCCTACTTTACTATACCGTTGCTAGTGATTCAGAAGCTGCTCTGGACTATCTGAGTTCAGTGGAAGGAATCCTATGCCCTTCATCAGCCTTTAAATAATACTTTTTAAAGTTTTGGAGGCACAGAGATATTATTAGATCAAAATGTTTTGTATCAAGTCAACATTTGCCAGCTTTTGTTTGCTGCATAATCAAAGTTGTGATTGATATATAGCTTAACCCTCCTTTATGATTTTTAATCTTCTGTTATATATTAAATGTGTTCAAAGGAAAAAATCACACGTGTTTTTTGAACCACTGACTTTGATAACATTTTTTTTACTTACAAGCTGTTATTTAGCATCTGTTGTGGGAAAGAACACACACATTCCTAGATATTTTTCATGGTCTAAAGACTTTAGGATACAAGAAAGAGTGACTGTACTCATATTAATTTTTCTGTCGTAATGCAAATCAGGAATGATGTTTGCTGGCTGGAGCTGAACAAATAATCAGTAGAAAATAATGTATTCAATGAATTCTGTCTCTCTCTGTTTCATATTGTTCATGGCCCTATAATGGCTCTTTTCTGAAATAAATTAATTATTCTGAATTATTTACTACAGTCTACATTAGGTAGATTTTTGGCTGCATGCCCCAGGATGCTGGTTTGCGTATATGACTGCAGAAGCTGTAAACTGTACAGGAAGGCCTGTAGAACTGTGCCTTGCTATAACTCTATTATTAATGCTTATTTTGTAATAGCAGCTCTGCCCAGGTTTAGACACTACCACACAAAGCACCTCAGAACCCAAACATTAAATAACACAAATTGGGGTAGAAACCACAGATGTGAGTAAAGTTCTTAAAAATCCTGGACAGAGTTAAGTGAACAATGGCACATAGCAGGCACCTCACAGGAGGCGTATAACAGGGTAGTGTCTAAGCCAGACAGCAAAAAGTCCTGAAGAAAATGAAAAATTAAAAAGCCCTCTTCTGTGACACATTCCTGCAGCAAATGCCCTAATGAGCTTTAAGACCCTGAGCTGGAAGTTTGTCTCACTTTTCTGTGGTAAAATAAAGACAGAGGGAGAAGAAAAGAAGTATAGCAGCATACGCCTGCTGTAAATTAAAATACTCATAAAAAAAGAAGGGCCTTCTTCAACCCTAAGGTTTCAAATTCATCTTTTCCTCTCATATGCATCCATAAGGATAAATGACACAGTTTTTTTGCAGAAAGTGTCAGCTGCTATGTCTTTATGCTGAAAGTAAATATCAACTCCTTGAATACAATGTAAACTAGTGGATTTAAATAGAAAAAATAACATCATAAATATATGTAGACACTGACTGAAGACTGGTTGTAGAATTATTTCTATGTTTATAGCCCTATTTAAAAACACGAAAACAACAAAACAAAACTAAACAAAACCAAACCAACAAAACACCAAAACCCAACCAAATTAAAAAAAAACCCTTTCAATATAAAAGTCACATTTACATAGAAATCACTAACAGATACTCAGTGACACAGAAACTCTCTTGTGACACTCTTGTGAAACTCTCTTATATCAGCCAAGCGAGCTGAGCTAACCTGGCAGCCTAAGGGAAGGTATAACAATGTGTAAGTGTGTGGGAGAAGCTAGTGAAGAGAAAAAGAGTAAGTGTAGAAGGTGAATCTGTCATTTTGCATTGGTATGGAAAAGTTTTCTGTTCTGTTGCTGCACATTTAGTACTGTAGTAAGTGTGGGGCAGAGATTTTTTTCTTTGTCCATAGGCTGTTCTGGATAACAACTAATCCTGTGTTAAGTAGATGCTGATTTCCCTTTCCACCAAGAACATGTGAGCCGAAGTCATCTGTGGCAAAATGAAAACCTGTTTCCTTAGACTGACACTAGACCCTTTATATTTATTCAGCTGTCAGAATTTATGCTCATTCTTTAGGGGGAAGCACTCTGGGAGCTTCTGAATTGTTAAAGCTGAAGGTCATGCTCTAAAGTCTTATGACTTTTATTATAAAAGGCATTTTTTATATTTGAAAGGGATTGACCAAAATCTTACTGGGTTAAGACACAGCTTGTATAAAGACTGTGAGGTCAACTTCTGCTCCGAGTTATGCCAGTGTAAATCAGGGATAATTTCATTACAATCAGTGGAGTCAATCCAGGAACGTAATTATCCTGTTGTTTTGGGTTATGTGATGCCTATGGAAAACAATGGGAATTACATGCATAAAAAACATGATGACTGAGTTCTGAACTGGTAACTGTTACCAGTGTACCATATTTAGCTTTGCAAGCATAAAAGACAGATATTATCACTAGATATAGAAACATAGATATAATGCTATAGGAAAATATGATTCTGTGTATATGTATATAGCATACATCAGAAAAGCAGAGATATCCAGACACATTTCCAGTTTGTTTGTTTTTTATTTTGTTTCCCACCAAACCCCTCAACTCAGAGTACAGCTGAAGATACTGAAAACATATTTTATTTCAGGTGGATGTCACATCTAAAGTGAGGAAGCCTTTATTTTATTGTTTGTGGAAAAAAATCATTATTTATTTTCCTAAAATTATGATGCTGTCCACTGGGACTACATTTTCAAAATTGTTTAAAGTCAGAGCAAGGAATCTTAGCCAAAACTTGAGATTTGGTTACCAGATGTTACCAGAGTACTGCCAGAAGTTTACCAGAAGGATATCCCTTTCCATAAAGCATGTACGTAGTGTCTTAAACATACCCACACATACCCTCCCAGGAGGTCATGGATTAGCTTAAAAATACAGGTAAAGTATTAACATGAGCTATAGTATTCTCCCAGGCAACCAACAACAGGACAAGGGGACATGGGATCAAGCTCTGCCAGGGGAAGTTTAGGTTGGATGTTAGGAAGAAATTCTTTACAGAGAGGGTGATCAGGCATTGGAACGGCCTGCCCGGAGAGGTGGTGGATTCACCATCCCTGGAAGTTTTTAAAAAGAGATTGGACATGGTCCTTAGTGCCATGATATAGTAATTAGAGTTGGATCAGGGGTTGGACTTGATGATCTTCAAGGTCTTTTCCAACCCAATCTATTCTATGATTCTATGATTCAGGAGTAAAGTATTAAGGAGAGCAAATATTCTCCATCACCAAATTCATGAGGCTCCATAATGAATAAATGATAATGAAGTAACATAGACACAGCTGGAATTTGAAGGTTTACATACTGTACTCAGGATCTAGATACATAGCAGAGGCACAAGACCTATTTGGCATGTCCCAAGCTTTAATAAGGGAGCAATTCAGATTATAACCATGTTTGTACTTGTGAACTCTATTAATATCTTATGGTACAAATACCAGGGGCCATAGTTTTCCTGTGGTGCAGCTTCTATCAGTCTTACTGAAGCTCTGTCGTCTGTGGACAAAGATTTGCTCTCTAACCCTTAAACCACAAAATGATCATTATTTGACAGAAGTTTTCACACAGTGTTGGCCTGTGTTGGGCTGGAACTGGTGACACACCAAGAAAGTTATATACTTTTATTTTTGTCTATATTCTTGCATAGTATTAGCATTATAGCAAGTTAATAATTGCAAGAATAATTTCAGGTGTAAGTGACCTCTAGAAGTCTTTCAGCCTGCAATGGCCAGACTTGAAGTTACATTAGATTGCTTAGGGTCTTGACCTACAATTTCCTTCTTGTCAAGGAAATACTTAAGGAATACAATACTTTGCTGGCCTTGCTGTCCAGTTTTGTGGTCCACACTTCATTAGCTTGTTAATGAGGACATGATGGGAGACAGTATCAAAAGCCTTTTTGAAGTCAAAATAAACATCAATGCTCACTCCTCATCCACCAAGCTAGTGATCTCATCACAGAAAGCTATCAGGTTGCTGAAGCAAGATTCCCCACTTTTAAATATATGATGACTACTTTCAGCCATATTCTAGTCCTTCATATGTTTAGAAATGATTTTCAGAATTATTTTCTCTGTCACCTTTCCATGGACTGAGGTAAAGCTGATCTGCTTTTTGGTCCTAAGAACATTCTTTTTGTCTTTCTCGAAGGTAAGAGGGACATTTACTTTCTTTCAGTCGTCAAGAACCTCTCCAAAATGCCACAGTCTTCATTATTTCTCATGAAACTATAGAAAGCTGTAGGAAATGCTTATCAGTTGTCAGTCAAATTCAATAGAAATGTGTTACTGTCTACTTAGAAGCATAAAAATAATCATTGTGAAAGTGTCATTGTGGTCTGTGATCTCAGCTCTTCTACAGGGTCGTGACTTGCTTGTAACTCATCAGTTTAAGCAAAAGTATACTCTAATTTATGCCCTTGTTCCAGCCCTGAAACAATTGCTTTAGACTGTCAGCATAATTTAGGCTGAGTTTTACATTTTTTTAAAGATATAGGACAGGTCTGCTTCATGAAGTGGTGTGAGATTTTCAATGACAGGGAGTGCGAGGTAGTAGTATAAGCATCAGAGCTACCAGAGATCCCAGGAATATACTACTTTAATAAATAACATCATCAGTGCACAGCCTAAAGTCTTGGACTCTTGGAAGTTGGCACTCTTTTACTGTTAACTTGCTAATCAGTGTTGACTGATCCAAGCCTGTACAATGTTTCAAAAATATGAAGAAGATCTCTTAAATTAAAAGGCAATATGTATGAACCTGAACCAGGTCTTTCCTTATTGAAGAGTCATGAGTATTTTCCCAGTAAGCTTTGCAATCGTGAAACAACCTTAGTCATCTCTTACATACCTAATATGTTGCCCCAGTACAACACATATCCTAAATTTCATGCCATGAAATTATCATTTTGGCAGCTGCTACACACCTTTCCCATTACTTTGTACATTCTGACCAAGAAGACACTGAAAATTTATAATTGTGTCTTAGTGTAAGAAAGATCACATGAATCCAATGATCCAGAGGAGATACAAAGAGAAGTGTTATGTATGTGAAGGATCTAGCTCTAATCAATATAGACACACAATCAATATCCCACACAGTCTTGGGATCAGGGATTTTTCCTAATCTCTTCTTTACAGAGCTAGCCAGGAAGGCCATGCTGGGAAGAGACTTTGTAGCAAGGCCTGTAGTGATAAAATAAGGAGTAATGATTTTAAACTAAAAGAGGGTTGATTCACACAATCCCTATAATGAAGAAATTTTCTACAATGAAGGTGGTCAAACACAGGTACAGGCTGCCCAGAGAGGTGATGGATGCTCCATCCTAGGAAAAATTTGAGGTCAGGTTGGTCGAGGCTCTGAGCAAACTGACCTAGTTGAAGATGTCCCTACTCATTGCAGGGGAGCTTGGACTGTATGGCCTTTAAAAGTCCCTTCCAGCACAGACCTTTCTATGATTCTATGCTTCTTACATCAGGTCTCATATCAAGTCATGCCACAGCTTGCACACTTAGGGAGGTGGAAAAATACCGATGGAAAAATAATGATTAGCCCATTGCTTTATTCAAGTTCCTAAGTTATGACTCTCTATCCTTCATTTATGTATGTACATATGTGTGTTTATGTATATACACTATGCATACACACATCTCCTTCTACTTTAGATCACTTTAGCAGAACAATTTGAATGTGTTAAACTGCTATCACTAGTCCTATATTCTGGAGCCCCTGGTGGTCTAGGGGGTAAAGGCGCCGCGCTATCACCGCGGAGACCCGGGTTCGATTCCCGGTCAGGGCCACTCCCGGGCAGGTGGGGCTCGTTAGCCCTTAAAGGCAACCCACCTACGTCCTAAGGACCTCGCTGCCACCGTCCAAGCTCGCTTGGCCCCGGCAGATGAACCTTAGGATTAAAGGGTGGGCTCAGTTCCGCGCACACTGTGTCTCACCTAAAAAATCCAATGCGCAGGCTGGAAGGTGGAAAGACCTTCCCCGGATCTTCGCTCGCGAAGACTGGCCATTATTTATATTAGTCCTATATTGTAAAATTGTCTTCCATTAATATTTCAAGTCTGCGATATGATTTCCTTCTGAGGAAGCTCTCAAAACAGGAAAAGGGCCTGCCATTGGCTTTTTATAGTTGGACTCCACATAGTTTCCCTCTTTATCAAATGTTTCAGGCAATTTAAAGGGACCAGCAAGTAAAGAGCAGAAACACTGGAATGAGCATGAGAGAGAGATGTTCTTTAGAACGAGGACCAAGTCTTTCTTTCTCAGTTGCTTGGTAGTTTGTCTGGTTGTCGTTTGAAAGATCTGTGTTTGATTAAAGTTTATATCATCTATCTGGGGATGTGTGTGGAGCTGGTGAGAAAAATTTCTGATGAAATAAAAGTTATATACAAATACACTTGTTCACTGAACCTTAAGAGTTTATGTAAAAATATCTCAGGTTTGACAGATTTTCCTTCGACACAAGGAAGGGTTCTCATTACCATAGTTATGCTGCAGGCTCCCAAGGTGGGATTTGAATGGGAACAGATTTATTACTGTCAGGAAGATAAATATTGGTAAGAAGTAAGTCATCATGGTATTTTACTTCACAGATAAAGGTTAGAAAACATATTCTACTAATGACAATATAGTCACAAAAGCCAAGACAGAATTTTGCCAAAGTATAATGGAATCTTGAAAAAATTATATTATCTTTCCATTAATGGTAGTACAACAGTTGTAGAAAATAACTGTAGGTAAAGTCATCATTAACTTACTCAATTTAAGTTACATGATCAGATAAACAAAATTAAGTAACTAGTTAACATTTTCAGTTTTAGAACAGAACTCTCAGGAATAAAGTTTAGAACTTATAAAATTTACTACTAAATTTCATAACTCAGTGACTGTAATATGAAGAAGACATCAGATATCCTTAAAGGGTCAGAAATTATCTCAATGTTTCATCCCAAGCAAAAGAAATAACTATCAAAGAAAAACCCACCAGTCAGTGGATAAATGAAACCCCTCTTCCAAAAAGAACATCTGGATTAAGAAGAGAAATCATAAAGAATGAAAACAAATTAACAAATAAGCAAACTTTATGACCCAGACATAAGTAAAATCAAGATATTAAATTTAAAAAATCAGTTAAACCTCACAACTATTGAAGCAGTTGTTCAGCTGTAAAAGTATCTTTGAAAGAAGAAACAAAACTTCTGCTGGTAAGGATGAGAATGTCACCAAAGATTATAATTCATTCTTCAAAATAGTATGATTTTTTGGCCTTAGTTCTTAAAAATCATGAAGAAGTTGAGCATGGGGAAAAGACCCTCATCTAATGCAAACAACATGGAAACAATCACACCTCAGATGTGAGAAAAAGTCAAAGATCTCATTATGTTCAAATAAAAGAACAGAATAAGCACCAGGACAACTTCCAGACTCAGTGTGTTGTCTCTGTAGAAAAGAAAAATGAGAGCAGATGTATTTGATGATTTATTTCCGGCTGAAATAAATAATAACCTAAAATAATTTTACAAGGAATTAGAGAAATTTTAACTGTACATTTTTTTAAATCTGTGCTCAAGAAAAACTAATTTAAACTAGAACAGACACAGAAGGTAGATTAGACACAGGTAGTAGACCCAAAAACCTTAATTAGTATTACTCACTGAAACAAAGACATGAGAGAGGATATAATATCTCTCCACAAGGATGGAGGTTACCAGCAGGGAAGTAAAATGACTATTTGACATAAATGACGATCTTATCACAAGAACAAGTAAAGACAGAATAGTCAAGCACAAATTTAGGCTGGAAGCTGGAAGCAACTTTATAAGAACCAGAGAAGTAAAGTTATTTGACTTAATCATTCAGTAAAAGCACAGGAACAAATATCTCCTTGTACAGATAAATATTTAGAAAGGGATTTTGTAATGTGCGTGTGATTTGCCTTTACTGGAGTCTTAGCATCATGAAAGTGCTCTTCTGATCTCACATTCCTACTTTTCTTCTAGAACTCGTCATCATACAAGTTTTTACTGCTGTGTGTCTAATTATTTCATACCAAAGTTGCAAAAATAACAGCTTCTTTCAGATTCCTGAAAAAACATGTATTGCACATGTAAACAGCAAAACCTGATATACACAGAAGCCTTTTGATATCTGAAAACCAGGAGTCGATCTGGATTTTGTGCCTGAAAGAAGCTGCTATTGAAGTTGGTAGACTCACATACTGGAAAAGTAAAGATGTTTGCTGGCGGTGCACCCTCATTAACTAGTTGCTCTAATCATGTGAGGGAGATTCATGCCTTTAGACTCCTGTGATCTCTTCTATATCTTATAAGTCTCTCTAGGTTCACTTTACAGACAATGAAAAGAAATAGACACCATCAGGACTTGATTTATTTGACTCGTTTAACATGACTATAGTTGGAAATGTAGGATGAATTGCACTCAAAACATCTATTTCCTCTTTTTAAAAAAATCTCACAGAAGCTACATGCCTCCTGGGCATGTTCTGTGGTACCTGGTACTCAGTTATCTAGACGAGGAAATTGTCAGAATGGTCCCTGTCCTGATTTTTGACCTCAGCCAGCTAGCACTCTCCCCCAGAATTCCTGGGGTTTAATATGGGCAGAAACTGTTCCCAGTGGGTAGTTTGGTTTCTAGTGGAATTTACTGCTGTGTACACAGACTGATCTGTGCCAGTTGGCCCTCACAACTGAGAACATCCCTGGGTACATTTTGTTTAGTAGGATGGTGTGGCTGTATTAGACAGAACCAATCTGTAAATCAGTAGTGTCTCTTCTTTAGGAGTGTCGAGCAGCATAACTTTGGGAATTATGTTAATTGGGCTTAATTCAAGTACTGGTATTTCAGTGACTTTGAACAATCTCAATAAAGACAACCAACACCTGAAGACAAAGTAGGATCCACTGTTCAAAGGTAAGAGAATATTATAGTTCAGTTAAGTGTAGCTGTACTGAAGCTGACACTCTTTGACCTTAAAATTCAGGTTTCTAAAAAAAAAAAAAAAAAGTAGTCATTTTTAATTTAAAAATTGCTCGTATTGTTAATCTAGATTTTCTTTAGCTATTTCTTCTCTGGGTCATATACTCATAGCTACAAGCGTAGCTTTTTTTTCTTTACCTTGTTTTGCTGAATCAAATATTTAGAACAATTTTAATATCCTCCTAAAGTTAGAATGGATTTGATGTTTGAGAACTACTGCCTTCATATGTCTTCAGAATCAAAAGCAAAGAAAAATTTTAGTGATGTCACCAGCTCAGTTTTTTTATTTCAGACATCTGATGTTGTTTTGTCTGCCCATCACCACTCACAGTTATTTGGACTGAATGGAACTAAAAGGTACTCAAAGCTAAAGCATGCAGAAAAAGTGTAGCATAGTATTAATCATGAGAAGCTTTTCCCCCCGCTTTGATTTGCATTACAGTTGTGATTCCTGAAGCAGAATTCATGACTAATGGCAGGCTAGAATGAAATTCATTTCTTTATGCTATTTTATGGGGGTTTGCATGCACAACACGGAAACAATGTGCACAGTCCTGGACAGAAGTAGGACTTAAACTGAAAAAGATGTCTTGAAGTCATACAAAAATTAAGACCAATTTTAACAGGCATTGTATGTTGTCTGCATCAGCCTTCGCTCTTCAAAGACAGTTGACGGAGAAGAGGAAAGACAGAAGGAAATTATACATTCAAGATCTCAGATAAGCAAAAAACAAATGCAAATAAATCCTATCTCTCATGACTCTCAGCCCAGTAGTGAATTTCTTTCTTTAGATTTCTTAAGAAACCAAAGCTACAAGCTATCTACCAGCACAGAATTGGGATATAAAGATGTATAAGGTATATAATAACACAGATCACGTGGATATACCTAATTAAGTTTTTATGATCTACTACCGTCACCACTCTGTCTGTAACAACATAGAGCTTCATAAAGCTGCAATATTTACTTTAGAAATGGGATGAAAATGTGGGTGCTTCATGTCTAATCAGTTTTGCAGTGCTGGTACTATTTAGTGGTAATACCTGAATTAGCTCAGCTACACATGCGTAAACTGTGATATCTGTAGTACAGACAGACCTAGAAAAAAGTGGACTCTATTAAGAGCTTATATAAAAATTATATAATTTTTTTATAATTCCTCAACATTTCAGTTTATTAATATACATTTTAATTTTCCCCCTGCTTTCCTGGGAAACAGTCTGGAGAATCACTGTCAATAACAGCGTCATGCATGGTGGATTAAGTCATGCACTATGACACCTTTGTTAGGCTTTCTACAGAGCTATTTATAGCCCCTGTAAGTGCACTTCCTTCTGCTGTTGTTCTTCTGCACTCTCAGAAAAGTAACTTGCTAGCCCAATAAAGGGATGGTTACTGGACATAGGCCAGCTGTGGTTTCTCTTGAGAACTTTACAACAGCCAGGATGGAAGAGGAACTTTGCTAGATTCCTCCAGCCCTGAAGTCAGGAAAGCCTTAGGGCATATATCACCTCATGTGTGGCTTGTTCTGTTTGCTTTTACACTTGGCAGGGTTTGAAGACTCAGGAATGCACATCCTTGAATAAAAACTATCTATGCAGTGTGAGCAATCATTACATCTGATTAGGAAGCATGAAAAGAAACACACATGTGGTTGACTCTGTTCGTCTGATGTCTGTGACTTTTTGCTGACAGGAAGGAAATCCTTTTAAAAACTTATTTTTTTAAGAGTTCAAATAGATTTCAAACTATGTGAGCCAAAATTTGCTCTCAGCTACACCCATGCATTCCTATTGACTAGACTATGAGAGTGAAGGCTTCTCTACAGAGAGAACCATCTTTGTTTTGTTTCTCTGAAGCATTTTTTAATCTACATCAAATTTACAACAAAATCTCCAGACTAAGTTTCCACAAAAAATATCCCTCCCATCTCTCCTCCCCCAGGCCTTTGTTAAGTACAAATCCCAGCTGAATAAGCTGTACAGGTATGTCCACTGATATAAAGCTCAAGAAACTATCATGGTCTTTTCTGAAGATTGGATTTGTGTTGACTGCTTCTTTGAGCCAGCTCTGGGGCTGTTACATCATGTAGGAAAGTGCAAAAAACACACATAGGAAAGCACCTCCCCATCATTATATATCATCTGCAAATGAAGAAAAGTGCCACCTGTGCTATGGGTAAGTCTGTGCACCTCTGCACAACATCTCAGCAAGTACAGCACTGCAGCATTAAAATCATAGAATTAGTCATGTAAGTTGGAAAAGATCTCTAAGATCATCAAGTCCAACTGTTAACCCAGAGCTGCCAAGTCCACCACTAAAACCACGTCCCTAATGTATAATTACAACCTTATACATATTAATTCATGAGTTGGTTTATAGTCATACATCACTGAAATCCTCTTTGCAGTCATACACATGAGGTAAACATGTCCAGTGTCTTGAAAATGCCTGCTGTGTCCTCTCTGTGGGACTTGAATGAGTTTAAACAGAATACTAGCATGGGAGTTCAGAAGCACAGTTCAAAAATGCACCTAAATCACTTAGGCAACTAACAAGGCCATAGGAATTCTAAAATTCAGCTTCCACAGACACACTTGGAGCTATTCCATGCAAATTTAGCACTTTATTGAGACACCTGGGGAAGATCTCCTGTCTAATAAAAGTCTTTTTTATTCTGGAAATGCCAATTTCTCTCCATTAACTACAGAGGAAATGCACAGTGATTTTGTTCCTGGGTCAGGTGTTTCAATTAAGTGCTTAGACTTAAAGCTGAGGCAAAAGTTAGATCTGGCATCTTTTCTTTCTCTTTTAAAGTGCCTCCAAAATCCAGATTTGGTGCTGAAAGGCTATTAAAAAAAAAAAAATTGTGGCATAACCAGTGATAAATTACATTCTTTTCTGCAGAACTGAAGCCTCATCCATTAAATATTCCCCGACCTGTATTTATTCAGTTGATTATTTCCCCATAAGTATGTCATCTTGCACTAGTCTGTGTTAGGTAGCATCCTGAGTTTTATCCAGATTACCCTGCTTGGAAGTGTTGGCAATTTTCCATTAAATGCTATTTCCATAGCGTTTTTTAATAACATGAACATCTGTCTTGGGTTAGAGCTAGAAATAACAAAATAGATGAGAGGCTGTTTTTGTACTAGTTTTCTGTCCATTTAATTTAGAACTTGCAGCAAGTTTTGTCCATTGATTGTGTCAAGATTTGGCATACAGGAGTAGTAGGAAATTACCCACTAATATTTAGGTTCAGCAGCCATAATTACCAAGTCTGGTTCTTGTATAAGGTGATGCAATTATAGCTAGAAGTAGCTTGGTGAAATCAAGAACGAAATCCAGATATTAGGAGAAAAATGCTTCATCTATCCTTTCCTTTCATCCAATTATTGCAATCAATAAATGTGTTTGTGATGAGTGTCTAAAGATTTGTCTCAACACAGACCAGGAAAAAAAAAAAAAAGATTTTTCTCATTGTAGTGCATAATCATTTAATACTTACATAATCTGAAACAGAAATTATCAGAACTTAAACAGATCTCACTAAATTACACTGCTTACATTACAGATATACACTATTAGCACAGTGCATCATATACAGCATATACTGGTCTAATATTAGTAGAAACTTCTTTCACTACAAGAATAAAGGCAACCAGAACTGTTAGCACAAAATTTGCCTTTGAATTTCACACACAGATCTACATTTTTGCAGGATTACTCATTCTGTCAAATATGTTTCACAAAGTACTTGACAAAATGTCCATTTTTGCACTAAAAACGTGTAATCCCTGGGTATTTGTGATTTTCATGTGAAAACCATTACCTTTCAAAAAAATCTATATTCCTTCACTCTTCAGAAGACTGAATTTTTCTTCCTAATTTTCTCATTTTCACTCTCAAGATTGTCTTTGCATTAAAGGAAACATCCTTATGTAAAAATTTTCGTGAAATGATACCCTTTTTGGGGTTCACAATGAGAACCCAAAAGCTGTGTGATTTGAGCCATTTTGCAGCTTACTGCAAATATTTTGCACCTGACTTACCTCCTGTCTCAGTAATGCTGCTTCTTGATTTCTAAGGAAAGAGGAGAATACTGAATGACACACAACAACAGCCTGATTCCCCTATGTCCTGTTATCCACCCAAGAGCTCAGTTTGGGCACACAATAAAAGGCACCATACGCTGCGACTAGTCAGTAAGTATTTGTGACAGAGCAAACTGATGATGCATTTCCTACCCTCACTGCAATTTTACTGGCCTTGATGACTATGTAGTCCTCATTATTAACATATCATACCCTACTGTTGAGTCTCAGAAAGATGCTAAGCAGCTGGAAGCTTGCGCCGAGTGCCAGAAGGGAAACAGGCTCCCACGCACAGAGTTTAATGTAACAGCTATCCCTACTTATTGGCAAGGAGGGGTGTGTGTGTGTCTGTGTGTGTGTGTGTGTGTGTCTGTGTGTGTCTGTGTGTCTGTGATAGCAGTTTAAGAAACTATATATATCTTTCTCATCTTGTGTCAAAAACATCACTCAGGCTGAAGGCAAAGAGGCAGTTCCAGTGCCAGCCCCTGACTTCTGGGGACTTGATTTGGCAAAAGGACCACACTCTTTGCATGTCCTTTCTCCCCTTCTTCATGCTGTGCATCATTTCAGCTGACAGATTTACACAGGAAAGCTGGCTCAGCAAGGCCTGCCGTAGTTGGTGGCAAACAAGAATATGAGGGAATTAACTTCTGGCCTGCTGACAGTGGCTAAATCTGCCAAAGCAGAGCTGGGTAATTTGGTTTCTTTCTTTTGTTGATTTTGTGCCAGCCCACAAGAGAGGATTAAGCAGCTAAATTCTGCATGGAGAACTCTACCCCTTTCGCTCAAATCCTATTGTCTTGATAGAATGACAGTAGCTAGTTGTGCCAATCTCTAACATCTTGCTGGCATTTCCCCAGAACATATCAGCTTCTGGTCCCCTGAAAAGAGGGATTTGTTAAAGAACTAATGTTAAATAAAAAAGGACAGAAGAGGATGAGAAGCCATGGAGTAAAAGTTTTGCCTTGTATTAATTAAAGGAACAAAGTTCTCTAATCCTGATGGAGACTCTGCAATAAAACGTGGGTAAGTCTCTCGCTCTTCTGTCCTTGTAGCACATTAAGACTGCTCGTTCCCTCTTATCCACAGTATTTGTTTAGTGCAGGAGCTATTCCCTATTGAGTTCTGAGAAGCTTTGCATTCATTTCACTCATTATCTTTGGGTAGAGAACCCCCAAAATAAGGTCTTAATATCTCTATTTGTAAAGTGTATTTACATCACAAATAAACTAAGGATGAAACTTTTTCCCCAAAGCATCAAACCTGAAAAGTCAGATAAGCTTAAGTGCTAAGGTGAATGGATGGCAAAGGTTTTTGATTTTCTGTCTCAAAGCCAACATTCTCTAAGAAGACTTAGGTCTAACATGCTTTCAAACTGAAACCATCATGACTATTAAGATCATCTCATCTGACTTCCTGTGTAGCAGAGGCCTGAGAACTTACTTCATCAAGAGATTCCTGCCAAAGGCCTTTCAGGAAGTAGAGAAAACCTTCCAGAAAGACAGACCTGGATGGGATGTGGCCTTCAATGGGCAGAAGAGTTTGCATTCAGGACTAGATTATCCTTCTGAAGGGTAAGAAGGACTGGTTTTGCACATATTGCAGTCCAGCAATTTGTAGACTTGAACATGAAGAAGCTTGAAAACAAGTTATGTACTACCTAATGTAAAATTCCTATGCTTTTGCAACTTAGGTTTAAAAGTACCCCATAGCTTCTGAATGAAGGCTCCAATGTGAGAAGTAAGGAAGCTAATGGTGCTTTCAATTGGATTAAGTAACATCTATGAAAAAAAAATTGCAGTGTTTCTTTGCATAAAATTCTCAGTGTGCCTTCCAAAAGGCATGAGGAGTTCCACAAAATGTAATCCTATATTTCATTGGCTGCACTCAAAAAATAAGAAAATTAGGAGGTTACTTCCAGACTAGCTCTTCTACTGAGTGCTGTATTTAAGATGAGACTACTGTGAACCAGAGCATTATCTTTGGAAAAGAAAATTACCAATTTGGCCTCTAGACAAAAAAAGTCCTTTGATTAAAGCACCCAAATAAAAATAATTCATATGTCCCAAAATTAATATTTTCCTCTATTTAATTTCCTGTTCTTATTTAATGTTGCTATTTGTTTATCAATTCTAATACAAAAATTTGGATGAAGGCAAAGAAAGCAGACCTAAAGTTAGATTGGTCTAAAACTAAATTCTCCTTCTCCGTTTTATAAATGTATATCTATTCTATAATGTTATATATATATTCACATGTGCATTTAAATAATTCTGATTTCTAACATTAATTTCACAGAATTTCACAGAATTTCACAGAATTTCACAGAATAGTTAAGCTTGGAAAATAACTACCAGTATGATCATCTGGTTCGAACTCCTTGCCCAAGCAGGGTCATCCTAGAGTACTTTACACAGGATTGCATCCAGAAAGTTCCTGAATATCTCCAGTGAGGGAAACTCCACAACCTCCCTGGGCAATTGGCTCACACTGTAAAGAAGTTCTTCCTCATATTCAGGTGACACTTCCTGTGCATCAGTTTCTGCCCGTTACCTCTTGTCCAATTGCTGGGTGCCATGAGAAGAACCTGGATCCATCCTCTTGACACCCTCCCTTCAAATACTTATAGGCATCGATGAAGTTCCTCTCAGTCTTCTCTCTGGACTAAATAGGACCAGTCTCCTCAGTTTTTCCTCACAAATGAGGTGCTTCAGCCCCTCATCATTTTTGTTGCCCTCTGCTGGACTTGGTCCAGGAGTTCCATGTCCTTCTTGTACTGAGGAGCCCAGAATTGGACACAGCATTCCAAATGTGGCTTCTCCAGGGCTGAGTAGAGACACATGATTATCTCCCCCAACTTGCTGGCAATGCTTTCCTATGTTTAAGAAATTTTATTTTTAAGAATGCTCTTCCAAATGCTTAAGAAGTGCTCACGCAGAGTTTTGAGATATGTTTTTGCCTTTGCTTTTTTAAATGAAACAGTTCAAACCGCATTTTTCTCAGGAGAAAGAAAGCAGTTGCAGAAGGTTGGGGCAACACAGTAATGAGGGAAATGAACGCATCACTGACAAAATCCCAGTGCACTTAAAGACAAAATTCTTGTTTTCTTCAGTTTGGTCACTGTTTCTCAACAATCTTGATAAATATTTAATTTCTTTTGGATTTATGTTCTTTTCAATATTAACCAATAGTAGAGCCTCAAGAAAAGGGGAAAAGATCGTGGCAAACCAGACTGTTAATACTGTAATTAAACCTTGTTTGTGAAAACTTAAACATTTTTACCAATCGTTTTCCCTAAACTATCAACCTTCATTAGTATCTCAGGAGAAGCACATACAGCATACTTCAGTCATGATGGCACTTTGGTACATTTTCAAGTTGTTAATCTGGGTCTGATGTCTTTCTTACTTTTATTGAAAACAATAAGTCACAGGTTGAATAAAGTTCTGCTGAGGCAACACTTAGGTGTGAAGGATGCCTTTCTAACCAGAATTCCGAAATAATTCAACTGTTAAGTACAGAGCTTAAACACATTTTTAAAAGACCTTTCATATATATTGACTAGAAAGTAACTCTATTTTTAATTTCAGCACTGTCAACTTTTGAGTGCAATGTAATTTTTTTTCTTGAAAATAAGGTCATTACTCTTAGTATGTCTTCATCTGGGAATGGTTTTTTATATTCATGGAATGCTAATACATTACTGGTGTGAAATAGATCAGACATTATAACAATTTAAAAATGTGTAACAACCTATATAAAATAAAGTATTTCAGTATTTTCAAAGTTATTGCACACAATCTTATAATTATTTTGCTGATAGATAAAATTGAGTGAATATTTATTAAGCGTATTTCAGCTGAAGGTCATTTACACCAAAACATTCACTTAAGCTTAAGAGGTAAAAGTCTTATATAGAAAATAGTCTTTCTTTTTCCACATAGGAGAACTATATCCTAACAGGTCTGTCTGCAATTATTGCAATTGTACCAATTCCACTCAATATGATATGTTAAACCTTTTGGAAATTGTCGTCAGATTTTGGAAACTATATTCACCTGGTCCTGCACTTGAACATATATAAGTGAAGGTAATTATAAAATAAATATCACAGCCTGTAGGAAGCAGGTTGTCCTGCTGCATAATAGATGCAAATCTAACAGGTTGGAGGGACTGTGCAGTTACTATAAATTGGCAGGAGATCCAAGGATGTCATCTAGAAGTCTTGTTTCACTGTTTTTTTTGGTAGTTTCTAATCTGGTAAGTTTGTTTGAAATTGTGGAAGCCAACCTGGATAAAATAGAGTAGAAGAATTAAGGTAATTGCAGCCAACCAACAGACTGACTTTGTGAGGATGGTACGAGCATGAGTTGAGTTTGTGAAATGGCATAGAAAGGAGTAGTAGAAGACAGCAGAAGGCTCCTTTATCTTGCAAACCAGTGCAAAAAGGGAAGATCTGAGAGGTCCTAGGTATAGCAAGCACCACAGGATGAAAGTAATGAGAGTAAATTACCGCCTCACCTATCACTGAGTTGAGCATACATGCTAAGATTTAGGAACAGCTGATGATTTGCCATGTTGCTCTTTATGTGTTACTCCACAATGAATTTATCATTTTGAGCCTTACTATCCTGAGACAACTAAAACACCCAACCAAACAAAATTCAACAGTCCCCACAATTTTAGATGTTATTTGACTCTGAAAACATGAAAAACAAAAATCTCAAGTCTTTTGTTGCTCTTAGCTCAATCTGCATTGGAGAAATTAGACTGCATTGCATATAAAACTTGACTTGCCTATAAAAAAGATAAATTCTGGCAACACTACTGTGGTATATCACCTTATCAGGATATGGGTGGAAATTCAATTGCTTTGAAGAATTAAATGGACCATTACACTAACCATTATGGAGACATGGATGGATTGACACTCTGCAATGGCATTTGAATCAGCCACTTTGCTGTCTCTGGCAAATGTTTCCAATTTTTTTTCCTGACCTAGCCTTAGGCTGATAAGAAAAGATAACATGAACTTAAGAGCCATGGCAAATTAGTTTATCAGCACTACTAACACTACCCTCAAACACTCCAGGAAGCCTTCCAGCAAGGATTAACAGTATAATAAAGTTGCATCTAACATTTCTAGTGTTCATTTATCTAGAATGTTTTCTGGCAACACTGAGTGTATTTTATCAAAGGTATCTGCACAATTACCTTGAAGGAATAAAGCTTAAGCCTATTAAATTACTAAACATTCAAGTACCATGGTGAACTTAAGAGGCTTGTTTCTGTTTGGGGGGATACAGGCACGGATTACCAACCACATAGATTATAAACTCACTATTGCTCATTCATGCAAATTCTGGTTTGAATAATCATGCCTAACTTCAAAACCTATCAGAAACTCCCTTTATCTGAAAATGTGAGCAAGAAGCCTGTGAGAATAGTATCCAGAGGGCTTCCTGTTACAGCTGAACTGATAATATTGTAAGGAAAAGGAGTTTCATCATTCCATTTCTTCATGGAACATTAACATTATACAACAAATTACATCACCAAGATTTGAATCGGTTTTGTGCTGCTGTTTCATCTTTTTATTAATCCATATTTTCTGTGATCCTCATATATCATTTTAGGTCCAGTTCTCTGAACACAAACTTACACTTGGCATCTGCATTTTTGAGAAAGGAGTTGTGAGGTAGTGCTATCAAATGACGATTTCAAGGCATTTCAAGGAAATTCCAGAGACATGAGACTCTTGTTTAAGCTTTGTGCTTCTTTTCTTTTATATACTGCAGCTGACCTTGTGGTTTATAGCATTATAAGGAAAATTTTCTTTTGCACATAATTCTTGTTCATGTTAAGAATACTTGTTAAAAGACTATTACTTTATATACTGTAGACACTCTGGACTTGATCCTGAAAGAGCTGAGATTCCTAATAACTGTTGATTTCAGTTCTTGGAATTAAGGTTTATTTCAGTAGAAGCAATATGTAATTAATCCTCTGCCAACTCAAATCACAACCTTTTTTTTTCCATTCATCCTCTACCATTAACTGC
The DNA here is from genome assembly GCF_022539395.1 of Myiozetetes cayanensis. Classification (NCBI taxonomy): domain Eukaryota; kingdom Metazoa; phylum Chordata; class Aves; order Passeriformes; family Tyrannidae; genus Myiozetetes; species Myiozetetes cayanensis. Next base: position 103,249,572 of record NW_026087411.1, read on the forward strand.
CATGAAAAGTCCAAAGAAAATGTTTTGTTCATCCCTTAGAGGAAACAAAAACAAACCAAGTAGACCTAATTTAAAGGAGTATTAGGAGAGGAACAGTGGAACCAAAAATAACATCACAGAAAGCTAGTATCTCTGTACTGTTTATGAAACTTCTTTCTAGGTTAACAGGCCAGCTGACAAAGGTGCTCATATCCCCTTTTTTCTGATGGAGCCACTCTTTCTCTCTGGCAATCCTCACTTCTCAAAGAGGATACATTCTAAATTGAAAGGGCTCAGGTCAGATGGACACATCATGTATTCCGTAGTCTGGTAATTCAGTTTGGATAACTCTGAAATTAACATATTGTTTAACTCTTTGATTGTCTCTGGGGTTTTAGTCTTATCCACTATGTGTATAGAATATTTTCATTCTAATATAAAAAGAGACAATTTTAAACACATGCCATTACTATTGACAGCTAGCAAACTTTCCATCTTACCTTCCTGAATAGTAAATGCTATAAAACCAACTAATATTTTTTCCGCAGTTATTCCTACTGCCTTCAACATATACAACTATTAAGACAGAAGAAGTTTGGAATTTTCAGCATAGAATGGGACAGTGTCCTACAAACACACTTCTCCCTTCAGTTGTCCACAGAACAGATTCTCAAATACCTAAATTATGTTTTTTACTCAGTTTCATAGGAAAATGCATCTAACACTAGTTATGCACTGGTCTTATAACAGTGGAGTGTCCGTGGAGTATTGCCCTTGAGCGTTTGATGCCCTCGTGTCCATGAATATATCTTCAATTTATGAGTCAGATCAGATGAGTAAATGGAAGACTCCTTCCTAAGAAATATTCAAAGGACATTTTCACAGGGTTGCATTTCCATTTTCACTTAGAAATGCTGGCATCTGAAAGTCTGGTCCATTTGCAATAATCTTTGGGAACTTCCTTTCCTTTCATGCAGGTAAATCAGGGATAATTTAAAAGCAAAGTACCTTTAGAAAATGCAAGTCAGATGCTTTCATCTTCATGACCTCATAATTAACTTTCCATTGTGAGATCTTCTTGGGTTATAGCTACTGATTAAAAGGTGAAAGGTTGAGGAGAAAGTGAATGGCAGGGAATTACATGCTCCCTTTCCTTTTAAAGGCACTTCCTTTACAGCAGTTATGATAAATACCAACCTTTATTCATGTTACAGGTCTGAATTGGTGCCATATGATGATGAATTCCTATACAAAGACAAGGCAGGACCTGATTAAGAGTTAAAAAAGGTATGAACACAGATGGAGAGAAAGAACTTGAAATTGGAAGATGGCAGGGACAGCTGACAGCATTATGTTTCCAATGAAGAGGGAAAAATGTTGGGGGGGGGATAAAAAAGAGAGTAAGCTGTTCTTTTAGCCCCCTGACGCCCACATTTCAATCTGGAAAAAAATGAAAACTTGTTTTTATCCACTTCTGTGTAATGTAACAGAGATGGATGAATCACATGCAGGAAACTGTTTTGACTTCCAGCATATCAAAATAGATTTCATTCTTTCACTACTCAGAAGAGATATAAACTGCAAGCTCTATGGACATGCATGCATCTCCTACTCAAAATCTATTCTATAGAAACTCCTACAAACTTGTAAGAGAGCTTCCCGAGGTAAATTCTAAGGGTGTGAATCTTATATTTTCTGAAACCCATGTAAAGCTGCTAACAAACTCAGATTTGCTCAGACACAGCCTTAAGCAGGGATTACTGTAGAAGTTCTCCTAGTCCAAAGGTAATCCAGATTTTACCAAAGCCCTGAGACTCATCCTTGCAATGAAACACTTTTCCTAGTTTTTTGTTTGTTTGTTTGCTTTGATCATCATTGTTGTTAAAGTTTTTTATAACTGTTGTATAGTTTCTTATTAGTGTTGTAATGCTGATAAAAACAGAAAATTAAAATTTCTGTCATGCCCTCAAAGTTGTCTCCTGACTGGACAGTAAGAAGATAGAGCAAAGGGCATCCCCAAGACTAAAACAAATGAACTAATTTTAAAAAAGGACTTAAGCAAAGGAAGTGAACACTTGGGCATCTTCTACCTTTGTGGACCTAGGTCCAGAGTCAGGATAGTCTTTATAGAATAACTCAGGAACTTTTCAAGTAATATGCAACCATGTAGTTTTAGTCAGATGGGTAGTCTACTGAATTATTTCAGATATGCTAAGTAATTAGGTTTAAAAATAAACAAAGAAGTATTTGGGCACCATTCAGTTTGGTGACTGAAACGAAGTGGAGCAGAAGTCCATCTTTCAATTATGCTGGTTAACCTAATTCAGTGTTTCAATTACTATCTATTTGTTTTGTATCATTAAGAAAAATCCTCATGTATATGAATTTTCATGAAAATTATATCAATCTTGATTTTACTGAAATATATTGTGTGTAAAATTTACCAAGGCCTCTAGACAAATGATTGAATTGCCTGCCTGGTGCACCAAAATTCTTCAGAGATAGCATTTTGAAAGAATTATTCCATTTCAAAGGTTTCTTAGTTTTGTTTGCTTAGTTTTGCTTTTTCCAATAGTTCTTTGTCATTTTATTCCCTGCTGTTTTATACTGTGGTACTATAATCAATAGACATGAATAAAAGAACAACCATAAAGATGATTAATATTATTGATTCAGGGACTGAATATGCAGCTGATGACAATATTGAAAGGGCTGCAACACTGATAGCAAACAGTAGGGTTTGCTTGTAGGGATACAAGAGTGGTGACATGACTCCATTGTGAATGAAAAAAAACCCCCACACTTTAACAGCAGTTCTGATAACACAGGAGTTACAACAGTGGGGTTTTTATTATTATCCCAGTACTGTGATACCTTTCATTTTATGTCTCGTTCTTTGTATAATATTTATACCTCAAAAGGGGTTACATAGAATACCTGTGAGTGGATTTAAGAATCCATCATAAAAATGAAATTATTCTTTATATATTTTGTCTTGGAGTTCTAGGCCCTGGTTTTGAGGAAGTCTGGTGGCTTTACTGTAATTAGACTGTTCTTAATTCAAACACATTTTAATTTATTTGGATGTAGTCCAATGAATTCAACATCAGTAGCTGGTGAATTAGGCTAGAGAATTAGGCACTTTCTGTCACTTGTTTCAACCTTCTTTGCAATTCTGATACTCTAAATCAACATAGTGAATAAAATTAATCTGATTATGGTTTAGCATACAGTGATTGTTCTGCACCTATAACTTGTTTTTGCTTTAAAAGTCGTTCTTAAAATCCTATTGTCTTTCTAGCCCTATACACAGTTTGTGACTCCTGTCAGACTGGAATGCCAGCATTGAGTTTCCATTGCCAGGGACTGCATCATCTCCTCATCTGTTCTGATTGACACAGAAGACACCACGTGAAACAGTGGTTGTAGCTTAGGAGGAAGTAAGGAATCTTAATTCTGTTGCTTCTGGTACCAATTTTTTATGACATGAGAAAGAAGTTTAAAATAATGTCTCTTTTTTATTTCATAAAAAAATTTCACAATAAGAGACAACTAAATTTTAAATAAATTAAAATGTAAGGTTTGTACAAATAAACCAAGGGAAAGTGTAATTCTAAACTATATTATAGATTTAACAATTATTGCTTGGGAAAGTTAGAGTTAGGTTATATATTCTCTGACAGAGAGCAATGAATAGGAATCAAAACTAGAAAAAAAAAGTATGTTGGCATATATATGTAGATAAAGAGTTAGAGAGAAAGAGAGAGAGACAGAGAAAAAGAGAGAGGTATCTGTCAAATTTCACAGGAACTGGCTGTTGTATTATTTTGTAAAGATTTATTTTAGATTTCCATGGAATGTCTCATTTAAACTTACACATATATACACACCATACTGCCTGTTGCCTTAGATAAGTTGTCATGCGATTGGGCACTTAAAATTCTCTTTTAAAACTTCTCTTGTGTTATATTTAGAAGACAAAAAATTCACATAGCCTCCAAAAAAAAAAAAAAAAAAAAGTCTCCACCAGAGTCTTAGAGAGGAACTACAATTTTCTGAAGGCTGCAATGTCTAAATAGACTGCTCCAGGAATGGCCTCTACCTAATTAAGTTAAAAGTTAATAAATTCCCTTGGTTGTTCCTTTCTTCAGGAAGCATGCAAAAAATGCATTAAAGTAAGGAAGTTCAAGGTTTCAGTATCTGCTGCCCTTGGTCTTTCTCAGGAATTCTTTAGCTGATTACATGCTTCTCCTTTCAACAACATAAGCTTTGTATCCCATGTTTTGTAAAGGATCATTTCCCCTACTACCCTCTCTAAGGCCACTCTTGGTCAGTTAGAAAAGTTAGCATCTGGATGTGAGTATTTCTACCACATACATTTAAAATGCCCAAGGGAATGAATTTTCCTTTGATTTTTTTTTTTTAAAACAAAAGTAATCTTTATAAACATCCTTATGATTTACAAATGTTTTTTTCTTATGCATAAGATTTGAAATTCTTTCTTATTTCAGTGCTTCCTTTGTAATATTTGCTTTATTTTCTGAATCAATACATTTTCCCTTTTTGTTAGGAGTGACAGTGAATGAATAATGAACATTTCATGTAACTGAACAATAGTTACCTATAAGATGGGTTCACTCTGGCATATTTGGAATACTATACTTCATAAAAAGATACAGGATCTGGATTTATCCTTGTGTCAGCTCTACATTGGCGCAAATCCATTAATTTTGATTAAATTATTCCTTATGCTTAATTTATGTCAGTGTAATTGAGGAGGATTAGGGCTTAATTATAATTATACATAATTATCCATGATTATAATAAATGCCAACATTAAGTCAAAATAGTAAGGCTAAACTGTTGGGGATCCAAACTGAGATGATGAGTCGCAGTACTTAAGAGATGTCAAGCACCTGCAATACATATTGAGGATAGAATGAAAACCTGAAATGCTGCTCCTTGGAATCTCAAAATTAAAAGTTCAAAACTGGTGCAAATTTTTTTTATGCGAAGACCAAAAAACTATTTCTTCATTAATAATTTATGCACTCAAAAGGTACAAGATTTAGAGTAGGTTTATGAAGTCCTGGAGTGGGTGGGAGCATTTATTGAATGTTAAGCTCCTAAACTGAAGCTTCTGAACATTTGCCTACACTTTTTCACTATCCTTCCCTTTTGTCTCATTTAAAAACTGTTCTAAAGCTGTTTCCCATTTCCTCTGCCTAAGAATCTTCATCCTGACTTGTTACTAAACTTACAAATACTTAGTTTTTCTTTTATATTTTATATTATTAATAGTTAATTGTGCTTTGAAAATAATAGGCCTATTCAAATCCCTATTATTACTCTTGTGATTAAAGGACACAATAATTCATTTATTTTCACCACTATTTTAAAATATTGTAAGAGGAATGATTAAAACCAAGTCTGGCCTAAAGAAAAAAGATTTTTCAGAGATTCAGTCAACAGGTTATTTGCATTATAGTAAGAACTGAAGGATAAAGAGAAGGTGAGAGTATACAGACTGAAGATGCAAGACAAGTCAGTGGAATAATTGAAGTTCAGTGGTTTGTTATAATTTTAATAAAAATTCTCAACTTTCTTCTTTTACCATTGAGACAGAAAAGGACACACAATGGAGATTTTCCTAGAAAATATATTTTTTGGATTTAAGAATTCATATTAAACATGTGTGTGTTAAGATCACATTTTTAGAACACTGCAAGTTTAATTTTCTCTCTGGAACAGCCATTAAAGTCTTCTTGTTCTTTGGTATTTGATGCCATTACATTATTTCCTTCACTTTAGAGTTGAACTTGCTTAATATGCCACATAATCATTATTGGTCTGAATTATCTTGTTTTCTCTTGCATCTCTGTTTCGCTATATTTTAAATGTTTTCATATGTTCTTCTTCCTAATATTTTGCATTGTTATATATATTTTAAGAAAGGCAAAATATAGATATTTCTCCCAGACTTCTTCTGAATTAAGGTACTTCCATCCTTCCCTTCCATCACTGCAGTGTCTGCAGAGTTAGTACTAATTTAGGATATTTACCCCTACACTGATCCCTTGTAGTAGGAGATCTCTGGAGGTTCCCACTAATCACTGGGATGATCAATGAACATTTGAGTTAAGTATGTCCTTTACACACCACTTTCCTTTTCTTCCTACAGGAAATTGCAATGCAGAGCGGTTGTTGTTTGTATTACCTGTGTAAATTAGTCATAGCTGGGGCACATCTAATGAATATAGTCCTTCTGGGGACTCTTCAAAGTCCTTAATTGTAACTTAGGATCAATTCTTCTCCTGGGACAGCACTTCCTAAGGAGTATGTATCCATATGTCACATTACCCTAAGGCAGTCCTTGGGCCAGTCCTTTCTGTGTGCTCTAGAACAGAACTACTAATTGCTTGTGTAGGCTTCTAGGGGGCAACTGGTGCTATCTGAGACACAGAGATTTAACTGCTTCCTTGAATTTAGGACAGGTGAACATGGAACAAACTATCTGGGCAAAAGCCACAAAAAAAGCTTGTAATGGAACCAAGCACTCAACATCAATCTTCCAACTGGTAAACAAATGCCCTCATCTTTGAGTTCTCCATCCTGATTCAATTTTTTTTCCTTTTTAATTTTTACCTTGGATATAGAATATCGCTTAAAAGAAACTAACTTTTGCATTTTTTTCAACAAATGTGCTGATTTGTCTTGATTCAAGAAGAAACGAAAAGCCTCTTAAAAGGTTATTGATACATAATGAGTTTTGATTCACTTATCTATAACTATTCTGCTTTTTTTTTCCTGACTTTTGTGATAATTTCAACCTCGAAAATTTTAGTATGTTTGCATTTAAAACATACGGAAATACAATATTCTATGCCTCTAACATTTAAAAGTCATTTGGAGCAAAATTTCCATATAAAGTTTTAGTTTAAAAGAAAATGCTTTTTTAATAGGAATATATTCCCTTGGAAAATTCCAGGTCAATCCATCTTAAATATTTTCTTAATTAATATGTGACATTGGCATTCCTCCGTGGCCTTGGAAGCTCTATCTCCATGAAATATTTTATCTGTGAAGGCCTGGTACCTCTTTTCATGTAAACTCATTTGCATTTGAATGTTTTTGGAGGGAAAAATGTTGTTGCATTTTTATTTATTTATTTATTTTTTGTCTCATTTACTGTTACAGAGCTGTATAAACAGCAACAATTTTAATTTGTCACCCCGGTCATTTCATAAAAAAAAAAATATAGCCAATTTCTAGCAGTAGTGAAAAGGTTAACCTTCCAGTACATTGGGTGGATAGCAAGGGAAGCCGATTAGCAAAAAGAGGAGCTCAGCCACTGACCTTACAATGCTTCTTTATCTTTTACATTCATCTCTCAGGCTCAGTCCAACACTGCAACATAAAGCCAAAGCTATGGTACAAGTATTGTATTCCCAGAGGAACAGCGTATTACTTGTATATGCTTGGTTGCTTTATTGCTGTGAGCTCCTGAATTATATAAGAATGAGTTTATTCATACATTTACCCCTTATTTAACATGCTTATTGAATGGGCAGGAATCGTCTTAGAGGATAGAAGTATTAAGATGTAGCTGACACAGGAAACAGATGAAAATCTTAATATTATTATTTTCTAAAGAAATGGTCAAACATATTGAATGACAACAGAAAACAAGTACAAGATGCACATTTTAATAGCTTTGAGAATTGGTACAGCATCATACTAAAAATACGAAATGGAATATCCTTAAATAATCTGGTTTATAATCTGCTATGATTTAGGAAGATGACAATATTGTATAAATGGGATACTCAACTTGTTACAATAAAGTCACATCCTGATGGGATATTTGACCTTGTTTTACTCTTACTACTGATTTTTTTATAACTATTTTAACGAATTGTACTGAGATATGTAAAGCCATAAGACAGTAAAGCCATCTGCATTTTGAATCTACTACTTTGGGATGGAAAACAAGTTTTTCAGTGACAAAAGTATTTCACCCAACAGTTTGTTAAGAAACTTTTCCCCCAGTAAAAAAAAGTTTGCTTTAATAGACAGAATAAAGAACCTATTGCCACGTGCTCTCTGTATTATTCAGTTATAACCTGCACTTGTTTCCCCCTTCCCAAAAAGTATTATTTAAAACTGTGCTTATGATCTGATCCTCTCATCAGCTCTGTTTATTGTGTCATTTACATTTTACTAACTGGTAGTTAGCCCAGTGGGAAGCAAATAAGCCCTTGCGGTCAGAAGCTGAACGGAGTTTCATGCAGGCTCAACAGTTGTTGTTTTCCAGCACAGTTATTATTATTCTTTATTTAGGAGAAAACTGAAACAAAAAAGAGAAAATATTTTTGGGAAAACCTAAGGTCAGCTTCTGTTTTGTAGTCTGCCTTCATGGTAGATGGTCCTTTTTTGCTTCTTGTTCCCTTGATTTATCTCATATTAAGTCCAAAGAGGTTTTTTGAAACAAAAAAAACCCAATCAATCAAACAAACAAAAAACAAACAAACAGAACCAAACAAAAGCACAACAACAATGAAACCCAACCCCCGAAAAAAACCCACAAAAACAAAAAACTCACCAAAAAAAAAACCTACAAAAACTTTTCAGATTCTTCATTAACATTATGTTTCTCTTCCTCTCAGTTCTTCTGCTTTGCATTCTATAATGCATACTTATTATTTAGATTTATACTTCAGAACATGAATGGACCATTGTTTTTTACTGTATAGGTTCCTATGCCTTAGTGAGATCTCTGAGCAATGCTGTAATATTAATTAACAGTAATGAAAATCCTGACAAATACAGGGATGTTTAGTGGGCAGAAATTACATTTGACCAACTTTCTCAGGCCATTAATGAGCAGAATTGTCATAATAATCTCTATAATACATCAAAACAGGACATAAGTCTATACTGAAGGCCTAAACTATGAAATTGCATATGAAATGAATGAAATAAATGTTTCTTGCCAGAATTGTGGTGATTTCTCAGTTCCTCTGAAGCAGCTAACATTCTAGCTTCCTATTGTAGCTGGGCAACACTGGCATGAGGTGAATTCAACTTAACAATATTTGCCAAATATATGTTCAATCCAGACCTTGCACATGGTGTTCCCACTGTGCATTTGACATAACCCATGAAGACCTGGGCTAGAAACCAACACTATCTGTATACAAAGATCAGCATCAAGTTATTTTTTTTGAAGATATCTCAATCAGCAGGAGACTCCACTAACTTATTTTTTTTTTCCACAATGTGCCCTCATTGCCTGTGTGTTTGAATAATCAGACATTTGAGTGATCCTTTCATCTCTTCCAGGGGGTTTTCAAGGATTCTCTGAACTAGGATGACAGGATTGGGAACCTGAGAGTTAGTGCTCTTTGTTTGTTGTGGCCTATCATCAGTCAAATCCAGTGTGTAGGTTAATAAGGCTTAAACTTTAAGGGAACGGTGAGCAGCTGATTGACAAGCCTGTGAATAAAAGTGCAGTGGGAAGTTTTGTATTTGTGGAGTTAGTATGCAGGGAGACACAACTGAAGTTTAGAATGAATTGCAGTGTTATATAAACGCAAGGAATCTCATTTGATGACTTAACATCAGTTTCTGGACTTCAAATAAAATTCCAAAGTGTTTCATAGAGTTCCAATAAAATTCTAAAACATGGTTCAGATAGTTGGTTGTCTTTGGTTTTTTTTTGTTTTTATTTTGAGAAACAAGCGTGAAACAGAAATCCCCAAACCACCAAGAACAGCATGTAACAGTATTGAAATTCCTACTATCTGTAAGGATTAAAAAGAGAAAATAATGTCCTACAGCTACTTAGAAGTTAAAGACAGTGTACAGTACTTCAAGTTTTCCTAAACATGTGCCTCCAACACTTTTTATTTCTAAAAAGTAATAGACAGTCAGTGCATACTGTGTTTGAGACACTCTTTCAGGGTTTTCAAAGAATCCTCTGGGACATGGTACCCAAATTGCAGTAGCTTTCAATAGAATCCATGTGCTTTTCATTTTCACTAGTGCTTTGAAAATCACAGCCTCAGTTGTCTTTTCCTTCATGTATAATTCTAAAGCTGATTGAAAATTTTTGAGTTACATTGCTTTCTACCAGAAAATGCAGTTCAACAAAAAGCAAATAATTTGTCAGGAGTCTGGCAATGCTGGAATTTATTAATTTTATTACTTAATTAATTGATTTGTATTTATTTATTTGTTGTCCTTTGGTTTTGATTTGATAATATTAATAAGTATCACAAGTATAAAGTAAACTCTTTTGTGTAAAAACAAACATTAAATGTTCAATACTTACTATTTAATATTATATGAATTCAATACCATTGAAGCAACAATTTTGATAAGCTATTTCAGAATTTGTGTTCTAAAAAAGGTTTGATTTTTTGTTTTGCATCAATATTATGAAAAAACCTATAGAAGAGAATGATTCAAGGGACATTTCCTCTTGAAAGTATATTTCCTCTGTAACTCAAAATAAAATATTTAAAATTTACACTAAAAAATCCAATATATTAGAGAATACAAAAGTTATAAATTAGAAAATACAAAAAGTGAGTAATTGAAAGGGGCAGTTGGGAAATTCCTACCAAAACGGTTGTCAGAAAGTGAATTCTTGTATGTGCCATTTTGACAACACTTTCAACCAGGCAGGTTTCTCAGACTTGTAATGGCATTTATTGTCCAAAAAAGAAGAAAAAATCTACTCAGTTCATGTGGAATACCAAGTTCCAGAGCCAAAAAAAAGAGAAAGGGGTCTGATTTGAAAGCATTTCCTTGTCTTTACTCACTATATGGTGTGTATGTAACTGGAGGACAAATGGGGAGCTGCTTCTGAATGTTTAACGAGAGAGATGTTTTCTTTATTCTTAATGAGCACCACTGAGCTCAAGAAACTCTACAGACAAACTGAGTTAGAAAACTAGAGCACAGCAGATGTTGTGGACAGCATCTTCTTGCATATGATGGCTTCTGGGAGAGAGAAGCAGGGGATGAGGAGAACAGGATGCTTTCTGCTCTCTAGTTTTGGACAGTTCATTAAATACAGTGTCTCTGTATACTCACCAATTTCAAACTGTGATGCAGAGATGGAATCTAAACACACTGACTTACTGAATTTCAGGTTTCTCTTACAGACCATTTTAATGATTTGGATCGTGCTCTACGTTTATGCTGTCAAGAGTATATACATCCATCTCTATCCAGGACACAGAAATAAAGCAATATTATTCTTAAACTTAGACACTTGCCCGGTGTCTTACTCTTAAGAAAGGCATGATGACTGTTCAATCCAAATTTCCTGTCATGTAGGAGTTATGGATTCAAACTTCAGAAGAAGTTTTTTTTTCAGAAGAGCCAGGTCTTCCACTTTTTGAAAAAGTAATCTAAGCAATTTGCTCTAATGAAAAGGGTTAAGTAAACACTGATGAGATATATGATGGCATTGAATGCCACTAAGACAAAGTCCTCTGTCCTACTGTTTGGAATCAATCATTTGAACCAGATATTGGTTATGCTGTGAAGTCAGGTGATTAGTTTTCCCATGGGGACTTCTACCTGCAAGAGTTGTTGGGAGAGGAAGCCAGTTGTTTCAGAAAGGTACAGAACAGCTGTTGCAATGAACCACTTATCATTTTACATATGAAAAAGTTAAATTATTAAGCTCCTTGTATTTGTCTGAAGCTACAAAGCTATGTTCACACTCCTCTTTAGAATCACAAAACCATTATGCAAAACTTGTGCAGTGACATGGTCTTTTAGCTACCTTTTTAAGAGAATGAGAAACTTTTGATTATTCACCTCTGAGCAGAAGGGGATTCCACATTTTCTTCCTACCTCAACACATCATTTGCAGCCCAATCCAGGAATTTCATTGAGAGTGACAGCTCAGACATGACCCTGCTTAGAGTTTAATGTAATGCTGCCTCCAGCTTCATTTTGCATATAGGATAAATAATGATTTTCCATGGGTGTCTTATTCTCTCCATTGCATCTAATGTTTTGCTTTAGTCAGCCTAACCTAAGCAGTTTGAATCACCCTGCTAGTGAGTGTCGAGTGTCAGGTTCTTAGTACTGAAGATGGCACAGAATTATCCAACAGCCCTCATACTGACCAAAATCTGCTTCTGGTCACCTGCCACATGAGCATTTGTGCTGTACTTGATCCATTTGCAAAGCATGTGATTCAATATCCACGTTTTCTTCTCCCGTGCTGCATCACCTCATCCCCTTGTGTTTTAGACAAACCACATGAGGTAAAATAAGTTTTCAATAGAAAATGATGCAAAAATTTTTCTGCTTTCTCTTGTTTGGGAAGTGAGCCCACATAATTACCCTAATTTCTTCCTTTAATATCTATAAATAAAAAGAAGACTCTCGAGGCTATGGGATACTTAAAATTGATTATGTTGCATTTCTTTGAGTCTGCGGGATTTCTCTCACCCTAAATTGGCACGGGCTATGCTATCTGCCCGAATGCTGGCACTTGTGCTTGAGAGTCAGCGCCTTTGATTCATGAAGCTTTGGCTTTGATACAAGCATCCCTGTTACCTCTTGCACTGAGGATCTGGCACAACCCCTGTTGGTACTTCCATGAGGACATACAATGTTCCAAGCCTCCCCCACTGCGTAGACAATTCCTTAGCGGGGCAGGCTTTCCAAACACATTGTTTCAAAGAAATGAATCACTCATTCGTGAAAAATGGAAAAAAAAGAGCACAAATACCATCAAAGCAAATTCAGGGGTTTGCCGCCCACATCACTGACATCATGCTGCCAGCCAGAGAGCACTGAATAGGACTCCTTACAGAGTCCATCAATGCCACTCTTTAAATGGCAATTGCCTGAAGGGGCTGCTGGTTTGTGATATGAGGTACTTCTTCCTTAGCAGGAGAAAGGCAGCAAAGGCTGGGATTTCAGTGCAAGTCCCCTCAAATGGCAACAAAACACATGGTTGCTTGCCTTGCCAGGATGTCTCTTTTTCAAAGGACTCTCCTCTGGTTTTGGAGGGCAATTAATTTATAGTAGGATGATTTTTTTTTTTTTTAAAGGAAAAGACCCATCTAATCATCAGAAAAAACTTCCATTATTAAACTGGAGATTAGTTGGATGAGAGAAGCAATGAGGGCTCCTTATCATTTATGGACCAATTAAAGCAGACCCAAGCGAGGTCTCTCCGAGTTAATCCCAGAGCTGGTGTGCTGGGGTGTGTGATACAGGGATGCACTGAGCTGCCTGGACCTGAGCCAATTCACATCTGTTGCACTGTTCCCACATCAGACAGTGCTGTGCCCAAGCTAATAAGCCCTGCTGAGAAAATACAGTGACAGGTCACTGTGGCACAGTGCTATGTTACATATACAGTCTGGACTTAATGGCATGAGTTCCCGCTAGCTGTGGCATTTCTACCACTTGCCTATTTTATGGTATAGTCAAATTTCCAGTAATTCTGCAAATATTTTTACATGCGCTTCTGTCTCATTTGACATTGCTTTTCTACTTCTTTTCCTGTGATACTCTGTCTTGCTTGCTTCTCAGATAAATTACTCAAGTTTTCCTGTGGTGGTTCTTATTTATTTCTGGAACATCCCTTTTGTGTTCGTTCACAGGAAGCTGCTGCTCACACCAGGTCTGCTGGAGTGCTTGTGAAACTTCAGCCAGGTAAGGTGACCTGGTAAGCAAACCAAGATAGTTGGGTTATAATAAAAGAACAGAGAGTAAAGTTGCAAAGGTTAAGAATTTGTAGCCTTTGCATTGTGTGGTGTCACCTTGGCCTCACTTCCTACTTGCCTCTGATTACAGCTGCACATTAGCTGCTCTGCATTTTCAAAGCAAGCAACACTTAACCTGATGTGTAATGCACAGAAAAAGGGGAAGCTGACCTGCCTGGGGATTTGGGGCACTACAGCAGTGAAAATAATTAAAAACCAGAAATTGAGACTGGCGGGAATGATCTTTCACTGACCCAGAGTGGATAGATAAAATGATCAATGATGTCTTTCCCTTCTGTAATGTCTGCCAGACAGTCCAAATTTATAATCAGCATAGGAAAACAGCTGCATATCATAACCATATGGCACTGAGAATACACATTATTGTACAGTAGCACTGCACTAATTCAAGGTCTGTCACCACTTCTATTATGGAACTCTGTTTCCAGCAATAAGAAATTCTCACACAAGCACTTACCCCAAGCTGTACATGATCTCTACCAGTAAAGATCTTAGATCTCTAGATGCTTTAAATAACATTTTATGTAAGTAATTTGGCTATTTTGTCATTATGTAAGTTAAAGTCAGGTTTCACTTTCCCCCATCATTGTTCAAAATTAATTTTATTTAAGACAATAAAACTCCATGATTTTGGGAATGGTTAGGTATATTCCATCTGCTATGGGCCACTTTTCAGATTGAAAGCAGTCATTAAGCATCTGGTGAATTTAAAAGCTACTGTTTAACTATATATATATATACACACACATTTAGAGAGCGAGTTATATTTACATTGAAAAAAATTCACCAAAAGTGAAGACATATCTATTTCTGTGTGAACTCAAAGTTTTCATTAAGTTATTCTACATAAGGTAGGTCAGACTACATGATCTTGTCAGAAGAAAGAAAACACTATTTATTTTTCATCTGTATCAAAGTTTGTGTGCTTTTTTGCACATCTTAGCTCCCCAGTCAGGAGAACTGATAGGTTTCCAAACTGGAAGCAGTCTTCTCTCACTGTAAATTTAGGGGAAAATCTACAGTGATAGACATTATGCATAGTGCAAAGGTGGCATCTCCTGTGGAAAAGGGATTTCCATGTTGGATAATCTCTTCATGGCTGACATAAGCATATTTTCCCCACTGCATAAACACAGGTTCCATGTTGATGTGAGAGTAGCCATCGCTCAGAAAGGTCATGCCAAGGATAAATAAGCCTCAATTAATAATGAGTTGATGGAAAATGTTCTCCTGAAAGTTCAGGGCACCAAATCCTCAGAGGCTGCTACGGTTGAACCCAGGAGCTGCACAGGCACTGCCCTAGAAAGCATTGGGAGGAGGGAGGTGTTCAGTCCTAAGCCCATCTCACATAAAGGGACTGAAGCTGATCTTGGGAGAGAGAACCAACCACTCTTTTATCTGCCCCAGAGCAGTCTGAGAAGTGGTCAAAGCGGTGATTAGAAAATAGTATGAAGAGGGCAAATCTACCTGACCACCCCCGTGGACTTGCAGTGTCTCTGCTTTAATTCATACAGGATTTTAACATCCAGAGTCATTCAGTTGCTGCGAAATACATCAGGTCTTGTTAGCACTTAGTATAAGTGAGTGCTGACCCACGACTTCGATGAGCCTTATCAATGCAAACAACAATGGCATTACTTGGCAATAATTTTTCCACTTCCCTGAGATGATTTGCTCTGATAGTCAGGGTCATTTTCCTCACAGTCAAAACTGTATTCCCATGAGGCAGCTGCCTGATTCTCAGTGGCTTTTTTCCAAGCAAAAAAAAAAAAAAATCACATCAAATTGGGGCGGAGTGTCTTTTTTTGTCAGAGAACACAGGGGAATTGGCCGTATGACCCTTAGCTTATGCAGAGGTACCCTGAGCTGTATCCACATGAGCGACTAAAGCAGATCAATAGGAATGAATCTGTAGGAGAGAAACACTTGGTCCTGAGGCCATACATCCCCACCCTGCAGAACCTTGGAGAGGAAGAGAGGGAGGGAGGGATCCTGTGTCATGACTGTACCTCAGCGCAGCCGTGAACAGGGTAAGCTGCTGGAGCACACTGACCCATTTACTGTCATCCAAAACCTGCTCTCCAAGACTACTTGAAACACAGAGCAAGGCACAGAAAATAGGGGCAATCCAGGTATTTGGTTCAAAAGCTCATTCATGGTCCTGAGTAATTCAGACACATCCAGACAGACCAGGGAGCAGCATGACTGAGGGAGTCTAACCAGACAGACAGGGCACCATCCTTACCTGAGCCTAATCACTGGGATCCAGCTCTCTAAGTCTGCACAATACCTGTCTCCACTGTGCATACACAATGTCACAGCAGCTCTGCTCTCCTTCTCTTCTGCTGTTAAGGAAGGTCATTGCTCCACCTCAGCTGGCAAAGTTTTGCAGAATTTCATCAAAGTCAACAGTGTCTACCTTGGAGATGAATTCAATAAAAGGAAAGAGAGAAAGTTTCTTAATTAAAATTATGCAAAATGTTACAAGAAAAAAGATTTCTTTAAGGAAACACGTTGTGGGATGTTTGATAGGATTTCTCTTTTTTTTGTTGTTTACTGTCCTGATGAAACAGAAGAGTTAAGGAAGCAAAAGAGTTTAATAAAATCAGCAACAAAGAAATACAGAGAGAGAACTTAAAGCTTCCAGCAAAAGACCCTGTCTTACATCATCACGACCACGGGCTTTCGATATATTAGGAACTAAATTCTGTGCTTCGTTTTGCCTCTGCTGAACACTACCCCACAGTACAGTTGTTGCGATTTAATCTCCTCTTCTCTTTCGCTTTAAAAAAGTGAATCAAACAGCATAAGTTATCAAAGATGCAAACCTGACCCCCTGCGACTACATTACAATGCAGCACCACCTTCTGGCTATGGGGAAACTATAGTGGCTACTATACCTTTCCATTCTTCATGGGCATCTGTTTCTTAATTCATTTGTTGCAATTTAAGGTGAAAATATGGTGATTAGTTTTCACGGTCACAGCTATTATAGCTATAGATGTTTTTAATAACAGCTGCTATTTTTCAAATAAAAGAGAGATTTCTAACATGGAGCAGTTGGAACTTTGCATCTCAGCCTTTATTGAAGGAGCAATGTGTATGTTCATTTTTTATGATCTGTAATCACATGCTGGTCCTGGGAAACATGCCACAAGGGCCCACATATGTAAGTAGTGGCAGCTGAAAGTGCATAATTCATGAAGGAAACATCAGGATCGGAGGAAATGGCATAAATAGCTGATTGACTTGACACATCTTATATTTTTTCCAGGATTTATTTCCTTTTAAAGATGCGAGTTGTCTTTTAAAAAAAGAAATGTGTAGACTGCCAAGTCATAAGGTTCTCTAGGTCACTTACTTGTTTCTCTGAAAGCAAAGGCATTCTTCTGTTTTCATTCTGATTTAATTAGAATGGCTTTTTTACAGTATGTGGTCTTTGTTCTTTCAGGTCTCTACTCCTCCACAGTTTTATTCAACCCTATTGTAGGTCCACTTTGAAACAGAAAGGGCAGTCGAAACAACTTCATCTCAGAAGAAAATCCTATAAATACTGTAATTGCTGTGGAGTTTAATCTGGTTTCTTAACCTCTGATTCAGTTTGGATAGGTCTTAGGGCACAAAAGAAACAAATCAGCTATTTCAGCTAAAGGCTTCATTTGGCACAAATCTGGACAAGGCTTAATGATAAAAGAAATGTTTAAAATGAAAAGACATTAGATACTGCCCAAATTTCATCTGGAAGAAAAAAAAAAAGCCCCACAATTATAAAGGCAAATTTAGTCACATCCAGTATCCAAGAACATTTTGTAGAAATATCACAAACAACAATGTTCTCAGGGTATTTCTACTGGAAATAATGTGAGAAAGAACATTCTCACATTATTTCCAGTCAAAATGCCATAAAAATGCACAGTTGATAGCAAGCATTCTCAGAGCATTTTAACAGGAAAGACCTCAAGAAAACATTTTCTCATGACATTTCCTCTGGAAGAGGGTGGAGCTGGAGAGCTCTGCTCTCCTCCACTCCCACTAGCATGGGAATGTCTCAGGGGTGAGCTCTCTAGTGAGAGCAGCAGGGTGAGGATTGCAGAGGACATGTAGAGGCAGGAAATCTGACAGAGTTTCCTCTGCAATGAGAGCACTTACAAAACAGGAAAAACTCTTCCATCTAAAAGAAAGAAAGAAGGTCACAGATAATTCATAGAGTAACTCAAGGATGAAATTATTTACACATCAGTATTTTCAATTTAATACTCCCCATTGAAGTACACATGTGAGATGGAAAGTTAAAGGGGGAAGGAAAGACACTGATTTGTTGATTTGGGAGGTTTTTTAAGGGTTTTGTGTGCAGACTCTCCATGGGAGGTTTTCATGAAAATTTTGGTGTGGAATCAAGTTCTTTGCACAAAGTCACACTGACAGTCTGAAAGAAATGAAATCTCAGCTCATTCAGAGATGAGAGAAAGCTGTAGTCCCTACTTGGTCAATGGGATAAGTCACAGAACAAGCAAGCTAATTGTCTGCTCCAATTTGTTCTTCTTACATCATCCTGGTGATGTAAAAAGATCCTCAGCTTCCCCTTTCAGGAGTCCTCTAGTTCTCTGGGGTTTTATAAAGTCATATTGGACAGGGCTCTGAGCAACCCAGTCTAGTTGTAGATATCCCTGCCCATTGTAGGGACCTTTAATGGTCCCTACTTACACAAGCTATTCTGTGAAAGTCAGTGTTCTTAATCCCTGAGAGATGTGTCAGTAAGCAAAACAGGCAGCAATAATTTCAGCTTGTTTCTCCCACCCAACTACTGTATTTCAGCTGCCAGATGGAAGCAAAGAGCCCAAGAAAGGACGGGACAGCTTGGTCTTCTTGAACTTTTCAGTCCATCTTGAGAGATTCACCTGTTAGACACACGAGAACAGAAAAGATTCCTTCCCCTAGAGAAGAAGAATAATGTCATCAACTAAAAATCAGGATCTCCCTTTTGTTCATAGATGCAAGCATATATCTCCGTTCTAGAAGGAATTGTTTGTTATTCTATTTCTACCTATCTTATTGAGAGGATAAGTTTGTCATTGTACCTTGTGGGTTGAATTAGATGTCAGAAGAACTTAACTCTTTCTGAATAATTTTCACAAGATCTCACTTTTTGCCAGGATTAAGTGCAGCTGAGGAACAGTTGAAACACTTCCTATATAGTTTCTAATGCTACAAGGTGCTTTCAAGTACCCATCCATCAATCTAACTGTTTTCAGTTTATGGCTTCTCTGTTTCCAAAATTTGTGATCTGATTGGCATGGTTATTCCTCCTCGGTTTGACACTCCATTATTGCTTCTACCTTAGCCATCAGCGCGCTTGTAGCAAGCGTGGGTAGAGCCCTTTCAAATCTTCGTTCGCGAAGCCTAGCCATGATTGCTTCTACAGCAAAACAAATGATTAGTTTGGATTTGCTTTCATTCCTCCTGTCCTGTAGATTTGTCCTGTGTTTATTACTAAGCTGACTCTTCCATAGACCAAAAAAGAGATAGTAGAGATGAGACACTGCCATGTGAATTTTGTCTAACCATGTCTTACATTGTGTGCAAAGTCAGTGCATCAAGGGTTCTTTCTTTAACTCAAGCTTTTTTATAGGTTTAGTTTCCCTAAATCGTTTGTTTGGGTTTTTTTCTTTGTTGTTTCACTCAATCCATTGTGTGTGCAAGGAGTAAAGGGCAGTGTCTGTTACCTGGATGTGAGGTGTGGAGGTGAAAACACTCCCTTAGCAAGTCCACCTTGCCCTTGAACAGGAACAGAATAGATTGAGCTGGTTGAATACCGACCTCTGTGAGTGTCAGACCTGGTCACCGAGGTAGTAAAGTGTGGGGTAGGAGGGCATCACAAACTTATTTACCTACCCTGCTAGATACTTTCTACTTGTTTAAAGTCAGTATAAAAAAACCCTTTTCTAATTTGAAATTCTCCTAATACAAGATGGTAAATACATCTACTCCAGTATCCTAACTCTGACATTAGCCACTGATGCATTCCTCAGATGAAAGTAAGGAGCTCCTGTAGCTGACAGGCACAAATGATTTGCTTGAGTAAAGTCTTATCCTGATGCCTAAGATTAAAGATTGTCTGAAATAAAAGCAGGAAGAAGAGGAATTCTATGAAGTAGATGGATCACCTTTCAGGAGGAAAAGAACTTTGAGATGGAAAATGAGAGATTTATCCATGTACTGACACACATACATACATCAGCTAGTACTTCTGTTGATACCATACTCTATTCTTATGACGAATGAATCATTAACAACATAATAGTAATTTAAAATGTTGGCACATGACATATACATATCATTTTGATTTTCAGTTTTGCATTATCTTTGCTTAGGTTTCAGAGAAAAAAATTGCAATGTAAGAATTTGCAGATGTGTTTAACAGGCAACACAGCACCTCTTTAAATTTGAAATAAATGGCATTTAGAGTTATTCATAGAATCATAGAATGGTTTGGGTTGGAAGGCATCTTAAAGACCATCTTGATCCAATCCCTCTTGCCATGGGCAGGGACAACTTCCACTAGATGAGGTTGCTTGAAGCCCCATCCAACCTGGCCTTGAACACTTCCAGAGATGGGAAACTTCCATTTCTTTGGGAAATCAGTGCCTCACAACCCTCACAGTACGGAATTTCTTTCTGTTATTATTAATAACACAGAATTTATCCCATTGCCATGTAACTAGTAACCACATCACTACTGGAAGTTACATTTCTTTGTTTTAATATTTCAGAGGTTTAACTGCTAAAAATGATTGGCCAGGTCAAGTTCTTCTAGAAACAATAATATTTAGCTTGTTTGCTGCATACAAGAAATTAAACTGAGAGTAAAAGTTCATCATGTTAATACTGTGTAAAGGATGGGACAGTCCCCAACCACTCAGATTTACAGTCCAGTCTGTAAATAGTGATTGTCAAATCAAAATGCACTGCTCTAGTTTTATAGGTGGGGGAAAAAAATATAGACAACAGCATAGCACTGAGATGTCTTGTTAAATCTAATGGAGATTCATAGATCTGAAGTTTGTCTTGCAGAGAAGTGGGCCGACAGAAGTCTTCCTTCCCAGTAAGTGGCTTCTTTCAGTGGGTGTGACTCAAAAAAAAAAAAAGTGTGGGAGTACTCATAGCATTCAATGACCTGAAGTGTTCTTTATTTGAAAGTGTTTGAAGCCTCAGCAAAATTGTATAAACAAACAGAAGAAAACCCTCTTGCCTCAATGCTTTCTCTGATTTCGGTGCTTCTTTCATACTCACATGCTAAAGTGTGAACAAACTAGTAGGAATCTTTCTCTCTTTATGAAAAGAGTATGGGAGACAAACCTTTCCTAAGTTTTCAAAATTGTTTTTTGAGGTATGAGTTTGTTTATTTGCTTGTTTGTGTTAAGCAAATCTTGCTGTAATTCCATGATGGTTTTTCCTGCTCCATGAAGTGAGAGATTTAAAAAAAAGAAAACCAAACCAAACCAAACTAAACTGTTCCTGGCAGTTTTCCACCTTTGACTGCAGTAACAACCAGTGTGTCAATTACAAAGGGCTTGGGGTACAATCCTTCAATTTATAATTAAATCTGGTGGTAGGCAATAAAAGTACATGTGTCTAAAGACAAGGGTATATGTCTTCTCTACAGTGGTTCAACACAAAGTTCTCTGTCTTTCTAATAAGATAATAAACCAAATGACTTTTCCAGAATCTCCTCTGACTTTAGTGGGGCATTGGTACTGTACTATATTCATGGACTTTTAGGGATGAAGTCCTAAAATCATCTGCAAGGTGTCTGAGAAACCCCTACTCCATTTTAAAAGGCTGACATCATTCCCATTCAATTCACCCACATATCATTAAAGGAAAACCACTTCCAGAATTACAATTACTAAAATATGAGTCCATTCTTCAGTAATTCTTCAGTAAGCTCTGCCTCAAATTTAAAGTCCCAAGATGCAGCTTGATGTTGTCAATATTAAATATCTGGAAGTCCACAGAAGTTTCTATTTGGCTTGACAGTGTAAGGGTAGTTCATGGAAGAGTCAGGCTTGTTCTGTAATGCTACTTGAAGTGCTGCTCCACCGAATGGCTGGTAATTTGAAATCATTAAAAAGCTGAGATAAAAAAAGAACCTTTGTGAGAGAACATAATCATATTAATAAGAAATAGAAAGACATCAGGAAGCTGTTTGGAATTTAAACCAAAGTTCTTGAATGCTACTTCTACCGTATTTGATGAGCTCTGATTAACTGTATAAAATTATCAAATGGAAAAAATCCAGCTGGAAATGATGACTGCGAACTTAGTGACGAATCTCTCAAAAATACACTGCCTCCATCTTTCCAGGCATAGAAAATATGTGAACTGTTCAGCCAATGATCTATGTCCTCAGGAATTCTCTATCCCTTGTTTAATTACCTAGTTAATTTAGCCACTCTATTTAATATTTCAAGTGCTGCTTTTCATATCTTTTTTTGCTACCACTGAGAAAGTCTTTTGTGCAACATCCTATATTGCTTTCCTAGTGGACTCATAACTGTAGCGAAGATAATTCTTCATGAAATTTTTGACAGGTCTAAATTTTCATTTCCCCATTACCTCTCTGGCAGCAGAGGGACAGTTCATGGGAACATTTTCTCAGCAGTGTGAGGAAAGGCTCTGTATTCTGGCAGTGCAGATCGCTTGTCAGGATGCGGCTGCTCTGACATGATTAATACAAGCTCATGTTGCTGAGCAACCTTAATGAAGCTGAGGATAATCAACCCACCGCTTGCACAGATCTCTGGACTTGTACTTCCCCATGTGTTTTCTGTCATCCAAATCCTACACTATATGAAGGTACCTGAATTAGCCCTGGAATGTGACATAAAGGAGCCAACAGAGAAAGCTGGAGAAACTGATTAAAGGATTTAAGATTTCAAAGGCCGTGATCCATCTGGATTGGTTGTTGAAGAGGGTGAGGGTGTCCAGAGATGGCAAAAGAAGGATCCCCGACCCTTCTGACCCTTTAGTGAAAAGAAGGGATGAGAAGGCAAATGTTGTGTTCATTTGTTTATTTTTCTTTGTGTGATTTAGACAAGGAGAAGGGAATAGAGCTCTCTGGGTGGTCCTGAAGCTAGTTTCCTCATGAAACTGGGAGAAGCTTCCCCTTTTAAGCATAGTTGTGAATGGGGGATGGGGAAAAGAATTGGAGAAAAAAGTTTTTCTGTCTTTCAAAACAAACAGTTTTTCTCTACCTTTCTTCATGGATGCCCCATGGTTCTGTTAAAATAGCTTGACATAGTTCAGGAATGAGCTTGTTGGAAAAAGCTCCCACTTCCATATTTGATGAGGATCAGAGACCTATCACTGAAAGACAAGGAAGAATTGTAACTGCTGGGCTTTCATCATTTTTCCCAGGTATGCTTGTGGTGAAGTGACACAATATCATCTCAATCCTACTAAAAATTCTTACATTATATTGACTAACAAAAGAGGGGAAAAAAAAAAGAAAAAAAAAGATGCACAGGATTAATTTTGCCTTCCTAGGAACTTTTATTCCATTCATGAAATGCCTGCAGTATGTCTGTACCTCACTCATCAGATAACCAGATATGCAGTAGGGTCCCACTGTCCCATTTTTCACCTGAGCTCTCCTTTTTTAGTGTTTTTCCATTTCATGGCACTCAGGAAATCAGGTGCTTCTTGCAGTTCAAGTAGATTGGCATCTTCCCCAGGCAAGAGCAGTTCTGGCAGTGTGGCAGTTCAGGGGGACAGGGACAGCCTGGTGGCCACACTAAGCAGAAGGACTAGAAGGGATGCCTACCTCTCTTAGATGAAGCCAATATCTGCATATGTTAGTGGGATGGCAAATGGAGCATGCTCATCCCTCTGATTACCCAGTGAGTGCCCCATAAATATAAATACTGCAGGGCCTGGCTCAGACCTGGCAGATTTTCAAGGACAAAGATATTCCCCATTAAACCTGTGGGAAAATAGCCATGTGAATGAATGCTTTGATTCCCAGGGGCTCTCACTGTAAATATTCAAGATCTTTGAGAAGGAGATTTTGGTCCAAATGTGGATGTGTGATAGATACAGTGGCATGTTTCCTTAGGAAACAGTGCTGCCATCCCAAGGAGATGGCCAAGTGGTCCCATGTATTCTGTTTCTTTTGGGGCTTCAGCTTCTTCTGCTAAACACTGGGAAAAGAAAACCTTCTGTATAATTTCAGCTCTCAAAGGTTTTGATGTGGGAAACCACAATATGCCATGAATTCTTTTTTGTATATGTGCATATTATGTATCCTGCACTCAGTGTTTGTATTGTGACACAGGACATTTTGTGGTGAAATATGCTTGTTGAAATTTAAACTTTGAAATTTGATGTCTCACATCTTTTCCTGGAGTGTCCTTTGAAACCAATTTGGGATTACACAGAATTCAGAACACTCATCATGTGCCATGGTGTCAGTAGTCTGCGGTACATTAGGATACATTCATCATTTTTTTAATTCCACATGAATCCATTGACTTTAGAAAAATATCAGCAATTTACAGAACAAAAATTTTGACCATCTGTGACAAAAGTTTACAAAATGGCAATAATTTCATGAATTGCCATTGTGCTTGGGGTTGTATAAGCACATGATCTCTACAAATCACTGTATAAAGTACAGTAAAAATCTTGAGCATATAGATCACTATGACATCCTGTGAAACAGCAGAACTGCTGTTGTTGTCTCAGTAGATGAGTCAATGTTGAGTTTTTCATTCCCTCCTCCTGCTGGCTAGAATATTTTCCTGGAATATAAATACCAAATGGTTGAAGATTATGAAAGGTAAAAATTTGTGAGTTACTCTGCTTAACATGAAAGACAGATTTTGAAATGCTCCCTTAGACCATAAAGGACTCTATCACTACTTTTTGATGACATTAAGCAAGTTGTTTCATTGGAAAATGAAGGTAAATCTTTCATATTTCCTTCTCTCTGGGTAATGGAAACCAAACATCTTGTTTAGGGTCAGGGTGCATTTGAGCAGCATTGCTGATAAAGGAGTGCAAGGTACCACAGTTCCCGGTCACCTCAGCAATCAATATAGAGGGCAGCCTGCTGCACAGTGTTACACAGAAACTGAGAACACATTTGTGAGTTCTGCTTAATTCCAACTCAAATGAGTCATGGACACTTGGTCCTCACTTCCTAATTCTGGAATCAAAAATTGAGCGTTTGTTTGAGGCCGCTCTTTAAAAGTATCCTCACACATAGTAACCATTGCTAATTGTAAATGGCTTTTATTTATTGACAGTTTGCATAGTTCAGAGAGGAATTACTAATATATCACAGACGTTCTAACCAGAAATAAGCATGCTCAAGGCAGACAGCTGTTTTTGGTGTCAGCTGGGAAAAATGCCCCAACCACTCTTGTTTGATGAATAAACATACTTTCTTGATTGTCTACACTCATACCCATCTGTTGGGATGGCATGATGCCCAGGCAGAAGCTGGCCAAAACTTTTGCCTTGGGCATTAACAGTGAGTAACAATAGGTTTAGATGAGCAGTATGCGTAACACTGCATATGAAATGTCCTAAGCTTGTATTTGTGCCAAGCATGGCACAGAAGCTTGGAAACAAATGTCTCCTCATACATCATTTGGGATTACTGGGTCCCCAAAAGTGAATATTGCCAAAAAAGATCTGTGTTCTGGAATCACCAGCACACCATATACAAGTTGGTGTTCGGCTCAAAGTGCCTTGTTGGAGGAGACTATGGTGGCTGATACACACTGTGTGACAAGATGGTGATAGCCACTGCTTGCATGGACAAACGCTAACTACACAGCAGGGAAATTCACTTTAGAAACATGAAGCCAGCTGCTGTCTCAAGCAAATGGTCTTCATTTCCTGGAAACCATGCAGTCCACAGAAGCATAAGAACCTGGTTAGCCAGCAGCTGAAAGGATGTGAAAATAAGGAGAGACAGTAACATGAAATTTAATGCATGAGGAATAACTAGAAAACAAATGAAGAAGAGAACTTTTTGAATTATAGAATCATTTAGTCTGGAAAAGACCTTTAAGGTCATCAAGTCCAACCATTAACCCAGCACTGCCACGGTCTGGTCCCACTGCAGAGATCCTTTGCAGATAGCTTTGAAAGGAGTGAGTTAAAAGCACTAATCAATAAGAAGAGCATATGTAGATATGATGCCAGTGTTTTTAGATGAAACTACAAAGCCTTTTTCTCCTTCAATAAACCTTACAGGGCAGGGCTATTAAATTTTAAAGTTACTTTTAACAAAATCTAGAAGTAGATACTTTCAAAATATATGGACTCAAAAAGAGTGAGTCAGGGTGAGCTCTTTCCTGTAATAATGCTCTATTTCTACTGATATTTAATGTCTTTTTGTGAGATACAACAAACTTTACAGAGACGAGCCTTAGCTGTATCCTCCTTGCCACCACCTCCTCCATGCCTGGCTGTCTCTGTGTTTTTCTCAGCAGTGTCCTAATCTCCTTTCAAACACTGGGCTCTTTGCAAGTTGTCACTGGCTTTATTCCTACCACTTCTTACTCTCTAGAAGTTTGTTCTAGGTTGTGCTAATAAGATCCAACTTTAATTGTCTATGTACACATTATCAGTCGCAGAGGAGACATAATTTTTTGCTTCCTCCACAGAGTAGGGAAAAAAACCTTTAGAGCAGCCATAAAAAGAGTAACGATTCAGGACAAATAGAACATTTATAAATAGTAAGCAAATAAAGAGATTGAACTCTAACATATTTACAGAGCTCTAAAGAATTTGATTAAGTTAGCAAGGTACCTTTATTCATGTAGTTCTTACATCTGTTCAGTATATGGAAAGGGAAAGTTAATCTGTGCCATATTTCCAGGAGAGGCAAAAGAAAAAGTGCTGGAAAATTTCTAAAAATGAATGCTGTGATTCTGAGTCCAAATTTGTTGGCTGTATTTTTACTTGTCTTATTTAACTTCTCCAAGGTGTATACATAATCTTTCACAGCATACATATGGAAATATAACCCCTCTTCTGAACTTCCAAAAGCGTCCAGTTTCAGTTTTACAGAAATAAATAAGGATTGTCTATGTGTAAATGCATTTGGTTACCAGGTTGCTCATCAACTTAATTTGTTTGAAGAAATGTTAAGAAAAAACTTGAAAAGAAACATGCTCACCATACTGTTTTGCAAACAATTGTTTCATCTCAGTAGGTTTTTTTGTGGATTTCTGGGATCCTGATCTCATATGGTGAGAAGCATGATGTAATGTTTTTAATATTATTTTAAGAAGTTATTGAGTATTCTACTTCATTGTGAGCCCCTGGTGGTCTAGTGGTAAAGGCGCGGCGCTATCACCGCGGAGACCCGGGTTCGATTCCCGGTCAGGGCCACTCCCGGGCAGGTGAAGCTCGTTAACCCTTAAAAGGCAACCCACCTACGGCCTAAGGACCTCGCTGCCACCGTCCAAGCTCACTTGGCCCCGGCAGATGAACCTTAGGATTAAAGGGTGGGCTCAGTTCCGCGCACACTGTGTCTCACCTAAAAAATCCAATGCGCAGGCTGGAAGGTGTAAAGACCTTCCCCGGATCTTCGCTCGCGAAGACTGGCCATTATTATTACTTCATTGTGTACATATTCTTATATTACAGTTCAGTTTCTATCATGTGTGAGTGCCTCCTGTCTGTACTGCATTACACAACGTAATAGTATTGGCCCCATGCTGTCCCAAAAAGGAGTGTCACATGCATGATTACTGATTCCTTCTGATATATAACGTTTTTTCCTTACTTTTGTATACATATGTCTGTAGACATCTGTATAGTTATATGTAAATATTGCTCTCTCAACTGTACAGAGGTGACTAATTCAAATAAATAAGTAAACTTTGCATTTGAAGGCAACTGGGAAATTAACACTGACCTGTGCTTAACGAGTTGTAGTAATTTTGTTTGTTTCACAGATTTGGTTGCTCAAAATTTTATTTCTGTGGTTTCTATGGCAATATATTCTATTAAAAACAAACAAAAATATGGTCTGAGCAGCCTTTAACGAAAATCACAGAACAACAATTTGACTGCGCCTTGGTAAGAAGTCTCTTCTGCGTTCTGTTAGATACAAGCAGTGATGCTCTTGGAGAGCTGTAGACAAGGAGATGAGCCCAGAACCTCTTAGCCTTGAATTTCAGTTGATATAAAATAGGAGCCCAGTACACAGTGCAGTGCCTTCTGCAATATGGGCTCTTCTGAGCCTGCAGGGTCAGCTCTGAATCTTTCCAGGGAGAATTGTGAACAGGCTCTTTAGGAGTGGTTTGTACACAGGCAGAGTGCTCAATTTGTTGGGGATACAGGGTGCTGAGAGAAACCAGTTCATCTTTCTTTGGTGAAGAACTAATTTACAACAACCTGATTGAGCTTTAAACTATGCAAAAATTCACAAGAATTTCTAAGTTGAATAATGAAGCCAAGTTCACTCTGATTCCAAGAAACTGAAGTTTCTTGAATTCAGGACATTTAGGCTTCTTATATCAAAGCTGAAACATGCATTTCTGCATAGATATTCCTTATAAATTTTCTGTCATTCCTGACTTCTGCAATCAGTTTACTCATCTTTTCCATTAGGTAATACATATATATGTAGAAAGGAGGTAATTTAAATATAGATAAAGTCAATAATGGGCCTTATGAGCCTGTTTTAAGCAGAGGTATCCTTTAACTTTCTTCAGTCTCAGCCTTTGGGCTTACAGTAGTAAAATCTTCTTAAGAACTTCTTATTGACCTCCTTTGCAAATAAATTAATTGTGTGGACACTAAGGTTTCTTTATATGGACATGTAAAGAGAAGGCACTTTGGCTAAATTGAAGTATGTCTTCAGAGAATATTTGGTTCCAGAATTGTTGGGCAAAATGATAAATTAAAAGTGGTTGCTCGGTGTAGAAGACAATAAAATAGTTTTGGTTGGAGTATGTATTTATTAATATAGAAATAAATCATGTTCCATAGTTGTAGAAATAAACAAAAAAGTGTTATTGAAATTACTTTACCGACTACTAGTCTCCCTATAACAACAGCAGGCCTATTTCAGAGGCATTCATGAATCTCTGTGATTTATCATATTTTTCACTGCGTGCAAGCCTTTCTTTTCTAAAGAAATATGAATTTGTGACACATAGATGCCAGCTGCAGCTCTGAATGGTGGATTTGGATCTGTAGATCTGAAAGCCAGATCGGACAGCCCCAGGCAGCTTCACATCCCAATCCTGGACCTTTCTTTTTCCCTCTCCATGTAGCTCCAGTTGCAGTAGTCAGTGTTCAGCTTAACTCAACTCTTTCAAGGTTCCCAGTTCTCCACAGGGTTTGTACTTAAAAGTAAATAGTCCAAATAGTTCAGATAGCTTTTTTGAGATTTTGAATCTAGAATTCTGCTTATTGAGATGAAATCAGATGTTAGGATTTTAGGAGTAAGAAGTTGACTTTTGAGTTTTGCACTGGATGTAATCAAGATATTAATAATTAGTATCATCATTAACGCAATTTAGTTGCAGAAAAAACAGCTGTGTATTTTAAAACTACAATAACATAAAGCCAGCAAGGCAATTAAAGTAAAACATAAATGAAAACTGTAGCTAACAGCATTATAAAAAAAATAACCCAAGCCCTCTTCAGTGCGTGTGTGTTTGTATGCGTGCGTGCACAGAGATGACACCATACCTCATACAAGATTGTCATTGTCTATTCATTCATTAGAGGTAATTATTTTTAATTTTTGTCCCCACTGACCTGTAGGCAGATGGTTAGCATGAATACCATTTTTATCTGGACACCAGATCTGGCCAGACCACAATCTGTTGGGTTTGATCACTAAACTGGCAGCTGCATTACAGACCTGCTTTTTTCTCTTATTGTCTCTAGGGACTGCAGATTGGATGCACTGAATGTGAACTTCTGCAAAACATGGGGCTTTTTGTCATTTTCACTTTGCTTTCTTTTTATGACCATCCGGTAAATGTCAGTACAGTTAAAAGCTGATTGAATCAAACAGTACCAGAAAAGATATTTTAGCTACAAAATTATTTTCTTCCTTATTTAAAAAGCAAGAAAGTAAATGAAGCTTTAAAGATCAAATATACATGTGCACACCAATGCGAAAATGTAATTCAATGAATTCTAAACTGGAATTTAAAAAATCTATATATGCACACTATTTTTATCTAAAAACAGAGAAGAGTGTGTTCTGAAAAGGACTACAGGACAGAGACATTTTTCAATTGTATGGTTTGCACATGGAAAACCTGTGTGATCAGTAATGCCAAGCATTTCTATATGACAGAATTGCATGATATACAAAAGTAGACAGAGATTTTTGTCTCAACCTTTTGTTCTTGCTCTCACTAAGACTTGAGAATGTGCATAACTTTAAACATATGAACATTAGCCTTATGTTAAAGGCACTGTATACACTATACTTACTATATTTTTTCTAAGCATGTGTGCAAATCTCAGTTGTATCAGAGTTACTTTTACCCTCTTTTGCTAGTCCTTAGTCTAGAAAAATGATTTAAAGCATAATGGGAGTTCTGCCTTAGTAAAGACTGAAATATCTTCTTTGGTTGCTGTCCATTCAGACAAAATAAAAGAAAAATTCTGCTTTAAATATACCGATTACTATGTTCCATTTAAAACCATCAGAACAACGTAAATACTTTTAGCTTAATGTAAAAGGTATTTATTGATCACAGCGAGCAGTTATCCCCCCTTCATAAGATGCAGTGATGTCAAATGCAGGTTTGCTGTGGCTGTCTAATATTTGTCATAGAACACAGATACATATAACTATGTCTCGAAACACAAGGAATTTCACTTGTTATCATCAGACTGTATCACAATTCAGAGACAGGGTCTACAATCTTACAGATTTGATTATATATGGGCAACATTTAACTTTTATAAAACTGTCTTTTACTTTACATACTTTTAAAACTTATCCCTGTGTTTGAGTGTTGTGTACATACATAGGGAGACAAAAATTAAATAAAATTACATGTAGTTAAACACCATCAGAAAAAAACTTCCCAGGAACTTTTTTTGATTGCCACACTGGTGAATATTTCACTGTAAGCCCAGCAGACTATTCTGATTCCTCTAGTTTGACCTAAGAAAAGGAGAGGGAATCTTCTCTTATTTAACAGACTCCTTGTACATTTGAATATCATAAATTACAATGTATAAGCAGCATAAAAAATAGCAACTTATAAAGTCTTTTTTGCATATTGCAGTCAGATGCACTTTCACTTAGGGCTCCCCCGATGCTTTTCTGGCCAACTGTAGAGTAGGAGTGGCAGAGAAGATGCCAAATCCAGGTCTTGCACTTCCCAGGTAATCACTGAACTTCCTAGAGAAAAGACTATTTTTCCTCCTGTTAGACATCTATTTCTGACAGGGAATCAGTTTGGCATAAGCTGGGAAGTAAACACCTAACAAGAAAACAATGAATACAGGTACCTACCTAGTGAGCTTACCAGCCTCATTTTGTTCTCCTGGATCTCTGTTAGTCTACTATTTGTGTCATATTTAGAACATTTAGTATCCAGAATGACTTCATTTACTACAAATAGAAAGAAAGAGTTAATTTTGGAAGATGGTTTATATCCCTTGACTCTCCACTGTGCAAATCCAGCTCTCTGGTCCTATTCCATATAAAAGAATTAAAGACTCAGTGGTGAGATTTCTCATCCTCACTAATAATCCAGTGCAGATTGTTGTGTTGCATTGCAAAAGTGTATGTGAAATAAAATAGGCAAAAATAAATGGCACAATGGATGTAAGGCTACATTAAGCATCAATCATTGGGGTGATTACACAAGGAAACGTGTGCAATAGTGATTAATCCTAATGAAAATATTCTTCCTGTGGTGGTAAAAATACATCTATCTGAAAGGTTACTCACAGACCAGTCAAGAGAGCACACGCTCATTTTGTCCTGGACAACTGAACTAGTCCTGTGCTTTCAAAACTGTTTTTTAAGGTCAGCAGTCAGCTTTAACAATGTTTCAAGCTCTGGGAATATCCAAGGTGACCTGTTATGAGAAAAGTATATTTTATGTCTTCAAGGATGGACTTGAATGCCAATAGCTTGTGCAGGTGGTGTCAGAGCAGCGTATCTGGGCTCTCCCAGCCAGGTGAGCGGTGCTCACAGGCTCAGCAGAAGATGCAAAGACACGTACTGCCAAACGCATTACAGTCACACATATCCTCCTTACATGCTTTGGCATTGAAAGTCAGCAATCTTTTCCAATGTTTCAGCAGATGTATCATACTTGCCAGCTTTTAAAAGTCAGAAGTGGACCCTGCCTCTCCAGCTGCCATTTTCTAGGCAAAAAGAAATATCTACCAGATGAATCTGATGACTACCAGTGACTCTGAAACAACCACAAATCATGTTGGATTTGCTGTGCAAGTGCAGATATGGTGGCTGGTGTGTGGACTGCATATTCAAATACACCCTGACATATCAGAGTCACTGCACACATGAGACAGGATTTCTCTTTGCTTGCACACCAGTGTTACTCCCAGGACTCAGAGATGTTAAGTATAGAGGGAAAAAACATGCAAATGTGAAAGTGTTGGTAAGAACAGAGTCATGCAGCAGATCACACAGCAGAAGCTTTCCAAGTATTTCTGGAAACAGGAATTTTTCTTTTCCTTTTTCAGGGGAGGAAATGACATTTTTTCAAAATAAAAACTTTCATTGTCACATAAGATCATCAGTTCTTTGACTCTTTTTGACCCTTTAATATATATAACAAAATGAAATGCACCTAAGACACAACCCTTGCTTGGAGGTTTTCAACCTGAGAAGTCATATTTTCAGAGTTCAAAGTCATTTCAGACAAGGAGAGAGAAGACAAGACTGTATTCAACCTTAGGTAGAGCAGCAACGATTGCTACTCTTGTACTGTAGTAAAAAGCCGTGTCATTGCTTGTCCCAGCACATTTCATGAGATGCAAAAATATTAGTGGGACATCCCTGCTGGCATCAGGGGGAGGGTTAATGCCATTTGTACCACACAGCTCAGCAGGTTGACAGGCAGTGACTTCCAAGCTGACATGTACACAACTGAGGGCCACCCTGACCCACTCTCTCAGAACCCCCCTGTCAGGAGCACCCATCATCGATCCTCCTGGCTCCACAATCTTTCTCACAGCTCCTATTTTACAACAGCTGGTAAAGGTCGAGTTGCTGTCACATGAAAGGGAGCGAGCAGACGGGAGCAAGGGCAGCAAACTGAAATGCGGGGGTGTTCAGGAAAAAGAGGGGAAATAAAAAGGAAATTCATTAAAAGAAAATCTGGCTGCTGCAAAATCTCTTAGTACATTAACCCAGCATGGGGTCTGAATCTCTGGTGCAAGGCCCTGACTGTCCACTGTTGCTTCATTACTATTTTATTGATTTCAGAGGGGAATATAAATCCAGGGCAGTCTGCCTTAGCAAAACACAGGGCTGACAAAGTTAATGTGCTAAAAGGAGTGAAATTTTGGAATCAAAACAGAGCAAAAAATGACTTTATAATGCAATGTAGTTTGTCTAAAAGGCAAAAAAGGATCATTTCCATTTTAACTTATGGCATGCTATAATTTTTACCTGCTCCAAAGAACCTTAAGAACATGGGACAATATAAAACTTCCTTTAAAGAGAGAAAGCAGTACCTTGAAGCCAAAATGATTGCATAGTTTGCCTAAAAAAAAAATAAAAAAAATAAAAAAGCACAAAGGGAGTTTCTTCTCACTACAAAAATCAAATACTGGTAGAGATCTAGCATAGAGATCCTCCCAATAAGAAGTATTATAAATTCATGTTATAATTGGCATTGCAGTTTAAAAGAGTGTTTCTGCCAGTTTATCACCTTTGCACCCCTGGGATTGCTGAGCTCCCACTTCAGAGAACTGAATTCCTCTGCCACTCACTAAGCAGCCCATCACCCTTGTGGTGGCTTAGCAGGGTCCTACATACACAAAAGTCCTTAACATCCAGATTGCTACAGAAAGTGAAGGAGGTCTGGCATTTTGACACCAAACGCTGATAGTTTTGCAAACATGTGTGTGAGTTCTTCTGTGGAAAGGAATGCAGAACTAGAGGGGTCCTTGTGGCTACTGAACTGGAGGTAAGCACGGTATTTTCCATCAGTCGTTAACCTCTTCACCCTCTGCCTTTGTTCCAGATGTTTCCTTTCCTTCCTCAAACTTCTTAGTGAAGTAGCAGCATGTGAGAAAGCCTGCAATAGGAGAAACTAGAGGAATCCAATGTACAAACAGGATTGTGTTATGTTGGAGCCTGTGCTCACATCTCAGCAAATAAAAGTACATGAAATTTTATGTATTTATTTAGAAATGGAGCACAGGCAGAGTGCCAGCCCCAGCTGGTTATGGCAGTGCACCTTTTCCATCAGAACGGAAACTGCTGGTACAAACGATTTAGCAAAATTCTCTACCAAGTGCACCTGGAATACGACAGCCTCAGCAACATCTTGGTTTGTCTTCTAACAGGTATAAGACCTGAATGTTTAAAAAGCCTTTGGAATTATTTATTTTTCTTAATTGAGGCCTTGGCAATCTTATAAATGCACATCCATTTTTTAACCTGAGCAAGAGTTTGCTCTCATCTACTTTCTAAGTTCCACTGTTTAATCCCAAAGCTGCATGGAAAAACATTCTGTTGTTTCTGTTTTGAATTTCCCAAATTTTATATATTGGTGTTCTTATTTCAGGAAACAGAAGAGAAGTTCCTATTCATATTCCCTGGACTTTGGTTTTCAGATCATTTCAATTTTCAGATCATGTAATTTCACCATGTTTCTCTTGATTTGTGTCTATTTAAAATATCTACAGTTTTTAATTACTTTGGTAAGAAATATTTTTTAGGTTCTTGGGCATTACTATTGATTTTCCTTAGACTCCCTTGACTTTGCAGTAACATTTTGAGGACAGAG
Organism: Myiozetetes cayanensis; assembly: GCF_022539395.1. Lineage (NCBI taxonomy): Eukaryota > Metazoa > Chordata > Aves > Passeriformes > Tyrannidae > Myiozetetes > Myiozetetes cayanensis. The sequence continues at coordinate 103,284,316 of NW_026087411.1, forward strand.
AAGAAGGAGAGAAAGAAAAGAGACCCATGCTTTTGGATTGCTCCCTAGAGGACTTTCTGTCACTGTCCCCTATGTAGGAAACCATACTGAAATCTTATGAGATTTCTTCCATACGACTGTACTTGAACAGAGGTCGGTATTGGTATTTGTAAAATGATACCCAAAAATCCCTGAAGCCAAAAGATTAAAAAAAAATAAAAGCCTTCCAAAAGTGACAGGCTGAATTTAGTAAGCCTTGACGAGAATTGTATATCAACTAGCTCCACAAAAAAAAAAAAAAAAGAGAAGTATCTATATAAATTTGTTATTGCATATTTTAACTTTAAAAACAATTAAAGAAAATAAAACTATGTAGAATATATGCATTAATAAAACATAATTTAATTCTAAAAGTCTGTAGAAAATAATGCCTAAATTTTAAAATACATGAAAATAACATAGTAAGTAGTAAAATAATTTAACAAATAATTACGTTTCCACAGAAATCCAACATGAAATTGAAAGTACAAATTAGCATAGGTCTTTAACTATTGTTCTGGTCCTCATTATTATATCATGAGATATGACAAAATATAGAGAATCTAATTGGGTTTATCCATAAAAATATAGAACATTTAATGCAGCTATTCCTCTATTATCCATGAGTTTCCTCCATATCTACTGTATATAAAAATACAAGTAGGAATAGTTGTAAAAAACGTAAAGAGAATGTAAACATTTTTAAAATTCAGAAAAGTTTAGAAGCTAAAAAGTCTGCAGAAAGATGTCCTCTGTTTATGTCTTCCTATTCTTTCTTTAAATCTGACTCATTTTCTTAACCCTTTTTCCACCCACCCCCCCCTCCCCAGGAAAAAAAAAGGATCTGGTTTTTTCAAAGATCATTATAAAAGAGACAACTCTGCTACTAATGAAATAACTAAGTATTTTCGAAAATATAATTCTAAAAATCAGATTGCAAATCTTAGACTCATTAATATGTACACAATCTGAGTAAACAAAAAGTCACTGGAAGCTCAAAGGAATCTGGATATTGAATTTTATTCTTGAGAACTGGAATTACCAGATTGGCTAAGTGAGGAAATGGAAATGTTTCCAAATTTGTATGTTTTTTTCCTTACATATGTATTTCACCTGTTCAAAACACACAGAGCTGTGTTCATTAAGTTCTGATCTTTTTCCTATATATAAAACACGAGCATTCATTGTTGCTGTTATTAATGAAACCTTGGTGAGGCCTCTGGCCAGGGTCAGCTGCAAGTATAAATATTCTGTTTCTAAAGGCTGTATGTGCCCAACAAGATCCATTTCCTGGCTAATTATATGGAAAACTGCACACAATGGCACTCTCCTGTGTAACTCACACAACACTGCAATCCATCATCATGGACATTGGCCACTTATTTGACATTTTCTGGCATGAACCTTGGGATCTGAGACCTAAAGGAGGCAGAGACTGAATGTGGAATTAAAACAAACAAAATGGAGCTGCCCCCCCAACTCACATCAAGCTGTGAGTGCAGAGCAGGCTACCATCAAATGCTAAAATCAGTGCACTGAAGTACATATGATCCCAATAAAGAGAAGGACGTTCCATATTTTTTCTGTAAGTTTTCTCCTTCTTTTCCACTGGGAATCATTTCAGCAACTCAAGCCCTAGAGTGAAGCCTATAAACCACTGGTTTTTAGTGACCATCTGCACCAGTAGTTCCATTATCTGTGGCTGGAGATTGATTTTCCTTTTCCTTGTATGTTCACTTACCCTAATGCCCCAGAGTCTGCAATGGAGCCAGTCGCATATAATGCAAAGACAGCTTTTAAGGCATCAAAAGTGAAAGCATCAGGAGTATCATTATATTCTGAATCTTTTGTAGTAGCTTTTTGTCTAATCCTATTGTAACAGGAATCCACTGATGATGGGCAGGCCCCTCCTTTATGAGGCTTAAGTGCAGAGCTCAGAAGAGCTCTGCTTTCCTCAGAGGAAGGTGTAAAGGTCTGCCTTATATGGCTCTATTATGAACAGGGACCAGTGTTATGTCCACCAATTTCATGCAGGACCAGTAACTCAGCAGGCCACAGAGGACTCTCGTTCAGATTTGGAGGCTGTAAACCAGCAGAAGGTTATCTAAAGGAGTTCCAGACCTCAACAAATATTTTTAATGATATGAATAGTATGTTCAAAGCTGGGTCAAGTAGTAATGCTGTTCCTAACCCTTTGTCAGTGATTACTGTAATTCCTCTTAGGAAATGTTTCTTTTCTCCTTCATTGACATGTCAAAGGCCTGCACAAATACCAGGGGAAATGAACTCATTAACTGACCATATAGGAGCAGAAATGAAACTGGTGGGGCACAAAGTCCAGGTTCTGAAAAGGGCTTGGCATGCAGCAGCTGCCATTGTTCCCAGCAAACTGGTCTTAGTGGAACATGCTGGATGCAAAGATTTTTAAGAATCTGGCCACTTATTTACATACCTAAAAACCTAAATGGGTTCTGAAGCCTACAAATCTCTCTCTTTGTATCTAGTGAGTTTAATTATTTAGACATTTCCTCTTTTTTCACCTCCAAGAAAAACCCTCAAGACAAAACCATGTGAATAGAGGGGAAGAGCTTGGCCTTTTAAAACCTTAGACAAAGGTCCCCTTAAGAACCTAATAAGAAAGCAAATCTCCTCCAGTCCATGCCAGAGCAGAACTAGAAAGCACCTCCTACAAACCTGAGACTCTTAATTGCTTCTTATCACTTCTGAGACTATAAAGACACTTGCATGCCTATAAAAACTGTACATGGAAAAATACACAAGCAAACAGATATCATTATTATGCCATTGATCATACTGTGCATTCAGAGTGCACTCATCATCCATGGTCTCCTGCTCTATAAGAGAATCATAAATGGGAATTATGCATAATTGTACCTTTATTCTATCTCTATGAAGTCAATGTATGACAATATACCCAGTTAGTGATGGAAATTATAAGCATTGCTGGAAAAAATTACATTTAAAATATAAATAAGGGTTACATATATTAATGCACTCATAAGTCAGGACCTTCATCCACAAAATTATGTAGGAACGTAACTCCTATTTAAATGTTACTTTCTGCATTTGCATACAAAATATAGGGTCTCATAATACACTCTTTGAGCCTGCCAAGCCAGTACACACTAAAGGACTGAAGGAACTTTTTTTTTTTTTTTTTTTTTTAATTCCCGAGGTGCCTAAAAATCTGTTTTTGCATTTATTCTATAAACATGTCCATATTAGCACTGAGTGATGGATGCCCCAAGCCTTTGAGATTTTTGCGGTCCATGTTCTCTTTGAAATCATGGCTATTGCTGTGTTAAGTGTCTGTTAAGATATTGCAGAGTAACTCATGCCTATAACAGATTGAGATTCATAATTAGGTTTTCCTCCAGTTTTCTCTTCAAAATTTGACCTAGTGATGCTCTCAGAGAACAGGAAATCTAAACTCAATTAATTCCTCCATCTCTGAGGTTTAAAAAGTGCTTTTTTGCATAACCTTCCTTCTTTAATATTTGGTACCAAAGGACATTGCTGTCTGCACCTTAACTTTATATCAGAACAGGAGTGATCATAGTGTACAAAACACCCAAAAAAGTAAGTGGGAACCTTTGCTTTTGGTAAAGCCTCCTAAATCAGAAATAAAGGTTAAACCAAACCGAGATCTACCACTATTGACTCTGTCAGCAGTGTATTTTCTCAATGCATTTACTACATTTTAAGAACAAAAAGGGAATGCACCTAAGTTGAAAGACAACATTTTTTTGATTGATAAAAAGGAAATATGTTTGTTTCAGCATATATGAATTATCTGTGGAACTCACTGCCCCATGTTAATATTGGATACATAGTGGGATTTTTAAGGAGTTTAAACATTTGAATGATGACTAGGAATTTCACAGATTCATCGGGAAACATATGTAATATATGAGGTAAAAGAGCAAGCTACTGGGTTTATGCTATCTACTAACTAATAAGAATTAGAGGGGGAAAAAACCTTTCACTCTTGGAGAGTTGTGGCATAATTGACCATTGATTTTCTTGTACCTTTGTCTAAAGCATTAAGTATTGGCCACTGTCAGAGAAGAGATGCTGGACTGAGTAGACCTCATTTAGTTCAATCATTAGTTTGGCAATAAAATACAGCAAATAAAGTAAAACAGATTTTTTAAAATAGATTCCTCTATAACAAAGGAAAATACTAGTTACACAATGCCCAAGTCAACAAAATTAAACTCTATAGGTTGCGAAATAAAATATTTTTATTTTTATTGAAATTTTTCTGATGGGTAAAAGATAGAAATATTTTTCATTTACTGAGCTTGTAATTTCTTTCCTGGTTTTGAAATAGAAGAAAACCAAGAACTTTCAAATGTTTAGCTTGACTGGGAACAGATATTTAAAATTAAATCCCCAATATCCTTCATGAGACCATTAAGTACAATTCCGATTTCTTATGTTAGAGCTCTTCTCTTTCCATAAATATTTAAACAGTAGCATATACCAGTGAAATATTTATGATAAATTTCAGTGAAAAAAAATTAAACCACCCTTTAATTAAATAATAAGGGACCATTTATTTTTATAAATCTATTTAGTGTCAATTATCTACCGATTATGAGTGTCTTAACTTACATTTTAATCAAATTCCATAATTTTCCTATTTTTTCCCTTTTCGTGTTCATTGAAATTTGTGCTATTCTACAAGAAAACATTTACTGCAAATACATTATACCCCTTCAGAAAAGCCTAAAAAAATTGTATTGTCACACATCCTATATAGAAATCATCTGTGGAATTTAGCCTAAAAAAGAGAAATGGGAATCTTTTCTCTCTTATGTTCAAATCCTAATTTCATACATTCATTTATTTTCAAGAATATGGAAGGGAAATGAAAGAAGGTAGGTTTAGATTGAATATTAGGAAGAAATTCTTTACTGTGAAGGTGGTGAGATACTAGAACAGGTTGCCACTGAAGTTATGGATGCCCCACCCCTGAAATTGTTCAAGACCAGGCTGGATGGAGCTCTGAGCAACCTGGTCTAGTGGAAGGTGTCCCTACCCACAGCATAGGGATTGGAACTATATGACCTTGAAGTTCCCTTCCAACCCAGACCATTCTATGGGTCTAGTAAAATAATATTTTCTACTTAACACTGTAGAGACGGGTTCGATTCCCGGTCAGGGCCACTCCCGGGCAGGTGGGGCTCGTTAGCCCTTAAAGGCAACCCACCTACGTCCTAAGGACCTCACTGCCACCGTCCAAGCTCGCTTGGCCCCGGCAGATGAACCTTAGGATTAAAGGGTGGGCTCAGTTCCGCGCACACTGTGTCTCACCTAAAAAATCCAATGCGCAGGCTGGAAGGTGGAAAGACCTTCCCCGGATCTTCGCTCGCGAAGACTGGCCATTATATACTGTAGAGACCAATAACTTGTATCTAAATAAAGCACAGACATTTGGCAAGGCTTGTAGCCCTTATTTGATAAGCTCAGGAATAAGGATAAGGAAACACAGAATCCACTAACAGTGTGTTCCAGTGGTAAACCATTGTGTCAGAAATGCACATTCTTTCTCATGTGAAAAGCATTAACACATGCAGAAGAGTTGAGAGAGCCTATTACTATGGCAAACTCCAAAACTCACCAACTTGGAAAATGGGATTTTTGTGTGTGTAAAGAAATTAGGTCTGAATTCTTAAAATGTAGAACACATGAGAAGAAGTGGTGTAGAAAGAATTTCTTTTTTCCTATGAAAGAGTCTTTTACACTAGAAATTGATTAATGAATTAATAGCAAGCAAATGGCACTTGTGGCTAATGAGGTCTCAGGAATGCAACACTGACTGACGTGTACATATCTTCTGTCTGCATTTTCAGCACTACAGAGATTGATAAACAGACTGTGTGAACTTACCTAATAGAGACCCTCACCCATATGTGTGCTTCATAGCCATTCATTAGCATGGGGAAAGTGTCATACACGTTTCACATTGGATTCTTTCTCAAACACAAGACCCTGAGAAACAGAGTGCTTACCCTAACCAGCCTACCAGTAGAATTCATCCTTTTGTCATTGCAAAAAAAAAAGAAGTGGATGTTAAAACAATTAATTCTCAATTAGTTATGACAAGAGTGTTAATACAACATTTGTCATTTACACCTAGAATAAGAAGGAACATCGGTGAGAACAAGGTTAGCTATATTTGCTCTCAGGTCCCCTTTGCCAGACTGTAGTGAAGTTCCCATAATGTAGGTGTCTGTTGTGTGGTTTGATTTCATAACCTGCTGCCCACAGACAACCACATCAAAATAAATATGCATGCTCTGGAGAACAGCACTTCTCCCTTTGTGAATTCCACAAATGCTGCTTGGCTGGTCTTGCAACCCTGTGGCTATATATTTTTTTGCAGATGAGAAGGGAAGTGTTCCTGAGCCTCTCATGGTTTCCCCTTACATATACATCTGACTGACTAGGGGCACCTTGACTCAATCATCCACTTGGATCATGGACATCTTACAGTAACTTGGCAAGCTGTCCTTTATCCCAGCAGATTACAGTGCGTAGCGTTCTTACATTTCACAGCCCCCCCCATTCTTTACTGTGAATACCTTTGCTGTGCCAGCTATGATTTATGAACTGGTGTGCTAGCAGTTGACTGTTTATATACACGTGGACTAAAATTGATTCAGAACAATTTACTATGTGCCTTATGACTTTGGCCTCCAAACTGGAAGCAAACATGGATAAAATACACTGGCTACTGATGCTGCCCAGGGAAGGATCATTCTACACGGGGATGGCAATAGCACAGGGAAGGATCATTATGCACTGATGGCAGATGGATGGCAATAGCCAGGGCAGTTAGAGAATAGGACATGTCTGGGCTGACAAAGTGTCCCTCACTACAATTCAGTGAGTAATTGCAAGTTCAACATTACATGTGGATTGTAACTACCTAAAATAGAGTCCATGCAACAAGTACTCCCACAGTTCTCCAGGTACAGAGGTCTGCTTAAAGCAAGAGTAAAAATTTGGCTCTTATGCAGAATGTCTGTAAGCCTAAAGAGGAGAAAGATCCCTTTTTCTTTTAAGACCATGTGTTTCTACAGCTTCCCTGAGGAACACACAGCTGTTTGGCTATGCTACCATTTTGCCTGATGAGCATTCAATTGCCTGGCAGAGCTTGTGGGCCTAGGCCAAACTCTGCTGCTTATGCTCGTGTTTACTGTATCCTTTCTAAACTCCTTTTATGAACTATTTTACTGTGTATGCAGTAATACTCTGTTTTGCTTGAAAGATTCCAGGAGCTTTATTTTGCCTCTCCATCCTCCTAATGTGAGGAATGCTGGTAGTAAAGGTCACACAGCCTCTCCCCTTTAATCTCCAGATGAATATAATGTAGGAAAAAACAGGAGAGGTAAGAAAACAAGAAGATAGAAAAGAAAAGACGCAAAGGAGAAAAAAATAAACAAATATGGAAAGAAAAGAAAGAAGGTAAAAGAAAACATATGGAAAAAAAGTTTAAATACAGTTGCTTGTCTGTTTAAATTCTAAAATTACTCCACAGCCTCATAATAGGATTAATAAGTTTCAAAGGACTAATAATCACTAGCATGACTGAATGCCTTTTAACTGGCTCTGCTTAGTCAACCTAGGAGGACTTTCTGCTCCCCTGATTGCCATACACACGATCCCTTTCTTTGTGAGCTCTAACCTTTCATGGGTCATTTTTCTTCATGCTTTTCTCTTTGCTTTTCTTCTCTGAACACTAAAGCTTCTCTTTTCCTCCATGCACTGAAGTCTCTTTCCCTCACTTTCTGCTCCAATTCCCCCTTCTCTCTGATACAGAGACATAAACGTGCTGCCTGAGCAATTTGTTAGGGTACTCCTGTGAACTTCCCTGTGGAAATGGCAGCATTCTTCTAGTTCCACAACCAAATATTGCAATTTTCTCCACTGCAGCCCAGCTTTCCTCACTGAGGTGCTGGCCTTTCATGACAGTGTTAGTCATTTGCCTTTAGCACAAATTTTAATTAGCTGGATGAGGCACAGAAATTCTACTATTACTCAAATCCTGCTGCCTCACAATTGAATATGAGGTCTCATTAAATTCTTCTTACAACGTTGGGTTTGGTAGCTTCCTTATCTCCAGTAACCAGGCATTTCTCACAGTTGTTATTATTAAGTTCACTGACAATCATTGGTAAGAAATGCTGAAGTCAAATGGCATACTTTATATGCAAGATGTTGCATACTGAGCTCGGTTCTGTCCATAAGGAAATGTTGTATTCCTAAGCAAGCTTTGCTGATTGCACAAAACCCTTCCCTTTTCTGGCATTTATTCATTTTCCCAAAGCCTGAGCAACTATCTAAATGCTTGAAGACCAGCCTGGACAGGCATGAAAATAACATGGGCATGGGACAACCGCTCCAAAGCCAGCATTCAGAAGTGTGCATATCTTAACAGGTGAAGAAGCAGATATTGCCCATCATTTACTTCATTGAATTGAGCATCAGAACTTTTTGTTTTTCTTTCCCAACTCATCAAACTTTCAAAATAATTTTAATTTTGTAGGTGTGGTGCTTGCATAACAACAAGCATTTAGATGCAGCTAAAACCCCAAGGCTTCAAGTGCTTGCATTAGTTTTTTTGTTGTAGTTTGTTTATTTAATTCTTCATGGCCTTTGCAGCCTATGAACTGATGTACCCTTCTCCTTTTGCCAGTCTTAAGGCTCCTTAAAAACTAATAGATGAGGTTCATTGAGATTCCCCAGGAAGAAGGTAGGTTCACAAAGTGGCGATTCACACAATTCTGCTTCATGTGATGTGAAGTCAAACACAGGACACTGCAGTTAGCAGCTCATAGGGGCTCAAAACTGAGCCACACAGTTCTTCATGTGAGGAATGAGCTGGAACAACCCTAGATCCAGCTCAGGAAGACTGTCAACCTCAGGCTGTGGAGGGTTGGAGCATATGCAAATGACAAATTACTCTGCTCTGCCAAGTTATTGGATGATTCCTCCTAGCAGGTAGACTACTGAGCTAAATGAACTTTTGACCTGAACCATTACAAGCCCCTTTATATTCTGAAGCTTGGCATTCCCCCCTCTACACTTTTGGAATCCTCAGCTGTCTTTCAACCAGTTCCCAGGTATTTTACATTTACCAGGATGTTCAGGGAGGTTGGAAAGCACTTCAATTAGCTTCCTAGTGTTGATTGTACAGACAGATCTACAAACAGATCTTAAGTGGACTTTCTAAGAATATATGTTAATAAGCAAGTTGTTTCATTGACTGAAATGCCATGAGACCGTCCCAGCAACCTAGTAAATTGGATTTGTTTGAGCAATTAAAAAAGTGGAGATAGATGTCTCTGAGAATAATTCTTATGTACATTAGAGATCCTTTAGACCAAACTGATTCCTAATATTAGATGTAAGATACAAATATAGCCCACCTTAACTGATGGCCTGAAGACATCTGTTCCTCTATGTTTACTTGCTTTCCTTACCTTGTGTAATAGAGTAAAACTTTATCTCCCCTTTTTAAAAAGAACTGACACATTTCTGAGTGAACTTAAACTAAAATGATTTCTGAACTACTTGATAGTTCTTTTTCTATCTGAACAAGCTGAGAATTTGTGCAGGAGCTTTAGCAAAAAATAATTTAAAAATAAAATAAAAATTCCATATGTTATTCTTAATGAGAGAGGTATTTCTATGCCTTTCCATGTTTCATTTCCATCCTGTCCAAACCCAAAAGGGCACTTCTATATAAAAGTACAAACACCATTACAAAATCAAGGAGCTTGATGCATACAGAAATGATGAATTCTATCCTAGAAGGAGTCAAAAGTCTCAAAGATCACTGATAAAAAGAAGGCATTAAAGGCAGCACATCCTTGCCATACACCAACAAGATTTTCCCTGCTGGGTGACCTACCTCAACTAACCGTCAAAAAGAATTAGTCTCAAGGGAATGTTTTGCTTATAGATTTATAAATGTTGACAATAATCCTAAATGGATGTTGGGGGAATTGACAAATCTCGGCATTTTTCTTGATGTATGTGTGCCTAGGGGAACTTTGGAGGCCCCAGCATTCATTAAAAAAAAAGCAAGCCATTGACAGCTGACAGGGAAAGACAGGTAGCATAGCTAGAAAAGTAGAAGCTATTTGTTGACATAAAATTGTGAAGCATAACCTAATAATCTAGCATTTTCTTCCACTGTTGTTTCTAGGCTCACTCAAAGTGTACAGACCATACAGCACAGTGTGCGCAGTACAACAATAAATCTGCTTACTCTATAAATGGCCTTATTGTTGAAGTTTGAATGCTCAGGAAAATAATGTGGGCCAGATTAAAGCTGGAATTAGTGCTTTAGTAAGGATCTGGGGGGCAGCTGAGGGATATATTTTTGTTTTTTCTGTGTGTGGTTATGTGGGGTTTTTTCCCCCGGAGGTTGAAACACATGTTAAAACAGTATCCTCTGAAAGAAAAGAGTTCTGAGTTTTGCTCTGTCTTCTTATCTTGACAGAAGTGAAAGAAGGGGAAAGACAACAAACGAGGAAGCTCAGAAGTTTGATTCTAAGTTTGTGTTTGATTGTAGGCTAAATTGTTGCCAGACAATGCCACGTAGAAATCTAACATGACCCCAGACAGTGTAATTGCAGGATTTAACCAGGAGTATGAAGAGCAGCTTTGATTAATTTTGCTTGATAATGTATTAATTACAACTAGCTTTCTACCTTCTAGCAGCCTTCCACTGAAATATTATTTGATAGCAAGTGAAAACCAGAAAAAATGTTACAACCTGAGCTGCATTTATGTATTTCTTTTGATAGTGAAATGAACAAAAATATTGAAAAACAGAATAGCAGTTATATCTATCCCATTGAGAAAAAAATACTTCCTAAGGTCTTCAAAAAACACCTGCATAGATTAATTGCTTGCACTCTATAATCCAGATTACTGTATTTGTACCTGTGTGTTCGAAAAGAATGGAATACTGACATGGTTATGCATAACATCCCTAGGATGGAAATGTCATCATGTGACTCGTCTGCTATTTTCTACTGCCGGAGAGCACTTAACAGCAAATTTTGCAGTATTTTATTGAATCTAGTTTTAAACAAAGGTAGAAACAAGTCCTTCAGCACCCCTGATGACCACAAGAACACATTCATTTCCTCTCTTCTACGTTACTCCTTGTCTTAAGGATAGTGATTAAGTAGTAGTAGAAGTCATAGCTGTAATAAAGGTCCCATTATAGGAAGCAGCATCCATAGAGACTGATCATACTTGTAATTTTAGCAGGCAAAATGAAAGACAACAACATAGTTATTTAGAGGAAGTTGAGAAAAGCAAATTTGGTGATTCTGGACAACATCATATACAAATGCTATGCAAATCAGGGAAATAACTCAGACCTCCTCTGAGTTCCTCCTTTGACACCATAGACTTGTGCTGCTCCATTCTCTTTTGTCCTTTTACTCCACCCTTCATTATATTGCTGACAAATATTAGTACAGTTTCTGTGTCCATTCCCCTTCACCAGGGTTAATACTCTACCTAGGCTGACCAGAGGTCTTGCAGCTGATATTCAATGGGGCTTTCACAGTTAATGTGCAGCTGAAGGAAACTACATATTGTGTTCCACACTTTTTTTTTCCTGATAGTTTATCCTTTATCACAATAATTTTTGTGAAGTTTTCCTGCTTTTATCTGTTAACTATGTGTCAATAACTAAAAACAGCATTTGAGGAACAGCCCTACCAAATCTTGACCAGTTTTTGGTGAGGCAATAGCATGTTTTTGAATGGAGCCCCAGATGGCAGTCTTTATAGGATGCACTGTAAACTTATCTTTAATTTCCTCTCTACTACCAGCCTTAGTCCATCAATATTGCCCTTACTTTCACAGACTTATATATATCATGGAATATTTGTATTTTGGATTGTTTTCCCCAAAAAAGTAATAGCTTCCGTTTTACAAGCTGCCACTCAACATACTGCATACATATTTGTAACTTTTAACTTTTTTCTGTGTTATTTTTCTGGTTTCAGGAATGCTTTTTCTCCTTCATTGTGAATGTACATATGGAGACTGGTTGTAAAGAGGTGGTCATATGAGTAAAATCCCAAGTTCCTAATAGCTGGGTGAAGCACTTTTCTTCTGGCACCACTGAACTATCTATCCCTGTATCCTGTTTTCAGAGACTGAGTTCAGAACCACCCAGGTACAATCCATCTCAGCTGCCCATTCAGTTTAATGGAACTTAATGAGTTCTCAAACTGATGCATTTTCATGAAACTCCTGACCCTAGGAGGAAAATGCAATTTTTAAGGGTGAAAAAAAAATGATTGACCGTTTCCTTCTCCATCAGAAGCCTGACCTAAATTAACCACAACAGTATGAAGATGTCTCCCACCAAATGGAGTGTTTGCACTCATTCTTAGGCAAAACATTTTATCATGTCACCCAACTCTTTTAACTTCAGTGCTGTTTTGATTTACTATCAAAACATTGGACAGCTAACAGTCTCTGGGGTCCAGCCCATGAAGCACAATATTCGTAACTTCCTTTCTACCCCAAAATTCATTTCAGATTCTGTGTAGCTAAATGATGTAAGAAATCATCTTCATTATGAGTGTAACTCATTAGGAGTGGTCTAACACAAAGATCTCTGTGTCCTTTCAAGTTTCACGTGAGCCAGTCAGAGCAGGACTTACTTCACCTCGAATGAAGAGATGTGTGAATATCTGTGCTAGAACCAGGCAGCACCTGTATGAAACAATGAAACTACAGCAGCCTCCAAGCCCCATGTATTTGTTGGGATCTTAAAGGAAGCCCTTTGCCTCTTCTTTCACTGCCAGGAAAACCTGGTCACTTAAACGTGGAGTTCCATTCTTAAAATAAAAACAGGTAATTAGTGACAAAAGTAGCTTTCTTGAGGAGAGCAGCACATTACAGAGAACAACCATTTGCAGTTCTATGATCCAGCTTTTAATTCCTTTCTCTCATTTTCTACTATGATGTCTTGGCAATTCTTTCTGCACCAGGACTTATGTTTTCTTCCCTCTCACACTCCCTCTGAAGTCTCTCAAACCTGCTAGGAAATGAGCAGCGGCCTCAGGGCAGCTCCCACCATGCCCTGCCCCGGAGATGCATGGCACTCCGAGCCAGGGGGGAGGAATGCATTCCAGGAGATTTCCTGGTGATTACCAAAGGTGAGTGATGGAGGAAATGAGGGAATATTAGAAACGATTGCAGGAAACAGGTATCATTATCTTTCCTAGTTTCTCACAACAACAACAGTTACCTGGGACACACCAGACATTTTACTTCATGTAACAGCTAATTATCAGAGACCAGTGGTACAAATTTCAGTGTTCCTGATACTGACAGCAGCTGCAGCTTATGCAGAGATCAGTCCTGGTTTGTGTTCTTTCTACCCACTATCTCTCTTCAAGACCTGGTTTGTAGTTCAGGTTATATCCCTTCAAAGAGTTTGACTTTTCCCTCTGTCATCCAGCAGCAACACACTGAACAAAAGCAATGGATTTACACTGAAGTGGAAGAGAAATCAGTTTAGAGTTTGAATGCTGAAAGAAATAGTTTTTCCTTCTTAGAAAATCATTCCCTATCTGTCGCTGAAGGGTGCTGGGAAGCACAGATGATCCGTTTCTTCTACATATATAAAAGCAAGGTTTAAAGATGCACAAGAGATGCTTTTTACATGTTCAGCAAAATTACTCTCAGGTGAACGTATTAGATATCTATTCCTACTGAAAAGTACAAAGAGCACTGTTAGTGTTTTGGATTTTAACTGATTAAAACACTACACCAACAGAAACACTGCTACAAATTCCCCATTTCTGGGAGTCACATGATGAACAACTTGCATGAAAGTTTGAAGAAGCAACACCACCTTCAGAAAAAGGACAATGGAGGCATCACAAAAACACCTTGTAGGAGAGCAGGGAGGATGAATGTTGCAGTTTCACTATCTATAACATCCTTAATACAGAATTTTATTTAAATAAACTCTGTTTTTTTACCATTACTTTTCTTGTTATATAACCCAACACATAAATGACACAACTATGTGAGGCTTCCCAGTATCTCCTGCTGAGTTACCAAAATCTGCCAATACTCTCCCAAAAGCTCTCACAGAAGAGTGAAACATTCCTTAATGTGCAATTCCTGCATACAGAAATAGGAATATGGAAGTGCATCTAACACAGAGACTCCTGAACTGCTGCCCATGGGCTGGTGTTGATCCACAACATCACCTCTGACCTATAGGCACACGTCACATACATGGTGTTTAAGCTGAATGCTAAAGGTGCACCTTGATTTGTGCTGATGACTGACATTGGTTCAGAGTCCTAACAATTTGGGAATAACTACTTGAAAGCTGTCAGTGATCAGCTGTGAGCAAGATGCTTCACCTCTCTGTGCCTTTGTTTCCCCTCCAGCACCATCTGTTTTGCTTAATTAAAGCGAAAGCTCTTCCCTGTAAAGACCTTCCCTTCACAGGTATTTGTGAAATGCTTTTCACGATGCACCTCTGAATTCATTCAGGACACAGAGCTGCCAAGCTAACATTGACTACTATTATTAACAATATCTGTTTTAACTTGTCAGCTATGACAGCAGTATTACCAACAGAATAAGAAACTAGAATCCTGAGAAGCAAAAAAAAAAAAACACAACAGAAATTTAACATGAAAAATGGCTCTGTGTGTTGTTTGGGGCATTGCCTTTTCAATCCTATTTCAAAAATATGAAAAGAATCCCTGCATCCAAATGTGTATGCTAAACTATCATGATCTGCAGATTGCTGTGGAGTGTAGCAACCTCTGGGTGTGTAGGATACTTCAAAGCACTTTGCTTCTCAAAGCACCATTTTTCATACAATCATTTGAATGCAGTTTTGCAGCCTTGTTTTTCATAGATTTTTCAAAATGCTAATTTTTGCCTACTCTGCTATAATCTGCTTAGAGTTTGGGTGGAATCTTACACAAGGGATGCAAGGGATATACAAGGGATAATATCAAGAAGAAATCAAAGGCAAAGGCTGTTGCCTAGTTTTAGCTGCAGAAATAAAGCTGTTTCAACGCAACCCTAATTACAGTTTTGTGGTGCTTTGTCGAGCCCTGCTGATAAGTTTCACTGGTAAACAGCTCTTTATTGTTCTTTCACATTCAGTCACCATGGAAACTAGCATTTTAGGGTTTGATCCTGAGAGATGCCAAGCACCTGCTTCTGTGGCAGTATCTAAGGGAGAGGAGGATTTGAGACATCTTGTAAGATCAGTTCTTTCAATGACAGCAGATTTACTACAGGAAAGAAATAGATAGATATGAAGAATAAAAGGCTTTTGATGTGTTTATTTAGAAGGAACTGATAAAAAAAATCACAGGTAAAAAAAAAATCACAGGTAAAACCCGGCCTCAGGTTTTATACCTTGCAAACACACACAGCATCTGACTACTGCTGCTCATGGGTGTAGTGTAATACAAAACAAAACAAAACAACATAAAACCATTCAAACAAGCAAAAAAACCCCAAACAAATAATAATAATAATAATTTAAAAAAAAAAAAAAAAAAAAAGAAGAAGAACCTAGCTAGCCTAAGCATCTAACTCCAAAGAGATCCAAGTTAGAAACAGAGCCCCAGAGTGACACTAACAAAATGTCGGGAAGATGAATTCCCTTTCATTCACTGCCAAATCCTTCATTGCCTTCTTATTGTAAAAAAAGATATTGCTTGGGAGGTCAAACCCAGGTGATAAACAGCTGAGCAAATTTTCTATTTTAGCTTCTGAATAATCCCTGAGGGACTCTCTTTTGTCTTTCCTGCTTATGTTGACCTCAAGCTGTTGGTCAGAGCCTTGAGGAATCACTCAATTTAGCAAAGAGTACAGCTCCATTTCCTCTGAATTTATCTTGATGTCTCAGTAGGAAGATAGAAGGTTTGTGTCAGCAGTTAGCAGATAGTTTGAATGTAAGCAGGTGTGAACATACCGATTGCTTCCTTATCTGATGCTGCCCGAACACGTTGGACCCCAGCACAGAATCACTTTCGTGCCCTCTGGTCCCTCGCCAGCTGTGCTTTCCCGCTGCCTTCTCTGACAACGCCCTTCACCTGCCAAGGCTGCAGAAGTCAGCTGCTGTACGATCCACCCAGTCCAATTCTGCTGCCATGTGCAGCATTTGCTAACCAGGGGAGTGTCATCAGCTTGAGGGGAATGCTTTTGTTTTCTCTGCTTCAAAACACTGGCCCGAGGTTATTCTGTGTAAATGCAGACCCCCATCTGAGGGGCACAGTCACCTGCATCTGCCTTAGCACAGTAGGAGCTAGGCAGCACTTCTTTAGCTGACATCTTAAGAGGGATGAACTGCCTTTCAGGAGTTTCCATTTTTTGTTCAATAAAAAGAGAGCATGCTATGTCTCTATTTGCAAGTTAGGCATCTTCACCAGTCACCCAGCTAACTAGAAGGGGAATCAGTCAAGCATGCACAACACCGCAGATTTAGGGATTTTGTCTTCAATTAGCCTTCAGAATAAAAGGAAAAAAATTAATAAGATCACGCTGCCTAGAAAGAAGTAATTGCTTACAAGCATATTTCTTGTTCATCTCTGCAAATATGCACAAAAGAAGAAATCAGATCTTCAGATGATCTTAACTTCAGTCTTAATATTGTTGTTAGTGGTAAGGTTATGGTGAGGTTCAAGTTTTTTACTTGGATTTTAATAAATTTTTCTCAGGAGTGTAATTTTTTTTTTTTTTTTTAATTTCTTCTGGCTTGCATAGCCTAGATGTAACAGCAACCAAAAGGAAAAAAAGATTAAGCAACAGTAACGTTGAAATGAAGCAATATGGGTCACTTATAGATCATGGGATATGGTTTAGTGATGGGCCTGGCAGTGTTAGGTTAACAGTTGGACTCAATTTTATAGATTTTTTCCAATACAAATGATTCTATGATATCTTCTGATCTGTGCCTACCAGCAATGAATACTAGGAACTGTGTCACCTTTAAAAATTAGTGAGTTTGACAAGTCGCCCAGTTAACTACTAATGAATATGGCTATGGAATTTTATGAGGAAAGAGTATCTCCACACTTACAGTTAAGATAGATCTTGGTCTCATAAAAGGAGCTATGTATAAAAGACTAGCAAAGAATATATGTTGGAATATCTATAGTCATCCAGGGTTACCATATGGGGACAGAGTTAAGATTTTTCAAAATATATGGAAAGACCAGCTTCATGACCTTTAGATCAGGAAAATTTCACAGGAAATTAGCTGGCAAAAAGTCTAATGATCTGGAGTGGATTCCCTTTTCTGTCATCTACCTCACAGTAGACTAATATGTGTCACTGTTAAAACAGTGTTTTAAAGTGCAACCCTGAAAGAGATGAAATTCTGTGGTAAAGATGATGATGGCATTAGGTACCCCAAGGTAGGAAGGCCAGGTTGGTAGCAAAAAAAGCCTGTGCTATTTTATGTGTCACTAGCTTGCTGGTGGGCTGCTGATGTTCAAATTCTTCCCTCTTCATTAATCCTGTTATAGACTGTGTTGTGATGTGTCAACCCAATGACTGGAAAAGCTAGATACACAGCGTATACAGAGCAAAATTGCACATCAGACTGCTACTATTAAATACAAAATAAGATATGACTTAAAATAACTTTTAGCTCATCTTCAGGTGAAGAAATCCTTCTGCACAGAACAGGATCCCCTACATTATTAATCCTCATGCAGTAGTGCAGCTCTGCTCGAGAGTGTGCCACCAGATACATTAATTCAGATACAGCAGTGTTCTAGGAAGAGAGAGGGAGGGATAGGGATTCATCCATCTACACACAAGACAGTCACCTCAGGCTCCCTCTCCACCAATAAAGAGAAATTAGCACTTCAGGGCCCAATCCATTTTATCCTTAAGCAGACATCTAAAATAGGTCTCAAGAATGCCCAGAAGTGCCTATTTGATTCAAATAGGAGCCTAGAATACGCAGAAATGTATGCACTAAAGTTAGGTGAAATGATTTTTACCCTGAATGTCTAGTCAAGACACTCTACAGTTTGGAACTAAAATTTTCCTTGTATTTTGAATTTATGCAGTATTTAGTAGATCTTAGCTCGAGATTTAACCCAGGACTGGTGCTTCAGCTCACCTGAGCAAAACAGTACTTGAAATTCAATACTGTTACTTGTCCAGTAGATTCAGGTAGACTTTTGCCCCAGTACAAAGTTACACTAGGACAGTTTGGTAAACAGATACAGCCAGCCAGTAGTACCCCTTCACCCTTCCTAATAAACTGCTTTTCAGCCAAAACTGGTCTTACTTTCTCCCTTCATGAATGTTATTGATCTGCAGACATTGTCTCTAGAAGGTGTTGCAGAAGTAATCAGTATATTTACTTCTATTTAGGATATTACTTTTGCTCTGTCCAGGCCTCAGGTATAGCTAAATGAAGATACCAGGATTATACCCAAAGAATATAAAGAAAAATGGTTGTAACACAGTGAATATTAGATTATTTAAAGGTAGTCCAAAGGTTTGTAGTTGTAAGAATTGCTCAGATTCTTGTATAGATATTTCCTGCTGCTTACTTACACTTTTCTTTTGCATACATTTTCCCCTCCCAGCTGCCTGCTGTCTTAGACAAGGTAGAATGATCACGTCAGCAGTGCATATGTAAGCTCATGTGTGCACATCTCTTCTTCCCTCACTTTCTCTCCAAACATATGTTTATCTCTATGCCTGGCTGTACATCTGTGTCCATATGTCCAGGGTGGGTGTGTGTAGAGGCCAATTTGCTGGTTATAATAAGTAAATGGTTAACATTTCAGCCCATACCCAATAGTTAGCAGAGCTACATACTGAAGCTTTTGGCAACTTTCATGATCAAACTGTAGAAGTAGATTTAGTTCTAAGAAGTATCTCATCTTTACTCTGTGTAAATTAAACACCAGCTGGATGTGTGAGATACTGAGTGACATTCCCCTCTTCAAGAATATGACCCAGCACTTGGTGAGGAAAGGAAAGATAAAAAGGAAAGGAGACAGAGCTGTCATGCTGCTCTGCACACAGAGGGAACCTCACACAGCAGGTTGCAATCTGAACTGTCCCATTTCATTATGCCACTGAGGTTGAATCCTGCAGTGCATTAAGGTTTTAAAATCATTTAGGAAATATGAAGATACATTGTTATTAAATCATTTCATTTCACTTCAAAAACAATTTTCTGATGTCCATTTTCTAACATAATAAAGATTGTCTTTCACCAGCAGGGACCGGCAAGTGCATGTAGACTGAGTTTCTGTAATAATATGATTAGTATGGAAATGTAAATGGACTGTAAATAATTCTTAGGATGATCTTTTATTCAACCACATAAAGGCATCATCCAAAATCTTGCTCAGACTGACTTCCATGAGGTACAAGAAACAGGTACAATTTTATTGATAGAGGATTTTGCTGTATGCATGATTAGTTTAAAGTTATTCCTACAGAAGATTTATTCATAGAGTACTTTCAATTTATCTGGTTAATTTTCATTGAAATAAAGTGAAAATCTTGAAGACACACAGAGAAATAAATGTTTATCAGATAAATATTATCTGATTAGTGTCACACAATCTTCACTTTGCAGAAAAGATACGTATATATATATATACATGGCAAAATCAGTGTGAGTCACATCCATGTTCATAACAGCACTGCAAAAGCACATGAAGACCTTGATCAAGAATTCATAATTAAAAAATTTCTTTTTTTATCTCAAAAACCAAAAAATTAAGGGAAAGAAAGTTTTTCTTAATTTACCTTGAAAACTGGCTTTAATTACTTTATAGTTATTTTAAAAAATAGTCCAATAATAGATGTTTAATTAGATTTTTCATGAAGTTTATTTATTTTTATGGTAAAAAGTATATGCTGCTGGTGCTAATCAGAATTAGTTCTCTGCAGTGCATGCATTTTTCCTAAGGTACATATGGGAACTTTGTTTAATTCCTTACCATTGAATGTCATTTATCTATATTTCTTTTTTGGAGCCCCTGGTGGTCCAGTGGTAAAGGCGCCGCGCTATCACCGCGGAGACCCGGGTTCGATTCCCAGTCAGGGCCACTCCCGGGCAGGTGGAGCTCGTTAGCCCTTAAAGGCAACCCACCTACGTCCTAAGGACCTCGCTGCCACCGTCCAAGCTCGCTTGGCCCCGGCAGATGAACCTTAGGATTAAAGGGTGGGCTCAGTTCCGCGCACACTGTGTCTCACCTAAAAAATCCAATGCGCAGGCTGGAAGGTGGAAAGACCTTCCCCGGATCTTCGCTCGCGAAGACTGGCCATTATTAATTAAATATTTCTTTTTTGTAAGTTAGATATAAATTGAAAAATGTCTTAGTGTGTTAAGGTAAATCAGGAGCCTCAATATATACTGTTTAAAGATTGATGCAAAATATAGAAGTGTAATTGGAATTTTATTTGTGTTTTCACCAAGAAACTTCGAAGAAAAGTGGCTGGAAAAAGGAAGCTCTTGAGGAGTTATGTACTCCCATCACCTCATGTTTCCAAGACATTGTAGAATATAAAAGATCTGTATTTAGACCACCTTATGACTATATGTATTCTGAATTTCAAACAGCTGAAACTTTGTCAATGTTTTCCTCTATCAAAAGTGGTTTAGAAGAATTAAAATCTGGGCCCCTGTAGGGTAGCCACATGTGTGGTGAATTCTTATTAATTACACACAGTCATTTTTTTTTAGGAACAAAGAAACAGACTTTTAAGAACTTCAGTAATAAGAAGAAGCTGAGTTCATCCTCCCGTTGTCTTCTTTCTCTTCTGTGTACACAAGATATTTACAACATTCAACAGATCTATTAAAGTTTTCCTTGGACTAAGCCTGACACTTCCTTGAGACAATGTGTGAGGCGAGTTAAATTTCGTGGCTGTTGTGGGTGTGTCACCACTGAATGAGCACTGCCAGGAGCCTTTTCAAAGCCAAAGTCTTTATGTCACAATTCTGTCCTTCAGGCATTCTTTTAACTGGTTTTAACCACTATCCTAAACTGTAAATAAAAAATTAATAATAATAATAATCTTATTTCATTTCTCTTCTTTACATAAAAATTTAAGGAAGAAAGAAAGAAAAGCAAGTATGTTGGGAAAGGGGGTTGGAAAAAAAAGGAAAGGAATTAAAGAAAAAAATTAACAGATGTAAAAAGAAACTGAGAAAACAGGCTTTTTAAAAGTTTATTATTTTTGAAGCATTTCATTGTATCTACTATTAAAAAAATATTCAGTTAATTGCATTAACTGAATAAGGAGTTGTTACTGGAGGGAAAACACAAGAAACAGAGTATGCGTAGATCTCATTTTATCAATAATGGCATTCCAGTTAGGAACTATCGCTTCCAAATGCATCCAAATGTAGCCATTGCATGGCTACAGTGATATTGCTGTGGAAGTGCCTTATATTGAAGATGATTTTTGTTCATCCACGTGGAATATGCGTGGTTTAAATAAACTAATATCACTGCAGTTAGATATGCTTTTGGTGATAGAGGGCTATATTCTATATCAACTTACCTAGCTCAGTTGTGGGGTTTTTTTGTGCAGATAAAGGTTAAGAATATGTGGAGAAAAATAAAACCAGAAGAGTAATTGAAAAACCCACTTTCATTTGGTGGAATTGTTTTGGCAGTCTGTAGAGTGCATGGATTTGGATAATATGGTTTGGAAACTAATACCTGAATAGAGTTTCTCTTGGAGACTGGTGAACTGCTACATATATCATTTTCATCCAAGCATTTTCTAACTATCTAAGTAGGGACTGTTTTCTGCAGAAACTCTTCTCAACATGTTAATTATGAGATCTTCATGTTCTGTAAAGGTCTCAGTTCTTTGACTTTACTTCTGCAGTGGTCTTTGGTCTTTGTTATACCTTAGCTGTTTTTCGTGGAATTAAACTTTGATGTTAACTACCTTTCAGTGGATGTTATCTCTCTTCTTCAATCACTGAAGATTTAAAGTAAGGTGAGGCGAGTCCAGTCCCTTGTGTGATTAAAGAGAAGACATCTTCTATTTCTCCTTTTTCCCCACATTCCATTTTAATATTGCAGCAGACATTCGCTGTATTTCAACCAGTTGTACAGCTGTGAAATAGATATTAAAATAAATTATACATGTATTTTCTAAACTTCAGAATAAAAGCTGTCACTGAAAGATGGAGAGATATGGTCCTGACAGTTTGGAACATATAAAAATGAAAACTAGAGATAGATATTAGGCACAGGAAAAAAATATAATGTATCTGAAATGATTTTTGACCAAAAGAAGGAACAAAACATCTTCTATGCTTATCTCAAAGGGATTTTAATGTTTTCTTGTTTGATATAAATAGGAACAGAACAGTTTATGGTCAGATTCTGCCAGAGATTAGAGCTTAGAAAGTCAAATAACATCATACATCAATCATAGTCATCATTTTTCATTGAAGATCTCTGAGTCTTGGAGATCTGTTACCGATCAATACCAAATCATCTGGCAAAACACCCTGGAAGGAAGCCACTGTCACACCCTCCTTACAGCCAAAAAACTATTGGTGTCAAAGGCATTATTTGTTTCAGCAGGCTGAAATGGCAACATGGAAGATTCACAGTGTACTACAAGTCCCACACTCTTTGCTGTTAACTATACAGGAGAGCACTCCAAAAGGAAGTCAGCCACATGACACTATAATAGAGTTTTCAGCTTTGTCTGATTGCATTACAAACACCACACATATTGAAACACTCTGGCAGCTTCCTAGTGCTCACAGGGAGGAACCTGAACCTTTTGACCTCAAACATCTTATTAAAGCCTATGCTGGACTGTGTCTCTGCAAGGGAAAAAACAAGAAACTACTGGACTTTTCTCCTCTATAATTCATTCAAGTAAGCCCTTGCTGAGGAGAGGACCTTGGCTTTGATGTTAAAGTCTCCTAATTGGAAGGAAGTGAAGTGTTAGCCTGTCAGGCTATTAGTCTCCCATCAAATACTTTAAGAGGTATCAGAACACTAAAGTTCTCACACTAGTGCAAAGAGAGCATGGAGTAGCCTGGTTTTTGTTAAAATGTTTAAACTTTGCCTCTGTCTAACAACTTCCCCCAAAATTTAATATATGTTGAGTTGTTCCTTGATATTTCTTTTCTTTTATCTCTACCTTTTCCCTCTCAGAGCCTCCATCTTTTCATTGCCTACAGCACATCAGCTCCTATTAGTAGGAATAAGGGGAATAACTGGTGTAAGCTATAAAGTCTTGAGTTCTATATTACAGCCCTGATTCAAACCCAGGCACTGTGTGCCTAGTGGGATTTACCTCTCTGCTGTTCAATTGTGGAACAACTACTTCTGTGAGGTTTTCCTCACAGGAAAGTGACCTCATAAGGATGTCCTTACAACAAGCAACGTTAAAATCCAACAATTTCTAAAGAATGTTTTAGTTCTAAAGCCCCAGCACAGGTCCAGGCTTTGTTGTGTGTTAATTTATAGTATTTAGTTACAGTAAATTAACTTGAATCTAATTATATGTTGCTGCTCTCTTAATCACTGGTGTTTTCCTGCATTACAGATTGGGTACCCAAACAGAGGGATGGGGTGTTTCTTTTTTGGGCAAATCCAACTAGTCCAAGACAAGAGTTGAATGAAGTCAAAGTCTTACAGGGATCTGACTAAACACTGTCTAAGATCATGCAACTTTGAATTCTGTGTAATCTCTATTCTTTAAGTTGACAATAGCATCCAAAATGCCACAGTGAAGGAAATCTGTGAAATGGTATAAAATAACTACCTGAAAGGAAATTACTCAATTTCTAATGCATATCCTCTGGCATTATGAAGGTAGTTATATAGTCACATCTGCTCTGTTTCTTAGTTTACAATGTGAGCCTAAAGAAATTCTATACTACCAGTGTAAATGTTTCTCTTCTACAAAGTTTTCTCCCTTTTTATTTGCCTAACAGCAGACTTATGCAAGCAAATTACCTGTGGCATTTCATGCATGTCTTCCCTGATGTTAAGCTTCATTTTGTTTTGCAAGATGATGTCCATATGAAAGCAAGTCTAATGCATTTGTGCCTTTACTATGCATGTTTCTTTCCTGGTTGAATATGACACTGTTACAATTGTCTCTTTTTCATGTAAGTGTTTGATTGATAGTCAGATCTCTCACTTTAGCTCATGCTTGACTCT
Organism: Myiozetetes cayanensis; assembly: GCF_022539395.1. NCBI lineage: Eukaryota > Metazoa > Chordata > Aves > Passeriformes > Tyrannidae > Myiozetetes > Myiozetetes cayanensis. Next base: position 103,308,591 of record NW_026087411.1, read on the forward strand.
GGCAGCACTTTCATCTGCTTTTGGATGGATCATGAGTTTTGTCTTTTACAACTTCTTGAAATTTCCCTCCACTATTGTTTTTGGTGATCTCATTAATGTAACATCTTTTTATAAGTCATTCCTACCTTTGAATGTCCAGTCTTTTATCATTAAGTATTGTAGGTTTTCACATTTCATAAGTGTTTCGCTGACCCAGGGTTTTTTTTATTTGGAAAATTCCTTTTTTCTGTGCTAGATTGAGCAGTTAAGGCCCAAGCAATTTTGTGCACTTTAGGAAGCTTGCTCTCTTTTTATATATCCGGCATCCAAAGATATCCTCAGCACTTCTTCAAATATGTGTGCTTTTGAGATGAAGGTAATTTACCTGTCTGGGGTCTTAAAGAGATCTTCTCAGGAATCCTCTACCACCCCATTCAGCTGACCACAGATCTGGGTGCAAGAGCTGATGACTGCACACTTCTTGCATTATTCTGAATGAGAATCCAAGTTTAATTTGGTTCACTGTCATTAGTTTTTTTCTCTCTTGACATTGGATATTAATACAGTTTGGAGTTTTCACAGAATAAGAGCATGAAAACTAAACTCTGTTTTATTCATACAGCTACTTTGTCAAACACTCTCAGTTTGTGTTTGAGCAAGCAACAAGAAGCATTTACAATTCACTGCCTGTGGTATTTCAAAAGTGAAGAGCATAAACCAAATTCCCAGCTGTGCTCAGATACCACTCATATCACTACCTAGGAGTTATATCTCCCATGTTTGTATCATTAGCAAATGTCACTACAGTAACATAGGTCATTGAGGAAAATATTCAATTAAACAAGGGTTCAGAGTGATCCACAGAGAGCTTCACACATAATCTTTCTCAAATAATCTTTCATTCCCCTTTCAGGGCACCACTATCATGTACATCTCTGGCTAATTCCTTCTGCATTTTGTGCGTGCCTTATGTACCATCTTTTCCAGTTCAGCTCGTAACTATCACATTTTTCAATACGGACTGGCTTAGTGCAGTCCAGACATCTTAAACTTGCACATTTCATTTATTTCAAATAACAGTCTTTTATCAGAAAAATAAAATAGATTTGTGATGTGGTTATGGAGAATCAATCTGAAATTTTATTTTATTTATACTTTTATATCTACTTATTTTCCCCTCTTTCAAAATGTACACCTGGGACAAAATCTTATCTGTTATACCCAGGATAACTCTGTAATATATTTTCTCAGAAGTGATTATGAATGAGTATATTCTAGGTAAAGAAATAGACTGTAATTTCCTTGCACTGTCCTGAATTGTCCATTACAACATTCCACCTTGGGTTTCCTTGCCTTTGATTTTCCCCAGCCTGCCACACTGCCAAGTTACCACCACGACTGTGTATATCATTTACAGAAACTATGGCTTTATAATCCCTGGAATACATAACCCTTAGCACAGGCTACTTCATCTGGATATGTGCTGACTTAGAGCAGCTGAGAACCTCTCCCTTGTGTTCAGATTTACTGCCCATCTGGAAGACACTGAAGCTAGAGTTTATATAGGACTGGGTCATAACTTAAGCCACATTAAAGAAGAGATCAGAACAGGCATATATAGAATTCCTTTCAAGCTGTATTTGCTATTAAACCGAAAATAGCTCCAATTTCCAAAATGAAGGTAAATCTCAAATAGAGCCAACTCTGAGAAGGTTGGTGAGCAGGCTGTGCTTAGTCACTAGGAGCATACACTGTGCAAGCAGAAAGTGTGAGTGTGGATATGCATGACTGGCATACCTGTGCTGGCTTAATCTCAGCCATCTGGATAAAAATTACATTATGAGAGCCGGAACTCAGTACGATTTCAGCTTTGCAGTCTTACTGCTGCGTACTGGAGGCAGCATGCTCCAGGTGGTAACTCTTCAGTGTGGCCCCTTGTTGCTGACACTGAGGATGAAAGCACGCTCAATCCCACCTCTCACTGCAGCAGAGCTGCATCTGCCTCACACACAGACAGCCTGGGCAGCACTGGGAGCTGTGACAGGCGCACAACCAGCACTGTGCCTTCTGTACAGCTGCCTGTGACACCCAGCGTGTCCTTCCTGAGAGGAAAGAGCTGTTACAAAGCCTTCTACCTTGGCTTCCTTCGTGTTTGTTTTTTGTGGGATAGTAGTAAACACACAGCTTGTCAAATTGCCAAACCTTCATCCAGAAAAAAAGGGCCACACAGCTTTTGAAAGAAAACGTTACCAGAAAGTAATAAGAGGAAAACAATTTTGTCTGAAATTTCCCAGAAATAGCCAGTCTGAAGAGGAAACCCAGCATGGAGCATTAAACAAAGGATTAGTTTAGAAATTATGTGGGGCCTGATAATAGCTTCTTGTAGTGCAGAGTCTGACAACTGTAATAAAGGCAGTGACATCAGTTCTGCCCACAATTTACTATTATTAAAAATAAAAAGCATGACTTTCAACTGGATTAGCTGCTGAGTGTATAAAAAATACATTCCATAATTATGTTTTTATGACTTATAAAATGTTGTATGCTACTGCCAAAATTTGCCTTTCATCACTGCTGCTTCTGCAGTCGCGTTAATGACATTTGAGTGCAGAACATGGATAATATTTGACTGAGTCTTGAGATTTTGATAGTGCACAAAAAACTGGTAACCTGTTGGTTTGAAACCTTTGTCCTGAATGTCACTGGTCCTTCACTTCAGATTCCTAAAATTGTCTAATCAAGAATCTCCTATAATATTTCTTCTTTTATCCCTTCTCCCTTCCATTTTCTTGCAAATTAAGTATTCTAAAGGATGCTTATGTATTGTTTGATATTTACTCTGTTAAATGGAATTAAAAAGAATGAATTTCCCTTGTTCTAGAGTACAGGATTCCCATAAAGCTTCCTATCACTTCAGCCATCTACTTGAAAGCAGAAAGTTGCTGCTGAGAGCTATCATTTCCTACACTCTTTCTTGAAGGAAAACCATGACTGGCTTTCTAAGGAATAATGTTTTGTTTAGCTAATGAATAAAACTTGTTGTAGATCTACTGGAATTGTAGTATCAGCTTCTCTGTACAACAGGATAATTGACCATTTATTCAATGGATCACCAGAAAATGCTTGACCATAGGAAGAGAATACAAAAGAATTTTAAGTGCTACAGGCTAACAAGTGCATTACTTCTTTATAAGGTTAATTTTTGGTCTCAGCTTATGCATGTCATGCCAATCCAACTGCTTTATTAGCATTAAGCTGGCAGTGTTTCATATTTAAAAGTCCTATGGAGACATTAACTAATCAATCAGTTTTCTTATTATAATATTTTATCCTATTCTGTGGTGTCAGGTTTGCCATATTATAAAATACTATAAATGCCAATCAGAAGATGTGAAGTTCCCCTTTTGATGCTTAATGCCCTTTATTTGCTTAAATTTTGACTGAACTGAATGTTCCTGCAGCCATGGTTACATTCCTGTCATCATGTTTTCAGAAACATTGGATTTTTATCTCAAATATGGTTTTAAAGCAACATTCTATGGCACTGCAAAGAATTAAAAAAGCAAAACCTGATGTATTTGTACAGTAAGCCATAAGAAAATAATAATTTACAGCACATAGAATAGAACAGTCTATTATACTGGGACTGACAGTGATCATCTAGTCCCATTGCCTGACCACTTTTGGGCTGACCAAAAGTTAAAGCATGCTGTTAAGGGCGTTGTCCAAATGCCTCTTAAACACAGCTTCGGGGTATTGATTACCTCTCTGGGAAGCCTGTTCCAGTGTTCAACCACCCTCTCAGTAAAGAAATGCTTCCTAATGTCCAGTCTAAACCTCCCCTGGAGCAGCTTTGAACCATTTCCACACATCTTATCACTAGATCCTAGGGAGAAGACCTCAGTACCTCCCTCTCCATTTCCCCTCCTCAGGAAGCTGCAGGAGCAATTGCCCCTCAGCCTCCTTTTCTCCAGATCAGACAAATCCAGAGTCCTTAGCTGCCCCTCACAGGACATTCCTTCCTGCCCTTTCATCAGCTTTGTTGCCTCCTCTAGATTCATTCAAGAACATCCCTTTTAATTTGTGAGGCCCAGAAATGCCCACAGCGCTCAAGGTGAGGCTGGTCCAACCCTGAATATACCAGGATAATCATCTCTTTTGACCAGCTGGATGCAGTTTGCCTTCCTGAGTGCCAGGGCACAGTTTTGACTCATGCTGAGCCTGCTGCCAACCACCATCCCCAGATCCCTGTCTACCTTTGCAATATTCCCCATGTATAGGCTAGGAAATGCTGAAAACACCTCTGCCAGTTTAACCCTGTGGCAGTAAATACCTGCCAATACTTTTGTGTCCCACTCTGAGAGCTGGAAAAATTATTTCCACAATTCTACTCACATAGACGTTGGCCAAAGGCACAAATATCAAACCAAACTGAAAACTTGTCTTGTGTGGTTTTTCTTAGTGTTTCAGACACAAATGCCTATTTTAACTCCATATATATGGCTTATCTTTTTAGATAGTATAAATGAGTATAATGCTTCTAGTTTCCATGAAATTGTGATGTCCCCCACTGAAAATCTTGTCTTGGGATTCCTGTAAAATCAGTGGTAACTCCTGTGATCAGGACAGATTTTAATGACTGTCTCATAAGTGATGACAGACTTTGTTCAAGTCATCTGAGGGACAAGCAAAACAAAATACTTTCCTTCTAGGTCATTTTAGGAAGTGAAATGAGAGCGTCATCCAGCTTGGTTTAAAGGCAGGGAGGGTAATTATCAGTGGCTTTGATTACAGCCTCCCTTCTAAACCTACCAAATTCCACATATGGGCTACGTGCCAGCAGTGCCGTGTGACAGTGACCTGGATAGTGGGATGCACACGTTGGATCATGCAGGAGGTGCAAAGCTCTGTAAGAGTTCTCTCTTCATTACTAATAACTATTTTACAGTTTTTGCTCTCAGAACAGCTCTGATAAAAAGTGGAAGAAAGCAGGTAGAAAAATGAAAGTGAACGAAGAAAGCTGTTCTTGACTTTCATTTTGTAGCTTTTCCCCACTGCCCTTTAAAGACATTGCTCTAAACTACTTGAGCTTGTGAATAAATCAGCTTAGCTACACACCATGCCACATTCTTGAGACTATTTAATCTTACTTTGGTAACACATTATAATTGTTATAATCTTCCTGTATTCTGTTACTCATTTACTTAGTTGTTAATAATACATTATATTCCAGATGTTAGGAATGTGACTAGTTTACAGAAGTTTCCAATAAACATTGTTTGCTGTGCTGCTCCCTTCAGTGATTATGGCATAGAAATGTGCATAGCTTTGTAGTTAAGATACACCCTAGGTAGGCAGCTAACTAGATAAGTACATCTGAAGTTTAGCTGTGGCCCAGGCCCCTAGCTGGTCTGAAAGGAGATAGCACTGGAACAATTCCATCTCAAATTCATGAAAGAATCTGTCTCCAGGCGTGTGGATTGCTGCCAAAACACAATTTCTGTCAGCAAAGTCAACACTTATTGTCCAGTGATCCCAAAGAGAGTGGATTTTTGAAATATTTTTCATAAGTTTTCTCAAAATTGCCTCAACAAAGGAATGTTTGGTGGCTGCTCCAAGAGCTGCTATAAAAGTGTATTTCAAGAATAAAGAAAATTATAATTCTGGGGGAAGCGCATTTCCATGTTTGAAACATTTTCGTACTGAGTAATGGCATGATGACATAGCATACTGCTCTGACAGTGTCTATAGCATTGATATACAACCTTTTGAAAATTTAAGAAAGTTTCAATATTGGAGATCTTTGTTTGTCTGTTTATTTGTTTCCCATGTAGAGAAAGTGTGGTGTCAACACCAAAAGTGCTTGTGGTAGATTTGATTGGAGTTGTTCCCAGACAGTGTTGCACTTAAGGAATCTGGCCGGATTTGGGCTGTAATAGCTGCTTGGTAAGTCTCTACCTATCTGTTCCATGTATACATGAAATTAAATGAAGCTGTGCTCAAAAAATACCCAGACCATCACTGTCCTCTATTGAGGACATTCTCTGAGAAGAAAATCTTAGAGGTGCAGGACAGGCCATCCCCACTGCGATGAGCTGAAAGTGGAGCCAATGGGGAAGAATGGCCTGGCTGAACAGCAAAAGATGAAGAGAGCTTTGGTTGAAATTCAGGGATAAAATGAGACCTTTGGAAGAAGGGGTAGGCAACCTGGGAGGACTACAAGGATGTAGTGAGGTTAGGCAGGGAGAAAATTAGAGGATCAAAGCCCAACTAGAACTTAATCTGGCTACTGCCATAAAAGAAAATAAAAAATGTTTTTATAAATACATAAACAACAAAAGGAGGGCTAAGGAGAATCTCTTTTATTGGATAGGGGAGGGAAATATAGTGAGAAAGGCTGAGGAAAAGGCTGAGGTACTCAATGCCTTCTCTGCCTCAGTGTTTAATAGCAAGACCACTTGTTTGCAGGGTACCCAACCCCCCAAATTGGAAGACAAGAAGAGGGAGCAGAATGAAATCCCCACAATTCAGAAATAAATGATTAGTGACCTGCTACAGCACTTAGATACACACAATCCTATGGTACTGGATGAGATCCACCCAAGGGTACTGAGATAGTTGGCAGGAGAGCTGACCATGAACTTTCCATTATCTGTTAGCAGTCTTGGATAACTGGTGAGGTCCCAGTTGACTGGAACATGACAAACGTGATGCCAGTCTACAGGAAGGGTTGGAAGGAAAATCCAGGGAATAATCCCTCAGTGCTGAGGAAGGTCATGGAACAGATCATCTTGAGTGCCACCATGTGGCACATACAGGACAATCAGAGGATCAGGACCAGTTAGCATGGGTTTATGGAAGGCAGGTTCTGCTCGACAAACCTGCATGAGGGAATCAAGTGGACTTTCAGTAAGTTTGCAGACAACACCAAGCTGGGTGGGAGTGTTGATTTGCTGGACTGTAGGAAGGCTCTGAAGAGGGATCTGGACAGGCTGGATTGATGTGCTGAAACTAATTACATAAGGTTCAATAAGGCAAAATGCCAGGTCCTGCACTTGGGTCACAACAACCCCATGAAGTGCTACAGGCTGGGGACAGAGTGGCTGGAAAGCTGCTTGTCCGAAAAGAATCTGGGAGTGCTGGTCAACAGTCAGCTGAATATGAGCCAGCAGAGTGCCCAGGTAGCCAAGAAGGCCAATGGCATCCTGGCCTGTATCAGGAGTAGTGTGATCAGCAAGACTAGAGATGTGATTGTCTCTCTGTATTCAGAACTGATGAGGCTACACCTGAAATCCTGTGTTCAGTTCTGGGCCCCTCACAACAAGAAAGACGTTGAAGTGCTGGATTGAGTCCAGAGAAGGGTAACAGATCTGGTGGAGGGTCTGGAGAATAAGTCATATGAGGAAAGGCTGATGGAGCTGGGAGAAAAGGAGTCTCAGGGAAGACCAAATTGCTCCCTACAACTAACTACCTGAAAGGAGGTTGTAGCCAGGTGGGGGTCAGGCTCTTCTCCCTAAAAAGCGATAAAACAACTGGAGGTGACCTCAAGTTGTGCCAGGGGAGGCTTTGGTAAGGTATTAGAAAATATTTCTTGATCAAAAGGATTGTCAAGCATTGGAACCAACTGCTCAGGGGAGTGGTGGAGTCACACCTCTGCAGATATTTTGGAGATGTGTAGATGTGGCACTTAGGGACACGGTTTAGTGATGGACTTGGCAGTGTTGGGTCAACAAGTGGACTTGATGATCTTAAAGCTCTCTTCCAACCTAAATTATTGTGTGATTCTATGACAAGTCAAGTCCAAAGACACACTTTCCTAAGTACTGATCTTAGAAGAAAAGACAATGACTGGGTACCAGTACATGACCCTCTGTCACCCATTCAATTAAAATAAATTAAATTAATCAATAAATAATAAAATAAACAATCATAATAAAAATAAAATAAATGTAATACTGAAATAAATACAATTAAGGTCCATGAATTTAATCTTGTAGCTAATACATTTAGGAAGAGAATAGAGTCTTGACTGTGGATGTATCTAGAGAATAGGTATGTGTAGTATATAGTTTTACCAGTATAATTCTGTTGCTTTCTCTCTCTCTTCTCTTTCAAGTATATCCTTGGCATCTGGCTACAGTTTTTCAATAGGCAATCCACTGTTTTTTCTCCTTGTTTTGCGTGTCTCTAACTATGTGACCCCATTTCACTGAATTGAAAGAAATGTAGATCAGTTCATAGGCTACAGTAGAATTGGTATTTCTCATCCATAGTTCTCCCGCAATTTAACATATAAACATCCTCTCAAGATTGTTTCCCAGGAGGGGGATGTGAGGGTGAAGCCATGTGAAGTGCTTACTGCATCTGAGAGAAATACATCTGGTGAGGCTGTAGAGTGCATTAACTCACCAAGGTGATGAAGTGAAGTTTGAAATGACAATGAAGTGCCATGAGGGATGGCTGCAAAGGGGAGCTACTGACTTTTTCTTTCAACAGATTGAAAAGTTTTTGTTATTCTTGCTAATCTGCTGCTATCCCAGATGGGGCAAAGTTTATTAATATCTAAGGAAAAAAAAAGATACGGGTCCTCTACTGTAACATTTTTCACAGTAGCGACCTAATGGAAATGTGCTCATGCCTACAGGACAGTGCTGGGTTTGCCTGATGGAAACATGTCACATGACAGCCCCAGTGCCTCCATAGATGCACCTTTGATTCTGCCCAGTTTAGAGAGATATTGAACTGTAATAACATGAATAGTCCCATCATCAAAAGGAGCACACGGACACCTTTCCCCTCTCTGACTTGATATATTTTCCTTTTATGAAGAAATTTTTCTTATATGTTTTCCAATATAAGGTAAAAGAAATAAGAAAGCTAAGATATGTTAACAAAATAAATATTTTCTTTATATAAAAACCAATAAGGATATCTGTCCCATTTGCAAAGTATTTTGAGATAGACCAAAAAGAATAAAAGCTACAGAATATGCACATCTAGTATTTAAAGGACAAGCAAAAAGGATATTAAACATTTCTGTAGGTTTGGCAGAATCAAGGACTGAGTGTCTTCCCCTGACTTACAGTCCCCTAGTGTCAGTTGATAACAGAGGGAAATTGGGTTAATTTTTTCAGTCCTTTCTTTGTTAGTCCATGGCTCCATGACATTTTGAAGTAGCCTAATATATAGTCCCATTGGGCATCATACAATTTGTTACATTTTTTAATTAGGTGAAGAAATGTTTTGCATGCACCACATAGAAATGTTTCTGTCCACAGAGACGACTGCATTACAAATTCAGTGATTTAAAACTAAAGAAATGTCATAGTGTGCTACACTTTTAAATAATTTACAACTCAAAACATTTACTGTTGTCTCACAGAATAAACCCAGAATCCTACTAAGGACCTTTTTTCCCCTTCTTTTGAGCTGTGGAGTAATTTGCTAAGAACTAGCATGTTATCACTTTTCAAAGGTTATTGTATTACTTTTGGAAATTCACACCGAATGAAATTTTTGTTCTTTGAAGCGAATGCCGAAAATCGTATCAATTTCACAAGTCCAGGATTTTGTTATGGTTTTATGTAAGTAATTGCATATTAACATAATTAGTATAAATGTGTTATATGTTTTATGTAGAACTCAAACTGGTGTTGCACAAGCTTCAGAACTATTTTTAACAAATATTGCAGGGATACATTCACTACACTTATTATTTCCCAGTAAAATTCAGCATTGACTCTTTAGCATCGCCTGTTATGTTTCTAGCTTGACTAAGCTGAATAAATGCAATTTTATAGTAAACACCAAAGATAAAAAAGTGCACTTCTCTTGGGATGTTATACTAAAATGAATTTTCGAAAAATGATGAGAAATAGTGAGATTGAAATAAGCAGCAGAAACTGATTTTATAACAATCCTCACAGTATTGAATATGTATACTTCTCTCCTAGAACAGAATTCACACCAACTCATCTTTGAAATTTCAAAGAGTGAGAGTTTTCTTAGGAATAATGTTTCCATACATAATACTGAACTTAAAAATGAAGGTGGAGTTCCTAAAAATCCTCCTTTCTTGGACTGGTCTGTACATTATGTTATGAAATTCTGACACTTTTATGCAATTAAGTCCTTAGCAAGGACTTTAGTACTTGACATTCTATAATTTATTCAATAACCCTACTCTTAATAGGGTTGTAAACATGTTTTAGAGCATCTCAGGTGGAAATCAAATCTTTTCATTTTTCCAGAAAATGATTAATTTTTGGCACATGTCACGGAAAACATTCATGTAGAGTTAGAAAATGTGTTCATTCTTGTAGACATCTTTATGAGCTAGGCCACTGTGTATTTCTGAGGTGAGAAGCAGTTGTCACAGTAAAACTTGACACTCATTTTGAAGACAAAAAATCTAGAGAAACACATTTAGTTGGACTCTCACAGACAGTGTCAGAAAGTATTAGATTCAAAGGTAAGAGCGAATCTGTAAAAGCAGAGGCACATTTCCATTATGGTAAAACACAGTTCCAATTCAACAGCAATTTATATCATAGTGCTATGTGCTACAGCTGTTTATCAGTAGGACTATGGAGGTAGAAAAGGTGCCAGGAAAATCTGGAGACTGAATTGATATAGCACTACTAAAAGAAAGAAAAAACACTGCCTGTTTATGATAACAGTTGTTGAGATATCTCTGATAATTAACTTAATTTTACATGAAGAAAATCCCAAAGTGCAATTTGATGATGCACTGATGCATGTTTGCATAGTTGCATATTTTGGAAACCATGATTGAGTTTTGGGATATGGAGAAAGACCTTTACTTAGAAATGAAATCTGATATTATACTAAAAGAAAAACAAACTAATTGCTGAACAGACACCCAGGAAAGAATTGCAGGATCATGCAGGCTGGAATGGACCTCCAGAAGTAATGAGTTCAATCTGCAGTTCTCAACAGGGACAGTTATAGGGGCAGACCAGCTTGTGCAGGATTTGAAAATCTCAAAGGATGAAGCCTGCCCAGCCTCTCTGGGTAGCCTACTCCACCACTTGACCATCCTCCAGGGAACCACATTCTCACTTAGAAAGTTGATTTATTAAATTGATACTGTGTTACTGAAGCAGAGATCATCTGTTTCATGGGTGAATACCAGTCCCACAAGTGTAGAAGCAACTGAAGAAGTTCTGGCTTGTTTTGAGAACAGAGACCATGTAATAGAGCATGAGCATAAACCCATTGTTTTGGATGGGCGGAGGGAAGAGCATTACAAATCAGTGGATGAAATCAGCTGACAAATTTAAACTGAAAAGGAATTGAACTTTAAAAAATGTCTTTAAAATCTTCAATTCTATTGAGTAAACTGCTTGGCCTAATTTCAGAGAGAACAATCCATTAGAAATCCTCAGAGAAAGGGTACGCCAAGCCAACCATTTTAGGAAGATATTTAAAGAAGGCCTTATGCCAGTAAGTTACTCAGTAAGCCACAGGTTTTGTGTGGGGGGTTTTTTTCCTCTCAAAATGTTGTCACAGACAAAGCGCAGGAAGCTGTAGCAGAGGTGGAAAGAACTGGAAAATATCTTCATTATATCTGAGTGAGGATTTTTCTGCAGAAAGATCTTACACTTCTCTGCAAAATGTAATGCTTTAATTTTGTCTCAAGAAATTATATCATATTTTTTTGTTTTGTTTTGTTTTGTGTTTTTTTTTGTTGTTTTGGTTTGGGGTTTTGTTTTTTGATTGGTTGGTTGATTGGTTTTTTGGGGGTTTTTTGATGGTTTTTGCTTGTTTGTTTTCTAGGTTTTTTTTTCATGTGGCAAACATCAAGACTTTCATTTCCAAGTTCGCCTTTGCTCCCTGCACCTCTAGTGGCACACTGTGAGAGCTGTGATGTCTGACAGAGCCAGACTCTGCCTTTTACCTGCATTTCCCACCCTGGTCACCCAGGTCATCAGTTCAAGGCCACACAAGTCAGACAGGCAGAAGCAAAAAAGACGAAGATAGAGGTTTAACCATCCATGTACCTTTTTGCTCACCAGCGCTGCCGAGCACAATAGACTTACTTTAGGCACCCACGGTGTGACAGATGGAGGTCTGTGATGCTCTAAGTCACTGTTCCTCCTCTGCATTGCAACTGGACAAAATCCATCCATGTCTGTTAAAACAACCTGTTTCCTCCACTGTAGCTTTCTTTACGACTGTGGCCTTCAGTTTGTCATGTTTGTACTGTGAAGAAGAGATTTTGGTGGAAGATATTAGAGATCTGGCGGTAGCAAACAATTGTGGACCACAACCAGATGGATAAGAGGGTGAGCTGATGACATCTTTACTGGAGATGCAACAGACTTCATGACTGTGAGGCCCAAAGTCTTTTGGGTGAAGAGTAGATAAGATCAGACAGTACAGTCAGTATGACCTGGAGATCTGTCTGTCTGACCTGCTGAGGGGACTGCTAGAAATGAATGCACCTGCAGTCAGGTGTAAAAAGGAAGCACAGGTTTTCTGTGAAAATTCTTGCCAAGTGCCGATGCCTCTGGGGTTATTTAGTTCTGCTGTACCACTAGTTTCTGTCTTTCAGAGTTCAATGAACAATCAAAATATCTACCCAAAATTTAGATTTCTCAGAAGGAAAAATAACCTTACGTTTTCCATTTCGTTGCACTCTACGTACGTCATATTCCTGCAGAATGGTTCTCACATACCAGAGCTGCCAGTTATCACTGTAAGATAAAACTGTGAGAGCTCTGCTGTATTTGGCCTTGGCAGAAGGAACTAGAATAATTGTATAATTATCACAGAAAAGTGTCCCCTTCATCCAAGTTTCCAGCTTTCATGAATTTAGTTAAAAAACCAAACCAAACCAAAACTTTTTAACATTTGACTTGAATCTTTTTTAAAGTGTAAACATAATTTCTTCATTTGATACTGATGGTTATATTTGTATTATAGTATTTACAGAAAACTGAAGATGGACTCAAAACTTTTAAAACATGGAGATCACAGAACTGCATGTTAGTAACATATGAGTGTGGAGGGCAGGTAGCCAGTGCAGCATTCAGCCAAAAACCCTAATACTAATAAAGAAAAGTCAGGTCTTCGAGGAAAAAGGCTAGTCTTGAGCTTTCACCTCAGAAATAACTTGGTTTCTGCTGCTCCTTAAATGGTTCTACTTGGCACTGACTTTTACCCAAGTTGCATTACAAGATGCTAATTCTTCTCAAATGCAGTTGCGTAAATCAATCAGTGATAAGAATGCAAATGAAAAAATCTCAAGGATATAAAACAATTTACTTGATATTAGTTATTCTTCATAGAGGATATTATTAGCCTGGAGGAAAGGTGATTTTGTTTAATATTTGCAATAATTAAAAAGAAGAAAGTCCAAACCAGTGATATATACACTTGAAACTTTCAAAGGACAAGTTTCAAAAGGCTGAAATCAATTATGAACCAGATCAGGCAGGAGGCAGAGTTTAATTAAAAACGTATGAATAATAATCTGAAAATGCTTAAGAACACTTTAATAGGTAGTCAGAAATCCACACTTTCACATCTGTGAAAGGCCACAGTGGTTGAAACCACAAACTGACTTTGATTGGAAGCAAAAGCAGTTACACATACATATACGCAAAATTTCTCTCACACGTGTGTGTGTAAATATGAGCAAACTGAGTGTATACTGAATGTAAAAAAGAATATATTAGTATCATAGAATCATAGAATCATAGAATAGAATGGGTTGGAAAAGACCTCCAAGATCATCAAGTCCAACCCCTGATCCAACTCTAATTACTATATCATGGCACTAAGGGCCATGTCCAATCTCTTTTTAAAAACTTCCAGGGATGGTGAATCCACCACTTCTCTGGGCAGGCCGTTCCAATGCCTGATCACCCTCTCTGTAAAGAATTTCTTCCTAACATCTAACCTAAACTTCCCCTGGCAGAGCTTGAGCCCATGTCCCCTTGTCCTGTTGTTGGTTGCCTGGGAGAAGAGACCAACCCCCACCTGGCTATAACTTCCCTTCAGGTAGTTGAAGAGAGTGATGAGGTCACCTCTAAGCCTTCTCTTCTCTAGACTAAACAATCCCAGCTCCCTCAGCCTCTCCTCATAGGACTTGTGCTCAAGTCCCTTCACCAGCCTGGTTGCTCTTCTCTGGACCCGCTCCAGCACCTCAATATCCTTCCTGAACTGAGGGGCCCAGAGCTGAACACAATACTCAAGGTGTGGCCTCACCAACGCAGAGTACAGGGGAAGGATCACTTCCCTGCTCCTGCTGGCCACACTGTTCTTGATGCAGGCCAGGATGCCATTGGCCTTCTTGGCCACCTGGGCACACTGCTGGCTCATGTTCAGCCTCCTGTCAATCAGCACCCCCAGGTCCCTTTCCACCTGGCTGCTCTCCAACCACTCTGTCCCCAGCCTGTAGCGCTGCAGGGGGTTGTTGTGGCCAAAGTGCAGGACCCGGCACTTGGCCTTGTTGAACTTCATCCCATTGGAGTCAGCCCAACTCTCCAGTCTATCCAGGTCCCTCTGCAGAGCCCTCCTGCCTTCTGGTAGGTTGACACTCCCTCCCAACTTGGTGTCATCAGCAAATTTGCTGATGATGGACTCAATCCCCTCATCTAGGTCATCGATAAAGATGTTAAACAGGAGTGGACCCAGCACTGATCCCTGGGGGACACCACTGGTGACCAGCCGCCAGCTGGAGGCAGCCCCGTTCACCAGCACTCTCTGGGCCCGGCCCTCCAGCCAGTTCTTAACCCAGCACAGAGTGCCCCTGTCCAAGCCATGGGCTGCCAGCTTTTCCAGGAGTATATTATGGGAGACAGTGTCAAAGGCTTTGCTGAAGTAATAACAGTAATAAATTTTATATTAATATTGTAGAATTTTATAACTCATAAGAGAGGCAGAGATAGAAAAAGTACCTGATCATCAAACATGCAAATGAAAGCTTTCTGATAGTTTCCATATTTGTTTTATTTTATTTGCAATTTCTTTTTTGTGTTGTTAGGCAGAAAGATTAAAAAGACAGGGAAGTGGAAAGGCAACTACATTTTACTTTTCACACATTTTCCAACTGGAATCTTCAAAAGATAGCAAACAGCAACAATTTGTGTTAGAATTTTTTAAGTCAGCAAGTATTCTTTGTTAGGAAAGACAGCAGATGATTTGCATTAAATATTGATAGATTCATAACTTATATGGAAGACATCACAGCATTATTGTTCTTCACATAAAGGGGTGTATACAGAAAAAATATATGTCCATCAGCAGTATTGGTTAGGTTTTTTGCAAACAATCTCCTACCCCAGCCAGAAGTTCTCAGATGAATTTTGTTTGGTATTGAACCTTTTGTTTGGTATTGTTCAGAAGAAGTAAGGATGAGAGTAAATGGACAAGTGAAAAGCTCTGACAGAGAAGCAATGAAGAGTATCTACAAATGTCCCTCTCATCTGGTTATCACGCTCGTCATTATCCCAAAACTGCAAAGCTCCAGTGAAATCACATTTATTGTATGAATCAGTTTAGATCAGCCACTGAGAAGCTCTTTGTTGTAGCTGAAAGGTCCTGCTCTTAAAAGTAGGGTATACTTTAAGAATTTTACTTGCAATTGAAACCTAAGCTGCAGTAAATTCTGTGGCAAGTGATCTCACTCTTAATCAATACTAACGTACAGGACAGCAAGCGTCTTGGCTATCATTTATAGTTATATATATAATAGGACCAGCCATTTCATATTACATTAATAATCATGATTAGATTATTAGGTTTTCTTCTAGTGGATGTAACTAAAACTCCCATACAGGCCTGTGAGTGACCCCCTGTACCAAAAGAAAAAAATTATCACTACTCACTGGTAAGATAAAAATTGGCAGCACATAAGGGATGGTTCTCATTTCTGTACACCTCTGAAAGTAGCAGGAAGGTCACGATCAGTAGAAGTATGTCAGGAATTCATAAAGATCAAAAGACAAACATACCTTTCAAATATTTTTTCAATGTCACATCTGATTTTAGAATAAATACATGTAGTGTTTTAACATGGGATATCAGCAGACAGAGTTTTTAGCTGGCAGTAACTCCTGTGTGCACACACATATTCCTTCTTCAGAAGAAGCACTTTAAAAGGCACTAAAGCAAATCAAGGGCTTTGAGATGTTTTGTGTCAGCTGCATGCCATTTTATCTTGCAACAAGGGACTGGGTGAGCCACTCGAGCTGTTTTTGATCCTTCCACAATTCTTCTTGTAATGTCTCCAGATAATTTGGTACTAGGAAAATGTCACATCAGACACAGATACATGAAGCACGAACTTTGACAATGTTCTAACCATGGGGAGACTGACTTTGCAACTACTTATATGGTCCTAATCACCAGGCTATCGAGCACCTCAGGTATTTAATGCTGTTGATTCCCACAGACTGCCTTCGAGGTAGGGAAGTTTTATTAGCATGTGCTCAGTCAGAGCGTTGTGTTATTTGATGAAACAAAATAGTTGCTCATTCCGGACACTAACTGCACAGAGATCTCTTCAGGATGGATAATCTGGAAGTGCAGAAAATGAGCTAGATCTAATAATTTAACAAAGGTTGCAATTTCAAGGTAGAAATTCTGTTTCTCTAAATTAAAATGGCAAAATATGCAACAAAGCATAAAGCAGACATCACAATTCTTACTTAGTACTGTGTAAATATATCCCCAATTCATTAAAGAATTCTATAAATTTAATTGAAATATTTTCCTAGCAGGGTCATCAAATCATGCCTTACAATTTCAGGTCTTTTGTAGTCAACTTTTTTTTATGTATGTCTGTATAATTTTTTTTCTTCCTGCATACTGCAGTGTGACTACAGCAAGTTGTAGGAGGTTGACCTTGTCTTCGTTTAGGTAGTATATGAAGCTCAATCAAATTACAAACAAACCATGCATATGATTTCTGATACGAAAGGCTAATAGTCTTCAAGCTCTAATTGAAGTTAAGGGAGAAGCCTTGATTCATGGTTTTTCTAACTAATTAAACATTGTTCACAATCTTCTGACTAATTTTTTGCAGTCCTTTTCATAAGAAAGTCAAATTTCTCATTAGTTAGGATAGTAGTATTATAGTACTAATTAATTACAATGTTTCCATTGCAAATGAATTTAGTCAGAGGTGGGAAGAGAGAACTCTTGTGATCAAATGCCAGGACTTTTAAAATGGAAGTCTACTTTAAAAAGTATGGGGTTTTCTTCCAAAGCAGTAGTTTTTCTTTTTGTCTTCATAGCTTCTTATTTCTGTTATTTGTATTTCATTCATACTCTTTCCTTTCGTATGATAGTAAAAAGTACCTTTTTTTTCCCTACATTGAAGCACTGCTGTATATTATACTATTTAAACCCTCAGAGGCTTCTTGGGATTTGCTGTACTGACATATGCAAGCTTACACCATTACAAATAAAAGGATTTGCAAATAAAAGGGAAAGTTTTGGAAAGTTCTATAATTTACGATTACCTGGCTGCATTTTCAATACCAAAAATACCTCCAGAATATCTTACTTTCTCGGAAAGTCACACCACACTGTTTCACGTTGAGTTTGCTCTTAGAAAGAAGCTAATTTGCGTTTTGCACCACAGGGAGTGACTTGTAAACTTCCACACAGCAAGGTGCGAACAGAGTCGTGATAACAAACCATGAATTATACAAAGATGTAATTCAATTCATAGAATCACCCCAAAGCCCAAGTGCTTATCAGGTGCTTATATTTGCACAAAACTTCTCTGAGTATAAGAAAAAAAAAAGAAACAAACAAAATAGGCTTTGCAATGTATTAGTTTTATCAACCTCTTTTAACTCAAGAGATGGGTTGAAATACAATGGAAACTATCCTTTGCCTGGGAAGGTGGTGAGGAAGATGACTGGGAGCTAGCCATATGCAGTCAAAGTTCAAAGTGAAGTGACAGGACACAAGGGAATGGAATGAAGCTGTGTCAGGGGAAGTTCAGATTGGACATGAGAAAAAGGTTCTTCTCTAGAGGGTGGTCAGTCACTGGAACAGGCTTCCCAGGGAAATGGTCACAGTAGGAAAGTCTGTCAAAGTTAAGGAGCATCTGATTGATGCTGTTGGTCATATAGTTTAGTTTTAGGTATTGCTGTGAGGAGCACTGAACTTGATGAACTTTATGGGTCCATTCCAACTTGAGAAATTCTATGACTCTGTTAAAAAAGAATTAATTTTTAATTATTTTTGTTGATTTATTTGTTCATATCAGTTTCCCTAAGGGGACAAAAACATTCTTATGGTATTTTTTTTGTGTTTTTGGTTGGTTGGTTGGTTGGTTGGTTGTTGTTTTGGTTTTGTGTGTGTGGGTTTTTTTGTTTGTTTTTTTTCCTGTTGGAAAATAGCATTACAACTTATATGAAGAATAACTGGCTCTGAGAAGAAAGCAGACAAAATGAAATATTTTTAAAAATACAGATAAGTTGAAATATATTCCTCCATAAATCTAGTATTAGCCTATGAATGTCTAAACATTACAAAATGTAATGGAAGAAAAACTTTATACAAAGCAATATAAGATCACCAGAAGTCTGTTGCTGCCAATTTTTTTAACAGTCTATGAATCATTTCTTTTTCTTCTCTTCACAGTCCTGACAATCTCCATCCCCTCCTATTATGGCTGCAATTTCTTGCTGTAACCGAAATGCAATATATAAGTCAGAGGAGCTGACTATCCATTATCATATCTTTCTTTAGACTGAGGTGAGTTCACTGCAGGTTGAAATAAAATTAACCAGGTAGTAGACTTCATGCAATTTCTTCTTATGTTTATCTTCCTGAAGTATGAGAAAATCTTAGAAAAATTGCTCAGAAGAAGTTTCTAGTTACAAATAAATCAATAAAAATATTCATTGTTAAGCACTAAGAACATATGGGCCAAGGAGAGGTTTTAAGATCCAGCTGCTTGTGACTAAAGCAAACTGCATCTATGTTACACAGTAATGTGATTCCAACAAGCTGGCTGCTGAAAGGGAAACTTGGTCAGGGCTTAAAAGAAACTCCAGCTATAAGGAAGCACTGTAATCTAATTACACACTTTCTGTGTGCTTCTCACATTGTTTCTGCTGGTAATCAGTGACTTTCAGACAAAAGGTATTGGTAAGCACATGCAACAGCCACCCAGTATCTATGTATATATGATTTGGTCATGTTCTTTACTGCTGCACTTCCACTGTCACAAACTGTTCCTTAGGCCTTCAGGCACTAACAGAGTGCAGAAAAAGGGCAGAGATATCCCTAAGTTCAAAAGTAACTTGTGTCTAATTGTGTTGCAGGCTTCAAAGAAATATAATTTGCTCATAAAAGGATATATGCCAGTTCTGTGTGTCAGACAAGTTCAAATGTAATTTGTTGGCCACTGATTTTTTGAGGTGATACTGTTTGGTGGGTTTTTTATTTTTTTTTTTTTTTAGTTGGTTAGTTAGTTAGGTTGGTTTGGTTTGGCATTTTTTTGTTACAAATTGAGCTCTGTGAACTTGATCCACAGAAAATACAAATCTGTTACAGAACTTGATTTCCAGTTGAAATAATAGCCACTAGTTCATCCATCTCTCAGGGTCTCTTGGGCAAACCAAGCTGATATCAAACACATTTAAGAAGAATGAAAAAAGAATTAAAATACAGACATTAGTAATTAATTCAGGCAGTGAAGAAAGATTAACAGTGGGAAATGGAAAACCATTTCCTTTTAAATACAGATCATGGCTAGGCTTCGTGAACGAAGATTTGAGAAGAGCTCTACCCACGCTTGCTACAAGCGTGCTGATGGCTAAAAAGGCCAATGCGAGATAGACAAGTCCAGTTGCAGAAGGCACAGCAGAAAGACTCCCCAGGTGATATCGACGAGACGCGATTCTTTCTGCGTTGTCTTTTCTCCTCAAGAGTGATCCTGCGTGTGTTCTCAAAAGCAGCAGCAGCGTTATAGATGGTGTGTCTCCAGGCCTCCCGATTGGAGGCCAGGGTAGACCAATGGTGGTGATCAATATGGTCAAGGCTGAGGGATTGTTTCAGGCAGTCCTTGTATCTCCTCTTCGGGGCTCCTCTCTTGTGGCAGCCAGTGACAAGTTCCCCATAGAGCACGATCTTAGGGAGTCGGTAGTCCTGCATCCTGTTTGGCATTCTGCACTTGGCATCACGCGGGTGTGACGAACATCGCGGATATCTCTCTGTCGGAGCAAGATATAATCAATGAGGTGGCAGTGTTTGGACCTAGGATGCATCCAGGTTGTCTTCAGACTATCTTTCTGCTGCAAGATAGTGTTGGTGATGGTAAGCTGCTGCTCAGCACAAAACTCTAGCAGAAGGCGACCATTATCATTGCAGTTCCCAACACCATGCTTGCCTAGTACTCCTTTCCAGGCTTCAGAGTTCTTTCCTACTCTGGCGTTGAAATCACCAAGGATAATGATCTTATCATCTGCAGGAACCTTTTGGATAAGACGGCGTAGGTCGTTGTAGAATTTGTCTTTTTCAGCAGGGTCAGCTTGGAGGGTTGGGGCATATATACTAAAGAGAAATACAGATAAGGTATAATCATTTTGCTGCTAATGAACAGTCTTAAATACATGGAACAGAACATACCAATTTCCTTAAGTACTCAAATTACCTTAAGGTATTTATGTTATTTTAGTAACAACTTCTAAATTCAGAGTAACACAAGGCTGAAAGAGACCTCTTGCACCATAGAAATCCACACACTGTTACCTGAGGCAGCTATGGTGGGCAATCCTTTTATGAAGTGATCAAAGTTCTCTTAAAAACTAATTTTGTTGTTGTTATTTTGATTTGGGTGAGTTGTCTCTACAACTGCTACTGGATAGCTGTTCCAGAACCTCACTCTTTTGATGCAGTAGTGAAGTTTACAGCACGATTTATTTCTAGCCAGTTTATATCCATCTGTTCGTCTGCCAACACTGTTAGCTTAAGATCCCTTTTTCCTACTCCTGGTATTCACTTTATTGACACATTTACAGAAAAAACCAATTTTATACCCTTTTTTCCAAATCAACAAGGGGGGTAGCTCTTCTTTATATCTTTTTCATTTTGAATTTATCCATTTTGCAACTGATGAACTAGAACTGTACCTTGTGCTCCAGACATCACTGCCTTTTACTGACTAGTACAATGGCATTTTATGAAATCCTCCTACTGGGCTTGCAATTCCACTGGGATCTTCCTATTATGAAATGGTATTCCAGTTTCTTGGACTTCCCAGCTCACAGCTTTGAACTACAATTTCCCTTTCCCAGTGCCAATTTTCATTTTTAGACTTTTGCTTCTAGAAGTCCCCTTTGACTCCATAATAAATGTTGCAGAGAAGAAGAATTTGCTTCATTTTGGGGCAGATAGACATGACATTTTTCTACTTATTGCATTCAAATAATCTTTCTTTCTAGGGTACACAGAGTGGTCCATCTTCAACTGGAGGGTGAGGAGAACACTTTTGTCCAGGGAACTGCATAAGCAGCTGGTGGCAGTACTTACCTGACAAGAACTTCAAACCCACTCAAGTTCAAAAGGACGGGATGTCAAATGTTCCACTTTTGTGGCAAAGACATTGACCTTTACACTACTAAGCAAAAGGCCACATCTTGATATTTCTCCAAAAGAAGACATTCTAGGAGTGCTTTCAGATTGAAAATCTTGGGTTTAGAGTTAACACAGCACAAAACAATGTGGAAATATGAATGATGCCAAGTTTAATGTCATTTGCACATAATATAAAGTTTTTATTTGAGTTTTGATTTTAATAATAAAACATTCAGAGCAGTACCTCTAAAATGATACACTGGCATACTCTTCATACTAAACCATGAAACTTCAGAAGCATCCATTTAAATTTACTAACATAAGCTAAAGAATAAAATTTTGTTTCCAAGCACAAAAATCCTTATTTGCCCCATTTCAGTGAATGGGATCATGACTGCTGTTAGAATCCCATAATAAAGACACTGTGCAGTGACTGAGGCATGGCAGCTTGTTATAAATTACATGTGAGCCATATCCTCAGCTGGTGTAAACTGCCTGGACTCCACTGGTAGAGGGAGGATAACTTATACCAGCTGGGGATCTGGGGTTTGATTGTTCTGTAGTAAGGGCAGTGCCTACTTGACATGCAAGTATGAGCTGTCAGATTTGTCCTAAGGGAGGTTCATACCTCTTTTGTTTTCCACTGCCAAATTCCTTTGACATTCTAATTTGCGTCTCTGAGATAATTTATAACATAAATACTGCTGGAGATAAGGGGGCTCTGATTCCATTTTATATGTATAGCTCCTTCTTGGAGATAATTTAATTTCTAAAGAAGTAGTAATAACATCTCCAGTAATGATGCTTTCAGGGAATAGAGCCTATGATAAACTATCACCAAATGATGGTGACGTTAGACCATCCTTCCAGATTATGCAGTGTTCATTTAAGACTGGAGGAAACTGAGAATGAGTCCAAATGAAACTGTATTCTGCAATATTTGATTTATATATCTAAAACATCATCAAAAATATATTCAGAGGAAAACCTGTTTTTCCAAAATCTGAAGTGCTGTCCTCAGAACTGATCATGAAAATTGTCAAGTTTTCTTCCTGTTTATGTTTATATTTTTTTATCTATTTTGAAGTAGTGCTTGGAAGCTCTTGCAGAAAGAAGCTCTCTCATATAATGCAGATGCAAAGCCACAGCATAAAACAAAGTATCTCATGAAAAACTTACTGCTTAAATTGCTGGGGAAGAAAAAGAAACCTTTGCTATGGAAACGGTAGAGACAGATTAAATTACTTACTCCGGGTCATTCCTGAATAACTCTTCAGTGCCCTAAGCATGAGGCCATTCTTTTGTTAAATTTTGGATCAGGTATTTGTAAAATGAAGGTGTATCTTTCTTCTGCTTTTTCTACCTTTTTTTTCCTTAGAAGCAATCTACACAAAACCAGAAAAGAACAATATTTTCAGAAGCACCTGCGTTAGGTGTTCTAAAATGAGTCAGACTTGACAGGACTCAGTTTGCAAAAAAAGGTGTTAAGGTAGCTCGCAAGATATTTTCAACCAACATCTCCTCTCAGAGAATAATAATGTCTTTGTGCAGTTGTTGCCCAAATCCAGAGGCAGATAAATGCTACCATCATGTCCATTTGCAACAACAAAAAAATCTGACTTCCCTGGAATTGACTTAGAAATGTTTCACATCAGGTTTCACTATCTTACTTAGAAGTAACGTCTGTGTCTTTTCAGAGGCTAGAAGCAAAATATTCTTTGGTTTAAGTTCTCTGAAATGCTTAGTGTGGAGACATTCTCAGAACATACTGAGATGCAGTCTTTGAAAAAGCAGTGGTGCCCAACACTTTCATTTCCACTGCGAAAAGAAGTACCAGCTTTTCACTCCAGGTTATGTGTCCATCTCAGAATGTTTGAACCTGTGCAACTAGCCCTTGACCACAACACTAAAGTAAATGACTGTTCTTTACTTTTAACTAACCCAATTTCCTCCCATGAGAAACCTCTGTTTTGATGGTTTTCTTCTCTGGTAGTGGGAGTATAGAGGTTTGAACTCTTCTGTCTAAGGAAGGGATAGAAACTGGGCTCTCTTGGTAAGTAGGAGTGGCCCAGTTTCTGAAATACCGTATTGTGCAGGGCTAGTGTGCTGCATTTTGAAAGGAAAACCACTTATCATCTACATGAAATAGAAATTACTGCTGTATCTTTTGCAGTAACTTTCTACACTTTCTGGCTCCTGAGAGGATGGATACATCTAATCTCACAGCGGAGAGGAAGCCTGTGAGAACCATTTACCTGATGCTAAACAGCAGCATGAAGACTAGGTGTAACCTCTTTTTAAATCTGTATCTGTTTAGATTGCCTTTTTGTTTAATGTTCCTCGCTGTACAGGGAGATTTATGGTGTAAAATAAAGTGTACTAAATTCCATTTTGAAAGCTGGGATCCCCCCCCCCAAAAAAAAGAGCAGGGCAGTCTTTTACTGAATTGCATCCCACAGGCTGTTCTGCACTGCTGACTTAAACATGGGGCAGATTTCATGCAAGGGGACCTTCCATGACCAGCTGAGTAGTCTTTTACTTCATTCAAAGGAAAGAATATTTTCTCTTTTTGAAACAGGTATGAGTTCTACGAAATGCTGAGGGAACAGCTAGCAAAACACACGGTTCATGTGTAGATACTGTGGAAGGTTTCCTCTAAGGAAAATGGCCAGTCAGCACTGCTTGTACTTGCTTGCTCTCTCCAGGAATGTGCTGGTAAGCTCCAGCGAGGTCTGCAGTGAGTAAGGGCACAGCTACACATCATCCCACACTGACAGGATCTCCTGCCAAATTGCAGAGGAGACAGGCAGCCTTTTGTGTTAGTACCCAAAGCCAGGCAAGGCACTCTCTCACTCTCTATAGCAACTGTCACTGTGAGAGTGATGACAGTGGGAACTAAACCACCACAAGTGAAACTGAATCAGCTCCTCTGGAAGGAGAGCAGCATTCCTAGCATACTTCCAGGGTCTCAGGCCAGAGAGGAAAAAGATCGTTTATCTCGAGCTTTCTCCCCTTGGCTACAGAACTAGCTGCACTGGTAAGCTAAGTCCTCTCCTTGTCCACACATCATTTTGACAGCTTGATGCTCTCTACTCCTTCTCCTTCCTCTCCATCAACAACTTTAGGAAAGCTTACTCCAGTTTGAAAGAATTCTGTGGGGGAAAAAAAAACCCCAACCCCCCACAAAATAAAAACACAAAATAATAAAAAACAAACAAAACCCCCAAAAACACAAACAAACCCCAAAACAAAACAAACAAACAAACAAAAAACCCCACCAATGACTAAAAAATCAAAACCTCGTGAGAATCCATGCTTCCCTCAGTGCACAGACCATATGGAAAGGTAAGCTCCTTGCCAGTACTCCCCAAACTAGCCCTTTGAGTGTCTGAAGGATGCTCTCCTTTTCGAATTTGATTTTGTTAGTTGATTGTGTGGTAGTAATAGAAAGATTGAACTAAGGTGAGGGTATGTCTTTCATCACTCCTTCCGTCCTTTCTCCCTCTCTCATTTCAGTTCTGCTCCAAGCTCTGAAGTTAAGTCACTGAAAGTTCTTACATTGAAAATTTCATTCAGTGCCTGCTTCTTCTTCAGGTTTATCTCTAAAATGTACTAAGTACAATGGCAGTTACTTAAATAAAAAACTCTCACAGACAAAACTCACTAAGAAATGACTTGGTGTGTCAGGTTTCCAAAATTAGTTTCACAGCATAGTCCTTGGGTCTCATTTTGGCACACAATACCATCTTGTGCAATACACTGAAAATACATGTTGAGAAACACATGAAAATATCCTTGCTGTCTTCTTGTGCATAGAAACCTACTGTTGGCAAGGCTCAGGTCTCACTTCAGCCTCATGGCACTGAATGAAGAAGAAAACCTTTTGTTTCCTTTATCTTTAAGCATAAGAGAGGGAAAGAGTCAGTTATGTCTAATTCATACCCCTCATTCTATAGAATTAGCAGGAACCAGCAGATTCAGATGGACTGATAAGCAGGTAGAAAGGATGATATGTCTTTTTTTTTTTTGGAGGTCTGAAGACTCTGAAACCACGTTTGGGAGAACCAGGCAGGTAGTTGAGAGAGGGATACCTGGATAGTTGGACATGTGGAATGGATCTTGAATTACCATGGTTACAAATTCAGATACTGTAGGCTTCTAGGAGGTACTTAAAGGATGGGCATCAAACAAAGTCCTTGGGAACTATTTTGAGGTTTCTTGACTACATAAATATGCTTAAACTCCCCATAGGTTTTTGTTGTTGTTGTTTTATTTGTTTGTTTGTTGTCTGCTCTTTCTTTTCAGTCAAGTTCTTCTTTACAGTACTCGAGTGTTCTTCTAGGCAGAGTAGAAACACTTAGGAAAGGAAAAGATTTTTAAATTACTATTATTTTTTTTCCCTTATGAGGTGTATGAGTATTCCCAAGATAAGATTGTAAAAGCAAACACAATGCTGGCTGCTGCCAGTACAGCTAGCAGACAGGTTACACTTCTTGGATTTAGTTTTACGTAGATAGGAAAAAGACATCTGGTAAATGAAATGCGAGCTATGTGGAAGATGCTCACTGCATTTCCATGGATGTACACCCCTTTCGCTGTGTATCCTCCTCTCAAGCATCACTAAAAAAATCTCCTGTATGCATCCTTAGTTAGTAGCAACAAGCAGATATAGTATCCAAACAGTAACCGGAGCAAAGATTAAGAGTAAATTCTGGTTTAAAACTCTATTCCTTAATTTTTCTTCTCACATTACCTCATTTTTTGACTTTATCTTTTACCTCTGGCAGTCTTTACTGAACATAATTGCCCTTGACTGATTAACACCATATCAAACCACCTTCTATCACATAGTGATCTCTCTCTCTCTCTCTCCTTAAATTCATCACAATATCAGATAATTGAATGTAGAAAGCTGACATCCTCCAGCTTTTTCCACTGAAAGGTCTTCCACTGCATACTCCTTGTAATGCTTGCCAGAGCTGATGTTGGGAGAATAGGGTGTGAATTATGCTTGGCGGAGAGATAATAGGAAATTTAATTAGCTCAGAACGATTCTGGAAATAACCTTATTTGTGTAGCAAGGAAGGTAAAGAGACACTCAAAAGAACACAGCTATAAATTACTACATTAGCAATAGCTTTTGAATTACTGATAATTACCTCTGCATGTTTTCAACCCTTTTAGTTAGCAAATTGAAGTTTAAAATTAAAACATTTTTGCAAAGGTTTTATTTAGCTCCAGATTTTGACTTCAGTATTTAGGCAGTTGGACCTTAGAGACTTTCCTTTTAGTTCAGGGTATGATGACAAAAAGGTGTGTAAGTAAGGTAAACTACATTACAAATCTGCTATTCATTAATTATTCTATGGAAAATATTTCCTACGTACTCTTCCTTACAGTCAATGCAAAGAAGTCCATGTCTTGATGAAAGTACCATAAGCCACATCATACCTCCTTGAGTAAGACTTCAAATGGACAGCTGATAAAAAGAATAAAGTGTATTGTAAATCCATACTTGTGGTCTTCTATTAGTTTT
The DNA here is from genome assembly GCF_022539395.1 of Myiozetetes cayanensis. Classification (NCBI taxonomy): domain Eukaryota; kingdom Metazoa; phylum Chordata; class Aves; order Passeriformes; family Tyrannidae; genus Myiozetetes; species Myiozetetes cayanensis. The sequence continues at coordinate 103,335,676 of NW_026087411.1, forward strand.
TGGATCCAACACTTTCTATTGACCTCCTGGGCTTTTAAGTAAAAGCTTAACTTGTCTTATCTTATTGTGTATGAAACAGGGAAAATAAATATAACTGTGTTTCAGTAAGTGACCAGACATTCTCCCTGTAGATGAAAAGCTTGAGTCTATTTTATGTGAAAATTGTCAGGTTTTTTGTTGCCATCTTGTCAGAACTGTGGTCTTCAGTCCCTTCCCTCCCACCTCAACACATGAAGGAAATCCCTCAAATTACACAGAAATGGTACACACTTTTAAAAAAATTTAACTCTTGAATTTGACTTTTCCTTTAGTATAAAGTAGCCTGAATTTGATTACTTCCTTTGACAGAAGTTTATAGGTTGAAGGAGAAACAGAAAGAAATGTTTGCATGTCAGTCAATGGAAGTCTTTGGAGAGAATTATCTGGCAATGCTAAACTTGCAAATAGGGTTTTTCAAGTAATTATTATTTTAAATCAATAATGAGGGGTTATTAATATGAATAGATTTTTTCAACACTAAAATAATATTGGCTTTGGAAACCATGGTCATGCTGCTGTAATATTTTTTTGACTTTTTTCCTGTTCAGGGGAATCTAAAGGAAAAAAATATTCTCTATTTAATATGTTTTATTATGATGACTACCTCTAGATTTAAAATAATTTTTCTCTTCTTTGTTGTTTCCAAATTGAAACTTCAGGAATTTTTCAGTTCACAAAATTTTTCATTTTCTGTTTAAGTTTGAACTCAATATTGGTTGAAAATACAGTTTTCTGCTCTGTTTCTCCCTACAGAGTTCTAATTAAATTAAAATATGTATGTTTATTTTATACTGAAACAAAAGAACAATGAAGTACCAGCCTTTTCTTCAAGAATATCTGCTCCCAAGTTGCTTGACCCTTGTATCTGAGAGAAGAGTGCACCACTAGCAAGTTCTTTAGCATGAAACAGCACTTGAGTAGGAGGGTAGTGAATAAAATGACCACCCAGCTAGAGGAAGATGACAGCACACAAATTCAAAGAACTATAAAAACAAAACAGAAAGAATTTTTTAATACTCAGAAAGCCTTCTAATCTCTTGGTGGTCTTGATTTTTATCTTGGTTGCACCAAGGAATGAATTAACTCCAAAATTAATCCATTTAGCCAATGCAGTAATGTGGATCCAAATTTGTTCCACAATATGTTAATTACTCTTAATGAGATACAGTAATTAATGAGTTACATCAATTAATTATGTTGCTGTTAAAGCAATGGCATAGAAGTTTCAATTCCTTAAGCTTTTTGTGCTGAAGGCAAAAATAGTTTGTCTTGTAGGAGGCAATGGTCATAAATTAGACACATTGTGATATGATAATATTAACATTTAACTGTTATCATCTTTAGGAAAAAGAAAAAGTGATTAATAATTTTCCTTACAGAGTTCAAAACAGCACTCTACATTTGGCCAGGGAAGGAAAGGCAAATATAACCTAATACGAACATCTTCAAAAGACTGTGAGGAAATTTAGTGGAAAGATTTCTAATGACTTTTCTGATATTTGAATCAGGGCCCAAACCTTCCCAGTGTATTATATCTATATCATATCTCTTCTAGATTGCCTTTTCTTGTGCTTTGTAGTGCTGAAGGCACTTCCATGATATAACAAGTAATAACACAACGTTGTTTGCTGCTATTTTGCTTTCATGAATTAGTTCAAAGATGGCAGAGCAAAAGTTACAGGAAACTTGCTTTCACAGGCTTCTTTTGATGGAGGCTTTTCATGTCACAGAGGTTTCTGCTCACATCAGAGTTAAGATCTGTGTCTGCAGGCCTGTGTGTGGCATCGCACAAAGCACGTCAGAAGAGCAGCAGTTGAGCAAAGTGTGCAGGGGGCTTTCCTGGTAGTTTTCATGGAAACATTCAAAACTGTGTACAGCTGCTTCACACAGTTAGTACAACCATTAAAATACAGGAAAAGGAGAGAAAAAGGAATTATTCTTTACTGCTGTTCTGAGAACGAATTATATTGGCAACATGCTGCATTTTGATTATGTTTCATCGCAGGTTGCTTGATACTGTGCCATTAGGTATGAATTTTCTTAGTGTAGGAGTGCATTGGAAAAATGGGCTACAGAATCCCAGAACGGGGTTGCTTTGTTTTAGGTATAATTTAAAAAGTTAAGACTGTTCTTGCCCCAGCAAGCTTTCAGTCTACAAGATAAAAGAAGAAAATTATTTTCCAAGACTATTCAAGGCTGATAAGTGGCAGAACTGTTTCCTGAATGCTGCCACATGATATTGAATTTGTTTCCTCACCTTCATTTCAGATTTAAAAAGAATATTCACACCTTGAAAATTTCTCAGAAAGATGAAAGCATTACTGTGATATTTATCTTGCAGACAGGAAAGCAAAGGTGAACTATTTCATTTCATGCTGCCAAAATATCTGATGCTGGGTTATAGGCTGCAAAATCATACAGAAAGTTAAGTATCATATCAAAGTATTTTACACGTATAGTATAAATTAGTTATTCACTTTATGATTGGTTCAACTGTTAAAGGTAAGCCAAAAATATAGTTCGTGTGGGGCAATCTATGAATAAAATCAAAACACTGTCAATACAAGAACTTGGAATGTGATAACTAAAATGTGAAAAAAAAATAAATAGGGTGACAAAAAGTGGAGTTGAAAGGAATATTAAAAGGTCATCTACCAGATCTCCCTCTGTTGAAGTCAGAAGGAAAGGTAGTCAACATCGCACTTTATCCAATATGTTCTCTAAATTTCCACTAATTTTTATTTTGTGGACTCCCTAGACCACCTCCTGATTAATTGGCCTTACCATCAGAAAATATTTTTCCTTGTATCTAGTTTAATTCCCTTGCTGGCAATTCAAGTTCATTACTTCTTGCTATAGCTACTCGGACATAAAAAAAAGTTTATTCCTTCCCCTTTGCAACAGCTTTCTATGTAACTGAAGACTGTTAGAAGAAAAAATTATGACACTTTTTTTTTTTAATGGACACTCTTTATTTAATTTATTTTTCTCATGAAAAGGAGACCGTTGCGTATTTCCATCAAATTTAAGCATTAGGCCTGCTGAAGGAATGAATATGGAATAAAAGTAGATATTTTAACAAAATACAAAATTTTAAAAAAAAATCCCAAAGTAACAACTAAATATAACCAACCAACCAAACAAAAACCACCACCACCACCACCACAGTAGCTAAATGTTCTTTGCATATATCCTAGAAGTGATGAAAATAGGTTCCTGGAACACAGTCTGGATAGAGTTTCCTATTTGATACCTCACAACTTAAAATGTGAAATTGTCTTCAGCTTCTGCTTTGATATCTATAAAACAGATAAACAATTTACTTGTTCAAGTTGCTAATAGCAACAGCTTGAAAACAAACAAAAATCTTCACTAAAAGAGTTAGTATTCCTATTTGAACAGGGAAATTATTTGGTATAGATTTGGAAAAATAATAGTCATTGACAATAAGACTTAATGCACTCCTTATAGAAGGAGTTTCTCATTTACTTGTAGAGGGCTGTCAGAATGGAAATAGAGTAAATTATTTTAAAAGAATCTTACATGGGATCTAAGAAGAAATAAAAAAGTTTGAATGTTCTCATAGCTAAAAATATGAGGATACACGAAACAACACGATGATGAGTGCAGGAAAAGTTAAATCATACTATAATATTATCCAAATAGATAATACATAGAATTGGTAAATTGACTAATGTATTTCAAGATTCAGCCACAGCTAACACATTTTAGCATGAAAAACATACTAACTTTGTGTACTGTTATTAGTCTATTAGTTTTTTTCAATTGAGAGTGCTGTAAAGAAAACTACATATTTTTCCTCTGCAGCATTTGATGCCTGAAAATATGAAACTACTAAAATGTTTTTGATAACCTTTTAGTGCCATATTGCTGTAAGGGCCATAATCCAGCATTGCCTGGCTACTTCCCAGAAAGCTATGAAATAGCATCAGGGTTGCACTAGAAAGGAGAGTAAACTACACTCAGATGGTTTGAATTAGAAACTGGGTCAGCATTTGCTCCAGCATCAGTGGCACTGACTAATGTCAACACCCTGCATTTGCCTGCCTGAGATACTTGATTTCCACAGCCAAAGGTGGCAGGAGCCCTGCAGTTCTGCCAGCCCTGGCTTGGGCAATGCTGGCAGGGGTGACTGGCTGGAGTGGAAATGTGGTCTTGGACAGGGTCACTTAAATTGCACTGGAGATATACTGTGGATTTCTCAGTTCTATGACAGCCATCCCAGGTATGCTGGAGGGTAGGAGGGCTCTGTGGAGGAATCTGGACAGGTGGATAGATGGGCAAAACCAACAGTAGGAGGTTCAACAAGACTAAGTGCCAGGTCCTTCACTTTGGCCACAACAACCCCCTGCAGGCTGGGCACAGAGTGGCTGGAGAGCAGCCAGGTGGAAAGGGACTTGGGAGTCTGGATTGACAGGAAGCTGAACATGAGCCAGCAGTGTGCCCAGGTGGCCAAGAAGGCCAATGGCATCCTGGCCTGCATCAAGAGCAGTGTGGCCAGCAGGAGCAGGGAAGTGATCCTTGCCCTGTACTCAGCACTGGTGAGGCCACACCTGGAGTGCTGTGTTCAGTTCTGGGCCCCTCAGTTCAAGAAAGACATTGAGGTGCTGGAGCAAAGAGGCTGGTGAAGGGACTCGAGCACAAGTCCTGTGAGGAGAAGGCTGAGGGAGCTGGGGTTGTTTAGTCTGGAGGAGGCTCAGGGGAGACCTCATCACTCTCTACAACTCCCTAAAAGGAGATTGTAGTCAGGTAGGCATTGGTCTCTTCTCCCAGGCAACCATCAGTAGGACAAGAGGGCATGGTCTTAAGCTCTGCTAGGGAAGGTTTAGGTTAGACATTAGGAAGAAGTTCTTCACAGAAAGAATAACTGGGCATTGGAATGGGCTGCCAAGGAAGGTGGTGGAGGCACCATCCCTGGAGGTATTTAAGAAAAGACTGGATGTGGCACTTGGTGCCATGATCTAACTGGCATGGCAGTGTTCAGTCATAGGTTGGACTTGAAGATCTCAGAGGTCTTTTCCAACCTAGTTGATTCTGTGATTCTCCTAGATGTCTCAAAATATGTATTTGAAGATATAAAAGGTTCTGGAGGGGAAGAATTTCTTGGGCTTAGGAGATTCATTTGCCTATGATCCTGGCAGATCTGGAATCCCTGCTGTACTTGTTCCGCATTCCTTAACTGTAGACAAATAGTTCTGATGAGTGAAGTGTCTGGCATCGTAGACATTAGTGACTCTCTAAAAATGGGAAGCTTTTATAACGGGGAAAAAAAAGCCAAAAAACACCTGACATCTGTTTGGACAGTGTTTAATTCTTGTCGTAGGGATATATTTTGAGGAAAATTGTGGTTGGTTGGTTTGTTTGTTTTAATCAGAGTATTACCAACCACCTCACTGTAAGAAACTATAAGCTTCAAGCAGTTCTACTAATATGTTATCAAGTAATGCTAATACAATGACTGATTCTTTTCCAGATAGGAAGTGAGAAGCAAATTGAAAAATCTTTTTTGGCTCCAGAAAACAAGCTTACTTTTTCTTTTGATTTTCCTAGTAATAAAACAAACTTGGACATAATGTTTATCTTAATAACCGTGAAGAAAAGAAAAAAAAACACACATGCACACACAAAACCACACACACATAAAAACCCCCATTAAGCTGAATTTCATCATGACTTAAAATTTCTATTTGAGTTCTGGAAATCTGTTATATCTTGCCCTAGGCTCTGGCTTTCTTTGGCAGCCTCAGTACCATTGATGGATGGGTGGTGAGCCAGACACAGCTTCTATCATCACCCAACCCAGAAGTCTGTTTGCTGGATCAGCCCAACCACATGGAACTCTCCTGATTCTTCTGCTGTCCTCCCAGAGTTGATGTGAGACAAGTATCAGAAGGGATGAAAAAAACAGCTATTAGTTGAGATTAGCATAAAAAAGCTCCTCCTGATTAAGATGTAGGCTAATTTTTGACTTTCCAGTCAGAATTGCTGACTGCAAATCACAAAGGTCTCAGGCCCTGGGTGTGTTAATGAGCAGAACACAAACATAATAAATCCAGTCAAGGAAAGTGGACTCTGCTAATTGCTTAAATTCACTGTTTGTGTGGCTACTAACTGGCTGGTATAAGCATGGTGGAGGTAACATAGACTCATTTTGCTTTAACACCAGTTCTTTCATTCTTTATTTTCTTTTCCACATCCCTTTATTTTCTTTCCTTGCTTGTCCATGGTTTAGTGTCTGTTTTCTGCTTCCTGACAACAAAGTACTAGCACTGTAAAAAATTGTATCTCATGTATTATTGACTAGCTTTGAAGTGGTGTATTTTCTTGTACCAAACAGAGAACGTACTTTGGAAGCTCTGTAATTTGGCTTGATTTCACATTCTAATCAGCTGCACAGTGTATGTTACAAGACCAGGTTTCATTTCTCTGGTTGTGGACTCCTAGATATCGATTTGAAATATTTTTTGTGTCTGTATCAACCCTTTCTGAACTGCATTAGATAACACAGAACCTTAGTGATTACCAGGGAGCAGCTGGGTCAGTATCTGTATGTCTGCCAGGTATAGTATGTGTTTCATTGGTGTATTAAAGTGCAAGAGATTTTATCAGAGATTAAGTACCAAGTTCTCATACCTAAGACTTCAAAAATTGACACAATGGGTCATAGTAATAGGTCATGTAACTTTCCTATCTCTGACAGATGTAAGAAAAGACGAGGAAGAAAAGGAAGACCTTTCCATTGAAGTTTTTCACCAGGCACTTCTGAGTGGAAAATTGGATTGTTTCTAATAATTATTTCTGTTCCTATTAATTTTTAAATATTTTTAATCATTTGGCCTCCACAGGAAGGTTTCTATGGCAATGCATCCCACAGATTCCTCACGTACTATTGATAAAATATTTCTTTTTGACTTATCATTTTGTTAGGTTATTCTGCAATTCCCCTTCACCTACCAGCTTTTTCACTCTTCAGATGCTTAGTAGTTGTTGCTTTGTGTTCACTTTTTTCATATTGTTTGTGATTTTATGCCTCTTTTTCATGTTCCCTATCACCCCTGTTCCAATCTGAACAACAGGAACTTTTAATTTCTTCTCAAATTGCATTGCCTCTCTGAGAATAAAGAAACTGTCACTAAAAGAAGTATCAGTTAGCTTTTCACCAAATAATCTGATTATAACCGGGCAAAAAGGTTCCATAACGTTTGGATTTGCATAAATAAATATAAGAATATGGTTGGTTGGTTGTTTTTTCCCAGATACCATTGGCTTCTCTCCATTGATTTACCTAACTCAACCCCCACAATGGCCTCTTTCATTTCACATTCTGTGACATACAACTTACCCCAAAATGCACCTAACCTTGTGAAGAAAAGTGAAATTGTAGACACACATATTTTAGTTTATCTATGAATGGGTAATTATGAAAGTGTTAATTCCTATTGAGAATTGTTCTTAATCCAGTTGCAATTCAATATTTTTCAAATTATCTAAAAGTATTCTATTCAATTATTGCTGATAATTCAGAAATTGATAAAGAAAACCCACTATATATGCCACTATCTAGGTTGCCTGATAGGGTGAGTGCAGTCAAGCATATTTCCTAACACGGTAGAGGTAAGTGGAGGATTCATGTTCAAATAACAAAGAAAGGTTCCATTCCCACAAAACCTGAAATTGTGTCTTTGGGAGTAGAGATTCTGAAGGAGTTTTACAAATCACTTGGATAACAAAACCTATATGAACATTCAATGAAATAATATAGCTAAGAAAGTCACCTTAGTCCTTGCCCTGAGAAATTATTCAAGGTTTTGAAAAATATCTTTCACATAGGACGTTTAAGCAATTCAGTCTATTTACTTCATATAATAGAACATTAACAAATAAAATGATAATTGCATATAATTACTAATCATGTAATCATAAGGGGAAGAGATACTGAAGACTATACTCATGCAGACAAAGATATGAAAAGATAAAAAAAATGGAAATAATCCTTTCACCAGAAGGAGAGCAACTGGGACAAATTTCCCAGTAGCTTATTCATCTCTTTAAGACTTTCTAAATCACATCTTCTAGAAAAAGACTGACAATCCTTAAAAAAAAAAAAAAAAAAAGAAAAGAAAAGCAGCTTAAGTCTTCAGTTAGAAAATAGTTGGTTTAGTTCTTTATTCTATATTGTAAAAAATATTGGACTGAGTCATTGAACTTGTTCCGCTAAATTATATAAAAACATATTGTACTCATTTCTCCTTAAATTTACATTTCTAACTTCTATTTAATATCAGTAATAACATTAATAACTATGACTCCATCTGCACTGTCATCACTCTTTATGTATAACAATAGTTAAAGTTCAAATCCCACATTTCTCACTTCAGAAGAGGTTTTTCACTCAGAGACAGCAGTTGGCTAGATTTGGTATTTTAAAGTCATTCTCCTGAGTTTATTTTTCTTGCTTCCTAATTCTCACAGGATTTCCATCTCAGCCATATTTCATCCAGGAAAAAGTATTTTTTATTCTGCAGAGTAGAGACACCTCATATTTAAACTAATCCCACAGCTATACCATCAGCAATCCCTGACTCACACAGTTTTGGGTTTCCACAATTGTTTCTCACCTTGACCTTTTTCCCTTTGTCCCCACTCAGATTTATCAGAAGAAGATCTGGAGAGCATCAAGGATCCATGCACACCAGCGTACTGCTTTTCCACCAATATGCTAGAACAGTTTCAATATTTTTCAATTGAGACCAGAACAGAATGTGTGAAACTTCTAGTGGAATTCCTCACACTGGGATTCAAACCGCAATTGAGTACCATATGCTTCATAAGAATGCTTATTTTTCTTCTTGCACTTTGGATTAAAAGCAAAACCACACAAATGGGGTAGTAAGAAAAAACTAAAAAGCAATCCCAAAATTATGTTCATAAAAACCCCTAAAGGCACCCAAGAAAGGACCCAATTCCAAGAACTGATATTAAATTAAAAGGTTCTCAACAAATGGAACCAGAGTTAAACCTCAACCAATTATATTTAAATGCAATGAAAAATAAATACAGCTGAGCTATTAAGATAGCTGGAATAGCTAAAGGTCTGTCAGCACTTCCAGTATAAACCTAGTTTGTTCAAGGGATTATAAGTGCTGTAAAAATATGTTCCAGGCTGAAAGTTGGCAGACAAAGACTGCAGTTTTAGAGGCTGGGATTTTTTTTTTTTAATTTTTTTTTTTTTTAAATTTTATTTTAAGTAGGTTAAAAAAAAAGGATTGGTCACTTTTAAGTTACAGGATTGGTAGGCTTTGGAATTTTCAAACACTATTTCTGACATTCCCATAATTCAAAAAAGGACTGATTTTAAAAATAAGATGATGTAAGCTATTATTAGTCCACGATGTGAACTAACCATATGCTTCTTTTGGGATTTGTACAGGGGTTTATTTTTAAAAGGCAAGTGAGTTCAAACACAGGTCAGTAGACTAATGTAGTTTGTTTGACTCGTAGGGTGGGATTTTTCAAGCGCCCTTAGCAGTGGCCTACCTCATCTCCCAAGGGCTGACATCAAGTGTCAGAAGCTAAAGACTTAGTGTACCCCACTTACCAGCTGGGATGACAATAAACTCAGATATCCACTTATTCTTTTATTATTCATCTCCCAAGCCTTCTCTTTGTGATGATCTTTTGTAAAAAAATTTCCAGTATGGGATAACACAGATTTATTGATATTGTTTCTTCCCTACCTCCTTCTCTCTGGTGGCTTATAGAAATCAGAAACTGTTTTAGCATCAAAGGCCCTTTCCTCCCAGTAATACCTCTTTAGTTGGTCCCTGCAAGAAGTACAAGAGTACAGAATTATCTGGGGTAAGCACACACTTCTGGCCTTGAACATGGAGCTCTGGTCATCCACTTCACTCTACAGACTACACTCACGACAGCAACCCTGGACATGAAGCAGATGTAAAACTAGGAAAGAGATGAGCTGTGAATGCAAAAGTGACAGCTCTCTAGGAACATGACTAGTCAGAGAGATGCAAGGATGTTCTTTGTAAGTATGTGTGAAGAAGCATCACTGCAAAGGTATTGTGATCTCAAGGAACATTAACTTCCATGTTTAATCTTCTTAGGAGAGTGGATGTGTATGCCCAGAAGGAGTGGGTAACAGACTGCACTGCCATCATCACAAATACGTGTCAGGGTCTTCAAAGGGCTGCAGAACTCTGTTCTGATCAAGAAATCCCAAGCTCTGCAGGGTCCTTCCAGCACTTTCACAAGCTCAGCTGTAGCTACAGAGCTGTTCTGCTTTTGGGGATGTTGAGAACATGTTATTTTTTACAAACAACCTTCAAAAAAGGTTCTGTTTCTCTGCTCCCTGAAGAACCAGCAAGGCAATGGTTTCAGATACAGCACGCTGATGAACATAAACAGCATTTATGTTCAGGCCTGAAAGGAAATGGTCAAGGATGTGAGCTCCCAACTCTAGAAGAGTAACCAAACTAGGAAGTTATTGGTTATTCCAGAATATAACTTTTTCTTTAGCACTATCTTTAGTGTGGTTTTTGGTATGTTGAATGACTCCTCTATCAAGTTTCTGAGGAACTACGAACAGTTTTTTTCTTCTTGATTATGTGAAACAGAGAGAGGACATTGAAATCTGAAAATGTATCATAAAGTAGAATTGAATAATTACTTTCTGACTAGCAGTTGTTAATGAGACATGAAATCATATCTGTATTTCTTTATTTATTTACATAATGAAGTATGCTAATAAAAATTACTTCTGTTTTGGGTTTTTGCTTTTCAACTTGCTTCTTTATAAGTAGCTTGTCACTCAATATTAAGGTGTTTTAAGATGTGGATTTTAAAAAACATTTACACAGACCATTCATGGCATCTAGGGTGGCAAACCATATTTATTTGTATTTTACATTGCTAATAACAGCTCTAAAATACTAATCTGATCTTTTCCATACTCATGAACTAGGTAAATTTTCAGGATCAGACTTGGCAGGGAGGTTGTCCTCATTAAGGAGAATTAAGAAATACTGGCAGTGGGTCAACATGACTGTTCCTAGTTCACTAGAGAAGTGAAAAGAAAACAGGAGATTGGAAATAGAAAGCACAAATTAAAGTGTATCACAATAAAGTCTTTTCAGCCAAGTGATATTTTAATATTTCTCCTTCTGTCACTGAACAGTGTATGCTATATATATTAAAGTTACTTCTGAAGTGCTTAGTTACTGAGTACTGTATACCATGATAGACTTTTATTTTTTTCCTGCTTGGGATGAAGGGAGTCCTGGGTCAGATTAACCTGGTATGACCCAGTGCCTGATTGAAAGACCACCACAGATTTTACTTAAAATGCCCCCACACAAGCCTTCCAAGGGGCATAAATTCAGAGCAGAGACATTTGCTTTGTCATGTGAAGTGTACTCTAAAGATGAGGGTTTGCCATGTTTTAGCATAAGACAAGGGAAACCACATTCACCTTACCTGGAACTCCCCAGAACCTGCCTGGAGGTCATATCCCCATTTTCCACCCAGCCTTCCTGTCTCCAGTCTGGCCTGGTGGACTGTGCTCCTGAAAGCTCTGGAGATGGATGGGAGTTCTGTGACTCAGTGTTCTAAGGGGTTGTGAAAGGCAAAAAATCTTGTTGATTGTCTAGGCTATCATCACCCCACAAGTCTCACATAAATAACCTTAGATACCATCAAGCTAACAGTCTTTATCAGTCATAGCCCCTATTCTGTGGAAGACATGTCAGTATTAGAGAGAGATTATCTAAACCTGAACTCTTAGAAGGTGTCAATGAATCACAGAATCATAGAATCATTAAAAGTTTGGAAAAGGCCTCCAAAATCACCAAGTCCAGCATTTGACCAAATATCACCAAACCCATTAAATCATATCACAAAGTGTCATGTTCACTCTTTTCAATGAAGAAATCTTTCCTAAAATCTAACCTGAACATTCCCTGACACACTTTGAGGCCATTTTCCCTTGCTCTATCACATTTGTCTTGGAGTGCAATTGTGCACTCAAGAAGAAGTGCAATTGTCTCCTTCAGCATGAAATCATGAAAAAAATTAAATTATCAACCCAATAATAAAAAATAATATGAACAAATTATTTTGACTCCTTTCAATAAGATATTTAATTTTTTCATCATGCTTTATTAAAAGGTGACAACAGCAATGAAAAACAGATTTAATTCACCTCTCTGCCAAACACTGGTGCAGGGGGCAGAAAGAGCTGTGGCTGCCCCTCTGCTGCGTGGGCATCAGTGAACAAGCTGCACTGTTTTTGGTTGCAGGGGTCTTATGGTTTGCTAGGGATCAGGCAACTGTGAGAGAGAAGAGCAGGTAGGTAGCCTTTTCCCTCCTCCCAATGCAGAGGACAGGGCAAAGATTTAATCACTAAGTTTCAGTTTAATCAGAGCAGTGCTGCTCAGAGCACAGAATCTGTCAACTCTCAAAACATACCTATACCCTCCTCACTCTCTTCTCTTGTGACTCCTAACTCCATACTCCATTATCCCTTAAGGAAAATTCAGATCCTTACTCAATATGGTTATAAAAGGAGATTTTCCTTAAAACACTCACTCAGAGTAGTTCCTTTTAAGGTTTTGATTTTTGTTGTGTTAAAGAAACCTGAGGAATTTTCAATATCAGAACCCCTCCCCCACCTCTGGGCTGTATCACTTCAAAAACCAAATGTTCAACTCTGCAGCTCTGTAGCTAGATTGCTTTGTTATGCGATATACTCCCCCACTGCAGGCTCTGTGACACTGGGAATCGTAAACCCCCCATTTTGGAAATGAACTCTGGTATATACATAACCCACATACCACGGAGCAGGGCTTGGTGGCATTCAGAGCACTGCCTGTGTTATGAGGTGTTAGTGAAAGTTTTGGTCTCTTCAGCCCCTTTTATTGGTTCTGCAGTGGATTCCTTACTTACAGATGTTTTCAAAACCAGCAGTTCCAAGAAGGTCTACTTATTGCCAAAAGTTTACAGCTGAATTTCTTGGCATTTGAAAGCAATGATTTCATCAGAACATGAAATAAGTCAGAGCTGCTCTTGAAAGACATCATTTTATAATCCAGCATTGTAAATTTAAGACTTTTATTTGCTGCAGAGTTTGGTTTCCATTTGTTCAACCCTCTGATAGGTGTATTGCTTGGGAACAGATATAGAAGTTTTACAGGCCCTTTGTGCAATTTAAAACCCCTGTATAGAATACCACGGTGCACTGCCCATTCACATCATTAAAGACTTTTACAAGAGTATCATGTTCACACTTATATGTACTTTACTCTAGCGACCCTCCCCGTGCCACGTTTGAATTATTATCAATGGGCCCATGCAGAAAGGTGCCTCAATAGCTGAAGTAGGGAGGCTTTGTTTAAAATTCAAATAACAGTTAAATGGTGTCTGTTTGTTCCTGATCAACACTCTGCATACAAAAAAAAAAAAAAAAAGTTGCACTTTCTTAAAAGGGAGCAAATGTGGACAAATATTAGCTTTTGGAACTAAAGGGGAAGTTATTCATTCACTCAGCAGTGCTTTGCAAGCTATCAATCTTCCAGGTATTTCTATTAGCTTTAATCATTGAGGTTGTTTGTTTGGAGCAATTTCTAAGAGAATAAAGGTACCTTTGGCTCTTATCTCCTGTCATCAAAGCATCCATTAGGAAATCCAAGCCCTGTAGGCAAGCTCAAGGGATTACTCAAAGAGGTTTTCTTGAAACAATCAAGAATTCGGTGCCCTCTCTTCAGTGCACAGGAGTTCAGTTGGAAACTATAATCTGAAAGAGAGGTTTATCTGGGGCTTAATACAATTTGAACAGGATTTTGTTCAAGGCAAACCTAGAGATAAAAGCACTTTAAGTATGTTGAAACAAAGATGAGCCTGCATTCCTCGTGGTGCTGTTTCTAAGTCCAATGGTCTGTCAACAAAGCTGGGGGAAAATCTCTAAAAGTCTTGCAATTATCACAATAGTCAGTAGATTGGACCACTGAGAAGCTAATTAATAGCTTTTTAATAAACGAATGCTGATTAGGTGTGAAGCAGCCAAAAGCTGGTTCAGTCTTGGGGGTGAGAAGATTTTCCAAGTAAATAGGAAACTTGAGGATGGGAAAAATGTAAAGATTTGGAACTTGTTAAGTGAAAAAAAAAAATCTTTGAGGTTTGGGATAAGCTTGAACTGAAAAAAAAATATCCACAGTGTATATAAACATGAATTTCCACTGAACTTGAGTATTTTCACTCTTCAGGTGCAGGGATTTAATTCAGCTCACTGCTAATAGTAAGAGAGGAGAGGAGATGTGGTGAAAATGTTAATATATCTATACATTCAGGATCCCTTGGCTTGTGAGAGAGGCTAGTGTAGTATAGCTAGGATTTGGATGACCTGGATTTAATTCCTGCTTCTTTCACCTGAGTGCCTTGCCCCCTTTGGTTTTCCTTTCCTGGGAAGGAAAATGATGAATGTTTTGAGATCTTCTGACAAAAAGCATAACGTAATTTAAATATTGTTGTACTACTGCTGTTCCCAAGAGTCAAAACTTTGAGCTGGAACTTTGGTTTTGGTTCTGTAGGAACAGGGAACACAAATTCTGTCTCTACCTTGACGAGCTTACTATAATTACTGGGCCCAACTGAACCACAGATGAGCAAGTAGGAAATTTTTAAAGAGAAGCATTGTGTTTCAGCTTCTTAAGGTAACAGATACAGTTATGCTTTTCTTTAGACTGGAAGCTTTTCAGAACATGCAGGAAATGAGGATGTCAATCTATAAAGGGAATGATGTGGACAATATGCATTAGAAATGTCAAAGTTTTTTTTTTAACACAGATCTGTTAAAAAAACTTACAGATAATTAGAAAACTCATTTGCCATGAGGACAGAGTTCTTTTCAGGACTGAAAGTGAATTAAAGGATAGGAAGCAAGGTATAAGGCTTAATGTTTCCTCTTCAGGATAAAGAGTTCCTGAAAAAGAGTGGCAGGATGGTTCCTCAGGGGTCAATTCTAGAACTGGTTTTGTTCACCTTCTTTATCAATGACCTGAAAATGGAAGTGAACAGTGACATCTCCAAGTCTGAAAATGAAATTAAGATCTTTTGGATAACTGAGTATTACGTCAATGACAAAAAACAACGGGAGGATCTCACAGTGTCTTTGCCTGCAGTTAAAAATAACCATCAACACATCAGATATCACTGGAAGAAGGCCACCCAAATGCCACCATTTTGCACATATATAAAGCCCGTGGTGCACCTACATCCTCAGTGCTCTATGTGGTTTTGTGATCTCAAGAAGGGCATTGTGGAATTAGAAAGAGTGCAGAGAAAAGTAAGTGATGGAAGAGCTGTTTTACAAGAAAACATTAGAAAGGTTGAAGCATTTTTGTTTTAAGAGGAAAAGACTGGAAGGCATATAATAAACTTCTGCAAGATCTTCATGACATGTAGAACTATTATCTGGAAGTTACAGTTCTTTATGCAGTAGCTAGTTAAAATTCTGAAACATATGGCCATGGGAAGCTGTGAGAGAGGACAGTTTTAGCAGGTTCAAAATAGATTAGATAAATTCACGGACAACAGATTCATGTATCAATGACAACAGGGTTAAGCAAAGATGTGTCTTCTCCATTCCTTAAAAGCAAATTTTGATAAAAGATGAACTACCGAGTGCGACCAGGCTCATGTGGTCTCCCAAAACAGCATCTCATATTGCCACTGTCAGAAGCAGAAGACTCAGTTTCTATTGATCTGACCCTTTGGGCTATTTCTTATGTTCTGATACTTTTTTCAGTGTTGGACACTTATCCTAATTAAACTAACAGAGGCTAAATATGACATATACACAGTATTATCTCCCCAGACAGGGATACGGACTTTTAAGACTTGTGATGTAATAATGCTTCATTTCCAAGAGCAGCACATCAGTGCATAAATGGAAATTAGAAGCATGTGCTGTACCAACATCAGGTTAGGAAGAAAGTGATTTTCCCAGGGAAGAAAACAAACATATTAACTTTTATGTAAGCCTGATAATTTGTCAGGTTGCTATTCAAAATATAGACTCAATAAAAATACTGCACATGGTTCTAAAATCCTTCCTTCATCCTAACAAATTTACATGTCTGTAGAATTGTAAAATGTAATTAGCTTTCATTGACTCAAAGTCCATCTGTTGTCAGGGATATTTTTACATGATCCAATAAAAGAAGTCTATTATAGGCTATACAGTCCATCTATAGAACAGAATATGGATGAGTCACAGAGAGCAGTTCTCAATTTTTTTTCATGCAGTTCATGCCAGTTCTGTCTAGGCTCCATCCCAATTTTCACCTGATTCACAGTATCTCTGTCTGACATGAAACTTCTGTCTGCATTGATTGTCTTTATGTCAACACACTCCAAAAGCCATGCAGAAGGTAACAAAGCATCTCTCAGTCCTGGTTGCCATCAACAAATCTTTTCTGTTTATTTCAATGCACAGTATGCAAAAATATAAAGTAATTAATGAGAAAACTCCTTTTTTTTTTTTTTTTTTTAGCATTTACCAGGAAGAGTTCTGATCCTGCAGATATTCACAGTCAGACAGAAAAGTAAGTTTTAATGTGCAACAACATATGACGGTCCTCAGGATAGGTAGGGATTTGAGATTGACATCAAAGGCAGATGACTAACAAGGGACTTTTAAAGTATTTCCTGTACTAAGACTAAATTAAACCCTCCCCCCAGGACTGACTCTGTGTAGAGGTGAAGCAGGCAGACACTGAAGGAAGTGGGTTGTTGACAGTGGCAAAACAGACACAGTCCCATTTCCAGCTTTTCCTGTGCCAGAATCTGAAAAGCCAAACTTAGCTGCTACTGTCCCGAAGAGAGAAGTCAGAGCAGTATCTCCTGCTGTGAGGGCAGTGAACCTTCTTAGTAGCAACAATTAACCTCTCTTTATCTCCCACCCTTTAGGGCCAGTAAGCTCTGTCATCTCATACATTAATGAAAAATCCTGTGTCTTGTCCCTTGACATCTTAAATGATCTGAGAATGTAGTCAAGGGCAGAGCCATTCAACTTTTCCTTGGTCATCTAGTTTATCTTTTTTCTTTGTATTTCTATTATTTCATTTCACTGTCTCTTGCCCTAGTTACTGATAAAAGACCATATGTATTTTAAATGATAACTTCATCTTTTTCATAAATTCTTTACTTTAAAATACCTTTCAAGTCAATGTAGCTACCATAAAGACATACTCTCTCATTGTGATTAAAGGGTTGGAAATTAAGTTATGTTTTTTGTTCATTAATTCTATTTCAGTTACTTCAGTTAAAGACATCGAACTTCTTGGAGTTGTGCATGGATGTCATTAAACTGAGATGCAAATTTCCAATGAAACTTGAAGCTCCTTAGCCTGAAAATTAGCTACAAATCTTCACAAAAATGGCTTTTGTTATCAGTTATTTGTGACAAAACTGTGCAAATAAATGTTTAATGTATCTCACAATTGAATTATCAGAAACCCTTGGAATTTTGCATCTAGATGACATTTTAACTTCTGATTAAAAACTTGAAAGGCATGGGTACAGTTTGTTCTAAGGTTGTCCTGTATTCACTTCAGATTCAACTCCTTTACTCATTGTGGTTTTCCTTGTGAGAGGATTCTTACTAACGTAGGTGTGTAATGATGTCACCTTAACCTTAGACACAGAAAGATTAAAAGACCTTTCAGAGTAAGATATCTCCCTGTGCCTATATAAGCTTTGTATTACATGTTAGAAGCACCTCTCTCCACTGACTTTAGTGGAAGTGCAAAATGAATCATATCCTAACGCTGCTCTTTCAAAGTTCAGGATTTCCAGATCTTGCCCTTTTAACTTGCTTCAGATACTTGAAAGATACAAAACCTAGATAAGGCAATTCAGAGCCTCCAACCTAGAGGTTTGAGGTTTCTATTCTGAATAATACTCTGACAGTATGTATCGGGAGAGACATAATTGGGGAGAATAATTACTTAAGTATTTCAGAAGCAATGCTTAACGTAGGAACAGTGACTATCCCTCCTCTGTATGCCCAGCTCAGTTATGCTTACTTAGGAATCTCAGCCCCTTTTAGATGTCTAGTGTGTTTCATATGGTTTCCAGGTGCTCTTCCAAATGAACACGAGTTCTCATAGGTCCTGTATTGTACTGGCTGTCTGCCCCATCGGAGCATCTTGGGCACTAGAGCATCTCAGAGCAGTGTGTACTCATGAAATTAATTGAACATTTCTTTCCTGGCAGTCAGATTCTCTCAACTGCATTTCAACCAAACATCCTGGCATGGAACCGAAAACCTCTTGCAGTAAAAGACATTTCAGTTGCCAATACAAGGCATTTTCTAGTAAAGAAAAATGTGTTCCTTTTTTTGCTTCTTTTAAAATACTTGAGCACTGCTACAGATATAATTTCAAAAAACAATTTAAAAAACATTTTACTATGATGAAACATTTATTTTTTAGAATTAAACACCCTCCCCCCCCCCAATGCTGGGATTATGTGCAATATTTTTTTTTCTTTATCTCAATCAATTTTCTCATCTGTGTTTCCTTTGAAATTTGCCTTGCTCTCTAAGTAAGAAAGAACACTGGGGCCTCCTACAGTTTACTATTTGATTGTAGCTTGTGTTCAAGTATCACACAGAAACCACAGCCATAACAAAGGGGTACATCAGCAAAGATACTTTACTAATACACATAAAAAGATAATACTCTTTGAAAAGGTAGGAGGATTTATCTGTCCAAATTTTTATATATATGATCTGAATTTCTGTTTGTGACTTCATTAGTGGAAAGAAAAAGGCCCTTTTAGGATGCAATTTTTCTTAGTCTAGCCAAGATGTCTAAAACTGTCCAGATGAATGGCATCTGAAGTCTCTACATTTTTCCACTGACTATAAAAGAAGCCTAGACAGCTTGTTCAGATGTAAATGTCTATACTGCAGATGTCTGAAGTTAAGTGAAAGGAATCCAGGGAGTTTGCCTTCCAAACCCAGTAATGTGGATATCATACGGGGAAGGTCTGAACCATACAAATATTAAAGAACCTGCCTAGCATCATAGATGACACCTGAGTAGTCATACCAAGAATGAAATGCACATTTCTTGAATTCCAGAATACTGATAGTTTAACCACAGACCATCTTTTCTATGAAAGGAGTAGATATATAAAAATGTTCACATCTTAAAGTAATCCTTACAGCTAGTACAGAAAGATTTTGGCTAACCTCCCAACCATACCTTCCATTCCCACCTACCCACAATATCCCTACACAAGTGTTCAAAGGAATATTTAGCTTTTCACTCATTTAAGGAAATTACTAAAGATACAAATAATACATTCCACCCAGGGAAAACAGTATAGTATAGGATACAAAAGCTATACTTTCCTAGAAAAAAAAAATCAATTTTATAAAGAGAAAAGAGTGCAGTGTGAGAGAGAATTGCATCCCTTCCTCTTCACATTTTTTTTTAACTAAAGCCATAATCCCAGGAAAAATATCTGAACAGATGTTTTCCCTTGAAAATATTCCAGAAAATGAAAGCACACATGGCATACTGATCTGCTGCTTCCTTCAACACATTCTCGTTCAGAGATAACAAATGTACCATGTGATGTTGCCATAGTAGCCTCTTGTATTTCACCACAGAATGAAGTGGAGGGCAAAGTGAATATATCTACCCGTGCTCTGGGCACTGGGCTGTAGTAGCAGGTTGTGCTTCCAGCATTTAAGTCACTTTTATGCTCTAACACTGCTCTGTCTGTTGTGTTTCAGAGTATGTGTGCTGGAGTGCAGTATGCAGCAAGCAGATATGTAGATTGGGTATCTTGTATCTTCAGATTCTCTGGTCCATTAACTTTCTACAGCCTCCATGTCATACTCTATCTGCATGTTTTCCAAACAGACTACAAACTCTGTCTCAATGGGTTTTCTATTAATTTATGCAATGAAACTGGTCAATGTTATGGCTTTTTAGAAAGGAATATCAGAAAGTAGAGGACAAATAACAAACAGAAAAAAAAACCCAAACGACACTGTTAATAGTGCTGGAAAAGTACTTATCTGTGGCAATAACCATTGTCAAAAGGATCTGTCTCATCTACTGGAGAAACTGCTATCATCAGTAGCAAATAATGGAAATGTTTGTAGCATACAGTAGAGAAACTTGAAATACTAAAAAGGAACTGACAGCAAATATTATAGAACAAGAAAGACATTTTTAAAAAGGAAACGTAACTGAAACAGGTATTTAATGGTATGTGTTGCTCAGGAAAAGTATAACTAAAGCAAGACTTGGTAGATCAATTTATTCACATTCTTACATTGACTTTAAAGTAGACTAATGACATATGAATATAACCACATGCATTCAGAAGAGAGCCAAGTGTGCCTGTGTCAGCATCATTCCTGGAAAGTGTTGCAGCACAAGCTCTGTGCCTCTAAACCTAATGATGAACTTGAATAATGTATAAAGTCATTAAATATTATTTGGAATTGTAGCATGAATGACTTCTCTTTTCAAGTATAGCAAGAATGATAAATGGTGCCAAAAATAATAGGCCCCAACAGTTTCTGAGTAATTTCCTTTACAGACAAAAAAAACCCCAAACAAACCCACAATCAAATAAACACAAAGACAACAGTGAGATTATTTTAGTTTTAGCTCTTCCTTTTATTAAGCTCATGATCTTTTGAGATACTCACAGAAAATTATTAGATATTAGTCAATCCTGGTCTGATTCATTTAAATGAAATTAAGAGATACTCATGGGTATAGTTATAACTAGGGCTCTCAATTTCAAAAGGACAAATTAAGTTATCTAGTTAATAAATTCATCTGTATTGATGAGCATCTAGACTTCACAGTAGTGTAAGCTTGGGAATTCTCTCTATTAAAGGTACAAAATCTACTCCTGTCCTGCTATTGAAGACTAACTTTTCCAAATTACAGAAAATACTTAAGAATAAGCAGAGATTCTATAAGAAATGCAGAACCAAACCCAAAACTAAACCAAAATAAAATAAGGACTGTTTTGTAAAGAAAAGAATATTTTGAAGACAAGGTATGAAAGAGTATAACAACAACTGTCAGAAACCAAACCAAATTAAAAACTGCACTTGAAACAGGAGTAAATAGGTAAGAGAAGGCAATTAAAAATGTATGTTATGCAGTGAGTCTTGGGAGATGCAGTGAGATCAAGATGTTTCAAGGTGTGACTGAAAAAAAAAAATAAAATTTCCTCTTAATTTTAACATTCATAGTTCTGCTGACTATGGAATAAGAGAACTGATAGTTTAATGTGAATGGAAGTATAGAAATTGGTATGGAAATAGAAATTATAATATTGATGCAAAAGCAGAAATCAAGTATCTTAACACATCAATGTGTGAAAAGCTTCACATACTGAAATTCTGATCTGGTAACAAATATTTTTAGTGTTTTGGGGTTTTTTTTTAAAGTTTGTGAGAGCAGTACTGAATAACTGGAGAACAAGAAATTAGCGCTAAGTATTTAAGTAAAATTGTGTACCCAACTACAAGATAGTTTGGATGGATTTGTTGTTAAAGTAAAATGGAAAAGTTATATCAAACATGTCATGGATTTACTAAGGTTTGCCTCTGCCACATTGTTCTGATAGCTCTATTTGATAAAACAGTGAATTAAAAAAAATGTACATTTCTACACCTATAAGAAACTTTTTTAAAGGACGTGAATTGTTTAAAAGAAAGAGTTGGCAATGGGAAGATGGTAAAAGAAGAAGCATCAAAAGATTCAGCACCCAGGTAGGTGAGTTAATGATAAGTAGCAGGAGAGTGAATAGCAGGATAGTGTCAAGGACCACAGTAGGACACTAAATTCAATAGTCCAGGCTGCAATTATTCTTAGGGACTAATAAAAAGCATCACATTTATAAACTAATATTCATTAACTAGAAATGACTGAGGAAAACCACCAAGAAATCTATTTATTAACAAAATGAATATATCATCAAAAAGCTGTTCCTGGGAGAAAGGTAAATGAGATCCCCAAGTTAATTCAGCTAAGATAGGTAAGTACTTGTGCTGTTTTACAAAATGATGCAGTAAATTTGTCTCCATTTGGTGATGTTTGCTGTGTTATTCTGTCAAAATGAAAGCAGAAAAGCTGCAAGAAAATAACAATTTTTTCAATTTAAATATTGAATAATTCAATATCAGGTTGGGAAGGACAGTGTGACCTGACAACAACTGGATATAAATGATTAAAAATTAATTCATACAGACATAAGTGAGATTCTAGAGCAGTTTTCCAATGTCAGTAACAGGAACAAAAAGCTGAACTACATATAATACAGAATTGGTTTAGGGAAAAGGTTATTGCTCAAATGCCTGTCTGCAACAGCATGAAAATAAGCTCAGTGGTCCCAGAAGCCCTCTTGCAGGTATTACTGTTTCTGACTTTGTAATGAAACTTTTTTTTAACTGTAAAATGCTTACATCTTCACAGAAATATATCTATCTCTTTGGGAAGATTTTTTTTGGAAGTCACTGATATCACTCAAAAAGCTGTATGGAGAAAGTCAGACCTGAAGCAAACTCTAATAATTCCAAGGGAAATGCAAAATTGTAAAGAATATGCAATTATAACAAACATAAAAACACAACATATTTTTCAAAACATCTTTTCTGACCAGTCATAATAATTATGATTTTGTAATTGACGTGTCTATTTACTACTGATATATAATCTATATTTATAAATGGTTTTAATGTCTTTACCTAAATGAATTAAGCAATTTATTTACTTAAACATATGGGAAAAAAAGTTCCCTGTTTTCCAGAGAAGTGCTTTTCTTTACTTTAATGAGACATCAGCCAAACTAAAAATTGTATTGGCAAAAAATAATAAAATCACATTTCCATACAGGAACAAGACTAGGCAAAACAAAATACATTACACTGAGACTTCATAGACATAGGAGCCAGAAGAAATATGTACTTCCTTTATATGTATATCCTTTTCCCTAAGAACTGGGTGCTCCACTGGAATATGTAATATTCACTGAATAGGTGCAGGCTCTGTCAGGTCTATCTAAAGCAGAGTTGAGGGAAGAAGATGGAAGGGAGAGAAAATATCTTGCCTCAGTATAGGTGCAGTCACATTAGTGTTTCAGCTTGGACCAGGAACGTGCTTTTGAACTGAGCCTCCTCATCCTCCCTACTCCTGGGCTTTGGTTTGCATTGCCGAGCAGTCCCAGGGTGTGCAAACTGCTCCTTTTGGATGAAATTATAATGGAAGAGGCACCACAGGAGAACATGAAATGCACTTTAGCAGCTAACAAGTGTTTAAGTTGCACAGTAAAACCAGAACTAGCCCAAAGTAAAAGCCAAAAAATACTTCCACTGCCAGCATCAGAGACCTCGGTTCTGTTTTGCTTACAGATGTACATCTACTAAGTTTGGTCATACCATTTTCTCAATGTAGATATATTCTGTGCCTCTGGCAAAGCCCTTTTTTTTTTTTTTTTTTTTTTAACCTTATGGGGAAGTAGAATCACTGTATAGCATAAAAGTGCCCAAATTATGCTCAAAAAGAAACTACAATCCACATGCAAATGCTTTCAAGATCACACAAAAGGATGCAAACCTGTGGGCTAGTTTAGAGGGAAAAGATGCAAGAAGATGGGAGATAATTCAGACATCAGGAACAGACTGGGAGAAATTTAAAAATTAAAAGGTAAGAAGCATCAACACAAATTAAATAGTTGGGAAATAGAATAGGATTGTGAGTGGAAATATTAACAATGTTTTCTCCTTTCCCATGTAATTAGAAGGATGAGAACCACGTTTCAACTTGTTCTATTTCTTGTTCTTTCATACAAAAAGCTTTTTTTTTTTTTCCCAAACAAGGTACCTACCAGAAAATGCTAGGCATCCTCATTTTCCCTTGCATAAAGTGGGATCTGGAAAGCCTGGACTGAATTTAGTGAGCACTGGCTCTTCTTCCAGTCTACTCCTATGTAGAAATGGGCTTGCTCTTCTACAGTAGCACTTCCTTGTGTTCCGTTTCATAGGGCAGTTTTTTTAGGAAGAGTTTTTCCTTTCTTTATATTCAAGTTTAGGTAGGAGTATCAAAGAGTTATCCACCTCCAAGTGACCAGTCAGCTGCTGCAAGTGACAGATGTGGACAGTATCAAAGAGTCTCAGACACAAAGGAGCAAAATCAATGAAAGTCAGCTGGAAAACAGTGTCAAAAAGATGTGGACCCGTATGCTTTAGGAGATGACGTAAGTCAGAAGGACAGGAACACACCAGTTCTCTTTCATATGCTTGACTTCCAAATAATGAATCAATCACAAATGTTTATAATTCCTCCCAGCATATATGTGAGCAATTACATATAAGAATTTACGGCCCTTATCTCTGTTCCACTCCAATGAGATGAATAGTGTCTTCCAGTTATATCTGGTAAGAATAGTGTTGTTCAAGTTATAGTCTCATGAGATAATTATGAATAATTACTTTTTATATTTCCATTATCTTTTTATTATAAAGTCAAGGAAATAATATGACAAAAAGCTGCTAACAGGTAACTAATGACAGTTGATAATTACTTGTGACCTTCTAGAACATATAGTATGGTAAAACCTCAGTTTCTAAATCCAGGAGACAGATAGTTAAGATCCTTCACCCTCTTGAAGTGATATATAATGCCTCAGTACAGCCATAATATATACACGTTACTCAGTCTTTGATCTACTGGGAGATGTGTACAGCTTCCCTCCAGTCAAAAACTTTGATTGTTGCCCGGAAGTTGTGTGTTTTGGAAGTTCAAGAAAGGCCTCTATTAGGTATACAATTAACTTCACAAACTAGTTCTTAAACCATTAGGCATAAACATCTGCATCTTATCTGATGACAGCCACCACTGCAAGAACTCCCCAGCAATCTGCCAGAGACCCTACACAGGGGTTCAGTGATGTGCTCCAAAACTTTCAAGTTACTTATGACTCTCCTTTAAGCACGTGCCACCTGCAGATCAGTCAAACTAAAGAAATCCCCTTACTTCACCTTATTCCCTTCCATGGCTCATTCAGTTGACTCACACCTTAACTGTGGATAACCTCTCCATGCAGTGAGTACAGCCAGTGCCACCTGACAATTCCCAGCAGTTCTTGCCAGCTGAAGGAATGTAAAGAATTAATAGAAGTCAAGTGGATGCTGTGAAAAAGAGGACTAAAAGCTTTCCAGGAAGTGACATCCAAGCAACTCTGGCATATTTTCAGCAACTAGTTCTCAAGGTTGTTCACATCTCAATTTGTTGGAAATGTGAGTTTAACAAACAAGTCATTCTGGAAGGGCAACCTCTACTATGAATGGTTTTGTAACTGAGTCAGAGGAAGAAAAAAACCCATAATTTGCATTGTAGTTCATCTCGTAAGTTGCTGAGAATTGCAAGTTGCAGTACACTTCATAGCTACTTAAAGAAAAATTAATTACTATTTTAAATGGTCACATGAAAATGTTCAGAGGTATTGGTAGACAAGATTAATATTTCCCTCTGTTTTTTCCACCTTCGTTACATTTTGTTATTTTATATTTCTGATAAATGAGAAAATTTGCCCAATAAGTATGAAATATTCTTGGTGAAATTGAAAGGAAACTAGCCCAGTGTCAATATTGTTATTCTGTAGAATAACTACATTCATATAAATGTTAAACAATTCAATAATGTGCCAGGCACTGTTTATAAATGTGCACCAAAATAATAATCCAGATGAGAGCTGCTACATTACAAGATGATTATGCTTTTTTTACATACTTTATAATTAAATAGACCCTTTTTCTTTCAGTTTAATAGCTAGGAATAGTATCTCATTAGCTGTGCTTTCAATTTAACCCTTATAAGTAGGAAGATATTGTCTTATAATTAGCTCAGGGTGTTTAAATCCCCCCAGCAAAACAGTAAATGCATATGGGTGTCCAGATTTGAAATGAAATTACAGTAACGTATAATGTAAGCCTTTTATCATACAGGGTTAGGGGTTTTTTTCCCAATTTTTTTTTTCTTTTTCCCCTGAATCAACTAGGAGTTATTATGAGAGAAATAAATAACTTCTATAACTTCTCTGCCTATAGCAGCTATTATTTCATGCATTCTTTCTTGAGATGGATTATCCAGCTCATTTCCAAGGAGTCTTGAGAGTAGTCAGTTCAACTCCAGGAGTAAAGATTGCCCTAATTTCTCCATGCAGTACTACTATGTAGCAGAGAAAAGTGCTTTTCGAAAACATGCCAAGGGCTGCATGATGTTATTCATTGGAAAAAGTTTAATTTTTCTCTCAATCTGAATCCCTCAACTCTTATTAAAGCTAGTCAGAGGTATAGAATGACAAATGCTCACACATAAAAGATAGAAATAAAATATCTTAGTTCATCTAAGTTAATGCTTCATGTGCTGCCCATATTAAAAGCCCTTGTGAACCAGACAGGGCTTCAATATATAAGTGAGACTAAAGGTTGTGGATAGGGCATTTCTGATAAAGAATGAAGTTGTGAGCTTTCAGCTCTGCTCAGATCTCTCTCAAGTCCTCTGTTTTCAGGCTCCCACCGCAGGGCCTTCTACCTGACAATGCCAAGTGGTCCGTATGCAGGAGAAGTGGCAAACTCAGCTCCCTCCCCTCACCCCAGAGCTTACCCATCATCTGCTGAGTAGGGGAGCAGGAGGTGCAACTCTCAATGCTTCAGGCTGAAGAGGTAAGTGTTTAAACCATTAGATTAGTTTGGAAAGAGCAGGATGAACTGATGGCCTGTTCTGAAAGAAAGTGAGCCAGTCATTTCTATGGAAATGTATGAAGTTGCTACCTGGAATCTGGAAATAGCTTTTGGCTCTGAATCCTTGTTTAACATAAGTACCTACCACAGAGCTGCCAGTGGGCAAGGTGGGGAGAGTAGGTGAATAAACAGAGATATTTCCTCTCAGGCATTTTCTGTTTGCTAGCTGAAACTCCGCTCTATTCTGTGTGCTAGGCATGGTGAATCTTATTTTTAGGCATCCAAGTCTCCTTCTTCAATATCTATGAAACTTAGATGTTTTAAGCAGTAATTTTAATACTCTGGAGAAGACGTTTCCCAAATTTTCAGCAACAGCTTCTTATTACATTGGCTAAGTCCAGGCCTGAGTCATTCATTAGTTATTACATAGAAACATATAGTTTTGTACATCTGTAAAAGATTATGCAATCTATATTAGCACTCCTTGACTGCACATTTAGTCATACTGAAGTCAGCTCTGCTCCACGTTGCAGTGGCAACGGTTTGCAAGAACAACGTTTGGTGTTTTTACTTGTCTCCTTTGCACCAACGTGCAGTGCCTGCTTTGACTGCTGTCATCAGTGGTTGATCTACTCTCTGGGGAACCAAAATGTACTCTACTTTCCACTGAAGACACTTTCAGAGGTGTTATTCTGTCACAAGACAATCAAGGTCAACACAAGTGCTTTCTGGATGATTTGGGAGCTCTGATGTTGTCATGCCACAGGAAGGGACAAGAGTGTATGTGTACATGAATGGAAGTTGGAGTGCTGGGATATAGTGCCTGTTTTAGCCATATTGTGGTCAGACCAAGATATGACTGCTCCTTGGCCAACATTTTGAAACTCCTGTCTTACTGATATCTTTGCTCTGCCAAAATACCAGTGGCTTGAAAGGAAGAAGTTGTGAAATGAGTCTCTGTTCCATGTAAGCCTAGAACAAATGGTTCTTACCTAATTTTCAGCAAAATCATGTAGCCCTTGCTCGACACTGATCTAGTAAGAAGGAATGCCAAATACAGACTTCAGAAGCTGTACTTAAAGTGAAGCTGTCTGAAGTGGATATTTTTCTAAAACTATGTACCTATTACACTTCCTATGTATTCTACTCCTTTTACTTTCCTCTGTGTACTACAGACGCTTTGTGAGACTTCCAAACTACAAATCAAATCCATCTGTACAAAACAATAAATCACAATTTTGTAAAACAGCTTTATTTCATATTAACTTTGACACCAAATGTCAGCAGCACCAATTAGCCTTGCAATCCTATCTACTGTATAAAGTCTAAAGATTTGATCACAGTCTTTCATCTGTTAACATTCAGGAGACTGATAAAAATTTACTCTGCTTTTAAACAAGCCGTACGTGACTGAAATTTACCTCTTACTGGGTTGTACTATAAATAATGTCAGTCTGATGAGACTGGGAATTTTTCACAGCTTTGTTTCAGAGCTATTCAAAACCATGGTTATCAATGACTGCACCACAAAATTTCTGTTAGCTTAGTATTTCAATCACAACCAGGGAGTTTGATGGATGATTGCCCACTCTTCCCCAGTGAAATATAATTATCAAGACATAAAAATCACTTAATCACAATTCTGGAATGTTTAAGCATAACAGTAATTACTTCTTCTGTAATACTTTCCATTCACAGATGTACTTTACAAGAGAAATTATCACTTCCATTTTATAGTTGAAGTAAACTGAGGCAGAAAAGTAACAGAACTGGCCACTTTTTACACTATGGATTGGAAAGAAAGCTTTGAAGAAAAATACACTGCAAATCAAGAGTTGCCCTTACTCATGCTAGTTAGAACAAGGTCAGTTAGAGAAACTGTAAGAAAACAGTTTACCAGATTGTCTTTTTTGCTGAAATAGCCTCCACTAAAAGTTCTACCACTACAACTACTACTAGTACTACTAGTTTACTACAAAGTAAACCAAGAAAACCCAATGCTGCAGAGTGCACTCATAGAGAGGTCTGATACATTTCTCTGAAGAAATCAAAGTGTTGAAAGCTGGCTGATCAACAGTATCCTCCAGACAGGAATAACAGAACAGGTCTCTGGCCCTTTTTTTGTTGTTTTTTTGGAAACAGGGTTATGATTAAGAGCAAAGGCTGGGGCCATTCATATTGTGCCACTTGAACTGGAATTCTTAGACCAGTGCAAGATGAACTAAAGCAAAAGCATTTGCCAAGAATGTTTTCATTAACTGAGAACAAAAGCTGGAGGCTTGTGGCCAGGTCAGTATCCGGTGGTGTGACTCCCATCACCCACCAGGCAGCTCCCAGATATTCGGGTTCTGTGAGGAGGCTGCTTATAAGGACACTGCTAGGAGTGGAGTCTGAGACTGTATTTGATTCAAGACAGGAACACTTGCCTGTTTAGACACCGACAAAATAGAAGGAATAACAGCTTTTTCCTGATTTCTTGGCTGATGGAGCAATTGAGGCTAATTTCCCTATTGTGTTTGATACCAGAAAAGATGTGTAGGTTTATCTCCCAACAGAGAGCATAAAGATGTCCACCAGGAGGAAAAGCCTGTTCAATAATACATTTGTGGTCAGACACATGGGCTGACAACCAGCCCCAGTACAGATTGGTTAAACAGTAAAAATTTACTCGAAGTTGTAAATGAGTTCTTCATTTTGAATTACCAACGACCTCATATTTGAGAACTGAGACTCTGAAATGCAGCTTTTCAGCATTTTATACTTGTTCAGTTTTGTAGTACTTCACATCTCCCAGAGTTATCTCACCATTGTTCTGTCAAATATATAATAAAAATTGTCTTTCCTAGTAAAATCTTTCCTTTTTCCTTGGACAACTGATAAAAACCTCTGTACCTCACCACTAAACAATATATTGCTCTGTTTTTTTCCAACTTCATATTCAAACAATGTACTGACTAATTTCTAGTGTCTCAGGAGCATTTCACTAGAGTAGGCCTGTCATTCTGGAAAGGAAAAGAAATGAGAGGATGTCATGACAGTGTGAAATGTTGTTCTCCCACACAGAGCAGTCTGAGAGACAGTACCAAGAGTTCTTACTCCGGATGGAAGGATGGATAGCCTATTAATAATTTCGTAGTGAATTCAATATTGCTTCATCTGATGTAGCATGAAGGTCTTAAGAGGGTTTAAGACTAGTATTTTTTTTGTTTGTTTTAAAATATTTATGCATACTGCTTTGCCAAGAAGAAAACCTTAGAAGAGCTTCAGAGTCTTCCATCACCCCAGGATGTATTGGAACCTTTTATTAATTCCCTTATGGGATGTGAGTCACAATTCCTATATATTTCAAGTGATAACTATGTAAAACTTTAAAAAAAAAAAAAGTGTATTAAAAAGCTCCTTCCAGTAAACAAAGTTTCAACAAATATTTCAACAAATATTTCAACAAATGGTTGGAAAGCCAGACTACTACTTTCTCTGTAGGATTTTGTAATTGAATGCTCACTAGAAGGATATTACGCTGTTGTTCTTAGCAAAAAAACGTGCATGTTATTTTCGACATATCTTGACATTCACATGCTCATTCTCCTTTCCATGGGTAAAAGTTGATGGTAAACTGAATGAGTGCAGACTACTGCTGCATAGTTGTACTTCTCAAAGCCCATCCTGATAGATGAAAACAACTCTCTTCACTCTCTTCAGCTACCTGAAGGGAAGTTATAGCCAGGTGGGGGTTGGTCTCTTCTCCCAGGCAACCAACAACAGGACAAGAGGACATGGGCTCAAGCTCTGCCAGGGGAAGTTTAGGTTAGATGTTAGGAAGAAATTCTTTACAGAGAGGGTGATCAGGCATTGGAACGGCCTGCCCAGAGAGGTGGTGGATTCACCATCCCTGGAAGTTTTTAAAAAGAGATTGGACATGGCCCTTAGTGCCATGATATAGTAATTAGAGTTGGATCAGGGGTTGGACTTGATGATCTTGGAGGTCTTTTCCAACCCAATCTATTCTATGATTCTATGATTCTATGAACTAGATATACATCCCATCTACCAAGACAACAGAAAGAGAACAAAGTGTAAAGCATCTTCCTTAGTAAAATAATCTTGAAGGCTGATACTTGGAGAACATCTAAGACAGAGATTTAGGCATGTAAGGTGAGTAAAGAATATTTTAGGAACATTAAGGCCCAGAAGAGTCTGGCATTTCATGAAAAGGCCTTGGTTTCTCAAGTAATAGAGTGCAATATTTGGTCTCAGAACTGCATTAACATGAAGTCCAGAACGGAGAACCTGTATTTTCAAACAGACAGCAACAAAAAAGAACAAACAGAAATTTTAGCAAGCCTAAAATAAAACCAGAACAATCTGCCCACTCGAGAATACAGACTTGTCCTTTTATATCTGCTGGTGCTGTAATAAATTCTCCGTCTGCAAACATTGTGAACGTCAAAAGTTCACGTTACATATTGGTTACTGTGTTTCTTTAATAAGTGGGCTGCATATCCGAGATAACAAAAGTACCATGTGTTGGTGGCAGATACTACAGTAAAGACTATTCTTATTGAACAGCAGAAAAGATAATCACATAGACCTTATGTAAATAAGTAGAACACACATTACAGCTACAGTAAATCTAAGCAGCTTTCAATTTGCTCTTTCCTTCACTGCCTAATTTGTCAAGTCTATTGCTTAAACATGCAGTTTTTCCCTCTCCTGTTTCACTACTTCCTGCTTTCTTCGGTTTAACTCTGTGGTGCTCCATAGGAAACTGGTTTTGTATAAGAATCTAAATATACATCTTTATGGTATTTAATCTCATTTAGTAAATATTTCTGTAATACTGCACAAATAATGATCAAATTCATCAGGTGGTTAAGGCAAGTATAATACGTGCTCATCTGAAAAGCCTCCCTATGGTGTATTAATTTTTATCTGCCACCAGTGGTGTATGTGCATGCATATCTGTGTGAGGAAATGTTTTTGTGTGCTTATGACTGCATGTTTTTGTGTGCTAAAATACATAGCTGCATCTATTTTACATATACACATCAGTGTCTGGGGATATACAGAGCTCATCACATCTAGAAATGTGATTTACTTGGCATTGCTAATGAATACTAGAAAACACCCTGAAGAATTTGCATCTATGTATCCTAAAGCAGATTGCATTCACTCATGTCAGCCCAAATTACAACAGCTGAAAACTGGCTGATGATTGTAAGAGACAATGTGATTGAAGATACCAGAAAAGAGACAGGAGGCCTGAGTCTCCTGCTTTTGTTGTCTACTAACCTCCCTGGGTTATTAGCAAATGACTTCACTGTAGCTCCATGTCTGTAAAATACCCTCTTTTACAAACTCAATTTAAACATGTGAATACTGACATAAAAGCAGAATATTTATTATAATTACCCAGGGGACCAAATATCCCATGTGGACGTCCTGGTAGTCAGGCAGTTCATGAAAATTAGAGTCATAAAGCAAGTAGAGAACAAGATTTAGGTCTCTTGATAATGATTAACTTCCTGAAACATTTATTTAATTCCCATCACAACTGTGAGGACTGCACAGTGCATCTGTACTTTGGGAATCAGATCCTGATTTTACCCAAGTTCCAAAGGTAAAAAAAAGCTGTTGATGGAAGAGAACAGTCACAGTTTGGCTACCTTCCTACTGCTTCCTGGTTTCAGCTGATTCCAGCACATCTCAGCATTGCCTTCTACACAGTATTCACAAAGGCACTGTTGGTGATGATGGCATTTGCTCTGTGGGTGCCATCTTTTTCCTTTGGGAGCTAGATAAAGGCAAATGATTCCCACCATATAGATCACTGAGCAAACATTTCCAGCATTCAAATTTAAAGCTGTAATTTTTATTTGATTTGAGGCAATTATTTACCATAGTTACTGTTACTCTTCAGTGTATTAAGGAACTGAGAATTAGACCTCTGGGGTCTGTAATCCTATTCATGACACTGGGCTCATTAAATCAGCAGTAAGGGTGATGTCAAAATCAGCAGATTTGAAGAAAAACCTCTCACTATTGCAAATCTCCACAGCTCCAGCAACTTTGAGGCAGATAGACACCTGCTGAGGCACTGGGTTGGCAACTGCGAAGGGAGTATGCATTACTGGAGGAAAGAAAAAAAGATATTTTCTTCCTGATGTTCACACACAAAGCTTATTTTTAAATGCCCTTTCTCTTGTATCTGTCTCAGGCAGGAGAATACTCCTGTGACTTGGGGTGAGGATTTTTGCAGTGTATAGAACACTAAATAGAACCTTTTTTAAAAACAGTGAAACTGAATTAATACATGAAATACCAGCAGTAATGTTGTTGAATAAGACATATTTCAGTGTGGCCTATGAGGCCTAAGTGGACCAATACAACTATGAGATATTCTTGTTCTTCCTTGCTTCAGTGAAAGCTACAGTTGTATTTGTATATGCAAAATGTAGTTTGAGTGACTATAGGGAATTTGCATGGTGAATATATATGAAAAAATACAGAATATAGGAAAAAAACTCTAAATTTTGGTGTCAATAAAGTTTCTGTCATTATAAATTCTGTAAACCAACAAATACATATTATAATCATACAAACTGGGGCATCATCTTAAATATGACAAAGAACCATCCAAAACATGATAGTCATTTAAGTATTTGCCCAAGAAATTACTTTTCTCTCCTCACTTGACTCTCCAGTCTTTTGTAGGTACTTACTGAGGGATATCTTGTTTCCTTGAATCTGTGTGGGAGGATGAGTGAAATGCAATGCAGTGTTTCAGCCCAGAAAGAGAAAAATAGGTATTTAACTGCAGAGCTGCGAGTGTTACCAAATACGTGTGCATAGCACAGCAAGGTTGAACAACTCTGTATTGAAAGGTAGATGTCAGCAACAGGCAGGTATATGCATAGGCAAAATGTACATATGGGTGCAGAAAAACAGTCCTGGTGGGTGTTTTGTAACCCACTGACACGGGCCATGGTGCCTGTGATAAGGCTGGGCTCAGGGTTTGTGCAAAGCCAGCTATTGCCACAGAAGTAGGGGCACTTGGGAGGAAAGTCTTTATATCAGCTGCTTCTGCACCTTCTGCTAGGAGCAACAAACCCAGTTCTTCTGCTTTCTGTCTCCATCCTAGAACCATCCCCAAGCCTTGTCCTGACCTGGCAGGGATGCTAATATTCAGTTTTACCTTTACCACTTTGAACTGTTTCTGAGAAGACTGAATTCCACACTTTCTTGCTACATCTTTATCTCTGTGAGGCACAAAGGCAGAAATCACTTTCATTATGTGGATATTGTTCCAGGCATAGATAGAAGCTAGACCAAGTCTTTGAAGAAGAGCTGTTTAGTGAGATAACTGAAGCTGTAAAATGAAGGAAAGGGGACACAAGCCTCTGTGCATTCTGAAGACCCTATGAGTGATGCACTCTCAAGGATGTTTTGGCCTCTTTCTCCAGGATGATCAGCATCCAACACCAGGATTTTCTAGCTTTTGTCTCAGTTACCAGAAAAAAGAACAGTCAAGGCTTCTTCTCTCCCTCTCACTCTCTCAGTATGCAGAGGCAATACTAAGCATTTTTGCAGTTTCAGCACAGGACTTGCAATTGCAACAAAAATTTGGGAAGGCCATGTACAGGCTAGAAAGTTCCCATCCAAATTTTCCTTCTCACACACATCAGCACCTATTACCAGATGACCCAAACGAGCACTCAAACTTTTACACATTGCCAAAAAACCCAATATTGTGTACTTGCACAAGTGTCTCTCCATAACCACTCTTGTGTGATGATACTGAAGAGGGAATCTTTAAAATATTATCCCACTAACTTCAATTAACCTTTGGAACCTGATTATTCCAAATCAATCACAATACCGTTTGACCACACAAGGGGCACCCAAGGAGAGATGACAAATACTACAAAGAAGATAAAAGATAATTTAACAAGAAGCAAGTTGTAAGGGGTGACAAAGTGTTATTTCCATAATAAGCTTATCTGAGCCTGGGTAAGTTCCTGAACAGGGTGTGGATTTGGCAGTAGCAAAGAAACAGGCCACACAAAGAATGTCTGTTTAGCTAATGAATGCCACTGAAGTGGTTGACTCTCATTTCTCTGGTTTGGATCCTTGCCACCTTTACTCTAATGTCAGACTTTGTTTAATTGGCAAATATGCCTTCAAAGGATTGCAGAGCCCTCCATGCTGCTCCACAGGCTGTTAATATTTAATTGTGATTTGTTAAAGGCATACTAACAGTTGATAAAACTATGTGTCTGGGTGCTTTATTGTAATGCAAACCAGCAACAGGACTTTCCATGTTCTTATTTTTGTGGGGGGAAGGAGAATATTGTCTTAGAGAGGGGAGAGAAAAATATAAATTTGTTACAGTTTTCCATCACAAAATTTCTTGGAAAGGAATTGTAGCAAATGTATTTTGGAGGTAGAAAATTCATCATGTGTTTTTCCTATCTATCTTCACTACAAAGGAAAGCAATTAATTCAATAGGAAATTACTGGTATTTAAAACGAGACAGAATTAGTTTTTGCCTTTTAAACTTTCAAATGTGTTAACAAATTTTGGACTTGGAGGAAAAGTTATTTAAAATGGGCCTTTTTGATGATCACTTTGAGAATACAGAAGCAAGGATCTTCTTGGAATTTGTCCATGTATATTACATTTGACTGAAATTTCATTTCTATTGAACTTGCAGAAAGCAAGAAATAGTATCTAGGACACAATTCAAAACAGTAAGTCTGAAGGACTGAGTTACATGAAGGACTTAAAATCGTAAGAAAGTGGCTAAACAATCTCTAAATATTACTATTTGTGTTAATTGAATGACAGAAAATAAGCCTGTGTAATAATCTTTATTCAAACAAAAGTTATGTTCAAGCACATGGTAGAAATAGTAATGTAAAAGTAAAAGCTAAAGAGAATAGCTGGTAAAACATTTTCAGTCTTGGCCCAAGTGCATTCAACAAAAAAAAATCACCCATCCCCACCCATTTCTTTACTATGAAAATCCTTAGTTCTTTTTAATTAAATAACTACTCTGTTACAGTAGCTTTTTATCTTCCTAAGAAATGTGAGTCAGCCAATAAAAAAAGCCATCAAAGAGGTTACTTAGCACCTGTAAGCAATAATTTACACTGATGCCAACCCTTTGAAAGTGAAGGGGCATGTTAACTTCTTGACATGTGTGACTAATTTCCCTTGAGTTAATTTCTTTTATTTCCATGTAGAAAATAAGGTTTATTCTCAGAGAGTAAATATGTATAAGTATTTTTTTAGAATCTGTTTTAAAATCTGGTCAAAATGCAGGACAACATTTCTGCAACTACTTCAACCTTTTCCTTTCCACAACATCTGAAATACCGATAAATTTGGAAATTTGATAAACTTCCTTTGTCAATAAAGATCAAGCCATAATTATTAGTTATACCATTGAAACCTCAGAGTAGTTATGTCTCTTTTTTTCTTGCATGCTTCTCAGGATGAGGGAAGTTAATCATCCCATATTATCTCCTGTTTACCTGATGCAGAACTGCCAGCCAATTTTGAACTATTTGACAATTTCTCTTTCCAAGAGAAGGCAGAGCAGGATTTCTCTTCAAGAGTCATATGCAGCTACTGCAAGAGCTTTACCTGGACAGACAGAGGTGCTGGCACTGCATAGAGTCAGTAGCCATCAGTGTTATTTGCAGGGAAATAGCAAAACTGAGATCCAGAGCCTGAGGCTCAGGCAATGGGTTTATCCTAAGTCATGAAAAACAGTTTGGTTCTGTGCTGTTATTTTTGTACACTGGCAGTAAAATAAGGCATTTATGATTTTGCTAACAATTTTCTTCATGGTGCTTAATGTGGGGACTGTGGAACCGAATTGTCATACCAGCTCAAGCGTAAAGTCCGTCTAAACCAGAGCTACAGTTGGAAGGCTCTGTAGTCAACACTAATCTGCTCTTTCTTAAATTCTCAGACTAATAATTTTTTCCAAATCTTGAGACATTAATTAAAGAGTTTTTTCAAGCCTGGTGTCATCACTCATGGTAAATTTGTCTCCTTATTACTCAGCTATGTGTCAGATCACCTGCAAGGGCCTTAGTAGCTGTAATCTGTGGCAGCAATTTCCATAGAACCATCTCACATTCTACAGAAAGTATCTCTTCTGCATCAGATAGATATTTGACACATCATCTCACTGAATACAACCTTGCCTTTTGCTCTTGTACAGGGAGAATGACACAGGAGTGAGACAACTTTTATGAGGTAGCTAAATCAGTACTAAATAAAATATACTGGATGAAATATAAACCTGCCACACAATAATGCAAAAGTCAAAAGTAAGTATTCCTAAATATCAAGAAACATTTATTTTACATGGTGTTTTTTTCTTAGTCTGTTTTCCCTTTAAACACTGGCACAGTCACACTTCTCTGGGCAAATGAAGAAGTTCCTTACTTATGACTCTTTGCGTCAGTTTTCTCAAGTCTTTTGCAAACCATGCCCATATACCCATCTCCCTGAAGTCAACAGGACTATTTGTATTACTGTGCAACCCACTGCATTGTGAGGCTAAGCAGGAAGAAGAGAAACAGGGAAATGGCCTAAATGAACAAAAAAAGAAACAAAAGGAGAGCAAATACATGGTATAAAACTATTTTAACTGCTTTCCTTTTGGAAGAGTCTGCTAGATATACTGAAAGCAGTAGCTTATTCCAGTTGGGTTTGGTAAGATTTTTTTGACATGGTGTTGCATGATATTCTCCTCAGCCAAAGAAGGAAATACTATCTTGAACAAATAAGTCTATGATAAATGCACAGGTGACTGAAAAAAAATGCTCAAAGACAGGTTGTCAACATTTCTTTCACAAATTGGCAACACATTTCTGCAGCACCCTCTTGTATTCTTTACTTTCATTAAATACGTGAATGATGATACAGACACCACTCCTGCCATTTATAAGTCACACAGAGCAGGAAGCACATTGGAGGCTGTGGTTGCTGCTCAGGCTGATTCTGACAAATTGGAGAAATGAGCCAAAAGCAATACAATGAAGTGGAAAAAAATAAAAGCAATAGATGAGAGAGGAAATTGAACACACAAACAGAAAATCAGGAATAACTAGCTAGGCAGCATGCTAGAAGAAAGAAAAGGTTGAGGTTAGAAAAGTAGAGTGGATCTCAAACTAAGTCCATGTGAAAAATATGATACTATTAGCAAGCAACAGGCTGTGGCAAGTTTCAGAGAGGAGGTAGTTATTCTTTATCCTGCACACATAAGGCCTCAGCTGGAGTCCAGTTTTGACCAAGCTGCTATAAAAATAAGGTATCCCATTGGATAGAGTCAAAAACAGCACAAAAGAGATAAAAAGATGCTTGAATGAAACAGTATTAATATTTATTCTAGAAAGGAGACGACTGAGGAAAGATAAATCCCACTGTAGTCTCCCCATCCCAAGTGTCACAGGAACCATCTATCAAAGCCTTTGCATTTGTGGCTGTGGAAGAATACATGACCAAGAGTGTCTCATGTAAGTATGCACCTAACTGGTGGTGGAGTTAAAATGAACCTATGTTAACAAATGACAGGTAAAGAACTAACTCAATGGGGTACTACTTGTAGTCATGATAGATGAGTCATTTAAAGCTCACTGTCCAAAAGAAATCCTATGTTAAGGTTCAGCTCACAACCAAACCCATTGTTGATACTAGAAAGGCATTTCTATCCCCTTCAATTTCAAGAGACTTAATCTCCTTTTCTAATTCTTTCATCTATTTCTCATATTTCTTCAGATTTAAGAGTATAGTCAACATTTCCCATCAGAAGCTTTACTCAAAGCTTCCTGAATTCACTGGAAACACAGTAAAAAGAGTTAACACAACAGGGATAATTTTCTAAATTTAAAAGTTAGTCTATATTTGAGAAACAAAGCACTCCCTAAAGTTTTTGTAGTAGTTATCAAAAAGGCATAGCCTTCTCTGGACTGATTGAATGCCATTTCCAGCCATCAATAAATACTATTTAAGTTTTATAAGGACTAGAAAATAAATTTCATATTTCACTTTGAACTTGCTATAGCTAAGTACAGACAGGTAACATCTAGCCCCAAAATATCCTGTAACCAGTGAGGTAACACTGCTGAAATTAAGAATGTTGTAACTGCTTGATGAAAGCTTTATTTGGCAGCATCTGGTTTCTCAGTGTCACTAATGCCATGTCTAGAGATGATCTCTATTAACTAAGCAGAAAATGAGACCAGTCTGCTCCCAAAAAGAATGAAGCTTTCTAGGCTCATCTCCCAGCTCTTGTCTTTTACGCCACTAACATCCATATTTTTGTTTTGGTTTTTTTGTCAGGGTTAACCATCCTGAGCATGATGCTTTCCACAAGAAAACCCCAACTTCACTCCTTTGTCCTCAGTTAGAAGAAACTAAGATTTCTAAATCCTTCTCAGTCCATAGTATCAGTTGCAAAAGGTCTCAGCTGCAAAAGTCCAGTGAACTACAGAGAGGTTGTAGAAGGATTATCAGTGATTTTGCATTCTCAGTGCAAAGTGGAGAGATGCCAACATAAACTGAAGCAGAGTTTGGCTTTTACCCATGCCCATTAGCCGTGAAAACAAACATGAATTCCACAGAGCACAGGGAGATTGTGTGATAACAAGGAAGTTGGGGTTAAAACAGGTGTA
The DNA here is from genome assembly GCF_022539395.1 of Myiozetetes cayanensis. NCBI lineage: Eukaryota > Metazoa > Chordata > Aves > Passeriformes > Tyrannidae > Myiozetetes > Myiozetetes cayanensis. The sequence goes on from NW_026087411.1 coordinate 103,375,226, forward strand.
GGACTGATATGATGACATGGTCCTAAAACTGTGCAGTCACTACCTCAGGGCTGCTGGCAGCTTTGATCTCTTTATTCAGTTCTGGGTTAAAATAGATTTATTTTGTTTTTAAATATTTGGTCTTCTACTTTTCTTTGCTGGAAATAAGAACTCTCTCCTCTGCTCTTCTCCATGTGGGAATATGTTCCCCGTGGTAATTTTTCCTGTCTCCACATGAGATTGGTATTTCTGGCATACTCTTCATAATTCCTATATTCTGCTGTAACTGTCTGCTCTGTACTTTATTCTTGTTTACTCCTTCACTGCTCCTGTTGCTCTCAGATTTGATTTATAAAGACAGTGACCTGAATTAACTTCTCTGAAATTTGGAAATGTAGAAGAGATTGCAGTGAATGTAGAATTTAAGATTGAACAGGTAATTATAATTTAAGTAGCAAAAGAAGGATTTCTTTAAAATACTATTTTTCTGGTATAATATATGTATTTCATCTGAGACTAAATAATACATAGTGATGTTCAAATCATAACAAATAAAAAAGAATCTACATTAGAAAAGTTAGGAAAACAGTAAAAAGAAAGATGGTGCAAGCCTGTTTCGATCTCAATTAATTTCATCATTTATTTCATCAAATCCAGACCACAATCGCTGATAATAGGGCCTATCCACAGCTGATTCACAGAATAACATAATGTTCAGATTACAAGAATGAGGACAGAGCCAAGAAAAATACATGAGAAACCATAGTCCATTTGGAAGGTTAACTAGTGTACATGGTTCATAGAAATTAGAGGACAAAATAAACCAAAATTCCTTATTTTTCTAACTACTTGACCTTACAGTGTTATTTTGCCTTTAAAAAGTTTTCTTAACACAGTTCACTATCCAAGTTTAACATTGTCCTCAGACAATATGAAAAGTATGCTCACACTGCACAATAAACATGATTTGACACTAGTTTTTCAAGACTTTTTTTTTTGGCTTTCTTGTTTTATAATAAGGAAGGCTGAGGCTTATCTAACCTTTTTCATTCAAGTACAGTGCACTAAGGGCCTCTAGTTTTCAGACAACCTAGGAAGTATACAAATGCTGTTTGTGTACAGCTTTTCCAGACTTCTGTAATCTGAAACCCTGGAGTCTGTTCTCTTCGAGTCTCTGGAAGAAGTTGGTCCACAGAAAAAAAAAAAAAATGCTTCCAGAGTGATTCTGTCAGCATAAAACATTAGACAATGAAAAATGTCATAGGTGTTTTTGTGCATGAACCTCAATCTGTCTAGCACTTCTGCAAAAACACTCATGCCAAAATTTAGAGATTTATTTAGCATGATATAAATGCAAAGAAAATCAGAACAAGACCAAAAATATTTAAAAATATAACCTAAATTTATCAAATTAATTTTTACTGTGAGAATTTAGATGCAATTACTTGTTCTTGTAGAATCATAATATCATTAAGGTTGGAAAACACCTTTGAGACACCAAATCTAACCATGAACCTAATACTGCCAAGTCCTCCAAGCAATAGCTCTTGTTGGGAAGGGAAAGATAAATTCTCTTACCCACTTTTGAGCTGTCAATACACCTTTCACTGCCCTTGAAGGTGAAGGGAAGGGAGAGCACCTGAGAAGTACAGGAGACTCAGAGATGGAGACTTGTATGAAAAATGTATGAAAAATGTATGAAAAATGACAAATGCCCCAAAGTGGGGAAATATCCAGTCTGCTTGGAGACAGGAATCAGAAGAATACCTAATAGTCACAGAATTATAGAATCATTTAGTTTGGAAAAGACCTCTAAAATCACGGAGTCCAACCATTTACCCAGCACTGCCAGGTCCACCGCTAAATCACCTCACTAAGTGACACATCTACATGTCTTTCAAATACCTCCAGGGATAGTGACTAAACCATTTCCCAGGGCAGCCTGTTCCAATGCCTGACAACCCTATTGGTGAAGAAATTTTTCTTTACATCCAATCTAAAACCCCCTGGTGCAACTTAAGGTCAGTGGAAGGTTCCCCACTAGAGTTTTGAAAAGTTGCCAGCCGCAAAGACAATCCTCAGGATAACACCAATGTCAGACAAAATGCACAGTTTGGGACTGGGACTCATGGATTTTGTCACAGGTACAGTAAAAGGACAGAGTAGATCACAGACTCAAAGCCTCACCCTTGCCGACACTTCCATGAGCCTGGGAATGCTTCAGTGTCAGTGTGTGTGAAAGCGGAACTCTTCAAATAAGGACTAAATCTGTTGAAATAAGAGAAGTAACAGCATTGTGAAAATCCATACAGCAGCAAAATGACTTTGACAGTCCCTTACACTGCTTCAGTGTAACTCATTAAGCTTGTGTTTCAGTGTAGTATTTGGTTAACTATAATTATTCTCAGGTGCAGACCTTCTTATGCTTAAATTCTAAGAACATAGGCACTTACTATTTGGGAGGTTATTGAACTAATTCTCCAACAGTCAAAACAAGGAACAACTGTGACTTGGAGTTAAGGGACTCAAAAACCTCTTCTTTCTGCAAAATCAGCAGCCTGTCAGCTGCAAAGAATTACAAGCATTTTCAAGGATTTCAGCAGAAAAGAAAACATTAATAAAACGATTAACAGATTTTTCCCCCACTCTTAATATGTTTAACACTCAACACCTTTGCTTACCTTTCAGCTTAATGTCACTAGTTCATTTGTTTTTATAAAGACTGCTACAGGATATCGTGGTATAAAAATAGTTTACAGGGAGGCCTGTTTGGGAAGATCTCAATATACTGAGTAGCTGACTGATATCGAAGTTGACTACAAGCAAAATATTGTTCATTACCTGATGGAGAAGAGACCAAGGTTTTAGCCTAGCACAGGCCATGTTGGGAGTTTGTCAGAAACCTAAAGCATGTGTTTAATTTGCATCCTGCTGAACAGCTTACATCTCCATTGCAGCAGTAGGGATGGGATGCCCTGTTTTTGACAGTGCTCCTCCATCCTAATCCAAGGGGGTAGGCATGCTGCTGAGCCCAAAATACTGTGTTCTGTTCAGATGTTCACTGAGACGAAAACTCATCAAACCCCTCAGTGGCAAGATTTTCTTCTTCACAGTTTCCAGCTTAGGTTGAATTTTGCTATAACCAAGCTCTCTTCTCACAGCTGAAGCAAGAATCTGATCCATGTAAAACATCTACAGTTAAAGCTATGCTCCAGTTTTGGACTCTTTTCAATGAAGTGGTATAAACCGTATACAGTTACAAAATGATTGAAAATTTTAGACACACTCAGAACTTGTTAGGGCCATCTATGCTTTTAACAATTAGAAATGACATAGATGACTGATATGTTGAGCTGTCCATCTGTTCAATAGTTAAAAAGATCTTTACTGCTTTTTGGGCTTATCTCTTTTATATGAAACATAGAAAAAAGTTAACATGTCTCTAACCCTTACTAAGAGACAGAAACAGCTTTAGTGTTCAATTAATTCAGTAGTCAAAACATTGAATTATATTTTACTAGGTTTTAGTGCTATTATGAAGCATAGGAAAGAATACAAACCTTAGTAATTTACCAGCATCTGCTCTAAAAATGCCAAAATCTTAAAAATTTAAGAGAGCTTTCTGAAAACATTCATTCCACTGTACAGTGAAATTACTGCCTAAAGGTAAAGTGATGTAGCCGAGTTATTGCAAGAAAAACACATGTGGCACATTACTCACATTGTTAAAGTACTAGAACATACCTTTGATACGTGAATATCCCATTGACTTCAATAGGTCTATTTATATGCTTAAAACTAGGACATTGTTAAAGTACATTGCTGATTTGAAGCCACAAAAATCAACTCAGACTCAAGAGCATGACATCATAACTTAAATGTTACATGTTATAGTAATTTAGAGTGAGGTTTACCTGAATAAATGTAAACCTTTACAATGTAAGCATTGACATCTGAGCTAATTGTTTAGAGTACCAAAAGTACCTATTTCCTCTTCAATTATGATAAAAGGTGCTTGAGGAGGTTATTAGCTTAGATATAGACATTTCCCACTGCAGATAACTGAAGTTAGATGAGATTAATGTCATTCTTGTCTCTCTTTTCTCTGTTATCCCTGATTTCTTTAAGACCTGATATAAACTAAGCATTTGTCTCTTTTGAGCTAAAAAGACACATTGAAGTGCCTGCCTGTCTGAAGTTAGATCAAAATCTATTCCCATAAGGCAAGAGGATTAATATTATGCTAAAAAAGATCTACAGAAACCCATGTGTTTGTTTTCAAAGTGTTAATGATCTTCAATTGGCAGGAAGCACCTGATTTCCCAGGAGCTGGATGATATAAACCATTAGGAAAATAACAGCAGAAACAAGACTGCTACATAGAGAACAGACATTTTATTGCTTCATCTGGGTTTTTCTGGTTCTTTATTTGTAATGAAGTTATGTTCTACCCCTCGCTTATGAATCCAACTTCAAATTTTACTGATTATATCTAGGTTCAATTTGAAATCTGGTTTGGTGCTGTGAACTGGCTTTAGTAGAATTTAAAGCAAGCTTCTGTGGTTTGGCTGTTGAGTGCTTCCACAGAGAATTCCAGTGCTTACCATAATGCCTAAAAGAATTAGGAAAATCATGATTTTCTAGCAAAGGGCTTAATCTGTATGATGAAAGTCTTACCTTGTGATACCTCAGGATCATATCTTAGTTCCTGTATTAGCAAATCCTGCCATTACCTGTCTGCATACACCAAAGAAAATGACCACAACACTAAAAGAATTATTTAAATCCAGAAGAGTTAAACCTTTGCATACCAGAATGCAACATTCTTCAGCTAATGCAACTCATATAATTTGCAAAACTAGAGCTACGCATCCAAATGAGCTCACGAAGACAGTCAGTGAAGGACTATGGAAGAAAACCTCTTCAAAGTAACTAGTTTTTCTTCAACCTCTGAATACTTAAAACACTTATAAAAAGATGGTTTTGGAATTTATTTTTCTGGTGTCTCTAAAAATCATGGAGTGAAAAAGAGAAATGGCATATACAAACATTTTTATGTTCCGTGATTATAGTTCTGCAGGAGATAACGTAAGTCACCATCTGTAGCTTTGAGAGCTGACAGCCTTTATCACTTTGCTTCTGCTAATATTCCTCTCCTATAATAACTGCCCTCTTCTCTCCAACTGGCTAATTGACTATCGCAGTCAGGCTTAGAATAGAGTTGTTATTATTCTCAGCATGTATTTAACTTGCTTCAACTTGAGCAATAAAAAAAGACTTGCTCAACACCCTCATTTTTCCCTCTCTGTATCAAGAGTTCTATTATTTTTCTCTGCAAATTTTTTTTCTCTTACACCCCAATACTGCTGTGGATGTAATAACACAAGTTTTGCACTTGATTCATTTAGTGTAGGGTGCTGTCAGTGTAAGACTTTGTTTGTCAAACAAGAACGTTCTGAGGAAAGTAATTAGAAGTGTACAGTATTTTTGAGGCTGAGTAGTGAAGTTGCAAGTGCCCGAGCCCTTAGTTTCTCATCCATATGGACTTGCATCTTAGTTTTTAGTAACAGACATGAATGAACTCACCCTTTTCAATGAAAATGAAATTTGGTCCAATCTTTACCTGACTTTAAGTTAAAAACTAGTAACATTTCTAAATTTTTCAGAATTTTATTCCAATTCAGAGAACAATACAACTCCAACAAGTTGGAGTTGGTTGTAGTTAAGGAACAAGTTAATAAAGAATTATAATGAATCATCAAAATTTAATAATTAGGGGATCCGTTTGTTTTTTCATGTCCTGCCAGTCTTTCCTGAATACCCATTTCTGATCCAGATGATGATTATGAAGCTCAAATGTAACTGAAATAACAGTATATTTGAATACTATTAATGAAAAAATTAGGCTAATTTTTATTCATGGTTTTATTATGTTTCAAAAATTTCTAAGACTTTTGATCGCATTGCTATAATATTCAAGTTTAAAACACCCTTAATCTGAAGGCTTTAAATTCAGTATTGAGGGTTTTATAATTCATTACTCCAAGAGCCTCTGTGAAGTTTGGATCCAGATCTAGATGTAAATGAAACATAAGTCCTCAGGACATAATCCTTTACCTTTTGGTAAACATCTTTCCTTCAGACAACTGTGTTCACCTTTCTTAAATTTAAAGCTTCACAGCATAAACAAAGAAATAATCATTTTCTCAGATGAAGTGTCAGGAGTGGTGAAAAGTCAGTTTATTTTAGAAAGATGTAAGCTAGTGAATTAATATAATTTAGAGACATCTTGCACGTAGTTAACAACTTCAGTTATGCTATTAGTAGTAGGTGATAATGATTATTTGATTCTTTTTATGAAACAGCAGAGAGAAAGTTACCGTTCTGGCCTTCTTGGAGCAGGGAACTGCTTCTCAGCCTCATGTATTTCTGGTGAATGCCCCATCAGATTATTGAGCAGCAGCTATCTAATTCTCCTGTTGGGAGTTGATTAGTCTTGTAATAATAACATTGTTTAGGAAAAAAAAAAAAAGCAACATTAAATATGTACCCTTTCATTAGGATATTCGCCTGGAATATAACAAATCTGTGTTTGTGTTTCATGTCATATATGTTTTACAGTGGAATCCTGTTATTCTGTGCCTCAAGACTCCATATGGGACATTGGCCAGACTCTTGACCTCTGCAGTTTTTGCCAAATTATAATAAAGACTGTAATCTTTTTTTTTTTTCAACACTGTGAAGCTTTCCATAAGTAATTCCTTCCAAACCTTCAAATTTCCATAAAAAGTAAGGTTTTGAACATTAATCTTTTCCAATGAAAATCCATGTAGTCAAAAATTCCTGATCAATCTATTGCAGTTAATTTTTTCCCCCTCCAATTCTCATTAAAAAAACTCTTCCTGGAGAATTATAAAATACAGCTAGCCAGTTTTTAATCTAATCTGGCTTGGCTTTCAGTATCTAAATAGTACAAAGTTTGCCATTGTATGTTTCTGAGAGAATTATGAACTGCGGTTTTCCTTAGCTAAGTGAAAGGATGTCTTCCTTAATTTAGATTTCCCTGGCATGTCCAGCAAACAATGATTCATGAAAACCTTATTTTAAATTCTTCTTTACAGAAAGGTTTTCTTTGCTCTATACACAGGGAGAAAATTGACCACAAGCTTGTCTCCTGCAGATGTGGTTTCCTCATCATATCACTCTTCCAACAGGGGACAATGCCTTTTTTCATCCCAGTAACAGGCAGGTTAACCAGAGAGGAAAGTGTGTCCAAAACTGATTAAAAATAAAAAAAAAGAAAGAAAAAAAAAAAGAGACAGCTTTTGAAAGTATCAGGAAACAGCCTTGTACATAACACATTTAGTAATTTGATGAGAACTGTTGTAGATTTTGCATGTTCTTAATTTGG